>NC_064843.1:48200031-49450031 GCF_024166365.1 Elephas maximus indicus
AACTTGGGTAGGCCATGATTCCCAACATTGTGTAATTGTCCACCATTTTGTTTTCTGATGTGATTTTCGTATGTGTTATAAATCCTACCTCTATGATGTTAATGAGGCAGGATTAGAGGAAGCTAAGTTAATGAGGCAGGACTCAAACTACAAGTTTAGGTTGTATTTTGAGTCAATCTATTTTGAGCATTAAAAGAGAAGAGAGCAGAGAGACAGAGGAACTTCATACCATCAAGAAAGTGGTGCCAGGAAGAGAGCACGTCGTTTTGACCTGGGGTTCCTGTGCTGAGAAACGCCTAGACCAGGGGAAAATTGATGACAAGGACCTTCCCCCAGAGCGGACAGAGAGAGAAAGCCTTCCCCTGGAGCTGGCACCCTGAATTTGGACTTTTAGCTTACTAGACTGTGAGAGAACAAATTTCTGTTTTCTTAAAGCTTTTCGGTTGTGCTATTTCTGTTAGAGCAGCCCTGGTGGTATAGTGGTTAAGAACTTGGCTGCTATCCAAAAGGTTGGCAGTTTGAATCCACCGGCCATTCTTTGGAAACCCTATGGGGCAGTTCTGCTCTGTCCTATATGGTCGCTATGACTCGGAATTGACTTGAAGGCAGTGGGTTTGGTTTGGTTTTGGTTTAGATAATTAAGACACTGCCCTCTCCCCTCAACTGTCTCCATGCCTCTTCTCAACTTCTGTTGTCTCACCAAGTCTGAGCATGCAACACATACAAGTTGATTTTCATGTAAAAAAATGTTGAAAAAATAAACAGGAATATTGGGGCAAAAAAAGTCATTGTTCTCTGGAATAGGACTACTGGGGAGGGTGGCAGAAGAAGCTAAATATATGGGCCCCTGTGTACTTTTTGTTTAAAATGAGAGTTTGAGAGACTTGGCCTTATAAACTAACAATTTATTGAGTTTGATTCTAAATGGTGATTCTAAATCCTCACACCATTCTTGTGTTCAGCATTACTGTCAACTCCATTTTACAGATAAGTAAACTCAAGGTTCAAGGACATACTTACTAGAGCCAGATTGCACTGGGCAATAGACCACAGTGGGTTTTACCATTGTACTTACTGCCTCACAAGAGCTCCCAGGCCTTATCTCAGCTAATCCCATGTAATCTGTAAGATGAGTATTTCTACTCTAGACATCCCTGGCTACCATTAGAATCACTGGAGGGGAATTAAGAACACACCCCTGTTTGGGTTCCAGGTGGTCCCTGGGTGGCACAAATGGTTTGCACTTGACTACTTACCTGTACTTTGGATGCTGGAACCCACCCAGTGGCAAGAACCCACCCAGCAGTACCACCTTTCAGCCAAGAAAACCCTATGGAGCAGTTCTACCCTGTAACACATAGGGTCACCATCAGTTGGAATCAACTCTAGGCCATGGAATGTGGACTCTGCTAAATAGAAAGTGTAATTTCATTGGTATGAAGTGGGCCTACAGGTGCTTAAGAGTGCTCCAGGGCTCTGAAACAACTCCCATTTTACAGCTAAGCTTGTAGATGAGGCTTAAAGACACAAAGTCAAATGGGAGGGCAATGGCTAAACTCAGGTCCTGTAAATTAGGCCAGGGTTTCTCCAACTTAAATGTGCACAAGTCCCTCAGTCATCTGCTAAAATGCCGGTTCTGATGTAGTGGGGCTGGTTCGGAGCCTGGGATTTTTGGGTCTCCAGGTGATGTTGATGCTAGTGGTCCACTGACCACGCTTTGGGCTTTGGGCAAGGCACTGTCCTGATGTCCTGAACCACTGCTTTCCTGGACCTGGAGGAAGCAGCAACCGCTTCTTCCCTTCTGCCAGGAGGTGGAGGCCTGGGCAGGTCTACTCTGCTGTGCGTGCATGCCCAGACTGGGGAATACTTAGGACCACAGGCCTGATTCCCTTAGCACCCTCCAAGGCCTGGCCTAGGATGAATGCCTTGGAACAGAGTCCCCGGGCCTGGAGAAAGATCCTGGAAGGCTGGAAAGAAAAATAAATAAATAAAAACCCACAGTTATGGACGAAAAGCAGGAACCCCTGGCGGGGGACCAGACCCTTCTCCAGCTCAGCAGTAATCCTCTCACCTAAACTAAGCCTGGGGTTCCCCGGTTCGAGTCTCCACACCTCCCCCACTCCCGGGGTTCCCCCATTTGCGTCTCCACACCTCCCCCACTCTGCTAGGTCCTCACGGGCACAAGGCTTTCTTGGCCCTACTGGAGACTCAGACAGCAGGGATTTAAGCGTTTCAAAGTGCATTTTCCACTCACTTTTCTACAACGGAGCCCTGGTGGAAGCTGGCAATTTCAATCCCCCAGCTGCTCCTTGGAAACCCTATGGAGTAGTTCCACTCTGTCTTATAGACTTGCTAGGAGTGGAATCCACTGGATCACAACGGGTTTTTTTTTTTTTTTTTTTTGGTCTTCAACGACATCCTTCAGGGCTGCACCAATTCCCAAACTCGGTCCCGCTGTCTCCCTCCAACCTCGATCCCGGCCCCGCCTGGGAACTTCAGAGGGCACTGTACCCATGTTGCCAGTCTGCGGCGAGATGGGAACTTCGGAAGGAGCCGGAACCGAGAGGTATCTTGCAGCTTTAACGCCTGGCTCAGACCTTTTCTATGCACAGGGAGGGCAGATCCGGGCCTTGCGCAGCCTTTTGTGGGAGAGGAGGCCAAGCAGCGCTGTGGGGGCGACGCTGAAGCCCCAGGCGGCAGTGCGCCAGGAGCTACCGGGACAGTCCACAACAACCCTGTTATCTGATTAGGGTCTGTGCTCTGGAGCAGTCGATCCAATGAAACATACTCCAAGTTAGAAAGAATAACAAAGTTTATTAAGGAGATGCATACATCACCAGGGACCCGGCAGCAACACAGGCTGTCTCTATGGAGTCCCAAAGAGCAGCTTTACAATTAGAGTTTATACAGAATCTTACAAGGGTTACAAGCATCTGTAGTCCCCTGCCAGACATTTCTTTATTAGGCTAAAGATATACATATTTGATACCTGGGCTCCAACTTTCCTGTGGGGGTGATAGGCCACAGGTAGTCTGTACAGAACAAAAGGTTATTTGCATCAGTTTAAAACAAAGAAAGACGTTATTAACATTTCGTCAAAACAAAGTCATTAACAAAGGTATGTGAAGGAGGAGGCAAGCCGAGCAAGCAGAAGAACTTATAGGTTCATCATGGCATTAGTTATATCACGCTCTCAGTTGTCCATTTTGAAAAAGGAGAAAACACGCTGGGGAGTATTGGGGTCACAACCCGGTGGCCCCTCGGGGACAGGGCCGCGGCGCCTGTGCCTAGAACAGAAACCGAGGAGGAGTCAGCGTTTTCCTCGAAGATATGTCTATCCACCCCTTTCCCCTAACCAAAAGTCCAGTGCCAGCTCGGTGCCCGCGCCCATTCGGTCCCGGCTCGGCCCAGCCATCTCGGGTTCCAGCCCATCAAGTCGGGAAATGAGACCATCCATCAGCGCGGGCTCCCGGGAGCCCCAGATGGCCCGAGTACTCGGCCGGGGGCGTCCCCATCTGAACGCTTCCACAAAGTCACCCCGGAAGAGCAGCGCGCGGGTGGCTGCCTGGGGCTCCCCACACCCGGGCGACGCGGGTGGGCGCGCGTTGCTCGCGGCGGCTTTGCTGCTTTGCGCTCCGAGGCTGTGGCTACAACCTCTACAGACCCGGCTGTTTCGCTAGACTACTGGGGTGGCGGGGAAGCCCGGGAGAATCCGAATCACAAAGAACATCCTGCCGAGGCCTCGGAGGCACAGGCTGGGGCCCACGGAAGGCGCGGCCGGGGTGTTGTTGGACCGGGAGACACCTCAGGCGGAGACACCTTGGGCCAAATCTGTTTTTCAATAATAATAATAAAAAAAAATTCACAGTCCCCATAGAGAAAAAAAAAACATCCAAACGCACTGTTTTCATACTCTTGTTCTGAAGTTCAGTGTTTTGTGGTTTGTTTATTTTGAGGAAATATTGGGAGGATCACCACGGAGTTTCCCAGGCTTGGGGCCTCGCAGAGTTCTTATCCCGCCCTGGGGAGTAGGGGAGCGCGTCCCCAGCACCGTCAAGGCCAGGCCCGCCGCCTTGCTACCAGCCTCCGGCGTCCCGGCCGCTGCCTTGGGCCGCGCACCTGGCTCCGGGAGGGGCGGCGGGGGCAGCCCGAGCTCCCGGGCAACCTTTGGGGGAGACTTTCCACTGAGAGGCTGGCCCTGAGTCTGTCCCGGGAGACTTCCATTAAGGTGGAAAATGGTTTTTCCTGCAGATTTTCTTCCAGTTACGACAGGAGGGGAGAATGCCCTCCCCTCTCACTCCCATCCCCAGATGTAAAGACGCGGAACAAAACAGCCCTGGGTCGCCTGGGAGTGGAGGAGGAGGAGGTGGGAGGTGGGAGGTGGGAGGTGGGAGGTGGGGGGTTTCGATTCCACTTCTCCTCTCGGCCTGAAGCCTCGCTTAGCGAACAGAGTCCCCAGGGCGAAAAGACACCAAAGAATCAGCCCCCTTCCCGTCTTCTAGTCCTCCAGCCCTAACTTAGTCGGTCCCGGGCGGCTGCCAGTCCTGCGCGTCCCGGGCTCTCTGCACGCCCTTCGAGCCTCTCCTGCAGCCGCAGCTTCCACCTTCTCTGAGCAAAATCTGAAGTCGGTTTGGAAAGCCTTGCGCTGACCTGCTGCGAGGATTCCGGCGCGCCCCTCCCGCGATAGAACAACATCCTTCTTCTAACCTGGAGGCTGGACCTGGGGGCGCTTAGGGAGAATTTCCTTCCGGTGCGGACACTACACTGAAGGTGTGCAAAAGAAGAGAGAAAGACAAGAAGCCTCTGTAACCCGATCTTTTCACCTTCTGCTTTCTATCTCCTCCCCCCTACATGTCTTCCCTCTTATTTCAGAATGAAAAGGGGACCTGAGGAGCTGGAGGTCGAAAAAACGCCGAGCGTATCACCGCCCACTCTCTCTGCCCCAGTGCAGTGTTTGCCAAGACTTCATGGAGGCAAAGCTTCGTGGTGAGCTCCAGAAAAGGTTGCAGGGGCCAGGGACACACTCTGTGCCAAGGAACTTTCTTTCTCCTTTTCCTAATTCTAACACCCACTAACACCGAACACGAAAGACCTCGCGGTTCCTGTTCCCGGACCATGCTTGGGCAACCCCAGCATCTAGGAATTGGCCCCTTCTTTCAGCTTTGGAGCGGGTGTGGACCTTACCTTTGCGGCTGAGCAGGGATTTTCTTTCTCACCTCTTCACCGGGCGTGGCTGCGCGTGTGCCAGGGAGCCTCACCCAGGCGCCAGGCTTTGAGTTTTTTTTTTTTTTCCAGACGGAGGACATGGTGAGCTCCGGGTGTAGCAACTAGACTCTCGCAGCAGCGCGCACCTCCCTTCGCATCGGAAGGCGCGGTCAGGTTTGGAGTCAGCGCAGGGACTCAGCAACTAGGCCCACCTGCCTCTGCGACCCAAAGGTAACGCCGCAGGCCACAGGCCTTGTGTCCTGACCGGCGCACACTCCTGCACCTTGAGACATGAAATTTTAACGATGAAATTCCCAGCATTTTTTTACCCCCCTGAGTGAATTGCTCAGATCGCTTCCCAACTAAGGTCACTCAGTGGTAAGACTTTTAGTCCTGGCAGGATCTTTTGGGAAAGGCATGTTTAAGACATACGCAGCCACTCCTCCCAGGTATTGTCGCTGCTGGAGTAAAAAAGTAACAAACATGGTGCTTCTTAGACTCCCTGTCCAGTTGTCTTTCTAATACACTGACAGTCTTTTGTCTTTCTTGCTGATTTGAGCATCTTGCAATGTTCTCAAAAAACAAACAAAAAACAGTTAATAGAAACGTCCCAAAATTGCAATATCAGAGCACTCCAGGGCATTCCGAGACTCCAGCATACCAGCAAACTTCCAGCCAAGCACCACACACTCTTAGGCCCACTGTCATCCCCCTCCACCCAGAGGCCATCAATATAAATTATCCTTGGATCCCAACACAACTTCGTGTTGATGTGCAGATAATTTCAAATAGACAAAAAAGAAGTTAACTGAGGGGGCAAGAGACCTTCATGGCCTATCACAGAAGAGATTTTAAGAAATTACATTATCTCAGAATTCAAGTTGCTAACGTTTAAAATGAGCTATATAGTTTATCTAAGGCCCATTGCATTAGTTGTTATTTCTTGGAGAGAAAACTTCTTAAAGGATTGTTGTTGTTGGGTGCGGTAGAGTCTATTCCAACTCATAGCGACCCTAGAGGACAGAGTAGAACTGCCCCATAGGGTTCCCAAGGAGCAGCTGGTGGATTTGAACTGCTGACATTTTGGTTAGCAGCTAAGCTCTTAACCACTATGCCACCAGGGCTCCTCTTAAAGGATTAAAAATATATATATTCTCAAATGACTCCTACAGAAAGGTAGCCCCCCTGCCCCTCCCCCAGATAACAAGTTTTCCCTGCCTGCTAAAACAGCACAGTGGATTGTACCCTGTAGCCTAAAAAGTTACAAATTGAAGTCAGTGGCAAAAGAATCATGATGTGACTTACTTAAAACTGATCAGAATGGGTAATTACTAGTTTAAAAGATGAAAATAATTTCTTTGCTACTGAACTTGACCTGGCCTCCCACCATCCACTTACTCAGGGTTTTCTATGAAGACTTTTCTCCCATGTGTGAAGGCATTTGTTCTAAATGAATTCATAAAAGGACATTTCTTAGGGACTTAGCATGAACATACTCCATGAAAGGGCCATTGTTCTGGTGCTTTGTTTCCTCCACTGATTACTCACTGCAGAAACAGCTCCTGTTTCATTAAATTAGATGTGGGAGAGACCAGCGAAATAAGAGTGAGGGAAAGTACACCGAAGTCGTGCAGGCTGAGTGTCCAAAGTCAATTTTCCAATTCTTTCCAAATATTCTAGCATTTTGCAATCAGTTTTCTGCTTCTTTCCAAATATTCTAGGATTTGGAATTTATGCACAAAATATTCTTGTGTACAACTATGTTTTTCCATTTCTACTACAAAGGGTTTCTACCCCAGGGTTTCAAAGATATTCAAAGCCAGTGGTCCAATTAAATTAAATAATTATCCAATGTTAAGCTGAACACAACAAAAAGGTTATGGTGAGTAGTAATTCCTAGCTTAACTTAACTGTTGTGTGCCTTTTGTCCAGTTTAGTTAAATTATCCTAGTTTCTGTGCTCACAGTCCTTTCATTGTCTGTTTTTTTGTGTGTGTGGGGGGGGAAGGGGGATGAGAGATTTGGTATCTTAGTGGCATCTGTAGGGTGGGGACAGCAGAGTGAGAGTACATTTTACATGTCATTGTAAGGTGGACTGAGACCTCCATAAACTAAATTCCAGCTGCAACAAAGCCCGGTTAAAAATATGTCATCAATGTATTTTTCTAATTAGCATTGTTTGCTGATTTTCATAATTCTGTTTCTTGATTCTACAAATCAAGCCATTTGCTTCTGCAATCAAGTCTGAAGAGATGCACATAAAAACAAGAAAAGTTTAACTTTAGTTGGGGCAGCTTTTGCATATGTCATTACGGGTGTGGGTAAAATGTCAAATAAATAAAGAAATCAAATAGGGATTATGTAATACATAAAGCATTGATATTTTTGGCCTAGTTTCTTCTTCACAGCAAATTGATGGCCATGGGAGGATGAAGAGTTACAATTTTGCATTGACTCTCCTGTTCGATAGATACTTTCTTCCACCTGCATTGTCCTTCCTATTCTTCCACCCCAGGTCAATTTGATCACCTCTTTCAAGACCCAGCTTCTCCAAGAGGACTTCTTTGGTCAGTTCCACTCACCTGGAATAGTTGCCTTACTTTGATTTCCTGAATAGCTGTGGCCACACTGTGCTAAGCAATCCCACATCTTCATATATGTTATTTTCCCTCAATCCAAACTGGAAGCCCTATACCCGTAGAGACCTTTTCCTCTACTTTTTAAAACTCCAACCAGCCAATGGTGTAAGACTCAAAAAGGCTAATTCAAGAAACAAAATCACGAATTGAAGAGAATCCGTTGAGGGATATAGAAAAGATCCCAAAGCTAGCCTGCGTGGGTCATACCTACCCCTGACATTTAGGACTGACCACCTACAAAACGGATTGCCATTGAGTCGATTCTGACTCACTGACACCTTACAGGACAGAGTAGAACTGCTGCATAGGGTTTTCAAGGAGGGTCTGGAGGATTTGAACTGCTGGCCTTTTGGTTAGCAGCTATAGGTCTTAACCACTATGCCACCAAGGTTTCCGACCACCTATAGGAAGGATGAAAATTTACACAGCCATGATCCAGTTTCTCCATCTTTCTGCCCTACTTGAAAAATGAAGAATGGATCAAATTCTAGAAAACTTTGCTAATATCTTAAAAAATATGACTTAGTGGTAAATTGTGCTCCTTTGTCACATCTTTGGTTATGTTAAATAACTAAAAATAATTTTTTTCAGGATGATTAGAAAGTTGTTTAATTAATGTAGGTGAAAGTTGTAGATAAAATGACCCAACCCTTATTGCAACATGAAAAATCACTGGGGATATGATGAATAAATTAATGAGTATTCATAAACTTTAAGTTAAATGCCAAAAAATAAAAGTACTAAGTTGACTATGTGTTAAAAAGGAAGAAAGGGTTAAAATTGCTTCCTTTTGTCTTCCACTCACATACGCTCTGGTGTCAACAAAGAGATAATTTATATTGTATGGAAAGAAACAGTTTTCAAAGATACCGTCTTCTGATTTATAAATTGGTTTAACAAGATCATAAACGAATGACCAGTGCTACTTCAGTGGTAATCTTTCATTATTAAAATAGATAACCGAATTAATTATGCTGATCTTTTAACACCTCACAAGGTAGGAATATCTGCAGTAACATATCACAAGAGAAACTGTGTATAATCTTTTACAGGTACCTCCCAATACTTGTATAAAGATACTTTATTTTTTGGTGTCCAAAGCACCAAGCATAGTACAAATATTTAGTTATTAAGGTATTTACTTAATATTTGTGTAATAAATTAATTTATGTTGGCTTTTTCATGCTTTCGTATTCATTGATTCCCTTGGCCTACCCAGCCACTCTGCGAGCTATTATCTCAATTATGTAAGCAAGAAAACTAAAATCTGCACAAGGTCACAAAAGTAATAGTGAATCCTGGACTGAAGTATATATAGCCTTTTCTTTCCTCATTAAAGTACTGGAAAGAAAGAGAAAGAGAATGTGTCATTACACATGTCTCATGGTTTTCTGTTTTGTACAGTACCAACAGGAAAACAAATACCTAATAATTGCTAATATTACAAATGTAAGGCATATAATTTTACAACTTATACTCTCAAATGATAATAATTGACTTTATATCAGTCACAATTCTGCCTCTTTTGTTCTACGTATAATCTATGTAAATTTCTTGGGAAATCTTTGGATAAAATATTGAAATATAGATACAAAAGTACAGCTGTAAAATGTATAGTAGCCATTTAAGTGCTACTTCATAATTCTAATTGCTATGATTCTAATTATTGATACAGGAATAGGCTTTAAGGCAAAAAATTATATAGGAACTTTGCAGCAAATATTATGTCAGAAAACAATTATGCTTAAAACAGCGTTTTATACATTTCAGTAATGTGAATTAGTGATAGAGATTTTAAGGTTTCAGCTTGTTATTTGGTCATTGAATAAAGATTTCTTACTGAAGTTAAAATACGGTATGTTTTGAAATCAAAGTATTATGTAAAGAAAAATAAAGATGAAGTTAAGGCATGTGATTTTTCTATTTTAATTCTAGCCAACATTATGACATTTGGGAAGGTCATTCCATTTTTTTGAGCCTCAGTTTTGGGGGATGTCCAACCCCAACAGGGTATATCTTCCTGCCTATTTTCTGAAGTTGTGGGGAGTATCAAATTAAAGAATGCATGTGAAAGTACTTGGCAATTTGCCCCTGAATATAAAATTGTTTGTTTTCTGACATTGTATCACTGATGCAACAATTATTTATTCACCTAATGATGTATCCTCTAAAAAATGAAATATTTGGACATCCCTACATTTGATGAGAACAGCATGTTTGTTGCTGAAAGAGCTGTGTTCTAATGTACAGAGTAAAAATTTTTTAAAAGCATGCTAATTAAAATGTAAACATAGAAATTAGCCCAGTAGTATTTGTTTTTCCTTCCCACTAGAGATTTTAAAGTGATATCAGTATGCATTTGCGTTTTACATAACAACGTGACATTACTTAGGCCATTCTTTTTAAATCCCTGTCCTCACAGGCCCCAGGTAACCTTCACAAACCTTGGGTTCACTTATATCCCACTTGACAGAGTGGTCACAATATAATGAGTGAGGGTAGGTGACCCCAGAATTCAGAGTACTCATGCAGTCGGAGAGCAGGACCCACAACAAAATAAGCCCAGCTGGATATACTGCAGTGTCTGAAGGCTCCGTTTGAGGAGGCGTCAATGTAACTTCAAACCAGTGAGCTCAGTGAGAGCAGGGGAGAGAAGGAGATGCCTCCAAACGCCGAGGAAACTGTTGCCATAGCATTTTCCTTCTCGATTCCTGCCTACCCTTCCTTCCCCCAAAGCAGCAACGATTTGTGCTCTACCGTGTTCTTTCAGGAATCAGATACATTTTCAGAAGACAGGAAGGACTCCAGGGATGTGATGTCTGCAGCACGTTATAACTCTGTACTTGGTAGGAACACGGAATAAGTCTGAGGCTGCTATTAAGTTTCTCAGGGCAGACTCATCTTTGCGGATGCAACTGCAGAACACGAAACAGACCCAGGGAGAATTGCAGCCCTTTAAAGCCCCATTGGCCCCCGACACAAGCCAAGCTACAACCACTCCCGCAACCCAACCGAGTTTCTTTCAGCACGCACGGCCGTGGACAGCTCCCTTCACCTCACCGCGCGGTCGATGCCTCTGCAGTGAGCTGACCCGAGCTCAACGTGCATCGGCCGGTGCAGCACCCAACACTGAGTCATCGGCAGCGCGCACCGCACACGCGCGTCCTCCCACCTCCCTCTCCGCCCCCTCCCTTCTCTCACCCCGGCCGGCTCCAGCGGCGACTTAGAGGGATTCCCTCTCCGACGGCCTCCGCAGCAGCACATCAGGCCTCGTTCGCTGCACCGCGAGCATGGATCTCCGAGCGAGGGCTGTTCCCAGCGTCAACAGACTTCGAGTTCTCCTGATGCTGTTCCGTGAGTAGTGTTTCTGCGACTGGGAGGGTGGGGTGTCCTTTTTGCAGAGAAAGAATCGGCAGATTAAAGCCAGTAGTTTAGGATCAAAATGTGGCCCAGGTATATCCACGGGGAGAGGGGGGTGTTGCTTTCCCTCCAGTGTCAGGAAGTTGCCCAGAGCCACACACCTGTATGGCATCTCCCACACAGGGCGCCAGGCGGTGGGGCTGGGGTATTGGCAACCAAATTTGGTGTAGAAGTTCAAGACGTAGAAAAAGACCAGGTGGTTTACAAATAAGCAAGGCTTTTACATTTTTTTTTAATTATTTTACTTATAACTTAACAACGACAGAGCTGAGTTTGTTGGCGCCAGGCTAGAGAAATGGCTGGCAGAGCGCACAGCAGCCGGCGGGGAACTTGCCCGCAAAACACGGTCTCAGCACTCTTGCTCTCTAGACGCGTGGGCTTGCTGGTAGGATTTGTTTGTTTGCTTCTTCCGCAGACGCAGTGGCTCAAATCATGGCAGAACAAGAAGTGGAAAATCTCTCAGGCCTTTCCGCTAACCCTGAAAAAGATATATTTGTGGTGCGGGAAAATGGGACGACGTGTCTCATGGCAGAGTTTGCAGCCAAATTTATTGTACCTTATGATGTGTGGGCCACCAATTATGTCGATGTAAGGAACTCCCCAACCCCCAGCCCAGCTTGCTCCTAGGGCACCAGGGGCGAAAGGCATCTTCCTTTAAGGCCCTGAGAAGACTGGGTCGCCAGCCTTTCCCCCTTCACGCGCCCCTGCAGGCTGCTCCCGAATGCTGCATGGGGGTTCGGGCTTGTAACGCCTTCTGCTCGCTCTGCCTGCTTTGAAAGTAAATCCCCTCTCTCTGCTTCCCTAACGCCCCTGTCTGCACGTAGAGCATCTAACCGCATGTTCCCGGACCTGGGAGCGCGCGCTCGCGCAAAGGAGCACCCAAGCGTGCAGCCTGGAGTTTGGACGCGCCTCCCTTTCCAGCCTCTGGGGGCCTGGCGCGCTGAGGGGGTGCGGGGCGTCTGTGTTCCCAGCTGATCACCGAGCAGGCTGACATCGCGTTGACCCGCGGGGCTGAAGTGAAGGGCCGCTGTGGCCACAACGAGTCGGAGCTGCAGGTGTTCTGGGTGGATCGTGCGTACGCACTCAAAATGCTCTTTGTGAAGGTAACTCCCGGGCGCGATACGCAGAGGTGGAGCAGACTCCGGGTGGGTGCCTGCAGGGACGGCCACTAGATTTCAGGACTGAGAAGGCGCGGGGCGACTGACGCGCACCTCCTCCTCTCGTTAGGAAAGCCACAACACGTCCAAGGGACCGGAGTCGACGTGGAGGCTGAGCAAGGTGCAGTTCGTCTACGACTCCTCTGAGAAGACCCATTTTAAAGACGCAGTCAGTCGTGAGTAGAGGCGGGCAGGGCTGGGGAGGGAGCCTGGGAGAACGCGGACACAGCAGGGAGCGCGGGTGTGGAGGCCAAATTCTTCCTGGATTTGAGTTTTGGAAACCTTTCCCTGCTGTACGCCCCCAGGCCAAGTCTGGCCCTGGCTTGCCCTAGGTGGAGGAAGAGGCTGGAGAGCTGTGCGTCCCCTCAGTCTCCGGTCTTGTAGATGCACTCTAAACCCCGAGGGCCCGAGGACCAGCGCGTCCCCTGTGGCTTGGCCCTGAATGAGATGTTCCTTGAGGGCCTGGCCTCCGCTGGCTGCTTCAGGAGGGCTACTTAAGATTTGCCCTTTAAAGGAGCACAGAGAAAGGCGAAGCTGTATTTTTATTGTCTTCCGTGCTCCAGGTTTTCTTCTCAAGTGCTAAAACTGCAAGGGGGAGTGCGACTTTCTATGTAGATGGGGTTATGATGGACATGGCATCTTTTTGCGCATGGCATCTTTTTGTGCATGGCATCTTTTTGTGCATGGCATTGTGTCTCAGGCATCAACTGCAGCCACCCCAGAGAGGATTCTGCCTCTTGTCTGTATTTACTACACTTCCAGCCCATCACTCCAACAACTCACCCACATCCTCTGAAAATATTGTGGCAAGAGGAACAGCCATCCTCCAAATAACAATGCTCGTTGTTTTCTAGCTGCAGGCACCATCAAAGACCGCATTTAAATTTATTTTTCTTTATAAATTGTCTAATCCACCCATAATGAGGTCCTAGACCACCCAGATATCTGAGTTGGAAAAAGACTTTTATTGAACACTTTTTTATTGTGGCAAAATGCACACACATAAAACTTGCCATTGTAACTATTTTCGAGTGTGTAATACAGTGACGTTAGTCACACAGTGCTGTGCAACCATCATTATGAGTCGGAACCGACTGGATGGCGAGGGGTTTTGGTTTTTAAAAAATGGGTCAGCTTTCCCTTTTTTACCCCTGTTTGTCACCACAGAAGAAAGAACATTTTTCATCAAAATTCATATTCAAGCATTTCTCCATTTAAGTTAGAAAAAGAAGCCAAACTTAAGCCAGAAAAGGAGGCTACCCTTGCTGTTGTGTGCCATCAAGTCCAATCTACTCACAGCAGCTCTATCCAAAAAGGCTGTCTGGGTGCAAGAGCATTCCCCAGGGCCCCGGCCAGCAGCCCTGCTTTGTTGAGGAAAAAAAAAAAAAAAATTTTTTTTTTTTTTTTTTTTTTTTGGTGGGACCAGAAAGAAATGTGGAAAAAAGGTCATTGTTCTTTCTGTGTCTTTGGGGTCTCCATTGTTAGGTTTTGGATAGTAAAATAAATAAATAAAGGCTGGGTTTTTAGTATCATTCATCTCTAAAATGAGTCGGAATTGACTCAAAGGCAATGGGTTTTTTTTTGTTTGTTTTTCATCTCCAAGAAGAAGTTCAAATTTCACATTTGAAAAGTCCCTGCTCAGGAGAGAGAGGGTGTGTTTTCCTTCATGCCCACCTGGGTTTGCAGATCCCTGGACCCAGCAAGGCAGCACAGAGGCCAGGAGTGGGGCCTGGACCTGAGGAACAAGAGCCATCCACCTGGCACAAGGGGTGGGTGAAGAGCAGCTGGGCTTCTCAGGAGCCTGGGCTCTAACCCTGGCTTTGGCCTTCGCTACAGCTGGGAAGCACACGGCCAACTCGCACCACCTCTCTGCCTTGGTCACCCCAGTTGGGAGGTCCTACGAGTGTCAAGCCCAGCAGACCATTTTGCTGGACTCCAGCGACCCACAGAAGACGGTCACCATGATCCTGTCTGCGGTCCACATCCAGCCTTTTGACATCATCTCAGATTTTGTCTTCAGTGAAGGTAAGGGGTGGGGGGTGGTGGCTGACTTCAGGGTGAATGGGGGAAGGGGACCTGCCAGAGCCCCACTTGAATTTTCCCTCTGCTGAGATGACACTGCTTCCTGCTGTAACATTTTCCAAAGACCAAAAACTAAATTGTATCTTCTTTCATCGGTGCCTCTTTCTTCCTTCCTCCTCCTCTCCCTTCTTCCTTCACTTAGGTTCTTCTTCTCTCTCTTTTCCTCTCTCTTGCCTTTTCGTCTTTCTACCTTTCTCTTCTCCCTCCCTTTCTTCCTTTCCTTCTTTTATTCTCTCCTTTCTTTCCTCCCTCCTTCCCATTCTTCCTTTATTTCTTTATTTTTCCCTCTATTCTTCCTTTACTTCCTTCCCTTCCTTCTTCTTTCCTTTGCCAAGATAAACCTCTTAGGGAGAGAAGTAAGAAAGTCACCTTTGCAAAAACCACAGTTCTGATGCAAATTTGTCAAGGAGAAAGCAGCCAAACATCCCAAGTTGTTAGTTATCTAGAGAGCCAAGACAATCACTTCGTCTTACTTATACTGTTTCCCGTGCCCCCTCCCCCCACGCACACAACTAGGAGGAGCTGTCACTTTAACTGTCACGTTTGGAGAAGGGTCTTTCATCCTCTGGGCCTCAGTTTCTCCATGTTCTGTCAAACACTCCCAGATGTAGATTCTAACACTGCAAGTCTGTTTTTGTGTGGCCAGAGTGCTATGGGGGGAGGGGTGTGCAGGTGACAGAGAGAGACACCAGGGTCTGCCTCCATCCAGCGCTCACCTTCATGCGGAGGGACACCTCAGAGGCTCCAGGAAGAGAAGGACCCCTGATGACTGAGTCTTTTACCCCCTGTGGCTTCTGCTGGAGGAAGGCGTCTTCTTAGTCTGTGCTAGCCCTGAAAGGGGATGGGGTGGGCTACAGCTGGGACAGATCCAGGCCGTCCACATTCCCTCGGTTCTGGGCACTCCAGCATAGGTAGGGTTTGAGGGAGTCCACGTTTATACAATTCGTCCAAATCTACTAACAATTTGCTTTGGGCAAAGGGGAGGGGTGGGTGAGTTTTCTATTTGTTCTCTATCTCATTTGGGGTAAGTTGTTAAAGACAGTTGGATACTGTGTTTTCCTCAGGAGTATGAAATGGGGCGGGGGGAGGATTCTGATTGTTTTATGTTGCTTTCCTTTTGGCTGAAAGAAAAGCTTGGCGATCTTCTAAAAAAACAGTGGAGCAGTTCTATTGTGCACACGTGGGGTTGCCATGAGTAAGAGCTGACTTGGTGGCAACTGCTTTATTTTATTTCCTTTGGGCTAGGGATCCCCGAATGAATCGTGTTGTTAGTTCCTGTGGAGTCGATTCTGACTCATGGCAACCCCCTGTGTGCAGAGTGGAACAGCTCCATCGGGTTTTCAAGGTTATGACCTTTCGAAAGCAGAAAGGTCTTCTGAGGATCCTCTGGGTGAGTTCAAATTGCTTACAGTTGAGCACTTAACCATATGTGCCTCCCAGGGACTCCCCCCCCCCAGGTGAATGCAACTATTCCAATGCTCAGGATGTCAGGGACTCCTCAGCTGTGTCACACACGATCATTTTTTCAAGGAATTCCGCTTTTATAAAACGGTAAAGCAATGCCACACTCACCTGTTCTCTTGGAAGGATGGGCTATTCCATTTTAATTAATTTTCTACAAAACTGAAACTAAACTCTTAAGTGTCAAGACCGTAAAATCGAAACAAGACAAAACAAAACGACTCGAAGTATTTACAAATTGTAACAGTGTCCTTCTTAAACTGGAAATAGTAAATGTAATTAAGCATAATTTGACTTAGAATGATTATTGGGCAGGGATTCATTATGAAAATATTGGACTGTATATCAGCAGTCCCCAGGGTTTCTACCATACTTGTTTTTAGGTTTAAGTGGGTGCATTTAGTCGTCTTTAGAGTCCCCGGGTAGCGCAAATGTTTAGCACACTTGGCTGCTAACTAAAAGACTGAAAGTTTGAGTCTACCCAGAAATGCCTCAGAATAAAGGCCTGGTGACTGAAAAATCGGCCAGTGGAAACCATATGGAGCAGAGTCCTACTGGGACACACATGGAGTTGTCATGAGTCAGAATCAACTTGAAGGCAGGATTTTTTTCTTAATAGTTTTAAATGACTTTTTTGTTTTTTTTGCTGGTCAGCTATTATGAGGAAATTTGTTACTTCTTGGCACTACTGCTGCTATAATTACTGCTTTCCTAATTCATTACCACAACCCTCCCTGCAGCCCTCCCTGGCCCATTTCCACGTTGTTGCTTATTCAGGTAGTCCTGACTTACAACAGGGTTCCGTTAGATGACTCCGTTTTAAGTTAGTTCTGACGTAAGTTGAATACCTCTTTTTTTTAGTTTTCGTTATTATTTCCCTTTAATATCAGCATTCTTATAAATCCAATCTTTGTACATCTGTAAGTGAACATCTGAGAATGAGAACATCAGCAAATTACATACTGAAACATTCTGTGTCGTACATATTACTAATGTTAAGATGTATAAAAAAAGATGATTGTGTTCGTTGTAACTTGAATGTGTTGTAAGTTGAGGACTTCCTGTATTCATCTATGGACTGAGAAATTAGATGGCATAAATGGTTAGCATTGTGTCCAAAATAAAAGTAATGAATACAGAATAAGAGCCAGGACCACTTTCCTAAAAGTCAGTGAAATTTAGCGCGTGGCCTGTAGTTACATCTTTTGTATGAAAACCAGATTGTATCAATTTTAAGATCCGAGGTGGGAGAGATTGCTGGGTAGACTTGGAGAGAGTATAAGCATGGCATGACACCTCCAATATATTAAGCACAAGCAAATTGCATTTGTCTCACCAGGCTTTTCTGGGTGATAATTAGGATGTCTCCTCCTGTGTGGTGTCCTAGGGATAAGCCAGGATAAACCCTGACACTCCTAGGGTGGAGCCCAGCCTCATTCAGAGTCACTCACTGGATCTATGTGCCTTTGTGTGGCAGGGGCGCTTTTGTTCTTGGCTTCTTCTGCCTGTGCCTCTCAGCACCTGCCCCCTACTGTGTTTTGTAAGAAATGCTTTTATTTGTCTTGGTAGAGTCTAAAAGCTTCCCCTTGGGATGTCTTTCCAGAACCCTGCCCTGGATCCCCATTCCCCAGAGCAGAAGCTTAGAGGGTTGTGAGTATAGCATACCCATACATCAGGGGTCCACTGCAGTGGTTTGTACATGTGTTCTGTCATGTGCCCATGTGTGTTTGGACAGTGGCCGTTGTCTAGCAAGAACCACAAGCTTAAGGATTTCCTATAAACAGCTTGTTCCCTAGGTAAGGGTGTCATACCTGGCAGTCCGCCGTTTCAAATTCTATGAGGCTGTATGAGAAAAGGCTCTATGAGAAAATCAGTGAGGCATTGATGGTTCTCTAGTAGAATTCTTGCCTTCCATGCGGGAGACCTGGGTTTGATTCCTGCCCAAGGCACCTCAAGCTCAGCTACCACCTGTCTGTCAGTGGAGGCTTTCGTGTTACTATGATGCTGAACAGGTTTCAGCGGAGCTTCCAACCAAGACGGACTAGGAACAAAACCTAGTGATCTACTTCCAAAACTAGCCAGTGAAAATCCTATGAGCCACAAAAGTCCAATCTGCAAACAAATATAGGAACGGTGCAAGACTGGGCAGTGCATGGCTCATCTTGAGTTGGGGACCGACTCAGTGGCAGCTAACAACCACAGCATGAGAAAAGCAAGGAAAGCTTAGTGAAATGGGCGAGTGCATACTCACAGGGGCCAAGAGCAGCCCAAATCAGGGTTAATGTCTTCACCACACAAGTCCCTTTAGTGCATTGAACTTGGCTTCTATTGACCCCGAAACAAAAGCCTCTTCGCCAAGCTTCTGTTCAGCTGTAGCACGCACAGGAATTACCTCGATCTTACTAACGAGCGGAGTCCGGTTCAGTGAGTCTGGGGGGTGGGGACAAGATGCTGGATTTACAGCAAGCTCTAGGTGATGTTGCGTGTTCAAGGCACCCCATGCATCTTAGCTGCGGTTTGATTGACCTGTCCTTCCACAATCAATTCATAGCCTGCTGCTTATCAGGCCCCCGGAGATTTCAGGCTGTGACGGGATGGGGGACAGGTCACCAGGAAGGCACAAACCAGCCTGGGTATTGTAATGGCTTGAATTAAAAGAAAGTTTTATGTATAAGGGGCCCTGGTGCACAGTGGTTGAGCATTTGGCTTCTAACCAAAAAGTCAGCAGTTCGAATCCACCAGCCACTCCCTGGAAACCCTATGGGGCAGTTCTACTCTGTCCTACAGGGTTGCTGTGAGTCTGAATCTACTCAGTGACAATGGGTTTGGGTTTTGTTTTGTTTCTTTTAATATTTAATGATAGAAGAAACATAATGAAACCCAAAGGCTGCTTCTGTTCCCCTTTGTTAAAGATTCATGTTTAACACCTAAAAACTTAACAGTCATTTAAAAAACACTATATACAGGCAGGTCCCTTTTTAATTCTTAGGGGGAAAAAAAACCCAAAACTGTTGGAAAGGTACTGAAATCGCCAATATATAATGGAGAAACTGAAGCTCAGAGAGGTAGAGTTACTTGGTAAGGGCTTCCTTCCTAGGCCTGCAGGGCCACGAAGAGAACCTGCTTTTGGGTGTGGTATCAGATCCAGGGCTCTGAGCCCACTCAGGGCCTCAGTGCTCCTGCTGAGTAATTATGATAAATATATGAATGCAATAGAACACCTTTAGGAAGTTTGTAAGCTATCCTGAATTCAGATGTTTTTTGTGATTGCTTGTAACAGCATGAGCGTGATTGAGAGATGACCCCTGATCTGTGTTACCCAGATCTGTAGGGAAAAAAAAAAGTGTTTTAGTGGAAGTGGACGTGTCTTAAGGAGCCCTGGTGGCACAGTGGTTAAAGTGCTCAGCTGCTTACCTAAACGTTGGCGGTTCAAACTCACCAGCCGCTCAGTGGGAGGAAGATACGGCAGTCTGCTTTAGTACAGGTTATGGCTTTGGAAACTCTATGGGGCAGTTTTACTGTCCTATAGGGTCGCTATGAGTTGGAATCGAATCGATAGCAGTGGGCTTGGGTTTTTGGTTCTGACATACCTCACTGTCTCTCTACACCAAGCGCCTACTAGAGTGCCTTATGGCAAACTGCTGTCACAAACGCAGGACATGTCACAAACGCTCTGATTCAGAGTGTTGTAGAGACCTGTGATTTACTTGGCACCTCTGATCAAGGAACGTGGCACCCTGGATATTTCTCCTTAGGGCCTCCTGAGTGCCATCCAAAGGGAGATAATCCCATTATTAATATCAATAAGACCATATTGAAGGCTCAGCTATGGTGCCCATGTAGGGCCACAGAGCTAACCAGTCATAGACTCCTATGACTTAGACTTCTACTGCCCTAGTGTCTTAGGTTGGGATCCTCCAAAAGCCAACCCTATGTAAGTATGGAGTAAGTTGTTTATTTAGGAGATGATTCTAGAAAGTAGGAAACCCTGGTGGCGTAGTGGTTAAGTGCTACAGCTGCTAACCAAAATGTCGGCAGTTCAAATCCACCAGGCTCTCCTTGGAAACTTGGGGCAGTTCTACTCTGACCTATAGGGTTGCTATAAGTCGGAATCAACTCGGCGGCAATGGGTTTTTTTTTTTTTTTTTTTTTGTAGAAAGTACTGGTAGAGGAGTAGGAAATTGAGATACGAAAGGGAAGGAAGCCAGTACAGGTATATTAATGAGCAGGTTACCATTGTGGGCACCTAGGACAGAGTGTAGGGCACGCCTCAGAGTTCTCCACCTAAAGGGCAAGGGAGCTAGGGTATTTATCCACCAACTCCCACCCGTCATTGGTGGCTGCTCTGGGACTTGTGGCTTGCCTTGCAGAGTGGCAAGAGCTTACTTTCAAAACCCATTGGAATGCGTGGAAATGATGAATGCCAAGAGGATAGGATGGGACATTGTCCATGTCTGTTACATGGAGGCACTGAGAAATATTGCATTTTCCCTGCCCTTGTGGAGCTTACAGTCTAGTAAGTGGGAAAGAGTGTGGACAAGGGATGTGTCATTTTCCTGGTACATGATGGGCATCAATCCATAATCACTTATCTTTTCACTTCTAATGCTTACATCTTGATGGGAGTATCTCCTTGTCTCCAGCTGAAGGTCTCCAAAGTCCATACAGCTTAACAATCTTAACAGCTCCTTAACATGCAAATGCATTTTGTTGAGGTTACAGAACTCCAGAACTAGCCCAGAGAAAATATGGAAAAGGGTCAAGCCCCTCTCTCTAGCCTGTCCTGGCTGACAGCAGAGGGAAGTGCAGCCAGGAAAAGACTTGTCCTTCCCCTCAAACAAGAACAGTCTGAGGCTTTAGAAGAGCTCTAGAAAGCAGAGAGTCTGCCTCTTGGCCCATCGCCCATGTTCCTTTGGGGTACAGTGAAGAACTCATGTAGTTTGTCTCCAGGCATAAATACAACTTTAAAATGCCATGGTCATCAAGCAAAATAAAACACAACGCATGTCTAGCAACCAGAACCTAAAATAAATCATGATTTTAATGGGAGCACATGGGTTTATGGTTGAGCGCTCCTTAGCTGGCAACCCACAGCTGATAACGGATGACTCCTTTCTTGTCTGATTTGTCTTCATTTGGTTATTTCTAGTGGCTAGACTGGTTTTTACCTTTTCCAGCTATGGGCCACCTACCCCGGGCCCTTATTTTGTGTACTCTAGGATGAGCCAGGGCTGAGTCATGAGGGCCCCAAATCCTGTGGAGGTGGACAGGGAATCAGGGGTCTTGGAGCATCGAAAGATGGATGTGGCCTGGGCTTAGCCAAGGGCCACTCTCCTCCTTCACCCAGTGCATTTCCCTAGGAGAGATCTAGGGCCTTCCTTGTTTCTAATCTCTGGGTTATGAAATCAGTTTATTGCACAGGATTTTAACACTGGGGTCCATAGTGTTTGCATATAGAACTCAGGGTTCATAAACTTCAATGGAAGGGGTCCTGGTGGTGCAATGTTGAAGTGCTTGGTTATTAACTGAAAGGTTTGCAGTTCAAACCTATCCAGCAGCTCCCCAGGGGGAGGAAAGACCTGGTGATTGGCTCTCATAAAGATTACAGCCTAGGAAACGCTGTGGAGCACTTCTACTGTCATATAGGTTTGCCATGAGCCGGAACTGTCTCAATGACACACAACAACAACAACAAATTTCAATGGACATATTTTTCATCTTTATTTTCACAAACGTCTAATTAAAATTTAGTATTTTCTGTAATTATAAATGCAAGTAGCAAATCACAGTAGTGGTAGCAGTATATGTGACCTTCTCACAAAAAACAATAATAGTTATTTTCATGTCACATTAGAGTTTTTGTAGATCTTTCAAAATAACTTTCATAGTTATCATTACTTGGCAATCACAGCATGCATACTGATACAGAAGAATATATATTGCTGTATCTAAATTATTTAAAAATATTTTAATAGTTAAATTTCAGTATAATCAGTTCCTTTGTAATTCTATGTGTTTTATTTATTTTTTAATGTATTTATAAACATTATTCTGAGAATTCATAGGTTTCACCAGACTGCTAAAGGGGTCCATGGCACAAAAAAAGATAACCACTGCTTTAGTGGATCTTGGTAAGTGTAGTTTTAAATGAAAAGGAATCAAATAAATTCTTAGATGCACAAAATAAGGATAACTAGTGTTCTGTCAAACGTTCGTTTTAGTTTTGTTTGTGTGCGTGTGTGTTACCTGTGTTCTAAGTTGTAAAGTATGTATTTCTTTTCCTGTGGATCACAGAGTTTGAAGGCACTGGCTTAAGCCTGGAAAGGGATAGCTTGTCCTTATTCTCTGGGTTTACAATCCGTTGACTAAAACCCTTGAAGCTAGATGTGTTTTAGAATTTAGAATATTTCAGAGTCTAGGAAGATAATATAGTGCGTGGTACGTGTATGTATAAGACCCAGAAGAGTCAGGACAGCCCCTTTTTGTAAACAAATATATTAACATGTCTGTTTCCTGCAGTGAACCCAAGGCTTTTCATGCTAAACACGGGGGCTACAAGGAGCTTGACATTAGTTCAAGTCAGGCTTTGCTGCCCCACATGTACTACAGAGTATTGTTGGTTTTCAAAGCTTTGTGGACAAAGGGATTGTGGGCAAGGGATCATGGACTGGGGAATTCCCGTTTATTTGACCACACAGTGGTTGAGGGTGGGTGAGGATGGGGATTCAGTATTCCTCATGATCATTTTTGATATTTCCTTGCTTTGATGTTGCCCCTTCTTTACTACAATGTATTTAGTTCAGGGATCTTTCCCCCCAAGGCATTGAAAAGCAATTTTTTTGAGAAATAAAGATCAATAGTATTTCAAATATAATTTTTTTTTTTTGCCAAAATATATCATGTGTTTCTTCTTTCTTAAAGAATGAGATATAAGATGTTTATTCCTTCTACTCAAATTGTTATCCACTTAAGGATTATACTTTTGGTACTTAAGCTTCAAAGACTTCCAGACTTAAAAGAATTATATACAAGACTTAAAATGTGCAAGAATTCCATCTTTACAGCTAACAATGACTAAAGCCCTGTTGTGTGCTAGGCACTGTGCCTGGCCTTCTTTATTACTGCGTTTGATGCTCACAACAACCCTGTGATGTAGGTGTTATCCCTATTTTACAGGAAACTGAAGCCTAGGTAGGCTAAGTGACTTGTCCAAGGTTACTTAGCTGGCAAGAGGCAAAGCTGGGATTTGAACCCACTTTTATCTGTCTCCCTAACAGTGTTCCATTACATCTGCTTCCTTTTATTGTGATAGCCTGGATCCATGGTGGATCCTATCTATTTATCATCTATGTATCTATCATCTATCTATCTACCTATCTATGTCTGTCTATCTATCTATGTATCTATCATCTATCTATCTATGTCTATCTATCTGTCTGTCTGTCTGTCTGTGTCTATCTATCTACATCTATCTATCTGTCTGTCTGTCTGTCTGTCTATCTATTTATCTATCGAAGCCCTGGTGGTGCAGTGGTTAACAGCTAGGCTGCTAACCAAAAGGTTGGCAGTTCGAATCTGCCAGCTGCTTCTTGGAAACCCTATGAGGTAGTTCTACTCTGTCCTATAAGGTTGCTATGAGTACGAGTTGACCCAACAGCACCGGTTTGGTTTTATCTATCTATCTATCTATCTATCTATCTACCTATCTATCTATCTATCTATCTATCTATCTATCTATCTATCTATCTATCTATCTATCTATCTATCTATCTATCTATCTATCTATCTATCTATCTATCTATCTATCTATCTATCTATCTATCTATCTATCTATCTATCTATCTATCTATCTATCTATCTATCTATCTATCTATCTATCTATCTATCTATCTATCGTCTATCTATCTATCGTCTATCTATCTATCGTCTATCTATCTATCCATCTATCGTCTATCCATCTATCCATCCATCCATCTATCCATCCATCCATCCATCCATCCATCTATCCATCCATCCATCCATCCATCCATCCATCCATCCATCCATCCATCCATCCATCCATCCATCCATCCATCCATCCATCCATCCATCCATCCATCCATCCATCCATCCATCCATCCATCCATCCATCCATCCATCCATCCATCCATCCATCCATCCATCCATCCATCCATCCATCCATCCATCCATCCATCCATCCATCCATCCATCTATCTATCATCTATCTATTTATCATCTATTCATTGGTAGATAAATGGTATAAAGAAGAGGAAAACATGACTTCACAAATTGGCCAGTGTAGCTTGGTAGCCAATATCCAGATTCTTCCTGACACAACTTACATCGCCATTCTTCACCAAATCTTCCTAGGCTGTCCTGCCCTCCACCCTGACCTGATCAGGGATTTGTGGCCACACTGTCTCAGAGAATACCACTTGGCCTTGTTCTCCAATGATTTAGCTACAGAAGCCCTTGCCTCCCAACACAACTCTGATCTCCTTTAGGATCTCCCATGCTGCCTAAGAAGGTGTATGCTGTACTGGGGCCTCCTGGCTGGTAGGTTACCTGGGTAACCAGAGGCAAAGCAAGAAGGAATGAGTTAAAATCGGAATCAAACAAGCTTGTCTGAGAGTCTGTGGGTAGTGAAAACAGTTAATTCACTTGGCTGCTAACCGAAAGATTGCAGAGGTTCAAGTCCACCTTGGAAGAAAGGCTTGGCAATCTACTTCCAAAAAAATCACCCATTAAAACTTCATGAAGCACAGTTGTACTCCGACGCACATGGGTCGCCATGAGTTGGAATTGGCTAGATGGTAACTGGTTTTACAGGCTGGCCTAACCATCCAGGTACTGGTTCTGTGGCAGGGAGAGTAAGAAGGGAAGAGGCAGAGGCTGGAGTCAGGAGGCCAATGTTGCGAAGATGCCTGGGGTCTGCTTTAGCAGCAGCCTGGGGTGATAAGAGCAGCCTGCATAGACTATAGTCCAGAAGGTTCTCAGGTCTTTATTATTTTGTGTATATGTGTGTGGTGGTGGGGGGGGTAGTGGGGGAATCATTTATCTTTTCTTTTTATAATTTAGCAAGGATTCAGCCTCCCCACTTTTATAGTCATTCTAAGTCACATAAAACCCAATGTATATTCTTAAGTAGGTAAGAAATGTATGAAGTTGCTGCTAGCAATTGAGTAAACCCCACAGCTATGTTAACATTACATAAACAACAGGGTGCTGTGATGAAGAAAACAAATAACCTCTGTTCTTAACAAAATCCCTGCCTCAGGAGACCCCATTGCTACTCATTAGTCTCTTTAAAGAGGAGATATGTTGTCATGGCCAAAAAAAAAAAAAAAAAAACCCTCTGCCTACAGAGTTTTAACCCACCACTCTTCCTGGTATGCTGTGTGATCCCAGCAAATCTCCTTCCTGGGAAAATGGGTGTATTGAATGGCAGGCTGATACTGACAGTGTGGAACACACTAGAATTAAATCGAGTAGGGAAAAAGAAAGTGTTGCTTACTAGTTCATTTCAATCCTTCTGGTTGGAATAAGCAGAAAGGCTCAGTTTAGCGCTAATAGATCCTTAACACTTACCTACCATTTGCCAAAGTATCTTAAAAATTCTTTATTAAAAAAAATTTCTCTTGAAGGTGTAGGGGGATGTATGCATGTATATGTTTATTTATTTTAAAGTTTTATTGAGGTATAGTTGACAAATAATAAACTGCACATATTTAAAGAGTACAATTTGATACATTTTGACCTATGTATACAACTGTGAAGCCATCACCACAATCAAGATAAGCAACCTAGCCATCGCCCCAAAATTCCCTTGCGCCCCTCTGTAATAAGTACCCAGCTCTTTGACGAGTATACAGATCAAGAACCAGAACCCAGTAGCCTACCTCTCTGCCCCACCTTGTGATTCTGTAGCCTCTTGATGCCAAGAGCTCAGTCTGCTAAGCGCTGCCCTAACTTTGCTGTTGAGTTAAGCTGTTTGAGTTCAGCTCTCGGGTTCATTTATCCCTGGGCAAATTACTTAGCCTTAGCCTCTTCTCCGCTACCTTATGTGTAAAAATAGTATTTACCTATTAAAGTTGTTATGGGAATTAAATGAAGTATTCTTGATGCTTAGGACTGAATGCTAACTTAGGACGCAGGAATGTTAAGTATACAGCTTTTAAAAAGCTATGTATTTGTGTGCAATTTTGCAGGCAAGATGAGAGGAGGGGCTGTGTCAACAGGGACCCTGGAGGAGCCTAGCACACAGCAGGTGCTCAATAAATATTTACTGGGACATTTTACCTTAAAAAAAAGTTGGTCTTCATGAAGAGATATATAAAACTTGTTTTCTCCAGTTTGAGGAAAAGGCCACCTGTTACCCACATGAAGCAAAAGAGCCTGTGAAAATGTGGTTTGGTTTCTAGAAATGCAATTCTGGTGGACCTTACAAACTCTCAGACCACCAAAAAGTTTCTCAAGAATTGTTTTTCTGGTTCCTTCTAAAAATGGAGGTACAAGGGCTAGTAAACTATCATGAATTAAAAAAAAAAAAAAAATTTAGGAGGGTATAAATTGAGCAAACTCTTGAGGTGCTGGTAATGTTTTTTTCTTGATCTAGATGCAGGTTACATGGGTATGTTCATTTGTGAAAATTCAGTAAAATCTATACTTACTTTAAAAAAAATTGATGTATAATTTACATACCTTAAAATGCACAAAACTTAGGTGTCCAGCTCCATGCATTTTTACATACTTGCAACCATGTAACCATCATTCAGATCAAAATTCAGAATATTTCCATCCTACCCAAAAGTTCCCTGTGCCCCTTTTGCCACATGTAAGCACTATTCTGACTTCTTTCACTGTAGACTTGGTTTTGGACTTCATATAAATGGAATAATACAATATGTACTGTTTTGTGTCTGGAAATTTTTACTCAACATGATGTTTTTGAGATTCACTCATATTGTGGCATGGAGCAATAGTTCATTCCTTTTTATTATTGACTAATTTTTTTTAATATCCATTGTATGAATATGCCACAATTTGTTTATCAACTCTACTATGATGGTCATTTTAATTGTTTCCAGTTTGGGGCCATTATAAATAAACCTTAAACATGTATGTTCAAGTCTTTTTGTGTCTATTATGTTTTCATATTTCTTGGGTAAATACCTAGGAAGGGAATGCAGGGTTTTAAGGTAGGTGAGTATGTTTGCCTTTATTAGAAATTACCAGTTACACGAGGTCATTGTACCATTTTACACTAGTGCTATAGAAGAGTTCCAGTTGCTCCATAATGGTTGCCAACACTTGGTATTATCAGTCTTTTTAAAAGCTGTAGATTTGCAAGCAATTCCCCATGTGTATGTTATGCTTTAATAAAAAGAGAAAAAAATTAAATCAACAATAAAAATAATGGTGGTTTGTTTCTAATGCTGAAAGACTGAAAATCCAAAGAAATCATCTGACTATTTGGTTCACAGATGCCAAGAATCCGGATATCTAAATGTTGCCCTATTCATACTGATGCATTTTTATTTTATATTATGCAGAAATTTTACAGAGCTTAGCCTTGGGGTTGAGTGAGAAAATATTTCTGCAAAAAGTAAATCTCCCCTTTAGAAATCTTTCCATCTTCTTTCCGTTTTAGTTTTGTTAGGAGGACTTACAGCTCAGAGTATTTCAACAGGATCTTACCACTTTTCTCCTTCTTTTCCATTTCAGAGCATAAATGCCCAGTGGATGAGCGGGAGCAGCTGGAGGAGACCTTGCCCCTGATTTTGGGGCTCATCTTGGGTCTGGTCATCGTTGTGACGCTCGTTATTTACCACATCCACCACAAAATGACTGCCAACCAGGTGCAGATCCCTAGGGACCGATCACAATACAAGCACATGGGCTAGGAACCATTAGGCAAGCAGTTCTCAACCCCTCCTTCCCCCAACTGGATCAGGTAGACAAACAAAAGCACTTTTCCACCTCGTACATGAGGATACACCAACATAGCTACAATCAAATAGGCCTGGGTATTCGAGGCTTGCTCAGCCTACATCCGTGCTTAAACCCAGGGATGGGGGGATTCTTTTGGACTCATGGGATGAATGGTAGTTGCTTTCTCTCCATGCTGGGGGAGGAGAAGGAGGAAGTCAGTTAGTTTTCATGCTCATGGAGGTTGGGCTTTGACTTTTCAACGGGCAACACACACAATTTGGAGGGGTATCTGGATTGGGAGTTTAGGGATTGAAAACACACTTCTTTGGGGAGGAAACCCCTGTAGGTTCAGAGGCAGAGGAGGTGCTTTTCTCCCTTGGACATGGCTGGGTTGCCCTACACACCTGTCAGCGCACACACAATACAGCCTCATGCTCCCTGCAGCAAGACCCCCGAGAGTGACCCATGCTTCTGCCTGGCGTTCCGCATGTCTAGTGATTGTTTGGGGAATGTCTCACCGCTCTCTGCACTCAGTGACTCTGCAGCACAAGAGCCTGTTTAATGTAACTATGCAGACTTATCTGGACTTCAAAATGTGTCAGGTCCAGGTAATGGGACCTGAAAAATCAATTCATGTGAGTTTGTTTTTCCAAATGAATTAAAGTCCACTACTGTCTGACCTTTGGCTTGCTTTCTTGAAAGAAGAAAACAAAACTAAAATCATTTCTTTGGTATCTAGAGGATGAAGGGGAAATAATTAAGGTGGATTTTTCATTTTAGCCAGAGGAAAAACACAGAAGGGTATGGAAGCAATAGGAGGAAGCTGGCTTTTCCAGGTAAAAACACATAAATTTATTTTGGCCAATATGTTTACTTCTAATAATGTTTCCTCTTGAATGAGTGGTCTCATATTACTTCTAGATGCTTCTTGGTTTTGTGTTTGACATTTCACTTTGAATTAAAAAGGTGGATTGAACATGGTAGCTTAAACTGAGGTTTATTTGAGTTAAAATATAATTTATGGAAACTTCCTAGAGAAATGCACATTTTGAACATCACTCACTTTCTAACCCCCACTACCTTCCCACACAATCTCCACTATATGACAGGCAGCTCATGAGTTCATCTGTCTGTTTCAACTGCTGACATGGCTCATCCTTGCAAGTTCATTATCTCAGCGAACCTTGATAAGTATCAGCTAGCTGCTGTTCTATTCCAGTTTGTCTACTGCTCCATCAACCTCAATCTTTCCCCTACATGTTGTCTCTTCAGTATCTGTGTGGTACTAGTGAGGAATAAGCCCCAATTCCTCATTAACATTGGTATTGCACCAGGAAAAGGAGACAGAGGGCTGGTGGACAAACCCAAGGATGATTTATTTCACTCTTTTATTCACCTGTGATCGTGTCACCCCCTGGGCTGCAAACAAAGCCATGCTATTTTGTAGCATCCCATGTATGCTTTGAAACCTTCACATTCTTTATTTAAAACCATCCAAGAATTTGGGGAGACGGGAACACTCAGCTGTAGCTAGGATTTCACAGTGAGTTACCATTCCTTTCTGTAAGTCCTTCAGGGAAAAAAAAAAAAACAACTTAAACCTGCCTGAGTCACACTTCTGAAAAGTTCCTTGTGTTTTTTTTAACTTGCTTTCATACCACATAGGACTTCTGGTTACTTTTGGAATCGTCATTCATTTATTCTTTCAACAAATAGTTTTGAGCACCTACTAAGTGCACACTCAGTGCTGGGTACAGGGTGGTGAACTTGAACTCGATAGCTTTAAGCCCACAGGAAGGAATGACAAGAAAAGCTACACACATAAACCTATCATTCTGAGAAAAAAGAGTGCCCTGGCTCTTTTCAACAGGAAAACATCCTGGTGTCTAAGCTAATTAAATTTTGCTGAAATTCAAATTTCTTAATTCTCAAAATAAGGATGACTTTTTGGCCTATCATATGCAGTATGTACAAAAATTATTACTATTATTATTATCATCATTATCATTCATCAGGTCGTCTTTATTGAGTTGTTCTAAAATCGAGTCTCAAACTCAGTCTAAGTTCTTTTGAACCTAGACATTTCTGTCAGCCTTGACTTTACCTCTATTATCAGGTAAACGAAATAAAGAGGGCCTTCAGGTGCAAGGCAGGAGAAATCTCCTCTGGGAATGACCGTGCCCAGCGTTCTCCCAGCTCAAGGAGAAGGCCACGTATCCAAAGGGACTGAACTCAACCCTGGGCCTCAGTCCATTGCCACTGCCCTGCCTTTTGGACCAGAATACAGCTGTGGCAATGGGTCGTCTGTCTGCCTTGCTTTCCAAGCTCAGAGCCGGGGAAAGAACACAAACATAAACCACAGATGTTCAATTACCCCATTAACTGTCATTTTTCATTTTTACTGGGTCTTTAAACATAACCGCCTCTGGGCACAAAAGGATGCTGGGTCTGGTTGCTGGATCTGCCTGCCAGGCCAGATGAACCACACGCAGACTTCTTTTGAGGGGAAGGGGAGTTTGATTTAAATTCTGGGCATGTTTCTTTACAGGATTCCCCCCTTCCCCCCACGCCCAGGAAATAGCTTCTAGTGAAGCTGCCTCCCATGGCAGGGAAGACTCAACTTTCACCCTGGGCCTCTGAACACCTGAGCTGTAACCACTCTCTCCTTGCCAAATGCCCAATCTTTCCTCCTATTGATGTCAACTTGCAAGTAGCAAAGAGGCATGAATGTGATAGAGAACTGTCAGTGGAGGAGTGGGAGGAGAGATGGAGGCTTGACCTGCAGCACCTGGTAGAGGCATGGTGCTGCGTTTGTATTGCGGGGTGTTTTCCTGGGGAGGTAGCCCAAACTGGTCTTGGGCCCAAATGTTTCCCTGGAATAATCTCCCAAATGACCTGAGCCAGAAAGACACAATTTTAAATCAGTGTGTCTCAAAGTGCAATTCGAAGCAGCCTGCGTCAGAATCATCCTATTTGTTGGTTAGGTGCCATCGAGTCGGTTCCAACTCATAGCCACCCTATGTACCACAGAATAAAACACTGCCTGGCCTTGTGCCCAGCTCACAATCGTTGTTATGCTTGAGCCCACTGTTGCGGCCACTGTGCAGTCCATCTCGTTGAGGGTCTTCCTCTTTTCTGCTGACCCTGTGCTTTACCATGCATGATGTCCTTCTCCAGGGACTGATCCCTCTTGACAACATGTCCAAAGTATGTAAGATGCAGTCTCACCATCCTTACTTCTAAGCAACATTCTTGTCGTACTTCTTCCAAGATAGATTTGTTAGTTCTCTTGGCAGTTCGTGGTATATTCAGTATTTTTCTCCAACACCACAATTCAAAGGCATCAGTTCTTCTTCAGTCTTCCTTATTCATTGTCCAGCTTTCACATGCATATGATGCGATTGAAAATACCATGTTTTGGGTCAGGCGCACCTTAGTCTTCAAGGTGACAACTTTGCTTTTCAACACTTTCAAGAGATCCTTTGCAGCAGATTTGCCCAATGCTATGCATTGTTTGACTTTTTTTTTTTTTTTTTTAATTTGTTTATTGTGCTTTAGGGGAAAGTTTACAAATCAGGTCAGTCTCTCATACAAAAAGTTATACACACCCCACCGTGCTCTCCCCTTAACGGGACAGCACATTCCTCCTCTCCACCCTGTATTCCCTGTGTCCGTTCAACCAGCTCCTGTCCCCCTCGTCCCTCTCATCTCACCAACAGACAGCAGTCACCCACATAATCTTATGTGTCTACCTGAGCCACAGAGTTCACTCCTGACCAGCATCATTGTCTATCTTATACTCAGGCCAATCCCTGTCTGCAGAGTTGGTTTCGGGAATGGTTCCAGTCTTGGGCTATCAAAGGGTCCAGGGACCATGACAGTCAGGGTCCCTCCGGTCTCAGTCAGACCATTATACCTGGCCTTTTTACCAGAATTTAAGATCTGCATCCTACTGTTCTCCTGCTCCATCAGGGATTCTCCGTTGTGTTCCCTGTCAGGGCAGTGATCGGTGGTAGCCAGGCACCATCTAGTTCTTGCGGTCTCAGGCTAGTGGAGTCTCTGGTTTATGTGGCCCTTTCTGTCCTTGGGCTTATATTTACCTTGTGTCTTTTGTGTTCTTTATTCTCCTTTGCTCCGGGTGGATTGAGACCAATTGATGCATCTTAGATGGCCGCTTTTTAGTGTTTAAGACCCCAGATGCCTCTAGGGTGAGACTCTTGAATCTGCGTTTTTACTAAGGTGATTCTGATGCAGGCTAACATCTGAAAACTTCTAGGCCCAAATGCTTCACCTATCATTTACCAACATGAAACATTAGCCAAATAGTTGGCTTCTCTGTGCTTATTTTCTCATCTGAAAATCTTGTGTACGTCCTTGTACTTGCAAAGTTGTTTGAGGAATCAAGAAAGTTAAATGTTAATTGGTCAGAGTGTTTGTCACATTGGAAATGCTCCATAAAAGGTATTATTAATGATATATTTCTAGCACAATACATAACAAGTGTATTTCAATTTTATCTGCTGTCTTAGTTATCTAGTGCTGCTGTAACAGAAATACCACAAGTAGGCGGCTTTATCAAACAAAAACTTATTTTCTCACAGTTTACGAGGCTAGCAGTCTGAATTCAGGGTGCTGTCTCCAGAGAAGGCTTTCTCTCTCTGTCGGCTCTGGGGGAACAGCCTTGCTCTTCTGCTTATTTCCTGGTTTCTTGGAGGTCTCCATGTGTCTTAGCATCTACCTTACCCCATCTCTCCTCCACTATTTAATCTCTTTTATATCTCAAAAGAGATGAACCCAAAATACACCCTGTACTAATCCTGACTCAGGAAAGGCAATCATTCCTGCGTGGGATTATAACCACAGGCATAGAGAGGTTAGGATTTACGGGACATATTTTTGGGGAACACATTCAATCCATAACACGTACCAAACAAGGGGGAATGAAAGATCTGAAGGGTCTAATGCAGGGCTTTTTAACCTGGTGTCCACAGTTTTCTGTGCCAGTATATTTTGAATTCAGACTATGTTTCTATGTAGGGATTACCCTTGCCTCCTCCAGACCAGTAAATTGCTTGGGGGTTTGTCAGTTTCAGGGGTAAGAATGGGGCAGGAAGGAATAGGAATCCATGAGCTTGAATGGGAAAAAATTACATCTTTAGTTATTTCTAACTTTATGTGAAAGGTAGAATTTCCTTCAGTTATGAACTCAGGCATCAAACTGCAGTCATATATGCAGGACTTTCTACTGGTGATTACTGTTGTCACCGAAAGACATCACCAATATTTTCATGTCACATAACACTTGTTGAAGATGCTGCAAAAGTCCTGTATACTCATTACTTTGGAATTATGGTCGTCACTAGATCCATCACAAGAACTGGCTATTGCATTATACCACAGAAGTAAAAACATGTTGATAACTATGCTTTAATTGATTTCTTTTGTAAGCCTATGCATTTCACTTTATGCAATTAAAAACATTTTTCTGAGAAGGGAAAAACGTTTTCTCTGTGGTGGGGTCCACAGGCTTCAGACATTCAACAGGGTCCAGGGTGCAAATTAGGCTAAGAACCCCATTTAAAGTGACTAGACCTGCCAGCTTGCCTCCTGGGAAAGGATTGGTACTTCTTGCCCCGCTGTCACAAGGGCTCTTGTGACAAATGATAAGTATTTATTAACTCTGATCATGTGCTTTCTAGACCCTACTTCAGGTGTTGGGGACATATCAGTGAGTGAAATAGGCAAAAATACCTGTCCTTATGGAACTGAAGTTCTAGCGTGGAGTGTGTGCGTGTGTGTGTGTGTGTGTGTGTGTGTGGTCCATTCAAGTATTATGAATAATGTGCTATCATTATCTAACTCTTCTGGGCCTTGGCTAGCTAAGTTAAGGAGGTAAGGAAGATCATACCAAGTCTTGAAGTCCTTCCTAGCTTTAAGTTTTTAGAAATGTTGGCAATGATGAGGAATAATTATGAAAGCATTTTCCACATGAGCTTGATGGCTTCAGTGTGTGTTAATCTCAATGACCATATCAAAGATGTTGGGTGATTGAATGAAAAAAGAAAGAATGAGTGGATGAATGAACAACTCACTAATGTAAAAAAAAATTTTTTTTTTTCACTTTATAGCTAGGAATCTGAGGTTGAAAGAGGTTAAGTTGCATAAGATCACTGAAAGACAGAATGACATTTGAATGTGAAATGTTCCCAATATACCATGCTCACTTGGAAAACCTTCTCTGGGGGGCACAGTCCAGGAGTCTTCTATATCTTAGAAGGGTTACCTCTGACACAACTATTTTCCTGTGCACATCCAGGCTAGAGGAACATTTCAGGATAAGGAATCCCTTTGCTTTTAAATCAGGATATTTTGATCTAGAAATAAGCATCCCATTGACTTCTTCAAGTCTTAGTTTTGATCTTAACCAGACCTCTTTATGTAGGGGATGATGGCAGTGTCCCACTCATGTTTCCTTGGTCCTTCATAGAGGTTATTTGCTAACTGTTTCTGTATATGCCAATGGCTTTCTGTGTCTCTCTCCTAGAGGGTATTCTTTGGCAGAGGGAACAACTTTTGCCCATATGCAGGGCAAGCCGGAAGTTCTGTGCGTTGATGTTCCAGGAGCAATTCTCACCCAGTGATGGTGGACAAATACCCCGGAACCTCCAGAAGGAAAATTGTGGAGTTTCTCTGAGAATGTCTCCAATGAGATTAAGCCCCAGTTGCCTGTTATGGTAACCTGCTCATTAATACACATTTTATTGACTTCTTTCTCTTCTTTGGAGCCCTGGTGGGGAAGTGGTTCAAGAAGGTCGGCAGTTCTAATACACCAACTGCTCCTTGGAAGTCTGATGGGGCAGTTCTACTCTGTCCTATACGGTTGCTATGAGTTGGAATAAACTCCATGGCAATGGGTTTGGTTTTGTTTTTGGTTTCTCTCTTCTTTGTCTCACTTCTCCACTTTGCCACTTGGGCTTCCTGGGGTCAATTCCTAAATAAAGTACTTATGTCTAAATCTTTTCCCTCTTAGTCTGTTGACAGAAAACTAAGTATCACCACACTAAGTATTACTAAGTATTATTATCCCATACTAAGTATTACTAATTAAGTATTATCACACTAAGGTGATATATTAGACTTGAAAATACAACTCAAAATGTATACTCTTCAAGGCTTGAATTGACCAACTTTCCTGCCCAATGTGAATTTCCTACTGTATTATGTTATTTTCACAAAATTTTTCCTGCTTCTACATTTTGTACCCACTTCAGACAATCTTTTCTCTGCTTGGAATCTCATTACTTCTTCCTTGATGACACAGTGCTGTTTATTTAGCCAGTTTGAGCAAGGAGTCTGAACTTATAGAGTTGTTAACTTTGTGGAATGATCTTATCTTTCCAGTAATTGCTACTGAGTGTATTCATCCAAGGGGGTAATGGGGACAAAACCATAACTCAGTCTGATCCATCCGTCTAGTCCAGTTTAAAAAATCAACCTCATTCTAATTCAAATGATTGCTCCTCTCCCTTGTTCAGGCTAAGCTTGCATTAGAGAAAGAGAAATAGGTAGCAATGGGTAGGTAGTGGCAGGAGATATGGTATGCTCTCTTATTCCCCATTTTTTTCTTCTAAATTCCTCCCCTAGATCATGGGGTCTCACACAAAACCATGGCCCAAGAGGAGTATTTTTGTTACCTACCTGGCTGTACTCAGCTGCCATGGAGATGCTATTGTGAGAAGGTAAGGTGCCTGAGTCTCATTTAGGTTCAGTCTAAAGACTGCAGCCCCTGCTATTGAGAAAGGTCTTGGTGTAGATGATATATTTGGTTTTCAGAATAAGGTCCAGCTCCACCCAGGTCCCTCCATTGGGAGGACCCCACTCACTGCAGAAAGCAGCCGTCTCATCCTTTAGTTTCCCCCATTAGTTCATGCCTCCAACGTACTCTCTCTATAGAGCAGCCCATTGCTTGGTTAAGCAGTTCATTCAGTTTAGCTCCATGTTCTCTATTCCCTCTCCCTGCTTCATTCAACATAGCCAAGGGAACCTGGTATTTTCTCTCACATTCTCCAAAACCTGTGGAGACCTGTGTGGTGAGGGGTTGCCCCACCTTTCTCTTCCCTGGAACACAACATACTGCACTCTTTCACATCCTGCATTTCTAGGCTATGTTCTCAGGGTTTTCACCTTCAGAAATCTCCAGATGAGAAATGGGCTCTCCATATACAAGTGTTCACTATGAGTCGGAATCAACTCGATGGCACTGGGTTATATACAAGTGTCCCCTCAACTTCATGGGATACATGTTCATGTCTTCCTTGTCATCCAAAGAGGGAAAGGGGCCCAACACTGGCTTCCAGGCTATCAGAAAGCTCTCCCAACTACACTCTCTCTAACCCAGGTACTTGGTTATATCCTTTATTGGCAGAAGTCCTCAGATCAGCATCTTTGGAAGAGGGAAGTGGAAAGGGAGATTTAGCCATGAATCTGGCATTCATTAAGCTTGGTAAGCCAGAACTGAATAATTCTCTTCTCAACAGTGGTGTCCATACCACAGTCTTACAGTATGTAATCTCTAGGGATGGAAATACTAGTCTTTGCTTTGTGTTATCACTATGCTACGTATAATTTCGTAGCAACTCATTTGCATTCCTCAGGATTATAAAGGAAACTCCTCAAGAAAAAAAATTCTGGAAACCACTGGAGTTTCCAATAAGACAATGGGGAAAAGGCAAACATTTATCTTTATTTGCAAGTGCATTTTCTGCCAATAGGTAGTGCTCACAAAACCTTTTAAGCTACAGTAACTTTTGGTAAACTCAATGAATACTTTAAAAAATACCCAGTGATAAGAAAATTACAGAAAAATTTCCATTACACTGTCAAAATGTTTGGAATCCAAAATCCACTATTTGTTCTGGTTAAAAAGATTTTTCCTTTTTTTTTTTTTCCTTTCTACTTCTATATAATCCTGTTTGAATTTATGTAATCTGTTTCATGAACTTTTAGGACTGCAATATTCTGGATTTAGACCGTTTTTATTACATATCTATATTAGCATTTTAATACTTTACATAAAACATTGATCTACTGAGTTTTAGGAAACAAAATTATAGATCCTATTTATGGTGATGCATTTCCAGTTTTGGGGAAAACCGAAAATCTGATTAGTAGAAGGTCATTTTATGCCTTTGTTTTTTTCCTTTTTTTAACTGTAATAAATAATTAGCAACCTATTAATTACAAAAATTCTTAATTATGCTTAGAGCAACCAGAGCATGTTCACAAATTTAAATTCATATTTGTTACAGTATATCGAGTCATTAAGAAAAGCCTCTGGTTTTCTAGTCTGGTAACAAATGGCTTTTGTTTGATGCATAATTAATAGAAACTAATTAATGATGACTATGTAGCTCTTCCAGAATTTTAAAGGCAAATCTATATTGGCCTACAGTTAACATGCAAATTCTTCCAACAAGCAACACAAAATGTATTGTAGTAGTCATTCATTTTTATCAACATTCAAGAAGATCTAGACAGCAGCACAACCCTCCTATGTCGGCAACACATTAAAACATGGTCACAACTGAAGTCAGACCATACCTGGTAAAACACCCCCCTCGGTAAATCAACCTCTACAGTCAGTTCAGACTTCCAGCACGATACATGAACAATAGCAATTAATACTGCAGTACAAAGGTAAAGAGACAAGAGTTTGGTATGCTAGCATACAGTTTTCAGAACAGCGACAAACAAAACCAAACATCTTGCCCTGTTCTCTCTCCTTTCCTTTTCTAAGACTGGAATTTTCATGGCCTCTTTGAAACATTCAATTTGGGGAACTAAGTCCATTGATCCTAGCACTGAAATTGCTCCTTGGAAGTGAAATTTGGCCACAAGGAACACCATACCCATTTGAGAGTATCCTAGGGGGAACATTCTACCATGCGTCCAGTGGTTTGCTCCTAGTAGCCTTGGAGAAATAGGAGATTTTTCAAATTATTTAGCTCTATCCCAAGGAGTAGTTTGGTGGTATACTGTAGCCCAAATTGTATTTTATTATTTTTTGGCCGAGTAAATGAAACGTGCACCACCATCACTCTTAATTCTTCTTCCATCATATAAGACACTTGTTAAAATAAGAAAAGAGTCTACTAAAGCTGATGGTGATTGAGATTCATTCAGTATTCAAAGTTCCTAAGGAATCGTTGGTTCTCTGAAAGGGATAAAAAAGTAGGAAAGGCTTTGTTCAAACTCCTGCTAGGAAACAAGTATTACTTCAACCAATACAATGGCTACGTGACATCAAAGTACTATAAATTATCAAAACTATCGTACAGAAAAATTACAAATTCATTGCAAAATACATTACACTGCTACCATTAAGAAAAAGTGCTTTTTTGTTTTCCTTTTTTTTTTTTTTTGCCAGAAAAGTATTCTTTCGAAATAGAAAATCCTATGCGTTACCCTGCATGTGGCCAGGATGTATCATAACGGAGTTTGTACTGAGTCCTTCTGACTTGTGGGATGAAGGGCTGAAAAATATAATGACTTAGTAAAGCTGTGCTTCAAATGACCTCACCAGCTGTCAGTGGAGAGATGTCTGTTTAAGACACAATTAGATGCCCTGGTCTGTCAAACCCTGACGGTCACCAAACTGTCCCACCAATCAGCTGGTCTTGAATGCACAGGCCTTTTGCAGTGGTCCATGAGTTCTTCACGTTCTTCTGAATTATTCTCATGATCTCATCTAGTCTTTTCACTTTCATGAATCCTCTACTCAATGATGCCTATATTGTCTCATGAGGGGAACGATGCAAGATGGTGGCCCTGCCAGTTTCAAGAATGGATGTCCGAGGAGTTCCTGGGCTGTGGCTCTTTGAGAGGGCTCCCTCACCAACATCAGGTCTAGGAATCCCCGCAGCACTGAAGAAAACTGCCAAAACACAAAGATGCATGCTGAAGTCTAACACAGAAACCCGACCCAGGTCGCCTAAAATGGTTTCCCAGTTAGGTCCTAGGAAAGTCATTCTATCAACAACATCAAATTCTAGAAAGTCACCATGGGGAGGAAGACACTGTGGAAGCCAAAGCAGGTATTGCCTTTTTTAACACACGGTATTTTCCTCACCTTCTTCAAGTTTGAAATAAAAGGGTTAAATAATAATGGTAATAATAATAATAAAATACACCCAAACCAGTTGGCATTGAGTCGGCTCCAACTCTTGGTGACCCCATGTGTTTCAGAGTAGAACTGTGCTCCATAAGATTTTCAATGGCTGATTTTTCAGAAGTAGATTGCCAGGCACTCAAGGTGCCACTGCGTGGCCTCAAACTTCCAATCTTTGGGTTAGCAGCCAGCTGTGTTAACTGTTGGCACCACCCAGGGACTCCTAATAACGACAACACCAGCTATTACGGGGTGTTCACTATGTACAAGAGGTCGCACACATGCTTTTATGGAGTGTGGTATAAATACAGAATAGTTTTATTTTTCTAATAATGGCAACCATCTAGGCTCTGTGGAATCCCCCCTCCCCCCCTTTTTTTAATAGAAACAAGCTTCCTTAAGGATATATGACACAGATAGCACTTTTTTCCCTTTTATTTCTTATGATTTACTTTTTCAAGGTATACCTTATATACATTCAAGTGCATAAATATAGGGTCACCATGAGTTGGAATTGCCTTGATGGCAATGGGTATACTGGTATAGCTCAATCAACTTTTACATATATTTATACATATTTACTCTCTACCTCAATCAAGATATAGAACATTTTTACCACTCTAGGACCCTACCTCAATACCCATTTCCCCTGTAAAAGGTCATCACTACGCTGACTTCTAATAGCATAAATTAGTCTTGCCTGTGTTTGTAACTTTACAGAAACAGAGTTGTATAGCGTGAACTTTCCTGTCTCAATTCTTTCTCTAAATATTAGGTCTGTGAGATTCATCCCTGATGCGTGCAGCAATAGTTTTATCCTTTTTGATGCTGTGTAGTATTCACTGTTGAAATACACCACACGTCATTTCTTCATTTAGAAACAGCCTTGTGAGGTTCCCACTTTTTGAACCATTATGATTAAAACTGTCAAGAGCCTTTTTGTACATGGCTTTGAAGAACATCAACGCTCATTTCTATTGCTGTGAATCTATTTTGATACTACATATTCTTTAGTCACTTTTCATTATTAAAACAGTCCAATTCAGTTAAAATTTCAATGTCCTGTTTGGTTCAAGCAGTCTCCTGTTTTTGTAGGTTCACACAACTTTTATGAGTTATTTTATTGCAGCCCTACCCTCAGATTTAGGAAAAGGAGACTCTACCATTACCAACTATTCTCCCCCAAAAGGCAGTCTCACATCTTCTTATTGTCATGAAGCAGATGTGAGGGGACGTGTGTGTGTCAATGTTTATGGTACTGATTCTGCAGAAATGACACCTCTAAGCAAGTCTTCCAGGGAGCTGACTACTACCACAGTGGTGATTCTTGAGCATCCTTTTTTTTTTCCTTTTCCTTAGCTTGGTCCAAGCTGACAATCTTGGGAAAACAGGGAAGACACCACTTGGTCCTTTATATGCATTACACTAACAATGACCTTCGCTGTGCTGCATGATCTAGCCCCTGCCTACTTCTCTGACCATCATGTCTTACTCTTCTCCCCTTGCTCACTTTGCTCCAGCCACACAGGCCTTCCTTCTCGGCTTATGGCCTTTGTATTTGCTGTTCCCTCTGCCTAGGACACCCTTCTCCCAGATCTTTGCATGGCTTGCTCCTTCCTTCTATTCAGGTCCCCGCTCAATGGTCCCTTCTCAGAAAGGTCTTCCTTCCCTCTTCAACCCAGACTAGCTTTCGGGACCAACTCTGTACACTTCCATCAGATCACAGAGTTTTATTTTCTTCACACATTACTGCTCTCTGAAAGTAATTCATTCATTCATTTATTTATAGTTTATTATCCACCTCCCCAACTAAAATGTAAGTTCTAGGAGAGTCAGGGAATCTGGGGTCTTGTGCTGCAATACCTCAACAATTAGAACAGCACCCAGCACGCAATAGCTGTTGAATGAGTGAGTGCTGAGTGCCTGGTTTACTCTTCTAACCAACCCAAGAGAAAGGAGCTATTGCTATCCCCATTTTACAGATGTAGAACTTCAAAGTCAGACAGGCGGAATCACTTTCCCAGTGAATGAAAGGAAGAGCAGAGATTTGAATCTAAGTGACTCTAATTCTAAAGTCCATGCCTGTAAACCAGGATCTACTGCCTGGATGAAAAATACCAGTCTTTAAAACCAAAAAATGGCTGACAAATTCTAGATCTATTTTGAACTTCAGCAACAGATGCCATTCCTACCTTGTGTAGGTCCTTCACTCTTGGAGGTAAACTGTCCCGTATCCTCTGCATTGCCTGGAGCGGAGGCTCATTGAAGTAGGGGGGCTCACCATCGATCATCTCTATCACCATGATCCCAAGTGACCAGATGTCCACCTGTTAGGACATCTGACTGGTTACTTCAGGCAAGGGGAACATGCTGATACGTCAGATGTGCTCATGGAACCCAAGAGACTCATACTCATAAATTAATTGTGGTATTTGTAACCTCTCAAAATTAGTAATACTGGTCTACCAGCTGAAGGGTTGGCTTAAGGAGTTTTTGCTAATGGTCTTCTTTTGCTTTTTAAAGACAATGTCAAAGAAGTTTCACCAACTTGGGATAAATGAATATCTTAACATTCTGAAGTTTAGAACTTCAGCTTTCGCCCTGTTGACTTTGTTAGTTAACTGCCTCTCAGGGCAGATGTGAAAAATATCCAAAGTTTTATATTATTAACATAAAGAAAAAAGTTGCACTTAAACCGTAATAAGGAGATTTTTTTACACATTCATAACAAAATGCAAGGAGCTGCATAGCATAGTGCAAAATATATTCTGATTCTTTTATTTATTGATTTTAAAAAAAAAAACAGGTCTATTTCCCCCTCTTAGAGGTTCTTTATTATTTAAAAGGAGCATGCACAAAACCTTCCTTTACAAAACCATTTACAAGGAATGGAGAAAAGAAAAGGAAGAGATGACAAGCAATTCTTTCTGGGTAAAGAACGGGAAGCTTGGACAATGAGAAGTCATAGCTGTGCTATAAATTTCCAGTTACAGTCACTTCCCATTATAGCCTCATTACACCACTTATCTGTTGGCTGCATTGCTATTATAAACCTTGCAGTGACCTTCACTGAGAATTTATGCTCTTGGGACCACAGTGAGAAAAACAAGTCCAGTACTCATTCAAGGTCAAACAAACATGGAAAAGAAAGCAGAGGCTACTTAATTTATGCCGATATACTTAGCTCATTGGTCCACACCACCTGTTACCACTCTTCTCTCTTAGAATCGCCTTCTGAACCATAATGTTTGGAAACACTGTCTGCCGAGTCAAAATCAACTTCTTGGCCTCCACGTGTATGTACATTTGTGTCTCAGAGATTTTACTCACCCCATTCCCACCCTAGGAAACCCTGGTGGCAGAGTGGTTAAGAGATGTGGCTGCTAACCAAGAGGTCGGCAGTTTGAATCCACCAGGCACTCCTTGGAAACCCTATGGGGCAGTTCTATCCTGTCCTATAGGGTCACTATGAGTTGGAATTGATTTGACGGCAACGGATTTTATTCCCACCCTAGACTGCTTTCCTCCACTCTCTCTGTCCCCTCATTTTCACAAACTCTACTCCTTAAGAGGTATGACTATTTCCTTTCCAGAGGAAATCAAAACTGTGCCAGATTTTTTAATATGTTATAATATTTGTATCTGATTTTCTATAAATAGGAGTACATTATTAAAAGGAAAAGGAAAACTACCTCTCTCTCAACTGCTCATTCAAATATTACCTCTATTTTCTGGAGCTTTCTCTAATCGTCTATCTTTTCTCTGACTCACCATGCCTGGTCATCTGTGCCTCTCTCACCACTTTTCAAGAGACATTGCCTTGCTTCGTGTACCTCTTTTACTACTGAGAACAAACAGGTCAGCATTTGAGTGACTCTCCCCCAGTGTCTTACATAGAGCTCTGTCCATTGCAGACCTCAATAAACAGCCCCTTGAGTAAACATGGCGATATCCTCAGTGGTGACCAGTCTCCTTTCTGCCATAAGCCACTTTGCATTCAGTCTAGTGAGTGGGGATCAAGCATGAGAGACAAAAACTCATCCCCGAGGTCTCCTGCGGTTCATAGCTGTCTCAAAACCACTGCATTCCTGAGCCTGTCCTAGGCCACGTTTCTCCAAGCTGGCTGTTATCCCCTTACCTCTGTTCCATAAGGTAGTCTAGAAATCACCTCAGGTGCCATCCAGTATGGAGTGCCAACTAGTGATTTCCTCTTTGGCACCTCTTTGGAGACTTGAGCACAGAAACCAAAGTCAGATAACTTTATCTGAAAAGGAAAGGAATACAACAGCTTACAATATTGTCTGCTAGATACAGGAACATATACATAGAATGTTTTAAGTTCAAAGCAGAACGGTCTCATTAACAGGCTTTGGGATTATTGGAGGAGGGGTTGGTCACAACTTTTTATTAGAAAGGTACAATCAATCAATATTAATGGAAAAATTTCCCATGAATCCATCAGGGTTGAGTTGTGAATGTTTAAATTCCTGCTGTTTGTATCTTTTATAGAATTATGAAACAAATAAAAAACATACAGATTAAATACAGCCAAAACAACAAATTTATTGAAACTCAAATCTACAACTTTAACTTAATATGACATGATGTTGTTTTAGTGTAAATAAACTGCTATTATCCATGTGATTTTGGTACAAACTACTGCAGTTTGGTTTCTTTTGTGTTCAACACATTTAGGTTTCTATGTATTATGAGATGATTCAAATAACCAATGTCTTTGCTCTACTGGAAATATTGTAAACCTTCATTATTACATGATACAGAGACAGCACTTTAAGTATTGGCTCCCCTTCCTTTTTGTTTTCTCCTTTGTCCACGAGGAACGAAGTTGCCAATGTGAACATTAACGTAGGTGGGAATACGAGCACAGAGACTGGGTGTCAGCACTTGGTAATCAGGGGTTAAAGGTGGTCATTATGATAACTTGGTGTGCATGTATATTATTTATTTTAGATTATCCTAACAAAAAATTTAAAAAGCTTTGATAATTCTTGCACAGTCCTCATGTCCTCTTAAGAATACACTGAAGAACATACTTCAGTGTCAGGCACCCTGCTAATTTAGGTATTCCACATGTCCAGGATTTGCCTTACATCTGAGAGGTGTGATTCCTGGCCATGATGACCTGGTGTAGACTTCAGATGGCCTTGTTCAAGACTACTGTGTCATTTACTGTTTGTGGTGATAACAGAATACAAAAAAGCACAATTAGGCAATGGTTCAGAATGACCATTTGAAGTTAAACTTGCTATAGATCAATGGTATGCGGGCACTGGCGGTTCAGTGGTAGAATTCTCACCTTCCAGGCAGGAGACCTGGCTTGGGTTCCTGGATAAGGTACCTTATACGCAACACCACCTGTCTTTCAGTGGAGGCTTGTGTGTTGCTATGATGCAGAACAAGTTTCAGAGAGCTTCTAGACTAAGACAGCCTAGGGAGAAAGGCCTGGAGATCTACTTCTAAAAACCAGCCAAGGAAAACCCTCTGGATCACAATGGTCTGTTATGGAACCAATTATGGGGATAGTGTAAGATTGGGCAGTGTTTCATTCCATTGTGTATTGGGTCCCCATGAGTCAGGGGCTGACTCGATGACAGGTAACAACAACAAACAGATGAATGACCTAGTCTCTAATGCACAAATTCTCTCTTGGTTCTCTTCATAGCTCTCTGAACTTCCTGTCTCAGTGTTTTCCTTTGGTTCTACCTCTTCTGCTCACACCTTAAATACTGGGGCTCCCTAGCACCCGGGTCCCAATTTTTACCTCTTTTAACATACTTTTGACAGTTTCCCTTTTTTCTCCCATGCTTAATTCAGATCTCTCTCCTCCATTCAAGGCCAGTATTTCCCATTAGTATATATTTTCATATGGAGGATTAAAGGCACCTTCAGCCGAACACAGTATACTGTCTCCATTCCAAAACCTGACTCTCATCTATCTATCCTGTCTTAGTTAATGGCACCATCATCCACCCAACTACTCAAGCTAAACCATGAGAATCATCCATTACAGCTTCCTCTATCTTACCCCAAATATTTTTAGTTAGAGTTTAAAAAATACATCTCTGTAGCTTCAAGACCCACAATAGTGATTGGTCTACAATAGGTTCTCAAAATCAAGGTTGTTGAATGAATGGATGAGCCTCAATCATAAGAGACGGAAGAGGTCTCTGGTAAGGAAGGATAATTGTGTTGTTATTGTTATAAGGATCAGGATCTCAAAGCAGAGGCCTCGTCTGGGGGTGTAATTTCCCCCCTAACATTTTATTATGATAATTTTCAAACATTTGGGAAAGTTCAAAGAGTTATAGTGTGAACACCCCTCTGCCCAATAAGTGGATTCTATAACTGTTATTATTTCGCTATTTGAGATTTATCTCTACCTATCCCTCTATACGTCCATGTCAGGGATTGAATTGTGTCCCCCCAAAATATCTGTCAACTTGGCTAGGTCCTGATTCCCAGTATTGTATGACTGCCTGCCATTTTATGTGATTTTCCTATACATGGTAAATCCTATCACTATGATGTAATAAGATGGATTACTGGCAGTTATATCTGATGAGATCTACAAAATTAGGTTGGGTCTTAAGCCAATCTCTTGAGATATAAAAGACAGACACGAGCAGAGAGACAGGGGGATCTCATACTACCAAGCAAGGAGTGCTGAGAGCAGAGCACAGCCTTTGGACCCGGGGTTCCTGTGCTGAGAAGCTCGCAGACCAAAGGAAGACTGGTGCATCACAAGCACCTTCCTCCAAAGCTGACAGAGAAAGAAAGCCTTCCCCTGGAACTGGCACCTTGAATTCAGACTTCTAGCCTACTGGACTGTGAAAGAATAAATTTCTTTTTCTTAAAGTTATCCGTTTGTGGTATTTCTGTTACAGCTGCACTAGATGACTAAGACATTCCATCTATTCACTTTATTTTTTGATGCATTCCAAAATAAGTCAAAGACATCAGAACACTTCACTCCTAATTCAACATGCCTATCATTAACTAAAAAAAAAAAAAAATCATTAACTGGTGGCATAGTGGTTAAGTGCTATGGCTGCTAACCAAAGGGGCAGCAGTTCGAATTTACCAGGTGCTCCTTGGAAGCTCTTTGAGGCAGTTCTACCCTATCCTGTAGGGTCACTATGAGTCAGAATTGACTTGACAGCAATGTGTTTAGTTTTTTTTTTTTTTTAATCATTAACTGGAGTTCAAAATTTATTTATAGTGTATATGACATTGAAATGCATATGGTAAAATGCGCACACCTTAAGTTTACTATGTGATAAGTTTTGACAAGTGCATACACCTATATACCTCAAACCCCTATGAAGATATGGGACATTGCCATCACTGGGCACATGTCTCAGGGTGTCATCTGGATATAGGTGGCATTCGGCCACCCCTGCAGAGCCAGCAGTATCAGAAAAGAAGATGGCCAAAAGATAAAATGCTTGGCAGCTGGGGTGACTGAAATCAAAGCATTATTGGAGGTTAAAGGGAAAAACTCAAGAAGTAAAAAGAGAAGTGAGGAAGAATGGCATAGGGAAGCCAAGGTGGGAATGACCAACATCTATGAAGGACCAGAGAGATTAAACCACATAAGAACTGAGAGTTACTGTGGTATTTGGCAGGATGGGGTCTGTGGTGATTCACAGCTGACGTGCTGAGGTAGGAGCAGAAACCAGGCAGTAGTGAGGTCTTGGTCAAACTGCTCTTCAAGAAATGAGATGTGTTTTAATGTAGATAGAAAAAAAGCCCTGAGGTTTAAAGAATGGGGCCACTGATGATAATGACCGTGATGATGATTATTATTCTAGATAAACCTTACTGAGCTCTTACTACGTGTCAGTTACCACTGAAGCATATGTATTAGCTCATTTAATTGCTCACAATAAACAAATGAGCAGGAACTACTATTTTCATTCCTACTTTACAGGTGAGTAGATCAAGGCACAGAGAGGTTAAGTCACATGCCCAAAGATATAGAGGTAGGAAGTTAGGGAACCAGGATTCCAGGATTCAGGTATTTAACCACAACTCTTGAACAATGGTTAAGAGCTCGGCTGCTACCCAAAAGGCTGGCAGTTCAAATCCACCGGCCGCTCCTTGGAAACCCTAGGAGCAATTCTACCCTGTCCTATAGGGTCATTATGAGTTGCAATCGACTCAACAGCAATGAGTTTGGTCTGTACCACAGAGCAAGTTTATGGGCTGAAAGAAGGGAGTTAGTGAAGTGGTAGAGGTTGAAAATATAGGTTCCTGAAAAGATGGAACAGAAGGGAAAAGATGGACAGTCTTGTTACTCAAAGCAGCAGTAGCAGCAACAGCAGCAGCATCACCTGGGAGCTGATTAAAATCTGTTTTCAGAGAAATTCTCTGCAGAACCTTCAGCCCCACCCAAGGTCAGGGTCTGCATTTTAATAACATCCCTGGACTACTGATGTGTACATTACAGATTGAAACACAGGAGACCACGGTTAGGCTGTGGAAAAGCAGGAAAGGGAGCATCCCATGAAGGGGTGAGGATGGGGAAGCATTTGTTTGCATAGGGTCTCATGTCTTCATTTCAGTATCATTGTGGAAGCCATCTCTTTTCGCTGAGCCCTGTCTTCCTACTGCTGAGGTGAACGCATTGCAGTCCACCTGAATGGCTTTCAAGGCCCTCCATGTAGTCTTTTCATGTAGCCAGCCTCACTTCTTATTTCTTCCTACACATACCAGAACTACTTCCAGGGATTGATGGGGTTCCTGGGATGTAGAACATTCAGTGCTAAATCCAGGAAGGTCCTGGGCAAACAGGGAGGAGTTGGTCCATTCCCAGCTTTGAGTTTTGTTCATGGTTCTTTACTTTCTTCTTGCATATTCAATTCTTAATCACTCTTTAAAGCCCTAATCACATTCCTCTTCCTCCAGAACTCTTCTCAGGTGCTCCTATTGATCTCTCCCTTCTCCACATTCCAGGGAATTTAGTGCTTACTCAATCTTGTATTGTTTTCTGGTGCTGATTTTGTTCCTTTGGCTAGAAAGTACACTCCTCAGGGGCAGCTGCTCTGCCTTTTAATTATGAAGCCCCACTGTGTTCCATAAGAGCTGGCAGCCTTACAGATACTCAATAAACACATGCTTCTAAATTGATTTTCTTTTACATTGACAGACATGTATAAGATAGTGGAGCAAGTGACAAAAGGCCCCATTGGTGCTCTTCTGAAATCATCATTGGCTTACTGAAAACAGCTGCTTCTAGAATCAAAGTTGGAATAGAGATGAAATGGGCTTAATATTTTGGAAATTATTAATGTGAATATTTCTTTTTCCATTTTCTTGTTTGTGATTGTCTCTCTAAGCCCAAGATTAGTAGTGGTGTGGTTTGGGGTTGGAGAGATTGAATTGCTCCAGATGAAAAGCTTGAGAAGGCTGGCTTAATGCAGAGATAACATTCTCAATTGCTTTGACATATCAAGAGTCAAACCCAGACAACTTGGATCATAGACTTTCCATGTGGAGGATGGCACTCAAAATGTACAGGTGGCCACAACAACGGACTCAAGCATACCAACGATTGTAAGGTGATGTAGGACTAGGCAACATTTTGTTCAGGCAACAAGTGACAAACTAGTGAGTACTGGCTGAATATCAGCCTTGGCCATGCCCAACACAGGCTTCATGGAGAGATGACACAACAACATGGGTGGAAGAGACCTTGAGGCAGTACTCCTGGTTCTCCGTGGCCTGTGTGTGGTGTGCAGGGATACAGAAGTCCTCCAAATTTCAGTGAGGAAGTCGGGAAATGCCTGGAACACTGGAGAAGAGGAGGTAGTCTCAAGGACAGATTTCAAGACATGTGGCAAAAGGCTGGAGCTATGAAATAATGCAGAGTGTCCTTTTGAAAAGCCCAGCAGATGATGGGATCAATTCTCCCTCAGTGGTCATTAGTCCAGGTAGCAGAAGAGTCCAGGCAAAGACCAGAGAGGAATAAGAAGATGGGTCTTATCTCCTTCACCTTGATGTCCCGTAAGTCACACTTAACTTTTGTTCTTCTAGACTTCATCTTGAGGAAGAGTGGAAGTGGGAAGAGGGAGTAGGTGGTGGTCACATCTGAATGACTGAGCGTTTTGGTTTCCTAGGACTGCAATAACAAAACACCACAAAGTGGATGGCTTTAAAGATCAGAAATTCATTGTCTTATAGTTCTGGAGGCTAAGAACCTGAAATCAGGGTGTCGGCCATGTTGATTCCTTCTGAGGGCTCTGAATCTGTCCCATTCCTCTCTCCTAGCATCTGGTGATGGTTGGTGGTCCTTGGGTGTTCCTTAATTTGTAGCTGTATCTTTACATGGCGGTTGTCTGTCTGTATCTCTACATATCTCCTCTTTTGTAAGGACACTAGTCATAGAAGATTAGGACCCATCCTACTGGAGTATGACTTCGTGTTAATCTTACTGACAACCTCTTCAAAGATCCTATTTCCAAATAGGGTCACATTCGTGAGTACAGGGGTTAGGACTTCAACATATCTTTTGGGGGATACAATTCAACCCAAAACACTGAGTTTTTAAAGGTATCAATTCAACCTTACAATAATATGTTGACCTTGACAGTCAATGTCTATATTATAGAAGTCAACTAAGTTATATGGACTGAATTAAAATATAGGTTAAAAAAAAATCTGGCCAGTGGAGTCTTATCAAGAAGAAGTCTGGGCTACTTTTAGGAAACAGAAACTACAATTGTATGTGTGTGTGAGAGCTCATTGCCAGTACTCTAGTGTGAGTAAACTTGCAACCCTATTACACAGATAGTAGAGGAGAAACAATCTTTTTTTTTTTTTGTACTTTAGATGATGGTTTACAGAACACACTAGTTTCTCATTTAACAGTTAATACACATATTGTTTTATGACACTGGTTAACAACCCCATGACATGTCAACACTCTCCCTTTTGAACTGTGGGTTCCCTATTACCAGCTTTCCTGTCCTCTCCTGCCTTCTAGTCTTGTCCCAGGGCTGGTGTGCCCCTTTAGTTTTGTTTTATGGGCCTGTCCAATCTTTGGCTGAAGGGTCAACCTCAGGAGTGACTTCACTACTGAGCTGAAAGGGTGTCCGGGGGCCATACTCTTAGAAGGTGAAACAATCTTGCTAATAAATTTTGTCTGCCTATAACGTTAAGATAAGAAACAAGAGAAATATGAATGGTTAAGGAGCTAAACATACCAGCATTTAGATATTGGCAGTTATTTATTTCATTATCTCTAGTGTGGGTTTCTCTTTCCAGACTGTAAAAAACAAAACGAAACAAAACTGACATACTAATAAATACCTCCCTGAGAAAATGTAAGATGAGAAGCTGAAACTCAACACTTGGAAGCTAGGCCTGTTCTTCTGCTGTAGGAGTATAAGTGCTTTTGAAGATTTTTTTTTTACTCATCCAAGTACATAAAAGTGACGATTTTCTAAAAGAACATAATTGCATACAACAGTCGCCCAAATAAATCTGCAAGCAGATAATGAGAACTCAAGTAATGAGTATAATAAAGCACTGTAGGCAGATCTTAAAAGTGAATCACTTAGACTCTTAGCTGAGCCTTATTTTAGATAGAAGTGTATAGCTTTGCTCTTTAGGAAACCACCCTTGCCTCTATAATACAGTTAGGCTAAGAGAACCTCAGCTAGTTTATTGCCTGTCCCCTTTAAGGAGAAGATACGGCTTGTTGTACATGGATCAGACAAAGAACTAGAGTTTAGGGCTCAGACAAAGCTGCCATGTATACCTGAGATCCTACTCCTCTATGATGTGCCCGGCCTAGCAGTCATTAGCGGCCCCACAGAGGACGGGGACAGGGTAAAAGAGGGTCTATTCATGGGACACCTACAGGTTGAAAAATAGAGTTTAAAACCCTTCCACATGTGGAAATCCTGTTGCATACGAGCTAAAGTTGTCTTGTGTCTGCTCCAGGTTTTTGGCAGAAGATGAATGTTTTTTCGCCTGGTGCCTGAGGACTGGAACTCAAAGTGCGTACCATTAGCATCATCTGGGAACTTGTTAAAAATGCAGGTTCTTAGGTACCACCCCAGTTGAAATGAATCAGAACGTTTGGGGAGCAATAATCTGTTTTTTAAAATTTTATTATGGCAATATATATACAATATTAAGATTCGTCATTTTGACTATTTTTGAGTGTATAATTCAGTGACGTGAACTACATTTACAAGACTGTGCAACCTTCAACACTATTTCCGAAACATTTCCATTACCCCAAATAGAAACTGAGTGCCCGTTAAGCAATAATTCCCCAGTCCCCTCTCTTCCCAACCCCTGGTAACTATTAATCTGCTTTGGTCTCTATGTATTTGCCTCTTCTAGATATTTCATAGAAGTGGGACCATACAATGTTTGTCCTTTTGTGTCTGACTTATTTCATTTAGCATCATGTATTCAAGGTTCACCCACGCTGTAGCATGTGTCAGAACTTCATTTCTCTTCATGGCTGAATAATATTCCATTTATGTATATACTAAAAAAAAAAAAATCAAACCCAGTGCCGTCGAATCAATTCCAAAGCATAGCGACCCTATAGGACAGAGTAGAACTGCCCCATAGAGTTTGCAAGGAGCGCCTGGCGGATTCGAACTGCCGACCCTTTGGTTAGCAGCTGTAGCACTTAACCATTACACCACCAGGGTTTCCATGTATATACTACATTTTGTTTATTCATTTATCTGTTGATGAATACTTACGTAGTTTCTACCTTTTGGCTATTGTGGATAACACTGCAATGAACAATGGTGAACAAGTATCTGTTTGAGTCCCTGCTTTCAATTCTTTTGGGTACATACCTAGGAGTGGAATTGCTGAGTCATACGGTAATCCTCTACTTAACTTTTGAGGACAGACGAAACTGTTTTCCTCAGCAGCTGCGCCATTTTACATTCCCGCCAGCAATGTATGAGGGTTTCAGTCTCCCCACATCCTTGCCAACACTGGTTATTTTCTGTTCTTCTTTTTTTTTTTTAATTTTTTTATGATAGCCAACCTACTGAAGTGGCATCTCTCTCATTTTGGATTTGATTTGCATCTCCCTAGTGACTAATGATATCGAGCATCTTTTCATGTACTCATTAGCCATTTGTTTATCTTCTTTGGAGAAATGTCTATTCAAGCACTTTGCCCATGTTTTATTGGATTTTTTTCTTTTTTTTATTGAGTTGTAGGAGTTCTTTGTATATATGAAAGTCTTATTAGGTCTATAATTTCCAAAATATTTTCTAAACAACAAAGGTTGTCTTTTTACTTTCTTAACAACGTCCTTTGATACATAAAAGCTTTTTATTTGATGAAGTCCAATTTATCCATTTCTCCTTTGGTTTCTTGGTCTTTTGGTGTCTTATCTAAAAATCTATCGCCAAGTATAAGGTTGCGAAGATTTACTCCTATGTTTTCTCTAAGAGTTTAATAGTTTTAGCTCTTATATTTATGACATTGATCCATTTTGATGTAATTTTTCTATATGAGTTCCCTGCCACCTGTCTATCTGTTTGTCGTACTGTGGTGACTTGTGTGTTACTATGATGCTGGGAGGTATGCCACAGTATTTAAATACCAGCAGGGTCACCCACGGTGGACAGGTTTCAGTGGAGCTTCCAGACTAAGACAGACTAGGAATCGACTTGATGGCACCTAACAACAACAACATTCCACAGTATGGATGTATCACTGTTTAGCCATTCATCCTTGGAAAGACATTTTGGATTATGATAAACAAAAACTGTTATGAACATTTTTGTGCAAGTTTCTGCATGAAAACAAGTTTTCATTGTTCTGGGATAAATGCCTAAGAATACAATTGCTGGTTGTATACTAAATCCATTTTTATTTTTTAAAGGAATTACTAAATGGTTTTCCAGAGTGGCCACACCATTTTACATTGAGTGACTGGTTTTATCTCTATTTTTTATTTTAGCCGTTCTGGTAGGTGGGTAGTGTTATCTCCTTGTAGTTTTAATTTGCATTTCTCTGATGAGTAATGATGTTGAATATCTCCCAACAAGAAGAGACGGCAGTACACCTGTGTAATAGACAGCATTTTCTAAAAATTCCCACAATAAGTCCCATTCCGTGTGCTCTTTTTACACTTAATTTTCCTCCCACTGAGGGGGTTCTCTATTCCCTCCCCCTTCAGTCTAGAAGAGATTGTGACTACACTGGGAGTGTCACTATGTGACCTTTGAAGCTTGGTCATAAAAGTGTCATACACCTTGTTTTCTTAGTACACCCACTCTTGGAATCAAGCCACCATGTTGTGAGGAAGCCCAAGCCACATGGAGAGGTCACACTGTGGTGATTTCCACTGACAGCTCCAGCTGAGCTCCCAGCCAACAGCCAGTACTTACTTCCTGACATGTGAGAAAGGCTTCTAGTTGGCTACAGCCCCAGCCATCATTCAACCACAAGTCAGAGCAGAACTACCTGGCTGAGCCCAACCATGGCAGAATCAAGTGAGACAATGATAAAATGACTGTTGTTGTTTTACAAGATTAAGTTTTGTGGTGGCTCGTTATATGGCAATAGATACACAAACATATCTTCTCCGCTATTTAATAGCATACTCCAACAGGTTCCTGTAAAAATGTACACTCAGCCTTGTCTTGGAGCAGCCACACTCCATCTCTGCTTTTTTTGCAAAGAAAAAAAAATGTTCTTTGATCTACAGAAACTGAAGAAACCCACTGGGTCAATATGGCGTACTGTTCTGAAATGTGGGCGAGCAAACTGGCCAACGTGGTCAAGAGGCACAGGATCCACTCAACATGCTGTTCCCTCTGCCTGCAACACTTCTGGCCACGTGGTTCACTTCCTCACATGTCTCTGCTGTAATGTCACCACCACAAGGGTACGGCCTTCTTCGTCCAGCCTTTATAACAGAGCACCTCCCTGTCACTCTCCATCCTTGCTCATCTAAATTAATAACTATAGAAATCTTAGCACTTATCACTGCCTTCTGCTGTCTGGTCATGATTTTACTTATTCTCACACTCTCTGATTCCCCAGGTAAGCTTGATGAAAGCAGTGATTTTGCTTTGTTCATCCTTAGGACCTAGAACAACAGTATCCGTCACATAGTAGGCATTTGGCAAATATTTACTGAATGAATGAATGAGTGAACAAACCAATAAGACTTGAAAGCAGTCACAATGTGTCTGCCCCTGTGAGCTCTTTGCTGGCTACATGGAGGTGCAGGAGATGTCTAAGACGTACATTCTGCCCTCGAGGATGACAACTGAATGATGAATAATCTTTTGGACAATGTGGGGTGGGGCGTTCTTAATGTCCACCAATGAAACAACGAATGATTGTCTAGCCTTATGTCTGGTTTTGACATCTGACGTGTACTCACAGCAAGGAAGAATTCACCATCAATATCCAGAAACAGGGAAAGAAAGCGTGGCTCTAAACTGACTGTCCTTCCTTGTTTTCTCTGTAGGCACTAGTTCCAAGAGCCAATGCATGGACCAGCCCAATGCTCTACAAACTGTGTTCTGAGATGGTGGCCTCACCAAGGTGCTTCTGGACTGAGTCAGGCCAGGTGAGGATTCCTGCGTTTTTCTGTAGTTCCTAAGTTCCATGGTAGATTGTGAAAAACTGCCACACATTCTTCCCTTCCCTGTCTCCACGCCCTCTTGCAATGTGACTTTGCAGTTTCTCCCATCTAGAGGTGAAGTCTATTTCCCTGTCCCTTGAATCTAGACTTGGCCATGGGACATTAACAAGCATGATATAAGCAGATGGTCGAAAACTGCTTGTACTTTGGGGTTTGTCCCTCCTGATGCTCTTGGGAACCTTGCCACAGCTGCCTGTGCTAGTCTGCTGAGGAGGGAGGGCTGGTGGCACAGTGGTTAAAGTGCTTGGCTGCTAACTGAAAGGTCAGCAGTTCAAACCTACTAGCTGCTCCACAAGCGAAAGATGTAGCAGTCTGCTTCCATAAAGATCATAGCCTTGGAAGCCCTTTGGGGCAGTTCTGCTCTGTCCTAGAGGGTAGGTGTGAGTTGGAATTGACTCCATGGCAAAGGGTAATCCTCTGGGGAATCTCTAGGTGGCGTAAACAGTTAACATGCTCAGCTGCTAACCAAATGTTGGAAGTTCAAGTCCACCAAGAGGTACCTCAGAAGAAAGGCCTGGAGATCTACTTTTGAAAAATCAGCCACTGAAAACCTTATGGATCACGGTATTATTCTGACTCATATGGGGTCGCCATGAGTTGGAATTGACAGCAGCTAGTCAGGCTGTTGGGAGATGAGTGATGCATGGCCCAGTTACTTCCATTGCCCCAGTTGAGAATGAGTGAATCACCAGAAAAATGAGTGAGGCCATCAACTGCAGGCTGAGCGGGAATGCATGAGTGAGCTCAGCTGATACCACATATGAGCTGTCCCAGCCGAGGTCAGCCCACACGCCAACTCACAGAATTATAAGCAATAATTGGTTGTCATTTTAAGCCACTAAGAATTGGGATGGTTTGTTAGGTAGCAAAAGCTGACAGACATATGCTCCGAATTGCTTAAAACATAAAAAAATCAGTGAGATCAGGGCAAAAAGTAGGAACTTATAACTGTTTATTAAACATAATCCCACATTTTCAAAATATGTATCTACGTACCTATAGGAAAAATGAGAAGTGGAATGATGAGTGATCTTTATTTTGTCCTCTATACTTTTCTGAGTTTATAAAATTTTCTGCAATAAAATTTATCATCTTTTTAAAACAAAAAAGAAAAGCCAAAGTGTTTGGGCAGTTTCTTCTGGCTGGCCTCTGATGTGACGTCAACTTTTTCTGTGTAGCTGAGGTTGTTGGGTTGTACAAGAGGGAGCTATCAAAGAGTTTGGCTGACTCCATTCATTCCAGGGCCGCAATCTGTGGTGGGAGTTTCAAGGGGTCAGAAGGGCCTCAGTGGGTGAAAATCTATGCTCCAGAACCCCTCCAGCGAACTAAGCCTTCTGAAGAATACCAAGTCATGATTTCTTGCTATTGTGTGTATGTTCTGTGCCCTGGTGTGGCTGAGTTTCAGCAATATCTTTAAAAAAAATTTTTTTGTTGTACTTTAGATGAAGGTTTACAGAGCAAACAAGTTTCTCGTTAAATAATTAATACACATATTGCTTTGTGACACTGGTTGTTGACCCCACAACACATCAACACACCCCTTCTTAACCTTGGGTTCCCCATTACCAGCTTTCCTGTCTTCTCCTGCCTTCTCGTCCTTGCCCCTGGGCTAGTCTGCCCCTTTAGTCTCATTTTGTTTTATGGGCCTGTCTGATCTTTGGATGAAGGGTGAACCTCAGGAGTGACTTCATTACTGAGTTATAAGGGTGTCTGGGGGCCATATTCTCAGGGTTTCTCCAGTTTCTGTGAGGCCAGTAAGTCTGCTTTTTTTTTTTTTTGGTGAGTTAGAATTTTTTTCTACATTTTTCTCCAGTACTGTCCAGGGCCCTCTACTGAGATCCCTCTCACAGCAGTTGGTGGTGGTAGCCAGGCACCATCTAGTTGTGCTGGCCTAAGTCTGGAGGAGGCTGTGGTAGTTGTGGTCCATTAGTCCTTTGGACTAAACTTTCTCTTGTATCTTTGATTTTCTTCTTTCTCTCTTGCTCCAGATGGGGTGAGACCAGTGTATTATCTTAGATGGCTGCTCAGAAGTTTTAAGGCCCCAGACACTATTCACCAAACCAGAATGTAGAACATTTTCTTTAGAAACTATGTTATGCCAGTTGAGCTAGATGTTCCCTGAGACCATGGTCCCCAGACCGTTAGCTCAGCAATTTGGTCCCTCAGGGAGTTTGGATGTGCCTGTGGAGCTTCCATGACCTTGCCTTGGACAAGTTGTGTTGGCTTCCCCAGTATTGTGTACTGTCTTATCCTTCACCAAAGTTACTACTTATCTATTGTTTATTTAGTATTTTTCCTTCCCACTGCATTCCCTCCCTTGTAACCATCAAAGATTGTTTCTTTTTCAGTAGCATCTTTTAAGCAGGTTGTAGTGACAGGAAACCCAGAAATCTGGGTCTGGAGATATGCTGGTATGCTGAATATATTCTAGATATCTTCCCTTCAGATCTATTCTCTTCCCTTCTCCAATCCCTGGGGGGCCAACTTGTGTTGACTGTATTGATGGCTTCCAGCTGGGTCCAGCCAATGGGGAAGACCAAGAAAGGAGCAAAATGAGGTTGGGGTATTTATTCCCTCAGCTCCCATTCTGCAGGTTCACTGTGGTCTGTCTTTCACTAAAGATCAAAGCACTCGGCAGGCAGCCCTCTTCACACAATCATCTCTATTTCCGGATTCCAGTAAGCAGTCTCCCACATCACCTCCTCAGGCATGGATGTTAAGAGTGGTACTCCATTCTGAAGTACTACACTAATCCTATGCATTAATCCTTATGATTTTTCTACATCTGCCCACACCTTTATAAACTGTCCATTTATCAAATTCTCCCTGAATTCCCCAAGTGGAACTTGTGGTCTGTTTTCTGCAGGGACTCTCAGAGATACTGCAGACATGCATATTCACAATAATAAGGCGGACACAGTCCTAGAACAGACAGTTTCTCTCCTCCAACAGAAATAAGAATGTGACAGGAAAGAAAAGAAGTTTCCATTACTTCCTACGCGCATTGCTAAGGCGGAAAATTATCTATCAAATTCAGGTCATAGGTAATTCTGACTAACAGGATGACACAGAGAAGAAAAATTTCCTTTTAGTAAGTCCTCTGGGAAGGGCAGTGGCTGACGTGGGACTGAGGAAAATTAGAATTATGAGAAAAGTGTTCTTAGGCGGATAATGCGCACAACAGACACTGAACCATGGAAGGGCCAAACTTGACAGTCTTACCCGGCCATCACTGGTCAGGAGAATGGAGTCACTCTTGATGTCTCTGTGGATCACTCCTTGGTGGTGAAGGTAGGAGAGGGCTCTCAGAACTGACAGACAGACGGTAGCTATCTGTTCTTCATTCATTCTAGAAAGGAAATGACATTCAAGGAACAAGGACAGGTTTAACATCTCTGAAATGACCAAGAGAGGTAGATGCCTTGAGTTCTTGTGAACCAGTCCATGCTCTCCAGCCCACGAATGGAAAATCTGCAGGCAAGGAAAAGCAAGTCTTTGGGCTCTTAGTCTTGGAACATAACATTCAGTGCCAACACTGCCAACACCATCCCTGGTACTGAGGATGACAGGGCCCAAATATAAACCAAAGGAAAGAGGCTCCCATTTGTTGGGTTTTGGGTCATCAATACCAAAGACTTCCATGGACTCTTAGATAATTCCTTGGGCATCGGCAAATCTCCAAAGTCCTACAGAGAGAGCATACTGAATAAGTGGGCTGAGGTGCCAGGTGGCTGCCAGGTGACCTTGAGCAAGGAGTTTCATTTCCTTAGTCTCTGTTTCCTCTTCTTGGAAATGGGACAACCAGTTCTCTTCAAGGCCGGACACAGGCAAATGGTCTTTGGACATCTAAACTCCCCCTTCTGTGACCTCTCTCTACCTCCCACCAACCCTCCCTTTCCCTTTCCCTTTCCCAGGAGATGGCGGTTTTGCTGTTCCAGGTCCCACTTGTTGTTGGAAGGAAATAGGACCTTGGAGTTACTAAACACTAAAGAATCCCTGGTTGCTGCAAATGGTTAATGGGTTTGGCTGCTAACTGAAAGGTTGGAGCTTTGAGTCTACCCAGAGGTACCTTGGAAGAAAGGCCTGGCAATCTACTTCCAAAAAAGCAGCCATTGAAAACTAAAGAACACAGTTCTACTCTGACACACAAGGTCACCATGAGTTGGATTTGACTTAACAGCAACTGGCAACAAGTGTGAATGGATGTCATTTTTAAATTAAATTTTATTTATTTTGTTCTTAAGAATGTACACAGCAAAACATATACCAATACACCAATTAACAGTTTTTAATCAGTGAAACACGGGAAAAAGAAAGGCAAAGCACTGTGTATGTGTGCCCACATTTCCTGCCCGTGCCCCTGTAAGGAAGGCATTCCTGGTTCAGAGGAGGTCACAAAGGCCAGGTGACGTGCCTAAGGTTACACTGCTGAGAAAGGCCAGGTCACAATTCAAACCTCACCTCTTTTTGAGTTGGAAACCCATGCCTTCCTGTTTTTCCCACTGTACCACACTGCCTCGAAGCTCAAAACAATTGATTTTTGTAACGAGTGTAATAATTCAGCCATGGGGAAATCTAGGTAGGAACAATTATCTAGACAGCTGGGGTCTCAGCATCATCAGAATGATTCACTCAGGCATTCCCTTTACTCCTTTACATGTACAGCTTCCCCCCAACACACAGCTACTGTGAGCCACAAATTAGGTAACAAAGGTCAAAGAGCTCCTGTGGTGGGTTTCCCTCTGCTTCACTAGGCCAGTTAAACACTAATCTCAGAGTTGCTGGGAAGGTGTGTTGTAGACGTGGTTAACCTCGACTATCAGTTGACTCTTTTAAGGGAGGGAGATTACCCTCGATAATATGGGTGGGCCTAATCCAATCAGCTGGATGACTTTAAGGGCAAAAATTGAGGTTTCCCAGAGAAGAACAAATTCTGCCTCAAGACAGAAATGTTAACTCCTATTGAATTCTGGAAACCCTGGTGGCACCGTGGTTAAGAGCTACGGCTGCTAACCAAAAAGGTCGGCAGTTCGAATTCACCAGGCACTCCTTGGAAACCATATGGGCAGTTCTACTCTGCCCTGTAGGGTAGCTATGAGTCAGAATCGATTCCAGCACAAGAGGTTTGTTTGTCTTTGGTATTGAATTCTAGCCTGTTAGCCTGCCCTGCAGATTTTGGACTTGCCTACCTCTACAATCACTTGCACCAATACCTTAAAATATAACTACCTGTGTATCTGTGGAGTCCCTGGGTGGCACAAAGGGTTAAGCATCCAGCTACTAACTGATAGACTGGCGGTTCAAACCCAGAGGTGACTGGGAAGAAAGGCCTGGCAATCTGCTTCTGAAGGGTCACAGCCGTGCAATCCGTATGGAGCGCCGTTCTACTCTGCACGCATGCAGGTGCCATGAGTCAGAATCGACTTGAAGGCGACTGGTTAGTCAGGTTATATATCCTATTAGTTCTGTCTCTCTGGAGAGCCCTGACTGATACAGGTATGCCCCGCTTTCTGAAAGCTTGCTCTACGCCTCTTCTTCGCTTTTAGGAAAGACCTCCATTAGTACCTGTTTTCCATAACTGAGAGAAATCCGAAAAGGATCTTTGCTTTTAAGAAAAAAGGTGAAAAACAGAAATAGCTTCCGCGTTCGTTTTGCAGCAAGCCATTAAAGAGGCAGCACGCCCACCCTGAGAAAGGCATCGCCTCCACCTGGGCTTCAGGGCCATCCGTAGCTCCCTGAGGGTGGAATAGGGTAGCGCCCTGGGTCTCCAACCAGTCCTCCCCACGCAGTGACCCTTCTTTTTCCGCCAGCGCACCCCTTCCCCACAGCTTCTTTTGTCCGCCCCCCTCTCTCCAGGCTCCTGGAGGATCAGGATTCCATAGTCTCCAGCCTCACAGAGAGCCTGGGCAGGCCAGCCGGGGGCTGCTCTCCGTCCCTTCCCCTTGGAGAAGTCACCCACCCTGGGGGCACCCCGGAGCCAGGCCAGTCGCTCCCCTCCCCCCAGCATGCACCATCTGCCGCCTGTCAGCCTCTGGGAGGGGAGTTTAGATCCTAGGTTCCCTTGGGCAGGGGGTGGGTGAGGTGGTGGGGAGGTGAGAGGGTGGGGGTGAGTGGGAGGATGGGGGTGGTGAGAAGGAGCGGCTGATTCGGCCCCTCCTTCCTGGCTTCTTCCCAGGTCCCTCAAGGCCTCTGCCCTCACCTCATCCCTGTCGGCCTAGTTGTGGGGGTGGCTCTCAGTTTCTCCAGGAAGACTGAGATGCTGGACACTTCTGGACGCCTGAGCTGGGGAGGGCGGTGATCCCTGGGGGGTGACAGCCGGAACTGTGGAAGGGGGTGGCCCTCAGGGCCTGTGTCCCAGTGAGGGTAGTCTCTGTCCTGGCCAAGCTCCTTCCCCCAGAGCTACACAGCACTTCAGCATCAAGCCACCATAGCTCTGAGCTGTGTCTGTGAGCATCTGTGCTGTATCTCGATTTCTCTTATCGTTCCTGCTTTTACTGTATGTTAGTGCTATTTGAGGTTTCATGTGTTATTTGGTATGGTTTGGTGGATTATTTTTTGGGTCTGGGAACGCTTAAAAATTTTTCCCATATAAATTAATGGTAATTGCTTCTATATGCCATTTGGGCTTATGAAAGGTTTCATAAGAACACTGTAATTTTCAGATAGTGGAGGGGGAACCTGTACAGCACCTATTAAACTATTATGCACACAGAGGAGGATGTCAGGGGGGACAGCGGGTGTAACTGACCAGAGCCCAAATTTAAGGACTGCCTTGGGAAGCTACAATAATAACAGGTAAATATTAGCTCAGATGGACAAGAAAACTGATAGACTTGAATGCGTGTTTTAGTCTTGTTGATGCCAGCAAACCCTGACTGAGTCATATTGGGATTCAAAAGTAAAACCCGAGGAGATAGAAGAACACTGAAGGCATGCAACTGATGAGTAAGACGAGGTATGCCCTTTGCTTCAAAGAACTCCTACAGCAATGAATCAGTCTCATCAAAGGCAGGTGAGAAGGAATGTTTTTGCCTGAGACAGAAAACCTCCACCTTCTGAGCTCTCAGTTTTGTGGCGAGTGTGCTGGACTGTTTGCAGATGACAATTTTCACATTTGCCCAGAGCACATCCCTCAGAGGTTGACAGCATCAGTGGCAGGGACAAGTTCAAAACAAAACCACCATCTTAAATATCATTCATTTTTCTTGGAACCCATAAGACGTTCATATTTCTTGGAACCCATAAGATTTGAGTTATTTGAAGCTGGCATAAAGGCTCTTCACTGGTCAACTATAACAAAACTTAAGATTGTACCTGAGCCCCAATCACTAACTGAAAACTCACCTCTGATTCCTAACTCTATGGTTTTGAAACTGAGACTGGGCCAAATGGAGAATGACTGATGCGTTTCTGCTTCTGCAGGGAGGAAAGCTGGCACGGGTGAAAGGTATCTCCGTTCTGGAGTCAACCCCAACTTCAAGTTCTGGTTCTGCTACTTATCAAATGTGTGACTTTGAGCAAGATACTTCTCATCTCTGACTCACAGCTTCATCATGTCAGACAGTCATATTAAACCTACTCATAGAGGTGAGTGAAGATGACATGAGATAAAGTATGAAGAACCTGACAGTGCTTACCCCTTTCCTTACCCTTCTAGACCCTCTGTTTCTTGGAAATCAGTACGATGTAATTTAACAAGGAACTACCTTAGCGCTCAAACTTCAGTACATAAGAAACACCTGAGAGTCGAGCATACTTGTGGATTTCCCTTCACCTTGAGTAGCAAGGATGGTTAGGTGTTTTATTAACCAACCAATCATTCAATAAAGCACTTCTTGAATATCTTCTACAGGAAACTCTCTGATTATCAGTTTAAAGATTTCAAATTCCAAATTGTGTTCCTTGGTACCCAATTTCTTCTTGTTCTCTGGCGCTACCCTACCTTTAAGGAGGTAAATTAGTTGACAAAAGTTGCAGAAAATTAGAAAATACAATGGGTTACAGAGAAAACCAACCCAAACCAAACCCGTTGCCATCAAGCCATTTCCAACTCATAGCGACCCTATAGGACAGAGTAGAACTGTCCCACAGGGTTTCCAAGGAGCAGCTGGCGGGTTTGAACTGCCAGCCTTTTTGTAAGTAGCCTGAGCCCTTAATCACTGTGCCACCAGGGCTCCAAGAGGCTACCCCTTAATAGGCTCCCATGGATACAAAATAAGAATCGAAAGGAACCTTGACAAAGGGAGAATTCTAGAGAGACATGTATCGCTATCTGCAGCTCCCTCAAAGCAAGAAAAAAGCCCCTCCTCTGGACATATTCTGATGAATTGTTTTATATGTAAATCACATTTGTTGTATTCTTAGGCTCCTCCAGGATATTTGTTTATACAAATTAAGATGATCTTACATGCTTTTTGGTGGGCTGGAGTGGGCACGTCCTACGTCTACACCAACAGGAATCTGCCAGCTGATATGCTGGCAATAAAAGTTCAGTATCTTCACTCACATCCCTTTGTTTTTAGATGGTCTACTAGAGACTGAGTGCTGTAGGGGACCATGACTGAAATTTTGCTTCAAATCAGTGGAGGAACAAGCAGCCTATTCTATTTCCTCCAAAGCTCTCCAATGCTTTCTTGTTACCTTGCTTTCCACCTATTGTTGCTCACCTGGATCCAAGTCTAATTAGGACACCATTAACACCCAGTGCCTCTCCTTCATGAAAATCCTCTCTTAGCTCTTCGGTATTTTATTTACCTGCGAGACCAAACTTAAACTTCAGGTTTCCCAAACTGATCATGCTGTTTTATGTGTCTGTGCTTTAGAACCTTCTTAAACTTTTAGAAACTTTCTGTGGTTCGTGAACCAGAAATATCGGCACCCCCTGGCAACTTCTTAGAAATGCAGAGTCTTAGGCCCCTCCCTAGTGAATTGGGAATTGCATTTCATAAGACCCATAGGTGATTTGCATGCATTTTAAAATTTGAGTAGCACTGTCTTAGCAAATACTCTTTCCTCTCCCTTCAATGTTGTTTTTCTCCCACTTACACTCTTAGCGAGCTCCTATTCTTGTCTCAAAACCCATCCCAGATGTCATCTTCTACTGGAAATCTTTCCTGACTCTCCCTGATGGAGATACTCGGCTTTCTTCTATGCTACTTATGAACACCTTTCTATTTTTTCACAGGTATTAAATATATTTATTTCTTATCTGTGACTTCTGTGAGGGAAGGCATTTGAGTCTAATTCATCTTGTGACTTCTGTATCCCCAGCATCTAGGAAAGAACATGGTACATAAAAGACATTTGACAAATGTTCCAGAGAGGCACTGGGCTGGGAATGAATCATTATTATTTGCAAGACTATTTAAAAACAGAATTGGAGAATTTTTTCTTCTACATATGTTCACTATCATGATGCAAAACTTTGATCCTCCACCTGGTCCATCTTTCCCCAGGTTCACTTGGTGGTATCCACACATGGAAATGGCATGGCAACTCAGGAGAACAAAGATCAGCTATAGAAATCTGTATACGTGACAGGAAATTCTATTATTTGTTACTAAAACTTCATTCCCAGCAGCTTGTTTAAATCAATGGGTGTTAATGAACTTCTGTAGGGCGGGGGTATTGAATGAATGGAACATACACGGATGCTATTATAATAGGTACTTCAGGGAATATAAGAAAAAGGGTAGTTGTGTCCCATGGCTCCGAAGTGCTTACAATTTATGAAGAGTTCATAAAGACTGTCATTAGGGCCTCATACTGGCAGAGAATTAAAAAAAAAAAAAAACCAACAAACCCATTGCCATCAAGTCAATTGTGACTCATAGTGACCCTATAAGACCTACAGAACTGCCCCATAGGGTTTCCAAGGCAGTAATCTTCACAGAAGTAGAGTGCCACATCTTTCTCCCATGAAACTGCTGGTGTGTTCAAACTATCCACCTTTAAGATTAGCAGCCGAATGCTTAATCACTGCACTACCAGGGCTCCTCACTAGAGAACAATAAATACGTTGAATTATTTCTCTAGATAATAAAGAAACTTACCTGGTATGAGTAACTATGTCTGTCAGCGCACCGCCTTCTAAAAATTCCATGACTACCCAGAGTTCATCACCGACAAGGTAGCTGTTGTACATGTCAACCACATTGTCATGGTGGTAATCCCGCATTATGACAACCTAGACAAAAGGGAAAGATAGTTTTTGATTTGTGAAGGTGAAATTTGGCATTTTTTCCTTACACTTGCACTGGTAGTGCAATTGATTGGGAGGTATTGATTGTACAGAATTTATTCAGTACTCTCCTATGGACAAAAAATGGCACTAAGGGTAAAGCTAGTAGAAATAAAAGGAATCAAGTTAGTAAATTCTGGAGAAATTGGGAGGTCAACCAGACACTAGAGGAAGAGAGAGAGACAAAAGAAGGAGCAGGGTGAGGGAACAGGCAAAATCATGGCAAGCTTTGCATTTACGAAAGGAGGTTTAGCTGATTGCCAAGGGGGATATAATCATATACTCCTAAGGGTCTTCTTCAGAATGTACTGTCCATACCCATTGCTGGTTTGCCTAGCAAGACAGTCGCCACCATATGGTAAGAGTCCCATAAGAAAATGAAGTAAACCATTATTAGGGGTAGGGCCACACAAGGCCCACCTAACCTTTCCTTGGGAGAAGGTGTGAGTTGAGTCAGAGAGGTTTGGGCTGAATACAAATAATACATCTTGAAGATAAAAATAGATGTCACCTAAGCATAAAACCACCACCCGTCTGTCAGTTTGTTGTATTGTGGTGGCTTGCGTGTTGCTATGATGCTGGAAGCTATGCCACAGGTACTTCACATACCAGTGGGGTCACCTATGGTGGACAGGTTTCAGTGGGAGCTTCCAGACTAAGACAGACTAGGAAGAAAAGCCTGGTGATCTACTTCTGAAAATTAGCCAGTGAAACTTCATGGATTACAGAATACCATCTGAGTCACTTGCTTTGGACATGACAATGGGGAAGACCAATCGCTGGAGGGGGACACTGTGTGAAATAGAGGGTTTACTAGGGCCTGGAAGACCCTCATGAGATGGGCTAGCACAATAGCCACAACAATGGACAGACACAGTTGACTCCATGCCAACTAACAACAACAACAAGGTATAAAAAGGCTAACTTGATACCTGCTTGTTGAATGAATTGCTGCCCAGTAGCTGCTTCTGTTGATTTTTTGGAGTTAATTTTAAATAATACATTATAGAGTTGTTTATCCATGTTATGGGGTGGCTTCAGGTCAGCCTCCAAAGAAGTGGGGTACACAATCATAACTGACTGCATTTTTACAGCTCCTCTTTACCGATCAAACAACCTCTGCACACTTTTGAGAGAAAGTTCATGATAGAAAGTGAAAGAGGTCAAGCAGCCATACACTGTTTTGGAATTTAGGAGACCTGGATGGTACCCCTTTGGCTAAAGACTGACACATCATTTCACAGTGGAAGCCTGATTCGATATCTTTAGGATTTTCAGTTTTCCCATCCGCAAAAGATCATCTGTCATCCCAAGACTCTCATAAAATTATGAAAGGGATATTACTCCAAAATGCTTGGTGTTTCCTTGACACAAGTTCTCATGTTTTCCCGTCCATGTGCAATTTAGAGCTCGCAAGTGATACACAACGTTAAAAGGCAAATGAAAAATGGAAAAACGTGTGTAACAAATATACAGAAAGGGGTTGATTGTTTAATAAAGGATGACCCAAACACACCATTTACCTCATTAAAAAGCAGCTCTCGTCTTTGTTGCTTTCGGAGGTCCATTTTCTTCACGGCCACTTGCTTCCCTGTGTGTTTCTCTGTGGCGATGCATACAATACCAGTTGAGCCTTCCCCGATTTTGATAAAGTTGTCCAAGTATTCCCTGGGGTCTCCTGGGCTGACCACCAGCTGCAACGCAGCCCGAAACTGTTCGTGGGACACCCTGGAGGGCTGCTGGTCTGAGGAGGAGCTCCAACTGGGTGGGGGGTAGGAGCTGGACGAGATACTAAGAGAGCTCAGATAAGAAGCTGTGGAGATGTACTGGGAGCTGGTCTGCAGAGAGGGGTGGTGGTACAGACTGGCTTTGTGGTACCCAGAGGGGTACTGGTGGCTGCTTGGGGAGTAGCCTGCTTTGCTTTGACTTTGAGGTAGTTTGGCGGGGCCCCTGGGGTAGGTGTCAGACCCAGACAGTGGAGGGCTGAGGACCATCTGTGCTCGGTCATAATCCACCTGTGAAGACAGAGAGGCTGGATTTGAATGTGAAGCAGCCAGTTGGCTAGTGAGTCAACCCACAGCTTGGCCGAGTGACCTTGATTGTGGGAGAAGCTTACCTTGTGAGGTTCCAGGGTCTCTCCTTCTATCATCATTTCTCTGCCCTTACAAACTCATCATCGAGCCTCTCCTTGCTTTCTTCCCCTTTACCCTATTAAATCCCCAGAAGCAAGGAGTAGAAGTTGTTGAGCATGTTGATAGTTTAAATTTTATAGCAAGGGGAGGAGTACTTAATATTTTAGAAAAAACCGTGATTCTCAAACACTACCAATTTGCATCAATTAATGCTCTGATCACAAATGTTAGCTGTTTCAAGAAGGGCCTCCATTTCTCAACAATCTGATGACTTTTTATTCTGTTACTGTCTGCACTTTAAGAAAAGTATATGGTTTAGAATTCTTACCATGTCCGGCATTTTACCACTTTATTGTACTTTTTACCTATCTGCCACCACTGAGGACTGTTTTAGGTATTATTTATTTGTTGATAAATAAATAGAACATTAAATGTCTTTCCATGAAAAATAGGTATTTCACTCATTCAACAAATACTTATTGCATTCCTAGAAAGTGGGGTAGGGGAAGTGGTACTATTTTAGATCGGGGCCTCAGGGAGGGTCTCTCTGATGGAGCAACATGTGAGCAAAGACCTGAGAGAAGTGAGGGAGCAGCCTTGTGAGTATCTGGAGGGAGAAGCCTCCAGGAAGGCGGAACAGTAGGTGCAAAGGCCCTGAGGTGCGTGTGTGTTTGCAGGGCTGATGGGATCAATGTGGCTGGAGCAGAGCAGGGTGGGCATGGATGAGACTAGGAGGAGATGACATCAGAGAGGTGAAAGGGAGCTGGACTGTGCAAAGACATTGATTGGATCTGATGTTCAGTTTAAATAGGAACCAATTAGAGCATTTTGAACAGCAATGGTACATGGCTCGACTTCAGCTTTAAAGGATTACTTTGCCTGCTGTTTAGAGAAATAACTGTAGCAGGGCAAGGGAGAAGCAGAGAAGCCAATCAGCAGACTCCTACAACATGAGCTGTGAGTCAGAATCGACTCAACAGCAATGGGTTTGGTTTGGTTTGGTTTGGACAATAGGAGCCCTGGTGGCTCAGTGGTTGAGCACTTAGCTGCTAACCTAATGTGTGGCAGTTCGAACCAATCAGTGCTGCAGGAGAAAAGACCTGGTGATCTGCTGTGAAGTTTACAGCCTAGAAAACCCTATGGGGCAGTTCTACTCTATCCTATAGGGTTGCTATGAGTCAAAACTGACTCAGTAGCAATGGGTTTGGTAAAGATAAAATAAAAGATTCAGTCCCTCAGTTACACTAATCATACTTTAAAATACATATGGCTGCTTACTACTGCACCAGCCAGTGTAGGCATAGAGCATTTCCATCATGACAGAAAGTTCTATTGGACAGCATTGTTGTAAGTGAATTCATTGCTTCTATGTAATTTTATTTTCTATGTAATACATTCATTCATTAGTTCATTCATACTAAAGATTAATGTCTGAACAGCTATTATGCACTAGGCACTGTTTCAGGGGCTGGGGGTTCAGATGTAACAATAATCAAAATCGATGGTATCTTGGCCTTCCAGGAGTTTACATTCTTGAAAAGGAGACAGATACTAAAGAAGTAAACCAATAAATATATACAGTATAATGTCTAGTAGGGATAAGTGATAGAAAGAAAAATAAAGCAGGGTGAGGGAACTGAGAGTAACTGGGTGCCATCTTGGATGGGATGGTCAAGGAAGGCCTCTCTGAGGGGGTGTCATGAGAGCTGAAACCTGGCTGAAGGTAGGAAACATGCCTGATACTATCTGGTGGTGGCAGTGGGGAGTCCTGGCAGAGGGAGCAGCAGAGGTGGGGATTCTGAGGCACAGACAACCTTGGCAGGCTCAAGGAACTGTAAGGAGGCCACAGTAGCTGAAGCAGAGAAGGTAAGTAAAAAATGTGGACAGAGAAACAACCAAGAATCAGATCATGTAGACCATGATACGGGTGTTGGTTTTTGCTTGAGTGAGATGGGAGCCATTGAAGATTGCTGAGCAGGAAGGAGTGACGTGATCTGACTCTCTCTGGCTGCTGGAGGAGAAGAGAAGTTGATGGCAATGAGTGGAAACCAGGAAGCCAATTAGGTTCCTGTTGTCAATGTGGGCTGAGAGTAGGGTGGTTGCTGTAGATGGGGTGAGAAATGGTGGGATCCAGAGTAGGGTTTAAAGATAGAGATGACAAGGTTTGCTGATGGATTGACTGAAAAGTCTGAGAGAGGAATCAAAGATGACTTCCAAGATTTTGGCCTGAGGAACAGGCCATTTAAATATATGAGGAATACCGGTGGCAGGAGTTTCCAAGATGGCTCCCAATGATCCCTGCCTCCTAACACATATCCTTGTGTAGTCCCTCCCACATTGTATCAGGTTCGATATTTATCTCTATCCACACCCACCACACACATATCAATTTTCCTTGTGTACAGCATAAATGCGGGAACTCAGAAAAAAAAAAAAAAATCAGCTGGATTTTAAGTATAGTATTTTCATTATAATACAATGCTCAATATAATTAAAGAAAACTTTCCTGCTTGTTTTGAGGATTCATGTATAGGAATATATATACCACCAGCACATTGTACACCTTCAATAAATGCTGGCCAATTTTATTAATATTATAGTTACTACCAATTTTCTTTTATATTCCCAATACTATGCTAAGCACTTTATGTGATAATAAAACACCTAATGTTTATTGACCAGCCACTGTTCAAATTCTTGCATGTAAAGTCAATCCGCTGGAGGTCATAATGACTAATGAATACAGTAGAAATGATGGGAAGTGCCTTCTGAGGCTAGGCCATAAAGACATTGTAGCAGCTTTGCTGTCTCTCTCTCTGATCACTTGCTCTGGCTTTCCCCGGCTGCCATGTTGTGAGAAAACTCAAGCAACCCTATGCAGAGGTCCACATGGTTGGAAACTGAAGCCTCCTGCCAAAAACCATCTGCTACCAACCATGTCAGCCATCTCGGAACTGGATATTCCAGCTTCAGTGAAGCCTTCAGATGACTGTAGCTCTGACTGATATCTTGACTGCAACCTCATGAGAGACCCCAGGCCAGAATTGCCCAACTAAGCCAGTCCTGGAGACTTGACCCACAGAAACTCTGTGACAGAACAGGTGTTTATTGTTGTTGTAAGTGACAAAGTTTTGGGATAATTTGTTACACAGCAGTATACAGATAATTAATACATGAGAGAAAACCAAGAGTTCTGTATTGTCCAAGTTTTAGAGAGTAATCAGGCATCCACGTAGAGATGATCTATAGGCAATTACACATGCCTCGAGTTCAGGGAAGAGTTGAGGCTAAAGATATAAAGCTGAGAGTCACCAGTGTTTAGTTGGTATTAAAATCCATGATCCTGAGTGTGTAAAAGAAGGTATAAGGACTTCAACATTTGGAGATTGGGAAGAGAATCTTGTAAAAAAGGGCAGAGAAGGAATGGCCAGTGAAGAAAACTAAGGGAGCAGTGTGCCCCGGAACCAAGGGAGGACAGTATTTCAAGAAGGAAGGAGAGATAAACCGTGTCAAATGTCGCTGGGAAATGAAATAGGTTGGGGCATGTTGCTCATTGGATCTGGCAACATGGCAAGCATTGGAAGCAGGCAGGTGTCTCAAGCTCCTGTCCCATCACACCACACAGATGGGGGCCAATTCCATCAAATCAGGGAGCAAGGTCCGCACACATTGAGCCTGCTACCGTGGCACCATTCTCCAAGATGACAGTGCTGTCTGCTGCACATGCCACCAGTGCTGCCCTTCTCTGCCCTGTGAGTTCCCCGACTCAGACAGCCACAGCACCAACCAACAGCAATCAGGGTAACTGCTAAGCCAGGGTCATGTCCTGGTTGCAGAGTGACAGAATACATGCTTGTAAGGGTCATAATTAGGGGTGAATTCTGACTCTGTATGCCTTTAGTCAAATCAGTCTCTCTGAGCCTCAGTTTTCTCATCAGCAAAATGGGGAAACCATTTTACCTCCCTTGTAGGGTTGTTTTGAGACTTAACTAATGGCCACCTAGACCAGTGTTTCAAAGAACAAGCTCTGGGTTCAAAACTTTTTCTGCCATGTGGAAGCTGTGTGACATTAGGCAAGTATTTGAACGCCCTGTGCTTTGGTTTTCTCATCCATAACATGGTTATAAAAATAATACTCCATTAGGTCATTATGAGCTCTAACGGATTGACTTTACATGCAAGAATTTGAACAGTGGCTGGTCAATAAACATTAGGTGTTTTGTTATCACATAAAGTACTTAGCACAGTACTGGGAGTAGAAAAGAAAATTAATAGTAACTATAATATTAATAAAATTGGCTTATTAATAAAATTGGCCAGCATTTATTGAAGGTATACAATGTGCTGGTGGTATATATATTCCTATACATGAATCCTCAAAACAAGCAGGAAAGTTTTCTTTAATTATAATATATTGAGCATTGTATTATAATGATAATGCTATACTTAAAATCAAGTTTTTGTTTTTTTTTTTTTTTTTTCTGAGTTCCTGTACTTCTGCTGTATACAAGGAAAACTGATATGTGTGTGGTGGGAGTGGATGGAGATAAATATCAGAGCTAAGTTAGACAATTAGGCTCCCTGGGTGATACAAGTGGTTAAGCCCTTGACTATTAGCTGCAAAGTTGGTGATTCAAACCCACCTAGAGGAGCCTCGGAAGACAGGCCTGGAGATCTGCTTCTGAAAGGTCATAGCCTTGAAAACCCTATGTGTACACTGCACCTAAGGAGTCACCATGAGTCAGAATCGACTTGATGGCAACTAACAACGGCAACCAGTCAGACAATTGGATTCTTCCTTTAAATTAAGCTCAAGATTAGCTAAGTCTGGCCTAGTCCTCAAGGCCAGGGCGTGAGATGTGGGATCTATGATTTTATGTCTGAAAGGGTGTCCTGGGAATCATCACGTGCCATGCAAACCCTCATCTCCCTGCATCTTCCTCTGAGGATTTGCTCTTGTATTTTAAGTGAAACTGAATTCATTTCCCAGGAGCATTTAGAGCCGATCTCAGAAGATATATTAAAAATACAAAAGCTGTATCCTATAGGACTTTCTAATGCCTCTTCACACCACATGGGCCACTTTTCTTCCTTATCGCCTGTCAGCAGTGTGAGCAGAGTCCAGGCTAACAGCTGGCACATGGATTTGAGAACATCTGTCTGCAGGAAGGGACAATTTCCAGTAAAAGATGGAACGCATACTAGTTCACTGGGAGCGAAACGTCTTTGAAATGAGGTCTTTGAAACAAACCAAGGCTATTGTCTTTCATGGCTGGCACTCTTAAAAAGCCATCTATGAGGTGCAATCATTCTCACAGGGAACAATTTTTACAGTCAAACTTGAGGTCTATTTGGCAAAGGTGAATGGACTGTTCACCTAAGGTGAGGGACATACCTTCCCTTTGGCTTCCATCAGCTCAAGAAGAGGATGGTGGATAAGTCACTGACTTTGTGAAGGAGAAACACATGGGTGACCCTGTTCAGGACTGGACTATGGCCCTCAGCTGGGTCTGGGTGAGCATCACTGGGCCACACATTTTCAGAGGCAATCTACCCCATTTTATAGGTGAAGAAACTGAGGCTCAGAAAGGTGAAACTGCTCCCAAGGAATCCAAGACAAATGGCTCCATACTCCCAAGAGGACTGTACAACCCAATTCTTCTGCTTAGGCCAGTCCTCACGCCCAGTGGGAAGGTGTCTCGATGGCCCAGCTGTTCAAGACACTGATACCGCAGGCCTGCTTTCTTGCCCACCTTGGCATTTCTTCCATTAACTGTCATTTCTCTGGTCTTTATAATCAAGGCTGGGACACTTTCTCCTTCTTAAAATGCATGGACATCATACTGGGAGCCAATGTAGGGCCCTTTCCATTAAGCGACTGCTCCATTAGAAACCTGACCTTGTGGGAATAGCAATGTAATAATAATGGTGATAATGATGCCTGACATTTATGGGGTGCTTTCCATGTGCCTGGGACTCTTCTAGGTACTTTAGGTACATAATTGCATTTAAACCTCAAATTTCTCAACCAGAAAAGACTCATAGTTTTCCCATTTCACAGATGTAGAGACTGAGGCACAGCAGGTTTAAGTAGATCGTGCAAAGGTCCCAAGCTACTAAGAGGTGGTGGTGTCACTGTAGAACTTGGACCCTCAATAAATTCACAGAGATAAGCTTCAATCATAAGAGGGGAACGTGGTTGGGCCAGTGGCAGGCTCAGTGTGCACTGATAACTAAAGGGATGAGGTCTGGCTAGGGTGTCTCATTTGGGGTCCAGATGTCTGAACAGCCTGGAGCAAAATGCAAGAATTAGGCCAGAAAATGATGGATGACAATGCCCAGAGCAGGGGGATAGAAGAAAAATTAAGGGATTAAAAAAAAAAAAAAAAAGAGCATTGGCTTAAATAAATCAGCTCAAAAGGAGTAATCATCACAGAAAAATGAGCTCACTATCTATACACCTAATTCACTTTTTCCGTTTTTGCTTTGGTCAGAGCAGAACTTGGTATTGGGTTACAACAATGACTGAGTCCAGGTGTTCTTCTGTGAGGAGGCCCCCTTGTGCTCTTACATAGCTCTTGAACTGTTGTAACTACTTAATTATCCTATTCTAAACTGTCTTCCCATTATAGTCTATTTTTGGAAGTGAGTGGGACATGAATGATGGATTTGTCTATACACATTGTTACATACACATGCTCACGCCTGGGAGAACAACAACTTGAGTAAGGCTTAAAATGTGCAACCTTTTCTACAACCTGATTTACAAATACAGTGTATAAAAAAAAAGGAGTAAGTTTGGAGCCCATATGAGCCAATTCTCGCCTTTCTTGTGGGAGGCCTGGGTTTGATTCCCAGCCTATGCATGTCAAATGCAGCCATCTGTCAGTGGAGGCTTATGTGTTGCTATCGTGTTGAACAAGTCTCAGCGGGGCACCCAGACTAAGACAAACCAGGGAGAAAGCCCTGGTGATCTGCTTCTGAAAATTGGTCAGCGAAAACTACGGATCACGACGGTTCCACCCTGTTGTGCACAGGGTTGAGGGCAGCTAACAACAACAACAACACAGTTCTGTGCGTAAGGAACGCAAAGTCTAATCATTTAGTAAAACCATAATGCAGGGATCTGGACTAGCAAGCCAAAAACCAAACCCACTTTCATCAGGTCGATTCTGACTCACAGCAACCCTATAGGACAGAGTAGAACTGCCCCATATGGTTTACAAGGAGCGGCTTGTGGATTTGAACTGCCAACCTCTTGGTTAGCAGCTGAGCTCTTAATCACTGCACCACCAGGGCTCAGCTCGGACCAGCAAAAGACACAGATATTTAATAAGTGTATCTCTCATTGTCCTTGCTTCCAACCATTTCTAAAAGATCTGTTATCTACCTTCACAGACCTTACATTGCCAAGGGCTCCAGGGAGAGGGAGCAGGGGTGGAAAGCTGCTGTGCTGGAGACAAAACAATAAAAAGGTACCACAAATGCTTTCTCCCCACCTCTCTAAAGAAAACAATCCCTTGATTTTGTGAGCAAGTAACTTCTTGGAAACAAGACCACGGTCTGCATAATTTCAAAGGGGATTTCCAAATGGCGCAATGTAATAAGAATAGATCCCTGGTTTTGCAAGTTATCACCCAGGCTGTCAAACTGCTTAGCCGCAGTGTTCTGAGGACTCTAATTGTCATTGAAAATCAGATACATTCAGAGAAGGAACTCTCTCTACAGGAATCTTTTCAAATACTGCCCGAACATATATGCAGTCTTGATTTTTCCTTTTAGAAATGGTTATTAGCATACACTGATACCTTTTAGTACACCATATGAATTCATCCTTAAAGACATGTGCTTTTCCATGTCTCTACTCAAACCCAATCAAAAATAAGAGTGATAAAATAAAAGGCTGTATTATCTGGGAATAAATAATCCCAGTTAAGAACTCCATCAGACCACCCCTTCCACAACGAGAGCAACATCTCCAAGGACAGGGTCAGACACAGGCTTGTGCTGGATCAAAATTATAAATAATTATAGCAATGAATTCATTTAATCAATCAATTTCACCAGTGGTGCGCTGGGGTGGACGGGGCATAAAACTCCACAAAGCTATCAACTGCTACGGTTACAGCTGGCTGTCAGCCAGGATGCCCCTGATCCATGTTAGTTAAACGCACATTAATCTGAATTTGGCAGAGTAATCAAGGACCTAACTGAACTGTGAAATTGAATTCCGCAGTAGAACATCACTGGGCCATTTTATGCCAAGGCTGGAAAAAAAGGCTTGGGGAGTGGGGGGTGGGGCGGGGAGAAAGGAAAGAAGGGGGAAAAAAAATCCTGCTGCAGCATCTATTTGTCACCGTGGCCTTCTGCACTAGTGACAGGGAGGCCACAGCTGGATCCTGCTGAACCGGGGGCGGGGCAAGTGGTGCAAGTCTGGCCACAGGATGGGGAATGCAGAACTTTCTATGAAGGATGGAGAGCCTCCTTTTAGGTGTCCTGTGGAGTTCCAGAGGGGGGAGGCAGCTGGTTCCAGTGCTCACATGTGATGCTCCAATACACCCTTTCAGAGCACAATAAAACAGAGTCTGCTCATCTCAAAAATGAAAAAGCTAGACTGGGTACTGCTTGCTTTTCATAAATCAAAACTTGCTGCTGTCTAGTCGATTCCAACTCACAGCAACCCTATAGACCAGAGCAGAACTGTCCCATAGGGTTTCCAAGGCTGTTACCTTTATGGAGGAGCCCTGATGGCACGGCGGTTAGGAGCTCAGCTGCTAACCAAAAGGTAGGCAATTTGAATCCACCAGCTGCTCCTTGGAAATCCTATGCGGGCAGTTGTACTCTGTCCTATCAGGTCACTATGAGTCAGAACTGACTTGATGGTAACTGGTTTGTTTTTTTGAGATTTAACCTTTATGGAAACAGACTGCCACATCTTTCTCCTGTGGCACCTCTGGTAGGTTTGAACTGCCAAACTTGCGGTTAGCAGACGAGTGTTTAAACTGTGCCACCAGGGCTCATTACATAAATCAAACACAGTATAAAAGTGAATCATAGGCCTCTATTATACGAGCAAGGAAAGGACAACTTAAATCATCCTGGCCTGACTCAAAGGAAAATGTAAACCAGACCAGCCTTGGCTTTGATAAAGGAAAACAACTGCTTTTAAGAATTCTAGAAAGAATCACTCACCCCCATTCTCTGCAGGGACATTTTAGAGTGTGGTAATTAGGGGAGGGATTCCCTGAGCAAACAGTTAATGTGCTCTGCTGCTGACTGGAAGGTTGGTGGTTTGAGGTGCCTTGGAAGACAGGCCTGGTGATCTGCAGCTACTCCCAACAAAATCAGCCATTGAAAACCGTCTAGATCACGTTCTACTCTGACACACATGGGGTCACTGGGAGTCCGAATCAACCCCACAGCAACTGGTTTTTGATGAGGGAAAGGGGATTCACTAAACCCAGTGGCTGGAATGTGTGTCTGCTCTCCTGGCCCCTCTGGCTGTGTGCTGTAATTCCAAATCTCCCTGGCCCGGGCAGGAAATGCTGCTGATGGGGGCAGGGGGCTACTCCCATTCGCCCTGGGGTGCACCTCTCTCTTGAGTTCCCGGTCTCTGCTTCTCTGCAGGGGCGTGTGCTATCCTCAGAGCTCCAGGCTGTCTCTGGGAACCCAGGCTGTCAGTGAACCCTTGTATCTTCAATCACATCCCAACAATCACAGCAGCCACTGATCCTGCTTGAGGCAAAACTTGGCCCAGCCATGCTTAGTTTCTTCCGAATTACGTTTTTCATTTACAAAATTTCCTAGCCTACCATATTCACCCTGAATGGATGACAAAGGTGCACAGCACACAACTTGAGCTGACGTTCAATTTCAGTAAAGGAAGCTAGTGTGCATTATAGCTGCCACTGTGAAGTGTCATGAGCAGGCCCCAGTGGGACCTAAAGAACCAAGGTGTCTCTTAAAGGTCCTGGCGCAGGGAGCCTAGGGTGTTGGTTAAGTTCTGGATGTCAGATACTTGCTGGCTCTCCAAACTACATGCATAGAAATCCTTCCATCATCTGTGGCATCGCTACAACCATTACCTTGGATTCCTATTTAGGCATACGGGGCCTTACACCTTAGGACAGGACGCCTGAAGAGTCATGTACTTCTCTGCCTTATAAAATACACGGCAAGAGTTTGGACAAGCAACTCCTGACCTCCACAAACAGGCAAAGCCTAGCTCTGTGAAGAAATGGCTACATCTGTGATCAGCAGGCTCAAGTGTGCGAGTATTTCAGGCTCTTTCCCCACCACACCACTGGATTGCTGTATCCAATTAACCCCCTGCAGTTGCTGCTTGAAACCACATCCGCTATTGAGGAGCAGTGCGACAGAGCATCACTCTGACCAGAGATCCGTCGCCACCCGCCCGCAGCCACTCGGAGGGGCTCTGCGCCTCTCGGGGGCTGGCAGGCTGCCTCAGAATGTTGTTCAAATGCGTCAGGGCCTGGGAGGGACCTGGGACACACGATGCAGTTTCGATTCACTTTGTTTTTCATTCGGCCATGGGAAAACCCACTCGAATGACCAAAATACAATCTACTGGGAGCCACGAGAATGTGGGCTGGAAGATGCGCCCATTCCTATGCCAAGGACACCTAAGTCTCCATCAGAAGGGACAGATGCGAATCATCTCTTTGGATGTTTTTGAGCCTCAGTGAACATCGTTTAAGAGCTTATATTTGAAGAAAAAAATACTAAAGGCAATAAACTCGTTGTGTTTCTCATGTGATAGCAAGTGCCTCTGACTTTAAATCCTCTCTCTCTCTCTGACTTTTGGTGCAGTTCATCAGACTTCACCATATTGTCATTTCATAGCCCATCAGGGCCCTAATGGACCTCTCAAAGGTCTCCTCTGCCATCCTCAGTCAACAAGGAGCTGCTGTTTTGTTCCTGAAGCTGTGGCTGAATCCAGGTCTGGTAAGTGCCACAGAGAACATGAGTCCCCAAGTTATCCACACAGGAAAACCGAGTACGGCTGGGTCAAGTGTTTTTTTTTTCCTTCCAGGGAAAGCAAAATCATGGCAGAACAGTGAAAAACAGTTACAGGGTGACCCCAGGAGGGAGGTCTGGAGAAGGGGCTACATTTTTCTCACACCTGCCTATCTCCATTCAAAAGCCCTTAATAAACTGTCTGTTTGGGGTCCCCCAGGCTGCAGTACAGGTCACTTTTACTGCCCTGTGCAAAGGAAACGGTGGGGTTGGTTGGAGATGTTCTGTTATGATGGTTCTTGTCCTAATGCAGTTACATTTTCTGCTCTCTCTTGGCAAGGGAGGCCTTGGGATTTCTTTTTCATTCTAGAGACTAGACTGAGCATTGTGGTGGCAGGACTGGGGTTCTCAGTCCAGCTCAGTCACTAAGGGCTTTGCAAGGCCTGGAGGAAGTCCCATGGCTGCTCTGGCCTTCTGTGACCCCATCTCTGAAGTAAGGACAGCCATACTGCAGACTGTACGGAAAGGCTGCAGCAGCAAAGTCTGATAGACTGTTCCAGCATTGTGAAAATGCGTAAAAGATTACACAGAGAGGGAACATTTCCCCAGGCTGGCGTTAGCAGATATGGTGAACATGTTTTCCAACCAGAAATATTGCTGTGAATCAGGGCCAATACAGACTGAGTGCTTGCCATGTGCTTTGTCCTTTCCATTTACTCCTCTCATTTAATCTTCATGACCAGTCAAATTGGGTACTGAAACACTTAATTTTACAGATGAGGGAGCTGAGGCACAGACAAGACCATACAGCTAACAAGTGCATGGCCCCAAGGAATCTGATTCTAGAACTGGTGCTTTCAAATGCCTTCAGTAAAGTCACACAGGAGGGTCACTGAAGGAAGAGTAAGGGCAAAAGCGAGCTTCAGAAATCTCTACTCTTCACTTGATCTTAGCCAAAGGGCTGAGAAATGATTAGAGATCTCTACTCTTAAGGCTTTCTTGGCAGCCTGGAGTTCCAGCTCGTACCCACAAACCACAGTGTGGGTGATGCTATGGAACTTCTCATTGTCCTACCGTGAAAAGACAGAACAAACTGTATTGCCTCTGCACCAACCCCCTCGTGAAGTCATTGCCCATTCTTTACCAGCAACATGAGAACTGCTTGCAGAATGTGTGCCTCGACCAAGAGGTCTCACGTCCATCTTTCTGCCCCTTGGCTTTCTTCCGTGGAAATGGGAATGTTTTGAAACACAGACTTTTGGGGTCAGATGAACCAAGTTTTGAATTCTGACTCAGTTGTCTGACTGCATATCCTTGGGAAAGTCTACAAAGATTTAACCTCTCTGAGTCTTAATTGCCTCACTGTAAAACAAAGATGATTCTGAATGCTTTCAGAATTTCAGAGGACTAAGTTGGGTAATGTTTGCAAAATGCTTGCCATGGTGCCGGGAACACAGTAACAGCATCACATCACAGCCATCATCAGTCTACCAGCTATGCTTGCAAAGTTAGGTACCTGCTCTGTGCTTTGCTCTGTCTGTTAACCTGTTTAATCTTCATGCAACCCTATAAGGCAGGAACTGTCTTTATGCCCATTTTATAGACAAGAAAGTAGAGACAGAGAAGCCAAGAGACTTGCTCAAGGTCACCCACCTAATGTCAATGTCAGGACTCAAACCAGGTGGCTCATCTCCAGAATCTACATACTTAACCACCAAAAAGTGCTTGATAAATGGTAGCTATAGAACAGTGGGGAGCCCTGGTGGCGCAGTGGTTAAGCGTTCCACTGGTAACCACAAAGTCAGCAGTTCGAATCCTTGGAAACCCTACGGGGGGCAGCTCGACTCTTTTGTATAGAGTCACTGAAGTTGAAATTGACTCAACAGCAATGGGTTTGGTTTATTTTTTTGGTAATGAACAGTGGTTCTCAACTGGGGGAAATTTTGCCCCCCATGAAACAGCTGGCAATGTCCGTAGACATTTTGGTTGTCACGACTGGGGGAGGGATGCTAATGGTATTTATTGAGGAGAGGCCAGGGATGCCGCTAAATGTCCTACAATGCACACAGCAGCCCCCATGACAAAGAATTACCCAGCCCAAACTGTCGATAGTGTCTAGGTTGAGAAACCCTGATGTGGATGAGACAAGCTGGTGCAACCCAGAGGGAATTTATTGCTGCTAAAAGGAGCTGGTTGTGAGGCATGCGGAGAGTTTGGTGCCCATGGAAACTCTCCCTGTGCCATGTGGAATGGTGAGAAGTAACATGTGGGAAGGCACCCAATGTCTGGGGAAGGGGGTAGGCCTGGAACCAGACAGATTTAGAACTGGGCCTCAGCTCTGCTATGAGCTCACTGACCAGGTGTTGTGAGCCTCTCAAAGCCCCTGGCTACTTGGCTATACAAGGCAAGGGGGCAAGAATTCCTGCCCAACAAAGGCTCCAACAAAGCAGTACATGTATCTGGCACACAATGAGTACATAATGAGCTGGCACAAATGTGATTACGCAGGGGGTTTCTCAGTGCTTGGAGCCCAGTTGAGGAGTGGATGTGCTGGGTCTGAACCAAAACACAGGAGCCAGCATCTGTCTCGTCCCTGGGGAGCCTGGGATTAGCAAAATCCAGTAAATGCTGACGAAGTCTCCAGCTAGTATCCCTCCCTGTGGGACACAGAGCTTGTCTGCACCAAATGGTGAAAAGCATTCTCTCTCCACAGCTGGCAGTTTTTATAGTTCTGTGGTGAGGAAGGTGCTACGTGGCTAGTGTTTTTGTTTGTTTGTTGCTTGGCTTAATTTTCCTCTCAGAAGTTTCATTTGCTTAGCCCCAGCAAAAAGCATTTAGAAGTAGGGAGATGGATGCCAGTAGCTATAGATTTCATAACATTCTCAATTCCTGTCACGCTAACAGGAAAAATTAGGTAGGTAGACAACAATAGAGGATTTTTACACTGTTAGCATCAGTATTGTTTCATTTTATTTCTTTAGGACAAAATGCAAGCTAGTGTCAAACACATACATACACATACACGTCCTCATTTTTGCTCCATCCAGAGATGTACGCAAGTTTTGTGATTTTTCTTCTTGTTGGGATGTAAACACCACCACCCTCCTCTAGAATTTTCCTTGAGGCAAGGCCAAATTATCTGAGTCGTGATCCCTATTCCTTCCCTCAGCAGGAAACCCAGATGTGATTGGGTAGATTTTTAAGAGTACCTAAGTCTTTTTAGAGAGATGTTATATTTTTAATCAAGTAAACGTTTTAATTACTAACATGCCATCCACCTCCGAACCTCCCACTAAACCTGCTCCTGAATTTCTCACGGCTTCCTGTGAACAGGGAGCAGCAACTTGCCCCTTTAGAATACTGATTATTAGGGCTGATAAAACCCTTGGTAGAAGCTCCCACGGGTGGATATGCTGTTTTATTTTTTACTGAACTACAATAGTTTCTATGGTATTTCTGGGTTTTACAAAGCCAGATTTCAGGACAGGCCCACTCTGCCTCTTATTTGGAGGTCTGTAGGAAGATGGACCCCGACATGTCTGTCAGCTTGTCATACTGTGGGGGCTTGTGTGTTGCTGTGATGCTGGAAGCTATGCCACCAGTATTCAGATACCAGCAAGGTCGCCCACGGTGGATAGGTTTCAGCTGAGCTTCCAGACTAAGACTAGGAGGAAGGACCCAGCAGTCTACTTCTGAAAAGCATTAGCCAGTGAAAACCTTATGAATAGCAGTGGAACATTGTCTGATATAGTGTTGGAAGATGAGCCCCCCAGGTTGGAAGGCACTCAAAAGATGACTGGGGAAGAGCTGACTCCTCAAAGTAGAATTGACCTTAATGACATGGATGGAGTAAAGATTTTGGGACCGTCATTTCCTGGAATGTACAAAGTACAAATCTAGGAAAATTGGAAATTGTCAAAAATGAAATGGAATGCATAAGCATCGATATCCTAGGCATCAGTGAGCTGAAATGGACTGGTATTGGCCATTCTGAATCGGACAATCATATATTCTACTATGCCGGGAATGACAACTTGAAGAGGAATGGTGTTGCATTCATCGTCAAAAAGAACATTTCAAGATCTATCCAGAAGTACAACACTGTCAGTGATAGGATAATATCCATACACCTACAAGGAAGACCAGTTAATACAACTATTATTCAAATTTACGTACCAACCGCTAAGGCCAAAGATGAAGAAATTGAAGATTTTTACCAACTTCTGCATTCTGAAATTGATCGAACATGCAATCAGGATATATTGATAATTACTGGTGATTGGAATGTGAAAGTTGGAAACAAAGAAGAAGGGTCATTAGTTGGGAAATATGGCCTTGGTGATAGAAACAATGCTGGAGATCGAATGATAGAATTTTGCAAGACCAATGACTTCTTCATTGCAAATACCTTCCTTCACCAACATAAACGGTGCCTATACACATGGACCTCACCAGATGAAACACACAGAAATGGACCTCACCAGATGAAACACACAGAAATCAAAATAACTACATCTGTGGAAAGAGACAATGGAAAAGCTCAATATCATCAGTCAGAACAAGGCCAGGGGCCGACTGTGGAACAGACCATCAATTGCTCATACGCAAGTTCAAGCTGAAACTGAAGAAAATCAGAGCAAGTCCACAAGAGCCAAAATATGACCTTGAGTATATCCCACCTGAATTTAGAGACCATCTCAAGAATAGATTTGACGCATTGAACACTAGTGACTGAAGGCCAGATGAGTTGTGGAATGACATCAAGAACATCATACATGAAAAAAGCAAGAGGTCATTGAAAAGATAGGACAGAAAGAAAAGACCAAGATGGGTGTCAGAGGAGACTCTGAAACTTGCTCAAGAATGTTGAGCAGCTAAAGCAAAAGGAAGAAATGATGAAGTAAAAGAACTGAAGATTTCAAAGGGCAGCTCGAGAAGACAAAGTATTATAATGACATGTGCAAAGAGCTGGAGACAGAAAACCAAAAGGGAAGAACATGCTCGGCATTTCCCAAGCTGAAAGAACTGAAGAAAAAATTCAAGCCTCGAGTTGCAATAATGAAGAATTCTATGGGAAAAATATTAAGAGACTCAGGAAGCATCAAAAGAAGATGGAAGGAATACACAGAGTCATTATGCCAAAAAGAACTAGTCGATATTCAACCATTTCAAGAGGTAGCATATGATCAGGAACGGATGGTACTGAAGGAAGAAGTCCAAGCTGCTCTGAAGGCATTGGTGAAAAACAAGGCTCCAGGAATTGATGGAATATCAGTTGAGATGTTTCAACAAACAGATGCAGCGCTGGAAATGCTCACTTGTCTATGCCAAGAAATATGGAAGACAGCTACCTGGCGAACTGACTGGAAGAGATATATATTTATGCCTATTCCCAAGAAAGGTGATTCAATTGAATGCGGAAATTATAGAACAATATCATTAATACCACACGCACGCAAAATTTTGCTGAAGATCATTCAAAAACGGCTGCAGTAGTATATTGACAGGGAACTGCCAGAAATTCAGGCCTGTTTCAGAAGAGGACGTGGAACCAGGGATACCATTGCTGATGTCAGACAGATCCTGGCTGAAAGCAGAGAACACCAGAAGGATGTTTACCTGTGTTTTATTGACTATGCAAAGGCATTCGACTGTGTGGATCATAACAAATTATGGATAACATTGTGAAGAACGGGAATTCCAGAACACTTAATTGTGCTCATGAGGAACCTTTACATAGATCAAGAGGCAGTTGTTCGGACAGAACAAGGGAATACTGATTGGTTTAAAGTCAGGAAAGGCGTGTGTCAGGGTTGTATCCTTTCACCGTAACTATTCATTCTGTATGCTGAGCAAATAATCCGACAAGCTGGACTACATGAAGAAGAACAGGGCATCAGAATTGGAGGAAGACTCATTAACAACCTGCGTTATGCAGATAACACAGCCTTGCTTGCTGAAAGTGAAGAGGACTTGAAGCACTTACTAATGAAGATCAAAGACCACAGCCTTCAGTATGAATTGCAGCTCAAAGTAAAGAAAACAAAAATCTTCACAACTGGACCAATGAGCAACATCATGGTAAATGGGGAAAAGATTGAAGTTGTCAAGGATTTCATTTTACTTGGATCCACAATCAACAGCCACAGAATTGGCAGTCAAGAAATCAAAGGACTCAACACATTGGGTAAATCTGCTGCAAAGGACCTCTTTAAAGTGTTGAAGAGCAAAGATGTCACCTTGAAGACTAAGGTGCGCCTGACCCAAGCCATGATATTTTCAATCACATATGCATGTGAAAGCTGGACAGTGAATAAGGAAGACCGAAGAACTGACGCCTTTGAATTGTGGTGTTGGCAAAGAATATTGAATATACCATGGACTGCCAAAAGAACGAACAAATTTGTCTTGGAAGAAGTACAACCAGAATGCTCCTTAGAAGCAAGGATGGCGAGACTGCATCTTACATACTTTGGACATGTTGTCAGGAGGGATCAGTCCCTGGAGAAGGACATCATGCTTGGCAGAGTACAGGGTCAGCGGAAAAGGGGAAGACCCTCAATGAGGTGGACTGACCCAGTGGCTGCAACAATGAGCTCAAGCATAACAACGATTGTAAGGATGGCGCAGGACCGGGCAGTGTTTCATTCTGTTGTGCATAGGGTCGCTATGAGTCGGGACGACTCGATGGCACCAAACAACAACAACGAGGAAGATGGAATCAAGAAATAAAGGAAATCACCTACCTTCCATCTTTCCTCCCCCTCCCTCTCTCACTCCCCTCTCCTTCCTTCTCTCTCCTTTCTTCCTTTCTCTCTTTCCGTCTTTCCTCTCTCTCCTTCCTTTCTTCCTTTCTCTCTCTCCTTTCCTCTCTCTTCCTCTTCCCTCTCCTCCTCCATTTAACCTAAAGTTCAGGTGGCCACAGGGACCTTTCATAGATTTTACTAGCAAATGAAGCTGAACCCTAGAAATAACATACACCTATATATATTTTTTTAAGATAATGGGAAAATGTGGGCTGGGTGGGACACCATACTTGGATTCTCTGTTTTGCACAACAAACTGAAACCTTAAGTGTGCCATGTGACTTTCTGGACCTCAGTTTTCCCTTTTGTGAAATGGGCAGTTGGGTATTGGTGGTGGATGCAATCAATCCCACATGACTCTAGCGATAAGGCTCCTGAAATAAGTGAATGAAGTGGGTCAGGCAGGGCCTGTGCTAAACTGAGGAGCCCACGCCCTTCTCGTGGAAGCAGTCCTTACCTCCAGTGGGTTCAATGTGAAAATGCGGTGTAGGGACACCATGTCTTCCCTTGTTTTCAAGAGAAGCCTGAAACCCAGAAATCCAGATTTCCACCTGCAATCTCCTGATTTTCCTAGACGTTGGAAATGAATATTTCCAATGTCAGTGAACTAGCTATAGTGCCAGGGCTGAAAGGTTGCAGCCACTGGACAAAATTTTGTCCATGGCTATGACCTACAACTGCTCCTTAAAACAGGTATTCAAAGAAACCACACACATACACACACACACAACGAAAACAACATTCTTTACCCTTAGATAAACCACCAATGATCAAACACCCAAGGATGTAACTGGACTCAGCTGCTAGAAAAAAAAAAAAAAATTTTTTTTTTTTGAACGCGTTAATTCACTGCTTTCGCTCTAGAATGCTGAAGAGGTCCCTTCATCCTGGGGCTCACAGAGAGTGATATGCACAGGAAATCAAATAAACTATTGCATGCTTCCTTATGCATTGTAACTACCAAATTATGTATAGTTTCCTACAGCTTCTGCCTGTTGGTAAATTAGACACAACTCTCTCCAACAATCACCTTGGCAAGAACATGGGAAGCTAATGCAGCCATGTCAACCTGACTGTGGAAGTTCAAAGAAATTAACACAGTTGGGGGGAGGGTATGGAAAAACATTCTCAGTATTTGAATTTTAGCTGAAGGTATATATTTCAGGCTTTTTATTTCCTTAGGATTTATTTTTAATTTTGTATGTTAGGAAATATATTGACAGTTTTTTTTTTTTTTTTAAAGTATGGCTTAAATCCCTCGCAAGATGTCCCTTCAACATCTTGGACTGGGTTTATGAAAAATAATAAGCAAAGGAAAAATATTGACTATCTATAATCAATAAAGCAGATGAATGCCTTGCTCATGAAGCCATTGAGGAGAGAGCGAAGGGCACAAACGTACATGATCCCATTGTTTGAAGTCCTGTTCCTCTCAAGGCTGGTCTGAGACCTCCATGTTATCCAGAAACCCATCCAAATGCCCATTGTCATTTTTGCTGTACAGGCAAGGTAGCCAAAACACTTCTAAGCCACCATGTGAAAATTAATGACTTGCACATTCTTGAAGGTATTTTCCAAAAGCCTTAGATGCTCTGGAAAAGTCTGTGCTTTGAGGGTCAGTAACTTCTCCAACAATGGTTCCCAAATTTTGGCAAATCACAGAACAGTCAAATATCAAAGCAAATTTTCAGCAGCTAACAATTAACAACAATAACAAAAAAATTACTGAGAGGAATGAAAACAATATAAGAAAACAAAAAGCATACCAAAAAAAAAAAAAGAAAATTAAATCCAGAAACCAGATACCATCATCCTCAAAATTTCATTAAAAAATAACATTTTGTCATAAAAATAATAGAAAAAGCATATTGTCAACATAGAGAACAGTCTCCTGAATTGAATAAAATTAGCCTTAATTCAAAATTAACCACATTATCCTGATTTTTTTTTCCCCTTTCCAGCAGGTAGTCTCTGTAAAACTTTGCGAAAGTCCAGATTTTGGGGGGCACTGAACTACACCATCTAATAGTTAAGAATTGTGTGGACGCTTAACAGAGAACTTAGTACACTAACAGAATTTTGATTGTGAGCATTCCAGACTATTTTTCCAATAGATGAAATTTCTTTGCCTTTTAATCAGAAACCTTGTAGGAGACCCCAAAAGTCAGATTTTTATTTCAATGGCCGTATGTACCTTGCCCTAAATGCTCTGCCCTTGGGTTATGTACGGAAATGAGGTAGGATTTCAATATGGATACTATCCAATAGGCAAATAAGCACTGGGAATCTGATTGTATCAGAAGGCCGTGCTAGCACCACCTCCGCGGAGCCTGTCACCCACTTAGTGGAAAAGGAGGGAGTGAACCTTACCTTTGGAATGCACGTTGTGGGCTCGGACAAGCGAGGGTAGGTGTAGGAGTTGTACGAGTGTCCTTGAGGATGGGTCTTAAATGCACTTGCTCCAAACGGCATCGTGGGCTCCTGGAGCCCTGAGCCTGACCTGGACCTCTGCCGCATGGCCGGCTGAGGGCTCGTCTGATGCAGGTAGGACGACTTTGGCCTCCTGTCGTAGTCATCCAGGCTGGGTCCCCACTCACTTTCGCTGTACGCCAGGCTTTCCTTCGAGCACCCGCTGGTCCCTGCAGTTCTAGAAGGAGTGAATTGGAACGGGTCTCGGTAGTCTAGCGGGGAGCTACTGGAGGCTCTGTGATAGTCCCACTTGAGGTCACTGTATTCACTTGGTTTGCTCAGGGAGTCCAGGTGTGTGTGATAATCGCCAGGAAATCTGGAAATATCGGATTTCAAAGGCTTCATGTCAGAATAGTAGGCCTCCCCGGCTTTCATTTTCACTACGTGCCCATTTTGCTTGGCCGCGTGGCTGCCTCTATAATACGGGTCCAAGTCGTCTCCGTAGGGACTCTTTTCCCTGTACTTTTCGGTGGTGTAGTCAGTCGTCGTATCGGATTCACTGGAATATTGTGAGAAGGTGGTGAAGCCATTTTCTTCCGAATGGCGTGGGCCGTGGCTGGAGGCTCCCTGGTCTGGGGTGGGTGGGCTTTCCTTCCTGAGGGAGTTGGAGCGAGTCACCGAGATGTTGTCGAAATCCTCTAGCAGGCCGTTGATGGAGGTTTCCTTGCAGGGTTTGTTTCCTCGAACGATTGTCTGAGAACATTAAAGGGAACAACTTTTAAAGAGACCATTTCATGCTTTTAAATTGATGGGGGACTTCCACCCCCATCCTATCCAGTTAAAACCACAGAAGAAAATAAACCCCAAGGAATATTTCATAATAAAATTAAAAATTTTTTGAAATATATTTCAGTGGCAAAAGAAATAAAATATTAAACAATATCTCAAATTGCAAAATTTTCCTCACCTCTCTCAATAGAGATCGAATAAATGCCATAGAGCCATTTAGAAGACTAGCTATAATTGTCTTCTTTGCCAGTTTATGGGCAGTCCCCTCCCCCTGCCCTTTCACCTAAATAATTGTTAGGGGCCCTTTGGTTGGTTCAGACTCATAGTGACCCTATAGAACAGAGTATAACTGCCCCATAGGGTTTGGCTGGTGGATGACGTTTTGGTTAGCAGCTGAGCTCTTAACCATTACGTCTGTCACCAGGGCTCCATCAACAATATAACACTTTAACCTAAATATAAACCCTAACGGTCTAACAATGTGCCGAGGACTTTAATTTTAAAAGACTACAACTCTTTCTTTATAAACAGCATATTTATCATTCTTTTAGATTCATTATCTAGATTTCCAAAACCAGAAAATCAAGACATCTAAATATAACAATATAACCAGAAATTAGTGCATCTGTTTTCCTTTATGGAAGACACATAAACAATGGAGGTTATCAGATTTCATAGAAGAGGAAGTCACTCTCCGAAACTGTAAATAGGGAACAGAACAAAGATTACTTGTGTGATTTAATTTGTGATCAAATGTGATATTTTATTATGTATAATGCTTGCTATGGTCACACTTTGTGTCTCATCATTGCGGAATATTGGCTGGCTCAGTAATGACCTGGTTGTACCTGGATCTTGGTGACAAATTGCCAAGCCCAAATATTCCCTTTAATGAGCCTAAATAACTCCGGAATACCAGGAACAGAAAGGAATCACAAACCACTGCAGCTGACAATGACAAGGCTTGCAGGAAAATACGATGAGGGCGGATAAGAGAAGAACAAAGAACAAAGTATTGGGACTTTGCATTTTCAGGATTTTACAAGAAAAGTGAGCAAGTAGCAAGAGATTCAAAAAACATCACAGCTGGTATAATAAACGGTTTAAGCTGGAGGAAAAAGTCCAAGTTGTCCTGGAGCACAGTTTTGATAGATCAGTGCTTTTCAAACTCTCCGTGGAGAAAGAGGTTTTGTTATTGTTTTTCCCTGGAAATACTGCTGGGCTAATACTCTTGGCCTGTAACAATTTCTTTTAAATAAGCTTTTTCTTTTAGAATAGTTTTAGACTTAGAGAGAAATTGCAAAGACGAGTTCCCATATACCCCTCACCTGGTTTCCCCTGTTGTTAACATCTTATATCACTCTGTTTGTTGCTGTTGTTGTTAGCTACTGTCTAGTTGGCCCTCTGACTCATGGCGACCCCATGCACAATGGAAAGAAATGCCGCCAGGTCGTGTATCCATCCCCATGATCAGTTGTGGAGTAGACTGTTGTGATTTTCAGAAGTAGATTTCCAGGCCTTTCTTCCACATTACATTGGTAGCTTACTATTAATTAAACACCACAGTTTATTCAGATTTCACTAGTTTTTTTTTTTTTTTTCTGTTCCTGGATCCCATCCAAGATACCACATTACATTTATTGTCCATGCCTCCTTAGCCTTGTCTGGTCTGTGACAGTTTCTCGAATTTCCTTGTTTTTGAGAACCTTTAATGTTTTGCCGTTTTGAGTATGTAGACTGTCCCTCAATTTGAGTTCATCTGATGTTTTTCTCATGGTTAGACTGGGGTTATTGGTTTTTGCGAGGAAGACCACAGAGGTGAAATGCCACTTTCATCACATCATAACAAGGGCACATGATTTACCACTGATGATGTTAACCTTGGTCACCTGACTGAGGGAGTGTTTTTCAAGCCTCCATTGGAAAGGCACCTCCCTACCCCTCCTTTCCATACTCTACACTTTGGGAGCAAACCACTAAGTGCAGCCCACATGGAAGGAGTGGAGAGTTAAGTTATGCCCTGCCTCCTTGATTGGGCATCTACATAAACTGTTTAGAATTCTTCTGCAGGGGAGATTTGTCTATTCTCCCCCATTTAATTATAAATGGGTGTTTATTTTATACTTTGAGTTATAACCTGAATTGTTTTGTTGTTAAAATTGTTCCAGCTTTGGCCATTGGGAGTTCTTTCAGGTTGGCTCTTCTGCCTCTTTGACGTGTCCTCATCCTTTTATTGTTTGAGCGCTTCCTTTCTTTTTGGCACTACAAGATGCTCCAGGCTTATCTTGAATACTTACTGCCCCAGTCCTAAACCAGCCATTTCTCCAAGGAGTCCTGGTTCCTTGTATTGGAGAATGGTATTAGAAACCAAGATCTGGGTGCTGGGTGTGCTTGTTGCTACTGGAGTGTCATTGCTTCCAGGCCCTTTCAGTGGACAGAGCAAGGATATATATATATATTTACTAATTGTATATACCCATTGCCATAGAGTCAATTATATATAAAAAAATACATACATGTATATAAGTATTTCTGTATCTATCCATGTATTTGTATTAAGTTAAACATGCGCTCATACGGATGTCTCTGAATCTGATCTAGTACCACATGGCTGATTCTACCCTCCTCCCTCTCCAACAGTGAGAAACGTGGCTCCTACCACCTGCTATTCATTCACTTATTTGTTCAATCCCAGTAGTTTCAAAATTGTTAATCCATAGTCCCTTGAGAAACAACCTTACTATAGTGCAGTGCTTACGTACAGTTTCTTTTGTCTTTAGTCTTACAATGTCCAGTCAAAACACTATTTTCAAAGTTATTTAGATTAGCATCATTTTCCCCATCTCCTTCAATGAAGTTATGCCATACATTTTTATACAGTTAGATTCTTCAGTTTGCTTTCTATCCCGGGATCCCCTGGCCCCCTGGTTAATTTTTAAGATTGCACATGTCAAGCTTCACTCTTTCTGCTGGTAAAGCTCTACTAGTGTTGGCAGATGCACAGCATCACACGTTCACCATTACAGTGCCATACAGCTCCGTAGTAGTTGCTCCACCCCCAAAAATCCCCTGTGCTTCTCCAAGTCACACATTACTCTGTCCCCAAACCCTTGGCACCACTAATCTATTTTCTGTCCCTCTAGTTTTGAGTTTTCCAGAATATCACAGGAATAGAATCATACGGTGCAGAACCTTTTCACTCTGGCTTCTTTCACTTAGCAAAATGAACTTAAGGCTGATGCCAGTTGTTGAGTTAACTGAAAGCTCTTTCACTGTTATCACTGGACAGTATTCTATTGTTTGGATATATCACTGTTTACCTCTTCACCGTTAAAGGATATCTTGGTTGCTTCTAGATTTTGGCTATTATGAATAAAACTGTAAACATTCCTGTGCAGGGTCTTGTGTGGACATAGTTTTCAAATCATTCAGGTAAATACAAGGAGCGCAATTGTTGGGTCATATGTTTAACTTTATAAAAAACTGCCAAACTATCTTTGAAGTGTCTTGTTAATGAGACCAATGGTGGGTCTCATTGAGTATTACAGCAATGTCAAGTCTCATAAAAGTTTTCTAAATTATTATACTCAACTTCTATACTATTCTCTTTGTGGACTGATAATAAACAATTCTGTCCACAGACCCTGCACTGTTTAAATCATTTATTTCAATGGGGAGAATAGAACTGAATGGCTTATTAGAAGACACCTGAGTAAATTCAAAAGAGACTGCTAGCCAATACAATGCCTCACCCTCAAAAGCTACTTCCAACAGCTCCTTGGAGTTTTATCACCAATTTGTTATCAATGGCAGGGTCTACTCTATCTTTGCTTAAGATTGGCTCCTACCATGGTGTCTTAGTCATCTAGTGCTGCTGTAACAGAAATACCACTAGTGGATGGCTTTAACAAAGAGAAATTTATTTTCTAACAGTCCAGTAGGCTGGAAGTCCAAATTCAGGGTGCTGGGTCCAGGGGAAGGCTTTCTCTCTCTGTCAGCTCTGGAGGAAGGTCCTTGTGATGCATCAGTCTTCCGCTGGTCTGTGAGCATCTCAGCGCAGGAACCTCAGGTCCAAAGGATGCGCTCTGCTTCCAGCGCTGCTTTCTTGGTGGTATGAGGTCCCTAATTCTCTGCTTGCTTTCCTTTCATCTCTTGAGAGATAAAAGGTGGTGCAGGCCACACCCCAGGGAAGCTTCCTTTACATTGGATCAGGGAAGTGACCTAAGCCAGAGTGTTACATCCCACCCTAATCCTTTTAACCACAGGCAGAGATTATGATTTATAACACATAGGAAAATCACAAAATGGAAGACAACTACACATGGCCTAACCAAGTTGGCACATATTTTGGGGGGACACAATTCAATCTATTATACATGGCAAGCAGAATATCCATTCTCTCTGGCAAGACAGAACCCTTCTTTAGTACACTATCATTGTCTGGCTGTGGGTGACTATAGGAGTGAAGAGTTGAATGTGTATATTAAAGGCCAGGCCAGGACGAGCTGGAGTATGTATCAGACCAGGGTCTTTGGGTAGTCTGGGGTCAGCTAGTCACGGCCAAGGGCACATGTAGGAAAAACTGTGAAGTAGCCGGGAGATAGGCTGTTCACCCTGCAGAGGAGGCACGGGTAGGCAGCCAGTTACCATGGAAAGAGAATGGACGTTGTAATCAACCAGGTTGAATTGTTTCTGACATTTACAGGCTGGATCACCAACTTTTCTGGGTTTTAGTGTCCTCATCTGTACAGTGATGACTGAATATCAGTTTTAGGTACTGTCTTAGGGTTTTAGGTGCTAGATCTACAGGGTTGTTGTAAAGTGCCATCAGGTCAATTTTCAACTCATAGCTACCCCATGTGACAAAGAACTGTCCCATCGGAATTTCAAGGCTGTAATCTTTATGTGAGCAGATCTCCAGGTTTTTGTTCTGCAGAGCCGCTGAGTGGGTTCGAACCTCTAATTTTTCCATTAGCAGCTGAGCATTTAACTGTTGTGCCACCAGGGGCCCTGTTGTCATGGAGCTCATATTTTATTGAGATATTAATTGTAGATTGCCCTCAATAGTACCTGTCCCAATATGTTGCTGGACTAGGGTTCATTTCCTTTCTCTTCTTGGCCCTATGTCTATATATAGATAGACCCCATGTGTGTCAGAGTAGAACTGTGCTCCATAGGGTTTGGAATGGTTGATTTTTTATAAGTAGAACGCCAGGCCTTTCTTCTGAGGGGCCTCTGGGTGGACTAGAAACTCCAACCTTTTAGTTAGCAGCTAAATGTTTTAACGGTTTATACTGCCCAGGGACTCCTTACATATAGGTAAAATTACATATAGGTAGCTAGCTATAAATATTTTTTAAACAATGAAACAATAACATAGTGAACGTCTGTCTGTTCTTAGAGAAAGTATTTTCTCTCATTAATTGTGCTATAAATGCTTTACATTTGGTAAATTGAAATACAAAAGCTCATAAAAAAGTATTTCACAGATTCTTTGTCCCCTGAGTGTGCTCTCTGAGATTTGTGTGGGAAATTAGGCGAAGCTGTTTCAACATACAAATTCACCTATGGCCTCAGAACTGGGGAGTCTGCAGGTTCTGGGCACTGGCTATTACACATCCAAAGGCGTACATCCGGTTTACAGTAGAAATTATATCAATTATATATTCCATTTGTTAATATGGAACAATAAATGTTAATATTACTGTTATGGACTGAATTATGTCCCCCCAAAAAATATGTGTGTCAATTTGGCTAGGCCATGATTTCCAGTATTCTGTAGTTGTCCTCCATTTTGTGATTGTAATTTTATGTTAAAGAGGATTAGGGTGGGATTGTAACGCCCTTACCAGGTCACATATCGAATGTAAAGGGAGCTTCCCTGGGGTGTGGCCTGCACCACCTTTTATCTCAAGAGATAAAAGGAAAGGGAAGCTAGCAGAGAAGGGGGACCTCATACCACCAAAAAAGAAGCACCAGAAGCAGAGTGTGTCCTTTGGACCCAGGGTTCCTGCCAGGAGAAGCTCCTAGTCCGGGGGAAGATTGACAAGAAGGACCTTCCTCCAGAGCCGACAGAGAGAGAAAGCCTTCCCCCTGGAGCTGATGCCTTCGCTGAATTTGTACTTCTAGCTTATTAGGCTGTGAGAAAATAAATTTCTCTTTGTTAAAGCCATCCACTTGTGGTGTTTCTGTTACAGCAGCACTAGGTGACTAAGACAGTTACCATAAGCAAAATGCTATTTAGAAGAAAAAATAAGAATTATCCATTGACTAAGACATGGGATTTTTAAAACAATGTAATATTTATTGTCTTTGTTTTCAATCTTAGGTTTATATCATTACCAGTTATGAGATGCTGGACAAGTGACTCAACCTTTTTAAGTTCTAGTTTCTTCATACATAAAATGAGAGAATAAATCCTTACTGCATAGGGTGAATGAGATGATCTAATGAAAGGATATGTATAAAACAGCTGGCATGATTCCTGGCTTATAGTAAGTACTAATAAATGGTAGTTATTTAATGTTTTATGGGTGAAATTCACTTCTAAATTAGGTTGATAATAATTTTTTAAAAAAGGAAGTTGTAAACAATGGATAGTTAGAAATATAAATCTTAGGTTTATCTGCTGGGAAAAAAAAGACAATTGATGTTGTACACTTAAAAAATTACTCTTAGCAATTTTAGATACAAAACACAAATTTTTTTAAACAGCTGTACTTCAAATTAATTAGAATTGTTATATAAATTAAATATAGATACCTCATTAAATCTAAAGAACTGAGTTTTTTCAAATTACAGCACTCTTATTGATATCTTGCTAAGAAATATCATAAATGAGTCAGAAAATTAACAAAGGTAGACCTTCAACAAAGGAAAGACTAATAAAAAAACTGTAGAATATTGATAGTGGTTATCTCTAGGTGGGGAGATTAAGGGTGATTTTTATTTTAGACCAGTGTAGCTCAAACTTCAACGTGCGCACCTGGGGACCCTGTTAAAAGGCCGAGTCTGATCCAGCAGGTCTGGATTCTGGAAAGGTCTGAGGTCCTGTGTCTCTAACAAGCTCCCAGGTGATGATGACTGTGCTGCTCTGTGGATCTCACCATGTACTCAATGGGATTAGTGTGTTTCTCAAATTTTCTACAATCAAGGTTACTTTTGTAATAAAAAAAAGACTAGAATACATTTTTCAGTATACGAAGAGTCAGCATTATACTCACATACACAGAAACATGCATATACCTCTACTATACATACATACGTATCTATATACATACATACAGAAACATATGTAATGTTCAATATATTACATATCTTGTTATGAACTGATGTCCCCCCAAAATATGTGTTGTAAATACTAACCTCTGTGCCTATGGAGGGAAAGCCCTGGTGGCATACTGCTTAAGAGCTATAGCTCCTAACCAAAAGGTCAGCAGTTCAAATCTACCAGGCGCTCCTTGGGAACCCTATGGGGCAGTTCCACTCTGTCTTGTAGGGTCACTATGAATCGGAATTGACTTGATGGCAATGGGTTTTTTAGTTTTTTTTTAAATGCCTGTGGTTATAATCCCATTTGAGAATGGGTTGTCTTTGTTATGTTAATGAGGCAGAATTAGTGTAGGGGACATCTTGAGTCAATCTCTTTTGAGATATAAAAGAGATTAAACAAAAGCTAGTAAGCAGAGATGGGAGAAGAGAGATGCCAAGCCACATGAAGGTCACCCAGAAGCAGAAGCTCAAAAGAGACGAGGACCTTCTTCCAGAGCTGACAGATAAAGACTTCCCTAAAGCTGGCACCCTGAATTTGGATTTTTAGCCTCCTTAACTGTGAGAAAATAAATTTCTGCTTTTTTTTTTGTTAAAGCTATCTACTTGTGGTATTTATGTTATAGCAGCAGTAGAAAGCTAAGACAATTATGTTAAATATGTATGCATATGGTGTTAAAATCATTTGGTGTTATAGTTGGCTGTTGGGAGCTACACTGTTTAATGTTTTCCCATTTCCTATGAAGCTGAAATATTTCTTAGGTTTAACCTATAGAAAGACAAGAACAAATTTAACGGATTCGGTCTTAAAAAATTTCATTATTTTGATATACCCACTTTGCATCACGATCTTACTATAAACCTATAAGCTTTAGTTATTTCTAAGTACACCTCCAGTACCATGAAAGTGATGATGATGAAGATGGCACAGGATCAGGCCACGTTTTGTTCAGTTATATATAAGATCACCGTGAATTGCAGCGGACTCGACGGCCACTAACAACAACAACCATGAAAGCGAAGCTATGGCTGCAGACATGGTGGCCGCATTCATAGGAAGGAATTTTAATCTACTGTTAAGAAACAAAAAAACCCACATCTCAATGAAATTACAACTCAACCTAAACATGGTCTTTTTTTGGAACTCATTTTTAGCATTTGAAATTGTTTGTCGATGGTGTAAATGTGTCACTTTTAAAGGAAGCAACGCTTTTTCTCTTTCAATAAAAGCTATAGGTTCAGTATTAACGAGCAGGGACTCACAATGTAAATCTTTATTAAAAATAAGCTGTTGACCTATTCTAAAAAAAATAAGAAAGAAAACAAAGGGAAAGAAGGTATGAGAGCCTCATTTCATCAGGAATCGAGGGAATATCAGCAATTTGTTTCCCTGACACTGGTTTCGCTTCATGGAATAAGTGGTACAGCAATAACCGTGAAATTTCAACATGCAGAATTTTACAACTTGGTTGAGCCAGGCTTCGAGACAGAGGAACCACTATTTATTTCTGTCAGTATCGATGTTTATGAAAGCAGAAGATTGTGCAGTTTTGTAGAGATCAATAATACAATGACTTCAGGAGTATCGGTGGACTTTATGCTACAGAACAGCCAGCCATTAAAAATCAATGCAACCCAGTCTATTTGGATTGGAAGCTGTGCCTCTCATTGTCTTTCCACGGTGCCCTGGACCATCTCAGCGTCTGCTCTGGCTCCCAGTGACAGCGGCCATATTTCATGGCGTCCCTCCAGTGGGCTGCGGGCCGCTGATAAGCTATAATGGATCTGTCTGTAAGAGCAGCTGTCTCCCCTTGTTCTCGAAAAGAGATGAAAAAAGAGCTCCGCGCTCACATACTGTATTAACCTTGACAATAATGAAGGGTGTAATTAACAGCTTTGCCCTAATAAGACCTCACATTTCTTGTTAAAAACAGCCTCCTTTATGCTCCTTAAGAATTACTTTGTTTTGTCTTTCTGGGTAAACACTTCTGAGGAGGCCCAAAAGCTAAATATTCTTGTGACTCAAGTATAAACCAAAGACTCACCCACTCACTCTCCTTTTAAACAGTCTATCTAGATTCTTACTCTGTTTGCAGGGAACCAGTTTCCTTTTTTTAAAATTGTAGTAAAAATATATATTCCAAAACATTTGCCATGTCAACATTTTGGCCTGCACAATTCAGTGACGTTAATTACATTCATCATGTTGTACAACCATCGCGTTCTTTGGTTTGTGGGAATCCAATTATCCCAGCACCACTTATTGAAGAGACTGTTCTTTCCCCATTGGATGGACTTAGCACTCATTGAAAATCAGTTGACCATAGGTGTACGGGTTTATTTCTGAACTCTCAATTCTACATCACTGGTCTACATGTCTATCACTGTACCAGTAGCAGATGGTTTTGATTACTGTAGCTTTATGTTTTGAGATCAGGAAGTGAGAGTCCTACTTTGTTCTTTTTCAAGTTTGCCTTGGTTATTTGGGGCCCCTTATAGTTCCATACAAATGTAAGGATTGGATTTTCTATTTTTGCAAAGAAGACGTGTAGCATCACAATAGTGCTCTGAGGTAGATGACATTATAACATCCTTTTCACAAAGGAGAAAAAAGAGGCTCAGAGAGGTCAAGTAACTTGTCCACTGTCACTCAGCTGGTAGGTGGGAGAGCCAGTGTTTGAAAGCAATACCTGCTCTTACTGATTACAAACACTGCCTCTTGATATACTATGAAAAACACAGCAAATCCTGTCAACATCCTCAACATTAACCTCTGAGGAGAATGGAAAGGGCATTAAAAGCAAGCAAGAACAAGCTCTATCTATTTGTGATGTCATAAAAGTAATGTACATATACACCTTAGTCAGGGATTATCAAATATTTTCAGAAACAAAACTTTTTAAGAAAGGGTGTTTAGAACTCAGAATTATGGGACTTGGGGAAAAGCAAGTTGACTGTTCTTTGAAATAATTAGCCTTCACAGCAATTTCAAAATTCTGTCGCCATAATAAAAGAAACATCTTGTTACATCATATTTCCTCAAGATTCTGACATTTAAAAATGCAGCAGCTAACAAAGTGCTTGTCTATGCATCAATGGACACCCCCTGAAAAACAAGCCAAATGATTAAATGACGCTTGAAATATTGCTAATCTGCAATGCTAAATGTCAAAATTATTTGCTTTCTCTTTATATAAAGAAGCACAAGGCACATTTATTTTATATTTGGTCAGCTAAATTTGAGTGTCCAAAACTTAAATTGCTGTTGTTTTTTTCAACTTGACATTTCAAACAATCTTTGTAAATGTGAATGTTATCTCTTCAAGGCATAATAAAGGTGAAGAAACTTGTTAATCTGGATATAAAACTGCTCTGTGGTTAAGTAACATTTTAAAGTATAAAGTTGGTTCTGAAGTTATGTACATATTTCAGAAATTGATTGGCCTTAGACCCCAAGGAAAAAGTATGCCCCTGTGGGAAAAAATGGAGCCCTGGTGGTCTAGTGGTTAAGACGTTGGCTGTTAACCAAAAGGTCGGTGGTTCGAATCCACCAGTCACTCCTTGGAAATCCTATGGGGAAGTTCTACTCTGTCCTACAAGGTTGCTAAGAGTCGAAATTAACTCTATGGCAACAGGTTTGGTGGGAAAAATGAGCGGAGAAAAGCCGGGCTCCAAATCTCGCAAATGTTTCAGAAATATGAAACTTCGTAGCCCACTAGAGATTACCAAACATTCCTACTTATTAGTTATACACTTGTCTTTGGTGATTTAAGTCAGAATAGTGGTTACCTCTGTGGTAACCTCTGTGCCACTGACTGAGAAGGTGAACAAGGGAACTTTCTGGGCAATGAAAATTTATATTTTGATCTGGGTTGCACCCACACAAATGAATACATATATAAAATTTGGCAAACTGTATGTTTATGATTTATGTCTTCTATTGATTTGTGTGCTCTTATGGCTTTCTTAGGAGTCCCTCGGTAGTGAAAATGGTTAATGTGCTTGGATGCTAACTGAAAGATTGGAGGTTTGAGCCCACCCAGAGCTGCCTCAGAAAAAAGGCCCGGTGATCTACTTCCAAAAAATCAGCCATTGAAAACCCTATAGAGCACAATTCTACCCTGATACACACGGGGTCACCATGAGTTGGACTCAACTTGATGGCAACTGGTTTTATTCTTTTGTTAAAAAACAGAGTGGCACCAAAGTAAGTGGCCTTTTCCAGCAAGTTTGCAGAACCCTGAGGGCAGCTTCTGAAAAGGCGGCACATTGGAGACATCCCAGGATGGGTGTTCGCCAGGCAGTTGTCATGGAAGAACGATGGTATTGTGGGGTGCGGCCATGGAGTGGGCAGCTGAGCCAGAGAGGAGGCAACGTCCATCGCTTAAACCTAATCAAACATATGGACTACACCTTGACTACTCTTGTAACTGTCAGCAATGAAATTATTAAAAGAAATTATTAAAAGACTCTATTGAGAGTTAGCAGACTCCTCTCATTCTCAGTCTCATTACCATTTCACCAGTAGAGCCTCCTGCCTCTAGCAGCCATGAGAAACCTGAGAATCTGTGCACATTTCCTTCCAGCACGGCAGAAGTGCCAACTCTTCATGTTACTTTCCTTTACATAAACCATCCAGAAGAAAATCATGTGGTTTTTCTTTTCTTTTGATAAATAAGACTAATTTTTCCTGAGGCTATATATGACCTAAGGGTGGTTTGCACTGAAAAGATTTTGTCTCTTTAAAACCCAATGAAAGATTTGAGAAAGCACTTGGAGGGTTTCTAATGGCCCTCAGGAAAGGCTGAGGCAGTACGTACTGCTTCTTCCGGCAGCTTGTACCGCACGGCTCTCAACCAAGGCTGTGCCCTGGAGTCACCTGGCGAACTTAGGAAAATTCTTGAAGCCAAGGCCTCTCCCCAGAAGAATTACATCTCAGGGGATGGTTCTAGTACTTTTAAAAACTCCCTTGGCGTTCCAATGTGCAGCCAAGTTTGAGAAACACATTGCTCTTAGAACTTCTCCCCCTGCTACACAGTGTGTGGTCCTCAGACCCGCAGCAGTAGCATCCCCGGGCAGTTTGTTACAAATGCAGACTCTGAGCCCCCATCCACATCTGCTGAACCAGAATTTGCATTTTAACAAGATCTCCATATACACATTAAAGTTAGACCAGCACTGATAAACCATTTGCCTTCAATTTACTTCTGAGGTTCACTTTTCACAACCCGACTATATCAGTTCAATGTAGATTTCGTGATCAGTTAGTTACCTCTGTGGTATCTCTTTATCTACCTAACTACTTACCTATCCATGGACCTATCCATTGACCTATATCCATCTATCCATCTACCTATCCATCTGTCTCTCTATCCATCTATCCATCCATCCACCCACCCGCCCATCCATCCGTCCGTCCGTCCGTCTGTCTGTGCATCCATCCATCCGTCCACCCATCTGTCCACCTACCTACATACCTTCGATAAAAACATTCCTTAGTTGGTCCCTAAATTCTAGATCGGTAGGGTGATTTCTCTGTTTTATTAAAAAAACAAACAAACAAACAAACAAAAACAAAACAAAACAGAGATCTAGAACTGAAAGGGAAAAATGACTGATTCCCAACACAAAGGGCAGCTGTGGGTATTACATTGTTAGAGCTTGTTCCGTAATTTTATGCTGGAATGTATTTGTCCTATTATATTCTAACATCCCTAAAAATAAGTTTAAGGCTGAGATGCAGAAGTCTGAAAAGAGTTTGCCAGGAAACCTCATCCACTCACTCAAGGGTATTAGCCGGAAGAGAAAGAGCCCTTTGCACCAGCGTAAAAAGACAGTCTCCTTCTCTCTAAGTGGGAGAAATAGCTACCTGGCCAAATTTGAAGAGAAGGTGATTCTATAACTTCTCTCTCCTAATACATGTCTTAGGAAAAGACAGCCCAGAAGAGATGAAAACAGTATTATCTTTCCTTTCTCCAGAATCATACTCCATCAACAGTGTTTTCCTGTGATGACCACTGATGTCATAGACAGATGCTTTAAGAAACAGGTCAAGTCCAGTCTTCTATTTCCTCTAGGAATGGTCTTTAACTCCTGGATCAGTATATTAACCAGTGTCTTCATATAAAAACCTCAGGAAACATTTATTCACAGGTTAGAGTTAGAAAGCTGTGCTTTCCTGGAGGAAAGATTGTTTCCGCCGCTCCTCTCTTCAATTGATGAAAACTTTGTCACTGTTTCAGCTGGACTGCCAGCTGGTTGATAAAACCAGATGTATAGCTTAACTATGGATTATGTTCACATGTGAGGTCTTCATGTTTGTGCTCTTTTCCAGTCTCTTTGTCCATGATTTACATTATTTCTTGGCCCTCACTTTTTAACTGTATTTATAATTTACCACACTTTTAGTATGTCTCATTTCATCACACATTAATGCCAGTCCTTTTTGGGAACAAAGTAGGTTTTAAAAACTTCCCCTCAATTACCAGTTCCAGTGTTTAAACTTCTTCCCTTTAAAAATAGATTTAAATAACCCTCAGCAATTTATAAATCCCTTCTTTCTATGTCTGGCCCATAACACTGGAGTAAGTCCATCAATTAGGATCCTTAGAAGGCTGCATTTACTTATTTAGAAATTACTAGCCCTCAGCGTGGAGAAACCCATTGCTGTCGATTCCGATGCATAGTGATCCTGTAGGACAAAGTAGAACTCTCCCATAGGGCTTCCAAAGCCATATATCTTTACGGAAGCCAACTGCCACATCTTTCTCCCGTGGAGCTACTGGTAGGTTCAAACCATCGACCTTTTTTTTTTTTTTTTTTGGTAAGCAGCCGAGTGCTTAACCATTGTGCCACCAGGGCTCCTTATATTGCACGGAGGGAAACCTAATAAAGAGCTGCCAACATCTTCAGGGCATTAGAGATCAATGATAGAGAAGTTGTGCCTCCTAAGGCAGTATATTACAGTGACTTGGGAGGCTTTTGAAAAGCCCTGTGCCCAGACTGCACCCAAAAGCAAATAAATAAGGACCTCTGGGGTGGAGCCCAGGCATCAGTATTTTTAGACCTTGCCCAGGTAGTTGCAATGTGCAGCCAAGGTTGAGAGGCAGAGTCCTCAAGCAGTACATCTCACACTGCAGTGTGCACGCACATCCCCTGGGCTTCTTGTGACCATGCAGACTCTGATTCATCAGATGTGGCATGGAGCACAAGGGTCTGCATTTCTAACCAGCTCCCAGGTGAGGCTGTTGCTGTTGGGCTGTGGACCACACTGTGAGCTGCAAGGTCCCAAAGATCAGATCAAGTTCCTTTAATGGCTGAGCTGTGGTAAGCTTATTCCCAGGAAAATGAGATCACAACCATGTCTAAGAGAGAGCCCTGGATTGTGAGTTCAGCCATCTGGGTTCTAGTCTGAGCTCTGTCGGTGGCAGCTGTGAAGCCTTTGTGAGTTGCTTTACCTCACTGGGTCTACAGTTTCCTGTCTGTACTGAGGGTGTTTGCCTGATTTCCTCCCAGACCCCAAATTTCTGTTGTTCTGAAGGCTCTCTTGATGTCTCAGCTGCTCCATGAATTATGTCACTACCCAAACCCAAACCAAACCCACTGCTGTAGACTCATAGTGACCCTATAGGACAGAGTAGAACTGCCCCCATAGAGTTTCCAAGGAGTGCCTGGTGGATTCAAACTGCCAACCTCTTGGTTACCAGCTGTAGCACTTAACCACTATGCCACCAGGGTTTCCCATATAGTTACAGCTCCTGCAAAATACTAAGTCTGCGAAGTGTCTGGCTTGCTAGACAATCTGACAGGTGCTTTACACCTTGCAGGGCAAATTATGTGCACGAACTGAAGTTTGTGGTCACTTCCCTGTACTTGTAAATTCCTAGAACAAGGCCCTCCATGTAAACAACTCCAAGGTTAGGCACATGAGCGCATCCTGCCACAAACCATTTGGTGTCCTGATACATTCTCCCTTAACAGTGTCAAACTAGATTAATGGCAGAAATGGCCCCACTTCTCCTCTCCCGTGTGTATCCATGCTCTTTGGCAGCTCCTATGAGTGAGAGATGGAGTCTGTTGCTCCTCCTCTTGATGCTGGGCTTGGTCACATGACTGACTCTGGCCAATACGATGCAGCAGAAGTGACACTATGCCTATTCAAGCCTAAGCCTCAAGAGGCTGTGCCATTCCACTCACTCTCTCTGAACTCTGCCCAGTTGCCATGTGAATGGGGCTAGCCTGGTAAATGACGAGAGACTGTGGAGCAGAGACCAACCATTCCGGGTGGCCCATCCAAGACCAGCCAGCCCCCAGCAACCCAGCACTGACCATAGACACATGAGTGAGCCCAGACAAGACTACAACTGCCAGCCAAGTGCACCCCAAATCGCTGACTTGGAGAAGCATGAGCAATAATAAAGGCTTATTGTTTCAAGAGCTTTAACTTCAGGGTGTTTTGTTACACAGCATTGTTTGCACTCATAGGCGACCTATCCGTTATTGATATTAGTCCATGCCACTGACTCTACATCTACTGATTTCTCTACTGGCCGGGAAGCTCCCAGCAAGGGATAAACCACTTTTATTTGCAAAATAGGCTGTCAAGGAAACTGACTCTTTCTTGCCCTCAAGTCCCCATGAAGGGTCTTCCACTGGAAAAATGCTTTTGGTCTCTCTTTCTTCCCTTACTCCCCTCTCTGCATGTGGCAGCAACAGGTCTTAGCTGACTGGGAAGAAGGTCAGGCACAAGAATAGCTCAAGGGCCCTTTTCCTCCTTTTCCTGGACAGTCTTCCTGTCTGCAGGACCTGTGCTGTACTTTGATGTGTTGAGGACAGGAGCCCCACTCTGACCCAGCACTGGCACTGATGAGTTTGGATGGAAGTGATTCCTCCTACGCTAGGCTGAGGTGCTCTCAGCTCTGCAGAGCTCTCTTGCATTTCACCTGGAGGGTGGGAGTGCAGGTGTGTACTGCGTAAAGGCTCATTAGTAAACGGGGCTTCATAGTAAGAAAGCTGATATCTGGATCTCCACCTATCTTTCCTGCAGTCTAAATACATGAGAAAGCCTGAAGAGATATTCACATTTTTCTGAACCTCATGCTCAAGTAACATACTTTAAACCAGTTCTGGAAGTGAGAAGCCAAGCAAGAGAGTTCCAGAATGGGGGGAGGAAAGGAGAGAGGTGCTACAAGTTGGATGGAGAAGAAGAGGGAACAGAAGAGAAAAAGGGTCCAAAATGGGAAGAGTGGGCTCTGTTACAATAAAGTTAGTCTATTAATCACTTGGAAAACCTGGTGAAGTAATGATTAAGAGCTACGGCTGCTAACCAAAAGGTCAGCAGTTCGAATCCACCAGGTGCTCCTTGGAAACCATATGGGGCAGTTCTACCCTATCCTATAGGGTTGCTATGAGTTGGAATGGACTCAATGGCAACGGGTTTGGTTTTTTTAATTAATCACTTACTGTGTACTAACCTCTATCTCTTGTTTTTAATCATCCCAAGAGCCCTGTTGTTGCTATTGTTAATTGCCATAGAGTCCATTCCAACTCATGGAGACGCCATGTGTGCAGAGCAGAACTGTGCTCCATAGGGTTTTCAAGGCTGTGAACTCTTGGAAACAGATCACCAGGCCTGTCTTCTGAGGTACCTTTGGGTAGGTTCAAACCACTAACCTTTCAGATAGTAATCAAGTGCTAAATTGTTTACAGCACCCAGGGACTCTGCCAAGAGCCCCAGGAGGCAGGTATCATTATGACCCGTTTTAAAAATGAGAAAAGTTAAATTGATTGCCCAAGGTCCCACAGCTCGTTAGTGGTTGTGGAGGGCTGAAATATTGTTTCAGCTCTTCACCGCCCTCCCGGTAATGATTATATATCCAACCCTTTGCACGTGGCTTTTTAGTGCCCAGCAGTAGAGTATGCGGAGTATATATATTCCTGCACCATTGACTTTGAGCTTGGCCATGTGACTTGCTTTGGCCATTGGAATGTTGGTGAACTAACACAAACAAAGGGCTTTTATTGTGATTGCGTGTTTTGGCTTGGCTGCTTGAGCTTCTTCCATCTTTGTGAAAAAGAACCTGAACTGGGTAGGTGTTTGTCCAAGAAGAATGCCAAGAGGCACATGGAGTAAACCTGAACCCGAACTAAAACCTGCAGCCAGCCCCAGCTGACCTGAAGCTTAAAGCAGAGCGACCCCAGCCAAGCTGCAGACTCATGAGCAAGAAAAATAAATGTCTATCATTATAAGTCACTACATTTTTCAAAGCTGTTTGTTACCCAGCATTTTTGCTGCCATAGTTGACTAATACAGTGGGGCAGCCAGGATCGAATTCTAGGACTCTAGGGCATCAGAGACCTCGCTCTTAGTTTCCCCAATATACAACCTAGGGAACGTCACTCCCATGGCTAGCAGTCATTGCACTCGGGGAGCCCAACCCCAGTGTCAGGATATGCCTGGCACAACTTAGATGCTCACCTGACATGAACTAGTCACCTTTATGGATGGGGACTCAGACTGATTTGTCAGATAATTCCTGGGAATCTAATGGTTCTTTGCTCAGTCCATTCTATTCTTATCGTTTTGCTCTGCTGGACTTTTCCGTGCTGAATTGGTGGCTACTAAGGGGCTTGGTTTTTTTTTTTTTTTTGGGCTTGGTTTACATGCAACCCTGAATAGAGCTGAAATTCTAAGCTGCTGCAGATCAGTGGACCCTGACCACAGCATCTGCACAACATGCAGACAGGAAAGTTGCAAGGACCCTGTCCATCAGCCAGTCTGGTTTCTTCTAGGCAGTGATTTGAACTTAATCCAAGAAGGTCCCCATCTTGTCTGAATGTACGTGTAATGGATCTTTAAAAAACAGGTAAAAATATCCATATTCTCAATCTGGTCTTTAGCCACAAAATAATAAAACAGAAAAAGTAAGCAAGCAAAACAAAACAAAGCAAAATCCCAAAATAGCACGTTATTATCACTCGTGCATTTTAGTTCCTATTTCTCTAAGTCACAGATGGTTGGGACGGAGGTGGTTTTGATGGGGAAGCAGAGTTGCTTTATTTTGCCCCATTCTGTCTTGGCACAGAAGCTGGGAGGGACCACTTTCAATATAGATGCAAAGCAAACTGGGAAGTGTAGTGGCCTAGAGGGGAGATCCTTCTGCAGTAAAAAAGAAATGGCCAGCTCTCCCATCAGCTACCAGCCCAATGTTCCTTTGGCTTTCTCGATAGGCTGGAACCTCAGGGAGCTGTGTGGCCACTTTGGCCTCGCCTGACAGGTGCCTCCAAGTGAGTAGCAGCCAGTCTTACCTGCTGAGAAGGCAGCAGTCATCCATCTTGCTGTCTATCAACTCCATCTCCTCTGTTTCCTTCCCCCTGCTTCTGCAAATCCCTTCTTTTTCTCCCTCCTTGTGCTCTGGAGGCTTCAGTTCTGCCATGATTTAACCAGAAAATTTGCCTATCCAAGAACCTGCAGGTTTCTCCTTCTCCCTGACTGATGTCCAGCTCACTCACAGCTTCTTCCCCAGAGGAAAATTCAAGACTGTCTTTCCACATTGTTTTCTTGAGCAACTAATGTCCTCCTACAACCTCATCAGCCAAGACTGTCTGGATCCAAGTTCCACTGTGCCTCCCTGCCTCCAGTCAGCCTCTGGAGTCAGGCTGTTTTTCTAGGTTTACTGACGACATCAGGGTGCTTATTATGCAGTACACACTGTTTTAAGTGCATGTGTGTTCTCTCTCTCTCTTTGTATTTAATCTTCATAACAACTCCAATAATTATTATTATCCCCACTTTATAGGTATAGAAACTAAGGCTTCTGGCTACAGAATCCATGTATTAACCAGTTATTAACACTTCGGAAATTCTTTTGTCTACCAGGAGTTATGTTAAGGGCTTTGCATATATTTTAAAACTTAATCTTTACATATAATCAAATTTAAACACCCATGTAAGATTGGAAGAATTTTTATCACCATATGACAGGAGTCCCAGGTGAGGAAACTGAGGCACAGAGGAGGTTAAGTGGCTTAGTCAAAGGCACATAGCTGGTTTCAATGGAAGAATCAGGAATTCAAAGCTCTTGCTCTTGAGTACTTACAAATCCCTGGTCCAGACCATTGCCTTCAAACCTGTGACCTTCTGTGGGATCCTTCTGCTGTGTGAACCCCTCAGGCTTGATCTCACCCACCCCTTTGCCGCCCACACATTGAAACATCACCTCTTTTCCTCCCTCCTTAGAGACCTGGGGAGAAGGGAAAGCGATGCCTGGTTTTGCTGACACTGTTTTCCTCCTTTTAATGGACCACTGAATGCTGAAGGCCAGGTATTATGTGCCGGGGGAAACTCAGAGCTTGTACGACTAGCTGTTGAGGCAATATCTGGAATTTGACCCCATTCTGAAGTACCAGATAGCCCAGTACAGGGAACTGCAGAGAGAACAGTTGTCCTTATTCAGGTTCTCCCGAAAGCAGACCCCAAGGAAGGACATTGGTGCAGGTTCTTTATTTGGGAGGAGATCCCAGGAAGCCACATGAGAGAGTGGGAAAAAAGCAACAGAAATGAGAGAAATCCAAAATGGTGCATTAATGGTCTAGTTGATGCTCTGGGCAACTGGGGCTTAGTGTTGGGGACCCTCTAAAGAGCTATATAGAATGCATGCCAAATTATCCCACCAAAGGACAGTAAAGCTGGGGTATTTACCCACCAACTTCTTCCCTCATTGGTTGAGCATTACATCTGAGGCACTAAATACCCGGCACTTCTGGGCTGAGCGGCACAGGGAAGGAGCAAACTCCTTTGGTGCCAGGGAAAGTCCTTGGGGCACAGAAGCAGATGGGCAGCTATCAGTGTGCACAAAATTGGTCCACTGAAGCTGCAGGTGAACTCAGGTGAATTCAGGGATCTGAATTAGGGCATCCACATGACCACTAAAATGGGCTTTGCACATGTAGGTTTAAATATTGGCTCTTCTACTTGTTAACTGTGAGGCCTTATGCAAATTGCAGAAGCCTCTCTCTAAGTATTAACTTCTTTGTCTGAAAAATAGACATAATGATATACTGCTAGACTGATAAGAGGAAGGATCAGGTAAGGCAGGATATGAATCAGCACCTGGTACAGTTCCAGGTATGTCAAGCGCTTTGCTGTCGAGTTGATTCCGACTCATAGCAACCCTAGAGGACAGAGTAGGACTGCCCCATAGGGTTTCCAAGGAGTGATTGGTAGATTTCAACTGCTGACCTTTTGGTTAATAGCCATAGCACTTAACCACTGTGTCACCAGAGCTGCTCCAGGTATGTAGTGGGCAACTATTGCTGCTTGCCCTATTGGGTTAAAAGTGAAGAAGATATGGATGATTAAAGGTCTTTCCCTAAAGTGCCGGATGCTTGGTAAGTGTTGAATGAAGGAATAAAAAAGCCCAAATCTGGATGGTGGCCTGGGTGAGACAATAACTACAACTGCAAGGCTGGATCTTTTAGAGCTGACAAAAAGGGAATGAACCTTTGGCATACTGTTTGGCATCTACTACAGCTGAAGCTACTTATCCCTTTGCCCTGGTAACTCCATTTCTGGATATATACCCCAAAGAGATGATGGGAAAGCTCAATATCTTCAGTCAGAACAAGGCCAGGGGCTAAATATGGAACAGACCATCAATTGCTCATATGCAAGTTCAAGTTGAAACTGAAGAAAATTAGAACAAGTTCATGAGAGCCAAAGTACAGCCTTGAGTATATCCTACCTGAATTTAGAGACCATCTCAAGAACAGATTTGACACGTTGAACCCTAATGACCAAAGACCAGAAGAGTTGTGGAATGACATCAAGGACATCATACACCAAGAAAGCAAGAGGTTATATAAAAGACAGGAAAGAAAGAAAAGACCAAAATGGATGTCAGAAGACTCTGAAAATTGCTCCTGAATGTAGAGTAGCTAAACCAAAAGGAAGAAATGATGAAGTAAAAAAGCCAACAGAAGATTTCAAAGGGCGGCTTGAGAAGATAAAGTATTATAATCACGTGTGCAAAGACCTGGAGTTAGAAAACTAAGGAAGAACATGCTCAGCACTTCTCAAGCTGAAAGAACTGAACAAAAACTCAAGCCTTGAGTGGCAATATTGAAGGATTCTATGGGCTGAAAAATACTGAAAAATGCAGGAAGCATCAAAAGAAGATGGAAGGAATACACAGTCACTGTACCAAAAAGAACTGGCTGACGTTCAGTCCTTGCAGAAGGTAGCATATGCTCAATAACCGATGGTACTGAAGGAAGAAGTCCAAGCTGCACTGAAGACACTGGCGAAAAACAAGGCTCCAGGAACTGATGGATTATCAGCTGAGATGTTTCAACAGATGGATGCAGTGCTGGAGATGCTCACTCGTCTAAGCCAAGAAATCTGGAAGGCAGCTACCTGGCCAACTGACTGGAAGAGATCCATATTTGTGCCTATTCCAAAGAAAGATAACCAAACAGAATATGGATATTATCAAACAATATTGATAATATCACATGCAAGTAAAATTTTGCTGAAGATCCTTCCAAAACGGTTGCAGCAGTACGTCAACAGGGAATTGCCAGAAATTTAAGCTGGTTTCAGAAGAGGACGTGGAATGAAGAATATCATTGCCAATGTTAGATGGAATCTGGCTGAAAGCAGAGAATACCAGAAAGATGTCTACCTGTGTTTTATTGACTATGCAAAGGCATTTGACTGCGTGGATCATAACAAATTATGGGTGACATTGCAATGAATGGTAATTCCAGAACACTTAATTTTGCTTATAAGGAACCTGTACATAGGCCAAGAGGCAGTCCTTCGGACAGAACAAGGGGACTCTGTGTGGTTTAAAGTTAGGAAAGGCATACGTCAGGGTTGTATCCTTTCACCATACTTATTCAATCTGTATGCTGAGCAAAATATCCGAGAAACTGGACTATACGTAGAAGAATGGGGTATCAGGATTGGAGGAAGACTCATTAACAACCTGAGATATACAGATGACACAACCTTGCTTGCTGAAAGTGAAGAGGACTTGAAGTACTTGCTGATGAAAATCAAAGACTATAACCTTCAATATGGATTACACCTCAATATAAAGAAAACAAAAACCTTCACAACTGGACCAGTAAGCAACATCATGATAAACAGAGAGAAGATTGAAGTTGTCAAGCATTTCATTTTACTTGGATCCACAATCAGTGCCCATGGAAGCAATGGTCAAGAAATCAAATGATGTATTGCATTGGGAAAATGTGCTGCAAAAGACCTCTTTAAAGTATTAAAAAGAGAAGATGTCACCTTGAAGACTAAGGTGTGCCTAACCCAAGCTGTGATGTTTTTGATCACCTCATATGTATGCGAAAGCTGGACAGTGAATAAAGAAGACTTAAGAAGAATTGATGCCTTGAATTATGGTGTTGGCAAAGAATATGGAATATACCAGGGACTGCAAAGAGCAAACAAATCTTCTTGGACGAAGTACAGCCAGAATGCTCTTTAGAGGCAATGATGGCAAGACTTTGTCACACATACTTTGGACATGTTATCAGGAGAAACCAGTCCCTGAAGAAGGGCATCATGCTTGGTAAGGTATAGGGTCATCGAAAGAGAGGAAAACCCTCAATGAGATGGATTGACAAAGTGGGTGCAACAGTGGGTTCAGGCATAACAATGATTGTGAGGATGGCGCAGGACCGGGAAGTATTTTGTTCTGTTGTGCATAGGGTTGCTATGAGTCGGAACCGATTTGATGGTACCTAACAACAACAACAGCATCCCAAAGAAATGCATAGGTACAATTGCTAAAAGAAATAACCAAAGATAGGTGATAGCTATAGTAAGACTGTTCTTAATAGCTCCAAACTGGGAATTACACAAATGGCCCAAAACTGTAAAATTAAAAATAAATCATGGTATCTTTGTATAAAGGATCACTGTACAGAAATGATCTGTACCAACATGAAACAATAAGGATGAATCACATAACCATAACACTGGGTGAAAGAAGTCAGGTATAACAGATCATATACTGTAGGATTCCTTTAAAATAAAGCCCCCAAACTGGTAAAATCTAGAGGGAATAGTGGTTACCCCGGCGTGGATCGTGAATGGAAGTGGGCCCTCGGTGGGCACAATATTGTGATTTTTGATCCGGTGTGTTCCGTTTGTGAAGATCCATGGGGCTGGACACTTAGAATTTGTGCACCGTTTTGTACATAGGTTAAACATCAATTAAAAGTTTTTAAAAGTGGAGGTGAGGGAGTATAGGTCTTGGTTTTTCAGCATTTCTAGGGCTTACAACTCCAGGCAATGCGAAATATGGAGACACCAAAAGTTCATTTCTGTCTAAGTAGATCATGAACAGCAAGACTTAAGAAAGTCAATCCGTTTTAGAAAATTAACTAAAATTTGGGGTCAAAAAACTTCTTGTTGAGGAGTTGTAGTCTTTGGTAATCCTAAATGGAATCCGGGTGGATGTTTTCAAAGTAAAGAACTATATTTTATATTCTCAAGCTACCCTCCCCCCAATGCTTATTAATTACAAAGAGAAATCGGTACTCTTATGGTGGAGAAACCTGCGGACACCACCTATACCAAGTGATCAGAGTGAACTCCACCAGTAATGGAACAAATGGAAATCATGTGCCACCTGGCCAGATGCAACAGAAGACACAACATCACGTCTTGGTTAGTCCTGCCAGTGGTGCATCACCTGAACCCAAATATGAGGACGCATCAGACAAAACCAAATTGAAGGACAGTCCAGAAAATAAGTGGCCTGTAATTGTCAGAAGTGCCAAGGTCAGGAAAGACAAAGCAAGGGTGAGCAACTCTTCCAGACTGAAGGAGCCATGACAGGAAAGAAACAGAACGATGAAACGCAACGTGTGATTTTCAACTGGGTCCTTTTGCTATAAAGGTCATTATGGGATAGCAAGAAAACTTACTGGGGCCAGAAGATTAGATGGCAGTACAGTATCTGTGTTGTCCCTGGCTAGTGTAAACGGTTAATGCACTTGGCTGCTAACAAAAAGGTTGGAGGTTTGAATTCACTTAGTGGCCTTGGAAGCAAGGCCTGTCAATCTACTTTTGAAAATCAACCATTGAAAACCCTATGGAGCACAGTTCTACTCTGACACACATGGAGTCTCCATGAGTTGAAACGGACTCGATGGCAACTGGTTTACACTATCTGTGTTAACGTCTTGATTTTGATGGTTGTATTGTGGCCATGTTGAAGGATGTCCTCTATGGCAGGAAACACACTACGGTGTTTGGAGGTGATGGAGTATCCGGTTGGCAAATTAATCTCAACATGTTCGGGATAAAAAGCTCTTTATACTGTGTTTACAGGTTTTCTGTGAAATTGAGATGTTTTTGAAATAAAATTTTAAGGCAAAGGAGTTTCCACGTGTGCCTTAGGAAGGAAGATTCCAGATACCAGAGGAATCAGTACAAGAACATAAGATGGAACGCTCCTTGGTGGAGTGAATTGAAAGCAACCAGAAATCCTCAGTTGCTTCCATCTGGGACGAGGTGTTCAGATACCTATGATCCCAACTCATGTCTTTTTATTTGATTTTCAATACCCTTTCTTCAAATCCAGAAAAAAATATTTTAAGTATCAAATACCTTCTCTGCAAAACCTGACAGAGTACTTTTCAAAGGGAAATGAATGTGCAATGTGCACATATTCTCAAATTAAAAGGAAGATTAATAGGGAGACTCTAAAATGAATTAATTTATGGGAAGCACCTGAAACACTGTTTGAATCATTTAGATTCGATTTGCTTTGCTGGACAGGTCCACTTCCACTGTGTTCAATTATCGGTGTTAGATTGGCCCTGACAACCCTAATGAATTAGACTGTTCAGCTGTTGCTCCTTCCTGGGATGCTACTGGAAACTAACACAAGAAAGAAAGAGGAGGAAGGTACAGCTCTAGGAATGAAGGACGCAGAGTGTCAGGAATAAAGCAAAGTATCCACAAATTTAGCAAATTAATGATGCTTCGGCACCAAATCCTAGTCATTGGCTGGAGTATGAATTCAACCTGCCTTCCCAGAAGGTCTGCCCTTTGCAGTCTGACACCCCAGCTCCCTGTCCCAGGGTATCGGCAACCTCATGATGCTGGCTGAGGCTAGGCTCTAAGTGGTCTCTCGAAAGATGAAGAGGAACTTCCCTTCACTTCCCCACTCTCTCACCCAAGTCACAGGCTCCAATTTGCAAGCTGACTAGTTGGCCTTCAGGTAGAATCTGACCATGAAAGTGAGTCCAGTGAAGGGGTCACCCCCAGTTGGACCCCCATTTGTGCTGCCCTAACTAACTGAGCTGTGGTGATCCATAGGGTTTTCACTGGCTAATTTCAGAAGTAGAGAAGTAGATCTTCCTAGTCTGTCTTAGTCTGGAAACTTCACTGAAACCTGTCCACCATGGGTGGCATATATATGAAATATCAGGGGCATAGCTTCCAGCATCATAGCAACATGTAAGGCACCAGTGGGACAAACTGACAGATGGGTGGTGGCAGGACCAGGCAACATTTTGTTCTGTTACATATATAAGGGTGCCAACTTGATGGCAACTAACAACAACCAAGTAAGCTAGCGCTACCTCCCTCCAGAGAATCAGAGACATCGGAGTTTAACTCTGAGCAGTCGCCCACGTAGCTAACCTGAGGGCAAAATATAACATGTGAAAACACTGATATTTTCCAGATAAAGACACCAGAAGGGTCTGAGCAGGCAGAGACATAGCCGTTCCTTTCCTTCTGTGAGGCCCGGGTTTGTGGTGAAGGATCACACTGGGCAAGGGAGCTCACTGGAGGGATGGAACTTGAGCTCTGAGACCAGCCACACACCATCAGCCTCAAAGGATAGGACGCAGGGACACAGGACTTCCATTCTGCATTTGGCCATGGGGTTTTACACTAGCAAAAAAAGAGGACATTACAAGTGATCAATTTTGTCAAATTTGAAAACTGTGTCCTATAGCTGGTGGATATTTAGCACAGGTAGTATATGCTTGTATTTAATATTCCAGTGGATCCTCCAAAATTGTTCCAAATGAAGTAATAAGAAACACACACAGGACAAATGGGTGAAAAAAACCAAACTCTTTGCCACTGAGTCGATTTTGACTCATAGCGATGCTATAGGACAGGGTAGAACTGCCCCAAAGGGTTTTCAAGGAGTGGCTGGTGGATTCAAACTGCTGACCTTTTGCTTGGTGACCATGCTCTTAGCCACTGAGCCACCAGTGCTCCAACGGGTAAGACTTTTAAATCCATTCTACAGGAGGTTTGGAATCTGTACACGACCATGGCAGAAGTAAAATGCCAAAAGACAATTTTCCCTTGCAGTAGCCAAATGTAGCAGGTTTTTTTTTTAAGTTGTTGTTGTTAGGTAGGAGCTGTTAACTGAAAAGTCAGCAGCACAAACCCACTAGCTGTGCCGTGCCCTAAAGATTACAGCCTTGGAAACCCTATGAGCAGTTCTCCTCTGTCCTATAGGGTTGCTATGAGTCATAACTGACTTGACAGCAGCGGGTTTTTTGGTTTGGTTTTGTTGTTTGGTGCCACCAAATGGACTTCTGACTCGTAGCGACCCCATGTGACAAAGTAGCAGATCACCGGGCCTTTCTTTTCAGCGGTGCTGCTGGGTGGGTTCGAGCTGTCAACATTTCTGGTAGCAGCTGAGTGCTTAACCCTTGAGCCACTAGGGCTTCTTCATTTAAAATTAGACACAGATATTGTTTTTTTTTTTTTTTTTTTATTGTTTTGTAAGGAGCTCTCGTGGCACAGTGGTTAAGCAGCTCAGCTGCTAACTGAAACATTGGCAGTTCAAACCCACCAGCCACGGGAGAAAGATGTGGCAGTTTGCTTTGTAAAGACTGTTGTTGTTCTTAGGTGCCATCAAGTCAGTTCCAACTCATACTGACCCTATGACCCCATGTACAACAGTAGGAAACACTGCCCGGTCCTGCACCATCCTCACAATCACTGCTATGTTTGAGCCCATCATTGCAGCCACTGTGCCAGTCTATCTTGTTGAGGGTCTTCCTCTCTTTCACTGACCCTCTACTTTACCAAACATGATGTCGTTCTCCAGGGACTTGTCCCTCCTGATAACATGTCCAAAGTATGTGAGATGAACTCTCGCCATCCTCACTTCTAAGGAGCATTCTGGCCATACTTCTTCCAAGACAGATTTCTTCGTTTTTCTGGCAGCCCATGGTATATTCAATACTCTCCACCAGTACCATAATTCGAAGGCATCAATTCTTCTTCGGTCTTCCTTATTCATTGTCCGTAAAGATTACAGCCTTAAAAATCCTATGGGACAGTTCTCCTGTGTCCTATTAAGTTGCTATGAGTTGGAATCAACTCCATGCCAATGGGTTTGGTTTCAGGTTTTTTAACAACCATTTTCAAAAGAACTCAGCTCTGCCCCCTAACGTTGGAGATAGATAAACGCAAATGCGGCAACTTAAAGAACAAAGCCAGTCAATCCTGACTCAGGGCGACGCCACGTGACAGAGCAGAGCTGTTCCATAGGGCTTTCCTGGCTGTAATCTTTACGGAAGCAGATCACCAGGCCTTTCTCCCACTGCACTGCTAGTTCGGTTCAAACCATCAAACTTGCAGTTAGTACCCGAGCTCAAGTGCTTTAAAATGCAGGCACATTTATTAAAATATCACTGAAATCAGGCTGAAACTACCCTGCTATACACAAAACCAAACTGAGCTAACAAAGTTCACATTGAATGTATTCAGAATTAGACTGGCCACGATAGAAGACATCAGTGAAATGGAAGAATTAGGCTGTGCTTTCCCGATAACCAGATTATTATAAAACACCTCCTTTCCGTGCTATCCCCACGTAGAGTCTGAGCACGGCTTTGCACACGAGGCGTGTGCTATCAGTTATCTTTGCTGTATTTCTGTAGCTTTCTCAGACAGTATTGCTGGGGGTAGGGTGAGGGACAGGGTCTTTTTGTGGTTGTTGTTTCCATTCCCTGACTATAGTGAGAAGTTGCCTGGCACAAGGTACTTGCAGGATTCTTCCTTAAAGTATTTAGTATATTTAACTGAGTAGCATATACGCGACGTGCCTAACATCTGAATGACAAATAGGCAAGTATAAAATGCTGGCATATTTAGAAGATCCTCTTTCTTTTTCTAATTTCCTCTTTGGTCTTCGTAGCAGACATGGCTAGTGGCCTGCCCAGAGTCCCTTCCCCCTTTGGCTTTTGGGTCCCCCCATCTGGCTTCTTGGTCCCCTCTCTGACCAGTTTTTCTTGGGAGCACTTCCTTAATAAACCCTTTGAACATGGATCTTTGCCTTAAGTTTTCTTTCAGGGAACCCCTCTTGAGACAGCCCTGTTCTCCTCAGTTCTTCCACCTTCTATTGGTTACGAGGGAGTCACAAGTCCACCCAGAGTAAGGGTAGGGAAGGTAGATACCACCTCTTGATAGAGAGGGTGTCAAAGAATTTGTGGCCAGTTTTTAAAATCACCACACAAAGCAACCTTGAAACTGTACTCTACAATACACTTACCTGGGGTGGGAGATGAGTAGAGAAGGAAACTAATATTTACCAAGTACCCATCATGAGTCTCGAATTACACAGGTGCTTCACATACATTAAAAAAAAAAAAAACAACAAAATCGAGTAGTTTTTTTGCTGGGTTTTTCACATACATTAATCTACAACAACCCCTGGAGTAAATATGTGCTGTTGTAGTTAGTTGCTGTCTGGTCAGCTCCGACTCATGGCGACCCCACGTACAACAGAATGAAATGTGGCCCGGTCCTGCACCACCTTCGTGATCGCTGGTACGTTGGAATCCAGTATTGCAGCTATGGTGTCGGTCCATCTCATTGAGTGCTTCCTTTGTTTTCTCTGCCCCTCTACTTCACCAAACATGACGTCCTTTCCTAGCAGCTGATCTTTTCCTGAGAACATGTCCAAAGTAAGCGAGCCAAAGTCTCGCCATTCTGGCTTCTAAGGAACATTCTGGTTGTATTTCTTTCAAGACAAGTAAGTATTATACTTCCCATATTACAGACGCGGGACCAGAGGTATGGAGATGTTACATAGCTTGTCCAAATCACACTGGTAGTAGGTAGCAGATGCCAAAGCCAGATCTGTCTCATGGTCACCCTCCAGTCCATGTATGCTTCTGGGGACACAGCAAGGGAAAGCGGACCTTAGGTTGGGAAGGGAACCAGAGTTTTCTTTGGTTTTAAAATGTTTCTGTTCTTTATGGTGGCACTTCTTAAACTATGTGTACGTGAATCACATGGTAAACCTTGTTAAAATGCTAATTCTGACTCAACAGGTCTGGGTGGGGCCTGAGATTCTTCATATAACAAGCTCCCAGAGGACGCTGGGGATTCTGGCCTGTGGCTCACTCTGTGGGTAATGGGACTGTATGGAATAACGGGGTTGTGCACTGGGGTGCCAGGCCCAGATAAGGCCTCATGACCCAAGAAAAATGTGCCTTCTCCCACACGGGCATGATAACCCTTAGCTGCGCTGTGAGCAGTTAGAACCTAAGGACAGAAGTACAGCCCAAGGGGTGGGGGACAGGTGGAGGTGGAACTTGTTAAACTTCCTTGGCAATCGGTCACACACTGCCTTTAGGAATTAAAGAAATTAAAGGGAAGGAGTTCAAAATTGCCATTGTCTGCTGGGTACTTTTTTTTTTTTAGTCCTTCACTTTGATCTTCCTGGAGTTATGTAAAAATATAGGTAATTGCAAGCAGCTGGACTCTTGCAATTTTGTGTGATCCAGACAGAACGAGGCTGAGAGGGTATAACTTTGTCTAGAAAAAGACATTGCCATAAATCAAAAGGGAGATGAACCAATTCTTCCAAGAGAGTTGATGGGATAACATTTGTTTATCTCAGGACAGCATTGCCTTCCCCAGTTAAAATGCAAATACGATTGCTCTTGTAACTGGAAACACCTACAAGTTAAAGCTTCCTTATGCCCTGATGTAACAAGGTAAAACGTTAAAGGCTCCACCCACTGCTGTATCCCTTCAACGTCAATTCTAAGTGTGAGGCTGTGCAAACTCTTTATGGACGCTAGATGGCGCCTTTGTATTTTTCTGGACAAAGCCAGTCGGTCTCAAAGACACTGAATCAAAATTCTGGGAGTTAGGCCCAGGGAATTTGTATTTTAAAGAACTCTTCCCAGATGACATTTTTATACTGCTCAGTCCACGTAATGTGCTGGCCTTAGAAACTGCTGACACAATTAAACCCTTAATTAAACAATGAGGAAATTTAGGCTTTAGAGACATTTACTCATTTTGCTGGGCGAGACTAGGATCCAAGTATCCTGACTGTTGCCTCAACTCAAGATGAGATTTTTTCTAATAGATTTTTTTTTTCTTGCACACAAACCCATTCTAAGCATCAAAGATCTCTTTAAACCTCTCAATTGTGTCCCCAGGTTGAAGACACGCCATGGGAAAAAAAGGTTGACGCTATTAAAATAAATTGTACAACTACTTAACATTCAATTGAACTAATATTTATATGAATCGGAATTGGCTAGACGCCAATGGCTTAATATTAGCATAAAAAATTTATATTATTATATTAGCATACCCCAGTGAAAAATAAACCTTTTATAAGTACATAGACCAATAGGCTTGTAATGTGGCCTAAATTCCGGTAGAGGGCAGCACATTCTAAGGAATACACAACGTTCGTTGCCGTTCTCACGGGAGAAGGAACAGGTCAAAGAAATGCCAGATGAAACCGCACGTAATAGAGTAAATATAACTTTAACACACGAGGTAGATGCCTAACGCATAAAGTTTAAAGTTACTTTGTGTATATGGATGGAAAAAACAGGTACCTTCTTTGAATTTATCCAGCCCACTTAATTTTTTTTACTTAATCACTGTCGGATTGGAGAAACACAACTGGGCTCCACCTGGCTGCAGCGTTTTCTGTGTTAAGATCCCTTGCCCAGTGTTATTGCTTGAAGCATATGCTAACACATACAACAAACTACTATGAGCTGGAACTAATTAATTCCATCATCAAATATTTATTGAGCACCTGCGGGGTGAAGGGCACAGTTCTATAAGTAGGAAGTACAAGCAGGTTAAAGAAAAGCTTAGATGAATGAATATATTCTTAACAGAGCACCTGTCTCTGGACTAGAGGTTATGAGAGGAGGTGAGGAAGGTAAAGGGTAGTTCCTCCCAGACTCTACTGTTTATTGTTGTTTTAGTTTTGGGAAACCAGAGAGGACAAAGAAGAAAAAAAGACATTTGGAAGAAAAGAAGTCATGGCTGTGTCCAGTCTTAGGAAACTTAGATGTCTAAGATATAAGAGAAAAACAATTCCACTCATTCCTCACTTCCCCTTGAAGGGGAGGCAACTGATAAAACCTGGCCACACTTCACATGCTCCCTTTCCACCCCTCCCAACACTCTCGGACACCATATCTCCCGACCAACTTCTCCTCTACTCCCAGTCCTTCCTGGCTGTCACTGTGCCCATCTGCTGTATCCAGCTCCCTTTTATGTGTGTAGTTGACCTCAAGGTGAGGTGAACACGAGGAAGAGAAGGAAAGGTGATGAGCAACATACTAGGTGTGCAGTCTGTCGCTATCTTTCTGTCTCTGTATGTTTCTGAGTGTCAATACTTGAACATTTTGAAAGACAAGGGGCTCACCCCTCCCCAAAGCAGCTCCTTTTCATTACTACAGAACATACATTGTTTTTAAATCTTGCTTTACTAAGTAGAACCCTTTTAGTGACTTCCTTCCAGGGGATTTCTAGAAGATATTGAATTCCCCTCTTAGGGTCATTCAGTTTTTACAGAAAGCCATGTGTGCCCTCCTTCCCTTGAGTCTTGGACAGAAGATCACCAGTGCACCCAACCAGTCATCAAATTGCCTGAGTTCTAGATTCTCCACGTTTTGGACAGGTTTCTTTGAATATACTTGTTAAACATGGTCCAGGGATGAAATGGAATGAAACCAACACCTTTTGGATGCAGGAGACTTTGTTTCATGACAAGGTAGGTACTAAGGGTCAGAGCAGACACGTGAACAAGATCACACCACCTTTCTTCTGCACCTTTTATTTTCCTACTCACAACACTGGTCACATCCACAATTACTTCCCCTCTGGGGTAAACGTTGCTAGAAGGAAGGGTTCATGCATGATTTATTCGCTGTTGTATCTCCAGTGTACAACACTGGGCTTAACATGTGGCAGGTATCCAAAACGTGTGTTGAAACAAAGTGACTTGAGAAGAATAGCAAGAATCTGAACTCAGGCATTTTCAGAAGGCTTGCAGAAGGTAGACAAGGACGCTGGGGTCATGGAGACCCAAACACTGCTCTCTTCCTCTCCATGTTCAGTTCCAATCTGTCTATTTCTCTGGACCAAATGGACAGCTGGACATGAGCAAGGCTTGGTCTCTGAGTTCAGATCAACAAAAAGAGCTGGTAGGAGCCCTGAGGCAAGTACTAGAAGGCAGGAGGAGACAGGGAAGCTGGTAATAGGGAACACAAGGTTGAGAAGGGAGAGTGTTGACATATCGTGGGGTTGTTAACCAATGTCATAAAACAATATGTGTACTAACTGTTTAAGGAGAAACTAGTTTGTTCTGTAAACCTTCCTCTAAAGTACAATTAAAAAAAAAAAGTGAATACTATAAAGGTATTCTCTCAAGATGTTAGTGATCTCAAAAATAAAATTGAGCTAAAAAAAAAAAAAAAAAAGAAGGAGCTGGTGGGCTTGCTTCTGCTGGGCTGGGAGAGAGCCTGAGCCACAGCTGTGCATGGTGGGAAGCAGAGATGGATCCTGGGAAGAAGGTTGCCCACAGCAATATGGGGACCCAAGAGGAAGGTGGACACTGGCACCATGATCTGCCTGGCTCTGGAGAAGCTACTACAGAACAGAAAAGATATGTGGAGTCTCCAACCTAGAGACTGAGAAAGTACAAAAGACTGCCAAAGAGGGAAGCTTCCTTCAGGTGTCTCAATGGGGAACTGGCAGACTCCCTGCCTTACACCACTGCTCCACAGGTATGGGACCATTTTGCTTTCCTCTAATTGTGGGACTACTGTCACACAGGGAAAGAAAAGAGTCAGACCTGGGCATAAATTAATTGAAAATTAAAAGAAAAAAAATCCCATCTAAGGGTGTTCAATAGCCAAAGAGAAAGGATGATGGCCCAGAACAAATTAAACTCATACCCAGCAAAATAGAGGAAGTAGGAGAGACAGATGACTTACATGTGAAAAGCAACAAGGGCATTTCTGATGATTTGAGCATGGTACAAAAGACAGTGTCTGGAATGAGACAATCGATTCAGTGTGTGGACTGAAGCAGAGGATGGCCACTGTTGAGACATGAAGTAGAGGCTGACAAGTGGAAAAAGAGTCTCAGAAATGGCACAGAAATAGAAAGAGATGAAAGTCATGAGAGGAAAGAGAGACCGACCACACAAAATAATCCAAAAACCAAACCCATTGCCGTTGAGTCAATTCTGACTCATAGTGACCCTATAGGGCACAGTAGAAATGCCCCATAGGGTTCCCAAGGGAGCAACTGATAGATTTGCATTGCTGACCTTTTGATTAGCTGCTGAGCTCTTAACCACTGTACCACCAGGGCTTATGCAAAATAACAGGAGCACCAAAAGAATAAAACAGAACAGATGGAGTACATATCAAATCACAGGCAATAATTTTCCTGAGCTAAAGAAAGACTGGTGCATACAGCTTGAAAAGGTTCATTGAGTTCAAGGCAGAACTGAAAATTAACAACAACAACAACAAAAAAGGCACACTTAGGCATCTCTTACACTACTTCCAGGAAAGGGAGAAGAATAAGAATGTCAATAGGGTTAGAGTCTAAAAACCTGAAGCTTAAAGAGGTGGAGTCCTATAGAAGAAACTGTTGACACCCTGACCCGATCCCCTTTTCCTAAGCCATGAGTGCTGGCAACTAAGGGCTCACAGCTATACACTGAGAACTGCCCACAGCCGTGTGGAAAGGCTTTATAGCCTCACCCAGCCAATCCTGGGAAGTTATGCACTTCACTAGGGTTGCCTGAAGCCAACAATTGACTGATAAGTGGGAACAAAATGGCAGGTCCAGCACCTCAATGTTAAATAGCCCTTTGGTGCCGTTCACACTCCAGAGCTCTCCCAGGATCAGGCTGAGGCTAGACTCCAAGTGAAACCACACCTCCACCTAGCTCGTTCTTCTGCCCTGTCCTGCTTCCCCTGCTCCGTCACAAGTTTCTCCTGTGGACTCTCCCTCAATAAAACACTATACAAGAATCCCCAGCTCAGGCTCTGCTTCTAGGGGACATAGCCTGAGAGAAGAAGACCGTTATCTGAAAAGCCTGCACGCAACAAGGTCTCATTCACTCATCAGCTAAACCCAAACCAGAACCAAGACCAAATATACGTACGATCATATGCAAGAAGGGTGAAAGCATGCCACCCACATACTTGTTCTAAAGATAATACCAAAGCTGAGACTCTACCCAAACAGCAAATGATCTAGATCTGACCTGTTCAATATGGTAGCCACTAGCCACATGTGATTTTCTAATTTTAAACAAGATTAATTCAAATAAAAAATCCAATTCCTCACATCATTCTCAGGTTTTCCGAGAGTATGGCCACCAGATAGCCTTTAAACTCAGTACTGAAGCCACTCCTGAGGTTCACCCTTCAGCCAAAGACTAGACAGGCCCATAAAACAAACAATAATACCTGTAGTTCAACCATGTATACAAGACTAAGTGGGCACACCAGCCCGGGGGCAAGGACGAGGAGGCAGGAAGGGACGGGAAAACTGGATGAATGGAAATGGGGAACCCAAGGTCGAGAAGCGGAGAGTGTTGACGTGTTGCAGGGTAGGTAACCAATGTCACAAAACAATATGTGTATCAGTTGTCTAATGAGAAACTAATTTGCTCTGTAAACCATCTAAAGCACAATCGAAAAAAAAAATCCAATTCCTCAGTCACTCATACCATGTTTCAAGTGCTCGGTGTCTCTATGTGGCTGCTGGTTACCCTACTGGACGGCACATACACGGAACGTTTTCATTACTGCAGAAAGTTCTACTGGACAGTGCTGATCTAAAACACTGACTTCAAGATGAGGTGAACACGAAGAAAAGAAGAAAACTGATGAGCAACATATATGGCGTGTGGTCTGTCACTATGTCTGTCTCTGTGTGTTTCTGTCTGTCTCTGCATGTAGCTGATTCTGAATGGATAAAGCAGACTATCTAGGAATGGCATACGATAGAATTGCTAAAGAAGTATTCTAGAAACACAATGTAAAGGAGATTCCAATAAGAGTTTAGTGTTAAAAGTATAAAATAATTTCATTAAAATTTAGGAGTCGGGGGTTAGGGTGATAAAAGTATTTCGAAGTTTCTTGGTGGCAAGGAGTGGGTAGGGGGAAGGAAGGGAATGGATGAAAGTATTCTAATATCTTGTCTTATTGGAGGAGGGATAGAGAGGAGATTCAGCATCCTTTGGGGGGACAAGGCATTTTATTGCGGGAATTAGTTGGAGTTTTGTTTATAAAGTATAGTAAGGTAGGAGGTATCTGATCACAAGGGCAGAGAAAGGCGAGAATTCATTAGTGAATGGAAAGGGGAACCTCTAAGTTAACAAAGGGAAGGAAGAGAATGAAAAGACACTCTACCAAATTAGCAAAAAATAAAGAAAAGGAGAAATAACAATGTAAACTGAATAAAGCATTAAGATGGTGGCAGTGGGTAGTATGGAAGAAATAAAATCAAGTCTATTGAGTCATAATACTACGTATAAAAGTACTAAAGTTTCTCTGAGTCTCAGTTTACCAGTCTGTAAAATAAGGATAAGCCTCACGTCCAAAAACTAAAATCCACTGCTGCCGAGTTGATTGTGATTCATAGCAACGCTACAGGACAGAGTAGAATTGCCCTCATAGGGGTTCCAAGGGAAGGCTGGTGGATTCGAACTGCCAACCCTTTGGTTAGCAGCCAACCTCTTAACGACGGCGCCACCAGGGCTCCACGTAGTAAGACTCAGATGAGGTAATGTGCATTCAGATATATTACTACAGTTAATCCTAGCCCTGCCCCCCAAAGTGAGTGTCACATCCCACAGGAAAAAAACAACCACCAACAAATCATGCATCTATTATCAGCAAATTGGGAAAGAACACACACGCCTGATAATTACACTGGTTTGTGGAAAAATAGACTTTGTAATTGGGCATAGAATACCTGTGGCCATTTTGCATATGCGTATCTTTTCACAAAGGTTAAAAAAGGTATCACTACTCCTATTCCTTCTCTTCCTCCTAACACCATCAGCACTTTATATTTGCAGGGAGCTGTTTTATTTTGATGGTCCCTGGGTGGCACCAACAGTTGGCACTGGGTTACTAACCTGAAGGTTGGCAGTTCAAACCCACCCAGAGGTGCTGTGGAAGAAGCCTGGTGATTTCCTTCCATAAAGATTACTGCCAAGACAAGTCCTGATGGAGCAGTCCTACTCTGCAACGTGGGTTGGCCATGAGTTGTAACTGACTCAACTGCAAAGTTTTTTTAAACATTTTTATTTTATTTTTATTTATTTATTTTTTATATTGAAGTGCTTTTTTGCTTTCTTGTTTGACTCAATCCACATGACAACTTTACAAGGCAGGTATGCCCAAGTTAGAGTTGAGAGAATGATGGCCCGGCAAGGGGGAGGGATTCATCTTTGGTAGAAAACTGGAAACGTGAACCGCTGTCTCTAGCACTACTGTTGAGAGGCAAAATGCTGAGCAATTCACCCATATCTTCTCTTGCTGAGTCACGCCCACCAACAGTGTGGGAGATGGTGCTGAGCCCAGGTATGTGGTGCGAAGTTATCAGGAGTTGCAGTTTTTGAGTTTTACTTTTTTTTTTTATCTGAATCTTTTGTGTTTGTGTGTTCTCCTTGGTTTAATTTCTCTCCACTCGTTTAGCTGCAAACCAAAAGGTCAGCAGTTCGAATCCACCAGCCGCTCCTTGGAAATTCTACAGGGCAGTTCTACTCTGTCCTACAGGGTCACTATGAGTCAGAATTGACTCGATGGCAACAGGTTTGGTTTTTTGGTTTTTGTCGCTAATTTATAAAGTCTTGTCAATTCCCCACTATATTTTTTATTTCTTAATTTAGAAGTCTGAAGCATGGCTGATAGGTTAAAAAAAAAATAGCGTCCTGTTTTAGGCTCATTGTTCATAAAACAGTATCACTGATAGAACCACAGGGATCACAGGATGGGGAAGGCAGAAAATTATTGTATTCAAGTCCATAGTTGCCAACAGCTCCTTGACCTAATTGGGCTCCAAAACTGCAAGGTGAGAATATAAATAGGTGAAATAACTATTGCTAGTAACTGTTCAAAAATTCCATGTTTATATAAGAAACTGGCACATTTTCCCCTTTTAAAGGCAGCAGACTAATTAATAAAAAATTAAATCAGCAATCAACATACATTTCCAACAATCGGCATGTTTTGTGGTGCAGTGATAGAATTCTCATCTTCCACGTGGGAGACCTGAGTTACATTCCTGGCCATTGTACCTCATGGGCAGCCACTGTCTCTCAGTGGAAGTTTGTGTGTTGTTATGATGCTAAACAGGTATCAGCTTCCAGGCTAGGATGGACAAAGAAGAAAGGCCTGGCGACCTACTTCTGAAAATCAGCCAATGAAAACCCCGTGGATCACAAAGGTCCAATCTGCAACCCATCATGGGGACAGAGCTGGGTTGGACAGTGCTTTGCTCCATTGTGTGTGGGATCACCATGAGCCTGGGGTCACCTTGACAGCAGCTAACAACAACAACAATGTGACCACTAAAACTAATGTTGCCCACAATGTAATGATAGGATAGCTTCATGGTTCCCAAACTACATGTGCCAAGGTGCCGCTGGGTATTTTACATTTTTGAAAGAAACAGCAATACTCAACCTGTGTCTGACACTTTGCAAATTACTAGCTTGAGGTCGTTCAAATGTCAGCATTAAATTGCACTTACGCTTTTTGATAACTTCATCATACACAGAGCTGTGTATCTGGTCATCGTCATGATGAAAAAAGCAAGTTTCCACAGGAAAATCAATGAGGAACAGGAAATGAGCGAGCATGTCTAATCTGCCTCCAAGGTTGGAAAACGTGTACAGTGCCCAACAGATCCATACATCTCATTAGTGCCTCCTCTAGGAGGGGAGGAACCCCTGGTGGCGTAGTAGTTAAGTGCTACGGATGCTAACCAAAAGGTCTGCAGGTTGCATCCGCCAGGCGCTCCTTATAACCCTATGGGGCAGTTCTACTCTGTCCTACAGGGTCGCTATGAGTCAGAATTGACTCGATGGCAATGGCTTTTTTTTTTCAAAGAAGGGTATAAAATATTTTTTATATCAATTTATGTGTATTATTTGTTCAAACAGCTACCAAGTTGTTAGGACAAAAATACTGTCTGAGGTGTTTGTATCAAACCACTGAATAATGAGCTGGTTGACTATTTCTTTTTGCCTAGGGGAGTCTCATGACAAAATTATTGAGACCCTAAGAGTGCTACAAACCAAGAAAGTTTAGGAACCCCGCACTAGGTGAAAAAAATGGAATCAAAACTGCAACGCATTGTAATCAATCTTGTTTTTCCTAATGGGTATTTGTGTTAACATTATGGGAAAAAAAAAAATCAAAATTCATAGTGGAGGGATGACAAGTGTTCCTTCCCAACAGTCTTCTATACTTGCTAACCTGTCTATGAGGAATCAAGGTCCCTGGGTGGTGCAAACGGTTTGCGCTCGACTAAAAGTTGATGGTTTGAACCCACTCAGCAGTATGGCAGAAGAAAGTCCTGGCAATCTGTTTCCATACAGATCACAGCTAAGAAAACCCTAGGGAGCAGTTCTACTCTGTAACAGCTGGGATCACCATGCGTCAGAATGAACTCGACACCAACATGTTTGGGCTTTTTTGTTGCGTTATTCTCCCATGCTGGAAAAAAATGAAAGGCTATTCAAAATGATTCCCATTCCCAAAAGGAGCAAATTTGCTTCTACAAATAAAAATATCTGCTAAATATACCACCAGTCTCATTTCTGGAGCAGAAGGTTTTATTGCGCTCTGATAACTTCTCCAGCCTCCCCCTCCGCACATGCAGGATCTGGCTGTATGACACTGAGGTTGTGAAAAAGTTCCTGTCTCTACATGCATCTCTTCTTGGTGTTGCTTAAAAACACGTCCTTATTTCTCACCCCTGCGGCCTTCAGGGCAGTGAACTTGGCTTGGAGTTTCCAGGCGGTGGGGCTTCTCAGTCTAACAGCTGGTGTGTCTAGTAAGATGCTGAAGACTGACAAAGCGGGGAGGCGGATCCTACAAAATAGCAGATGCTTCTCTCAGCTCCTGCTTCCTGGGGAAGTGACGGCCTGCAGCATCCTGCAGGTTCGAGGTGAAAAATCTCCTTGGAAACTTGCCCTTAGGAAATTCACATCTGAAAGCACGCTGGAAAGACAGCTATCTGGAGGGTTTTGCTGTTAAATCGACAGACTCCTGAGAAATCACATTTTGTATAACTTCGAGGGCTACCTATAAAATTGTTCTGGATAGTGTTCTGAAAACAACTGAGATGTACAGATACAGCTTTGTTTTATCAATGGTGAGGGAAAATAAACTCAAAATATTGCTTTCCTTCTAAAGGAGGCAGTTTATAAAATACTTTGTGCCTGGGATAATCGGGGTTGTTTCATTCATTTTTATTTATTGACTCTAATGGTTTAAATGTGGAAACTCTGGTGGTGTAGTGGTTAAGAGCTACGGCAGCTAACCAAAAACTTGGCAGTTTGAATCCACCAGGCTCTTCTGGAAACCGTATGGGGCAGCTCTACTCTGTCCTATAGGGTCACTATGAGTCAGAATGGACTTGACTGCAAAGGGTTTTTTTTTTTTTGGTTTAATGCTCTAAGTGGAGCTCTGGCGGAGTAGTGGTTAAGAGATAAGGCTGTTAACCAACAGGTCGGCAGTTTGAATCCACTAGGTACTCCTTGGAAACCCTATGGGTCAGTTCTACTCTGTCCTATCGAGTTGCTATAAGTCGGAATCGACTCAATGCCAATGGGTGTTTGGGTCCTACTATTGTATGTTGGGTGCGTTGGGGGCCAATGACTTGTCTCTTCAGTGTTACAAGTACACAGATGGAGAGGAATTTGCTCAGCAGCTGCGCTTCATAGATTATAGCCAGGCGTCTCATCCATGCCTGATCCAAATTTAGGTGAAAGGTGTTTGTAATGAGACTTAGGGAATCTTGACCTGGGGTGAATGTATTTTGCATGTGGGAAGGACACAGGGGGCCAGAGCGGACAGGCCCTAGGGTGACACCTCAATGATTTCTGTCTCTTGGTATTCACGGCTTTGTGTAATCCCCTCTCCACTGAGTGTGCGTAGGACCTGTGACTTGCTTCAAGACAAGAGAACATGGCAAAGGTGACAGGACAGCCTGTCTACAGTTGTGTTATATTATATGGCAAAGGTGATGGGAGGCACTTAGGTGATTATGCTATGATATATACATAAGGCTCTGAGCAGACTAGCTTTCTCTCTCCTGCTGACTTTGAAACAGCAAGCTGCCTTGACTTCTACAGCTGCAAGGAAATGTGTTCTGCCAACCACTGAAAGGAGCTTGGGTATGGATTCTTCCCCAGTCAAGTCTCCAGATGGGAATGAAGCCCAGCTGATGCCCTGATTACGGCCTCATGAGACCTCGAGCAGCGGACCCAGCTAAGTGGTGCCAGACTCCTGACTCACAAAAACTGTGAGATAATTGTCAGGAACACATAATTGTGTGTTGTTTTTAGCCCCTAAGTTTGTGGTAATTTGTTACACAGTGTCATGGATTGAATTATGTCCCCCCCCCCCAAAATATGTGTATCAGTGTGGTTAGGCCATGATTCCCAGTATTGCGTGGTTGTCCTCCATTTTGTGATTGTAATTTTATGCTGAGAGGATTAAGGTAGGATTGTAACACCGCCCTTATTCAGGTCACCTCACTGATCCAAGGCAAAGGGAGTTTCCCTGGGGTGTGGCCTGTACCACCTTTTATCTCTCAAGAGATGAAAGGGAAGCAAGCAGAGAGTGGGGGATCTCATACCACCAAGAAGGCAGCACCAGGGTCCCTGCACCTTAGAAGCTTCTCAATCAGGGGAAGATTGAGGACAAGGACCTTCTGCCGGAGCCATCCAAGAGAAAGCCTTTCCCTGGAGCCTGAATTTGGGCTTGTAACCTACTAGACTGTGAGCAAATAAATTTTTCTTTGTTAAAGCCATCCAATTGTAGTATTTCTATAATGGCAGCACTAGATGACTAAGACACACAGCAAGAGAAAACTAATGCAAATGTTCTCAATAGGTGATAGATTGAGTGTTTATAGCAAACTCTTAGACCAGTGCCATTTTGTGCACAGGTTTTTACAGTAAAAATTTAACGTTGTGAGTAGGTCTGGGGTCTTAAAAGCCTGTGAGTGGCCATCTAGGATACTCCACTAGTCTCACTCCTTCAGGAGCAAGGAAGAATGAAGAAAGCTAAAATACAAGGGAAAGATTAGTCCAAAGGACTAGTGGACCACATTTACCATGGTCTCCACTGGACCGAGTCCAGTACAACTAGATGGTGCCTGGCTACCACCACTGACTGCTGGGACAGGGATCACTGAAGAGGGTCCTGGACAGAGCTGGAGAAAAATGTAGAACAAAACTCTAACTCATAAAAAAAGACCAGACTTGCTGGCCTGAGACTGGAGAAACCCTGAGAGTATGACCCCCGGACACCCTTTCAGCTCAATAATGAAATCACTCCTGAGGTTCACCCTTCGGCCAAAGATTGGACAGGCTCATAAAACAAAACGAGACTAAAGGGGCTCATCAGCCCAGGGGCAAGGACTAGAAGGCAACATGGAACAGGAAAGGTGGTAATAAGGAACCCAAGGTTGAGAAGGGAGAGTGTTGACATGTCGTGGGGTTGTTAACCAATGTCATGAAACAATATGTTTACTAACTGTTTAATGAGAAACTAGTTTGTTCCGTGAACCTTCATCTAAAGTACAATAAAGGAATAAAATTTAACCGTGTAAGTAAAAAATAAAATTTAACCTTGTAATCCTATTAATTGGACAGTGATGTGCTACTTGGAAATTACCAAAATGATAGATATGACACTTGTTTCACCTAGGTCAACAGTACAGTCCTCACATTTAAAATGACATACAAAATGGTAAAAACCATAGGATTTGACAGCTCCACCAAAAATCCTACAGCTGCCATCTTAGCGCCCCAATTTCTGTAAGATGTTAAATGAAGATAAACTTAAATCTTTTACGTTCCAAGCATGTGTGGGAGTCGCAGAGAGCCACATGTGTTTTTCTTTTGATTTAGAAAGATTATTTTCAGTTAGGTCATCAGTGCAGGGAGAGAAGAGCTGGGCAAACAAGGCATTCCTGAGAATATCGTTTCACTTGATCTAGAATTTTCCAGTTGTCAAGGCACAACCAGTTCAGCTCCCAGGAGTACAGAGAGGACCACTCTGTGGGAAACTGACAGAGGCCTGGAGAGACATTTGTGATCCAAGGGTTTGCTGTTTGACCTTGAACCTGACCCGCTCACGGAGCAGCAAGGCCATTGTGGAGAGGAAGTGAGCAACGAGAGTTTGAGTGTTGGCTCCCTTGCTTCCTGGTCACTGACATTGGCTGCTGAAATATTCTGCCTAGTTCACTTGAGAAGACTGTCTGGATTACCTGCCTAATGAAAGACTGTGTAAGAGCTCTGAATACAACTAGAAAACCGAGTCACATGGCACCAAGGATAAGACACTGTAGTCAGAGAGGCTTTCAAATATTCTTGTCAGATCCCCAAGCATGTGAGAGTTAGTGGGCTAAACTGAGGCTTTCTAAGTGCAGGAAATCAGAAATTCATTATACACAGAAACAATACCTGACATAACTCCGTGGCCTTGGGAAAAACCACTTCATCTTCATGGGTCTAAGTTGTATCATTGGTTAAATGAAAAAACAGAACTAAGTAAGAAGAAAGGGATTTGTTTCCTGACTCAGCATCACTTCTGTGTGCAACCCCTTGCCATGCCCAAATACATTCCTGTCACTGGGAGGGAAGGTGGTCATAAGCTTGGATTTTCAAATCAGAGAGATTTGGGGTTTGAATCCTAGGCCTCTTCCAGTGACTAGCTGTAGAACTTTCAACAAGTTCTTTGACCTTGCTAAGCCTTGCTTTCCTTACCTCATTGATAGAGTTAATACCACCCACTTGAAAGGTTGATATGAGGGTCAAGTGAGATAGTGTATCAGTCAGCTGGTGCGATAATGCTGCAATAACAAGCCCCCCACACTCAGTGTCATGCAATAAGCATGGGGCTGGGGGGCTCCGTTTTAAGCTGAAGGCCTGCAGATGGCCTGGGGCGACTCTACTCCACGTGCCTCTCAGTCTTCTGGAATCACTGAGCTACTCAAAGCATATTCTTCTCATAACCATGGCAGATGTGCAAAGGGAAAGCCCAATCATACATTTCAGGCCTTTGCTCATATCACACTAATGGCCAAAAGGAAGGCACATGGCCAAGCCCAAAGTCAAGGTATGGGGAAGTACACTCAGCTCAGGTGAGGCTGTGATGAGGGGGATGAAGAATTGAGTTTAATAATTTAATCCACCACAGATGGTATATGTGAAGTGCTTATAGAACACAGCATCTGGTATACAGGGCCATGATTATAATTGATGTCTCCGATTATGATTTTTTTTTGCCAACTTTCTCGAGGCCATCAATCTTCCCTGTACTACCTGAGGCCAAAGAGAAAATGTCTCCTGGTCAAAAATACCACCATTCTACTCACCTGGCTGATATTGCAATATCAGACTCTCTCCTTGGAATGATGACTGTTCTTTTCCTGTGGTCTTTCTTTCAAATACAAGTACTTTGGGAGGGGGTGTACAAGGTAATCCTTAAACCATTAGGGTTGAAAGACCCAGGAGAGGAAAAGAAAGAATCCAAATGCAGCTCAGTCTCTGATATTAGGTCTGGGTTTGTGTCACTAAGAAATTGGGTGAATCCAAACAAATCAGTTAGTCATGCTAGTCAAGGTTTCTTCATCTATAAAACTGGGTCAAAACTATTCAACTGTCACCAGAATACGGCAGGTTTTGTATTCTCTATAACACTGTCCAATGTATGGTTACAATATTACTTCTCCATGTGGGTCAGGCCTGTTTCCTGGGCTCTTTGAACAAAAGCTGAGGGTAGATTTATACCTGCTTTGCCCTCACACTAGGGTCTCCTCTGGAATCGAGTTGGGATGAAATAACATGTTGAGGTAGCTACAGAAAGCTTGTATGTTGTCTTAGTTATCTAAACCCAAAAAACCAAACCTGTTGCCGTCGAGTCCGACTCATGGCTACCCTGTAGGACAGAGTAGAGTTGCCCCATGTGGTTTCCAAAGAGCAGCTGGTGGATTCGAACTGCCGACCTTTTAGTTAGCAGCTGAGCTCTTAACCACTGCACACCAGGGTTCCCTTAGTTACCTAGTGCTGCTGTAATAGAAATACCACAAGTAGGTGGCTTTAACAACAGAAACTTATTTTCTTCACAGTTTTGGAGGCTAGAAGTCTGAATTCAGGGTGCCGGCTCTAGGGGAAAGCTTTCTGTCTCTGTTGGCTCTGGTGGAAGGTCTTGTCTCTTTGAGCATCTGTTCCCGGGTGATCTTCTTGTAGGTTGGCATCACTCTGCCTGGGTCTCTGCTCTGCTCGCTTGTTTAATCTTTTTTTATATCTCAAAAGAGATTGACTCAAGATACACCCTACACTAATCCTGCCTCATTAACATAACAAAGACAACCCATTCCCAAATGGGATTATAACCACAGGCATAGAGGTTAGGATTTGCAACTCATATTTTTGGAGGGCATTATACAATCCAAAACATACGTATTCTGCCACGGTGTGGGGACTGCCCCATCTTCTCTTCCCTGGAGTTATATAAGCGGGACCAAGTCACTGCAGAAATGCTGGGAAAGGGATTTGAACTTGACAGGAGATGTTCAGAAATAGACCTAACCATCAATAAGTCATAAATAGCTTTCCAATATAGCCTATTATTGACAATGGCTTTAAAACGGTACAGTCTATTTCTGTTTACCCTGGTGGTAAGGGTGATTGGAGATGCTAGACTGCTGAGGGGGAATGACTGAGAGCTTTCATTCGAGCATGTCAGTGGTCCATTTTTCACTGGGATGCTGGGAGCCATCTTCCAAATGCAGAGTCATGGAACATGAGGTTCAGTTACTCTCTGTGTGTGCCAGTGAGTAGCAGATGCGGAACCTACCACTTGCAGATACAAAACTGCCACACTGGGTGCCAGGACAAATCAGCCGGGAGGCCTGGAGAAGGTGTTTGGTTAGCATCCCACCCTCTTCAAAATGGAAACAGGGATGAGTGAGTCCCTGCAGTGATAACTTTCCCATGTGAGTCCCTCTTCCTGAAGACCTCAGCCTTTGTTTGCTGGAGCAACAACTAGGCCATCTGAGCTGAAGTTTGCTCAGATTTTGAGAGGAAATGTTAAACTGGCTTAAGTAAAGCACTGCAGTAAAAGAAGGGCAGTATCTATAAGCTGTTGATGTCAATTTTTTAATTTTGAAAGTGGTATGTGTCTGTATGAGAGAGAGGAGAGAGGTTGACATTGATTGATTTAGGTATTTGGGGAGTGTCTCAGTCATCTAGTGCTGCTATAACAGAAATACCACAAGTGGATGGCTTTAACAAAGAGAAATATATTTTCTCACAGTCTAATAGGCCAGAAGTCCAAATTCAGGGCATCAGCTCCAGGGGAAAGCTTTCTCTGTTGGCTCTGGAGGAAGGTACTTGTCATCAATCTTCCCCCTGGACTAGGGGCTTCTCCATGCAGGAACCCCAGGCCCAAAGAACTCATTCTGGCCCAGCACTGCTTTTTTGGTAGTATGAGGTCCCCCTGTCTCTCTGCTGGCTTCTCTCTTTTATATCTCAAAAGAGATGGTTTAAGATACTATCTAATCTTGTAGATCTCATCAATATAACTGTCACCAATTCATCTCATTAACATCATAGTGATAGGATTTATAACACATAGGGAAATCATATCAGATGACAAAATGGTGGACAATCACACAATACTGGGGATTATGACCTAGCCAAGTTGACAGATATTTTGGGGGGACACAATTCAATCCACGACAGGGGGTGAGATGATATTCTGGCATGTGGCATGTTAAAATTCTAAGCTCATTGACACAAAATGGAAAACTGCTTTTCAGAAGTTTCCAGCTGTGGTAGGATCATAGAAATAAGAATGTATAATAAATCTGGCTTTAGTTTTGGTTTTCTCCTCTTCTCTAGAAAAAAAAATAAAAGATTACCTTCCCCAAATCTCCTGAACCTAGGCGGATGGAAGGCTTTGGGGCTGAAGCAGTATTTTCCTTCACAACCTCTTCAGAAGTGAGATGGTTGGGAAGACACATTGAAAATGGAAGGAGGGATTCCAGATAGTAAGTAACAGGCATCAACCGAGTTCTGAGAGCCCAAGCCTGTTAGCCTCACTGGTTTTGCAGGTGTAGAAATCTTAGAGATAATATTAGCAAAGGCTTAACCTGCCTTCCCAGGGAGAGCCTTGGTTCTAATCTTAACAGGCTCTGCTGCCATCCTTTTGAAGTTGCCCTTTTGATGAGAGGTTTTAAAATCTTGGTAATCTGCCCCAAAGCTTTCATTTTATAATTACATTTTGCTTTTCAATAAAATCAGTGCTCTTTAAAACACACGTACACACACTATTCGGTAAGGAGGTCTATGTTTTGCTTACGTGTCTTTTGATAATCTTATAATTGGGAGGACCCCTGCATCCGAAATATTCACACCCATTTAGCTAACATATCCCTAACGTTTGCAGGATGCTGTAGCAAATCTATGTGGTTGGTACACTTTAAATTGGATCTGACCTTTAGACGAATCAATTCATCGTATAATACAATTTCTTGTTCCAAGATCTGTGTCCTTCATGCATGGGGACTGAACAAAGAGTAACCTCCTCACCATGGCTAATAATAGCCCCCCACCATCTTTTTTTTTTTTTTTTTTTTTTACCATCTAGTCCCTGCTTGCCCCTCTGACCATGTCTTCCACCCCGCTCCTGGGCTCACTCTGCTCCAGCCACATGGGCCATCTGTTTCTCCTTCAAACGCCTCAAGCTCATTCCTGCCACATGGCCTTCACACTTGTTCTTCTTTACAAATGTAAAGTTCTCCTCCTTCCGGGTCTTCTCATGCCTGGCTCCTTTGTCACCTCCATAGAAGGACACCCCTCAACTAAATAGTTCCCCACATCCTCAGTTACTTTGTATTATTAGAATGTTTTATATTATTTATAATACTTGCTGCTACTGTTGCTATGTTGTTTTCTTATTTAAGTGATTGCTATGTGTCTTTCCCATGTGAATTCAAGCTTCATAAAACAGGGACCTGGCACCACTTCTTCACATCTGCAACTCTCTTACCTAAAACAATGCATGGCACATAGAAAACCAGAAAAAAAAAAAAAAAAACCCAAACCTTTTGCCATTGAGTTGATTCCAGCTGACTGTGACCCTACTGGACAGAGTAGAACTGTCCCATAGGGTTTCTAAGGCTGTAAACTTTATGGAAGCAGGTTGCCACACCTTTCTCCCTAGTGGGTTTGAACTGCCAACCTTTCAGTTAGTAGTGAGTGCTTAACCACTGCACCACCAGGGCTCCTTGGCACATAGCACTCAATATTTGCTGAATGAATGAGTGAAATTTATGTAACGTTTCTTAAGTTGTGGAGGTTTTCAGATGCAGTTCTCAGAAATGGCTCTGAGTTAACCAACAACTGTTGGTTATGCAGGAGAAGCTAAACTCAGAGGAAATAATAGCAACAACAACATGGTTATTCTCAAAAACAATACAACAATGTTAGGCCCTTCTTAGTGAGCATCTCCCAGCTTGTTTGAGGTGGTATTTGTTATGGGTTTAATTGTTTTTCCCCAAAATATGTATTGAATACTGGACCTTTGTACCCATGGGTACAATCTTGTTTGGAAATAAGGATTTGTCTTTTGTTGTGTTAATGAGGTTATAATTTCTGACAAAGAGATACACATGGGGGAAGATAGATGCCATTTGAAGGATGTCTACAAGCCAAGGACCTCAAGGAACCAAGGAACACCCAGGCTTACCAACAAGGAAGGAATCACAGCCCGAGACCTAAATTCAGACTCTAACCTCCAGAACTGTGAGAAAATAAATTTCTGCTCTTCAAAGCCACTCACTTGTGGTATTGTGCTATCTGTTGCCATCAAGTTGATTCCGACTCATAGTGGCCCTATAGGAGAGAATAGAACTGCCCCATAGGGGTTTCCAAGGAGCAACTGGTGGATTTGAACTGCCAACCTCTTGGTTAGCAGCCATAGCTCTTAACCGCTATGCCACAAGGGTTTCCTATTGTGCTACAGCAGTCTGGTAATACGATGGTAATCCTAGGAAGGTTTAAAAATAAGTATTATAGTGTAACCTTGAAACACTATAAAATACATTTGAAATAATGAGGAGATGAAGCTAAACCACACTATCAATACTTTGTAAGAGGCTAAGTGTTGGTGTAACAACATATTTTCTAACCATTTTATGTGGCTTTACTGTTTTGTAGTTCTACTCTCTCCTATAGGATCTCCATGAGTCGGAATAGACTCGATGGCAATGGATTTGCTTTGTGTTTTTCAGTGTACTGTTTTGTACTGGGGTTTTGTATGTGTACATTTACTCTTTTAAAGGTGTTTATGATGGAGCAATGGTTAAAAGCTTGACTGCTAACCAAAAGATCAGCAGTTCAAACCCACCAGCGGCTCCTCAGGAGGAAAGACCTGGAGATCTGCTCCGATAATGATTACAGCCTAGGAAACTCTATGAGGCACTTTTACTCTATTATATAGGGTCACTATCACCTCAACAGCACACAACAACAACACGGTTGAAGCAGCCAAGAAAATTTGATATATTCAATCTATGATTTTTTTTTGAAATATTTGGGAGAATTTGAATGATATTTAATGTATAATATAATTTGATTGGTGGAATTAATCTAATAGTTAGTAGGTAGTGGTCCCTAGGTGGTGCCAATTGTTATGTGCTTGACGACTAGTTGAAAGGTTGGTGGTTTGAGCCCACGCAGTGGTGCCTCAGAAGACAGGCCTGGCGATCTGCTTCCAAAAGGTCACAGCTGTGAAAACCCCATGGAGCAGGTCAACGGTGCACATACGGGCTCTCCATGAGTCAGAATCGGCTTGACGGCAGCTAACAACAACAGTAGTAAACTAAATACAGATAATAGAATGTATTCTCCACACACTAAAGCCTCTTGGATCTAGCAACACAAGCTTGCAAAGGAAATATTAGCACCTCCATTGTACGAACAAAGAAAATCCTATTCAAAGAGGGTAGGTGACTTATCTAAAGCTGTACCATTTGTAGCTGGCAGATCTTGGATTAAGACTCAACTGCTTTGTCTCCACGGCCCTTCCTTCCATTTCTAAGTGCCTGACTTGGGGAAGAGAAGGACATTGAATTTGATGTTGTAAGAAAGATGCTTCTGTGCTCAACATTTTATTTTAGTAGAACAGATCCAAAAGTAGAGGAAGGCGAAACCATGTTTCAAGAGGATAAGAAAATCATGGAGAATCCATAAGCTTCCAGAGGGGACCCAGTGGAAAACATGGAGATGAAAATGAAAGGACAGAAGCCACTCAGCTCAGCTGAAGGTCAGTGCATGGGTTTTATATTAGAGGCCACAAACAGGCATCCAAACCTGTGGCTGTTAAGACAATTCCAACTCATAGCGACCCTATAGGACAGAATAGAACTGCCTCAAATGGTTTCCAAGGAGTGGCTGGTGAATTCGAAGTGCCAACCTTTTGGCTAGCAGCCAAGCTCTTAACCTCTGTGCCACCAAGGCTCCACAACAGACAGCGGAGCTAGAAAAGGTCAGATGGGGTGGCCTTCAGCTGTCAGAAATGCTGGGAGTTTCATTCTGCTAAATGCACGGCAACCGTCTGATGTACAGTTTGAAGTTCCTTCACACCAACTTTCAGAATGTAGAGGAAGCACTGAGAGAAATCGCCCCTCTAGACTTAATTCTGACCAACAAGGAAGAGCATATGAGTGATATGTAAATGAGAAGGAGCTATGGAAGAAATTGTTACCCTGGGTCAAAGGAAGTCATGCTAGAAAATGTCTGGTATTTACCCTATATTTTAGGAATGCAGATTTCAAAAAATATTCAACAAAAAGGAGAATCTCATAAAAATATGACTAAGGAGCATGGAGTGGCCTTAAAACTTAAATACTGAATGCAAAGTTGTGGATCATAAAAATGAGGAAGAAAAAGTAGGGAATTATAGAGTAATTAAAGGTAGACTCATTCTTTGATGTGTTTTCAACATAAACTATGAGAAGGAGGAATACAAAATGGTGGCACAAGTCTTTAAGAACGGTGTGGTCAGACCGGAGGACTTAGTTCTATTTTACCTGTTTTTGTGAGGAGGATGGTTTTTAATGCAATGGTCAGGAGCAGAAGGTAAATGAAGAAAAGACAGGATTTTGGTTTTAGAAGATTATAAACTACCAGAGATGATGAAGATAAGGCAAACCTACTCTGCCAGTTTAGCTTTGGTTTCTCTATGAATCTTCAAACTTGAAAGAATAAAAAAGAAGATGGTTAGAAAGTATCTGAAGGCCAATTTCAAAAAGGAGATGATGAGTAAGGATCTGGACATTTTAAATGGCCTGAAGACTCTTGAGGATTGTGTGCTTTGCATTCTTATGTTTTTTTAAATTTTCTATGACACTGAAAGGGGTGGGATACTACATATAATGATCTTTGAGAAAGTTGTAGAGGCTGGAAGATTACCAGCCAGTGGGAGAATGCCAAAGTCCCTATTTTCAGAAAAAAAAAAAAAAAAGTGGGTAGTGTATAGTGTGTGAGGAGCAAATTGCAGGAGGCACAGATAACCAAATTTGATGTTCTACCAAAAAGGTTAAATATAGAGGTTGTTGTATAACTTATGCCTTAAGCCAGTAGTTCTCAAAGTTTCCTCAGGAGTCTCTTAAAATTACTGAGGACTCCAAGGAGTTCAGTTTGTGTTATATCTATCAATATTTTCCATACTAGAAATTAAAACTGAAAAAAATTTGAAACACAAGAATGGAAAGCACAGAGACCATTAGCTGTCAGAGTAATGTCATCACATATAGCTTCTAGAAAATTCCACTGTACAATTAGGTGAGAATGAGAATGAAAACAGCAAATGATGCCTTCATATTATTATGAAAATAGTTTTGATCTTATAGATTCTCTAAAAGAGACTGAAGGACCCCAGGGACTCTGGACTAGACTTTGAAAACCGCTGCAGGAAAACTTCTCACCACCCCATGCCCAAGGAGGTGTAAACACAGATGTCATTGACAATATTACCTGTAATAGCAAATACTTAGAAATATCCCTTAGTACAGAAATGGATAAATTATTAAGAAAACAAACAAAATTATAGACCAATTTTAAAATAAACTCATTTTCTGTGGCTCATGTACATTTATCTTAAAACAATGCAAGTTAACCTTTAAAAAACGGTGCAGGGGTGGTATCTGACCTCCTCCAACTTCACAAGGGGGAAGGAGAACCAAGATCAATAGCCCAAGGCTGATTCCTTTGAGGTGGAGGTCAGACATGCCTCCTTTCTCTGCCATATATACTAATTCTGACACCAACTGTCCCTCACATAGCACTCTCTACTTCTCTACTGGGTTCGATAATTCATTGCAATGGCCACACAGAACTTACAGACCATACTCATGATTGTGGGGTTTATTAGGGAAGTAATAGTTACAATTCAGGCTCGGGAACACTCAGGATACAGTTCTTCCATTAGGACAGCCTCTTCCAGCTGCTCTTGTAGGCTCACCTCTCCCTGGTCCTAGGCCTCTACCCAAAGGCACTCAGCTTTCTCTCTCTGTGGGCTGGGAAGCCCACTGTGCTGTCTCCTGCTACCGGGTCTTTGCTGCCACTGCTTCTCCTCAGCTTCAAAGTTACAGCTCTCTCTCTCTGTATCTGTCTCTGTCTCCTGCTTTCAGGAGCTTCTCAGCGCAGGGATCTCAGGTCCTAAGGACATGCTCTCTGATCCTGACTGTTCTTCCTTGGTGGTGATAGGATCCTCCCCCCTTCTCTGGAATTGGCTCTTTTTTAAGACAAAGTTAATCAGTTCTCTTAGTAGGCCACAATTACTCTATCACACAATCGCCTGGGTAGGAGTTACAAGACCGTGGCTAGAAAAGCCACACTGCCGTTGAGTCGACTCCAAATAGTAAGATACATTAGCATTTGTTCATTTTAGGTAGATGCACAAAGGCAGTCTGAATCCACCAGCTGCTCCTTGGAAACACTATGGGGCAGTTCTACCCTGTTCTGTAGGGTCGCTATGAGTCAAATCGATGGCAACAGGTCTGTATTTTTTAGCATTTTTTCAAATGCTTTCTAGGCTCTTACAGAGGGAAGAGCGACCCTTAAGTTTTAGCTTCACTCGTCCTAGAACAGTGGTTCTCAAAATATTTCCCACCCATGAGAGTCATCAGCGTCATCTGAGAGTTCGTTAGAAATGCATGTTATCAGGCCTACCCCAAACCTACTGAGTCAGGGTCTCTGGGGTGAGGCCCAGCAATCTGTGAGATCTGTTGAGCAAGAACAAATGTGACCATTCATCTTGCCCTTTAATGCATCTAATTAGGCAGGAATTTGGGGAATATTGCTTATGATATTCTTGTGAATAAAATGATGTTATATGAAGAAGGAGTTTCTTAAAGATATTTGCAAAGTGTTTTTAAAGGGAAGCCCCCCTCTCCATTTTGGGTGTTCAGGTTATTTTGGTTAGCCTGCTTAGACACATAAATTTTAACTTCTGTGGCCCAGGACAGGAACCATTCCTGAAGCCAACTCTTCAGACAGAGATTGGACTGGACAATGGGTTGGAGAAGGATGCTGGTGAGGAGTGAGCTTCTTGGATCAGGTGGACACTTGAGACTATGTTGGCGTCTCCTGCCTGGAGGGGAGATGAGAGGGTAGAGGGGGTTAGAAGCTGGCGAAATGGGCACGAAAAGAGAGAGTGGAGGGAGAGAGCGGGGTGTCTCATTAGGGGGAGAGTAATTGGGACTACATAGCAAGGTGTATATAAGTTTTTGTGTGAGAGACGAACTTGATTTGTAAACTTTCACTTAAAGCACAATAAAAATGATTTAAAAAAATTAACTTCTGACACAAGTCCTGCGATCCTGGGGCTTCTGGTGAAATTTCTGAAATTTTGGCTTGACAGCAATGGGTTTTGTTTTTTGTTTTGGCCAGTATAAACTTGTATTGATTATACATTACGTTGAAAATTTCTTCATAACTACCTAAATCTTCTCGGCGTGTGGCCCCTAGTCCAGTAGCATCAGCATCACCTGGGAACTTACTAGAAATGCAAATTCCTGGTCCCCACCCCAGTCCTACTGAATCGGGATATCTGGGAACGTAGCCCAGCAATCTGTGTTTTAACAAGCCTGGCAGGTGATTTTTGATGCACAGTATCATTTGAGAAACTGACCAAAAAAAAAAAAAAAAAAAAAATCCAAGTAGAATTTGTGTGTTCTTGGTAAAGCATGACTTGCAATTTAAACAGTTTCCAATATGAACAGCTGAAACTCTAACCAATCAAAGAAAAGACTTGGTTGCAATGGCCGATTCCCACTTAGAGCTAGCCAGCCTGAAGCTTACTGACATGAAACACTGAAGGACTGGCACTTTTCCCCAACATAAAGGGCTATATATGTCTTCCACAGGCTGTTTTAATGATGTCTTTTTCTCATTTTTCTTTGTCCACTTTTAGGAACAGTTTGACCAAATTAGAATTTTTGGTTCTACCTAACTGAAGTCACTTTGTCAAAATGTCTTTAAGTCCGCACAACTCTATCTGGTCAGTCTTGTCCATTAATTCATACCCTCTTATTACAAGGGTTGTTCTAACATGTGAGGTATAGTCTCTGTGGTTTACAAGACGTTGTTCTCAAGCGACTTGGAAGATATTTCCAAATAGTGGGATTATCCAAATTGTATGGCGTATGCTGGCCTCCTAAAAACCTTATAATTTACTTATTCTAGTGTCAATAATTTTGCCCAAGGTATGCCAACAGTACTAACTGCACACAGTATTTGGAGAGGAGATAGGGTCAACCTAAAAGAGTATGGTGTTTATAACAAACATTTTCATTTCATGGAAACTGGCTGCTCATTGATCTGGCATCAGGGTTAGAAAGCCCGTGAAGTGAGTAAGGAGAATCACAGGGCTCAGGATCTCAGAAGTTAGGAAACCCTGGTTCAGCCCTCAGTGGGGCTGACAAATTCTGCTAGAGGGATAATGAGCCAGCTCATTCAGGAGATGGAAGAAATGAGCTAGAAGGTCTTTTCCTAAGCTCTAAATCCACTCGAGCGTGGTGGATTATCACTGAGCATGGGTGTACCTTCGTTCACTGCTGGCCAGGACCTGCTAGGACCTGGACAAGTAAAAACCTACAGTGAAATAAATGATACTCTGTCCTCAACCATTAACAAACACACTCCTTAACAAGGAAGCACACATCCTGAGATATTAGCTAGGAAAGTACACTAAGACTGCCTCCTTCTGGGATATTCCTCATCCAGTGATAAGTGAACTCAAGGGTAAGAAAATAAACCCAAGTTTTACTAGGGCATTTTTCATTCTCCATGATGGTCAACAGCAGAGGACTTTTCTGGGAACACTGCCCATTCCATTTTCTGGATTTCTGTAAAAACTCAGGATATAAGAAAAATAATGAAATAAAACATGTATTCTTTCAAATTCCAAGTTCTTTTTAGATACTGGCCACCCTATTATTTGGTCATCACTGATACATTAGCCTTCAACTCTCTTAGGGAGAAAATTATCTTCGATTGTAGGATATTGTCCAATATTAACCAGTGGAGTGGGTTAATTGGTCAGTTTCTATTAAACATTAATCAGTACCTGTTTAAAATGGAAGATTCCTTTTGCTGGAAAGAGTAGATCCATACGTTCAATATCAGAAAAGAATGAATGAGATTATGCATGAATAATGGAATCCAAATTTTAATTTGGTCAGCTCAGGTGATATTAAGTATTCCCCATAATTTATCAGCTATGATCTTTTTTTACATCCTTTTAAAAATCAACCCACTTATGTTTTGCATATCATTTAAACACATGTAGTCAATAGTCATTTTAACTCCGAATAAGCTATGAGTCGGAATCCACTTGATGGCACTAAGTCTAGGTTTTAAGGTATTCACATAGCTCAGACATCTACAGATACAACAAGCAAGAGGAGAATCTGAACTTAATGCTTTGTCTGGATTACAAAACCCTGGAATGGTCGATTGGATAACACAACATAATTCAACTATGGTCCACCTCCTGTAGATAGCTTTTGGGCAATTATATCACGGTTTGTGGAATTCTTATCATCTGAGATATGGAAGGAAACTGCAATGGCTGGATTTTCTTTGTAGTTATTTGGCATATCTGTAAATACAACACATCTGCTTTCTGCTTTAATGTAAGGATTTTCATGAACATTCTTTACCAAAAATCTACTAGTCATTTATTTAAGGTAAATTATATCCTATCCTAGGCCACAAATTATTTGCTTTTATTTGAAATAGCTCTATTGTCGGCCTGGAGACAAATTTTATATATCTCTCTATATAGATGTGTATATATATATATATATATATATATATATATATATATATATATATATATATATATAGATGTATCTATCAGGAGGGACCAGTTCCTAGAGAAGGACATCATGCTTGGTAAAGTAGAAGGTCACTGAAAAAGAGGAAGACCCTCAATGAAATGGACTGACACAGTGGCTGCAGCAATGGGCTCAAACACAGCAACAATTGTGAGGCTGGCACAGGACCAAGCAGTGTTTCGTTCTGTTGTACATAGGGTCGCTATGAGTCTAACCTACTCAGTGTCACCTAACTACAACATATATATATATAATTACTGTCAAAATCTGGTAGTTCAAAGTTTTATATACAAGAAAAGTTTAAATTTTCTGAGGGAGAATGCAAAACAACCAAAGTTTGTCTAACATGATGTTTAATCAGAGGTTATTGCCAATATTTTAACCAGAGAGGGTGGATAACATCCTTCAGTGTAAAGACAAGCAAACACCACTTAAAGTAGAAACAAACTGTCCTATCTTGTGATTGCACTTTATGTGTCTGACTAAAAAAAAATCTGAGATCTGAAAGCTGAGACCCCTTTTGATATGCTGCAATTTACAATAAACAGTGAATATTATAATCATTGAAGGATGATTGGGCATAATCTGTGGATTTTCTTTTTTTTAATACACAGCTTAGGCATTTTTGTTGCTTGCACATAAAGATGGCGCACGTATCAAATAAGGACATGCTTCTTCAGCCAACTTACAAATGAATCCTCACCATACCTTCATGGGAGCCAGCTGGATGGGTGTGATGCACGAAGGATCTACCATGGGCTTCGGCCTGTTGGCTGTGTCTGCTAACAGGCTGTGCCATTGCTGAGGGAGGCCGGTAAATTTCTGTTCTTGTGGATCAAACCCAGTATGAACCCTGTGTTCAAAGTTGGATGGACCAGATATTTCAATCTTTTTCTTTTTCTTTCCAAACATGATGCAAAAACCTAGGAAACGGAAACAGAAAAGGGGCAGCTGTTTATATCATACTAGCAGAAGACCATAGAAGAGTTATTGTTAATTCACCCACAGTTACATCTTTTCAGTTATTTCTCTCTGTATACTAGCAGCAAAAGATGAATGTTGAGTTTTCAAGGTGTGGTAGATTAGATTTTTTTCATTCAAATTTTTTTGTTCCCTCTTTGCACGTGCCATGTTTCAATGAGAGTGGAGTATGGTTCTCTGTTCCACTGGCCTTTAGACTTGACTATGGAATCTCCTTTGACCAATGGACTGTGGATAGAAGAGACAGTGCACCTGTTTTGGGTGAAGGTTTTTGGAAGCACTGTGTGTTTCTTCATTCCTTCTTGTGTTCCTGCCACTTGCCATGAAGATCTCTCAGGTAGATGATGCTACCTTAGGTTCCAGAAGGAGAGACTCATGAAACAGATACATTCTCAGCCTCCGGTGTGGAGTCAAGCCCATTGTTACAGATTGAACTGTGAGCCCCCAAAATATGTTTTGGTGTCCTGACCCCTATACCTGTGGATATAATCCTGTTTGGGAATATGGATTTCTTTTTATGTTAACGAGGCCATATCGGTATAGGGTGTATCCTAAACCTAATCACTCCTGAGTGATATAAGGAGCAGACACAGAGGCAAGTGAGCACAAACTGGCAAAGATAAATGCCACGTGAAGATCACCAAGAAACTGAGGAATGCTGGAAGAAACAAAGATTTTCCCTAGAGCCAACAGAGAGAGAATTTTACCCTAGTGCCAGGTCCCTAATTTGGACTTCTAGCCTCCTGAACAGTGAGAAAATAAATACTCACTAGTGGTATTTTTGTTATCATGGCACTAGCAAAGTAAGACACCCAGGCAAGCCCACCTGAGCCATAGCTGAGCCATAGCTGAGCCACAGCTGACTCATGAGTAAGAAATAATTGTAATTAAGCCGTTGAGATTTTAGACTTGTTCGTTACCTGGCACTGTCAAAGCAAAAGCTGACTAGTACGTGTGTGTACTTAAAAAACATTTGTATGGAAAAAATATTGTATACATGATAAATAGGGTTAATAATTATACTTACCACAAAAAGTTATTATTAGAATTAAATGCGTAAACATTTTTAAGCACCTAGAAAAGCACTTGGCATAGAGTAAATGCTAGTTGCTTTACGACTTCACATGTTGGAATAGATTGTTACATGGAAAAATCTAATACACCAGTGAAGACCTGATTTATCAGTTAATACCTTGCAACTTCAGATGCTACTATCTGGCTGGTTGAGGGTCTAGGGCATTTTCAGTGTTCAGGAAATTATACAAGATAAGTGTCTCTATGCACTTCTTCCCAGGATTATTTAGTGAAACTAAAACACATTAAAAACTATAACTTGGTCATGTGTTGGACTAATATTTTAGTTAACTTTAGACATGACAATTGTTTAAAATAAGAGATGACCATTATTTCAGATAAGCCATTAGAGAAGAGCTCTTTCGAGTGTATTTATGACTGAACAAGCACTGGAAATGTTAGCCCAAATATTTTTAGAGCTGGAAGAGAAATGTACTACAATTCTGATTGTAAATTTCCCAGTGGTTGCCATGCCATTCAAGTGAAGGTATGAATGCAAAATATCAGTGAACTGATACTTCTCCACTTTTTAAATTAAGACAGCTGTGGAGAGCAAACCAATAGCTGAATTATTCTACCTACACTTTATCCTGTGATATTTCAAAACTGTAATTTAAATGGTAATAAATAATACAGTTTTAGATTTCTGGCAAGGTTGAGTTAAAGGGTTATAGAGGAAGCAACTTAAAAGGAAAATAGAAAGCAGTCTAAATCCTAAAGCAACATTGTTTTAAAGTTCACACTTAACTAAATGCAAGGATAGAATTGCCAAGAAGTATAAGATCCCATTAGCAATGGCCATTGCCCTGTTGACAATGAGGAATCCCACACCCAGGTGAAAGAAACAGATTTCTGGTGCCTTTTAGCACCCTGCAGCAGAGAGATACATAGTAGGGAAATGAAGATCTGCTTGGTAGATGGTTTTTTCTCTCTGATATATCCATGCTTTGTATCTGCCACGTTGCTAGACATTCAATGTATACAATTCCATGTAAAGCTTACAATAATCCTAGGAGGAGGTGTGTTTGGGGTCCCAAGCTCACCCCAAGGTTTGATGATTTCCTAGGAAAAATCACAAGACTGAGCATATAGTCATATTTATGGCTGTGATTTATTACAGAAAAAGGATACACAGCAAAATCAGCAATGGGGAAAAGAAAAAAGGTGCATGGAGCGACGTCCAGAGGATACTAGGTGCAAGCTCCCAAGTGTCCTGTCCCAGTGGAGTCACACAGGATGTACATAATTCTCCCAGCAATGAGTTGTGACAACACTTATGAAATGTTGCTTACCATGGAAGCTCATATTAGGGACTCTGCCCAGGGATTTACTGGGGGCTGGTCAAGAATACGCCCTCTGTCTAGTATGTACCAAAATTTAGACTCCTAGAAGGAAAGCAGGTGTTCAGAATAAACCATATTGTTTTCATAAACAGTTTAGGCACAATGAATATTTCTCATCAGGGAATGGTGGAACCCCTCCCCAAACCTAAGTTCCCAGGTGCCACTCATGGGCCAATCTAGCAAGCAGGTCTTTCTAAGGTAAGTAGTCTCAATCCTGCTATATTAATGTTTTTATGCACAAGAATTGTTATTATCATATCAATTTCCTCAAAGAGGCAACAGAAGCTCAGAGCCCAAGTTAGAAACTGGCAAAACTGGAGACTCAGAACTCCAAAGCATATGTGTTTTCACTCATAGGACCTAGAGCTATTTTAAGCAAGTAGGTGTATGACATTACAAGGTAAATTGTTATTCTTTTTAATTTCAATGAAGTCTGGCTTTATCAGCAGGGAAACAGCAAGTCCAAAGGCCCTGAGGTGGGACTGTGTGTGGCATGCTTGAAAAGCAACAGAAAGGCAACATGACTGGAGTAATTCAGAAGGAAAGAGGAAGGGTTAAGAGGTCTGAGGGATAGCAATGACTAGTTCATGCAGGGCCTTGTAAATGACAGCAAGGACTTTGGATTTTGGAGCAAGGAAATGTTAAGATTTGATGTATGATTTAAATGAGTGTGTGGTGTGAATGTTGTTGAATTAAAAACCCTACCAGGATCCATGGGATATATTGTTGTTCGCCCACTTTTTCCAGCTCTCAGATTTTTTGGAAAGCTGCTTTCCTAATGACAGTGTACAGTGCCTCAAGGCAGGGGCCTTTATGACTGTTCAAAACTGGAAAAAAATGGGTGTGGGCTGCAAATCACTGTTTTACAGGGTACTGTATGAGATGTATGAGGGAAAACAGAAAAATTTTATGTGGGAACCCATATGTCCCAGTGTACTCCAGTGGAACTCTGTGATTTTCAGGGTTCAAATTAGTGGGACGACATATTATCCCACTGGACTCTAAGGGTAGGCTTGTGAAAAGAGGCAGGAAAAAAAAAATCCACTACCTATCAAAAATTCAGACACTCAATGATTCAGCATGCTTCCATTAATGAAAACATATGGTATCAACAAAAAATTCAAAGCAGAAAATAATAGGGTCTTGGAAGGGCTAAACAATGTTATTGCCTCCTCAGGCAACATGATTTTTCATTAATTTAGCATTGTGGTTAAAAGCATCTGCCCAAACTGACTGGAACTGAATCCCAGTTCTGCTATGCCTATTAATTGTGTAATCTCAGGTAGCCTAGCTAGCTTCCTTTTGCCTCAGTATCCTCATTTGTAAGATGGGAATAATATTATTATCCTTACTCAGTTGGTAGTAGTGAAGACTCAGTGAAATAAGACTTATGGCTGGGTCATAGAAATGATCAATACCTGCCTCCCCTTAGTATTCAGTATTGGTTTCCTTGGCCTAAGTGTTTAGGAAATAGAGTAGGAAGGTCTCAGAAAGAGTTAGGACATATTCTACTACTAGCCTGGTCCAACCAGAGGCTCAGGTGCCATCACCCATCAAGTCAGGTGGTTGGGAAGGGGAAGAACACCATTTACTTGGACATTACACCACCTGTGAAAGTTCCAGTGTTCTTCAACATTTGATAACTCATGGCTCTGTCCTTTGCCCCATTCATGGTAGTGTTTTTGAAGATAATAGCATGGATATGTCCCAGGAGCTTAGGCTTTGCATGGGATTAAGTACTTAACAGAGATGGGGCATGTTTAAGATTGGGTGGAGCAAGGAAAAGATGAACAGGGTTGGAGTCCACCTATTAGATAATCTTTTTGTTGATATCCTCCTTCCTATCTCAAACAGCATTAGTCTAATACAATTATAGTTCCTGGGTGGTGCTTGACTGCTAGTCGAAAGGTTGATGGTTCAAACTCATGCAGCGGTGCTTTGGAAGTCGGGCCTGGTGATCTTCTTTGGAAGGGTCACTGCCTTGAAAGCCCTATGGAGCAGTTCTACTCCGCATGGCAACTAAAAACAACGACATAGTTGATCTCAAACTTTTGGCTGTGACAACTAATGAAGGGTCTGATTTTTAAGCCCTACAGTTAACATGAAGAGTTAATACAATTATTGGACCATAGAGGTTTTCAGTCATACACATAGCTGGTTACATAGAAGGAATAACGCCACAGAATTTAAAAAATAGTAATTTAATGTACATCCTAAGAGTGATTCTTTTCTCATTATCTTCCTCATGGAGACATTTTTCTTTTCTTAGCCTCGGGTCTATTTTTAAGAACTTGGTAAATGTAATAATGGATATTTAAGTACTTCAAAAGTGCCTACCTGTGTTCAGACAATTTAGGCTTAATGACTGACCTGTCACTGGTAGAAGAAAGATGGCTGTATGAAAAACCATATTGCAGAGGGGATGGCACCGACCACATCATTCCCTTGTTGAGATGTCATTGCCCAGAGACACATCTGTCATAGCCTCAGAATTATGAACAAAAGATTCACCAGGCTTTTAGTTATGATGCTTTTAAGAAAAAAATAAACAGAGATTATACATTTGGGATTCAGAAGTACATACAGAAAACTTGAGATGGGTTCATTTATAATTTAAAAATAAAGCTGTTTTCTAAGAAGAAAATTACCATCACTATGCCAAAGAAGATGTTTTAAGTCTCTTGGTTTCCCTTCCTTGGATTCTTTTATTGCAACGTCTCCTGGACATGACCTATAAGGCAGTAACTGGGTTCCACCAGGCACTGTCCACTCCAGGAAAGCTCCCACAAAGCATGTTGTGTCATTGTTAGGGTCCCTACTTGTATTGCATAGACACTCATGATGCAGTTGCTCTGTGGTCTGTGCTTGGTTTTCTGACCTGAGCCCTAATTCAACTACATTTGCCTTCTCAACAGCTGTAGCCACCTATCTTCTTTTGGGCATCTGACTTCAGCTTCCAATTTCTATTCTTTGGATTTGAACTTAGCCTTCATGCCTGACTCCTTGTTTCTTATTTGTCCTTTTCTACTTGTGTGAATCCTTAGGCCTTTCCCTCTGGTCAAGTTGTTTGAATCTCACCTGTCTCCTGGTTCTTCCTCATCTGAACTTTCTGATTCTGTCTTGATTCTGGAATCTGTGGCCACAGTTGGATTTGTCACATTCATTTACCTGAGTCTACTACACTGCCTAAACCTCAACATGATAAGACCTCTCTGTTCTTACTTAACTCTCCATTCTGGCTTCAACTCACCTATCCCATTTTTATGCCATTCAACATCCAGGACTGACAAAGGAATGAGTTGAGGAAATGTTCTTAAATTCAAATCATTTTTACACTGTCCATAGTGTTAACATAATGTTGAAATTGTAGGAAGAAAAAAATCATGGTCTTTAGAGTAGCACCAACAGGGTAGTCACTCAAAAAAAATTGCCAGGTAGTTACCAGAAAAATGTGTTAAATTTTATGATCAAAAGCTTCTATTTCAACATGGTCTCATCATGGGTTTACTTCCCCCTGTAGCAGCGACTCCCTAATCTGGAGACACAATCCAGACCTCTCTCATAAGGTCCAGATCTTCCCATGCTTGACTCTCAGGATCTCCAAAATATAACTCTTGATCTTCCTACTTGTTCTACCTGTTCTTCCTCTGGTTATCTCAATCTCAGTATATAGTACCACGCTGTATCGCAGTGCTGAATCCCCAAACCTGGGAGTCCACTCTGACTTCTCTGTCATCCTCCACATCCAATCCAATTCTTAATCCATTCTTCTCCCAAAGTGTCCGTTGAATCTATACATCTTTCTGATTCCTCACTATATTAGTTTCCTATTGCAGCAGTAACAAATTAACACAAATTTAACTGCATAAATAACAAAAGTTACTATCTTACATTACTGTCATCTCTCTCTTAGACCACTACAAAGTCTTCTAGCTAAGTGTCCCATCAACTAAGCTTGCCCCTTTCCAACTTTTCACCATCCTACAGTCAGATAGGTCTTTCCAAAATGCAAATCTAATTGTATCACTCTGGCCTAAATATCTGACAAGACTTTTCATTGATCTAGAAACAAAACCAAAGCTCATAAGGGTCCCAGGGGTCTACCCTTGCACATCTCTCTGTTGTTGTTGTTGTTGGTAGGTGCCGTCGAGTCAGTTCTGACTCAAAGAGATCCTATGTCAACAGAACGAAACACTGCCCAATCCTGCGCCATCCTCATAATTGTTGCTACATTTGAGTTCATTGTTGCAGCCACTGTGTCAGTCCCTCTTGTTGAGGGTCTCTCTCTTTTTCGCTGACCCTCTGCTTTACCAAGCATGATGTCCTTCTTCATGGACTGGTCCTTCCTGATAACATCTCCAATGTAATTGAGACAAAGTCTGTCCATCCTTGCTTCTAAGGAGCATTCCGGCTGTACTTCTAAGACAGGCTCGTCCATTCTTCTGGGAGTCCACAGTATATTTAGCATTCTTCACCAACACCAGAGTTCAAATGCATCAGTTCTTCCTTATTTATTGGATATCTCTCTAGCGTCATAAACCCATTCTCCTCCTCATTAAGTCCTACCACCCTGAGTCACCTTTATTCCCTTAAAGACTTCCTTCCCCCTCCAACTTTTGCCTCTTTCTGGTTTGGTCCCCACCTGCCTCATCTCACCCCAAACCCTAAGTTGTACTTCTGATCTCAGGTCAAATACCACTTCTTCAGGCGGAGGTCACTTTTTTATTTTCTCTCTCTTTTTTATTGTATTTTAGATGAAGGTTTACAGTAGCTTCTCATTAAACAGTTAGTACACATTGGTTAACAACCCCACGACATATCAACACTCTCCATTCTCAACCCTGGGTTCCCTATTACCAGCTTCCCTGTCCCCTCCTGCTTTCTAGTTCTTGCCTCTGGGCTGGTATGCCCCTTTAGTCTTGTTTTGTTTTATAAGCCTGTCTAATCTTTGGCTAAACGGTGAACCTCAGGAGTGACTTCATTACTGGGCTAAAAAGGATGTCTGGAGGCCAAACTCTCTGGGTTTCTCCAGTCTCTGTCAGGCCAATAAGTCTGGTCTTTTTTTGTGAGTTAGAATTTTGTCCTACATTTTTCTCCAGCTCTGTCCAGGACCCTCTACTACGATGCCTGTCAGAGCAGTCAGTAATGGTAGCCGAGAACCATCTAATTTTACTGGATTCAGTCTGGTGGAGGCCGTGGTAGATGTGGCCCATTAGTCGTTTGGACTAATCTTTCCCTTGTATCTTTAGTTTTTTTCATTCTCCCTTGCTCCCAAAGGGGTGAGGCCAGTGGATTATCCTAGATGGCCACTCACAGGCTTTTAAGACCCCAGACGCTACTCACCAAAGTAGAATGTAGAACATTTTCTTTATAAACTATGTTATGCCAATTGAGCTAGATATTGGCCGAGACCATGGTAGGGGGGTCACTTTTGAACTCCAGACTACCTTTCCTGTTATATTTTCCCATGGCTTCTTTAATAACAATTATTTCACTACAAAAAAGATTCTTTCGAATTACAGAAATGGTGCATGAATATGTGCCTGTGAATAAGTCAAACAACGAAGAAACACAGAAAGTAAAAACTAAACGTCAGTTACCACGCCTTTTTCCATCATAAAATCCCAAACCTTCTGAACTTTTTTCAGTTTGTTTTTGCCATCCCTAGAAAATTCACTACCTGAGTTTTTGTGCATAAATATGACCACACTGTGTATACTGTTGTGGTATTTGCTTTTCGTGTCATTTAACCTTTTTGGCAGCTAAGTTAAAAAAAAGAATAAAAGAAAAAAATATAAAAAAGAAAATCTTGGCTATCTTTCCATATCAGTACAACACACATCAGTACTTGCTTTTCTTTTTTCTTTAATCTGTATTTTTTGTTGTTGTTAGTTGCTGTCGAGCTCATTCTGACTGATGACGACGCTATGTGTGCAGAGTAGAACTGCTTCCTAGGGTTTTCAAGGCTGTGGCTTTTGGGAAGCAGATTGGCAGGCCTGTGTTCCAAAGTCTCTGGGTGGGTTCAAACCGCCAGTGTTTCAGCTGGTAATCAAACACTTAGCTGTTTGTGCCACTCATGGACTCCCAAAGTCTGCACAGAATTTAATACACTGGAATGTACTATAATTCGTCTATTGATTCTTTCATTGATTACCGTTTATGGTTTGTTTGTTTGTTGCTCCTAGTAAATCTCCAGTGAGATTCCTTGTTTATGTATCATTCTGCATAAACATGAGCACTTCTGTAGCACAGATCACTAGGTATGGAAATAATGGGGTGAAAGGCATGTATGTTTAACATTTTTAAAATGCTGCAAAATTGGCTTTCAAAACAACTGGATAACTTTCCTCTCCTATCAACATTGTTGGAAAGCAAAGTTGGTCTTCTCTAGTAAACCATAAACCCCATCATTTAATCCCCATGTTATCTGTGCGTGACCCATACTAGGTGATCAATAAATATTCGTTGAATGAATGAAAGGTCGCTGGGATGAAATATTTCAATTGATAAGCCCAATTGGTAGTTTAATGAGATTGGCTTTTAACAAACATGCAGCCCGTATGGTAAGATCAGCAGTGAGCGACAGGGCTCCAAATCCTCGCCTCAGGCTCGACTTGTGAGGAACCCACCTTCAAACACACAGCTCCTCAGAGGCAGAGTGGGGCAGAGTTGTGTACTTGCTTGAAGTTCTGGCAAGAGTAGGTTGACAACCTGACCACTCCTAAAGTCTCTAATTATGTTTTTTTTTTTTAATAAAGTATTAAGTATAAAAAATTATTCCCGTTGAAGAAGTTTGGTCAAAATATCAAGAAGGGGAATTCACTGCTATGAGTAAAGAATGCAACCTCATGGGTGGTTAAATACTAGAAATCTGCAATACAATTTTACACAAAGGATCACAGTTTTTTTTTCTTTAATTTAAATCATTGAGATGTGTCACTGAATTTTGCTTTTCTCCTCAGACAATCTGACACCCTGAACAAACAGGAACTCTACTCCTGACGTGTCAACTGCAAACTGAAATTTCCATGTGCTGAAATTCCAGCCGTAAGGTATAATTCTCACCTCCAGGCTCCCCTCTTCACTTTAGTATCTTCCTGACAGCAGATGTACCCAAAGGGAAGGACACCATGGGCTTGGTTCAGGCAGCCCAACTATAGCAGCAGAATAACAATAATTAGCTTCTGACATGGTACCTGAAGTTGCCCAGTCCCTTGGTAAAATCATTCCAGATTTTCTCATTTAATGCCTGTCATCTGAGGCTCTCAAAACCCGGAAGAGCCTGAGGATAAAGCTGGCAGCAGGGGGATGAAGGTAACCAGTGCACTACAGGCTTTCTCAGTTACACAGGAAGCCAAGGTGCTGCGACTGAATCGCACAGGAACTGGCTGCGTGCCAGTGGGATGTGACTTGCATTACAGCCTGACTATATCTGTTGTAGATGAAGATTATCTTAACACATCTCTCTATTCTTTCTTCCCTCTGTCCTCCCTCCACCTTTTCTTCAGTAAGTACTTTACTGAGCACCTATTAAATGTTAGGCACTGCTCTGGATGTTGAAGACTCAACAGAGAAACAAAGATCCCTGCCACCCTTATGCAGCTCATATTCCAGTAAGGAGAAAAAAGCTATAAATAGCTATATTACTTAGTATATTAGAAGATGATGAGACCTGGGAGAAAGAAAACAAAAAACAAAAATAAATAACAAAAACAAAAGAAACAGGGACAGGGGGCAGTGGTTGCTGGGATTAGGTTCTAGTAGCAATTATGTGGACAGGGATGAGAAGGTGTCCCTGAAAAGGTGATATTTGGCCAAAAATCTGAAGGCAGTAAAGGTGCAAACCAAGAGAACATCTTGCCAAAGAGTTCCAGGAAGAGAAAATGGCAAGTGCTTGGGCCCTGAGACATGGTTGGTATGTTCCAGAAATAGCGAGGAGGCTGGAGGCTGAAGAAAGGAGAGCAAGGTGGGAAGAGGGGAGATGGAGGGTCAGAGATGAGCTCTAAGTCAGTGTTTCTTCAAATATGGGCCCCAGACCAGCAGCATCTGCATCACTGGGAGCTTGTGACACATGCCTTTGTGCCCCAACCAGGACCTACAGAATTAGCAACTCTGAGGGCTGGGGCCAGCAATCTGGTTTTATCAAGTTTGAGAAGCAGTGACATAGGACATCATTGGTTGCTACAGGACTTTGGCATTTTTCCTGAGTGGAAAGGGTCGTCATTGGAATACTTAGTGACTTGGTAGGAAGTAAGAGTAATTTGGGTTATGACGTGAGTTAGCTGATTTTATTCTTTTCAGGTACATTCATTTTCCTAGACCACACAAGGATTGTATGGGGAAAGAGTGATTATTTATGATCTGCCTCCCTTAGCATGGCCTTAGCCTTTCAGAGCTTCTCTCTGGATAGTGGCTGGTCCTGGAAGAGAGGATGCCTTATGTCTTTGTGATGGCAACACACTGCAGTGGATGTCTGGGTTTACCTGCAGATCCTTCTCACTGTGACTCTTGCATAGAAAATTTTCTATATCTGAAGATTGAGATTTAGCATAATTTGGTGTCTACCTGATGGAGAACCAGTTGTTAACTCAGCAAAATCATGGCAGTAGTATACACCAGGCATCAGACATTAACAGCAACTGTGATTACTTCTGCTTGGTCAGCTTTTCTAAGAAAACATGACAGTGTGTACCATTTTCATTGTGATCCTGGGAATGCTAGCATGGAATTAAGGCACTATAGTGAGGAGTACCTAAAATGGTACCGGTGACAAAAAGAATGCTTTGTAATACATGTGGATTTCACATAATTCCCTTCTGTAATGTGGTGCTCACTCTGTGAGGTGTGTTTCTAGCCTGGGACTACATTTCCCAGACCCCTTTGCATCCCTGTATTGCCATATGACTAGTTCTAGCCAATAGAATGTGTGGGGATATGAAGTCACTTCCAGACCAGGGATTTTAGTTGGCTGGATGTAGAGAAAGATGAAACTCAACGGAGTGGTAAAGTTTCAAGGTGGAAGGAGCCCGGGTCTCTGAATAGCTGCATAGAAGTGATCCACCTGCTGACCAGGAGCACCTGCACTGGACTTCCTGCAACAGATAAATAAAATCTATTTGGTTAAGCTAATGAAATTATGGGGTTTAGTTGTTACAACAGTGAGCTTTACTCTAGTACACATCTCACTTTTTCCTGATAACATCATTAAAAAAAAAATTTTTTTTTTTTATGCTGTCTTCAAATAGCATTAGCCTCATATCAAAGAAAAAAAGGCCAAGTATTAGAATGAAAACACTTACCTAAGGTCACCCAGCTAGCTGGTGATGAACATAGGACCATACTAAGCTCTTCTGGCTTTTAATATATGGGTTTTACATTATATTTTGGAGTCTGTGTATGGCACAGTTAAGCACTTGGCTGCTAAGCGAAGGATTGGTGGGTCAAGTCCACCCATTGGTGCCTGAGGAGAAAGTCCTGGCAATCTACTTCCAAAAAAATCAGTCACTGAAAATCCCACAGATCACAGTTCCACTCTGACGTACGTGGGGTCACCATGAGTTGGAATCACCTTGACAGTGCCTGGTACTGCTACTGGCACTGGTCCCTTATATTTAGTGAACCAAGAATCAGACACAAAGATAAAGTAGTAGCGGTGGTGATGATTAGCCTTGGTAGCTCAGAGGTTAAGAGCTCGACAGCTAACCAAAAGGTCGGCAGTTCGAATCCAACAGCCGCTCCTTGGAAACCCTATGGAGCAGTTCTACTCTGTCCCATAGGGTCACTAGGAGTCGGAATCACCTTGATGGCAACGAGTTTGTTTTTTTCTAATGCAAATTTTCAGCAGTAAAAAACCTTGAGGAAGACTGTCCATTAACTTGTTAATAAAATCATTGCATATTTTAGAAGATGGACTCTACTGTGATACAGCAGCTTAAGCCTTGCTCCTTTAGACGTAAAAGTTAACAAAGGCAAAATGATTGCAATGGTAAGATCTGCAGTGGTTTGGGCCAATGTTTTGTTTTTACCAAATCTTGATTTTAGTCTAGAGGTTTGATGTTCCTAGAAAACAATCCCACTATACAGTGGCTGTTTTACCTGGGAAGGTAACATCAAGGAAAAAATACTGCTAGAAGAGTAACTCCTAATTTCCACATCTCAAAACTGTGTCTAAAATGTACTTATGTGAAGGTTCCAGCTAGAGTTACTTAAATAGCATTGTCATTTCCCTCTCTCTGTTATGCATAATAGTAACACTTTGAAATTCAAATCTTTGAAACATGCCCAAATGCGTTTTCCTCTCCCACTTATTGAAACTGTTCAATTTGGGTAGGTTTTCTGGATAATGGTGGGATTTTTAACTCTTTTAAAATGGAAAGTGTCTCATTGTTCCTATTTTCTATACTGTCAGAATTATGAAAGGTGTGAGCTCAGCAGAGATTGTCCTTCCCTTTGAAAATGTATGGCAGGGCGATGCATTGGAGCCCATATCCAGCAGGTTTTTTCTGATTTCTCAAGTAAAAACAGGGAACTTACATTACCACTGAGCAGGTCGTTTTTAGAATATATTCTTTTAATAGAGGAAGACAGGAGCTTTTTGAATGAAAAGAGGATTTAAGCCTGTTGCTTTCCACTTCTACTTTTCTATATGCAACTTTCATCACCTACTTGCACTAAAGCCCCAGACTGGAAGCTACCTTTTTCTCATCAGCAGTAGAACGAATAAATGAATTGTGGTATATCTGTATAATGGAATACTATACAGCAATGAGAAAGCACTATACAGAAAAATTAAGGTGAATTTCACAAACATAATGTTGAGTGAAAAAAACACCAGAAACAAAATAAGCCCATATTTTAAGAGTCCATATAGTCAATTTAGATAAAACTCAAGACAGGCAAAGCTCATCTATGATATTAGAAGTCAACACAGCAGTTACCATTGGAAGGGTTAAGAACTTGAAAGGAATATGGGAATGGGAATCTCTTGGGGAAATGTTTTTTTCTTTTCTTTTTAAATCTGGCTGCCTATTATATGATGTGTTCACTTTGTAGAAATTCACTGATTAGTCTCTTTCTCTGTATGAATGTTATACTTCAACTAAAAAGTTCAAAATATAATGATTTCTGTCCTTTGGTCTGGTCTGCTTCCATATGATGTTATGTGTCACCAGGAAATTAAGTCACTACGATGTATTTCCTTAATTTTTTTTAATTTTTCTGCTCCAAAAATGCCCATACCAAAACCAAACCAAATCAATTGCCATCGAGTTGTTCTGACTCATAGCGACCCTATAGAACAGGGTAGAACTGGCCCAAAATGGTTTCCAAGGAGTGTCTGTTGGATTTGAACTGCCGATCCTTTGGTTAGCAGCCAAGTGCTTAAGCATTGCGCCACTGGGGCTCCAAAAATGCCCATAGGAAGCTTCAAAATGGGTCAGACACAGGCATAACAGTCCCTTCCATCAAGGCAACACTGTACAATAGAAAGAGCCTTAGACAACATGTCATAATGCTTGAGTTAGAGAGGTGACTCCGTTCTGGGGCTCAATTATCTCACCACAGAGAGATGTGGAAGAGAGACTCTGTAGGGCCTAACCAAGCCAACAAAGCTCTGATTCCGACAAACAGAAGCTCATCATTTCCTCTGATTCTTCCAAACAGTTCAATGGATTGACATGTTCTTTTGCACATGAGCAAAGTGATCACAAGAAATGCTTCAACCTCCAGTAGTTCCCTACATCAGACCTCAAAAGATTCTATTGAACTCTAAAATTCTTCTGATGCTCTGGGAATTGGGACTTGGAAAATTAATAAGATTTATATTCAAAATGGCTGGAGAATGCAGTATTGCAGTATAATCTATGCAGAAACAGTCCTGGCTAAACAATGGAACTTTGCCAGATATCCTTTAAATCTCGTGGAACACCATTTGGTTTTTCAAAAAGAACCAAGAGAATATTTGCTGCTGCTGTTGGTTTTAATTATTTCTCCCACATTCTTCTATAATTATCAGCCCATATCTCTGGCAGTACTAAAGGTAATAGTCATGCATGGATGAGGGTTATTGTTTTCACAAAAATGGTTCTCAGCCTCCAGCTCCATGTTATATATCATAGTCTCTTAAATACAAGACTGAAGGACATTTAAAATCAGAAAAAAAAAATTCTCTGAGACATAGCTCTGACCCACAAATGTCAAATTATTTTATTAAAGAAGGGTCTTTCCATAAAAAGGGCACAGAAGGCAGATTTTTGCAATACAACTTGAGGAGGCAGAGTGTGAAGGAGCAATTTGATTGTCATCAGTGTGCAACAATTATTCAAAAGTTAAGTTATTTTATAGAACAGCAAATGTGACATTCCATTAACTATCCCACCCAACCTTCAAATCCCTTCTTCCTGGGTACATGACTACCTGGCTAGGAACCACAATTCCCAGACCTCATTACTGCTAGCCGTAACCAAATTCTTGCCATTATGATGAATGGAAAGGTTGTGTATGACTTCTAGGCCATCTGCTTAAAGATAGAAATGCTTGCCCTAGACTTGGTTCTTTTTTTTCCTTTTCATTGCCTGGAAATGGTGACAATTAAAAGAACTTTGGAAACCACATCTTAAGGATAGTAGAGCCTCAGTTAGCCTGGATCCCTGGATTATATTGTGGAACAGAGCTTGCCTAGGCTACTGAGAAAAAGAGAGAGAGAGAGAGATCTTCTTTGATACATTGTATGTATTGAGACTCTTTCTTATAGAATCTTAGCCCTTACCTTAACGCTTTCAGGACCAGCAGTATATATAGCTACCGCTTACTTTCTGTATCTCTAGGGTTCATTGGGAAGACGCTGTCCCACTGACAGTATGTACTGTTGGCAGGCAGGGTCCTATATAACAGTTTGAAACAGAAAAAAAAAAAAAAGGTATATGCTGCAAATTACTGTTTTTACAGGGTATTGTGTGAGGTGGTGCTGAATCATTGAATTTTTGGGTAGGAAAAACATGAATTTTCAAAATTTTTCATTTGGTACACATATGTACCTCCAAACTCTGGGGGTAGAATTTGTGTTCACAAGGGGTACACATATGTGCTTCTGGACTCCAAGGGTACCATTTGTGGAATGAGGCACAAAACAAAAACCATATTACCTACCAAAAATTCAGACACACTCAACGATTCAGTATGTCCTCCACTACTGAAAACATATAGTATCAACAAAAAATTAAAAGGAAAAGAAATAATTTAGTCACAACCCACTAAGAAAGTGCTATATGCTTGTAAATGAGCTGAAGAGGCAGAATGAGAGGGGAGGAGGAAGAGAAAAGTAGAGTTCATCACTTCTCAGAATAAAATGAATGCAAAAGAATCCAGCATAATTTAACAAAGACAAGACAATTCTACACATGTGCCCATTTAGAAGGAATAACTGGAGCTACATAATTGATAGTAGTCATTGGCTGTGAAACAAGTGTGATATAGCATCCTAACTATTTATAGGAAGCTATTAACAGAGAAAAGAAGTCCCTCACTCTTCAATACAAAGGAAATTTTGGAAAAAATCTCTGCAGCAAAAACAAACTAAGTGGGAAGTAATAAATGTTGACTTATGGAGTTATGTTGCTTGAGCAATGATACCAATTTTCTTGTTCTCTAAGAAGCCTGCCTACTCCTGGCTATGATACCCCCCTACACACACACACACACACACACACACACACACACACACACACACACTACAACCTGCATGAAACAATGAAACTACAAACAACAGCAAAAATTTGTTGAGTGCTTTGTACGTGTGTGTATCTGTGTGATCTGTTGTCTACCCAGTGGATGTGTGTATGTTGAGTTGATTCTGACTCATAGTGACCCTATATGACAGAGTAGAACTGCCCCAGAGGGTTTCCTAGGCTGAAATCTTTATAGGCTCAAATCGCCAGGTCTTTTCTCCCATGGAGCAGCTGGTAGTTTTGAACTGCTGACCTTTCGGTTAGCAGCAGAGCACTTAACCATTGTGCAACCAGGGGTCTTTATAGTGGATATAAGGGAGCCAATTCCTCCATGAACTTAAATCCTCCCATGGCTAGAAAAATAACATAATGTTGCATTTGCATACCGGGATGGTAACTACATGCCTTCAGCAGGATAGCATGCCATGAAGGCTGAACTATTCGCTCTTTTTCCCTTGCCCTTTCTTAGGACCAAGAAAAATGGCCAGGATTAGGTGGGCAGTCAGTGGTTGGATCAGAAAAAACACAAATGACCACTTGGAAAGGAAACCCATGAACTTTATCAGGGTGTAACACTGAAAGTGAGGACAGCATTTTTGTACAGTGCCATCAGTGTGGTTCTCCAACCAATAAACAAAAGCACCTTTTAGAAGTTGCATTAGGGTGCCATTTAATTGGCTGTTACAACAACTTCTGCCCTACTGGGAAAACTTATCGAAACACACGCATTTTTTCCAGTTTCAGCTAGTGATGCTGCATCTGCTAAGACATAGTTGCCTAAATGCAGAAATGAAAGGGAATGTCCATTTCTATAGGGCCCTCCCACTGGAGAAGGCACGATGGAGCACGGGTGCAGACGAGCGCTGACTCCTCTGGAGGCCTGTAAGCATGGAATGTCCAGGGCATATGCAAGAGGGTTCCCTTACTTGGATCCACAAGATCGTAGGGTCATTTTTTATGTGTCATGGAAGACAAAATCCAACGTTGTGCTAATTGCAGAAGTCAGTGGATATTTCTATAATAAAAGGCATTTGCTACAAGCGTGATTGTAATTGTTTCATACAATATATCTAGCAGACCTTTTAAGACTCACACAGCAAATGTTCAAATGGCAGAGAACATCCATTTTTTGAAGGGAAAAGGTCATTTTTTTTTTATTTTCTATTTAATAAAGTTGATTTAGGTTGGTTTTCTTTGAAGCCAGATTACTGCTATATTTACTTGTTTTTTTTTAAAAAAAATCCTTATACATTTATTTATACACATGACATTGTTAAATCCCCAGCAAGTGTCCTTCTTCTGGAAACATCTTGAAGAAACTGAATTCCACTTTGAAGTGGTTTGCATATGCCGTTTTCTTCAATATTTATGTGCAATCATTTTAGATGTGATCCTTCCTTCATTCTTCTGAGACTAGAATTTCCTCTTGCATTAAAATCTGAATAAATCTCTCCTAGAGGCATTTGTAAGAAGGTATGTAAATAAGATGATTTTATTTTTTATCAAGGAAAGAAACAAGGACTTGAGAGTATCATCAACTGAACAACACCCAAGCTAGGAACACACATGCCTTGGTTTGGGTACAGAGAATTGGCCACATGGGTATTTCCAATTCTTTGATTGAAGTAAAGGTGGCCCCGACTTTAAAACAGACCCTGGCCCCATTACAGAATTCCCGATCCTTCCATGAGAATCGGTCACATCCTGTAGAAAGCTAGGTTAGAAAGAGTTTAGTTACTAGTCTTTAAATGTGAAATTTCTTGAAGGAAGGAAGGAACAAAGGAAAGAAGACATTGCCATCGAGTTGATTCCGACTCATAGCAACCCTATGAGACAGAGTAGAACTGCCCCACAGAGTTTCCAAGGATGTAATCTTTAAAGAAGTAGACTGCTGCATCTTTCTCCCACAGAGCAGCTGGTGGGTTCAAACTGCTGACCTTCTAGTTTGCAGCTGAGTGCTTAACCACTGTACCACCAGGACTCCCAAGGAAAGAAGAAAAGGAGAGAATCAGAGGGGGAGGAGAAAAGAATTGGATTTTCTTATAGACCTAACCCTAGAAATAGTCATATACTAGAAATAGTCATATATTATGGATTAATTCGGAAACCCTGGTGGCATAGTGGTTAAGTGCTGCAGCTGCTAACCAAAGGTTTGGCTGTTCGAATCCGCCAGGTGCTCCTTGGAAACTCTATGGGGCAGTTCTACTCTGTCCTGTAGGGTCACTATGAGTTGGAATCGACTCGATGGCACTGGGTTTGGTTTGGTTTTGGTTATGGATAAATTCAGGTTTTGAGGGCAGCTTAGGAACATATACGTCACATACAGGTTCTACGCAAATTTTTACTTCAAATCATACTTACCCAACTCATTATTAAACTCTGGAAATGCAGCCCATTTATACATGTAACATTTATTGCATGTCTGGTTTATGTAGGTGCTTATGGTTGTATTATTCAATACATGTGAAAGCTTGGTACATAATAGATACTCAGTAAATTCTAGGAAACAAAAGTTAAATATTAGTGTATGCTCAATCCCAAAATCACACCATCATAGTGGGTGTTCTTTCCTTTTTACTTAAACCACATAAACAGGTGAAAAAAAAAAAAAAACCCCAAACCCATTGCCGTCGAGTTGATTTCAACTCATAGCCACCTATGGGACAGAGTAGAGCTGCCCCATAGGGTTTCCAAGGTTTTAATCTTTACGGATGCAGATTGCCACATCTTTCTCCCACAGAGCAACTGGTGGGTTCCAACTGCTGATCTTTCGGTTAACAGCCAAGCGCTTTAGCCACTGTGCCACCAGGGCTCCTCAAAAAGACATGGGAGGTGTAAACGCAAACAGATGGGCTCTTGAACCACAATCTGTATTTGCTAATGCTTGCGCAGAAATGGCTTCACCTACAAAGGATGCAGCAAACAGTTGTTGCTGCCTTAGATGGAAAAGGTATACTCGAAAACCCATGAGGTCACTTGCGATTCTCAAGGGTAGAGACTCAAAGTATACCTTCCACCTCCTGTTATCTCCACGTGTTCATCTCTGTGTAAAACCACCGCCCATACAAAAGGAAGAATTACATAGGAAAGAAAGAGATCTTAACACTGAGGGACAGATACAGAATGTTTTTAGTGTGGTTGACATCTTACTGCATTTAAAATAACTACACAATGCCAGTTGGCCTTCCTGTTACAACAGATGGAAGGAACTTACACTTTGTCCTTAATGTGTTTCCAGGAAAGGGACTTTAAGTCTGTTTATTATCATTTTTATTGGTAAAGAGATAAAGAACTCAAAAGAACTGAACCTCTCAAATCTCTTAAGTAAAAGCAATAACCTTTAAAACAAGGCTACTTAGTAGAACCTTCTGTAACAATATAAATGTTGGATATACGCACCATCCACTAAAGTAACCATGAGCCCCATATGGCTTTGAGCACTTGAAACGCGGTTAGTGCTATCAAGGAGTTGAATTTTTAATTGTATTGCATTTTAATTGCTTTATATTTAGATTTCAATAGGCACACATGGCTAGTGGCTACCCCATGGGACAGTGTATCTTGAAAGGCTTATCTGAGATAAGTGGTTAATATTCCCCTATAATTTATCTGATTGATCTAATGACAATTTACCTGTCACCTAAGATTTCCAAATATCTGTTCTTCTTAAAATAATCAAGCTGAAAAATTCCTTTCCAGCCTCTCCCTGACCATCAGTATACTATATTCCTGGTTTGTGGGACTTTTCTGTTTACAGATTCCTTCTGGGTAATTTGTCTCTGCTCACACTCCTACTGAATGGGAACCTAGTTGTTGTATACCACTGGACTTCACTCATCAGTCCCCTGCACTCTGGTGCAGTCTATTCATAAGCTGGCCAATTAGCAACAAAGTCTAGTGAGAAAAGTTACACTGGGCTAAAGGAAGACATGGATTTGGAATCAGAAAACTGGGAGATTTTGTTAGTTAGAATGCAAATGAGACCAAAGTAATATATTATGATTTGTTGTCCTATAGAAGGATCTGGGCAGTCTAATGGCACCATGTAAATTAGAATTATAAGGGCAGAAAAGCTCTGCGGAAGCCAGGAAGTCCAGCAGCAGAACTAGAACGAGAATGGAAGGGCCTTGCTGGAGGAAGTACATAATTATCTCAGCCCTTGACAGGCAAGACTAGTTCCAAAATCTGTTTCCACTATCGTCACTATTCTTAGATATTCTTGAGAACAGGGACAGACTATCCAATAACAAGGCAGGCACGGACTTACCTGTGTTTACTTCCTAGTCTGTAGGGCACAATTTCACCTGTTTTTCACCACATCAATGATGTAATGGAACCCACATGAAATTGTGCCCTACAGATTGGTACACCCATTGCCGTTAATATCTGACTCACAGAGATCCTAAAGGAAAGAGCAGAATTGCCCCATAGGGTTTCCGAGGAGTGGCTGGTGGATTCAAACTGCAGACCTTTTGGTTAGCAGCCTGAGCTCTTAACCACTGCACCACCAGGGCTCTAACAGCTTAGTAAGTAAACACAATTAAGCCTGTGAGTACCTTGCTTACTGTAAGCCTATGCGTACTTTACTTGCTGTCCAACCTGCCCGTGCTTGAGACCCTCGGTTTTAACAAAGACTCCTTATCCCTTTTTCTGAGTAGCCTGAGAAAGCCTCTGTTCATGAACCTACACAGCTTTTATAAACCTATGTGGAACGGAAACACCATCCATATAAACCTTGAGATGAACCTGGGTATCAATCCTAGAGAAAAAATGTTGTTGTTAGCTGTCATTGACTTGGCCCCCGAGTCATGGTGTCCCCATGCACAATGCAACAAAATGCTGCCCAGTCCTGTGCCATCCCCACGATCAGACCGTTTTGATCTATAGAGTTTTTATTGGCTGATTTCTAGAAACAAATCGCCAGGCCTTTCTTCCTAGTCAGTCTTAGTTGGAAGCTCCGCTGAAATCTGTCCTGCATTACAGCAACACACATGCCTCCACCGACGGGGTGGTGGTGGCTGCACATGGGGTGGATGGGCAGGAATCGAACTATGGCATCCCACGTGGGAGGCAAGAATTCTACTATCGATGCCTCATAGATGAAGAATACAACATAGGCTCTACGGGATGGGTTGCCTTTTCTTCCATGTTTCTGCGTAAGGCTTTTCCATGGCTAGGTAGTGCTTCTGCGTACTCTTTGCTACTGAAGTATTAATTGAGTCCATTATTTGAACGTGAGAGAGACCATATGGAGCGGGCTAGGACATCCTGGCTGGGTAGACAGAGGGTGGCAGAACCTGGCAAGATTCTCGATGTCTTAGGTTGGGTTCCTAGAAGCAGAGCCTGAAGCAGAAATTGGGATGCTTGTGATTTATTGAGGGAGTGCTCTCAGGGAAGCAGGGGAGGGGAGGATAAGAGATGAGCAAGCATATGGTCTTAGCTGGAGTCTAGTCTCAGCCTGAACCCATTGGGAGCTCTGGAGCACCCACTGTACCATGGGCAAGGGGGGCCAACAGTTTGTACTCTTATGTCAGCCAGTCATTGGCTATGAGCGTAGCATCTTGGGTGGAGGTGCTCCCGCTGGTCAAGGGCAATTCTCCATAGAAGGGGCCAGCTGTGAGCTGTTAGCAGCCAGTACTCACAGCAACTGGACGATGGCCCACAGGCCTGGTAAGGGGAGTCTGGAGATCTGGGTGGGGCACTTACAACATCTACTATACATTTCTTTCTAAACAGGAACTCCAGTTCCCAGGAGAAAATGCTGTATTTTAGAATTGTTTGTATTAAATTGAGCGAAGGGGCTTTTTCAAATGTAGAATGATCAAGGACTTGGAGATCCTAGAAGCTCTTAAGTAGGTAGAATTGAATACATATATGGCAAAAAATGAATACAAAGAGCGTGTCAAAACAGGCAAGCTGAATACCCACGGAGGCACTGAGTACACCCTTCTCTCATGCAAGGATGGCAAAATGAAGGGTTAGAATACTGTTAGAATACAGTGACAAATGCTTCAATTTGGACTAGAAAGAGCAAATGGAACCAAAAGTGGTTAGAACGAGGCATGGCACACAGTAGTGCTTCTAAATGTTTTTTCAACATTTAAATACATGAATTAATAAATGAGTGGATGGAACTTTCAATGAACCATTAACTGTCCCCAATATTAATTTCTTCCACATTCTGCTTATTCATTGAGTTCACATTTTTATTATTAAAATTTACCACAGGAAGGAATGTCTTTAAAGAAGAAAAGCAAACCATGTAGCATTCAAAATATTTATGTATCATAAACGTATTAGTCCACTGGTACCATGTGTCTCATTGCTCATTTTGCTAGTCACAAGGCTATTGGTAACAGCTTGTTGGGACCCATGTTCAGTTCCCACTTCTAAAACACTTCCTTGCAACACAGTTACAGCTGTAAATTGGTAAAGCAAGCCAATGAAACAAACCACTGCTTTCAGCAATACATTAATAATTTAAATTGGATTGATAAGCATCTTTCCTGTGAATATATAAAATATCATACCTGATAATTTAAAAATTTCATAATTTTCCATTTTTAAAAGACCTGTTACACTATGATTGCTGTCTCCTCAGAAAGAAACTTAGGAGAGTATTCAATATTCCTGGGAATTGTGTGAATATTGCTGATGTCATTTGTTTACAGACAAGCGAGAAAAGAGGGTGGTTGCAATTTCAGTTTTGTTGGAAAACATGGTTGGGAAGAAGAGGTGGAGGGAGAAGGAGCAATATGTCAGTGCTTTGAAAAGCAACAAATAAAGAGGAGTCTTTAGGAGAATACTGAAAGGTATGCACAGTAGACACACAGATAAACATGTCTTTGGAATATAGTCCTTTCTTTGATATAAAATAATTCTGACTGGTGATGATTAAATTCCCAGAGGAAAAAAGGAAACTAGGCCAATCAACTTTAATCATTTTGCTCATGGTTTTACGTATTTGGTAAAAACACACACATACCCCACCTACTATAGGTGGTTAATTTTATGTATTAAATGCATATCTGATACTCTGACAATAGAATTAGAGCAGTAGTGAGTCCAAATGGCTGTTGGCTAGTGTTTCAGGGACCCTAATACTTTGCCACTGAGGAATACCTAAAGACAGTGGGAAATTAATATATCTTCCTAACAGACCTGAGGGCCACATCCTTAGGGGCACACCAAAATGGTATTTTTCTTGCGTGGAGAGAGGAGGGAGTGGCACAATCTTCTCTTTTATCCTAAACTAAAACACTATTTTATTCTAATCTAAAGTAAGAATATTGCCTTTCGCTTCATAATATATTCTGCTTTAATAAAGCAGCTCAGGTTTTCCTCCACGCTCTAGCCCTCATCTCCAGCAAATCTAACTTAATCGACATTCTAATAAGATGCTATTCATCAGGTTTTCACTGGCCAATTTTTTTAGAAGTAGATGGCCAGGTCCTTCTTCCTAGGCTGTCTTAGTCTAGAAGCTCAACTGCAACCCCTCCACCATGAGTGATCCTGCTGGTATTTGAAATACCATTGGCGTGGCTTCCGGTATCATAGCAACATACAAGCCACCACGATATGAAACCTGGAAAATGAATAAAGAAGACCTAAGAAGAGTTGATGCATTTGAATTATGGTGTTGGTGAAGGATATTGATTATACCATGAACTGCCAGAAGAAGGAATAAATCTGTCTTGGAAGAAGTACAGCCAGAGTGCTTCTTAGAAGCGAGGATGGAGAGACTTTGTCTCATGTACTTTGAATATGTTATTAGGAGAGATCAGTCCCTGGAGAAGGACATCATGCTTGGCAAAGTAGAGGGTCAGCGAAAAAGAGGAAGGCGCTTAATGAGATAGGCTGACACAGTGGCGGCAACAAAGGGCTCAAACACAGCAACGATTGTTAGGATGGTGCAGGACCAGGCAGTGTTTTGTTCTGTTGTACACGAGGTCGCTATGAGTCAGAACCAACTCAATGGCACCTAATAACAACGATAAGATGTATCACATTGATTACCCAGCTTAATGTCCTGTACTTAGTGGAAGGAGCACAGGAGCCCCAGGATTGAGAGACTCAGGCTGGTCAACCCTCAGTAACACTCGCCTCCTCTTCCTAGTTCCAATCTGAGCGTCTGGGAACTCAAGGCTGGATCCCATGCTGTTGCACGCAGCCTTAGACATGAGTGTAACAGGCGAGCCCTGTGTTTGGCCACATGTATGCTTCTAAAACAACACTGAGCATGGCAACCCCTTACTTGGAAACATTCAGTGACTATCATTTGCTTGTAGACAGAAGATTAAATTCTTTTCAAAAGCAGCCAACTTGTCACTCACATTTTCTTTACCCAGTTCAGAAGGGATATGAGCTTTGATGGAAAAAATTATAACTTTATCTTTCTTCTTCATTAATTGAAATGGGGTATTTCCTTAAATTGTGTATGTAGGCAACAGACCGTAATAGTACTAGCAGTACTTGTGACTGTCACTCATGGAAATCACAGATATTTTCATATCACATAACAGTTTTTGCAGCTTTTTTTTTTCTTTTATTGTACTTTAGATGCAGGTTTACAGAACAAACTAGTTTTTCATCAAATAGTTAGTACACACATTGTTCTATCACATGATCTAACAACCCCACAACAGACATGTCAACACTCTCCCTTCTCAACCCTGGGTTCCCTATTACCAGCTTTCCTGTTCCCTCCTGCCTTCCAGTCCCTGCCCCAGGGCTGGTGCGCCCCTTTAGTCTTGTTTTGTTCTATGGGACTGTTCAATCGTTAGCTGAAGGGTGAACACCAGGAGTGACCTCATTACTGAGCTGAAAGGGTCCAGGGGCCATACGCAGGGTTTCTCCAGTCTCTGTCAGGCCAGCAAATGTGGTCTTTCTTTTTGAGTTAGAATCCTGTTCTGCATTTTTCTCTAGCTCTGTCCAGGACCCTCTATTGTGATCCCTGTCACGGCAGTCAGTGGTGGTAGCCGGCCACCATCTAGTTTTACTGGACTCAGTCTGGTGGTGGCCGTGGTAGGTGTGGTCCATTAGTCCTTTGGACTAATCTTTCCCTTGTATCTTTAGTTTTCTTCATTTTTTATCCAGCCTGCAGTGTGTGTGGCTTGAGCAAGCTCCAATGTCCAGAGAAAGCCCTCAGGAGAGAATCCTGGGTGCTTGCGGAAAGAAGCTATAGGCATTTAGACGAATGGTGGGTGCTAAGGGAATGCAAAGGGGCACCAACAGTGTCTGCTCCAGAATTGATATCTTCTGAAAATGTTGAATGTTATTTCTTCAGCTATTGCCTCTGCATTGTTTCTTCTCTCCTTCATACTTTCATTTACTAGACTTTCTCATTGACTTGTCTTTTATGTTCTTTTCTCTATATTCGAACTGTTTTCCTCTCCATGCTTCAGTCTGTATATTTTCTATCGTTCTATCTTTTAATTATTCTCTTAAATTTATTTTAAACCTATCTATTGAGTTGTTTATTGAATCACTAAATTCAGTCATCATATTTTTCAGTTCTATAATTTCCATATGGTTCTTTTAATGGATTCCAGTTCTCTGAAGAAATTCTTCATCTTATTATCTATGTTCTTGAATCACAGTAATCATGATTACTTTAAAGTCCATATATGATAGGACCAATAACTTAAGTCATCTGTGGGTCTGTCTCTACTATCCATTTTATTCCTTTTATTTTTTAGTTATTTGATCCTGCTCCTAGCTTTTCTGATAAATTTTTATAAATGCATATCAATGCCTTAGAAGAACTGTAATACTAATTTGGAGCTCTGGATAATATTATCTTCTTACATGAAAGATTTACTTTTGTTTTATGGCAGGCAGTTATATTAGGGGCAGATCAACTTAATTCCATCTGACACTAAGTTATTTCTGGTTTTCCATGTGTATGTGTGTTCTATATTCAGTATCTTATCCCTTGGCAGAGAGCCTTCTGTTTACAGGACCTCTTTGGTGTGCCCTGAACTCCTATTTCCATCTCTCAGGCCCCATGAAATGGAGATTGCTGGAAGTTTCTCTTGGCTTCCCAACTTCTCAGATAATGATTACTATTTGGGTTCTTAGCCTTTCAGACTTAAGCCAATTATTTTAACTGCTCTGAAATTTGGGAAGGAGGAATGAACCTAACATTTTTTTTTTTATTTGAGCAACTAAAATGATCCAGGTACAGTTTCTGATTATCTTACTGAAGCCCCACATGTATCTTATGAAATACATAGCACTGCCCTTATGTCCCAGATGAAAAGTCTGAAACACAGAGAGGAGAAGAAGTAACAAGCCATGGTTACAATGGTGGTAAATTAACTCCACCCCACTCTTCATGCCACCAAAGCCTGTGCATAGATATATGGACCTCCAAAATTAGTAAAATTTCCAAGATAAAAAAAAAAAAAACTGGCTTAATAATCAATATATACATTGCATTTTGCTTGGCATACTGATATCATTTAGGAAATAATTTAAGATAAATTATATAGTATCTCACTATTCCAAGGCTTTGAGTTTTCTTTTGTGTACCAAGTCTTATTAAGTGGTTTTTTTTTGGGGGGGCTATAACTTTTTTTTTTTAATTGTGGTAAATATACAGGCAACAAAACATTTGCCATTTCAACCATCTTCTCACGCACAGTTCATTGACATCATTATGTTCACCACGTTGTTTAATCACCACCCTTAACAGAAGCTCAGTGTCCCTGAAGTACTGAGTCATCCTTTCTCCCTCCATCCCTCCCTTCTGCCCCTGGTAATGGCTAATAAACTTTGGTTTCTATATACTTGCCTATTCTAGATATTTAATACAGCGGGATCATATAATATTTGTCCTTTTGTGACTGACTGATTTACACAGGCAAATTGGAGCCAGGATGACTGTGCAGATAAACAGAATTAATGGTCATTGACTGTATGATTTGAAAATTTCTAGTATGTTTTCCTTATCCTAAGCATTTTTATCCCTGACTTTTTTCAGTTGCTAAAATTCTATATTAAGCTATCTTTTTTTAAAATTCCCACTTCTGGAAAGAGTGGAGTAAATTGTTGCAAACAAACCCTTCTACCTAAAGCAACTAGAAAAGCTTGATAATCTATTTTGAAATTATGTTCATGGGCACTAGAAAGTTACCAACCAAAAATCAAACCCAAACCCATTGCCATTCAGTGTACTCATAGTGACCCTATGGTACAGAGTAGACCTGCCCCAAACAGTTTCCAAGAATTGGCTGCTGGATTCGAACTGTTGACTTTTCGGCTAGCAGCCAAGATTTTAACCACTACGCCACCAGGGCTCCAGAAAGCTACCAAGGCAGATAGAATTTGATGGGCCAGGATCTTGGAGAAGAGAGAGGTGCAAGAAACGAATATGCCATTCTGAGCTTCGTTTCCTCTTAAGGCATTTACTGGCTCATAAGAATTACAGCTACAGAAACTAAGAAGGCAAGCACAAAGGAGTAGCTAAAGGTGGAAACACTGAACTGAGATTTCAGCAGTCATATTGGTCTGGGGAACTAAAACTTGAACATTAGGGTTACAAAAACTTAGGATCCAAGATCCTGGAGAAATGGGAAACAAATAGAAGTGGGTCCTACAACCGTGTGCCATTTTCTGTTTTTGAGGCATCTAATACACTTTTTTTTTTTAATACACAGGTGTCAGAAAGGGAGGCCATCTCTATGTATTCTCTTTGTGAAGTTAAAGCAGGAAAGGAGTCTCTCCTCACCCACTGAAATAACATTCTACATATAGAATGATCCATGGATCAAGTAGAAGTTTCCAATTGTGTTCAAGCTCCAGGAGGGAGCTTTATGGATTCTGTGAAAGAAGCTGCTGGTTTGCCATTTGCCCTAACTTCATTACAGACATTAGGGTACAAGGGTTTAGAAACTTAATACCTAAGTATTTTGCAGTCTCAGTACATTTGTGTTCTAATAGTTAACCTGATACTCTTCCCGTCGGGGACTGATGCAATTCTATACTGTTCATTAGAAGCTGCCAGAGGAGATTATACAAAACTACTTAGAAATTCTGTTCAAATATTCACTCTCTCTCAAACTTCTATTTAACTAAAAATACCTCATACTGCAATTTAGGCTCCTGCCTCTGGTTCTGTTCTTCGAAGAAATGGAAAATATACGTCCTGCAGTCTGTGAATAATTATATTTTCACATAGAGTGAGACCTCATTAGCCATTCTCCTGGGAAGGAACTGCCTATATCCTAAGTCATTCATGTTGAAGATAATTTGTGTTTTTCAGAAACTTCAGAAAGCTAAGCTGCCTGCGTCTCCAGATGAAGGAAAATAAGACACACCTCTCAGCAGATACTGTAAAACTTGGGGGATTTATCTGCTGCCTCTTTTTCTTTCTTCTTTTTTAACCCATGGATTGATCTAATACATGGAGGTATGGCATAAACTGTTTCCTTTTTCTTCCTGGGCACATGGCTAGGCTATATTTCCCAGCCTCCCTTGCAGTTACATATGGTCATGTGACTGAGTTCAGCACTATGAAATATGTTGCTGTTAGTTGCTGTTGACCTGGTGCTGACTCACGGTGACCCCATGTGTGCAGAATACAACTGCTTCATAGGATTTTCAAGGCTGTTAACCTTTCAGAAGCAGATCGTCAGGCCTGTCTTCTGAGGCAACTCTGGGTGGGTTCGAATCGCCAATCTTTCGGCTAGTAGTTGAGTGTTTGACTGTTTGTGTTACCCAGGGTACATTCTAATAAAATACGTAGGAGAGTAATTCACTCCACATCCAGACATGGCCCACAGAACTCCCCTGAGGGGTTCTCAAGTCTCCTTTTTTCCCCATATGCCAGGTGACCCAGAGGAGAGTGGAAACGTCAGACAGAAGAAGCCTGGTTCTCAGACAGTGGGTGGAAGGGTGCCAACCAGGACCACTCCCATTGGACTATGAGGTAAATGAGAAATACACCTTCATTGAGCTAAGCCATTGGTGATTTAGATTGTTTGTTACAGAAGTTAGCCCACTGTGATTATAGCGAAATGGGAACCAGAGGCTGCAGGCAGTATATCTTGGTTGTTAAGAGCAAATTTATTCTCTGGAGCTAGATTGCTTGGGTTCAGATCATGGCTTTTCTACCTACACCACTTATATGACCCTGGGAAACTCCCTATAGATTCTGGCTTCCGAGTGAGTACATGGCAGGCTGCTAGACTGGGAATGTGTGCTTTGAACTGCTATGTGAAAAAGAAAGAAATGTTTATTGCATTAAATCACTAGAGAGTGCTGAAAGTTGTTATAGAGGTTTGCCTACTTTGACCAAATCAGGAGACATTGAAGATATGAAAGCCACCAAGCCATGGAAGATTTCCAGAAAAGGTAGCACTCAAGGTTTAGGAATGTGCAGAAAGGAAACTATTGATAATTCTTGATCATGAGTAATTTGGGGACATCAATTTACTAATGGGACATGGCTGACCTTCCTTCCACTGCCCTTTTCCCCTCTCCTAGGAATGTTTTCAGAGCCTTGGTGGCATAGTGTTTAAGAGCTTGGCTGCTAACCAAAAGCTTGGCAGTTCAAATTCACCAGCTGTTCCTTGGAAATCCTATGGAGCAGTTCTACTCTGTCCTATAGAGTCACTGTAAGTCAGAATCAATTCAATGGCAATTTTTTTTTTTTTAATTTGGTTTAGGAATGCTCTCACTGCATCCCGAATGATCTCTGCTACTTTCTATAAATATATCTCCATTCTCCACTCCCATCAAAACACTAATGACCAGACTGATTAAACTCATTCATGTGGAATGTTTCCTCAATCAGGCATTGGTACGTTTAAGCTTTTAGCCTAGAGAATGGCTTTTCCTCCTTTTTCCATGATTTCCGGTAAATACGGGTAAGACCTTAGTACTAAAAGCTGACTAGGAATATAGACCGGATGGCAATATTGGGACCTTCAGTATGAGGGGTAGGGGAGTATGCCTACCCGTTACTGCAGGTGCCTCCTCACTCTTTTAGAGGCTCCTGTGCAGAGGATCTGCTCTGAACTTCTCTCTGGCTATCTGCTCAGGGCTTACAGACACACCCTCCTTTCTTGCTGTTCATTTAATCCCGCCCATTTTTGAGTATAGCTTGGTCCTAATATCTCTAATCTTAATTCAGCTCTTCCCTTGCCTTTCCATCCCTCTAGCCCCACACTTCTGACTTTTTTTTTTTTTTTCCTAGCACACTGGATATCTTTCAAGCATTTTCTAGTTGTATAAACCTTATGTTGCTTGAATTCTTGCTGACTCAGTTTACTCATCTGAAAACAGGGACAACTCATCTGAAATTGGGTTGTTTTGAGGATGACAAGAGGTAATGATGCTCATAGCACAGTGTCTGGAACAGAGAAATGCTCAAAAAATGTCAGCTGTTACTATTGCTGCTACTGCTACTGCTGCTGCTGCTACTATTACTACTTGTTATTGTTGTTAGTTGCCATCGAGTTGATTTCAATTCATGGCGACCCCGTGTGTGCAGAGTAAAACGGCTCCATAGGGTTTTTAAGGCTATGACCTGTCAGAAGCAGATCTCCAGGCCTATCTTCTGAGGTACCTGTGGGTGGGCTTTGAACTGCCAACCTTTCAGTTAGAAGTTGAGTGCTTTACCGTTTGCATTGCCCAGGGACTCCTATTATTGTTGTTGTTGTTGTTGATAGTTGCTGCCGAGTCAATTCTGACTCATAGCAACCCCATATGTGCAAAGTAGAAGTGCTCCACAGGATTTTCAAGGCTGTGACCTTTTGGAAGCAGATCACTAGGCCTGTCTTCCAATGCATCTCTGGATAAGTTCGAACCGCCAACCTTTTAGCTAGTAGTTAAGCATTTAACTACTTGCACCACTCAGGGACTCCTCCTCCTCCTTATTTATTGAACATTTCATCTGTCAATTGCATCATCCATGTTCCGAAGCACAGTTCCATTCTGCCTGCATTATTTCCATCCCTGGCCGTGAAGTTTCTGATAAGAAGGCTATTATGCTGAAATCCATCTTCTTGATTAGCAAATGTTACTACATGCAATGAACAATATTCATTGATCCTTCTGCCTTCTCTTCTCTGAGCTAAACGAGCCTTGACTTTTTTTAAGCGGGCATTAATGCTGTAACTTTTTAATTATCTCTACAGTAGCTAAGAAAGTGCCTCTGAGTTCTTTAGTAATATAGAATATGACAGGGTATGCAGCAGGAGCCAAGACTCTAACGTTGTGATATGTAGAAATATCACATGGGCGATTTATTCTTTGTGTACTCTGCCAAATCCAATTTCTGCCCTCTTCTGTACCCTCAAAGGTGACTCACATGGACCACTTCACCCAGCCCCCCTTGGTGACTGAGTTTGGCCATTGGGAGGCATCGGGAGATGATGTGAGGGCAGGAGGAGAGACAGGTAGGGGCATTTCTTTCCCTCTTCCTGTTTTGGCACTTCATCTCTAGAAGTAGCTGCATCCCTCCATGATTAGAGCTTCTGGAAGAATACTTGCACCCCTTGTCCTCTTAGGGACAGTAAAAACGCTTCCTCCTGTCCCAGTCCCAGGGGTGTCACCACCCTTTGTTTGCTTCCTTAACCCTGTCTAAACCTCTGAGGGCATCCCTTGGACTGAAGTCTCTTCTTTTGAGTCACCTGGGCTGAATTTCCTTTCTTAACTGTACCCAGACCCATACATTTCTGAAGTTCGAAATTGCCCAGGAGCAGATCCTGAGGCAAGGGTTTTGTGCATGGAATTTATTTGGGAGGTTCACAAAACACTGGTAAAGGAAGTAGGGAAGTGATACGGGGAAGACAAGGCAGTCAATTAAGGGTGAGCTGTTAAGATAGTTACGACAGTGTGTGGTTAGGCTCAATTTCACTTGGGAACACTGGGGAAGGCTGCAAAACAGCCTATAGGGTGAAAACGATGTCCCTTCCTGAGAGATGAACTGCTGGAGAGCTATTCTTGGGGGTATGAATTCACTGGCAGTTCTTGCCTATCTCACACCCAGGCTGTGCAGCTTTGCTTAGGATGGGGAAAGGAAGCCTCAGCCCCCAGGCTGCATACAGCCAAAGGGTTCAATGTATATGGACAGAGCTCAGAGAGCATCTACTGCCTGTATCAAGCCTACCTCTTTTTCCTTTTAGATCCAGTGCCCAGATTCTGATTTTATGGAAGTTTGAGTTGCACCATCCCTCCTGGATATTAGCAAATGACAGACACTTTTACCTACAGTCTATCATTTTCCATTTCACTTATAAAGGATTTCTCATCCCCAGTCATGGCTCCTTGTGCTTGTCTTTATTGGATTTTGTTGTGACACTTCCAATTTTACCATGTCATTTTAAATTCTGATTTCCTCCTCTACACACTGAAAATACTACCTTACATGATTGTCATCATACAGGAACACTTTGGGATATTAACACGGTAGGTTCACCCAGGGTTCATGTTTTTCAGAAGCATAGGGCTAGATACACAAATATTTGGTATTATTTGTAAACACTACAGACTTTGGCTTCAAGATGCAGAGCTAGGCAAGGCAGACAGCCTTTGTTTTCTTCTCACCTGCAAACTCAACGTCTTCTGAGCACCCCTTGAAGAGCCAAAGTGAAATTTCTTGCTTCAAACAAATTCTGCTCCCCTCACGTGCACTTTGGATCATTTAAGAGATAACTGGGCATGCTCTTTGAACTTGAGAAACTTTCTTAAAGAGGATTTGAGATTATTGCAAAGCTTCAGGAACAGAGCGAAGATGCTGTCTGTCTACTTGATTGGTAATCAACCTTTACTCAGGATATCTCTGGTTCACCTGCTCAGGGCTTCTTTGACCTGGGTGGGCATGGGCTCTCCTGCTTCAGGCTTCCTCCCTGGTGCTGACAACACCCTTGTCTGCCTAGGCATGGCTCCTTCTTATGCTCCCAGTAGAGCCAGGTGCAGGCAGAGTCTGGGAAACTCTAGCAATCCCTCATAGTGCACCTGGAGGTAGATGTACACAGCATAACTACAGAATACGGATGAGGAAAGAATAAGGGCATATAAACACTTCAACCTTAGCTGTCTATGCCTGCTTTTTCATCAGCAAAAACAACCCAAGGTTGTTGTTAAAAATGTTATCGTATGAATGGAATACTATGCATCGATAAAGAACAATGATGAATCTGTGAAACATTTCATAACAAGGAGGAATCTGAAAGGCATTACGCTGACTAAAATTTTTCAGTTTCAACAGGACAAATATTGTTTGAGACCACTATTATAAGAACTCAAGAAATAGTTTAAACACAGAAGAAAATATTCTTTGATGGTTACGAGGGTGGGAAGGGAGGGAGGGAGAGGTGTGTTCACTAATTAGATAGTAAAAAAAATTAGATAGTAGGCAAGAACTATTTTAGGTGAAGGGAAAGACAACACACAATACAGAAGAAATCAGCACAACTGGACTAAAGCAAAAGCAAAGAAGTTTCCTGAATAAACTGAGTACTTCGAAGGCCAGAGTAGCAGCGGCTGGGGTTTAGGGACCATGGTTTCAGGGGACAACTAGGTCAACTGGCATAATAAAACCTATTAAGAAAACATTCTGCATCCCACTTTGGAGAGTGGTGTCTGGGGTCTTAAAGGCTAGCAAGCGGCCATCTAAGATCCATCAATTGGTCTTAATCCACCTGGAGCAAAGGAAAATGAAAAACACCAAAGACACAAGGTAATTATGAGCCCAAGAGACAGAAAGGGCCACATAATCCATCAGCCTGAGCCATCTCAGACTACATCAGCCTGAGACCAGAAGAACTAGATGGTGCCTTGCTACAACTGATGTCTGCCCTGACAGGGAACATAACAGAATCCCTGAGGGAGCAGGAGAGCAGTGGGATACAGACCTCAAATTCTTGTAAGAAGACCAAACTTAGTGGTCTGACTGAGACTGGAAGGACCCCTGAGGTTATGGTCCCCAGACCTTCTGTTAGCCCAAGAATGGAACCATTCCCAAAGCCAACTCTTCAGACGGGGATTGGACTGGACTATAAGATAGAAAATGATACTGGTGAGGAGAGAGCTTCTTGGCTCAAGTAGACACATGAGACTATGTGGGTAGCTCCTGTCTGGAGGGGAGATGAGAAGGCAGAGGAGGACAGAAGCTGGCTGAATGGACATGGGGAATACAGGGTGGAGAGAAGTAGTATGCTGTCTCATTAGGGGGAGAGCAACTAGGAGTACATAGCAAGATGTATATAAATTTTTATATGAGAGATTGACTTGATTTGTAAACTTTCATTTAAAGCACAATAAAAAAAATGTTATCATGAGAAATAATTTAAGACATTGCCTGGCAAAAAGTGCTATATAAATTTTAACTGTTATATTTTTCTATTTAGCTCTACTGACAGTTGCCAACTAATGAGAGTCTCAATTGGGTGTAAAGTACAGTTGCATTAACATAGAGTCAGTCCCAACATGTAGACAGTGGTCTCGATGTAGCTTCAGTCCCATGATGTAGATACAGTGGCCTTGATGTAGATTCAGCCCCTTCATTGTAGATACAGTTGCATCGACATAGATATAGTCCCATCATTGCAGACACAGTGACACTGATGTAGATTCAGCCCCATGATGTAAATATGGTGGCCATGGTGTAAATCCAATCCCGTCATTGTAGATACCGTGGCCTTCATGTAGATTCAATCTCATCATTGTAGACACATATTCTGGATCATTTGAAAATAGCTTCCTAGACGAACAACTTTATTTGCAACAGATAAGTGATTTTTTAAACCACTTCCAATGAGCCACCCTCCCTTATTGCTTTTTTTCCTTATAATTAAGGTCTAGAGGGGAATATTTTTTTACTCAGGTACTGCTTCATTTGTTTTATGAGTCAGGAGGTATCACTGTTCTATAAACACCCTTTCCTCTGCAGAAAGCTGTGGGAGGTTCTGTCTGCCACATCCCAGTCCTCAAACTCTGCTTCAGAAAGGGGAGGGAATCAGGACGCAGGATAAATTCAACAGTCCCTTGCTTCCTTTCATTCTGTGGCCAGCCTAATAATCTACTCAGTCAGATTCCAATTACCTGCAAACAGTGTTACAATGAAGTTCGATAGCAGATGGACTCTCTATTGATTTCAAACTGACTCTTAATCGTTTCTACTTCTTTACTCCTTTTCTTCCTTTGTATCTATATCTGGCAGTCTAACTCTCTCTTGGGTACACTAACCTCCCTTGCAACTGCACCAAAGCGACAATTATTCATGTCCCCAGTCTTCATGCTTCAAGTGTTTAATGATTTGGAACCTAGCAGTGAGACTTCTGATAAACAAGGGGCATCCTGAAAACTAGTTTGGAGGAAGCGATCTCTGGTAACTTGAACTAGATAAATGTATTATTCAGATTCTAAATCTTTACCCCAAATGACTTTTTTGATCCCCTTTGGAAACACTAGTGGCGTAGTGGTTAAGAGTTCAGCTGCTAACCAAAAGGTTCACAGTTTAAATCTACCAGGTGCTCCCTGGAAACCCTTTGGAGCAGTTCTACCCTGTCCTATAGGGCCACTATGAGTTGAAATCAACTTGATGGCAATGGATTTTTTGGTTTTGATGTCCCATAATTGATGCTTTAGGGTTTAAAGTATATTGGAACTTAGAGTAAGAAGAATAGTTTTACAGCCAAGCCCCTTTTGGGTATCTCTATGAATTCATGTGTATACGCATATGTATATGTCTGTACACACATGTATATATACACACATATACATATACACATGAATTCATAGAGATACCTACATATATATATGTATGCATACTTATAGTCCTGTGGAGAAATAACTAGAACACATCTGAGCTTCTGGGCTATTCTACTGCTACATGACTGCCAAACTGGCCTGCAGGAAGCAAGAGCTTAAAAGAACCTTTACAACCAAATGCCCACAAAAACATCATTTTTTTTCTTTTTCTAATTTATTTTATTCTGGTGAAAACATACAAAAGAAAACATACACCATCTCAATGATTTCTACATGTACAATTCAGTAGTATTGATCATGTTCTTCAAGTTGTGCGTCCATTCTCACTATCTTTTTTCCAAATCATTCCACTACCATTACCATAAACTCAGTGCCCCATAAACAAAATCTCCCCCTATCTCTCTTCTTCCCACCCCTGGTAACCACTAATAATCTTTGGTTTCTACATATATGTGCTTATTTCATATAAATGAGATCATACAATATTTGTCCTTTTGTGACTGACTCATTTCACTCAACATGATGTTTTCAAGGTCCATCCATGGTGTGGCATGCATGAGAACTTCACTTCTCTTTATGGCTGAGTACCATTCCTTTGTGTATATATACCACATTTTGTTTATCCATTCATCTGTTGATGGACATTGCAGTTGTTTTCACCTTTTGGCTATTATGACAAGTGCTGAAATGAACATTGGTATACAGATTTCTGTTTGCGTTCCTGCCTTCACTTTGTCTGAGTATATACCTAGCACTGAGATTTCTGGTCATATGGTAGTTCTATGTTCAACTTTTTGAGGAGCTGCTAAACTGTTTTCCATAGTGGCTGTACCATTTTACATTCCTACCAGCAATGGATGAGGGCTCCAGTTTCTCCATAACCTCTCCAATACCTGTTGTTTTCCATTTTTTTGATCTTTGCCATCCTACTAGGGTTGATGTGGTATCTCATTGTAGTTTTGATTTGCATCTCTCCAATGGCTAATGGTGGGGCCCTGGTGGTGCAGTGGTTATGAACTTGGCTGCTAACCAAAAAGTCAGTAGTTCGAATGCACTAGTCCCTCCATGGAAACCCTATGGGGCAATTCTACTCCGTCCTATAGGGTTGCTGTGATTTGGAATCAACTTGACAACAATGGGTTTGGTTTCTTTTTGGAATGGATAAGGATGCTGAGAATCTTTTCATGTGCCTTTTGGCCATCTGAATATCCTATTTGGTGAAATGTCTATTCAAGTCCTTTGCCCATTTTTTTACTGGGTTGTTTGTCTTTTTGTTGTTAAATGATATCAGTTCTTTTTTGAGGACAAAAAGGTTGTCTATACTAGATCTTTGAAAAAGTACACCCCTCTCCACCTTCAAAAAACTACCCCCTCTGGCCACTAAGTCAGCCAAAAGTATCATATAGGTAGGAAGCGACTGACTTAGGTCAGCTGATGAAAATGGTCAGGAGTTCTGCCCCTGCTCAGAAAGACAAAAGAGAGCTGTGGTCATGGAAGGAAGGAATCAAAATGGCAGCCAGGTTCTGTAGAGAATGGAATATGTAGAAAGCCACCACCTGGGGTTTTGCGGTAGCTGTTGGTAGTCAACACAACTTCTGATCAAACACAGCATTGGTATGGTATACCATTGTCACTTTTGAAAGGAGAAATATGTTGTCTTTAGGTTGGGTTCTCCAGAAGGCAAACACTGAGGCAAGGAGCTGAGTGCAAGTAGTTTATCTGTGAGGGATCCCAAGAAACAGTGGTAGAGAAGTGGGGAAGTGATTCAGGGAAGGGAAAACAGTCAAAGTAAGGTGAATTAATAATCAGGTTACTTCTGTGGGCAGCTGGGGCTCAATACTGCTAGAGACTTCTGGAAGACAGGGTAGAACGTGCTCAGAGTTGTCTACATCTACCCTTCGTCCCACCAATGGCTACAAAGCTGCAGTATGCATCCATCAACTCTTGTCCATCATAGTTTGAGGGGTGCTTCCAAGGATATTAATTCACACATAGGCTGAGCAGCCACAGAAAGCCAAAAGGATACAAACAGGGCAACAACAGTACCTGTGTCTTGTAGCTGCCTCACAAGTTCCCTAGAAATTCTCAGACATGTTTAAGAAGACATGCATATATAGGTAAGTTTCAAATGCAGGAGTCCCTGGGTTACCAAGGTGTAACCAGTAGAGTTGCAGTAAACTGGAGAACACCTGTACCAAACGATGGACGTGCTTGCTTACTGAGGACACTTAAAGGGTGATAGGAGTGGATGAGGAAAAGAAGAGGGAAGATCAAGAAGAAATGTCATTTAGAGTGCACAGTTATCTAGAAGATCTTAGGTAACTCTGCCACAAGAAATCACAGACTCTAGGGAAAGAAAGGGACCTATGATCATTATCAACCACCCATCCAATCTTTCACATGCTGTCTGAATGCCATGAACTTAAAAAAAAAAAACAAAAAACTTAGTATGGTTTAAAAAGGATACAATCTTATTTTTCTGTAACCGCTCCAAACAAACTCCTTTGTGTGGACCTCTTTTCCCTGTTATGGGCAAAAATTGGGGAAGACACCATAGAATTCTGGTCATTTTCAGTTACAAGGATCATTTAATTTTAAGAAAAAAAAATTTTTTTTTTTTTTTAATAAAGCCACACATCTTACTCTTTTACAAGGAAAAGACAAATGAAATCACAACATATGCCCATAGTAAGTCCTTCTTATATTCCCTATATCCAAAGAATAACATCTATTATTTTATCACAGAACATTTATTTCTTCCCAAGAGGACTCCACATTCAATCTGTAATTTAAGACGTTTTATTTTTATAAACACCTTTATTTGCGGTCACTCAGTTTAACCTTTGATTTAAGAACTAAGGCTTGGTGCCCAAAGGTTGGACAGGTGATCATAATTCTTAATTGTTCTTCAAACTGAAATGGAAAGGCTGGTCCCTCCCTCTAAAAGCCTTTTAGATTGCTAAGCCTACTTTATTATGCAGAATCAGGCCCAGGTACATATAGGTGGTCCTTCACTAATTGTTCAAAAAACTCTACTTATTTTACATCCTTCCCTCTAGAAAATTAACATTTACTAATTACTCATTTTGGTAGCATTCTTCCCCCACCCCCAAATTTTATTTATTTTGGTTTTGTTCTTGAGAATACACACAACAAAACATACACCAATTCAACATTTTCTACATGTGCAGTTTAGTGACATTGATTATGTTCCTTGAGTTGTGCAACTATACTCAACCTCCTTTTCTGAGTTGTTCCTCCCTCATTAACATAAACTCGCTGCCCTTAAGGTTTCGATCTAATCTTTCAAGTTGCTATTGTCAATCTGATCCCATACAGACAGTTCTTAAAAGATCATAATGCTCAAGGCAGATCTTTTTTTTTTACTAGTTAATCTCTGGTTTTAAGATGACTTCAGGGGGATATTTTTGGTTTAAGGTTTAAAGATGACCTCAGGGCGACAGTTTCATGTGTTCATCCACCCTCCATGGCTCCAGAAAGTCTGGAGTCTATGAGAATTTGAAATTCTGTTCTTCATTTTCCCCCTTTGGATCAGGATTTTTCTATTGAATTTTTGATTAAAATGTTCAGTAATGGTAGCTGGGCACCATCCAGTTCTTCTGGTCTCATGGCAAAGGAGGCAGCTGTTCAGGGAGGCACTTAGCCACACATTCCACATCTTCCTTCTATTCCTGACTTTACTTCTTCCTCTGTTGCTCCAGGTGAACAGAGATCAATTGTTGTGTCTTGGATGGCCACTTGCAAGCTTTTAAGACCCCAGGCACTATGCAATGAACTAGGAGGTAGAACAGAAGTACTAAACATAATATGAGGCCAGTTAGTTGGGATGTCCCATGAAACCATGATCCTAAACCTCCAAACCAAGGCTTCAGCAGCTACCCTTTTGTTGTTGTAAATATATCTTTCACACAACTTTTGCCAATTCAACTTTTCACAGGTGTACAACTTACTGACAGCAATTACGATCATTGGCTGTGGAACCCTACCATTAATCAATGTGATTTTTCCATCATCATTATTGGTGGAGTTCTTAAGAAGATTAATTTTCATGTAAAATAAAGCAGCTAGATATCAGGACCTGATATTGCTCCTAATTTGACTTTAACGTCAAGTAATAAAGCCACACTCACTGTGTGAAAGCAATGAGAAGGTTAAAGCTCACTAGTGCAGTCATCTTCTTAAATTGCTTGTTTGTGTTACATTTTCCATGCTAAAATGTAAAAATACATTCCTGGAACAGGATTCGGGGGTGTTAAGTGTCTCATTTTTGCCACTGTATGTGTACAAACCTTAGTTAGGGTCAACCATGATTTTATTTCTGTCAATAGTTAGAGTATGTTTTATTCCATGGGGTAAACTTCCATTTAATATGATTTACGTTAAGGCATTCCAATTCTCAGCGATTTTTTGAAATAGCAGGTCAACTTCATTTATTTAGTTATTTTGGATGAAACAACAAAACACTGTTTAGGAATCACTCATTATCCCAGTTCTTAAGTAGTCATCATGACTTTTTTTTTTTTTCACTAAATGTAAAATATACATTCAGAAACTTTGGAAATGTGTAATTATGGAATTTTTAAAAATTTATGTCTGGTAATGACGTGGTTCCAGAACTGGGAGGCAGGATGTTATCCTGGAAAGAATATGAGTTTTACATGGGTCAGTACTAGGTTTACACACACCAGCTGCATCAACCGGACAGACAGGAACTTCATTTCTTCAAGCTTTAGTTTCTTTATTTAAAAAAAAAAAGGTGTGTGTGGGGAGGAATGATAATAACCTTGTCCCCCAATCATAACAAGCTCACAAAACAAAAAGCCTATCTCTTGGGTTTACTATAAGGATTAAATAAAATTAAAAAATGTAAATTGACTACCAACCAATCATAGATCAATATAATATTTCTTAACTCTATTCTTTGTACTATGGAATTTGACTGAGTTTTTTTTTGTTTAATGCCAAGCAAAGAAATATGGCTGCTTTTCTGGCCCTATCAGTGACAAGTCATTTATGATGAGAGAATGCAATTGATTGTGAAGATGATTGATATTCCTTTCTCAAAAAAGGGATCAAATTTGAATTCCTTGTAAATCTGATATTATTCTTGATACCCTAAGAGTAGGAGAAGACCTTCTAAAATGATGCTCCAAAACACAGTGTGGCAAGGAGAAATTGATTTGACTTTTAATTCCCCAAATGGAGGAAGCCAATACAGAAATGAGTATTTTAGTAATCATAGCCGATTTCTCTCCTCCCTTTCTGCCCCCATTCTTTCTCTCTTCACCTCTCCTGTGTTCCCTTGTCCTTCCATCTCCATCTCTCTCTCCCTTCCTCTCTCTCTTTCATATGTGCATATACACATCCCAATGCATAATCTTAATAAAGCCAAAGAATGGTAATTACAGTCATTTCTAGCTCAAATAGCCATATAACATATTAAATTAGTGGAAGCTTGTCAGAAATGTAGAATTTCAAAGTAGTCATTCATGGTTATTATATGCTACTACATTGTAATTATACACTTACACACGAAAACCAAAAATGCATTTGACCAAACGAGTTTCGAGTCATATAGTTTTTAGTTTACTAGTGTTTTATAAGATACACATTAAGACAAACTTCCTACTAGTGAAGAAAACATCAGTATATGCATGAAGGGTTTTAAACAAGCTGTGTTGAGAAATTACATTTTCTAAAATAATGCCTTCATCTAGTTTATCATTTCAATCTAATGCAAATAATTGGATGCCAGTTGTATAAAATTATGATTTTCATAAATCTTTGGAATCATGTAGGACTATTCAAATCCCACAATCAGAACAAAAACAAAAAACAAATCCCACGATCTATAGAATATGCCAATCAACAAGGTCCTTTTTGTTTTTTTAGGTTTTTTGGATAGATTGAATCATATGATATGTGTATTAGCTAGACAAAATCTCTCTGAATATAGAAGAATGAACTGCTTAAACTTTGGGGTTCTATAATTCAGTGGTTATGATCATGTTTTCCATTTTTAATGTTATATGTTTAATGAGGAATTTCAGATTAATAAAATAGAATGATAGTCCCCCAAATCTCATTATAGTCAGCAATTTCAATAATTCAGCTGAAATCTATGGTTTTAGATATTGTGGGACACAGCCACAGCTTACTCTCTGTGTATGTGTGTGTGAATATATAGGTGGTCCCCAACTTTCAACATATTCAAGTTACAACGAACTGCACTTATGATCACCTTTTTGGTTTCCTTTTTTTTGTATATCCTGTCATTACTACATATAGTGTTGCAGTGGGTAATTTGCTGATGTTATTATTCTCAGGTGTTCACTCACAAATGTTCCGCTTTATGATTTACTGTTCAAAACACTGCTGTGTAGATTCAGTTTTCTGAACTAAATTCGAGGCTTCAGTTGCTTCAAAACATGGACCCAAATGCTGATCACTTTGCTGATGTCGATAGGCAGATTAGGAAAATAGTGGGATGTTACTGCAAAATATATAAAGAAAAAGAGAAAAGGACCGCACAAACGACTGTCATTAATTTTCTGTCTAGAAATGCCATCCCCATTCCCAGGCATAAGCCTTCCACAAGCAGAGTTACTACCACAAGTGACAAAATGCCCAAGCTGTCCAACTATTCTTCATCGTTGGAGGCACTTTTTATAATTTGTGTATTTTTTTATATAAGTGTTATTAAAATATACCTGTGGGTTTATATGTAATGTTTCCAACCCCCAAAGACAAATAAAGATCAGATTTATAAAGATACCGATAATAAAAGGCAATAATAATGAAAACTAAAAAAAGATGAGGCGTTTAACTGACATCAGAACCTACTTATGATGGAGTCGTCAGAATGGAACCCCATGGTAAATCGGGGACTACCTGTACATTTTAAAGGGGTGAGTTACTTTATTTCTGGGGGCAGGGGCTTGACTTTGTGTTTCCTCTTCTCTCTTTTTGTTAAACATTTTATCTAAGTAAAGCACACATTCAGAAAAGTACACAAATCACAAGGGTATAAAAAAAAATTAATAAATTTTCACAAAGGGCACACATTCCTGAAACCACAGGGCAGATCAAGAAGGAAAGTACCAGGATCCCCCGTAAAGCTGTGTCTGAGTCACCAGCTACACTAAAGACAAACCATTATACTGACTTCTACCACCACAGATCAGCTCTGCTTGATTTTTAACTTTATAGGAATAGAATCATACAGCATGTATTCTTTCAGGTCAACCTTCTTTGATTCGACATTTTGTTTGTGAGATTTATTCATGTCGTGGTATGCCACGTTATTTCTCATTGCTGTCTAATATTCCATTGTATAAGTATACCACGATTTGTAAGTTCATTCTACTGTCGATAGACATTTGGGCTGTGACCAGTTTGGGGCTGTTAGAAATAGCGTTGCCATGAACATTCTTATATGCACCTTTTGGTGAACACATGTATGCATTACTGCACTGGGTAGGTATATATATACCTAGGAATGAAATTGTTGGGCCAAAGCGTGTGTGTATTCTTGCCTTTAGTAGATAATTCCAAAGTGGTTGTGTAATATACACCCTGCCAGGGTTTATGAGAGCTCCAGTGGCTCCACGTCGCCATCCACACTTGCTATTGTCAATCTTTTTCATTACAGCCAGGCTGGTGGGTGTGTACTGGTATTTAATTGTGCATTTCCCTGATGATTAATGAATTTGAACATCTTGCACATGCATTGGCAGTCTGGCTATCCTCTACTGTGAAATATCTGCTCAAGTCCATTGCCCATTTTCCCATGGGGGTCTCTCTCTTTTTATTACTCATTTGTACGAGTTCTTTATAAATTCCAGATACAAGTCCTTTGTTGAATACACATTTTGCAAATATCTTTTTCCACACTATGGTTTTCTTCTTCACTCTCTTAATGGTGCTTTTGATGAACATGTGTTCTTAATTTTAATTTAGTCCCATTTAGATATCTTTTCCACTATTTTAATTACTTTCTGTGTCCTGTTTAAAAGTCTTTGCTTTCATCAAGGTCATACATATATTCTCCTACTTCGATAGAAATAGTATTGTTGAGGAGTACCTAATTTATTTATAAAGAAAGCATAATGCCTTCTTTTTCTCTGCTTGTATCTCTTAATTTCTTTCAAATTCTAAAAACAAAACAAAAACCCACATCATACACATTTAGGAAAACTCTATAAACCAATGTTGTCCAGTACAAATACAATGTGAATCACAAATGAAATTTTAAATTTTCTGGTAGTCACATTAAAAAAAATAAAATTAATTTTGATAATACATTGTATTTAATACAATAAATTAAAAAAAATTTCATTTCAACATATGGCAATAGCCAGATCTCAAGAGCTCAATAGCTACATATGGCTACTGGCTACCATACTGAGCAACCCAGCCACACACAGCTACATAAAAACAATAGCCTTCTTTATAAATATTATAATTTGCATACCTACAGATCAACCAATTTTCTATTCATATTATAAAAAAAACCCTGCTGCCGTCAAGTTGATTCCAACTCCTAGTGACCCTATAAGACAGAGTAGAACTACCCCATAGGGTTTTCAAGGAGCGGCTAGTGGATTGGAACTGCTGACCTCTTGGTTAGCAGCTGAGCTCTTAACCACTATGCCATCTGGGCTCCATTCATATTATAGCCACATATTTAAAGAATAACACAGTGGTTCTCAACAGGAACCAGCAGTCTGGACAACACCTGGGATTGTTAGAGAAGCAAATTTTTGGCCCCACCCCAGACATTCTGAATCAGAATCTCTGGAGGTGGGTCCAGCAATCTGTTTCTGTGATTCTGTTGCTTGCTTCAGTTTGAGAACCATGGGAATAACACAACCATATTTCTGTTTTGTACAATCATATTAATTGTAAATATACAGCTGTGTCTAAAGTGGATGCATTTTACTTTTTATATACCTTCAAATTTTTTTTTTTTTCATAGGTTATCATCTGACACATTCCAAATACAGCCTCTGATAGCATGACAAACAGTCTGCTACTCCTTGTGACAGACGTGTGGGAGAAAAGTTTCCTTTTTTGTTTGCTGATGATTTGCAATTGCCAAAGGCACCTATTAAATTTTCAGAAGCAAAGACTTGGGCCCACTGAGTAATAATCAGAGCTAGGAAACTGTATTAGAGAGAAAAGCAAATAACTACTTTCTCCTTATTAGCTCTGTATGAATAAAGTGAATAGATAAAGAGGTGCTCGAATAACTTTTTTCTTCCCCTCTTGGCTTGGGCTATCTGATCTTGAAAGACCCAATTTTATTAATGTCTCCTCAAAGGCGGGGCGGTGGGGGTGGGGGTGGGGGCCGTGTTTCTCACTGAAGTATCCCCAGCTCCCAGCTCAGTGCCAAGCACCTCGCAGGTTCTCAATAATTGTTTACTGAATGAATGGATGGGTACTTGATAAGCCCCCCTCTCTCTCTCAGATTCAGGAGTAGGAAGGCCAGTTAGCTCAGTTTCTGGAGTTCCCTTATTATTTTAGCACTAAATGAGCCGAACCATCCTGTTTTCTTTTCAATTAGTATCCCCTTGCCCCCTTCCCTTCCCCTCCCCCAAAGACTGCTCTTCCATCTAAAAGCTCATTCAGATGAGCTGCAATTTTAGAGGACAGTCTCCCTTATTAGAATGGAAACTTCATAAGGGTAAGGATTTTGTTTGATCCACTGTTGTATTCCCAGCATTTAGGCCACTGCCTCTCATATAACAGATACTCAATAAATATTTGTGGAAAGACAATTTTTTTTTTCTTCTTAAAATTTCTTTACACCCCTTTCCCTCTTTCTCCCACACATACTCATGGAAACCCATTGACTTTGTGTTTCTCCAGGCTGTTCTACTTGCCTAGCATGATTCCCATTAGGCTTTCTCCGTATCTGTTAAGACCCCACCAATCTTCCTGGCCCAGATAAAGCCTTCCCCTCTCAGAAAGCCTCTCCAGTAACTAAGGTCACAGTCATGTCTGAGTCTCCAAACTCCTACCCCACTCAATCCAACACTTGCTAGTATGATCTCTCTCTTTTTTTAATTATTACTTTACTTTTATTATGGTATAGCATATATAACAAAACATTTGCCATTTCAACATTTTACATGTACAATTCAGTGATATTATGTTCATCATGTGCAATGATCACCAGTATCCATTTCCAATTTTTTCCTTCACCCTTAACTCAGTGGCCCGTAAGCACTGACTCCCTCTTCCCTTCCCCTCCTCCCGCCACTCCCTGGTAACCACTAATAAACTTAGGTTTCTACATATTTTCCTGCTCTAGATAATTCATATAAGTGGAATAATAGGATATTTGTCCTTTTGTGACTTATTCTTTTTGCGCTGTTGTATTTCAGAAGCTTTGTTTTCTTCTTGAAGGTGAGAACCATGGCAGACACTTGGTTTTTTTTTAAACCTTCCCCATGGAAGTTTAGTTAGTGCATGGAACATATAGGCATTGATAACGGCTTGACTTAAAAGAAAAGCTTTTGGACAATATTTTTTGGTCCAGGGCAGTCCTAGTTTACTACTATTATTCTGGTATGATTAGTAAATAGCTCCTATTTTCACTCTCAAACCAGTTTGGTCAAAAAAATTATATGTTTTCCCAAGTTATGGCCAATACTGATACATAAAACATTGGCCATAAAGTGTCTCTAAGTTCTTCACAACAGCCCATGGCATTAGAGCTGTTTGACCACTGTGATGAATTTAACACATGTAATACCTTTTGTCATGAGTTGGAATCAACTCTTTGATAAGTTTTTTTTTTTTTTTTGGATAATATCTTTTGCTAGTATCTTTACTTATTTGAATTTATAAAAGAAGAAAAATTAGATAGTGTAGCAAGTGGGCTAGATGGCTTAATTAATCTTATCAGGACCCTAAACATAATGCTTAGGAACTATTCAGGTACATGCTCTGTTACTTTGATTACTTTTAAAGCCTTCTCACATATATGATTTCCTTTGATGTTTACAACACTCCTCTTAAGTGGATCAGGGTGGTAGATGCTGGTGTTCCTGTTTTAGAAATAAGGAAAAGCAATTCCATGGAGTTATACCATTTGGCCATCTAGAAAGAGGTAGAGGCTAGAATATAACTCAATGATTTATATTATATGTACATATTTCTTCCCATTAAAATACATGCCCTTTAGTTATTTTTTCACACCAAATGACACTCACCTTCCCAATGCAAAAGAAAACATTAGTTGCAAGGTAAAAAGTACTCCAACCGAGGAGCATTTACAGACATGACATTTGGTACAATTTCCAAACCACCGAGGAAATAATGACTGCACCTTGCGGTCACTGCACACTTTTCATGGTCTCGGGGTGCCTTTCATTTTCTTTCATGTCAAACATATAGAGTAGACAAAGCAAGTGGTTTCATCTTTCCTGCTTCACTTTGAGGAAGAAAAAAATCCCTCAGAGTGGTTAAGAAATGAGCTCAGGGCTGTACTGCAGCCTGTTTGTGGTGCAGCCAAAAATGACTTGGGTCACCTGAGTTTTAAATTAGTTATTGTCTTAGTTTGCTTGTGCTATCATAATGAAAATACCTCCAGTGGGTGGCTTTAAAGAACAGAAATCAAATTTCTCACAGTTCAGGAAGCTAGAAGTACAAATTTAGGGCATGGCTCTTGAGGAGTGGTTCTTCCTTGTCTATTTCAGCTTCTAGTAGGTGCCAGAAATCTGTGGCAGATCTGGGCTTGTAGCTGGCATCTGGCTCCATCATCTGTCTTCCTTTCCGTCCTCTGTGTGTGTCTCTGTGTTGATCCTGCTCGTTTTATAACTCTGAAGTGATTAGGTTTAGAACTGACCCTATTCTAGATTAAGCTCATTAACATAACAAAAGAAAATTCCTATTTCCCAGCAGGATCACATCCACAGGTACCACAAAAAAAAAAAAAAAAAAAAAACCCACTGCCATCAACTCATAGCAACACTATAGGACAGAGTAGAACTGCCCCATAGTTTCCAAGGAGCGCTTGGTGGATTGAAACGGCTGACCTATTGGTTAGCAGCCGTAGGTCTTAACCACCATGCCACCAGGGTTTCCATTCACAAGTACAGAGGTCATATATTTTGGGGGGACATAATTCAATCCATAATGGGCACTTCTGTTTGGCCGAAATGAAAATCGAATGGAATAAAATGCGAAGATCCCCTTGAAGCTTATTGTAATGAGACTTAACTTGCCTTTAAAATAAAGAAGCATAATAATCAAAAGATGACACGAAGACCATTTTCCAATTTTTATTATCTTTCTTACATCATAAATAAGCAAGTTAAGTGCTTTATAGATATTCTGCATTGTTTTCATTTTTCATGTTTTGAGCCATCACATTTGAACCATGTGGAGATATAACTGAGACTTTCAATTAGGGAAGAATCATTTAGGGATGCTGCTGAGAGCATCACCTGCATGGTGTGACCGCATAGCACCCTGCTCTTCATGTTCTGTACTTGCACCACATCTCAGGCTGCTGCATTTTCTGCTACATCAGTACAGTAGGCAAGTACTACCTACATATGTGTTTGGAATACAAAGCCTTGACTGTATCATCCAAAGCCCTTCCTGGCTTCATGGTTCCATATAGACTTCTCCTTATTCAGCTGCTCCTTTGGTTTCTATTGTAGATAGACTCTCCCTGGTTCACTTTCTGCCGTAAAGACCAGATGTCAAATAAAATAGATTGAGTGCTCTTTTAGCCCTGTCATGAATGTGCTTACCAGTCTCTGGGGCATGACAAACAATCTACACAGTAACACAATTTTCTAGTGGGGAAACAGATGGGGGTGCATATTTTCCTCCCCTAAATCTATTCCTTATCAAACTTTAAATAAATATTAAGCTTCTGAATAAAGGAGAGGGGTTACTCTGTTATCTTTGGCTGGGTTCTCTAAAGAAGCAAAAAGCAAAGCATATAAATATATATATATATAGAAATTTATATCAGGAAATGGCTTACATGATTGTAGGGGCTGGAACATTCCAAGCGTGTGGATCAGCATAGAGGTTTCTCCTGATTCACATAGCCACAGAGGCTGGTGAAACCAAGATCGGCAGATCAGAGAGCAGGGCTCTTGCTCACAGACTGTGAAGATCGACACATGCCAAGATCAGCAGGCAAGATTGCAAGGCTTCTCCTGATTCACATAGCAGCAGGGGCTGGTGAATGCAAGATCGGCAGGTCAGAGAGCAGGGCTCTTGCTCACAGACTGTGAAGATCAACGAATCCTAAGATCGGCAGGCAAGACCAAAAGGCTTCTCCTGATTCATGTAGCTGCAGGGGCTGGTGAACCCAAGATCAGTAGGTTGGAGAGCAGGGCTCTTCTCATAGGCTGTGAAGATCGACGAATCCCAAGTTTGGCAGGTAAGCTGCTAGCACAAGTCCCAAGAACTGAAGGTCAGATGAACAGGAGGCAACTGCACCATCCAGAGCAGCCAAAAGCCAGAATATCCACTTATATTCAGATGCAGACCACACCCCCAAGGAAACTCCCTTTCAACTGATTGCCTACTCACAGCAGATCCCATCATGGGGGTGGTCACTTGATCTCACACTGAGAATCATGGCCCAGCCAAGCTGACACACAATCTTAACTATCACATTTGCTATGTTTTTTTTTTAATGCGCAGAGACTAGGATGCTGCAAGAGGAAGATATCAGATTACTGTACGCAGAAGTAATGCCCCCAAAAGTGCCACTCCTTCAAGCTTGATAAGTTTTACAGACAACTCTAAATTTCTCTGAAGGCTGCATGAAATTGTATATTTCACAGCTGGAGAATGAGGAGGAGGACTGGAAGAACCTGGAATATCCCACCACATAGGAATCAGAATGCCTTCACGTCTACACTGGTGCATTTAAGAGGGAGATATCTCATGTTGACAAGGGATGGGGGAGGACTGGCTTTCAAGCACACAGTTTCCTCATATCTGGGAAAACAGAGATACTTTACAGCCATCTTGAATTATTCAGAGGTCATTCTTGAGCTATACAATCAGAAACTTAACCCAATGTATCACTCACTGTTAGCTATTTATTTATTTACTTTTCAATGCATATGTTGTTTTGTTGTGTTAGGTGCTATCAAGTCAGTTCTGACTCATAGCGTCCCTACGTACAACAGAATGAAACACTACCTGGTCCTGCGCCATCTTCACAATCATTGCTGTGTTTGAGCCCATTGTTGCAGCCGCTGTATCAGTCCATCTTGTTGAGGGTTCTCCTCTTTTTTGCTGACCCCCTACTTTACCAAGCATGATGTCCTCCTCCAGGGACTGATCCCTCCTGATAATATTTCCAAAGTACATTAGATAAAGTCTCGCCATCCTTGCTTCTAAGGAGCATTCTGATTGTACTTCTTCTAAGACAGATTTGTTTGCTCTCCTGGCAGTCCATGGTATATTCAATATTCTTCGCCGACACCATAATTCAAAGTCATCAATTCTCTTAGGTCTTCCGTATTCGTTGTCCAGCTTTCACATGCATATGCGGCAAGTGAAAATACCATGGCTTTGGTCACATGCCCCTTAATCCTCAAAGTGACATCTTTGCTTCTTAACATTTTAAAGTGTTCTTTTGTAGCAATTTGCCCAATACATCATTTGATTTCTTCACTACTCCTTGTAAAATGAAATCTTTCACAACTTCAATCTTTTCTCTGTTTATCATGATGCTGCTTATTGGTCTAGCTGTGAGGATTTTTGTTTTCTTTATGTTAAGGCATAATCCACACTGAAGAACTTGAAGCAGTTGAAGTATTTCATGCACACAGAGTACAGGAATCTTACCTCTAGAGTTTGATGAAAAACCAAACCCAGTGCCGTCGAGTCAATCCCGACTCATAGTGACCCTATAGGACAGAGTAGAACTGCCCCACAGAGTTTCCAAGGAGCGCCTGGCAGATTTGAACTGCCGACCCTTTGATTAGCAGCTGTAGCACTTAACCACTACGCCACCAGGGTTTCCAGAGTTTGATGAAATGCTTCATATATTTACTCCCATATAACCACCACCTGGATCATAAGAGAGACCATTCCTAGGATCCGGGAAAGCTCCTTTGTGCCCTCTGGAGTTCTATCACCATACATTAATTTTTTGAGTTATATAACCATATATTAGTTTTGCCTGTCCTTGAATGTCACATAAATCATACACAAATACTTTTATGTGTCTGGCTTCTTTCATGCAATATAATGTCTGCAGAATTCATCCATGCTGTTGTGTGTCTCAATAATGCATTCTCTTTTATTGCTGCATAGTATTACACTGATAAATTACATTAATTGATAATTACATTAATAAACTAAGATTTATTTGTCATTTTTCTGTTGTTGAACATTTGGCTTGTTTCCAGTTTTGGACTATGATGCATATATCTGTTATGAACATATCTTTTGGAGGACATAAACACTAATTTCCCTTGGACACATACACCTAGGAATGAGTTTCCTGGGTCATAGAGTAGGCCTGTGCTTAGCTTTCATAGATATGGTATCTCCTAGGCTTTTTAAAAAAAATTGTGATTAAAAATATATATAACAAAACATTTGGCATTTCAACATTTTTACATGTACATTTCAGTGAAATTAATTATGTTCATTATGTTGTGCTACCATCACTGCCATCCACTTCCAAATTTTTCTATCACCCTTAACAGAAACTCAGCGCCCCTAAGTAAGACCACCCCTTCTTCTGTCCCTTCCACCCAAGGTAACACTAATGAACTCCATTCTTTATACATGTCCGTGTTCTAGATAATTCATATAAGCAGGATCATACAATATTTGCTCTTTGTGACTGATTTATTTCACTCAGCATAATGTTTTCAAGGTTCATCCATTTTGTAGCATGTATCAGAACTTCCCCTAGGCTTTTAAGTTTTACTAGGGGAAAAAATTCCAAACCAACAAGCAAGCAAGTAAAAATAAATAAGATAGAAAAGTTATTTTCCTTGATGCAAAATAATCAAATTGCCATGCAGACAGGATGTACTTCTCAAAACTCATCAGTCTCAAGCTACATGCTGGCTTATTTGAACCTGTCTGCAGGCTAGATTCAGCTTGTAGGTTGCCTACAAACATACTTTGTTTCCCTACTTAATCAGGTTCTTTGCTTTTTGTATATTTTTTTAATAAACTAGGGTTTAAAAATTGGGAGATTTCACAGAAGAAAACTCCAGCTTTCAAGATACTCTTGAAAAATGGGACTATCTGGTAGACCTGAGGCCACGTTCCCATAGAACAGTAACAGATTGGAGTGAAGTAGGAGCTGCTGCATTTAGATGGGCACAGGCTCTCCTTTCTGCACAGTTCTCACCACTGCCTACTGGTCTACCCATTGGCTGGTCTCTATTGGCATAAGAACCCTTCTCCACCCTATGGCCAAGTCCATTCACATTTCTCTGACTTACAGTACAGGGATCTGGAGATTTCCAAAGTTAAGAGAGTTCCAGACAGTTTAACATTTGTCTTTTTACATGTTAAACTTTGAAATGTATAGAAAGCTTTCTACCATGTATTATATATTAGCCTGTTTCCAAGTAAAGGCAGAAATAAGAGGGATACGTCAATATATGTCAAAGTATATGTAGAATGTGTGTGTTAAATGAGCAGAAGGGAGTGTGTAGAGAGGGGAGCCAGCTGAGCTTGCTCCTTCCAACTAGAGAATCTTCACTCAGGCTATGAGCCCACAGGCCCGCTCTTCTGATCAACACCGAATAACCGTGTGGACAGGATATTTAGCCAGTGATGAGAAAAACAGCCCCTCTGATTCCTTCAATTAAAGATTTCCTGGACCAAACCCAGTTCTATTATGATTAGTGCCCTGGACACCTTTTAGTCATTTTCATGCTGTTAAAGATGTGAGTAGGGAGCCAAAGTTATTTCATTTTTGATACTATGCAGACTAGATAATGTGAAGGATCTGTCTGTGAAAGTAAAACTATATCTGGATATATTAAAAACATGATAAATTTTGCTAGGCTTTCTAGATAGTAAAGGAAATACTCGAGCCTTCCTTACCACCACCAAAAAAGAGACAGAGAAATGAAACCAGAGAACTTACACAGGAGTAAACTAATGAAAAAGGCTGGGTAGCCCTGAGGGAACATGACACAAAACTAACAATACTGATTGGAAGACCAAGACTTACACCTTTAGCAAGGCAAGATAGGGCAGTTAAGCCTAAGAGTCAGATCCTGGAGTGGAACCATGAAGAGGGCTAGAATGGTTCCTGACTCTAGAGAAAGCAATATAGGAAACATAGGAAAACATCCTCAATTTAGGTCCAAAGGATTCCCACATATTAACATCAATACTCAAACATTACCAATTACACAAGAAGAAATACCACCAAGAATAACAGTTAACAAAATAACGAGCAAATGGTTTTCTGTACCCATTGTACCTCATGAATTAGAATTTCCAGATAAATATGACTATGTATAAAATGTAAGCCAAAAAACCAAACCCGTTACCAATTCCGACTCATAGTGACATATGGGACAGGGTAGAACTGCTCCATAGGGTTTCCAAGGAGTGGCTGGTGGATTTGAACTGCCCATCTTTTTGTTAGCAGTTGAGCTCTTAACTACTGTGCCACCAGGGCTCCAAAATGTAAACAAAAAATTAAAAATAGAATAAAAATTAGAATAACCCTGTAATTACATCTTTGTCATCTGTGAACTGACTAGATGTGGAAACTTGGTAAAGAAGGAAAACGTTTCATGGCTCATGAGACTTGAATTTTTTTTTTTTTTCCTGATTATCCAAGTTAAGCAGCATCCCAGACATCTGTTCAACTGTTTGGGCCTAAAGAATTCCAGGATGTAGCAGCCATCGTCAGATCCCTGTGATTCAAGGAACACTGACTGGCAGTTTATTTGCTACCCATTATGCCAGTAAAATTCACCTTGCTTCTAAAGATAAGTGCTGCTACTCCGCTTCTGTCATTCTGGGTCCCATTATCCCAATGATATTAGTAAGCTCAATTCTTTGACAGCTTTACCGAACATCAACCCAAATCCATGGCTGACAGCCTTAACTGAGCCTTCCAAAGGTGCCACACCCCTCACCAGAGAACATCTTATTGTCTTGATGAAAGCAGTGTCCTCTGGGCCCTCTTGAGGAACACAGTAAAATGATAGACACGCAGATTATACCTAAATCCATTCTAACATCCACTCTAATATCTCTCCTCCCTGAGCTGTCTGACCCTTTTATCAACACTAGGCCAAAGAAGTTGTGGAATTTCCTCGCACTCATTAAAGGCCATCACAGCACACATGCTTCAAAGAACCAACTCAGAAAAATATCAAGATCAGCTCCAAGTGTCCTTGACCAAAAATTGAATCTGAAGTTATGAATGAGTGCCCCTAGCTCCATGAATCCTTCTCCCATCCAAATTTTCTTTTTTTTAATTAATATTATATTGTGTTTTCAGTGAAAGTTTACACAGCAAATTAAGTTCCCATTTGACAATTTCTATACAAATTGTTCAGTGACATTAGTTACATTTTTCACGATGTGTCCACATTCTCGTTAATTGCATTCTGGTTGTCGTGTTTCCAGGGCTCCAGTTTCCCTGCCCCCTTATCTTTTCATCTTTGCTTTAGAGTAACTGTTGAAATTGTTGACTTTTTGGTCTCATATAGATGGTTTTTTCATGGAGCACTGTACTCAAGGATATCCCCCCCCCCATCCAGCTTTATATGGCATCCCCAGTCTAACACACTCAAGTCCTACTCCCACATGGGTCACCTAGGTTCTGATGGTATGTATTAGCAAGGTACTTCAGTTTTTCAGTGTGTAGGCTATTTCTTTCTGGAGAAGGGTGGATACTTCTCTGCTTTGATCATACTCTAGTAATCCCTTTGGAGGCATTGAACAGTGGAAGAAAAAGAACTTAAGAAGAACAAGCATCATGTTATGAGGCACCTGCTTCAGGTGAGATCCTTGAGCAGTCATTAAGACAGGGAGGATATTTTTCTCTATCAAGGGAGAAAGGATTATTTCTGCTTGCCAGGAAGGTTTGGGGGAATTTAGGGACTCAAGGCCTTCAAGCTCACCCACACAAGTGAACCCCTCCCATATCTCAGCATCCTTATCAGGGTCTTGAGTTTGAAAGAAGAGATCTTACAAAGCTGTGCACTTGGTCTCTTTTGCATCTCTGCCAACCTTGCAGTCAAATGCTAGACCTGAATTTCATTACAGTCTGCCCTGCAACTGCCAGAGATAAGTCTTTTTTAACAATGCCATATGCCCTCTGGCTTACAGAGCAAACCTTAAGGTGGCCATGAACTACCCTCAGCCTAACATTTTCCTTTTGCAGGTCAGAAGTAGCCACCCTACTCCACAATCCTTATGATTATAATGGCTTTAATGTTGACTGTGTGCTGCAGCTCTGTGATTTCCCAACACGTTTCCCTCCACCCAAGCCACATCCAAATTTACTACAGGTGAGAGCTTAAGTAATTGTTAGCATACTGCATGCCAGCATTATTTTCATCCTAATCTAAGACTAAAAATGTGGTCCCTATCACTTTTGGACAGGTAGGTAATCTAACTCCCAAACCCCCTCGCTGGGTATCCTTTCTAGAACTACTTGTTTTAGCTCAGCTTCCTTAAGAAGCTGACCCCAAAGCAAGGATTAAGTGCCAATGTTTTAATGGGCATATGCATCCCAAGGTAGGAGACAGAAGAAAAGTGAGTGAGCAGGGAGGGTTAGGAAGCGATAGAAAGTGATAAGTTACTGCGTGGCCACTGCATCACCATGAACCATGAAGAAACACACAGCTTAGTAGCTTAGCCAGTGCACCTACTGGGTGACATGCGGCATCTCTGGACGTACTGTACAGAGAAATATGCCTTGGAACAGTCCATCAGAGGGAGAAATGGAGAGTGAATGGCGAATGTATCTGCTTTGCTCTCTTCTCTCTCTTATATCCCGTAAAACAAATCTGCTAAGGATCTAATTCGGTGATTCTCAATTGGATATGATTTTGTCCCCCAGGAGGACATTCAGCTAGAGATATTTTTATGTCTATTAAAAAAAAAAAAAAACCGTTGTCACTGAGTCGATTCTGACTCATAGCAACCCTATAGGACAGGGTAGAACTGCCCCATAGAGTCTCCAAGAAGCTCCTGGTGGATTTGAACTGCAGACCCTTTGGTTAGCAGCCATAGCTCTTAACCACTGCACCACCAGGGTTTCCTTTTATGTCTATAGAGATTTCTTATTGTCATGACCAGGGGATGCTACTAGCATCTAGTGGGTAGAGGCCAAGGATACTGCTAAACATAAATGCTCAGGATAGCCCCTCATAACAAAGACATATTTGGTCAAAACGTCAAGAGCGCCTTTGTTGAGAAACTCTGATCCAGGTGTTGGTAAAGTAAAGAGAACCTGAGATGGCGTGAAAGATGGGTCTGACAGAACAACTCAACAGTAAAAAAGACAAAAGACATGAAAGGCATTTCACAGAAGAGAAAACACAAATGGAAAACAAAACATGAAAGATTTTGAACCTCATTAATAACCAGGGAAATCAAATCATGGTAAGAAACCATTTCACACTCGATCGGCAAAAATTAAGATATTGCAAGCATTGAGGAAGATGGATTTCAAAGAGAATTCTCATATACTGCTCGTTGGGAGTGTAAGTTGATGCCATCACTTTGGAAAATAATTTAGTCTTACCTGGTAAGCCCAAGACAGTCCTGTTCTAGCACTGAAAATGCTGCATTCTGGGAAACCCCTCTGTTCCAGGCAAACTAGGAGGGCTGGTTGCCTGTCTCACATCCTAGCAATCTATTCCTATGTATATAGCCCTGACAAACTCCTGCACACATACCATGAGTCATATAAAAATGATAATATTATTCATAGTATAGAAAATTTAAACAACAGAAATGTCCATCCAGAGGAGAACTGATAAGTAAACTACAGTATATAAACCCAATGTAATATTATTAACTGTGAAAATGAACTACTGTTACATGCAACAAAATGGATAAATCTTAGAAACACAAATGTTCAATGAAATGAGCAAACATCATGTTGATTATATGAACACGAGACGATTAGTATAAAGCTCAAAAGGAAGCAAAAGTGATGGGCATAGAGATAAGTCATATTGGGTACAATTTTTTTTTTTTTTTTAAAGTAAGGAAATGGTACATACAAAATTTAGGATAGTGGTTACCTCTGGAGGTGAGGGGAGAAGAAAGAATGGGGAGCTTCCCTGGTCCCCAGTGAAAAATTAAGGAATAATTACGCCACTAAAAAAAAAAAAAGAGAGTGTTTATTCTTTGCATTTTGTAACTTTGTTGTGAGCGTTAACTACGTTATTTACTTTGTTTTGGTTGTGTTATTTTTTGCTTATTTTACCTCTTTGAAAAATAATCTTTGTCTCACTTTTCGGAAATAGGGAGCACAGAATCACCAAAATATGTGGGAAAGAAGAACGAATATAATGCATTCTCCAACCCAACAAGGGTAGATATTTTGGCCTGGGGTTTTCCATGTATGGGTCTTCCCAGCATTTATTTTGACCATCAAGTGCCAATTCTGCCTCCCAGGATCTTGAGATGCTAATGTCAGCCTGTTAAGCCTCACACTAAAATTTAAGGCACCTGCTGATCTGGGAGGTTACCAGGCTTAAAACTGAGGCCCCGGAGAACAATGAAAGTACCAGGGCTTTAAACTGGTTCGTTCCAGTTCGAACCCCTGCTGAGAATTTGCATTCCCACCCCAGGTATACTGAATCAGAATCTAGATTTTAACAAGATCCCCAGGCGATTCTTATGTATGGTAACTTTTGAGAACTTCTGCTGTACTAGTGGTTGTCAGAATTGGTCCCTAACCAGTAGCATTAGCATTGCCTGGGAACTTGTTAGAAATGCAAATTTGAAGCAGGGGTTCAAACCAGACTGAACTGGCTGGAAATGCTGGAAAGTACTTAGTTTAGAATAACTGTAGGCTAGGGCTGCTACAGTTATTATGAACAAGCTCCATACCTAAATCTGTCTTTAAGTCGAATTTGTACATAAATCAGAACAGTTAGGTCTGGTTCGTTTCTAATGTCAGTCAAATGTCTGTCTTGGTATATAGTATACAGAGTACCTTTCTATGCATAAAAAAATTAAGGAAACCCTTCTAGATGCACTAAAACATCTGTAACATAATAATAAAGTAATAATAATAATGTTTTGATGTGCCTCGCAAAGTAGTGCCCATGTGTTATTATGAACCATTGTATGTATCTTCTCCACAGTTGAAGGGCAAATGTTACCCAGGATGTTACCCAGAATGTTACTCAGAAGATTCTGTTCTATAAAATCGTTTTCTGGGGGGAGGATACAAAATTATTTTATTTGAAGGAATGGTACAAATGGAAGAACTTAAGCGGATGTTTGGGTACAATTTATAGAAAAGGTAAAGTCAGCATACATGCAGTGTCTTAGTGACCACGGAAGTCGCCCGTGTGGTTATGGGGCAGCCAGGCTAAGGCTTAACTCTCTCCATCACTGTTTCCCAGGGTGTGCTTGTCAAAGTGATACTCTGCCAGGCCAGATTCCGGGGCCCACAGCTTGCCCGAGGTGGTTATGTAGTCACCCAATTCCTTGAGGGATTTCACCTGCTCATTTAGGTAATGAGTCTCAATGAAGTCACACAAATGGGGGTCGTTCTTGTCAGTGGCCAGTTTGTGCAGTTCCAGCTGTGACTGATTCATACTCTTTCCCTAGTGTAATGCACACTCCATTGCATCAGCCCGCTCTCCCAGTCATCATGGTCTGGTTTCTCAATATCCTGAAGGAAGATTCCACCACCTCATTGGCTCTACGGCTTCACCGGTTTCTCAGCATGTTCCCTCTCCTTGTGAGATTGGTGAAGAAAATATGTGGCAAAATCCTTCATAAGCAATATCATTGCAGTCGAAGTAGTAAGACCTGAACAGGTAGACGCAGGAGGCGTAGAGCTCCTGGCTGATCTGGCACTTGATGGAGACCTTGAGTCCTGATTGTAGCTATGGTGCACCTGCGAAGAGGATGCGGCGGTCATGGCCGTGGTTGAGGAGCAGCAGTGGGGGCCTTAGGGTGTCAGGGGGGGCCGATGTGAGGGGAGTGGTCAGTTGGAAGGAGGTTGGCCAGCACCAGTTCTGTTCAAGCACTGTTGAAGCAGGAGACCACGGTGACTCTGCGAAGAATGTCTGTGTTCTATAAAATCTTTGAGACCAATTACTTTATTGTAGACTCTGAACTAAAAAAAATCTGTGTTATACCACCAGTTGCATTTCTGCTGGGTTTTGAACCCTCCTCAGCTGAGGCAGGGAGGGTTGGGGGCAGGGAGGGAGGTGCTGGGGCCAGATAGTTCATTCCTCCATCACCTCTTCACCCGACCTGTCAACCCCACGCACCAACTATGAGGCCCCTGCCTTGGGGTGCAAGGGAGAAAATACCTTGCAGGATGTGCTAAGAGGGAGCCTGGGGTACAGGGGTTGGGAAGGAGATGCTGAGGGAAACCCAAGTCTGAAGTTCTTCATGGGCCAGGAAACCATATGCACATACAGTCGTCAGAAATCTAAGACTGGTCCCCTCTCTGCTTCCAACACCAAAAGGCCAAGAGTGGCTGCAACAGTGAAATCCCACGTGTATAAGGTAGGGAAAAGAGAAGCCCAGAGAGGTGCTGTGCTGTGCAGCCCAGGGCCATTGGGATGGGGTGGGCGGGGCTGGGTAAGGGGGTGTTGCAGAGGCCTGCCTTGTGCCCAGCGTGGTGTACTGCCTGGTTGTGCTCGTCAAAGAGCGTGTCACCAGCACCCCAGCTGCTGGCAGCCACCATCTCAGGCACGCTATGTGAAGCAGAGTGGTGGTGTTTAGGGCACATGGGCAGTGGGGCTGGCCCTTTCCTAGTTCTGAGGCAGGCAGGTGCACGTGGGCTCTCTGCCGGCTGCTGTGCACTGTGGCTGGGCCCAGCATATCGCAGGGGCCCACCCAAGGACCCACTGCAGTACCTGAACACTCGGGAAAAGTGTAGCCCATCATGGGAACCTGGGGGCCCAAACACAGAGTTAGTGCTTTCCTGCTAGGCTTTACCGGAGCTGGTTCATAACTACAGGTTGTGGGTAAGTCAGACATTCCTAACCTGGGGACTACCTGTATTTAATTTACACAGTTCAGTCTCAGGGTGAAGAGATTCATAAGCTGAAAAATAATCACTTCATACACGTACCCCAACAGAAACATACATACACTGACCTCTGTATAAATAAATCCGTAAGTGTAAATGGTTAACGCACTTGGCTGCTAACTGAAAGGTTGAAAGTTCACTTGGAGGCACCTCAGAAGAAAGGCCTGGTGATCTACATCTCAAAAGTCAACCATTAAAACCCTATGGCGTACAGTTCTAGTCTGACACACATGGCGTCACCATTAATCACATCAACTCAATGGCAGCCGGTTTGGTTTTATGTCAATGAGGCCCAACTGCCTCACAGAGAGCCAGCCCAGAAATGTGGCCTTGTGAAAGTCTAGAGCCTTCCTTAGAATTTTAGTTTGGGGCAATAAGCCAAATCCTTCACTAGTGTCCACCAAACTCCACTCACTATGCTTCACGTGTTCATTGAAGGTGCATGATAGAGTTTCTGTGCATCATGCAGTCTGCACCATTCCCACATCTCCCTGAAGCCACAAACACACTCATGCTGAACAGTTCTTGCATTCAGGCCCACTCTCAACCTCATCCTTTTTTCCAAGGTAATTTCTTTCTTCTTTTCCCTTCCTCCCTCCCTGCCTTCTCTCCCTCTCTGCTTCTCTTTCTTCTTCCCTCCCTCTCTTCCTTCCTTTTTGAAGCAAACACAAATTCTACAAATACTCTTATAATTTTGTTAACTGCATTGCTACAGCTATCTGTCCATCCAACCATCCATTTATCTGTTGGACTAGCTTTGCTCATCTTCCCATTTGCTTACCATTTTTTCACAAACATATTATTCTGCCTGCAAATTATCATTCCTGTTCCCAGGGATGGATTACCCAATAAGCAAGGTATGCATGGGCTTACTTACTAATTTGTAGTGCACAATTTCACCTGTTTTTCACGACATCAAAGCCTGCTGGAAATGATCCTTGGTCACACAATGGTTGAGCACTTGGCTGCTAACCAAAAGATTGGTGGTTCAAACCCACTCAGTGGCTCCAAGGGATTAAAGACCTGTTGGTCTGCCCCCCAAAAGATTACAGCCTAGGAAGGCTTTGGGGCAGTTCTACTCTGTCCTATAGTATCTCTATGAGTCAGAATCGGCTCAATGGCACATAACTATAGCCTGCTAGAGAATTAAAAAACTACATGAAAGAGAACTGAGTTGCTTTAGCCACATCCAGCCAATTGCCAGATAAGTGAGTGAAGCCACTTTAGACTATCCAGTCCCCAGCCAACCTGTCAGCTGACTGCAGATGAATAAACAAACCTAGGTAAGATCATTCAAGTGTAGCCCAGATCAGCAGAACTCACTCATAGACTCATAAGCAATAATACAACACATATTGTTCTAAACCACTGAGTTAGGGGGATATTTGTTATGCAGCAATAGCTAATGGATACACATCATATTTCTTCCTTGATTGTATTCAATAGCCACATCATACCTCCATTATAGCCCTTGTAATGATAACATGTTTCCTTGTCTTTCTCTTCTACCAATATGTGAGTTCCTTGAGGGCAAGGGCAATTTTTTTCTTTTTAATCCCCAAATCAAACCAGTGCCTGCAATAAATGGGCTGCAGCCGTGATAAGGCACCTGATCTGGCTTCCTTCTATTCCCTGTCTTACATCCCCATTCTTCTGGTATACGGGCATCACTTGCCAAGTAAACACTAGTATCCAAATCCTTGTCTCATGGTGTGCTTCTGACCTAAGACACTATTACTTTTTTTGACTTTATCCTTATTGCTTCAGAATCCCAACTCTTCTCCCAGAGGTATGGGAGATGGGGAATAGAAGGGACACTTGCCTCTGGGCACAAGTCCAATGGGGCAACAGACAAGGAGTGTAATGGCATTCCAAGGCACCACAAATATGTAAGACATCTGACTGAGGCAGCCAGACAAGAGGGACACATATTTCTGCTGACACGTCACCACTATCAGTGCCTATTCATCTTGAAATTGGGATGGGTGGGCACAACTTAGAAACTGCTCCTGGACACTCGTTACCCTCACTATACCCCTGACTTCACAGACATTTTGATTTTGATTTGAAAAGCTTAGCCTTTTAATGATATCTCCAGCTAATCAAAGGTTGTATCCAGTCCAGTGGATGACAAGACCAATCACAGAATGCGGTGTATCATCTTTTTAGGTCTTCTCTGGCTTTCATCATTGCTCAATTTTCCATGTGTACAGTCATATATCACTTAACGCCTATGACACGTTCTGTGAAGTAAGACATTATGTAATTTGGACGTTGTGTGAATATTATATATTTAGCAAAGCTTTATGGGATACCTTTTGTTTCGCTTCCAAATCGTTACTTCTCTTTTGCCTCTTGCAGCTGCTATCACTAGCACTGGTTTCGCTGCACTTGGGAGCCATAATACACTTCACAGTAATATTTTTGAAAGAAAATTAAGCAGAGAGATAATGGTACAACACTCGAGAGATGCGTGATACACGAGATTGGATGTTGCTGCTTATGAGTTGAAACACACACTTCTATATTGTAAACTTTTATTTGTAAGTAGGGAAGTTCACGTTAAAATAATGCTAGAAAATACAGTACAGTACGTACATAAGCCAGTAACTATGAAGACATACCTATTATAGATTATTTTTTTATGTACTATACCAGTATACGCCTGGCAGCGTGATCACTTTGTATACAAGAGACATGAGATACATGTGTTGTATTCTTCCATCAGGATTTCTGATCTCTATTATAACCTTCTGGGACCATGGACATATATGCAGTCAGATGTCCCCCGGATGGACATTATGCACTGGATAGGTGTATAAGAATCAAGTTAACTTGCAGGTGTGGGGTAGCTCTGTGCTTATCTTGAAGGACATCTGGAACCATAATATTGATTCTTGCCCAAGACAAAGGTGAAATGTACTAGCTAGTGGTTTATAATGTGCTCCTTAAAGTCCAAAACTCCCCTGAAGGCACCTTGTATCAGCTTGTCTCTGCTGTTTATTTCAACAGTATAGATTGATGTTTTGTACCTGGCCACAAAGCCTGTTTTTTGCTAAGTGAGCTGTAGGATGTAAAACACGCCTCAGTAAGCTTGTGCTTTTGGCTTCCTTGAGACCATGGTATCTTACACGCATCTCGGTGGTTGATGACCGGAAGATGAAGAGCATCCTTGCAACTGAAAAAGGACCCTGGAACTGTGCCTGTATGTCTCAGGCCTCTCTGATGTTTGCTAGGTTTTCTTTCTCCTGCTGTACCACACCCTTTGCATTTATTATTGCCTAACTCTGGAATCTCATGAGTCCTTTCAATTATCTGACACTTTACAATTGCTGCATTGAGGTTGTTTTTAGGAGGGGCCTGGGGTAAGAAAGGAAGGGTTCCTATAGCACCCAAGTTTAGAATCATTTCAGAAAGTTGGGAATATTAGAAGTCAGGGCTCTGCGTTTTGCTGAGCTCTTTAAAGATTGATCAGCTGAGTTATCATAAATAATGATTCTAGACACAGTTTTGGGGTTGGTCCATGTTCCAACAGTGGCTATTGGTTCTTGCAAACTTGGACCTACTTTCCCAGATCACCACATACATTCCTCATTCTCCCACCCTCCCATGTATCTCTGCACAACGCTCACATTCTCCACGACATGAAGCCTTCGCTGTGCACAGCTTTAGTTCCCCTGGGAAACATTGCTTATACCTATATATTCTCATCTTTCTCAAACACCAATTTTAAGCTGTATTTTAGTTTTTTCTTCACTGTTCATCTAGAAATAACCCAGTATAAAAGTTTTAGTCCTGAAATCATACTTGATTGACCTAAACTACTAGTCCTCAAAAAAACTCGTATATCTAGAGAGGGACCTTTCACAAAGGCTACCTCTCAGCAGCTTGGACAACAATGTTCTTAGAAGTTAGGAACCATACAGGAAGCAGAAGACTAGCTGCAAAAGCCTTAAGTCTCTGAATGCTACAAGATAACCTGCCTATCACGAAAAGTTTCAGGGTAAAATTTTGTTTCTTTTCACAATTTGACACTAGCCCCTTCTATGTTTCAGAAGCAGCCCATAAATATATACATTGTAAGCAGTTTTTTGAAACATTGGAATAAATTACAATTTGACTACCCTCCTATAGTAAAGTCAGTTGTGCCTAATGGCAACTCCATGTGTTACAGAGTAGAACTATGCAACAGAGGGTTGTCTTGGCTATAATATTTATGGAAGCTGATTTCTGGGCCTTTTTTGTGTGGCATTTCTAAGTGGGTTCAAACCACCGACCTTTAGATTAGTAAGGATGCACAAACCATCTGCAACACCCAGGGACCTTATAGTTTGATTACTGTATATTAAAACACAAATGACCAGCACCCATACTCATTGCCATTGAAAAAAACCCCGTCGATTCCATTGAGTCAATTTCAATTCACAGCAATCTTATAGGACAGAGTAGAGCTGCCCCATAAGGTTTCCAAGGAGTGGCTGGTGGATTTGAACTGCCGACCTTTTTGATAGGAGCTGAGCTTTTAACCACTGTGCTGCCAGAGCTTCAAAGGAACAGTACATCCTATATACATGGAAATAGAATTATATTTGGGGATTCATTTAGAGTAGTGGTGGTCCCCATGTTCACTGCAGCACTGTTTACAACAGCAAAAAGATGGAAGCAACCAAGGTGCCCATCAACAGATGAACGGATAAAGTAGTGATGGTCATCTAGTTTAAACTAGCTGGAGCAAATCCAAAATGTATTTCAAATTCGTCCACTTTTTGCCATGTCTGATGCCATGCCCCTAAACCAGCTCACCATCATCTCTTTCTGGGGGTGACAGCACTATTTTCCACTATTACTGAACCGTCACGCCTACAAGTTAGTCACAATAAAGCAGAATTGTCTTTTGAAAATATAAGCTCCTTAACTCCTCTTCTAATGACTCTCCAATGGTTTCCCTCTGTAGTGGAGTAAAATCAAGACATTGTCCCATGCCTAAAAAGCTCTCCAACTTCATCTCCTACAGCACACATCTACAAGTCCTCTTATGGCAATTTCAGACTCGCTTTCTGAGCCTTGAGCATACCGATATGGTTCCTACTTTCGGGTATGTGGAAGGTCCTATCTTCAGGTCTTTACTCAGCTGGATCCTTTGCGTTATTTAGCGTAGTTCAAATTTCTCTTAGCAGTTTGCTCTGACACCCAAGCTAAAGTAGCCCCTCAATCATCCTATATCACAGTAACCTGTTTACCAGTTTCATACAGGTCCCTGGGTGGCACACACGGTTTGCACTCAGCTGGGAACTGAAAGGTTCCAACCCACCCGGCAGCACTGTCAAAATGCCTGGCGATCTCCTTCCATAAAGATTCCAAGACTCCAAACCAAACCCTTGAGTTGACTCCGACATATAGCAACACTATAGGACAGAGTAGAACTGCCCCGTAAGGTTTCTAAGGCTGTAAATCTTTACAGAAGCAGACTGCCATATCTTTCTCCCATGAAGCAGCTGTTGGGTTCAAACCACCAACCTTTTGGTTAGCAGCCTAGTGCTTTAACTACTATACCACTAGGGCTCCCTTCTGTAAAGACTACAACCGAGAAAGCCCTATGGAGCAGTTCTATTCTGTGACACATGGGTTGCCAGGATCAGAATTGACTCTATGGTACAAGACAACAAAATGACCATGTTCCCAGACATTGTCAACATCTGCCAGTTTCCTTTTCACTTATTTACTTATTGTCTTGGTCATCTGGTGCTGCTATGACAGAAATATCACAAGTGGATGGTTTTAACAAAGAGAAATTTATTTTCTCATAGTCTAGGAGGCTAGAAGTCCAAATACAGGGTGTCAGCTCCAGGGGAAGTCTTTCTCTCACTTATGGCTCTGGAGGAAGGTCCTTGTCATCAGTCTTCTATGGCTGAGAAGCTTCTCAGCTCAGGGACCCCAGGTCCAAAGGATGCACTATTCTTCTGGCACTACTTTCTTGGTGGTATGAGGTCTCCATGTCTCTGCTCACTTCTTTCTTTATATCTCAAAAGAGATTGGCTTAAAACACAACTTAATCTTGTAGACTGAGTCCTGCCTCATTAACATAACTACCTCTAATCCTGCCTCATTAACATCACAGAGGTAGGGTTTACAATACATAGGACAATCACATCAGATGACAAAATGGTAGACAATCACACAACACTGGGAATCATGGCCTAGTCAAGTCGACACATTTTTTTGGGGACACAATTCAATCCATGACACTTACTTATCCCCTCCCACTAGAACGTCAATGCCTTCAAGGGCATACCCTTGGCTTTTTTTTTTTGTTCATCATTGTATCTCTAGTGCCTAGAACAGTTTGTAGGCACGTAGATGTCACCTAATGAATTTTTGTTCAATAAACAAATGTATTTTTCTTTTTCAGTATTACATTTAAATTTAAATAAAACTTAAAAGGGCAAAACCATAACATAATGTATCCCCTTACCTTTTTGGGGATGGCTGTAGAGGAATTAAAGACTCCAGAGAAGTGTGGCTATTTCTGTCCTGCAACTTTTCATTGGAGTTCTTCAGTTTTCTTCATTTTCCTCAGTGTTCATATTGGTAAGAGGTGGAAACATCTCGCCACAGTGTATTTCTGTAACAAAACGTACCAACATGACTCAGAACTGCAACCAACATTACACTCTGTTTAAACATAAAATATATAACCTCGCTTACTTCCCATTCTCCTGCATGGTGTACATCATTTATTTACGGGTTCTATCATTTTCTCAGGCATGCAGCTACTGATAACTATATTACTACCTGGATACCTGCAGGCGGTGTTAGTCTCAGCACCTTGCTGTATCTGTGCCGCAGAACTTCTTATACTCTATGAAATTATTCCACTGTGAGTCCATTTTCCCAATAGATGGTGAGCCACGTGGGGGTGGGAATTGTGCTTTTGGTCCTTGAATCTTTTGCATAGGCATGAAAAAGCTGGGCAATGAATAAAGAAGACCGAAGAACTGATGCCTTTGAATTATGATGTTGGTGAATAATATTGAATATACCATGGACTGCCAGAAGAATGAACCAATCTGTCTTGGAAGAAGTACAGCCTGAATGTTCCTTAGAAGGGAGATGGTAAGACTCTATCTCACATACTTTGACCATAGGGCATAGACCAGTCCCTGGAGAAGAACATCATACTTGGTAAAGTAGAGGGTCAGTGAAAAAGAGGAAGATCGTCAACAAGACGGAATGACACAGTGGCTGCAACAATGGGCTCAGGTATAACAACAAGTGTGAGGATGGCGCAGGACCAGGCAGTGTTTCGTTCTGTTGCACATGGGATCGCTGTGAGTCAGAATCAACTCAACAGCACCTAACAACAACAATACATGCATTATATTCTCTGGGTAGTGCAAATGGTTAACACAGTCAGTTGCTAACCAAAGGTTAGAGGTTGGGGTCCTCTCAGAGGTGCCTCAGAAGAAAGAGCTGATGGTCTTTTTCCAAGAAATCAGTCATTGAAAACTCCATGGAGCACAGTTCTTCTGATACCCATGGGGTCACGGTGAGTTAGAATCGACTTGACATCTATTCATTTAAAAAAAATTTTAATATAAATATTGGTGGAATTAAAGTTACATGTGGATCTTACAAGTTCTTAGCTTTGCTTCTGGTTCAGTACAGTATTACCATTTGCATCAGTAAATAATAAATAGTATTGATAAGGACAAAAGGGACTAAAAACACATTTTATGGCTTCATGAAAGGTCCAGGAACTGACAGCAATTATTCTGTCCTATTTTTTTTTTTTATTAAAATACAAATTCCAGAGCCCAGTTCTTTTCTTCTGCCTCATATTAATCATTGCTCATCAAGTTTTCAGGCAAGTTCAAAGAAAATTTCCCTGAAAATAACTGTAGATTGATAGTCCACGCTGTCTGTTCTGGGACGACACAAATTACTTGCAGAACCCTGTTCCGCTTTTCTCATTGGATGATAATAAGAAATAGATGGTTTTATTTCATGAACTGCATCTGTTATCTGTAGGTATGCAATTAACACACTTAGGGGATTTGCATCTTCTGTATGAATACCAGTACACTGTGACACAAACAGTGGAGTGCTCATACTTTAAGTATTTACTTTGCTGTGCATTTGAAAAATATTTAAGACCCCCTTAGGGATATAAATTTATATTTTTGAGCTGTTGTAAAGATTTTCCAATAAAGTTGATCCCTGGATATTTTTAGACTGTGAATTTTAACCTTGATATATTTGTAAATTGTGGACCTTCTCAAAAGCATGTCCTATGTTTTAAACTATCATTGTTCAGATCAGTAGGATTTGCCGAAAAGCAGTGATGAGCATAGGTAACAAAACATCCTAGAAGGGTGGTTTTGGAAACCCAGTTCTCCTTATATGCTTTCACTTAGTTCAAGGCTGGTTAACATATGTGTATAGATAATTTCCTCTTCGAATCTTGTGATATTGTCTTCATATGTTTCTAAGTATCTGAGGACAAATCCCCTTGTCAAGGAATGCAATTTCAGGATTGTGATATTAACTTGAGTCACTTGAGTCTACTGAATAAAAATAATTCAATATATTTTATGAAAGTAATACCTTGATGCAGTAACCCAAAACTAATTAAATGCATCTTATTTATTTGAACACTTAATATCATTATATCATACTTTCCATATAATTAGCCAATATTTGCATTGAGTTTGCTTTGTAAGAATTAGTATTATTTTTAATTTCCTATCTACATTGCAACTAAGGAACCCTGATAGTGCAGTAGTTAAAACACTTGGCTGCTAACTGAAGGGTTGGTGGTTCAAACCTACCAGCTACTCCGTTGGAGAAAGATGTGCGATGACATATTGCAAATCACCAAATTAAAGAAATATGATATTTCATAAATGTACTTTAATACATGCCCTAATCATGGTAAGAGAACTCTCCTCTCAAGTTTCTATTTCTTTAAGCAAGCCACTAAGAAAGTTCAATCTATCTTTGATAAAACTATATTGCCATTACCGACTTATGAAAGTAAGCAGAATGTTCAGCAGACTATGTTCAGACAACAGCTATAACACTCTGAACTGCTGATAATATACATCTTAATATGAGGCACGGATGTCAATTAAACTTAATAGTTGCATTTACAACATTCAGTAGGAAGAGGTTGGCTTTGGCATCAACTGTGTAGCAGCACAATTTTTCTAGGAGCTTATTTACTTATCTAAAAAATAGAGATGGATACCATTTTCTGTAAAGAAGGGTTTTTAGGATAAAGTAGAAAGGGCATATGTAAAGTACCTGGCCAAAAGTGATTATTTAAAAAATGCTAGCTTTGATTTTTACTAAGTACAAAACCAACTTAAACAACATTTTAGGTAATTGGATTTAGCTCTTAAAACCAAAAACTGGTGACCTGCCACATGTAAAAAAACTGAAAGAAAAAAAAGAAAGTTCTAGCTCACCCTCATTTTGATTTACAGGCAAGAAAATCATTAATATGGTTGTGATATTGATATAAATGTGTGTTATAAAAACAGAAGTATACCATCAGAGCAGCATAACTAAATTCTCTCATAAGTTTATGTTGCTTTTACATTTCATTTTCATAGATTCTTTGGTCATTTGTCCCCTCAAAACCGGACAGGTTGACCATCAGGTCCTGCTTTATATATGCATTAAAAAATATAAGAAACACATTAAAAATGGTGCCAGGTTATGAGATCCGGATACATTATTGGGCTCACTGATAAATTGCTAAAAACAAACAAACAAAAAAAAAGATCCAAACTCTAAAATTCCATTTTATGTAAAACAGAACAAAGGTTTACTATCAACTATACTACTGCAAAAAGAGCCCTAGCGGTACAACAGTTAAGTGCTTGGCACCTACCTGAAAGGTTGGCAGTTCAAACCCACCCAAAACATCCCTGGGAAAAAGACCTGGAGATCCGCTCTCATAAAGATTGTTGTTAGGTGCCATCGAGTCAGTTCTGACTCATAACGACACTATGTACAATAGAATGAAACACTGCCTGGTCCTGTACCATCCTCACAATTATTGCTATGTTTGATCCCATTGTTGAAGCCACTGTGTCAATCCACCTTGTTGAGTGTCTTCCTCTTTTTCTCTGGCCTTCTACTTTATCAAGTATGATGTCCTCCTCCAAGAACTGGTCCCTCCTGATAACACATCCAAAATACTTGAGATGAAGTCTCTCTATCCTCACTTCTGAGGAGCATTCTGGCTGTACTTCCAAGACAGATTCGTTCATTCTCCTGGCAGTCCATGATATATTCAATAGTCTTTGCCAACACCATAAGTCAAAGGCATCAATTTTTCTTTGGTCTTCCTTATTTGTTGTCCAGCTTTTGCATTCAAGTGAGTTGATTGAAAATACTATGGCTTGAGTCAGACACGCCTTAGTCCTCAAAGTGACAGCTTTGTCTTTTAACACTTTAAAGAGGTCTTTTAAAAAGGCAGCAGATTTGTCTAATGCAATACATCCTTTGATTTCTTAACTGCAGCTCCCATGGGCATTGACTGTGGATTCAAGTAAAATGAAACCCTTCGCAAATGCAATATTTTCTCCATTTATCATGATATTGCTTATTGGTCCAGTAAGGAAGATTTTTGTTTTCTTTACGTTGAGGTGCAATTCATGCTGAAGGCTGTGGTCTTTGATCTTCATCAGTAAGTGCTTCAAGTTCTCTTCACTTTCAGCAATCAAGGTTGTGTCATCTGCATATCACAGGTTGTTAATGAGTCTTCCTTCAATCCTGATGCCACATTCTTCTTCATATAGTCCAGCTTCTTGGATTATTTGCTCAGCATACAGATTGAGTAAGTATGGTGAATGGATACAACCCTGACACACAATTTTCCCGATTTTAAACCATACAGTATCCTATTCTAATGACTGCCCCTTGATCTATGTACGTGTTCCACATGAGCACAACTAAGTGTTCTGGAATTCCCATTCTTTGCAATGTTATCCATAATTTGTTATGATCCACACAGTCCAATGCCTTGGCATAGTCAATGAAACACAGGTAAACATCTTTCTGGTATTTTCTGCTTTCATCCAAGATCCATCTGACATCAGTAATGATATCCCTCATTCCACATCCTTTTCTGAATCTGGCTTGAATTTCTGGCAGTTCTCTGTCAACGCACTGCTGCAACTGTTTCGAATTATTTTCAGCAAAATTTTACTTGCATGTGATATCAATAATATTGTTTTATAATTTCCACATTGTTGGACCACCTTTCTTTGGAACGACACAAATATGGATCTCTTCTAGTTGGTTGGCCAGGTAGCTGTCTTCCAAATTTCTTGGCATAGAAGAGTTAGCACCTCCAGAGCTGCATCTGTTTGTTGAAATATCTCAACTGGTATTCTGTCAGTTACTAGAGCCTTGTTTTTTGCCAGTGCCTTCAGTGTAGCTTGGACTTCTTCCTTCAGTACCATCAGTTATTGACCATATGCTACCTCCTGAAATGGCAGAATGTCAATAAATCCTTTTTCGTACAGGCCTTTGTGTATTCCTTTCATCTGCTTTTGATGCTTCCTGCATGATTCAATATTTTGCCCAAAAAATCTTTCAATATGGGAACTGGAGGCTTAAATTTTTTCTTCAGTTCTTTCAGCTTGAGAAATCCTGAGCATGTTCTTCCTTTTTGATTGCACATTTCATTATAATACTCTGCCTGTCTTTTTGAGCTGCCTTTGAAATCTTCTATTCAGCTCTTCTACTTCCATCATTTCTTCCATTTACTTCTTCTACTCTATATTCAAGACCAAGTTGAGTCTCTCCTGAAATCCATTTTGGTCTTTTCTTTCTTTCCCACCTTTTAGATGACCTTTTGCTTTCTTCATGTATGATGTCCTCGATGTCATTGCACAACTCGTCTGGTCTTCCATCATTAGTGTTCACTGTGTCAAATCTATTCTTGAGATGATCACTAAACTCAGTAGGATATACTCTAGGTGGTATTTTGGCTCTTATGGGCTTGTTTTAATTTTCTTCAGTTTCAGCTTTAAGTTGCATATGAGCAATTGGTTGTCTTTTCCGCAGCCAGCCCCTGGCCTTGTTCTGACTGATGATATTGAGCTTTTCCATCGTCTCTTTCCACAGATGTAGTGGATTTGATTCCTATGCATTCCATCTGGCAAAGTCCATGTGTATAGTCACCATTTATGTTGTTGAAAAAAGGTATTTGCACTGAACAAGTTGTTGGTCTTTCAAAATTCTGTCATGTGGTCTCCAGGGTATTTCTATAACCAAGGGCATAATTTTCAACTAACAAAACTTTTTCTTTGTTCCCAACTTTTGCATTCCAATCACCAGTCATTATCCTTTTGCATCCTGATTGTATGTTTGATCAATTGCAGACTACAGAAGTTGGTAAAAATCTTCTGTTTCTTCATCTTTGGCATTAGTGGTTGGTGCACAAATTTGAATAAATCATATTATCTGGTCTTCCTTGTAGATTTATGGATATTATCCTATCACTGAGAGCATTGTGCTTCAGGATAGATCTTGAAATGTTCTTTTTAATGATGAATGTGGCACAATTCCTCTTCAATTTGTCATTCCCAGCATAGTAGACCATATGACTGTTTGATTCGAAATGGCTAATGCCACTCTATTTCAGCTCATTAAGGCCTAGGATATCGATATTTATGTGTTACATTTCATTTTTGACAACTCCAATTTTCCTACGTTCATACTTCGTGCATTTCACGTTCTAATTATTAATGGACGTTTGCAGCTGTTCTCGTTTTGAGTTATGCCACATTAGCAATGAGGGGCCTGAAAACTTGGCTTCATCCATGTCATTAACAGGCAGTTCTTCCCCAGTTGTATTTTGATTGCTTTGCCACCTGAGGGACTCATCTTCCAGCACTATATCAGACAATGTTCCACTGCTATTCGTAAGGTTTTCACTGGCTAATTTTTTTTTTAGAAGTAGATCGCCAGGTCCTTCTTCCTAGTCTGTTTTCACCTGGAAGTTCTGCTGAAACCTGTCCACAATGGTAACCCTGTTTCTTTTTGAAATACCGTTAGCATAGCTTCCAGCATCACAGCAACATGAAAGCTACCACAGTGCAACAAACTGATAGACGATTGGTGGTCATAAAGATTGCCCAAACCCATTGCTGTTGAGTCAATTCTGACTCACAAAGATCCTATAGGACAGAGTAGTACTGCCCCATAGGGTTTCTAAACCTATAAATCTTTATGGAAGCAGATGACCACATCTTTCTCCCATGCAGCTGCTGGTAGTTTCGAACCACCGATCTTTTGTTAGCAGCGAGTACGTTAACCACTGTACCACCATGGCTCCTGTCATAAAGATTACAGCCTAGACTACCTATGGGGCAGTTCTGCTCTGTCACACAGAGTTGCTAGGAGTTGAAATCGACTTGACAGCACCTAACAACCACAGAAATATACTGTTACAAACAGTTACAATCCCTACACACTTTTTCCTTCACTTTCAAGGGTGACAGCTCTTCGGCAGATACATTTTAAGGTGGATTAGATGTAGAATGACATGATTTTTGGGCTCATCAGCCCTGCACCTTTACGTCTGTTGCTTTATTCATCCTTTCATCCATTTCCTCTTGAACCCAGTGGTGCAAATTTGTGTGAATAGTAGGTTTGATATGTAGTCTGTGTCATTACATTAGGAAAACAAGACTATTTGTCTCTGGAAAAAACAGGCTTATAACCTTGGCCTCATTAACACTGAGTTCTGGCCAACTGGACTCAAATTGGTTATGAAATCACAAAGGATGCTAAACTCCATTCGGTTAGTCTTCCAACAACTATGAGGCACTGAGGTAAGAAGAGAAAAATAAGTCAATTGTATGGAGACGATCTAACACAAAACTTATTTTTAACCTATCTTTTACCTTTCCAAAAGAAATTAATATGGATCATCCTTCTTAAAACTATTTTCACCATTGAGCCATTTTATAATTGCTTTTTCTTTGTATACACTTTATAATGTGGATTATTCTATACTCTCAGCTAGATACTTGAAATGTTCATATAATACTTTGAGCAATTCCATATCAATTCAAATGATGGGATCTGCTCCTTATCTAACAGGTAAGCTCTAGATACACAAACGGGTTTCATTACCAGGTTTGAGAGTGTAAAAGCCAAGCAGAAAAACAAGTTGGGCGAGACAGTTTCAAGTACTTGAAAACAATATCACCTTTGTTCTCGGCTACTCATCTGCACCTCTGTCATCTCCGTTGCTATATAAAATGAAACATTTATAGCCAGAGCTCGGCATCCGAACAACTTTCCTCACTGTTGGAATAAGGTATGTTCTGCCTCCGTGGGAGAAAAGTACCTAACAGAAACACTAAACATTTGAACAAATAACTTCTGGGGAGTGGCAATCCTAATCCGTTCAAAATCTGATCTTCTTTCATTCGCAGCAAGATAACTGTGACAGAGGGATTGCCTGTTTGCAGAAATTATTTATACATTTGCCGACTGCAGCGAAGCCTCTCCAGAGAAACTTTTCCGGAGCCTACAGGACTATATGCCACCTTTGGATTCCCTCAAATACGCACTGAGCACTATTTTGTTTTTCTTTTCAGGTCATACTAAAACCAGGTGTTAAAAAAAATATCTCATCCTTCTCCACAGGGAAAATATCCTGTTTGAATGTCTGGCCTCCATCTCTGAGGCATTTCCCCTGAGATGATGGGAGGATTGAGCTTGTCAGGGCTGTGAGCTGGATGTAATATTTTCATGTCAGTGCCCTTTCCACCTGGGACAGCAGTTTATAACGTGTTGGCTTTTATTTCATGGGTAACAATTTTTTTTTTTTTTATGCTGAACACCAACTGAATGATTAGGTTTGGATAGACTGGTTTTCTAGCCCAATAAAAAAAACACTTAAAGTTTCTGTTTGCTAGAAGTCCCAGGTTCTAGTTCCATAAACACCTACCCAAAACCAACCTCATTAACACCTGCTTGCTTTTTAAATTTAATTGACTAAATCGTTATGTGTCTGAGTTTCTTCATCTGAAATGCAAGTGGACTCGCACAATGGCATGTACTCACACAATTTTAGGAAGATGAAATGACTTAATGTATATGTAAGAACTTAGATACCTTAAAGCATTTTGCAACATTAGGTTTAAAACAGTTAATCCCTAATGGTTTGAATTATACAGAAAATAACTAAATTTAATCAGATAGAGAAAACAGTAAAAGATAACACCCCCAAAACTGTGTATTAGTAATGTCTAAGGAGGGTGAGGATTCTCTAACCTGCACTTCAAGGGGGCTGCATATATGACAAGATGTGAAAATGTGATGAGGCGTAGTAAGAGATGGAGAAGGAGAGAAAGAGAGACCACTCAGAAGATCCATTTTATAACCACTTCCACACTCTAAAGCAGGGATTCTTAACTGGCAGTATTAACTGTAGACCTCCAGCAGTCCTTAGATAGAATTCAAGGATTCCATGAATTTGAACAGGAAAAGAGTGGCATTAAAAAAAATACGGTAGGGAAAGTAGCCAGTGATCAGACATGCATGGCGTTATTGGTCATGGTAAAGACACTGGATTTTATTTTAAGTCTGATAGGGAAGCCATTGGAGAACTCTGAGCAGAAGATTCTGTGGTCTAATTTATTACATTTTAAAAACATTCCTAGGTATGGTGGGAAGAGGCAGGAGGGCAAGACTGAAAGCAGGGGTATTAGTTAAGGCACTATTTAGGTAGCTTGCACTAGTGTGGTAGAAGTGGAGACAGTGCAAATGGTCAGATTCAGGAGATATTTTGAAAGTGTAGATGATTTATTGGTAAGTTTGCCATGAGTGTGAACAACAGTATTTTGGTCTGAGCAGCGGGGTAAATAGTAGTGTCACTTACTGAGCTGGGAAACAGTTGGAGAGGAGCAGATCGATTAGGAAAATCAAGGGGTCAGATTTGGACAGCATGATAGATTGCATGCACACACAAACACAAAATGGTCTCAATTTGTCATCTTTCACTGTATCCATGACCTTTGCCATGTAATTTTGTAGGCCACTCCTTCTCTGACTCTGGATTTGTCTGTATGAGTTGATTTGGACAATGGACATTAGTAAACATGGTATAAGTAGAACTTGAAAAGTGCTCATGTTTTTCTGGTTGTTCTTATACCTCTGCCATCATCATGAAAATATGCCTGGGCTAACTGATGCAGAATGAGAGACATATGGAGAGAACGTGCATGGCCCTGGTCACCACAGACAAAGCCTTCCTAGATTAGCCAACAGCCATCCTACAAATGTGTGTGAGCCTCTCCAAGTCCACAGAGCCTCCTAGCTGATTTGCAGTTGACTGAAGGTGCAACAGCGAGCCCAGCTGAGACAAACTGAACTCTGAAGAGGTGTGAGCTAAAAATACATACATACATACATACATATATATATATATAAATGTGCGGCTGGTTGTTACCCAGCATTTTCATGGCAACAGATAACTGATACAGGATGTTCCTTCCTCACTCAAATAGGAGTAATGCAATTGCACCTCATGCCCAAAAACCAAACCAAACCTACTGCTGTCAAGTCGATTCCGACTTACAGCGACCCTATAGGACAGAGTAGAACTGCCCTATAGAATTTCCAAGGAGTGTCTGGAGGATTCAAACTGCCGACCTCTTGGTTAACAGCTGTAGCACTTAACCACTACGCCACCAGAGTTTCCCACCTCATGCCAGCCAACCCTAAAAGGTGTAGGTGACCGAATAAGGCTCTTACATTCTAGGCTGCTTGTTGAATACAAATAGAATGAAGTAGGAAATCAGTAGGAGTTCCTGGGTGGCGCAAACAGTAAGTGCTCAACTCCTAGCCAAAAGGTTGGCAGTTCGAACCTACCCAGATGCACTTGGAAAAGAGGTCTGGCGATCTGCTTCCAAGAGGTCACAGTCTTGAAAACCCTATGAAGCAGTTCCACTCTGCACACATTGAGTTGCCATGAGTTGGAATCTATTTGATGGCAACAAAACAACAGCAGAAAATCAGTAACAGACATTAAATCATAAGCAAATGGAAGAGTCACAAAATTTAGGGTCTCAGGTGCATAGGTCCATTCTAAATAAGGCCTAGGCTGGCTGGCTAAAACAAAAATTTTTGATCTATAGTTTAGAAAAGTTGTTTTTGGGTCAATTTTGAGAAACATTTATCAAGTGTAGGAATTCAGAGCCTTTAAAGTTTTCTTTGAATTGCCAACACTCAGCTATTCAGTTGTCATCAACGTTCTTACTGTCTTGGCTTCTAATATCTTTCCTGCAGAATAAGGAGTAGAGGTAGATGTATTATAAACCCAACGAAGCTAGAGGCTCAAGACCACCCACTTGTTCATGGACATCAAGACCATAGTAATGTGTTCATATGTTTTTGTAAAATATGCAAAAGTAAAATATTTTAACAGCAACTTGATTAAGCCAGCTCTCCCTTTCTACCACATTTCTGTATGGGGTTGGGTGGCTACAGGTGTTCCGTGGCTTCAGCTGAGGGTAAACTTGAGTTGAGGTTGCATTTGGTTTGTAATTACTGGGATTTACAAAATTAGTGCTTTGTAATTGTAATGTATGTGTTTTGCAGTCAACTACAGAATAGTTCAGTTTTTGCTGGTCATTCCAATGTAGGAATGACTTCCAGGAATTCTACAACCTCTCTATGTACTGACTGCCCCAGCATCGTGGCTCAGAGATGCAGTGCCTGAGGTCATACTGCAATAAAACTGGACCCAGCAGCACTAGACATACATGTGAAGAGGAGGTCTGCCTTTTATAAAGTTTCTTAAACCTTGCAACAATGGGTACAACAACATGTGAAGGACCCTAAAATTTATTTTCATAGGCTAAGATTATGTTTAGAAAGTTGAGAACATAAAGATAGAAGAAAACTGTGGTAGATTTATTGCAATGTAATTTTTCATACTTCCTTGTATCCACGCCTTTTGCAACATCTACCAGCAAGAGGTAGAGTCTGTTTCCCAATCCTTTTAACCTTGGCTGACATTGTGACTTGCTTTAGCTAACAGACTGTGATAGAAGTAACAGAGTATCAGTTCCAAACCTAGACATCAACAGGTCCTGAGGGTTTCTACTCTCTCTCGGAACCCTTCCACAGATATGTATAATATCCCATGCTAGAGAATTATGAGACACTATGTCAAGTCAAACCCAATTGTTCCAGCTAAGGACATTCTAAACAACCTATAATCAGATCCCCAAATGTATGAGAGAACCCAGACAAGATCAGCAGATGTAACTACTCAACTCAAAGCTGACTGTAGATGTAGGAGAGAAACCAGTCAATACTAGATAATTCTGCCAGCTGACTTGTAGATTACAAGCAATAATGAGTTCTTATTGGAATTGACTCAACAGAATCAAGTTTATTGTTTCAAGACATGAAGTCTGGGGGTAGTCAGCTAGGAATGACAGTAGAATGACATAGAACCTGCATCTCTATTGACCGTGGGGTCACCATTGTAGCCTGAAACTTCTCACCTAAGGTCTTATTTCATAAGAGAGGGAGGAAAAAAAAGCATCTTGTCTAAATCACTCTGACTTTTAGTCTGTCTTACTTGCCAACAAATAGAATTCCTAAGTTATACATAAGGGGCATGAACTACCAACTTTTCCACAGTCTCCACTGTGTCACCCATTTATGTCACCTGCCTTGCCCCTGTAAGCACTTGAATGTGAGACTTCTGCTCTACAGCCACATTTTCTAAGAAGGAGAAGAAAGATGATCTTTCAGTCTCATTTTGTACCAAGAAGCTCATTTAAATGTAATGGATTTTTTCTAAAGGAAGCATGTTAGAGGGAAATCATGTATTTTGTTTTTTCAGCTCAGATACTATACCCAAACAACCTGAGCTGGAGGCTTGCAGTGGTAATACCTGTGGGAAACCAAAGAAATAACTGAAATGATGTTTTTTAGAGCATTTTCAGCTTGCTATGTTGATGCCAGCTTCCCTATATTGTCAAGTGTTGCTGGAAGCTGGATGAAATCCATTTAGATCTGAATCATTTCTCTTAGAAAAAAGGTAGTAAATATCTAGCTTCAACTGTTATTGAAAATAAATGTGAAAATCCAGACTACTGTTTTCTTTAAAATATATACAGATGGCTATACATTTCAAGAGAATTGGAAGTTTCAACAAATGCTAACCCTGTTCTTCTAAAAAGTCATGATAATGCACGTATAAAATATTCAGTTATGTAATAAGCAGGCCTAAAGAATTATTAACAAATTTTGTATTAAAAACATAGAGAAAGTGACAAGAGAAATTAAAAGTGTATATCTCTTTGATAAAAATTAGCACTACTCAATTTGATGTGTTTATATTTAGTATTTTTAAACTGAATGGTAGTTTTCATCAATCAAATTATACCACAACAAAATGATTTTTAAGTTCTTAACTGGTACTCTACCCAATACTTTAGTATATGACTTCTGCATTTTCCTGTGGAATCTTCTACTTTTTAACAATACCTCACTTATATAAGAAACTCAAAGTCAAGGCTGTGCCTTCAACTTAGGTAGTTATTGTTTCATGTGCAGCACAAACCTTTAACAAAAAATTAAAAATATGTACATGTTTAAGAGTGCCTTAGGCTTCGAAAGTTCTTTGTAAAAGGTAAAAGTACTTAACAAAAAGCAGGAAAAGATATGATACTGTAGGGTGTGGCCTTACATGGCATACTGATTCTCATGGAATACAGTGAATGCATACACATGCACGCACATACATACAAATGCACACTAAATTGCAGACACCAGCAACCACTGTTACCCCAAACAAGCAGCTGTTTCATTAAACTCTTGATTGCTGAGTTCCAATTGTCAGCTGGTTTTCTGTGACAGCCCTTGATCTACTGAGCAGGGACAAACAAAAAATGACTGGAATTCATATGCCAGTGGTTGACAGGAAATATTTCTTGAAAACAAATATAAAGTCAGACCTGGGAAAATTTCTGTGATGTAAAATACAGCAAAAAGCAATGCAATAAGGTCCAGTAAAAACTGACATAATGGCAGAAAGCCTGAGTGGGTATTATATTGCCATGTCTTGGCATTGTATGCAAGAACCTGGGGTGGGGCGGTTCATTCACCAACAAATTTTGTTAGAAAGTATCTCCTTGGTGGAGAAGTAAGCTCTAAAACAGTGCTGTCCAACAGAAATATAGTGCAAGTCACAAATATGAGTCACATATGTAATTTTAAATATTCTAAATATCTTTAAAGAGTAAAAAGAAATGGGTGAAATTAATAATATATTTTATATAACCCAATATATACAAAATATCATTTCAACATATATCACCATGAGATAGTTTACATTCACTTCTTCATATTCGGTCTTGAAATCTGTTCTATATTTTACTAACACCACATTTCAATTCAGAGTAGCTATATTTCAAGTTCTCAGTATTAGCATGTGGCTAGTGGTTCCCACATTTGACAGTGTAAGCCTAAAGTAACCCTATGACTGACGGTGATCATTTAAAGATCTCTGCAGCAAAGCTAAGAGAAAAGGATGAGATTTTAAATATGATGGATTATGGGATTATCCAAGAAAAATCTGATAGAAATTATACTAGCAATACAAAAGCTCACACCAACTAGTTGAGCTTTTGTTTTTAAATATGCACCTTTTAAAAAAGATAGTTTGTACTGTGGAGTGAGTATATTACTGAAAATTGGCTTACTCTTAACTCAAATACTTTGCAGGCAGGGGAATTATTGGGATATTAAAATATACCAAAATAAAGCCCATTAAGTTTTAGTTAAACATCTTAAGGAAATACTAAACACATTTATTTAAATTCTACAATATGGATAATAAAACATAACAATATAGGAAATCTGAACTGAATATAAAATGTCAAAATTAATAACACAATTTTATAATTAGCTTCCAACGCAATCCTTAGTCTTTAGAATAGAATTCATTTACAATAAAGACTGACACACGAGGTCTTATTCAGAGTCAAGTGAGCTCTTTAAAATGATGTAGAGATTCATTAGGTCAACTAGAAGCCAATGAGGTCAGGTTGTATGTTAATAAAGCATAAAACCTCTAGAAAAAAATCAGTGCTATACAGAAAATGAAAAATTAAATACTTTCATAAAAGTTTTTTAAGTAAAAACTTAGTTTTGAACAGTTCATGTATGATAACATCAACAAAACACTGTAAGCCTTAAGGCTGCCAAACTACCTAATCACTCAGTAATACATAGATTGTGTGCTTCTTAGATTTTAATTTGCATCCCATTAGATTATAAGAATTTTAATAATTTGTACCAAATATAAACAGCAAAAGTTATACATTTTAAGAATGGTGTACACATGTTCATTTTAGAAAAACTGCAAACCACATAAAAATACAAAGAAAAAAAACACTCAGAATTCCAGCACCCAAGACATCGTTGACATTTTCATCTATATCCTTCCACAATTATACTAGCATAATAATTACCACCAGGTCTTTGTGAAATAATAACTTGATGTGGGCTATCTCTACTCTTGTAGATCTGATTCCTCCAATAGATTTGGATATTCTACTTGTTTTAGATTGAATTGTATCCCCAAGATATTTGTTGGAATTCTAACTCCTATATCTGTGAATGTAATCCTTTTTGGAAATAGGGTTTTGTTATTTGTGTTAATTAGATTAACCCAAGTAGAGTGGATTCAAAATCTAATCACTTCTGTGTAACAAAAAGAGCAGATTAGACACAAGGAAAACACACATGGGGAAGACAGACACCATATAAGGACATCTGCAAACCAAGAAGCCAAAAAACAACCAAGGCTACCGACAAAGAAGGAATCAACATGTTCAAGGCCCTGGTTTCAACTTTTAGCCTCTAGAACTGTGAGAAAAAGAAAATAAATATTCGTTATAGCATTTTAAAGTTGTAGCAGCCCTAGGTAACTAAGATACCCCTTGATACATATGTAACCACACATTTCCCCTCTCCTTCACAAGTGTCTGTCACCACACGTCTGTCATATTGTGGTGGTTTGGGTGTTGCTGTGATACTGGAAGCTTTGCCACCAGTATTTCAAACACCAGAAGGGTCAGCCTTGGTGCACAGGTTTCAGTGGAGGTTTCAGACTAAGATAGGCTAGGAAAACCTACTTTAGAAAAAATTGGTCGGTGAAAACTTTGTGAATGACAGCAGAACATTGTTTGACATAGTGCTGAAAAATGAGCCCCTAGCACTGGAAGGCACTCAAAATATGACTGGGGAAGAGCTACCTCCTCAAAGTAGAGTTGACCTTAATGGTGCTGATGGAGTTAAGCTTTTGAGACCTTTATTTGCTGATGTAGCACAACTCAAAATGAGAAAAAACAGCTGTAAACATCCATTAATAATTAGACCATGGAAGTATGAATCTAGGAAAATTGGACATTGTCAAAAATGAAATGGAGTGCATAAAGATTGAAATCCTAGGCATTAGTGAGCTAAAATGGACTTGTACTGGCCATTTTGAATCAGACAATCATCTGGTCAACTATGTCAGGTGTCTTAGTTATCTAGTGCTCTTCTAACAAATATACCACAAGTGGAAGGCTTCAACAAACAGAAGTTTATTCTCTCACAGTCTAGTAGGGTAGAAGTCCAAATTTAGGGCTCCAGTTCCAGGGGAAGACTTTTTCTCTCTGTTGGCTCTAGAGGAAGGTTCTTGTAATCAATCTTTCCCTGGTCTAGGAGCTTCTCAGCACAGGGACCCTAAGTCCAACGGATAAACTCTCCTTCCAGCTCTGCTTTCTTGGCAGTAGGAGGTTCCCACATCTCTCTGCTTGATTCTTTCTTTTATATCTCAAAAGAGATTGACTTAAGACACAACCTAATCTTGTAGGTTGAGTCCTGCTTCATTAACATAACTACCTCTACTCCTGTTTCATTAACATCATAGAGATGGATTTACAACACACAGAGAAATCACATTAGATTACAAAATGGTGGACAATCATACAATACTGAGAACCATGGCCAAGTTGACAGATATTTTGGAGGGGATACAATTTGATCCATGACACTGGGAATGGCAAACTGAAGAGGAATGGTGATGTGTTCACCATCAAAAAGAAAAGATTTCAAGATTCATCCTGAAGTACAATGCTGTCAGTGATAGGATAATATCCTTATTCCCATAAGGAAGACCAGTTAAAATGACTATTATTCAAATTTACATATCAACCACCAATGCCAAAGCTGAGTAAATTGAAGATTTTTTTTACCAGCGTATTCAGTATGAAGTTGGTCGAGCATACAATCGAGATGCATTGATAATTACTGGTGGTTGGAATATGAAAGCTGGAAATGAAGAAAGATTGGTAGTGAGAAAATATGGCCTTGGTGATAGAAATGATGCTGGAGATTGCGTGATACAATTCTCTAAGACCAATGACTTCTTCATTGCAAATACCTTTTTTCAACAACATAAACAGCAACTATACACATGGACCTCACTGAATGGAAAACACAGGAATCAAATCATCTATATCTGTGGAAAGAGATGATGAAAAAGCTCAATATCGTCAGCACAAGGCCAGGGGCCAACTGTGGAACAGAGTGACAATTGCTCATATACAAGACCAAGTTAAAGCTGAGGAAAATGAAAACAAGTCCATGAGAGCCAAAATATGAACTGGAGTATATCCTACCTGAATTTGGAGACCATCTCAAGGATAGATTTGATGCATTGAACACCAATGACCAAAGACCAGATGAGCTGTGGAATGACATCAAGGAAATCATACATGAGAAAGGCCAAAAGTCATGAAAAAGAAGGGAAAGAAAGAAAAGACCAAAATGGGTTTCAGAAGAGATTCTGAAACTTCCTCCTGAATGCAGAGGAGCTAAAGGAAATGGAAGAAATGATGAAGTAAAAGAGCTGAAGAAAAGATTTCAAAAAGACAGCTTGAGAAGGCAAAGTAATATAATGAAATGTGCAAAGACCTGAAGTTAGAAAACCAAAAGGGAAGAACATACTTGGTATTTCTCAAGCTGAAAGAGCTGAAGAAATAATTCAAGACTCAAATTGCAATTCCAAAGGATTCTATGGACAAAATATTTAATGACACAAGAAAAGCATCCAAAGCAGATTGAAGGAATACACAGAGTCACTGTACCAAAAAGAATTGGTCGAGTCGATGGTACTGAAGGAAGAAGTCTAGGCTGCTCTGAAGGCACTGGAGAAAAAACAAGGCTCCAGGAACTGACCAAATATCAATTGAGATGTGTCAACAAATGCATACGGTGCTGGAGGTGCCCATTTGTCTGTGTCAGGAAATTTGGAAGACAGCTACCTAGCCAATAGACTGGAAGAGATCCATATTTGTGCCCATTCCAAAGTAAGGTGATACATCAGAATGTGGAAATTATCAAACAATATTATTAATATCACATGCAAGTAAAATTTTGCTAAAGATCATTCAAAAGAGGTAGCAGCTGTACATTAACAGGAAACTGCCAGAAATTCAAGCCGGATTCAGATGAAGACATGGGACCACAGTTATTACTGCTGATGTTAGATAGATGTCGGCTGAAAGCAGAGAATACCAAAAAGATGCTTACCTGTGTTTTATTGACTGTGCAAAGGCATTTGACTATATGGACCATAACAAATTATGGATAACATTGCGAAGAATGGGAATTCCAGAACCCTTAACTGGGCTCATGTAGAACCTGTACATAGATCAAGAAACAGTATTTCGAACAGAGCAAGAAAATACTGCATGGCTTAAAATCAAGAAAGGTGTGCATCAGGGTTGTATTCTTTCACCATACTTATTCAATCTGTATACTGAACAAATATCCTGAGAAGTTGGAGTATATGAAGAAGAACGTGGCATCAGGACTGGTGGGAGTCTCATTAACAATCTGCGATATGTAGATGTCACAACCTTGGTTGCTGGAAGCGAAGAGCACTTGAAGCACTTACTGATGAGGATGGGTTACACCTGAACATAAAGAAAACCAAAATCCTCACAACTGGACCAATAAGCAACATCATGTGAAACGGAGAAAAGATTGACGTTTTAAGGATTTCATTTTACTTGGATCCACAATCAATGTCCATGGAAGCAGCAGTTAGGAAACAATGTAATGCATCGGGCAAATCTGTTGCAAAAGATTTCTTTTAAGTGTTAAAAAGCAAAGATATCACTTTGAGGACTAAGGCATGCTTGGCCCAAGCCATGATATTTTCAATAGCCTCACATGCGTGTGAAAGATGGACAATGAACAAGGAAGACCAAAGAAGAATTGATGCCTTTGAATTAAGGTGTTGGAAAAGAATATTGAATATACCATGGACTGCTTGAAGAATGAACAAGTCTGTCTTGAAAGAAATACAGCCAGAGTGCTCCTTGGAGAAGCGAGGATGGCGAGGCTTTATCTCACATACTTTGGACATGTTATCAGGAGGGACCAGTCTCTGGGGAAGGACATCAAACTTGGTAAAGTAAAGGGTTCACAAAAAAGAGGAAGACCCACGACATGATGGATTGACACTGGCTGCAACAATGGGCTCCAACATAATGATTTTGAGGATGGTACATTTTTTTTTTTTACAGGGCCAGGCAGTGTTTTGTTCTGTTATACCCAGGGTTGCTATGAGTCAAAAAGGACTTGGCAGCACCTAGAAACAACCACCACCACAACTGCCTACCAAAGGGTTGTAGGGAATTCAACGGTACCCTTATCTGGAGCTGATCTTTGAACATCTCTCCTCCCACTCCCTCCCCCTCCATCACACTCCAGACACCCACGCACATAATAATAAGACTTGTCTAAACACATCTCATTCTAATTTAGCTCAAACTTTATTGTTGTTGTTAGTTGCCATTGAGTTTATTCCAACTTAGGGTGACACCATGCGTACAGAGTACATATGTTCCATAGGGTTTTTAAGGCTGTGACCTTTCTGAGGCAGAATGCCAGGTCTACCTTCTAAAGAGCCTTTGAGTGGGTTCAAACCCACACTCTTTCAGCTAGTAATTGAATGCTTAATCATTTACACCACCCAGGGACTTCCAAAGCTTTTTAACTCTCCTTTATTTAAGAAGAAATGGTGATTACATAGAGACACAAATTATCAGCTTTGTTTAGTTATAACCCTAGAGCCGTAGAATAATCTGGAAGAGACATCATCTTCTATCTCTTTCTCAGTAATAATACTGGTGCTGGATGATACACATAACCCTTTGTCCTTAACTGTGCTTTGCTTTGTACCTGGAAGAACCTACTTTCTTAGACCTAGATTGAACAGTAAATATTTATCCAGTGCTAACAAAGAGCGGGCATTGGGCTAGGGATGGATAGTGAATTGTGCATGAATCAGACATAGTCCTTTAGCTTCTGAGAAGTAATAGTCTAGTTAGGAAGGTAGTTCATAAACAATGAAACAAATGAATACATAATTACAAACTGGGATAAATGGTATTAAAGTAATGGACATTGATGTTGAGATGGAGAATATGACATTACCTATCTTAGTTCTTGCTGTAATGACTCATTTCAGCAAGAATTCAGGAATTTTCCCACCTTCTTCACCACAGAACTTATCGTTCTTCTCAAGCAGAACGATCTGCACTGAAAGATCTTGCACGAGTTTTAACATACACATTCCAAATGATTTACTAACCTAGTGTCGATTAGATGGGAATGCTTTCTTTTTAATACAAAATAGAAATCCTTCCAGAGACCTCCATGGAGAAAAGGGTGACATGAGGGAGCTTTTATTAGACTTCCTATTGTAACGTGGAAATTTCTTCTTTTAACTCTACTATGGAAGCCCTGCCTATAAAACTGATCTCACATATGTTAAAAAAAAAAAAAAAAACTGTAATCCCAAAGCTTATGACAGCCTTTTATATTAAAAAACCAAAAACCAAACCCGTTGCCATCGAGTCGATTCCAACTCATAGTGACCCTATAGAACAGGGTAGAACTGCCCCATAGAGTTTCCAAGGAGTACCTGGTGGATTCGAACTGCCAACCTTTTGCTTAGCAGTAGCACTCATGAAATTTTTGGATCTTTGTTCAGCAGAAGCACTATGTTGAGCCCTCTTCTCATCAGCTCTTCTTCCTGAATGGCACCGTCATCTATCCATTGGCAAAAGCTAGACACCTGGAAGTTATCTGTGTTTCCACCTTCTTTCTAGCTGCCTCACCCACAAACCCACAAGCAGCCAAACTCTATGGTCTGCCAATCCCAGTTCCTAACTATCACTCAAATCCATCTTGTCCCCATCTCCTGTCCTCACCCCCATCCCCCAGCAAAGGACATCACCATCTCTTCCCTTGGGTTACTACAAAATGCTTCTTACTGGTTTCCCTAACTCCAGCCTAATGCAGCTCCAGTCCACTCTCTACACTGTAACCAGATGAATTTTCTAATATTCATAGCTGAAAGTGATACTTTAAAAAGCAAAAACAAAAACAAACAAACAAAAAAAAAACCCTTTAAAAGCATTGGTTTTCAATTTTGGCTGCAGATTAGAATTGCCTGAAAGCTTTAAAAAAATCTCATAGTTTAGGCTGTTCCCGTGACCAGGGATGTTTGTCCAGCCTGGCTGATCCTCCCCTTTCTATTTATCTATTGCTGATCACCCCTCTTGTGACAGAAACTTTTACATACTTAAATTATGCTTTGGCCTAATAGCCATTCTCTCCTTTCAATGGGTATATATTGCTTACCTCATGCATTTTATGTTAATTTTGCAATTTATCTCTATGAAGGCAATGTATTATCCTTATGTACAGGTCATTGGGAGGAAGAGGACACTTCAATGTTGCTTCCATGGGTCAGTAATGAATAACTTAATAAATGCAACCACATATTTGTACAAGCCCTTTATTGGATTCCAATACAATCTAGCACATTTCATCCTTCCAACAAACTTTAAACTAACTTTTCCTGTTCAGATTAGGAAACCAATGAAAAGATGTTACGTGACTTTTCCTTAATCACACATCTAGTAATGGACAAGGCCAGGATAACAAACAAACCAAACCCGTTGTCGTAGTTGATTCCAACTCATAACAACCCTGTAAGACAAAGTAGAACTGTTCCATAGGGTTTTCAAGGCTGTAATCTTTCCAGAAGCAGAATGCCACATCTTTCTCCCATGGAGCGGCTGGTGGGTTCAAACCACCGATCTTTAGGTTAGCAGTTGGATGCTTAACCACTGTGCCACCAGGGCTCCTAAGGCCAAGATACAAACCCAGATTTTCTGGTCCCAAGTCCAGTAGTGTTCCATCTACAAGATAAGTGTGAGTAAAGAAGTCCAATTTGTTTGAGCAATCGTGAACTTCAGATTCTCCTAACCTGCATTGTGCAATATGGTAGCCACTAGCCATACGCTCACTATCTTGATTGTCCTGATGGTTTCATAGTTATATAAATGTGTATACAGGTATCAAATTGTACATTTTAAATACAGGAATTTTTTTGTACATAATTTATACCTCAATAAAACCAAAAAACCCATTGCCGTCGAGTTGATTCCGACCCTATAGAGCATAATAGAACTGCACCATTGAGTTTCCAAGGAGCACCTAGTGGATTCAAACTGCTGACTTTTTGGTCAGCAGTCATAGCACTTAACCACTACACCACCAGGGTTTCCCTACCTCAATGAAGATGTTTAAAAAAAAAAAAAAAAGTAAGAAATCAGGTCCTAAGTTGTACTACTAATCACATTTCAAGTGTTCAGTAACTAAATGGGCTAATGGCTGCTGCATTCTCAGAGCAGATACAGGACATTTCCATCAAGGCGGAAACTTCTATCAGACAGCACTGCTCTAACTACTGTACTATAAAAGCATAGGGATTATTCGTCTTTTTACAAATTCCTCAGGAGCTTTATTCATTATTTGCAATACTCTGTAATATGTGCAAAATTCCTTAAATATCATGATGCCACAAAATACTGAAGAAATCTTTCATGTTTGGATCAATACAGGGTCTTTCTTTTTCTTTTTTTAAACCACAGCTTGCAACCTTTTTCTAAGTATGAGTTGACTACTCTACTTGGCTATAGCCATACAACGGACCGAGTACTCCATCTAGGTAAAATGATCACCATATTTAACTTCTCCTGAGACACACAGACGAAGAGAAAATTGCATGCATTCTGGGCACTATCCACATTTGTGAAATACATGATTAGACTGCAAATGCTAGACCATCTAACGCCACCCTTCACGTATTTTATAAAAGTGGAATTTAAAATCTTCAGAAACAGGTAAAGTACCTGCCCAAGACAGAGTGCCATTTTTAATGTATCCTTCACTTTCTGTTGATTTTTAAACAGTCTTTTCAAGAGCTAAATGGCATCAGTTTTTAATATGAACCTGCACCCCTGCCTCTGCCGAGCTTGTTGTCAGGCGTCAGAGATTAATGGCTTTCCTGGGGTTGAATAATCAAACTTTCCAAGCATAATTTGAGGGAACCCCAGACTGTTTGAATGACTGATAGAATGGAAGGCTGTTTTGTTTTCACAAGAGTCTAGTTATAAGGAAATGTTTAAGATAGAAGCATATTTTGCCACCATGATTCTCAATCTGGAATCAGTGAAGGTAGAAATGATAGTAGAAAGGCCTAACTAAGATCGAATATTTTCCCAGGAAAAAGCAGGCCCAAGCTAACCAAACCAGTGATAGTCTGCTTTTGTCTAGCTTTTGCTCGGTTTATTATCTCATGCTGACCAGCAACTCTATTTGGCAGTTGTAAATGTTTTATGTTTTTAAAGGCAGAAATAATTATTAAGAACTTTGGTACAAAATGGCTTTCAAACACAATCTATAAGGGGAAGAAATTAAAAGTGCTCTTTGATGGTAAAATGTTGGAGCCACTATGGGGCTTTATCAGCAAACACCTTAATTAAGAGCTAAAACCTCACTGGGATTAGGTGACTGTTGGCAGACAACAAGGCCCCAGCACAACTGGGGGATTAGAGGGGATCCTGGCATCAGACTGAAGGCTCTAAACACCTAGGGTTTATTCTGGTGTGGCGGGGGGTGGTATGTCTAAGACAAATAGGGATGCTCTAGAAATGATGTGGAGTCCCTGGGTAGTGCAAACGGTTAACACTCAGCTGCTAACTGAAAGATTGGAAGTTCAAGCCCACCCAGAGGCACCTGAGAAGAAAGACCTGGCAATCAACGTCCAAAGACTCAGCCATTGAAACACACCATGGAGCACAGTTCTACTCTGACACACATGGGGTTGCCGTGAATCAAAGCTGCCTCAACCATAACTGATTTTTAGAAACTATATGAAGGGCATATGCGTGGGAGTGGGGCAAAAGGCCTGGTTTCTATCCTGTTTCTGTGCCTACCCTGTTAGGTAACTGTGATAGATACAATTATTATTAGCTCCTTTATTCACACTTCTTGTATTCATGCTCTTTGCCATGTGACTTTGAAATTGCTGCGATAAAGATGAAGTATATCTCTCCACCTCTGTGACTTGTCTCGGCCAACAGACTTATGGTTTACCATTCCCAGGCTGTGTCAAACAAGACTTTGTGTGTTTCCTCTTATGGTCATGCACTATCTCCCTCACCATGAGAACATGCCTGGGCTATCCTGCTAGAAGACGAGAGACAAATGGAGCAGAGCTGAGTTGTCTCAATCCTATGCTAAGACCAGCCTGGATTACCCAACAGCCAGTCAAAGGCAATCATGTGAGTGAGTCCAGCCAAGCCAAGATCATCAGAGCCCCCTTGCTGATCCCCAGCTAATAAAAAAACTATGAGAGAAATAGAGCCAACGTGGCACCCTAAACAGACGTACCATGCCATCCCTCTGCAGCAAAGGCCCCCAAAACTAAGTAAAACAAATACAAACGTCAATCCTGGAACCCTAACATCAAATGAAGGGATAAATACTAGAATAAACACTAAATGGAAAAAGAAACTGATGGAAAAGAGAGAACAAGGAGGGATACAGAGTAGAGGTCCCCTGCCAACTAACACAGCACAGCGTGACCATCTTGAAACACAGCCACCAACACCCTGGACAGGGAGTTCCGGAAGGCAACTTCATGGAGCCCCCAACAGGAGACAGAGCACCTGGCAACCAGAGAAACATGCTTTCCCATCTGTTACCCTTCTGGTAAAGAAAAGCAAGAAGCCCCCCATTCCAGCAGCCCCCACTGCTGGGGTCCACAATACAAGTCTCCCTCACCTCCCTGGTCTGCTCCACCCCCTCCCACCACACAGCTTTATTTTTTATCTCTTTCTTCCTTTTCTTTCTCCCTGCAACCTAGCCCCGTACACCATCACCTCACCCTCTTCCCACCAGCCCCTGCCATGCCACCGTGGCTAGAGAGCCACTGGTCAGCCACTGCCCAGGGCACGCACTGCCCCTACCCGCCAGCTCCTGCCACACCACAATTTTTTTCTTTTTTCTTTTCTTTCTCCCTCCACCTAGCCCCAATTCCCCTCCCTTCCTGCCAGACCCCAATTCAGCCCATCTCCACTTGCTGAACCTCACTTCACTGCCATTTTTTCTTTCTTCCTTTTCTTTCTCCCTCCCACCTAAGCCTGTACACTATCTTCCCCACTTCCTTCTGGCCCCCACTGTGCAGCCGCAGCTATACAGCCACCGCCCACCACTGCCCTGGGTTCACCACACCCCCAACCACTGGCTCCAGCTGTACCATTTTTTTTTCTTTCTTTTCATTCGTTTCTTTCTCCCTCTCTCCTATCCCCATAAGCCATGTCCCCTCCCCTTCCACCAGCTCTTGGGTCTGCCCCACCTCCACTCACTGGCCCCCATTGCACAACCATTTTTCCTTTCTTACTTTTTCTTTTCCCTCCCTCTTAGCCCCATATACCACCTCCCCCCCACCCCCATAGGCACCTGCCACACAACCACAACTAGAGCACCCCTGGCACTCAGGCCCAGCACTGCACTGGGCCCATACCACCCCTCCCCTCCTGCCACTCAATCAGTTACTGAACAGTGGGAAGCAAGCCTGTATCGCTCCCCGTCTGATACCCCCACCCAACTGGAAAGGGGCTGTGAATTCTTCCACACTGCTGGGCCAACATAAGGAGGCAGACTGTGCCTGCCCAGCCTGACTACAGCAACCTTGCCAAACCAGTGCATAGTAAAGTAGGCTAGCCCTGCCTGCTGCTTCCCTGCACATCTGGATTAGGTAGTGAGAGCTGTTGTGCCCACAGACTAGCAAGCAGCAAAGCACTCCTAGCCCACCTGCCCTGACATACCAAAACAAAGTAAAAAAGGACAAAACATATGATCAATAAATAAAGAAAATAATAAGGCCTCAGAGACAGCAAACAATATCAAAACATAAAAAAAGCAGGACAAGATGGCTCTGGCAAGTGGCCAAAATAAAGAATCAGATAACTTTCTGGTAGAGGAAAAGGCAGTGGAATTACCTGATATGGAATTCAATAGATTAACATGTAGGGTTCTCCAAGAGATTAGGAAAGAGATCAAGGAAAACCCAGACAAAACCAAGGAAAAAATACACAAAATCATGGAAAACACAGACAAAAACCAATGAAAACATAGCCAAAATCAAGAAAAACACAGACAATGCAATAGAAGAATTTAGGAAAAGAACACAGGAAAAAAAGTCAAAATAAATAAACAGAAATCATACAAAAGCAGCAACTAGAAATTCAAAAGATAAACAACAAAATTTCAGAAATGGACAACTCAATAGGTTTTAGGAGCAAATCTGAAACAATGGAAGACAGAATCAGTGAAAGTGAAGAAAAATCCATGGACATCACTTTGAGGAAAAATCTGAGAAGAGAATGAAGGAAACCTAAGATTTACATGGGACACAAACAAGAGGGAAAATTTGAGGGTGATCAGAGTTACAGAACAGGTGAAGAAAATGAAAAACACAGAGAAGATTGATGAAGATTTGCTAGCAGAAAACTTTCCGAATATCATGAAAGACAAAAAGCTGATGATCCAAGAAGCTCAACAAACCCCATATATGATAGACCCCAAAAGAAAGTCACCAAGACATGTCATAATCACACTTGCCAAAATAAAAAACGAGGAAAGAATCCTGAGACCAGCTTGAGGAAAAAAAAAAAAAAAAACGAAGGGGGAAATGATAAAACTAAACTCTGATTATTCAGAAGAAACTATGCAGGCAAGAAGGCAATGGGATGACATGTATAAAAAAAAAAAAAACACTCAACCAAGAATAATATATCCTGCAAAACTCTCAAATACAATGGTGAAATTAGGGCATTTCCAGATAAACAGAAACTAAGGTAATTTGTAAAAATCAAACCAAACTTCCAAGAAATATTAAAGGGAGTCTTTTGGTTAGAGAACCAATGACGTCAGACAACAATCAGAGTCTAGGACACACGATAACATCAATTGGATACCAACTTGGGTTAAGAACTCTCAGTAATAAAACAAAGCTAAAAGACTTAAAACAGGGAAACAGACATCGGTCCGTAAAAAATGACAATGTCAGTACAAAAAAAGGGGGAATAAATGGTGTAAGTGTAGAACTCCCAAAGAGAGAGAAAGTCAAGGTGGTATCAAGTAGTAAAAGACTTGTTCAAACATAGGAAGATGAGGGTAAATTTCAAGATATCCACAAAGAAAATAATAAATACTCATCAAAATAAAAAAAAAAAGAAGAGAAACATAAATGCTCAGGAAACACAAAATCTATAATAATGAAAAAAGAAAATCCACAAACAAAAGGAACTCAGCACGGGAAAATAAGAAGAAAACATCATCACCGCAAAAACAGCACAACAACATGACTGCCAAAAAACTCATGCCTATTGATAGTTGCACGTTCTTTTCCAATGCACATGGAATACTCTCCAGAATAAACCACATTTTAGGCCACAATGCAACCCTCAATAAAATTCAGAACATCAAAGTAATACAAAACATTCTCTGTGATCACAATGCCATAAAGGTAGAAATCGATAACAAGAAGAGCAAGGGGAAAAAAAAAATCAAATACATGGAAACTGAATAACAACTTACTTAAAAACATCTGGGTAGAAGAAGAAATCAAAGGGGGAATCAAAAAATTACTAGAAACAAATGAGAATGAACACACATCATACCAAAACTTTGGGACGCAGCAAATGCGGTGCTCAGAAGTCAATTTATAGCAGTAAAAGCACACATCAAAAAAGAAGAATGGGCCAATATCAAAACAACTCAAACAAATAGAGAAAAGCAAAAGAAGCCCACAGCCATCAGAAGGAAATAATGAAGATTAGAGCAGAAATAAATGAAATTGAGGACATAAAAACAATAGAAAGAAGACTAAAAGTTGGTTCTTTGAAAAGGTCAAAAAGATCGAGAAGCCATTGGCCAAACTGAAAACAGAAAAACAGGAAAGGAAGCAAATAACCCAAATAAGAAGGGGAACATTACAACAGATCCAACTGACATAAAAAGGATCATAACAGAATACTATGAAAAATTGTACTCCAACAAATTTGAGAACCTAGAGGAAATGGGAAATTTCTAGAAATACACTACTTACCTAAATACAAACTGTGACAGAAAATCTGAACAGGCCCATAACAAGAGAAGAGATTGAAGAGGTAATTTAAAAAAAAAAAACAAAAAACTCAACAACAACAACAAAAAATCTTGGCCTGAGACAGCTTCACTGGAAAATTCTACCAAACATTCAGAGAAGAGCTCAAACCAGTACTACTCAAACTATTTCAGAGCACAGAAAAGGAAGGAATACTCTTGAATTCATTCTATGAAGCCAGTATAACCCTGATACCAAAGCCAGGCAAAGACACCACAAAAAAAAGAAAATTACAGACCAATTTCTCACATGACTATCCAGGGAAAAAAAAACCCACTGCCGTCAAGTCGATTTTGACTCATGGCGACCCTATAGGACAGAGTAGAACTACCACATAGACTTTCCAAGGAGCGGCTGGTGGATTCAAACTGCTGACCTTTTGGTTAGCAGTCCAACTCTTAACCACTACACCACCAGGGCTCCCTCATGAATATAGATGCAAAAATTCTCAACAAAACTCTAGCCAATAGAATTCGGCATTACATCAACAAAATAATATACCACATCAAGTCGGATTTATACCAGGTATGCAAGGATGGTTCAATCTTAGAAAACCAATCAATGTAATCTACCACATCAATAGAATAAAAGAAAAGAACCACATGATCATCTCAATTGATGCAGAAAAGGCATTTAATAAAGTCCAACACGCATTTCTGATTAAAAAACTCTCAATAAAATAGCAATATAAGGGGAATTCCTCAACACAATAAGGGCATCTATACAAAACCATATAGGGTCGCTAGGAGTTGGAATTGACTAGACCACAATGGTTTTTTTTTTTTTTTGGTTTTATATAAAACCAACAGCCAAAATCATTCTCAATGGAGAGAGGCTGAAAGCATTCCCCCTGAGAACAGGAAAAAGACAATGATGCCCTTCAACACCACTCCTATTTAACACTGTGCTGGAAATCCTAGCTATACAATAAGGCAAGAAAAATAAATAAAGGGAATCCAAACTGGTAAGGAAGAAGTAAAACTATCCCTATTCATAGATGACACGATCCTGTACATAAAGAAATCCAAAGATTCCACAAGAAACTACTGGAACTAATAGAAAGATTCAGCAGAGTAGCAGGATACAAGATCAACATACAAAAATTAGTTGGACTCCTATATACCAACAAAGAGAACTTTGAAAAGGAAGTCAGGAAAACAACATCATTTATAATAGCCCCTAGAAAGATAAAACACCTAGGAATATATCTAATTAGGGACGAAAAGACCAATACAAAGAAAACTACAAAACACAACTGCAAGAAACTAAAAGATACCTACACAAATGGAAAAAAATACCACATTCATGGACAGGAAGACTCAACATTGTGAAAATGTCAATTCTACCCAAAATGACTACAGATATAATGCAATCCCGATCCAAATACCAACAGTATTCTTTAATGAGACAGAAAAAGTAATCACCAACTTTATATGATAAGGAAAGAAGCCCTGGATAAACAAAGCATTATTCAAGAAAAAGAACAAAGTAGGAGGCCTCCCACTAGACCTGATCTCAGAACCTATTATACAGCTAGGGTAGTCAAAACGGCCTGGTACTGGTACAAGGACAGACACCAATGGAACAGAATTGAGAACCCAGACGTAAATCCATCCACCTATGGTCAGCTGATCTTTGACGAAGGACTAAAGTCTGTTAAATGGGGAAAAGACAGTTGTTTTTTTTTTTTGTTGTTTTTTTTTTTTAACAAATCGGGCTGGTAAAACTGGATGCCCATCTGTAAAACAACAACAACAAAAAACAGGACCCATACCTCCATCATATACAAAAACTAACTCAAAATGAATCAAAGATGTAAATATAAAACCTAAAACAATAAAGATCATGGAAGAAGGGATAGGGACAACTCTGGGGGGCCTCATACATGGTATAAATATTATACAAACCATAACTAACAATGCACAAACACCAGAAGATGAACTAGATAACCAAGAGCACCTAAAAATTAGAGGCGTAAGCTCATCGAAGTGTTCACCAAGAGTGAAAACGGAACTTACAGACTGGGAAAAAAAATTTGGCTATGGCATATCCAATGAGGGTCTAATCTCTAAAATCTATAGAATACCTGAACACCTCAACAAAAAAAAGACAAATAATCCAATTAAAAAATGGGCAAAGGATACCAACAGACACTTCACAAAAGAAGACATTGAGGAGACTAAGAGACACATGAGAAAATCTTTAGCCATTAGAGAAATGCAAATCAAAACTACAGTTAGATACTATCTCACCCTAACTTTACTGGTACTAATAAAAAAAGAAAATAACAAATGTTGGAGACATTGTGGGAACACTGGAACTCTTATGCACTGCTGGTGGAAATGTAAAATGATACCACCATTATGGAAAACGATATGGTACCTTGTTAAAAAGCTAGAAATAGAAATACCATAGGATCCAGCAATCCCAGTCTTAGGAATATATCCTAGAGAAATAAAAGCTGTCACATGAATAGACTTATGCATACCCATGTTTACTGCAGCATTATTCACAACACCAAAAAGATGGAAACAACCTAAGTGTCTATCAACAGAAGAATGGATAGACAAATAATGGTACATATACACAATGGAAAAAAAAAATTTTTTTTTTTTTTTATACACAATGGAGGAAACCCTGGTGGCATAGTGGTTAAGTGCTACAGCTGCTAACCTAAAGGTCGGCAGTTCAAATCCACCAGGAGCTCCTTGGAAACTCTATGGGGCAGTTCTACTCTGTCCTATAGGGTTGCTATGAGTCAGAATCGACTCGATGGCAACGGGTTTTCTTCTTTTTTATACACAGTGGAATACTACACAACAACAAAGAACAATGATGAATCCAGGAGACATCTAATAACATGGATGAGTTTGGAGGGCATTATGCGGAGTGAAACAAGCAAATCACAAAAGGACAAATATTGTATGAGACCACTATTATAAAAACTCAAGACAAGTTTTACATACAGAGAAAAACAATCTTATTCTTATGAGGGAAGGGAGGGCTGAGAAGGGGCAATCGTTAACTACATAGTAGCCAAATGTTAACTCTGATGAAGAGAAAGACAGCACACGATACAGGGGAAGTTAGCACAATGTGACCAAGGCAAAGTCATAGAAGCTTCCTAGACACATCCAAACACCTTGAGGGACAGAGTTATTAGCGCTGAGGGCTGGGGACCAGGGTCTTGGGGACATCTAGGTCAACTGGCATAACGTAGTTCATAAAGAATATGTTCTACATCCTACTTTGGTGAGTAGCATTTGGGATCTTAAAAGCTTGTGTGCAGCCATTCAAGATACATCTATCGGTCCCATCTCTTCTGGAGCAAAAGAGACTGAAGAAAACCAAAGACACAAAGAAAATGTTAGTCCATAGGACTAATGGGCCACATGAACTACAGCCTCCACCAGCCTGAGCCCAGAAGACTTAGATGGTGCCTGGCTACCACCACAGACCACTCTGATTGGGATCACAATAGGGGTCTCTGAAAAAGCAGGAGAAAAATGTAGAACAAAATTCAAATTCATAAAAAAAGACCAGACTTACTTGTCTGACAGAGACGGGAGGAACCCCTGAGATTATGGCCCCCGGATACCCTGCTAACTCAGAACTGAAGCCACTTCTGAAGTCCACCTTGAAGCTGAAGATTAGACAGGCCTACAAAACAAACAATAACAAACGTGAGGAATGTGCTTCTCAGTTCAATCAAGTATAGAAGGCCAAATGGGCAACACCTGCCCCCAAACAAAGATAAGAAGGCAGGAAGGGATAGGAAACTGGATGAATAGACATGGGGAACCCAGGGTGGAAAGGGGAGAGTGCTGACACATTGAGGGGATTGCAACCTATATCACAAAATGATTTGTGTATAATTTTTTAAATGAGAAACTAACACTGTAAACTTTCACCTAAAGCACATAAATAATATAGGCAAATATTATGATAAAAAAAAGAACCATGAGCAATAAACATTTATTGCAATATGCCACTGAGGTTTTGTGGTTCACTGTTGGGCAGCATTATCATGCATTGCTATGCAGCATTATTGTGGCAGTAGATAACAGATACAGCACCATGCTGAGATGCTTGAAAATGAAAAGTTTTAACTAGATGGTCCCTAAAGTTCCATACAGCTTCAGCCTTCTGCAACTGGACCAGCACATGGTCAAAATCTTTTCTCTATCACCTTGGACATATCTGTCACAAATTACACTGCCAAGCACTACCACCAATCTGGCCTCCTGTTAAGCCTGATTATGTAAGTTCTACAGTATAGGGTCTCTATGAATCAGAATCAACTCAATAGCAATGGGTTTGGTTTCTGATTTACTGCTAGACAAGGAACCCTGGTAGCACAATTAGTTAAGTGCTCGGCTGCTACCTGAAAAGTTGACAGTTTGAATCTGCCAGCAGGTCTGTGGAAGAAAAGACCTAAATAACTGCTCCATAAAGATTACAGCCTAGGAAACCGTACAGGGCAGTTCTACTCTGCTTTATAGGGTTTTTTTTTTTTTTTTGGTTTATGAGTCAAAATCAACTCGACAGCACACAACATTGCTATACCATGGGGGCAGAGGTGGTTCGGTGGTAGAATACTCATCTTCCATGCGAGAGACACAGGTTCGATTCCCAGCTATCGCATTTCATCCCTGACCATTCGTCAGTGAAGCCTTGCAGGTTGCTATGATGCTAATAAACTAGTTTCAGCAAAGCTTCCAGACTAAGACAAATTAGGAAGAAAGGCCTGGAGATCTACTTCTGTAAACGAGCCCATGAAAATCCTATGGATCACAATAATCTGACTGGCAACCGATCATGGAAATGGAACAGTAGCAAGCAGCATTTTGTTCTTCTGTGCATGGAGTTGCTATGGCTAACTTGAGAGCAGCTAACAACAATTGCTAGACAATTATTTGTTTACAAGTTTTGCATACTGTACCTTTTAAATTGTCTGCAAAATTGAAGGACAGGAGTGGCAAATTTACGGCTCTATGAGGCCCCATGAGACTCCAGATTTGCTGACAGAAAATAAAGAAGGAAGTAAGAAAGGAAGGAAGGAAAAGAAGGAAGAAAAGAAGGGTGGGAGGGAGGAAGGAAGGAATGAAAGGAAATAATGACAAGACAGAGACTCTTAAAGAATTGTCCACACTCCTTTACATCACCCTTGAACCCACTGCTCTTTCTCTCACCCCAGCCAACCTCACTCAGTAACATTCCCCTTCAGGTCCCTAAGGGAATTTTGAGTATTTTTCTAGCAACGGTTTGGTGTTTTTCAGTTTATCATGGTTAGCAATAAGAGCTTTGGATTAAGAGCCTGGAAGGATGAGTTCTGACCCACACTGTTGATTAAGAATGATAGGCCTGTGGGCAAGTCACTTAACCTCTCTTAGCCTCAATTTTCTCATCTATAAATTGACGATTCATATGTTCCCTGACTACTTCAGAGGGTTATCCCAAGGAGAAAATGTGGTAACATCTATAAAATTGCTTTTAAAAACCCTAAGGAAATTTACAAAATGTCAGGCTCTATCACGAGGACAGTTGCTAAGGACAAAGGTCCTTTTTAAGGGAGTGATAGGGCCAGCAGAGAAGAAATCCTGCCTCTTTCCTTTTCTGAAACCAATACAGGCAGTTCCTGGGTTACGAATGAGATCAGTTCCTACGTGTGTCATTAAGTTGAATTCGTAGGTAAGCTGGAAGAGGTGCAGATGGTTCTTATTTAGCCTTACATTAGTGCAAGGAAAGTCTCCAAGCTTTGTCAATGATTTAAAAGCTGCACGTGCAGGAAGTGAAGACGGTGGTGATCAGTGGCATCACTAGTGGGGTGCAGCAGAAGGTGGGGGGGATGAGGTGGGGAGGTGGGGGACAGTGTTGGACTGCACCAGGTGACACTGTCAGAGGGGGTGACACCTAAATGATTGTTATAAAATTTTTGTGCAGTGTTTCAGCACAAACCTATTTTTTATAAAAATATTCCTGTAGTTGTAACAACAAAAACGTTTTTCATAAGCCCAGTTACAAATATCAATATACCTAACAAGGCTAAAACTCCATGTGAATTTACATTTTGAATCTTCTAATGCACTCTTGGGAACCCTGATGGCGTACTGGTTAAGAGCTACGGCTGCTAACCAAAAGGTCGGCAGTTCGAAACCACCAGGCGCTCCTTGGAAACCGTATGGGGCAGTTCTACTCTGTCCTATAGGATCGCTATGAGTCGGAATCGACTTGACGGCAACGGGTAACGCACTCTTGTCGGAGCTGTCATTATTACCCAATTACAATGACACTTCGAATAAAGTGGTTTCATTGGCACGCTACAAGTACGTGTTGTTGCTTTCGTTGCTGCCAGTGTTTTTACAGTCACTGAGTTTGTTGAATTTTCTGGTGTTGTAGCTACAATATTGTGGTAATTAGCATGGGGGGGTGACACCATGAGTTACAGCCACTGATTGTGATGAAGAATTTGTTTTGAGTAGAGGTTGGCTCAATTGTTTCAAAGTGAGGGCATATTTACATAACATTAAAGGGCAAGTATGAGTTGTCTGTAAGTCGGACATTTGTAACCTGTAACCAGTTGTCTATAAGTCAGACTTGCTGTACTTTGAAAAATGTCAGGTCAACATTAGAAATAGCTCCTCAGGGATCCTGCCCTTTTGTCCTTACTTTAAATCCCACCTGGAAAAGAATAAAGAGAGACATAAAGGGAGTTTGGAGGCCAGCAGTGGTCCTAAGATGAGCAGGTCTTCTTAAGACACAGAGCAAGAAGAGTGAAATAAAGCAATGTGTTATCCAACCCTCACTAGCCCTAGGGCATTCAGATGTCACACAGAGTTGACCTTCTTAGAAAAGATTCTAAAAGGGATGTCTGTCCCACACACCTACATGTTACTGGGAATCTGTTCACAGCAAGGAAACCAAAAGACAGATGGCATTTTCAATATCAGGTGCCAAGTATGCAGCGATTCCTCCATGCAAAAGCCAAGTGAAGGAGAATCATCTTACTTTTACTACAGTGCTCATAACAGAGGTTAACAGTAAAACTAAGGCAGATCTGGCCATAAATAAAAATAGGAATCCCATTATTCTACCCATCATTCTCCCATTCGTCAGATGAAAGTAGGTTTTAATTGTGTGCAATAAAGGCATCCAAATGTCCCATAAATAAATTACACACACTGCTGATCATTCTCCGGCTGAAGTCCCTGGGGCATCTTCAGTATTAGCAAATACACCAAATTCTGTTCAAACAGCAGACATTATGCCCAGCACTCTTGCTGTGCCATAGTTCTCTTTCATTTCTACCATTTCTCTTATACCCCTTTTGTAGAAAACACACACACACACACACACACACACACACACAGAGTCATTTTAGGACCTAAGAAAATGATTTTATTTTTTGGATTTATTTACGTATTTGGTCTTCTCTAAATGGTAAGGTTTCAAAAGTGCTATCAATATCTAGTTATAATCATAATGAACATTCTCTAAATCTGTCTAAAAACAAAATTCATGTGTAGAAGAAAGGAAATTAACAAAGGGTCTGTCACTTGCTCCCTCCCTCCTTGGGGATGTTCCAAGGAAGCACTGACCTTAACAAGACTAGGCCTCCTTGTAAACACTCTGTTGGGATTTACTAGCTGGAAGACAACACAGAAGTTCTTATCCAAGAATGGTTTTAGTAGGATCATCCTGGTCTGCCTTGATTGCTTCTTGTAATTGACCTGCAATTTATGGATTTATGGGGAGCAGATGGCTAGAGAATGGACATCAGTCAGGTTCCCTACCTGAGTGACTAATGAAGTATAGAACAGAGAAGCCCTAAGTCTAAGTGGCTTCACCTGAATTAACTTGTCTCACACTTTTAGGCAGTGCTTGTTGGTTGCTTCTAAACCAAAATGCATTCCACTGCAAAAAGACAGACTTTGGGAAGCTCCATCAGAAGGTCCCTGCAGAGACAGATGTTGGATTGCTGAGAATGGGCTTAAGTTTTGCTTGTGTCCATCACTGATTATGAGTAATGGTTGATGTTGGTTAAGACCCACGATATTTTGTGGTACAACAATAGACTAGATACAATATCTATTTTCAAAGAATAAATGACATTTGAAAAGGAAATATCTTAATTCCTTGAAGTCTACGGTAGCCTGAACCATAGTCCCACCAAAAGATACCGACTTCCTAATCCCTAAAAAAAATCCCTAGAACCTGTAAATGTTATCTTACATGACAAAGACTTTGCAGATACGATTAAATTAAGGATCTTAGGATGGGGGATCATCCTGGGTTTTCCAGATGGTCCTTGAACGCAATCACAAGTATCCTTAGAAGAGGATTGTTGTTGTTGTTGTGTGCCCAGACAGAGGAAATCACTCACAGAGAAGAAGGCAATGTAAAGATAGGAACAAGAGATATTTGAAGATGCTGGCCTTGAAGATTACAGTATGTAGCCACAAACCAAGCAATGCCAGAAGCCAACAGATGCTGCTAGAGACAAGGAAAGGATTCTCCCCCAGAGCCTCCAGAGGGAGCATGGCCCTGCCCATACCTTGATTGCAGGCCAGGTAAACTGATTTGGGGCTCCTGGACTCCAGAATTGAGAGACAGAGTTCTGTTGTTTTAAGCCACCAAGCTTGTGATAATTTGTCATGGCAGCCACAAGAAACAAAGTCAATGCCTTAAAACATTAGTTCATTGAAAAGAAACAAAGAATCCAAAAAAAAAAAAAAAAAATATGGCTTCTTCTAGAGCAAGTAACTTATGCCTAAGAGCTCACTCAGCTGGCAAAACTGGCCTATGCTCCTAATGTAAGAGCCAGACAATGTAACCTCACTAAAAAAAAAAAAAAAACCCACTGCCGTCGAGTTGATTCTGACTCATAGCGACCCTAAAGGACAGAGTAGAACTGCACCATAGAGTTTCCAAGGAGTACCTGGTGGATTCGAACTGCTGACCTCTTGGTTAGCAGCCGTAGCACTTAACCACTACGCCACCAGGGTTTCCAAGCTAACTCTAAGTAATGTTAATTATCTGACATTTGGGGTTATCCATTCTTTTCCTTCTTTTAATTTCAGAGATTAATTGAAAGCTGTGAGTACCAAGTTATTTCTTATTAAATTGCCATCATTTAGTCAAAGGCTTAAAATGGTCCATTTATCTTTTTATATGTCATTTTTTTGTTCTGAGTGACACTATATCAAAAGCAATTTGCAAGTTTAATGTATAAAGCACATTTCACATATCACATACTTGTTATAAGAAGATGAACTGTGACCTTGGTGACTCAGTTTCTTTGAGAGACACCTAGTCCCAAGAGAAGAAAACCATTTTTGAAAGCTGTTAAATTTAGCAAACAATATATGACCAATTTAATATCTGTAACTCAGCTTAGCTAATAGGTTACAAAATGATTAACCTAATTTATTAGCTTAGTTATGCAGTCTTCCAGGTTCTCTTTATTCCTTTCTCCCATTAATTTTAGACTCCTCTGCCAGTGCTTCCCTAAGTGTACTACGTACATGAAACACCTGGGGATCCCGTTGAAATGCAGGTTCTGGTTCAGTAGGTCTGGTATGAGGCCTGAGAATCTGTATTTTAACAAGCTTCCTGGTTATACAAATGCTGCTGGCTCACCGACCCCATTTTGTGTAATAAGGTCTTAAGTGAATGAAGAACAGAAGAGTGAATTAACTCTGCTGAAATCCTCAAAATCAGAAAAGAAAAATGAGAAAAGAAAAAAGAAGGGGTAAATGTCAATGTTAACCAAAAATAAAAGGAAACTGTGAATCTAGTTTAATAAAATATGTTGGTTTTTCCCTAGTTGTTGCCCCAGATTTTTTTTCCCTAGAAATCGGTGATAAAGATGGGCATCGATCAGAATTAAGTTGTTAAAAATGATTCAGAGTGAGCCTAGTATTAATAAAAAGTGTTTCCAAAAATATTTTGATATCTTGTGTAGAGAACAGGGCCTTCCTTTTCTGGTAGAGGTTTTCCAAAGACTGGGAAGTCTCTTCGATTTGGTGTTTACAGGAGGAACTTGTCCGGGTATGTCCCTTTTGGTTGATGAACCTAAGGTAGGCACAGCCTCTCCCTGCCCCCTCAAACACACATCTTGACCCCTGCACTTAAGGAGCCCTCTCTCCATGAAGGACACCTCTGTCATGGTAGTGCAAGTCTTGGGAATGCATCTTCTCCACATTACCTAAATCCTTACCCAGTTATGTGTTCAGAAATGGCACAGACACTTCTTGAGCTGAACCAGAGAAGAACCTTCAACAGTGCCAAATTTCTATTTTTGTTCTTTATATACTTTTCAAATTGACATATAACTTACTAAGGTAAAGCGTACAAATCTTAAGCGTAGAGCTCAAAGGATATGTAGATATCTGTACACCCCGAGTGACGACAACCCAGACCAAAATCTAGCGCAGCACTCTTCAAGAGAACTTTCTGCAATGATAAAAAAGTTCCATAACAAAATAGAATATAATTACGTGCTGTCCAATATGGTAGTCCTTAGCCACATGTACTTACTGAGAACTTCAAATGTGGCTAGTGTAACTCATGGATTAAAATTTTATTTATTTTTAGTTAATTTACACTTAATTGGAAACCCTGGTGGCGTGGTTAAGTGCTATGGCTGCTAACCAAAGGGTCTGCAGTTGGAATCCGCCAGGCGCTCCTTGGAAACGCTACGGGGCAGTTCTACTCTGTCCTATAGGGTCTTTATGAGTCGGAATCCACTCGACGGCACTGGGTTTGGTTTTGGTTTGGTTTACACTTAATTAGCCACAGTGGCTAGTGGATGCCATATTGGACAGTGCAGGTCTAGAGCATTCTCAGCAACTCAGAAGTTCCCTTGTGCCAATATCTTATAAGGATAACCTCTCTTGTGTCTTCCATTTTCACAGGTTAGTTTTTGGTTGCTGCTATTTTAAATTTACTGTGATCAACACTTATAACTTTTAGTTGGTGTCAAGTCAATTCTGACTCATGGTGACCCTGTGTATCTCACAGTAGAACGGCTCCACAGGGTTTTTCAAGGCTGTGACCTTTCGGAAGCAGATTCCCAGGCCTGTCTCCCGATGTGCCTCTGGATGGGTTCCAAAAGCCAACCTTTTGGCTAGTAATTGAGCTCTTAACCATTTGTACCACTCAGGGTCTCCAACATTTATAGCTTTTAGGTCTGTGCTTTATTTGGATAAATGATGAGTAAACAATTAGGAAACAATCCCTTTGTTGAGGATGAGAAAAGCTGTTTTACTTCATTTAAAAGAATCATTATGATTGTTATTATTACTATTACGATAGTAATAATAACATAATAATTATCATTATTATCTATATCTACAAATGCTCCTTAACTCTTCCTAAGACAAACGACTTTTAAAGCTCTATTGAGAGCTACCAACTCATACACACACACATAACATTGAGAAAAAAAATGAAAGCCTCCACTTATTCAATATTCATTTAAAATACTGTTGTTCTTGTTAGGTGTCGTCAAGTCAGTTCCAACCCATAGCAACCCTATGTACAACAGAACAAAAGGTTCTGTGCCATCCTCACAATTTTTGCTAAGTTTGAGCCCAATGTTGCCACCACTGTGTCAATCCATCTCGTTGAGGGTCTTCCTCTTTTTCGGTGACCCTCCACATACATAGAATTTTCTGATGGGTTATAACTTTTATTAAAAACACCCCTCAGCATTCACCGTATCTAGTATTCGAATGTATACAATTGTTTTTATCTTTTTTTACTTACCAGGTTGAAAAATCTTGATGACTGTGATTATCTTAGATGTTTCTGTAAACCTGACAAAATCGCGACAGTGTCTTACACATTGCAACTATTCAGGGTCCGTTTATGGAAAGAAGGTGAGAATAAATGGGCATTCTACAATTAAACTAAAATGAATTTAAATGTTTGTTTTGAAATGAATGTTAATGTGAGGTCATGTTTTGCTGTTCCATAGATCAATGTGATAGCCTATTATTTCCCGCCTTTTGCAATATTAATTATCCACTAAATTACAGCTGGAGTCCCTGAGTGGTGCAAATAGTTAACATGCTCGGCTGCTAATTGAAAGGCAGGAGGTTCAGGTTCACCCAGAGGCACCTTGGAAGTAAGGCCTGGAGATCTACTTCTGAAAAGTCAACCACTGAAAACCCTATAAAGCAGTTCCACGCTGACTCATGTAGGTTCTCCATGAGTCAGAATCCAACTGGACAGCAATTGGTTGTTTTTTTTTTTTGGTTTTTAAAATTGCTGCTATTAAAATAGCCAGCACACAAACTATCTGTTATGATCAGTGACAGGATAAGGAACCTGGAGAACCTGCACAAGAATGTAAATCAAGTCACCATTTCCTTCATTAAGAAAGTCTTATACAGGAGCAACACCAACTGGACTAAACAGTTTCTGAATGAGTTACATTCTGGCATAAGCTTCTTATCTCTTCCATTACTACACTTTTTCTTTATTTTTTTTGATAGCATGTGTTTTCAGTATTGGAATTCATGCCGTCTTAGTCATCTAGTGGTGCTTTAACAAAAATACCACAAGTGGATCGCTTTTACAAACAGAAGTTTATTCTGTTATAGTAATAGGCCAGAAGTCCAAATTCAGGGCGTCGGCTCCAGGGGAAGGCTTTCTCTGTTGGCTCTGGGGGAGGGTCCTTGTCATCAATCTTCCCCTGGACTAGGAGCTTCTCTGCATAGGAACCCCAGGTCCAAAGGACACGATCTGCTCCCGGCACTGCTTTCTTGGTGGTATGAGGTCCCCCTGATTCTCTGCTCACTTCTCTCTTTTATATCTCACAAGAGATTGATTTATGACACAACCTAATCTTGTAGATTGAGCCCTGCCTCATCAACATAACTGTAGTCTATCACACCTAATTAACATCATAGAGGTAGGATTTACAACCCATAGGAAAATCATATCAGATGACAAAATGGTAGACAATCACACAATACTGTGAATCATGGCCTAGCCAAATTGATACACACATTTTTGGAGGACACAATTCAATCCATGACACATGCTTACTAATTGAATATGTTTAAACTTTTGGTTGGTAATATGGATTTTGAGAAATATGATCTGGTAATACTAGTCACCAATGAGGGGAGTAGCACTGTGGTACCACCTATCTGTGGTATGACAGTATACCAACGAGAGCTAGACAAGTAATTTATTGTATGTGCCTTTCCATTAGGTTACACAGGGAACTCTGGTTTTCCAAATACGACACAGAAAAACCAAAGCAAACCCATCAGGGCTCCCTAACTATCATACAGGACGCCATAATTATGCTTGCAAGCTTTATCTCACAGAAATAAAGGAAAAAGAAAAAAGGCAACGGTTTATAAAATTAACATTCAGGAATCATCACCTAATAGAATGCTCAACCCACACAATAATAAGGCTCCAACTCCAGTCTGCTGAGCTTCATGCATTTCAAAAGGGACCTAACTTGGTGATAAATGCATTAGAACCAGAATAATGCCTTACTCTCAGGTCCAACCGACCAAAACCCTTTGCCGTTGAGTCAATTCTGACTCATAGCAACCCTATAGCATGGAGTAGAACTGCCCCAGAGGGTTTCCAAGGAGCGGCTTGTGGATTCGAACTGCCAATCTTTTGGTTAGCAGCTGAGCCCTTAAGTTACTATTGGGTTAGTGGTATGCCAGCCATTTTTATGCCTCTGAGGTCCAGAGTAACCAAAGGGTTACCTCACTGCTGACCAGTACCAGTTTGCAGACAGCACAGGTCTCCAGACCACATTTGGGTATGGTACCACTACCCTAGACTCTAAGCTCTTTGAGAGATGTATTTCATAAAGAGCAATTACCCAAGAAGCACCATTGAGCTCCGACTTCCTAGTGCTTTATAGTTCCTAGCATTTAGCAAGTATCTGACAAAATATTTTAAATAAACAAATGTTTGGTCAGCTACGAGTCACCGATCTTCAACTCTACAGCACATCAACCTTTATCAACTACTGCACAAACTTTCTACCAGAAAGGAAATTCCTCTCTTGGTGGCGGCAGCCAATGCTTGCCTCCCTTATCCTCCTAACACATACAATGAGTATGATCAGAATATCATTAAACAGACTAACTTTGTTCAATGAGACTCTGTTTTAAGAAAAAAGAAGTGACATATTTTTAAACACAAAGACTATGGCATAACATTGAACCAGGATGTTCTAGTTTTAAAATTATGGTTATGATTTTTTTTTTTTTTATTGATAAAAGATGAACGGGGAAATGAATGAGACAAAACTTTGAAATCCTCCCAAATAAATGTCTCAGTATTTGTGTGGCACTGAGCAACATAATAATATAAGACAGTATATATCTGATTAAATATAACTACCCATTACATGGTTAGCATTTTCTATTGGAGTGCGTTAGTCATGGTTTTTACATGTGAGGGACCAAAAGGGCCCCACTTTAATTAAAGCTGAAGGGAATTTATTGAAAGGATAACAGTAGCTCACAGTATTTCAGGGAAGCCTGAAGATCCAGAGAGGAACGAAGGAGGCTAAGCAGTACGTGGACCATGAGTAGGATTCCCCTCCAGCACCTGCCCAGTAAGGCCCACAAGTGCTGTCGCAGACCACCCCAACTTGCACTGCCACCACCATCAGCAATGGTCACTACAAGTTCCTACTGGCCCCATGGCCCTAAGTGCCACCACTTCTGCCATCAAATGGATTCTCTCCCTCTCCTCTTCTTTGCATTGTAGTCTTGGGTAGTTTTATCTGATTGTAGAGGCCCATGCTACATGCCTGTGGCCTAGAAGCAAATGAAGCTGGGAAATTGAGTGTCTAGCTTTTTTGGCTTCTACAAACTCTTAAAGGAAGGTGCCTCCCAGCTAGAAAAGGGATTGTAGGTATTTTCCCCTCCCCCCTATTTACAAATGTACAGTTGGATGTGTTTTCAAACTCTTCATGCTAAAAGACTATCTGAATCATTACCAAAGTATAGATAACAAATCATTACTAATGTATTGAGGACCTCTAAGTAAACAGGTCCTCTAGCATGTTCCAAACACCAGATGTCTCTTGTTCAAAATGTAGTTCTTACGGCTCATAACATTTTAGCATAAACATGTTTGGATGTTACCCTCCCAGGGAAAGGCTTTGCAATATTCAACTTCCTCCACCATTTCTCCCTCTCCCAATGTATTTCCCAAGGCCATCATCTAATTAACAATTACAAAGCTCCCTATAATACAACTGCCTATGAAACGGCTGGTTTCTTCATTAGCGAGTTTCTTTTTTTCCTCATCTCTTCAGATTAGCAGCTGATAAGAGGAAATCAAAAGCACCTGATACCCATTTTTCCATGATGGAGAGATTTCATTTCTCTCTGAAGCATGAATAAAATTCAATTTCAGAGAGCTCTCTTCTCCATTTGGAAAATGAGGTTTGAACACTGAGGCTTTTATCTGGTAAAGACCCCTTTCTGAAAATGTTTCCTTGCAGTATATTAATTAATATATTAATACATTTCTTTTGTATGTGTCATCCCCATACACACAGCATCAGATGCATGCACGTTTAATTTCTTGAACCTTCACATTTAAACGTCCATCATATAAGAACATTTGTCATGATAGTATTTCTGGTGTACAACTGGGTATACTGTTATGAAAATATAGAAAGCAAAAAGATACATTGTAAAAGGAAAACTTACAAGGATTTCTGCTTTGTTATTTAGTAAAAATTTTGTGTAGGGAGTCTGCTCCGTAGGAGATCAATAAACATTTATCAAGCATCTACTGTGTGCAATGATGTACATAATCAGATAGTACTTTCAACTTCATGAAGCACATATTCTACTGGAAGGGATAGGCAATAAGAATGTAAATTAACGGACAAAATGAAATATACAAAGTGATATGATAGAAAGTATTGAAGGGAGTCACTTGGCATTTCAGGCAGTTAAGGGAGGACCCTTTAAGGATATATGACTGTATGACAGGGAATCAATCATATGACAAGTTGGAGAAGGAACATGCCAGGGGGAGGCCAAGCAAGTACATATTCCCTGAGACAGGACGGGCTTGGTACATTCCAGGACTTCAAAGGAGGCTGGTGAGGCTGGAACTGGGCAGGAGTCAGATCACGGTGAGACCTCTTAAGCCATAGAAAGGAGTATAGATTTATTCTAAGGGTAAGAATGAGAGGCAAGAGTTGATTTATATTTTCAAAGGAGCACCAGGTCTTCTGTGTGGAGACTGGATTAGAGATGTCCAAGAGTGGAAGTAGGGAGACAAGTTAGGAAGTTATTCTGTTCACCCAGGTGAGAGAGAAAAGTAGCTTACAACAGTGGTGGTGACAGGGAAATGGCAAGAAGTAGACAAATTTCAAAATTATTTTAGAGATAGGACAGACAAGAATCACTAACTGATTCAAGATGGGGAATCAGGGTGGGGCAGATTGTGTAAATGGTCATAATTCTCCCTCCCTTCCTATACTCAAACCCTTTGCAATACGACTTTGCAGCTCCTCCCATTAAGAGGAGGAATTGCTTCTCCACCCCTTGAATCTAGGCTTGGACGCACGATAGCTCTAGCCAAATGAAAGAGGTTGAAGCAAGATTGTGTCAGTTCTGAGGCTAGGTTTCAAGATGCCTGGTAGCTTCTGCTCTCTTGGAAACCTGCCACCACCATGAGAACAAACCCAGACTAGTGTACTGGAATATGAGAGGGAAACAGACCCCAATCATTCCAGCCATCCCAGCAGAGGCCGTTCTAGAGCAGCCACCCGCTGGCTGATCTGCCAGCCGACCTTAGACACATGAGCAAACCAGCTGAGAACAACCAAACCTAGCCTAGATCAGTATAACTGCCCAACCAATCTGCAGGGCAGTAAGCTAAATAAATGCTTGTTGTTTTAAGCCACTAAATTTTGGGGTAGTGTGTTACACAGCAAAAACCTACTGATACAAAGCCAAAAGGAAGAATCATGTATGATGTTTACATTAAATATTTTATAAAAGTGCCAAGACCCTACTCTAGAAAGTTTACATTTGTTTTGTTATTCTCTGGGCAGCCCTAAGGAAAGTAACATTTATTATAATTAGAGCCAGGCCATGTTATTTGAGCATGCACTCTAATGTGTCATTTGAGCCTGGATCGACATTAAGCTCTATGGCATACTTAATGATAAGTTCTTGTTCTTTAAGTTTCACATTAACTAAGAATGCCAAGTAAGAGTGCAAGAGTTTACATACTTAAAAGTTTTGCAGAGGAGTATTTTTGGTTCTAACTCTAGGTATCAATTAACATAGAGTTATCCACTTCTTATTTTACCAACTAAGGGTATTACCTTCTCTCTCTCTTTCCCATACATACATACACACACATTCATACTTACATATAAATGCCTCTACTAGTCCCATAGGTCCCTGGGTGGCACAAATGGTTTGCACTCTATTACTAACTGAAATGTTGGCAGTTCAAACCCACCCAGCTGTACTATGGAAGAAAGTCCAGGTGATCTGCTTCCATAAACATTACAATCAAGAAAACCCTGTGGAGCTTGGTTCTATACTCTAACACACGGGGTAGCCATGAGTTGGAATTGACTCAACGGCAAAGGGTTTGGTTTTGGTTTACTAGACCCATCAACCCATAAAAAGTGATGCTCCATAAAGGGCACCTAAGTTAAAAACAAATGAGGAACAGACTATATTTTCCATATTTTGCCAAGGCCTATTGAAAATACGGTTCCAAATAGGCGCTAATCTATAGGCTGTGGCAGAAGAAAGAGTACTGCAGAGAAGCACTTGGGCCATAGCGTGACCTTCATCAGGTCACTTCATTCTCTGTATCAGTTTACTCATCTACAAAAAGAGAATAAAGAGAAAAGAACCTTTGATGAATATCCCAACTCTGACGCTGTACAAGCTACAAAGGGAGGACCCTATGTTTTTTTGGGTTCCCGTTTGGCAAGTTACACCAAGCATAATACCAGGAACATAGTTAAGCTCAAAGTCTTTTATCTTTTCCATCCATCAATAATTTATATGGGACACAACATAAAGCCACCAAGGCAGATGCCAAAGGTAAGTCTCTGTCTCAATATTCTCTCAGATTAATTCCCAATGTAGCTTCAGCTCAAATGAGGAAAAAAGGAATTAAGGAAAAGTTATACTCTTATCTACTTTCATGAAGAAAGGTAGAAAGAGTGGTTGTGATGAAAAAGAAGGAGCCATTTTTTAACCATAGGGTAGAGGGTGAGAGGGGGTACAGAGCATCAGCATCATTGCCATTGTTTTTGTTAATTGCTGTTGACTCAATCCCAGCTCATGCTGACCCCGTGTGTACAGAGTAGAACAGCTCCATAGGGTTTTCAAGGCTGTGACCTTTCAGAAGCAGATCACCAGGCCTGTCTACTGAGGTGTCTCTGAGTGGGTTCATACTGCCAACCTTTTGGCTAGTAGTCACTTAACAGTTTGCACCACCCAGGGACTCCTTGATTATCATTAGGGAGCACATATCACATCATCCTTTTAATACCTTCTCCTGTGACTCAAGCTCTCACCACAGATGTTTCAATCCAAGCTTGACAACGCCTTCTCTAATTTTTTGTTTCATTTTCATATTAGAACTCTCATATCATTAATATGTTATCTATTTTTTTTGTTTTGTTTTTAATACCACATTTGGGTGTGTACTCAGGGGGAGTAACTACTGCTCTCATTCCCACCGACACACCCTGGATCACCACAGAGAAGGGAAGGGAAATTCTTCTGCAAAAAAGACAAAATCAAGAGCGAAAATCAAAGAAGAGGAGGCAGCATTTACGGAATTGGTGTTTAGGTACAAGAAAGGTTTAGATTGCTGGCGTTATTGAGTCATTTGTCATTCTGGAGTGAATCAACTAGATGCCAATGGGTTGGCTATATAAGTGAGAGTTTTCCCACCAAGTACCAGTACTTTCTCATTTTAGCCATTTCTTCATGGATTTGGACAAGTGCTAAGCAGTGAAGACCTCTCCAAACTAGAACCTGAAACTCTCCTCTATCAGTTAGCCTTTCTCCTGCCTGTACCACAGCTCACCTTAGCCTGTGTTGGAAGTGGCCACTCACGCTCTTTTTTGGAGAGCTTCTGCTGGAATATGATATTCACGGGTTGTTTCTTTATTGTCAGAGATGATTTTCTTGCTAAAGAGAGGTGATCCTCAACTTCAACCTGTTCTACAAGGCTGATTTCTGAATAACTCAGGTCGTACTGTAGTAAGCAATGAGGATATCAATGGGGACAAAACAGGAAAAAGAACTGACAGAATTATGTGGGACATAGTAATTGGGAAGTGTGATTAAAATTTAAGAAAGTAACCTGGTATAGAGAAAGATCTCAGACACAGGAGTCAGACAGACCTAAATTGGAACTTGTGTCATACCTCAGTCAAGACACTTAATGATTTTGCCTATGTGTGAAATGAAGATAAGGATATATCCCTGACAGGATATTGTAAAAATTTAATGACATAAAATAAGTATATCAAATAACTGGATTCCCATATAAAAGTGGAATAAACATTAGGAATTTTTAAGAGCTCATGTAACAGCAACACCAAAATAAATGTGGCCTCGGAGTTAGCTAATTTAATAGCACGATGTCAGAGCTACAATCAGTTTCTCTGTGATTTTCTTGGCTTTCCTCTCATTATCACAAGATGACTACCATAGCTCTAAGCATCGTGTTCTGACACGACATCATTTATAGCAGAAAGAAAAGGTGTGGGAGTTTTACGCACGTCTTTCTGCTTTATAAGGGTGGTAAATATTTCCCAGAAAACTAATCTCCCAAAAGACTTCTCCTGAGGACCCATGGGTTGGATTGTGTCATATGTCCTAGCTGCAAAGGATGCTGGGAAAGTCAATATTGGGCATTTTTAGCTTCTTTAGTAGCAACGGGGTTCTGTCAGAAAGGAGGAAGACTAGTGGGAAGGCAGTTAACACTTTCTGCCACATTATACAGAGTGACTAAAAAGGTTGTTGGAAAAAAGTATTGCCATGTAAGTTAAAAGTATTCAATGTTGGTTTCGTCTGTTCCAATACTGCCAATCTCTGCCCCATATGTACAGTGAATATTTGCCACTGTTGCTATCTAGACTCCACTTCCTGTTATGAAAGTTTCCCAGTTTCCTTTTGAGGAATCAGCATTCTCCCAATTTTGCATGGCCTTATTGGGAGATAATACCTGCCTCCTACTACTGAAGCACAGTGAAGCAAATCCTTCCTCATACTTTTTGGTACGGAAGGTGGGCATGTGTCTTAGGCAAGGCCAACTTTCATGACTTTGAGTTTTGAATGAGTGAGTCAAGGGCAGTTAGTTTGGAACCACCGAGGAGGCAGCAGCAGTGGGAGCCTGCCTGCTGACCCTCCTCTTCCTGCTGTGGGATGCTCTCCATGTTCCCTGATGCCAAATCTGTTTCTAGTGAATGGTAGTGATGCTCCACCCAGGTCCTCTTGATGGGATGCACCCATATCAGGCTGCTGTGCCAGCTTCTAAAAGCTCACAGTTGTCCCTTTCTTCAAAGACACTGCTGTCAGCAGACAGGAGGCCACGTCCTCAGGAGATGCCTGGGAGCAGTGATATGCTGGATCGACATCACTGGCTGTGTCTCACAAGAGCTCATTATCTATGTCTCTTCTCAACTCTGCATACAGTAGCTCTGTGTCAGTAGCTTGACATAGGCCATGGTGGGAGTATTTACACAGTGGGAATTGGCAAATGCTACAAATCAGGATATTCCCCCACATACACACAAGGGAGCCACTTTACCAGTACACCAGTGCCTAGGAGGTTATGCTTTACCCAGGGGCAGCCCACAGCCAATGAATGACTGACATAGGGGCACAAAAGGCTGGCCTGTGTGCCTCAAAGTGGGAGAATTCTCTGATGTTATGCAACCTCCAGAGCTCCCTACAGGATCAGGCTGAGGCTAGACTTCATCTGAAACCTTATTTTTTATTTTGCTCAATCCCTTCCTTTGCCTTTTCCTGTTTCCCTCATTCCCTTACAACTTTCTCCAGAGACCATTTCCTTAACAAATCACTTGTACAAGGATCCCCACTCAAGAACCCCAACTTAAGATACTCCTAGAGCACCCTTGGCAGCTGCTGTTTGCAAAGCCTGATGCCCAAGACTCATATCAATTCTTAGTCCTACTATCGTTCCAGTTTCTTTTTGCTTGATGTAGCTTAAGACAGGTTCTATTTTGCTCACAACCACTGAAATAGTAGGAAGTTAAGAAACATAGAAAGGAATTCAGTAACCCCCTTTATCTGTGGAGAAATGGCAAAAAAAAGTTTCAGAAAGCAATATATTCCAGAAAATCAAATTTGTGAAAACAAAACATATGATCTTAAATACTGCATTAACTGACCCAATGTGATGTATTAACAAAGATATTTAAAAAGAAAATGTAATCTTTTCAATTACAGTTACATTAGTACGATCCCAATAACTAAATGAAATACCCACACCCATTAAAGGCAATTATTATGTAATAAAACACTCTATTATACTCAGCCAGCTAAATCCTATGGAAAGAATCTCCCCAGCATAAGATATTATCACTCCAGAAATACCCTGCATGTGCGATCGGCTGCAGCAAAACCATCGCAAGTACTGTGGCTTCGAATTAACATTTTTTCTTTAGTGTCTCAAGCCTCAAAAGTCAATTATGCTTTGAAAACATCAAGTCTTTCAATAATTAAACACTTTCACATTTCACCCAATGAATATAACAACCTTAATTAATAGAGAGATCACAGCCTTGTTCACGTTAGCAACACCAATAAACACCTCAAAGGGTTCAACTGGAGGCAAGGAAATGTAGTCTTTGACCTGTCCTGCGGGTAGCAACTTTTCAAAGGTTTATAAAGTCATGGCAAAAAGATGGCACCAGCAGTGATCCAGCCATTCAGCTGACAGCCCAAGGGGGAAGCGTGATGCTTAAATTGCCCATAAATGAGGTGCCCTGGCAGGCAAGATACAGCAGTGTAAACACTCTCCTGGCCAGACTCCGTGCAGCTCCTTTCACAATATACGTGAGTTCCTGAAAATTTCCCTGTAAATTAATTCAATGAATGACTCTAAATCAAGGTTCCCTAATTAAAGGAACCCTGAGGTAAAAAGTTCTGAAAAGTGAAAAATCCTTTTTTAAAGCAAATAACCACTATCTAATTTTTTTTTTTTTTTAACTTATTTTTACATATGGCCTTTGATTAAGCCTACTAACCCACTGTAAAAACCATTTGCTAAGGACCTTTTCCTCATGGTACTTCTTATTATACTACGTATTTGTATGGTGGTCTGATTACCTAAATGCAAACTTCATGAAGACAGCCCTTTGTCTTGTTAATTGAGGGGCCACAGGGTATATAAATATGCTTGGCTAACAGAAGATGTCCATTCAATATTTGGTGGGAAGAGGGAGAAAGGAAAATAGGAAAAATGAAACCTAATTTTTACTGTCCACCATAGGTGACCCTACTGGCATTTAAATTACAGGTAGCATAGCTTCCAGCATAATATCAATACAGAAGCCACCATATGAAAAACTGACAGATGGGTGATGGACAGGTTTCAGTACAGCTTCCAGACTAAGACAGACTAGGAAGAAAGGCCTGTGGATCACAACAGAATATTGTCTGGTATGGCGCTTGAAGATGAGCCCCCTAGGTTGGAAGCCATTCAGAATACACAGTGGCCACAACAACGGGCTCAAACATAGCAATCATCACGAAGATGGTGCAGGACTGGGCAACATTTTGCTCTGTTGTACATAGGGTTGCCATGAGTCAGAGCTGACTCACTCGATGGCAACTAACAACAACAACAAAAACATATTTTTACTAGTAGAACCCACAATTGGTATACTAACAAAAATAACAGCAACGCATTTGAAGAGACATTCATAGTATCAAGGCTTTCAAAATATTGATAATCCAAATAATTCTGTCGATTAAGCAGAAGATAACATTTCTCTGATCTTGTATCTTAAAAAAATCAGAGGGACCTCATCTAGCAGAGAAAATAGGAGATCAGCTGGACCAGAAATTGAATCTATGTTCTCGATTTTCTGGTATACTGGTGGAACTGGCTTTCAGGGTTACTCAGAGAGAAACTATGACCCATGCCCCACATCCTTTAACTAGTGAGTCAACACAAGTATATTCTCCTAGACCTATGCTGTCTAATACAGAAGCCACTAGCCCCACATGGTTATTGAGCACTTGAAAGGTGGCTAGTTTGAACTGAGATATGCTGTAAATGTAAAATGCATACCAAATTTCAAAGATACAGTATAAAAAAAAATCTGAAATGTCTCCTTAATAATTTTATATTGTGTTATAGATCGAATTGTATTCTTCAAAAATGTGTCTCAACTTAGCTAGGCTATGGTTCCCAGTATTGTGTGGTTGTCCACCATCTTGTGAGCCGATACTATTTTCTCATGTGTTGTAAATCCTACCTCTATGATGTTAATGAGGCAGAATTAGAGGCAGTTATGTTAATGAGGCAGGACTCAATTTACAGGATTAGGCTGTATGTTGAGTCAATCTCTTCTGAGATATAAAAGAGAATCTAGCAGAGAGGAAAGTGACCTCAAACCACCAAGAAAGAAGCACTGGGAGCAAAGCACATCTTTTGGACTCAGGGTTCCTGCACTGAGAAGCTCCTAGACTAAGGGAAGATTGATGACAAGGACCTTCCCCCAGAGCCAAGGGAGAGAAGTCTTCGCCTGGAGCTGGCATCCTCAATTTGGACTTCTAGCCTCCCAAACTGTGATAGAATAAATTTCTATTTGTTAAATCCATCCACTTGTGGTATTTCTGTTGTAGCAGCACTAGATAATGAAGATACATTGTTTACATGTTGAAATTATAATATTTTAGACGTATTGGGTTAAGTAAATATATTATTAAAATTAATTTCACCAGTGTCTTTTTACTTTTTAACATGTCTGCTAGAAAATTTAAAATTACTTGTGTGGTTCATATTAATGGCTCTCATCAAGTTTTTTTTGAACAGCTCCACACTAAGGAATACACTACCTGTACATAGTGAAGGCTCCATACTGTCAACACCTGTAACTTCCCGCAAAAAGAGTTTTCATCAGGCTATCAGAACACCCTTAGCCCACGTTTGAGGCAAGTCAATAATGTCAAATAGTGAATGGCTCTAGAAGTATCCTTTGACCAATGGCAGGAAGTGAGTTGGTAGATAAATACACCAGTTTTTTTGCCTTTCAGTTGGGATGATTCAGACATGTTCTACAATATAAATAGCTCCTTGAGTTCCCCAGCAGGATTGTGCTTCAGTTGCCCATAATGAAACTTGAAAACCTGTTCTTCACTGAATTATTTCCCTTTCCTGTCTTACTTCCCCTCTCCCAACCATTTCTTGGAATCACTTCCGCCAAGAAACTGTTATACTTGCATTAGTACCCTCACTCAGGGTCTGCTTCTGGGAGGACACATACCAAGACAATATGAAAAACAACAATAACAAAAACCCAAACCACCTGCTAGACACACTCCATACCTTTTAATCTGCTAAGGTGTAGTGATATCCTTCATGACTTTCAGACCTATTATCCAGCGTTATCCAGATAGATTAAAATAAAATTCAATTTTGGGGCTATACCACATGAATATAAAAAGAAAATAGAAAAGTTAAATGTTATGAAATATAACACAGTTTTTTCCCCCCTAGATATATGATTGGAAGCTACCACATCCAGTCTTTAAGAAGAGCTTGTAGTTCTGCTATCTTCTTTGACTCTGGGAATCTCTGACTTTTTAAAAGGAGACATTAGAATTCAGAGATTCTGTGATTCCATGGAAGATTCTGTCAAACCTCAACACAGATTTAATCCTTAAACTGGATGTTTCATCATTTTCCCTTTATAAAATGGCCTGATTTAAAGATCGATGTAAATTAATGAATACACTGTAAAAACAGGCTTTTCACATGCCAGATCTTCCAAGAGCATTCTTATCCCCGGTCCTACTGATCTCTGTCATGCTGGTCTATTTTTAAACTTTAACTTAAATTCCTTTCAACTTCTCTGCGAGTGTGTTGGCAGTAATAATAAAATCAGCTCCCTGGATAAAATGCGCCCACTCTTTATTATTTCATAGGGTGTAACCCATCATCAAGTGTTTTCAGCTCTAGGATGAAGGTGACAAGAAGGATCAAACATTGAGTTTAGGTACAGACAGAAGTGAATGTGGATGCTTGCTGCTCTTGGTATAGAAACAACAGAATTCTTTGAGCAGAAGGAGTTCACTTCACAAGTTATGCGACTTTATAGCCTTATTTGGATTGCAGGCTCTTTTATATGCTTCAAAAAGAGCAAATGTATGCAACAGCTTTATAGGGCAACCAAGAAATACGTGCACGTCTGTTGTTCTTGGGGCAGCCTTAGCTGGAAGTAAGAGTGGTGCTAAATCATTTATCAGAAAATCCCAGGTGTGGATATCCTTCTCAGCCTGTGCATGTGGTCAACTCGTCATGCTACTAATGACAACAGAGACTCCAGCATTTCATAGTTTCTCAGCACAGGGGGCCAGAACATTAGCAGGGCAGGGAGGAGGTCAAACACATGAATATCTTCTCATCTACAAAAGACCAATAGATCTGTCTCCCTCCCCCAGTGCCAACCTGTGCATAAACAGTGATTCCTCCTTCCCATCCAGGTCAACCATGGGCTAACTCAATTCCTATCTTGTTTAACCTCACAAGAATGCTGAGAATGAAGTACTTAAGGCAGTGGTATGCTGAAGCCAGCTGGCACAGGATAGCGACAATTGATTATGTGCTCTTTCTCCAGCTCTACTACAATGACATCAAGTTAGTAGCTTGAAATTGGTCGCGGTGGGTACTTGCATCATGGAAATCAGCCAATGCTACAGCACAGGGCTTTTTATCTTCGGAGAGGAGGCTGTTAAACATTTACCAGTATACCACTGGTGCAAGTGGTCAAGCACTCTGCTACCAACTGAAGGGCTGGCAGTTCGAATCCACCCAGAGGTGTGTGGGAAGAAAAGCGTGGTGATCTACTTCTGAAAGATTACAACCGTTGAAAACCCTATGGAGCACAGTCCTACACTGAGAACACAGGGCGGTACCATGAGTCAGAACTGACTTGATGTCAACTGGTTAATATGATCTGGAGTCGTGGTGCAAATGGTTAAAACGCTCAGCTGCTAACTGAAAGGTTGAAGACCGAAGCCTACCCAGAGATGCCTTGGCAAAAGGGCCTGATGATTTACACCTGAAAAATCAGCCACTGAAAATCCCGTGGAGCATGGTTCTATTCTGACGCTCATGGGGTCGCCGTGAGCCTCAACTGACTCAACAGCAGCTGGTTTTTGCTTTAATACGAACACAGCAGCTTACTGAAATCAAAACTCTTCTACCAGTTCAGCAGAAACCCCTGCCTCCATCAAGGTCAAAAAATGCCCCAGTCCACAGGCTCTTCTGGCCATGAACTGATGAACTGTCCACTTCATCTTTTGCCTGGAAGCCTCCTCTAATGAAAAAAAAAAAAAAAAGGTCAGCAAAGCATTTATCAACACAAAAACAAGTTCTGGGGTTCAGGGTCCAGAACTCACTGAATTTAGTTCTAGGCCTCCCTTCCCAAAGAGGCTGCGCCCCTGCTAACGCTAACCACAACACAGCCCTTGAGGACTTCCTAATGTAATCTTCGTTTAGCTCCTAAGGACTCCTAATGAGAACCCAAGCAAGCATCCTTTACAGGAAAAAAAAATTCAAACGGGCAAGATTTCACTTAACACTCTGTCCTGAAGGTAATGCAGAAAAGTCACAAAAAATAAAAAATAAAAATAACCTAAAGGATATGGGAGTTGTACAAAATGCTGCAAAATCCAGCTTTGCCTCTTTACAGGTAGCCCCTGCAATAGGAATGAGTTCCGTTCCTAAGTCTGTCTTTAGGTCTTTAATTTGTACACAAGTCAGAACAGTTTGGTACCTTTTGTATCTACATCAGTTAGTCAAACGTTTGTCTTAGTATATAGTGTACATTTCTATGCATAAAAACATTAAAGAAACACTTCTAGATACACTAAAGCATCTTTAACATAGTAATACAGTAATAATAACAATGTTTTGATGTGTGTGGCCAAGGAGCACCCATTTGTTATTACGAACTATTGCATGTACCTTCTCCACAGATGAAGAGATACCTATAGGGTGAAGGTTACCTAAGATACTCAGAGGATTCTGTCCTGTAAAATCTTTGAGACCAATTAGATACTTTATTGTAAATTCTGAACTAAAAAATCACCTGAGGCAGGGAGGGCTGAGGGGTGGGTAGGATGGTGCTGGGGCCAGACGGATCATTTCCCCATCACCTCCTGACCAGACCTGTCAACCCCACACATCACCTGTGAGGTCCCTGCCTTGGGGTGCAAGAGAGAAAGTGCTGCTCAAGATGTGCTAAGAGGGAGCCCCTGGAAACCATATGGACATACAGAGGTCAGGAATCTAAGACTGCCCCTCTCCTTCCTGCCACCAGAAGGCTGAGAACTGCTGCAATAGTGAAATCTCACAGGGGTAAAGTAGGGGAAAGAGAAGCCCAGAGAGGTGCCGTGATGGTCCCTGGCTGCACAGTACGGACAGCATGGCAGGATGGAGTGGGCAGGGCTGGGTAAGGGAGTGCCTCAGAGTCCAAGCCTTGTGCCCTGCATGGCACACTGACCGGTTGGTTGTACTTGGAGAACATGTAGAGCGCGGCACCCATGTCCTGGTCACCTGCTGCTACCACTTACAGGCCCACCATGCAGAGCAGTGAGGGGGTGCTTGGGGTACAGAAAAAGTGGGGCTAGCCCCTTCCGAGCTCTGAGGGAGGTGGGTGCATGTGGGCTCTCTGCTCGCTGCTGCAGGCTGAGTCTGGGTTCACTATGTCACAGAGGCCCACCCTCCGCCAGCAGCCGCCCAAGAACTGGCTGAGGCGCCTGTGCAGGGGAGAATCGCAGCCTGTCCTGAGATCCTGGGGGCCAAACACTGAATCTGTTTTTTTCCTGATAGGCTTTAAGGGTGTTCAGGTTGTACGAAAGTCGGAAGTTGACTACCAGTATTTTACTACCTCTTTTTACTGCTAAACATCTGATAATAGCACCAAGTTTTAAGGAAATTACTCTGTAGCACATTTATGTTTGTAAGAGCCTATTATCACATCTTAGAGATAAGAATTCATCCATTTGCATTTTGGGAAGCGACTTTCATTTGGCAGAGTGAACAGATTACCATGATTATCTTCTGAGAAATGCTCAGCTCTCTTAGTGATTGTGCCTCACACCTTCTGGAAATCTAAGGTTCTTAGACTGCACACTTTCCTGTCTTAAAACACAGATTCCTGGGTCCCACCGCCACCGATTCTGATGTAGTATGTGGGTCCAGTGAATTAGCATTTCTAACAAGCTCCCAGGTATTGGGGATGCTGCTGGAAGGCAGACCACACTTTGAGTTGCCTTGTTCTGCACAATGCAATTGTTAGTTGCTGTCAAGTTGGCTCTGATTCATGGCAACTTTATGTCTAACAGAATGAAACATTGCCTGGTCCTGCCCCATCTTTATCATCATTGGTATGTTTGAGTTCATTGTTGAGGGTATTGTGTCAATCTATCTCATTGAGGGGTTTCTTCAGTTTCACTGGTCCTCTACCCAGCATGATATCCTTTTCTAGAGACTGGTCTTTCTTGATGACATGTCCAAAGTAAGCAAGGCTACACCTTGTGTAATTATAACATGATTTCATACAGAAAAAGGAACAGAAAGGAGGCACCCCTGGCTCTACACGAAGGTCTTTTGTTAAGCCCACAAGCAGCGTGGTTACAATATTTGTTCAAACGCAGCTGGGGAATGACACCCTGGAGATGGGGGAGAATGTTGCCTGGTGATGGGGAACACTGAACCGTTGAGAAGAGGCTCATATAAGATCCCAGGAGACTTTTTCAGATTCTATGGCTAAAGTTATGTACAACCACTTGATTCTCTATTCAATGTCTGATTTTGAGACATTTGGTAAAATAAAAACTTTTAGGTAGTGTTGTAGTGGAAAAACCACAAGTCTGTTTAAAAATAGAGAGTTTTATTATGGTGAAAAAGTGTTTTGCGAAATGGAAAACACAGCACCATAGTAATATGAACAGTGTTTCAGGGGGCTGTAGTGATACGAAGCTTATGAAGGAAAAAAACGTAAACAAAAGGATACAACGAAAACATTTTTTTTTTTTGGTTAACGTTTACAAAGTTACAGGTACAGGATTTAGCTGATGACTAAAATCACATGTTTCCTGGCTTCTAGAAATCTACAGTTTGTGTTAAATTGAGTTACTTTAGCGTAATGGTGGTGAGTTCTGCTGAAATCCAAAAGCGAAGAGCTTGTTGAAGGAATAGGATGATTATAAGAGAAAATGCTAAGTATTATTCTAATGTTTAAGGGAAAGGAAAAGGGCTTTGATACAGAAAACTATGTTAGTTAGAACAAAGGCTTGGAAAATTACAAGCGTGGTTGAAGGGGCTTAAGGGTGGTGTCTTCTTAGAATTGGTTTAGTTGGCTAAAGTCACGTGTTTAACACCTGTACAAACTGAAGCTTATCTCCCTTTAGCATAGGCTAGTTTTAACCCCATTTTCCTGGAGAACTGCTTATTTTCTAAGTTAAAGTGTATAGTGGGAAATTTTGCAGAGGTGACAAGCTGTATTATGTGATAGAAGCTGCATTTAGAAATCTGAGATGGAGTCACTTAAGACAATGAGAGATTTGATCTAGACCTTAGCTAGAAATTCCAGTCATGTCAAGAAGCCTCAGGCTCTTTCTCAATAACTACACAGCTTCACACTGTGATAAGATGCTCTCCTACTGGGAGGTGTCCCCCTGCCCTCATTTTTCCCATGGCTTGTACTGAAAGGTGTTTAAATATTTGGAATTAAATTGAACAGTCTGGATGCCCTTTCTGTGCGGCTTTACTGAGTAGCTGCAGCAGCTGGAGTGTTACAGCCATGTGAGGCTCATTTACTGCAAAAATGATGGCTTTCAATGAATCCAGTGCCACATTTTTTTTTTTTTTTTTTCAAAAAGCAGAACCAAAGAAGAAAAGGAGAAGCTCAAAAAGCTGATTCCAGACTTGGGCAATGAGAGAACAATGAAAACATTTAAAAACGACGTTATCATTTCTTTCTCCATACTAGTCATCGAGAGTTCCAGTGCTGAGGGCCGAATGGTTAGTTTGATCAACAATCGATTCTGGTAACAACCAAAAAAAAAAAAAAAAAAAGTTCTTGTTTTCAATTCTGAGCAAAATCATCCCACTCAGGTTTTCTGTTCTCCCATCCGGATACAGACTCTGAGAAGGCATGCAGGGTGTCAATATTGCTTATGAAAATCCATCACCCTGCTTCTGGCAGGATGGCCAGGATGTATCCCAGAAGTTCCTAACATGGAATCCCAAGTTTTTGATGGTTTAGAGAAAACGTATATTTATCTGAGTCTAAGCTTCCTTTTCATTATCTGTACCACCTGTATCAATTCATCCGACACTGACATTCTTCCCATGAAATTACAGGGCCTGTTCTAAAAAGATAGCTCATTCATTTAGCACTACAGGTATGCAGAGTAGTTTTCCTTACAGCATAACCATATAAACTATCACTACTGTCATTCAAAGGTGCTATATAGTGGTGCGGTGGTTAACACACTCGGCTGCTAACCTAAAGGTCGGAGGTTCGAACCCACCAGCTGCACTGGGGGAGAAAGATGTGGCAATCTACTTCTCTAAAGATTGTTGTTAGTGCCCTCAAGTCAGTTCTGACTCATAGGGACCCTATGCACAACAGAATGAAACACTGCCTGGTCCTGTGCCATCCTTACAATCCTTGTTATGCTTGAGCTCATTGTTGCAGCCACTGTGTCAATCCACCTCGGTGAGGGTCTTCCTCTTTTCCACTGACCCTGTACTTTGCCAAGCATGATGTCCTTCTCCAGGGACTGATTCCTCCTGACAACATGTCCAAAGTATGTAAGACACAGTCTCACCATCCTTGCTTCTAAGGAGCATTCTGGTTGTACTTCCTCCAAGACAGATTTGTTCTTTTGGCAGTCCATGGTATATTCAATATTCTTCGCCAACACCACAATTCAAAGGCATCAACTCTTCTTTGGTTTTCCTTATTCATTGTCCAGCTTTCACATGCCTATGATGTGATTTAAAATACCATGGCTTGGGTCAGGCGTGCCTTAGTCTTCAAGGTGACTTCTTTGCTCTTTAACACTTTGAAGAGGTCCTTTGCAGCAGATTCACCCAGTGCAATGCGTTGTTTGATTTCTTGGCTGCTGCTTCCATGGCTGTTGATTGTGGATCCAAGTAAAATGAAATCCTCGACAACTTCAATCTTATCTCCGTTTATCATGATTTTGCTCACTGGTCCAGTTGTGAGGATTTTTGTTTTCCTTATGTTGAGGTGTAATCCATACTGAAGGCTGTGGTCTTTGATCTTCATAAGTAAGTGCTTCAAGTCCTTTTCACTTCCAGCAAGTAGGGTTGTGTCATCTGCATAACACAGGTTGTTAATAAGTCTTCCTCCAATCCTGATGCCCCGTTCTTCTTCATATAGTCCAGGTTCTCAGATTATTTCATCGGAATACAGATTGAACAGGTATGGTGAAAGGATACAAACCTGGCGCACACCTGTCCTGACTTTAAACCATTCAGCATCCCCTTTTTTTTGTCCAAACAACTGCCTCTTGATCTATGTAAAGGTTCCTCATGAGCACAATTAAGTGTTCTGGAATTCCCATTCTTTGCAATGTTATCCATAATTTGTTATGATCCACACAGTCGAATGCCTTTGCATAGTCAATAAAACTCAGGTAAACATCTTCTGGTATTCTCTGCTTTCAGCCAGGATCCATCTGGCATCAGCAATGATATCCCTGGTTCCACATCCTCTTCTGAAACCGGCCTGAATTTCTGGCAGTTCCCTATCAATATACTGCTGCAGCCGTTTTTGAATGATCTTCAGCAAAATTTTGCTTGCGTGTGATATTAATGATATTGTTCTATAATTTCCACATTCAGTTGGATCACCTTTCTTGGGAATAGGTATAAATATGGATCTGTTTCAGTCAGCTGGCCAGGAAGCTGTCTTCCATATTTCTTGGCATAGATGAGTGAGCACCTTCAGCGCTGCATCCATTTGTTGAAACATCTCAATTGATATTCTGTCAATTCCTGGAGCCTTATTTTTTTTACCAATGCCTTCAGAGCAGCTTGGACTTCTTCCTTCACTACCATTGGTTCCTGATCATATGCTACCTCTTGACATGGTTGACTTCGACTAATTCTTTTTGGTATAATGACTCCGTGTATTCCTTCCATCTTCTTTTGATGCTTCCTGTGTCGTTTAATATTTTCCCCATAGAATCCTTCACTATTGCAACTGGAGGCTTGAATTTTTTCTTTAGTTCTTTCAGCTTGAGAAGTCCCAATCCTGCTCTTCCCTTTTGGTTTTCTATCCCCAGCCCTTTGCATGTGTCATTATAATACTTTACTTTGTCTTCTCAAGCTGCCCTTTGAAATCTTCTGTTCAGTTCTTTTACTTCATCAATTCTTCCTTTTGCTTTAGCTGCTCAACGTTCAAGAGCAAGTTTCAGAGTCTCCTCTGACATCCATCTTCGTCTTTTCTTTCTTTCCTGTCTTTTCCATGACCTCTTGCTTTCTTCATGTATGATGTCCTTGATGTCATTCTACAACTCGCCTTGTCTTCAGTCACTAGCGTTTAATGCATCAAGTCTATCTTGAGATGGTCTCTAAATTCAGATGTTCTCTAAATTTTCTAAAGATTACAGCCTTGGAAACCCTGTGGGATAGCTCTGCTCTGTCCTGTAGGATCACTCTGAATTGGAATCAAGTCAACAGCAACAGCTTTTTAGTGTAATTTAAGAGTCAGACAAAGTTTTTTTTTTTTCCAACTTTGGCTAATAGTACAAGATAATCTACACTGATGGAAGTTATAAAGGAGAAAGTTATCTTTAGGTTCTCTCCTTCCTGATGTCATGGCTTGTCATGGAAAACTAATCATCATCTTCTGGCGTGATGCTTAGAGTATTACATACACTGGATATAGAACCAGTACAAAAGCATGTTAACTCATAGATAGAAAATATTCTTCATAAGCATTGAACCTGTTATTGCTTACTAGAGAGTTTCTTCTCACTACTTTCGAGATAATGCATTAAAACAACAACAACAACAAAACCCTCAAATTCGTTGCCATCAAGTTGATTCTGACTCATAGCAACCCTATAGGGCAGAGTAGAACTTCCCCACAGGGTTTCCAAGGGGCAGCTAATGGATTTGAACTGCCCACCTTTTGGTTAGCAGCCAAGCTCTTAACCACTGCACCACCAGGGATAACTCTGTGAGCATGGCTGCCAGTTATTTTTGTAGAATAATCCAGATCATGGGTGGAAATGTATAGAAATGAATAAAATGGGCCTCTTTTAAATAGGAAACTCTGGTGGTGTAGTGGTTAAGTGCTATGGCTGCTAAGCAAAAGGTCAGCAGTTCGAATCCACCAGGTACTCCTTGGAAACCCTATGGGGCAGGTCTACTCTGTCCTATAAGGTCGCTGTGAGTCAGAATCAACTTGACGGCAAGGGGTTTCTTTTAAATAACAAATAACTCTGAGTGGATAGTCCCTATAGCAGAGACATTTACAGCACTTCAAATACCCATGTGTTCTCCCACATTTACCAATTGCCCTTGCAGCTAAGAGGGATCAGGTGAACAGTTTTGGGCAGTGACCTATGAGTGGAAGTGACATGTTGCTTCTGGACTGAAGCTCCTACAACTTTATGCACAAGCCCATTTCTCTCCTTCCCTCCAGCCATGATTATGAAGATTGAGTGTTGAGATGATGAGCCATAAGATGACAGTACCCTGGGCTGCTAAATTATTGCATCGAGAACAACTGCCCTGGAGAATGGCTTAGTTTACGGTGGACTCGGCATGAGTGAGAAATAAACTCCTGTGCTGGGCTGCTGTAATTTGAGGTTGTTTATTACCACAGCATAAGACTAAAAACCTAGCCTATCCTAAATAATAGTCTCGAAAAGACAGTTTTAGTCATTAAGTAATCAGATTTTTACACGAACAATCTTTTGGTTAACATGGTAGTTCAGTAATTTATCGATAATAATAATGGAGTCCCTGGATGGTGCAAATGGTTCACGCCCTCAGCTGCTAACAAAAGGCTGGAGGTTTGAGTCAACCCAGTGATGCTCTGGAAGGAAGTCCTGGTCGTCTACTTCCAAAAAACCAGCCTTTGGAAACCTTGTGGAGCCCAGTTCTGCTCTGACACACATTGGGTCACCGCGACCTAGAGTTGACTAAAAGGCAACTGGATTGTTAATCACAGTAAGTGCTTTGGTTGCCTACCGAACAACCTTTCCCAGCCCCACTCCCCCCTTCTCTCTCTCTCTTTTTTTTTTCCTCTGGGAGAGCCAAACTTCAACCATAAAAGGTAAAAATAATAGTTATTTTCAGTGATATTCTGGAGCGTTGATACTGGTTTATGGCAATGATTTGCTATGACTTGAGTAACTTGAAATTGGACATGGTGAGAGTATTTACACCATGGAAATTGGCAAATGACACAGATGAGTGGCCCTCCACCTCCTGCAGAGAGCTGGTTGCTAAACATTTACCAGCACATTGCTGGCTACTTTCTTTCCCAGAATCTGCATATCAGAGAGGGGCATGTGACCCATACTGGTCAATAGGACTTGACTGGAAATTGGATAGAGAACTTCAAGATAGGCTTCCCTCTTTATTAAAAATGAAATTTTCTATATGCCCAAAGGAAACACATATGATCATCAAAACTTGTATTAGAATGTTCATGTTCTATTTTTAATAACCCCAAACTGGTTACTACTTAAATGGACACTAACAACACATCAAATATCCAGAAGAATGGACAATGAAATACTGCAGAGCAATAAAAATGAATTATTTGCAATTACATACAAAAATGGCAATAAATCTCACCAACGTAATGACGAGTGACAGAAGCCAGACACAAAGCAGTACATCGTGTCTGGTTTCATTTAAAGTTCAAAACAGGCAAAAACTCATCAATGGAGTTAGAAACTAAAAACGATCCAACTATACCAACCTCTCTGACTGGGATCACAACACAGAGTCCCAGACATAAAGGGAGAAAAATGAAGAACAAAAAATCGAATTAATAACAAATGTCCAGGCTTACTGGCTTGTTAGAGACTGGAGGAATCCATGAGATGATGGCCCTATGACAACCCTCTGGAACTGCAGCCATTCCTGGAAACCACCTTCCAGGCAAGCAACAGACAGGCCTATAAAATGAGTAATAAGTGAAAAGAACGTGCTCCATAGAACAATTATACAAGACCAAAAGGGCAATATTTGCCCAAAAACATAGAAAAGAAGGCAGGAAGGGGTAGGAAAACCAGATGAAAGGAAATGGGGAACCAGGGCAGAAATGGGAAGAGTGCTGACACAGTGTGGGGTTTGTAGCCAACGTCATAGAGCACTTTGTGTACAATTTGTTGAAAGGGAAACAGATTTGCTCTGTAAACTTTCACCTAAACTACAGTAAAATATTAAAAAAAAAAAAAAGGATTACATCCAAGGGTGGGGAAAAAAAAAAGATCCAACTAGTTACATTTAGAGAAGGTAGAGATTGAGAAGGGGCATATGGGAGACATCTTGGGTGCTAATCATATTCTGTTTCTTGATTTGGATGCTGAGTGCCAGATGTGTTCAGTTCATGAAAATATATCAAGCTGTGTAATTACAGTACGTGCCCTCGATTAATGGCAACCCCATGCACCATGGAATGAAACACTACCCAGCCCTGTGCCATCCCCATAATCAGTTGCAGATCAGACTGTTATGATCCATAGATTTTTATTTTTTTTAATTGTGGTAAATATATTGATAAAACAATGTTTGCTATTTCATCAATCTTCATGTGTACATGCAATTCACTGACATTTGTTATGTTCATCATGTTGCCCAACCGTCACCATTCCTGCCTTTTTCTGTCACCCTTAACAGAAGCTCAGTATCCCCTAAATATTCTATCTTCTGACCCACAGGGCTTACATTGGTTGATTTTCAGAAGTAGATCACTAGGCCTTTCTTTTTAGTCCGTCTTAGTCTGGGAGCTCTGCCGAAACCTGTTTATTAGCATCACAGCAACACACAAGCCTCCATGACAGCTGGGTGGTGGCTTTACATCGGATGCATTGGCCAGAAATCAAACCCAGGTCTCCCACGTGGAAGGCGAGAATTCTACCACTGAACCACCAAGAGACTTTTCCTTCTTGTACAGCATGGCCTTCCTAGTATCTAAAACTATGCCTAGCAGAGTGTGGACACTCAATAAATGCTTTTTAAATAAAGAACTAAAGAAGGAATGCACATTTCCAGGCAACATTTAATTTTCCCACTAAGTACCTCTTGGCTATTTTGGGATTTCCTGGTTCTACCATTCTCAGTCACCCCTCTGCTTCTCTCTGCTTCTTCCTTTCAGACATGAATACCAAGCACGTCTGTGAGGTTGAGGGTTGATCCTCTTACTTGTACTTGGGATTAAGGGAATAGCTTGTCACCTAGTTTTATTCTGAAAGTTTTCCACGGGCTTTTAGTTTCGTTATCTAATTACCCCATCTGTTTTTATAAGAGGATTTAAAAAGATCAAAAAGTATGCCTCCATAACTGTTGACATTTTCCCAGAATTCACTCTAACTGTATTTTTTAAAAGCAGTTACAAAATCACACAAAGACACATTCCTTTTACCCAGAAAATAAACAGCTATAACTTATTAAGCCTTAACTTCTAATTACAAGCACAAGTAGCAAATCTAGCTCAATTAATGTTTGTTAGATAAATGTAAGTACAGGCATCCGGGGGTATGACTTGACCCACGTGATAAACGACTGGACATTGAAGCAGGATACATTTCTGAAAGTTTAGAGATAAAGCCTTCTTCTCTCTTCATCAATATACTGCCACATTATCTGCAAAATCTGCCTGTGAATATGCCATCGAAGGACAAGGCAGAGGCTCTACCAGCTCCTCCACGTCCCTGCCATTCTGCATAAGTACACAGGTATCCCTAGGACACGCCCTGCCCTTTAGTCATTGTACTAAAAATACTTCATTGCTACAGGGTGAAGACATTGGCTTTGACATAATTTATCAGATTTGGCTATAGCTTTTCCTCTTCTTTTTTACTTTCAGTGACGCTCTGAACTCTTCCCCTCAAAACTGAATCTGACAATTGCAAAGTAAAGAGATTTAAAAGAACAAATGGTCTCCAAGCTTTCCTTCAAGCTCGGTTAGACAGGCTTAATGTACCTTTAGCTCAGCTGTGGGCCAGGGAGCACATCTAAGGTATAAAGTAAATTGAAATGCTTCAACAGAGGTGATGGAAGAGAATGGCTTCACCTTTTCTCTAAGTATATGGCTGCTTTTCCTGTCCTTATAATCTATTTTAAACCACCAACCAGCCATTCCCCATCTGATGTGACCTCTGGTGTTGGGATGAAATATTTGTAGAGAAAGATACTCTTTAAAAACTAAATATGGTACAGAAAAATCAGTAGTAGCCAGTGGAAGAATATAGAGCCAGGAGACTGTGGAATGATGTGATCCCTAGATCACATAAATATATCAATAACTCTTTTGAAAAATTTTTGTTCTATGGGCAGTAGGAAAATGGGGTGGTAGCTGAAGGGGCCTATGGTCAAGAGAATTTCTTTTTTAGATGGAATAAGAGTATATGTATAATATAGAGAGTGGAAAACTAGTGATGCAAGAGAGAGGGAAGAGCTTCTAGAATAATATCCTTGACCAGGCAAGAAAGGATGGTGGTCTACTTCATAAGAGGAGGAGTTGGACCCCAATCTGAGCATAGGCAGTTCACTGTGAGGAACAGGAGTGAAGGCAGAGAAGATGGGGACAAATGCAAGGTCAGAAGCGTGATGGTAGAACAGGAGAGTGAATGGACTCAGGAAACTACCCAGCAGCTCTAACGACTCATGAGTGGTTTGTGGTCATGAATTTCAAGTGAAATCAGTCAGCACAATAGTATGTTTTTCTCCAGCTGTGTTTAGCTGGGAGAGTGCAGACAAGGAGTGAGTGAATTGTGAGTGGAATCAGCTTTTGCCGAGTACAAAGAAAGGAGAAAGGGGCAATGTATGCAAAATGCATGCAAGAGAGTAATTATGATTACGGAGAAGAAAATCTGAGCTGGAACAGGTGAAATGTGAGATCAGGAGGGGGATGAGGGACAGTGAAAGGTGGTAGGATCAATGGATTTTAAATTGCAATGAGGGTGAAGAATTGATACCACAATACTAAAGGGAATAAGGGCCCTCAAGGAGTTATCCTCACTGACACACAGGGCTCCAATATTAGTATAAATGGAGAAACAAGTTGTCAAGGATAGACAAACAGCAGAGAGTGTCACCCTGTGGTTCAAGTATGCATGTTGTTGTTGTTGTTAGGTGTTATCGAGTTGGTTCCAACTCACAGCGATCCTATGTACAACAGAACAAAACATTGTCCAGTCCCGGGCCATCCTCGCAATCATCGCTGTTTGAGCCCACTGTTGCAGCCACTGTGTCAATCCATCTTGTTGAAGATCCTCCTCTTTTTTGCTGACCCACTACTTTAACAAGCATGATGTCCTTCTCCAGGGACCGGTCCCTCCTGATAACATGTCCAAATTATGGAAGGTGAAGCCTTGCCATCCTCGCTTCTAAAGATGCATGAGAAATGCCAATTCAGATGACAGCTGTCTTATGAGAAAGACAAAACTGTCTTTAGTAAAACCAAAGATTAAAACAAGACAGAGAAGGGTTCCTAGGTATGTTCTCCTTTCTCTATGAGAATGTGGAAAAAAGAAAGCAAAACATCAACAAGAGGAAAAAGCATCTTAGAAACAAAACTTCTTGTGGCAGCCATAGAAATGACCCACATCCTAGAGCCTTGTCTTCTCCATTAAGATTCATAAAATCAGACTGTCAATATTGGAAAGTTCTTCCTTTTATACCCAACCTCATTTTACAGATGAGTAACTAAGACCCAAAGAGGTAAGAGTGGTAGGAGGCTTTACCTAAAAACCACATAGCTATAACACAGATATCTTGACTCACCTATCTAAAGAGAATATTACTGTTTTTGTATTGGGCTGAACCAAATGAAACGGACATTTTAGAAGTAAAAAATGGTTGAGTATAAGCAATTTCATTTCATTCAACCTGACGTATTCCATCATTCTCTCCACTATAGCAGAGTATCAAGATGGAACAGACATCAATAATTTTTAATAAACTATTGCCCAGTTGTCACACACTAAATCTCTGAATTTTATTAAGAAAATGTTTGCAAGTAGTGGGTGAAGTTAACAGCAAAGAATCTAAAACTGAAGTTTAATGTCTAGAAAGGAAATGATGAAGAATCCAAAGGTAATGGGTGACAGCTGCCATCTTGGAGCTGTAACCAAGAGATTAGTGGTGGCCTCAAAACTAAATTAAGGTGACCTGGGGGAGGCGTAATTGGATCATGATTATAATAAATATAGTGTTATGGCTAAAGAACTGTTTTGTGTCAACAAGGTGGAAAAACCAAAGAGTCAAATCCAAGAAAGAGGGTTCCTAGGAGTCATCTGTAGAAATGGAGGAATATTCCCCCTTTGGGATGGAAGCCATCACTCTACAGAGCTCAATGGCACTAGCCAAGAAGCTCAGGTCACCAACTCCAAAATCCCTCACTATGTGCTCAGAAAATCTCTGAGGTTGGGGGGAGAGGAGACAGAAACCTTCTCAAACTTTCTCCAGTGAAAGTAAAGGGAAGAGGCTGTGATTGATTGGAGAAAATGGGAACTTGCACATAATTTAAGCAGAAATTATGGATAAAAAATCAAAACAAACCTGGAGCAGTACCACAATGAAATAGATACCACCTAACACCTACAAGAATGCCTAAAAGCAGAAACATAAACAACCCCAAATGTTAGGGAGGATGTGAAGTGACTGGACATCTCATACATCACTGGTGGAAGTATAAAATAGCACAACCATTAAAAAAAAAAAAGATTTGGTGGTTTCGTACAAAATTAAACATGTATCTACCCATTACCCAGAAATACTTCAATATTTACCCAAAAGAAATGAAAGTTGTGTAAGATTATTCATAGATGTTTTATTGATAATAGCCAAAAATTGAAAACAACACAAGAAGTCCTTCAACAGATGAATGGGTAAAAAAATTGTGGCACAGTCATACACTGGGCTACTGTTCAGCAAAGAAAAAAGGAAGGAACTACTGATAACATACTGCAGTGGATTTCAGAGACATAATAAGCATGACAGTACATCCTTTCTAGATGAGTCTAAAATAACCAAAGATGATAGAGGTCAGATAAGTGCTTGTCTTGAGGGTAGGAGAATGACTGAAAGGGGGAATGGGGGGTGATGGAAATGTTCTATCTTGATTGAAGTGTGGGTTGTACATATGCATACATTTGTGCAGACTCACAGAACTGTACGATTTAAATCTGTGCCTTTCTCTGACTGTAAATTATACTCAATATTTTAAATAACAATTTAAAAACTGCATCAGTAGACTCTTTCCTATGATCAAGTTTCAGGACAGCTGGGCGAATTCTTTGCTGGGGTGTCTGATTCATCTTAAGTAGTTGAGGAGTGCTGTTCCATACCATAGGGTCCCATGGCCTCATTTCTCCTCCACAAAGTAATCTCCTCAAATCCTCTTGCTGCCATTTCTCACAGGAATAAATGGTGTGACTAAACATGAATCCTCTGATTTTCCTAGAAGTACAAAGTATTAACACATTTATTTCTTCTACACAGAATACTGAGCTTAATTGTAATTGCACCTCATATAGCAAAGTGTTCTTTCCACCTAACACTTTCCTTCATTTTTTCCCCCATGTACATAATAAAATTCCTTGCGAAGATCTAATAGGTAGGGATTGTGCAGTAGCACTAAAGTTCCTCTAATCTAATGTAAATTGATTTTTTCTTCAAAAATTGAACATTTAAGTAACTCATTATGAGAAGAGTTAAAATTTAAAATTTCAACTTCCTATAGTATACATTGGTTGTTGTGAAGGGTGCTGGGGGAAAAGTGGAAAGAAGGGAAAAAATATCAGGTAAACTAAAATTTAAATGTTTGTGCCAAACACTTGAGGAAGCGCTCTGCATATGCAATCTTATTTAATCCTCACAGGATCCCTGTGAAGTAGGTATTAACATCACCCAGATGATAGGTGAGAAAACCAAGGCTCATAGAAATCCCTATGCCCAAAGTTCCGAGCTACTAAAAGGTGGAGCCAGGATTTCATCCCAAGTCTGGAAAATCCCACAGCCTATAGTTTTGCTGCCTAAGAGGACGCCCATCCATTCACTTATTTAACAAATGCTTATCAAGTGCCCACTATGTGCCAGGCACTGTTGTAGGCACTAGGGAAATAGCTGTGAGTAACAACCCATTCCCTGCACTGTTGCAGCTTATATTCCATTGGACAGTGTGGTAGTTTTAAAATATGTCCAAAAGTTCTTTGATACCTTTCAAGAAGCGGCACTTAATTCTCCAATGGACTTAGTAGCTCATTGGTAACACACAGAATATGTCAGAAGAGGGGGTATATCGCTTATGAGTCACAGGTCATAATTATGGCTTTCTCTTTGCTTTCTCTTCTGAATCACTTGCTCTGGGAGAAGCCAGTTGCCATGTTGCGAGAGCACTCAGAAACAGTCAGATGGAGAGGTCCACGGGGTGAGAAACTGAGGCCTCCTGCCAACAGCCACGTGAGTGAACTTGAAAATGGGACCTCCAGCCCAGTCAAATCTTCAAGTGACACTGAAGCCCCGGTGTCACCCTGACACAGCCTTGTGAGAGAGCTTGCGCCAGAGACACCCAGCTAAATCATTCCTGAATTCCTAATCCATGGAAACTATGAGATAATAGATATGTGTTGTTTTAAGCCACTAAATTGGAGCCATTTGCTATATAAAAATTTAATAAGCATATAAAGATATACTCATTATAAGCTAATTGTTTAAGATGAGCCAGGAAGAAAACAAAAGACTGAAAGAAATGAAAAGATGCTGGTGCTATTTTAGGGATGGTGGAGAGTGAAGGCATCTCTGAGGTTTTAATTTTTCATTTGAGACATAAAGGATGAAAAAAGAAAAGCATTGATTGGATTTGGCAACTTGGAGGTAGCTGGTGCCCTTGACAAGACTAGCTAAAATGAAAGAAACCAAGGCCCAAAATATAGTAAAATGAAGAATGAATAGAAAGAAATATAGAAGCATTATATGCCTATGTGTTCCTAAAATTTGAGCTACAAGGAACAAAAACAGTGGGGAAGGTGGCGTGGGATATGAGAGGGCTGCCGTTGGTAATGGTGATGTTACCGTTGGTCTTTTAAGATGGGAAGAGCATTAGTGTATGGCTGTATGACGGGAAAAATGCAGTGAAAAAGGAGAGCATGAAAGGCAATGGTGTGTGATCTGGGACACAGACTGAGGGGTTAAGTAGGAGTGAGATTTCCTGCATCAGGATGGGAGGAAGTGGGTATGCTGAGCACTGGGATAAGTTCGTGTGAAGCTCTGTGGATATGAAGATGAGATAAATCCTGGGTCACTATGAGTCGAAACTGACTAGATGACACCTATCTTAGTGTCTTTATTTAAACAAACAAACAAACAAACCAAACCTGTTGCAGTCGAGTCGATTCTGACTCGTAGTGACCCTATCAGACAGAGTAGAACTACCCCATAGAGTTTCCAAGGAGTGGCTGGTGGATTCGAACTGCTGACCTTTTGGTTGGCAGCCAAGCTCTTATCAGGGTGAAATTCCCTTCACAAAGACGTACTAATTTTAATTATACAACTGCTAACTAAAATATTTACCAAAAGAATCCTAATTGCGTCCATTTTTATCTTTAATTTACTGTTGCGTGGTTTTGAGTCTTTCTCAAGGTCTTCCATGCTCACGTGTATAAATGCCCATGATTATGAACAAATCTGCCAATATTACCCTTTAATACTTTCATATTTTTGGTTTTCTAACATGTAGTTCTTTAACCTTTTTGTATATAAATTAAGGCAAGGTTCTTTCTACACAGATACTCAGCTGCCTCATTAATTTGGTTGTTTACCTTCTCTACACTAACTGGAAACACTACCTATACTAAAGTCTCATAAAATCATGACTCTGTTTCCAGATTACCAATTTTCTCCAGTGATCTATTGGCATATTCCTGCATATAGACTGTATTCTTTTTCTATAGTGAAATACAAAATACACTCAGGAAAGTGCATTAAATATATATAGACAGTATAATGAAAAATTATAAAGTGAATTCTTAGCTAACCACCACGCAAGTCAAGACAGAGAACATTACAAACCCCTCTAAACATCCCCCTACCAAAAAAAAAAAAAAAAAACGACAACCCTGAAATGTCCTTCCCCATTAGTAACTTCTTTCCCTTACATGGAACCATATCTAGGTCTTTGGAATAATTATTTCTTTGCTTCTCTTCACACTTTACGCACACACACATGGACACACCTAAACAGCATAGTTAATTCCCACCTTACTTTTAAAATAATGATAGTACATTTTGATATCTGGCTTGGGTGGACCTCTTTGCTACTCTTCTTTTTTCACTTTTCTTGGCTTATTTTGGGAATTTCCTTTTCCAGGTAAATGCTAGAATCCAGTCTGATAGTTCACAATATTCGATTAGCCTTTTGGTTGGTTTTGCGTTACACTAATAGATTATTTTCTGTCATTTCTAAGAACTTGACATTAGTGCGGGGAAGGGAATGGGGAGCTCACCTCTACAGATTTTCTATTAATTCTGTACTTAATGCTGCAGGTAAAATTGATAGCAATCCTTCAGTCCATTTCATTATTACAACAAAAACATCTGAACAGCATTGTTAGTAGGTTACCCACGAAATATCCTTATTTTCAATTACCACTAAAGGGGAACAGTGTCTATGTACCTTAACTAAAAATAATGATAATCATATACTCTTTACTAATAGCTCAATGCACAAAAAAGCCTGAGTCTGAATAACCAAGTATGTATAAGAAGAATTTGCATTCTGTATGTATATGTATATCTTATGGTAAAATGCATGTCTCAACTTATTAAACTAGACTTCCAAGTCTTGTCAGAACCATTTCTAAGAGATTCTCCTATACAGCTACTAACAGTGCCAGGCACATTTTCTGCATGCTCTGGTGACCAGGCTGCTAACCAGTTTGAGTCTCAAATAACAATTATGCCAATCAAAAGCAAATGTTATCCAAATCCTAGAGGATTCTGAGATATTTACCTTGTATACACCACCATTCAAATAAAATTGCCATATAGAACTGCCGCATAGGGTTTCCAAGGCTGTAATCTTTACAGAGGCAGACTGCCTCATCTTTCTCCTGTGGAGCGGCTGGTGGGTTCAAGCTGCGGACCTTTCAGTTAGCAGTGAGTGAGTGCATAACCACTGCACCACCAGGGCTCCTTACAGTTAATATGTGTATATTTATTTTTTAATTTATATGTGTATTTTGCCTAATCATATGTTAAATATTAATTTCTGTATTTTGATAAAAATATATGTAACTACACACAGATTTTAATTATTTTCTTCGCTCACTCCATTGTATCATCTGGTCTACATCCCTGGGAAACAGCTACTCTACACCATACAAACATTGTACAGTAGCGAACTCTGACCAGGCAGATAGAAAACTAACTTCCTTTGACTGTACTCCATCCATAAGTCACGTACTTTAAATGTTATAATCATATAATAAGTTACGGCTTAGTTCTCTCAACATTATCAAAACCCTAATGTGCTAGTTCTTTTACTTATCTGGTGTCATTATGGTGATTATTTTTCCTTTATTGACAGAAGTCTCGCATGTTGTGTCTCTTTTATAACTGTTCATGGAATGGGCGGTGTCTAATACAGCATAGTCAAGAATAAAGAAAAAGATTCAAATGAAAAATATAAAGTTTTAAACTGGCAGCTATTACTGACACTTATAAAGTATTATAATACTTGATGAGTGAAACCTCAACTTTCCAGAGTATCAAATCTTAATTGATCACATTTCTAAACAGATTCCGTCACTCTCTCGATTTTGGATTTTAGGAACAGAATTGGGTAGGCGTGGGAGAAAGGTATACATGGTCTTTTATGAATTTACTGTTGATAGCATGGTTTGTGTAAAAGACGTAAAGAAATGTAAGAGAAAATTTTGGAAAACTATGTGGGTCAGATCTAAAAGTGACGACTCCTTCAGAGAAGGCTGTCATGACAGTGGAAAGTTAAGAGAATGTGGCGTTTGTTTGGTCTGGAGTTTGCGAGGAGCAAGTAAGTCATGGGAGATGTCACCTATTATATTTGCCTAAATCAAAATGCCATAGTTACGTAACATCCAGACCAGACTTTCCCCCAAATTCTAGACTTCTGTATCCAAAAGCCTCCTTGACATCACTTGTCTAACAGACAACTTAAACTCAACATGTGCCTACCTGGACTCCTGATCTCGCTTCCCAAACCAGCACTACCCACATCTGTCCCCACTGAGGAGATGGCAACTCCTTCCTTTCAGTTTCTCATGCCGAGAACCTTGGCACCATTCTTGGCCCATTCCTCCTCTCACACCAACATCTAGTCCTTCAGGGAATCCTCTTGGTTCTATCTTCATAAAATATCCAGATTCCAACTACTACTCACTTTCTCCTCTGTCACCTGCCCGTCTTGAGCCAACATTCCCCTGAATCAATGCAAAAGTCTTGGAACAGGTATCTTAGTTTCTCCTCTTGCTCCCATATACTCTGTTTGCAGCATGGATGTCAGAATAAATTAAACAAAGAAACAAATAAAAACATGTCAAATTTTTGTTCAAAACCCTGCATTGGTCCCATATGTTATTCAGAGCAAAAGTTTAAGTCCTTACAATGGCCTTTAAGGCCTTACATGATCTGACCCCATGCCCCATGCCCCCGTTCGCTCTCTAACATCATCTCCTAACACTCTTGTTCATTTCATTCCAGCCACCCTTGTTTCCTGACAGGTGTACTCCCACCTCTGCTGTCTAAGCAACTGTCTATTCCCTCTTCCTGGAACATCATTCCCCCAGAGATCTACATGTTCCCTCCCTCACCTCTTTTTAATCTTTCTCAAATCTCATCTTCTTAATTATCCCCATCCTGACCATCCTATTTAATACTGGAACCACCCCTCCTCCTACCCTATTCCAGACCAGTCCCCCAATGCTTCTAATCCTGTTTTTCATTTCAGTAGCACTTATCACCTTCCATTATACTTCACTGGCTCTGAGACACCATAAGTTATAAATCCTATCATTAGCCTGCTACGACATACCAAATCATGACATGTCTTTGTTTGTATGATGAATCCAGATTTTAGGGATATTAAAAAGTGAAAATATATATATCTTAGAATCAATGACATATGGGTGGCAGGCAGTTCTCTATTTGGGAGTATTATTCTTTAGCTCTTACACAAGGTTGACAGCAGGTTGACAGGAGGGGAGCCACTGGGGACTCCAACTTCTGACTCCCATTCTCATTCATTCATTAAAACAGTCTTTTCTGGAAACTTACCTTGTGTTTAGGCATTGTGGATACAGTAATAGAGAAGAAACAGCTCCTGCTCTCGAGAGCAATTGTCAGGTTAGCAGGAAGCCTGACAATAAATCAGATATTAAATTACAGCATGCTAACTGCTGTGATAATTATAAGGTTCCAGAGGAGAGCCCTCAAGCATCACTATCAAACACTTCCAAAGCTAAAGCAAGAGCAAGCACGGTTGTCTACTTTCTCCTCTTTTTTGTTGAACTATGAAAATAGGAAAAAATCACAGTACTGACTTAAGAGGACCAAATAATATATCCAACTAAAGTATGTATGTAAGTATGTATGCACGCATCTATCTATCTATCCATCCATCCATCAATCATCTATTTTGTTTCCAAGTCCACATAGCTAGTTGCCTCTACCACCATGAAGTATGAACTCAGGTACCAGGTTCTTTTTCCATTTTTACCTCTTAGTACTATTTGATGTTCTGAACTCCTATTTCACCAATTCTAAGCAAGGGGTTAGGGAACACTGAGAACCTCTCTATCTCAACACCTCAGATTCTATTACAGCCTAGAAAACTATCAAGTAGCTTATCTTTCCCCTCAGGAAAGGTATCTATTTTTTATTGCTCCTTCTATGATATGTTAGGAGAAACAAGGATGTGTTATAGAACCCTGTGTTAAAGCAATGTCTGTTATTGTTGTTGCTAGGTGAGGTTGAGTTATTTCCAACTCATAGTGACTCTATGTACAATAGAATGAAACACTGCCCAGTCCTGTGCCATCCTCATAATCGTTGTTATGCTTGAGCCCTGGGTGAATCCATCTCGTGGAGGGTCTTCCTCTTTTTTGCTGAACCTTTACTTTACCAAGTTTAATATTCTTCTCCAGGTACTGGTCCCTCCTGATAACATGTCCTAAGTATGTGAGATGAAGTCCTGCCACCCTTGTTTCTAAGGAGCATTCTGGTTGTACTTCTTCCAAGACAGATTTGTTCATTCTTCTGGCATTCAATAGTATACTCAACAGTCTTCATCAACTCCATAATTCAAAAGCATCAATTCTTCTGTCTTCCTTATTTATTTATTGTCCAGCTTTTGCTGGTGGTTGAAAACACCATGGCTTGGATCAGGCACACTTTAGTCACCAAAGTGACCTCTTTGCTTTTTAACACTTTAAAAAGGTCTTTTGTGGCAGATTTGCCCAGTGCAATGTGGCATTTTATTTCTTGACTGCTGCTTTCATGGATGTTAATTGTGGATCTAAGTAAAATGAAATCCTTGACAGCTTCAGTCTTTCTCCATTTATCATGATGTTGCGTACTGGTCCATTTGTGAGTATTTCTGTTTTCTTTTTGTTGAGGTATAATCCATACTGAAGACTGTAGTCTTTGATTTACATCAGTAAGTGCTTCAAGTCCTTTTCACTTTCAGCAAGCAAGGTTGTGTTATCTGCATATAGTCCAGCTTCTTGGATTATTTGCTCAGCATACAGATTGAATAAATATGGTGGAAGGATATGACCCTGACCCACACCTTTCCTGACTTTAAGCCACGCAATATTTATTTTGCAGGTAATTAAAATATGACACTCCGAGTCAAATCTAAATAAATTAACTCCAGGACTCATAATTTTCAATACAATGTTATAACTCTCTGTAGGCAAGAAAGAAGAGTTAGAAATATTCTGTTAGTTGTGTCTCATTTAACATGATGCTCTCAAAGATCCTGAAGACCAAAGCAGCTTTCATCTCCCAGTTAATAGATTTACTCATGCTAAGAATTGGGGCAGTTCTACGCTGTCCTACAGGGTGGCTAGGAGTCGGAATCAGCTCGATGGCACTGGGTACTGGCTTAAGAATCTCTCATCTATAAAAATTCTTCTAACTATCCTAATTGCCATTCAATGCAGGAATCAAATTATTTTAACGTAGAACTTTGGCAAGAAATGGGGGTACATCAATCAACTACAATTCTACAACGAGACCATAATTTAAATTCCGTGGGAGGGTACAAAGTAAAATTAACCAGCAGATGCCAGCGTCTCCTGAGTAATCAACAGTGATATAATCAACCATAGGAATCTCAGAATAGACAAAAAATACAGATAATACAGATTTTTAATGGTTTAAACTTGAATTAAACAAATCATTCTTGATGCTCCAGTTTTATTTCAACAATACAATGTAGAAGCATGTTAAATTCTTTGCTTTGGGGATACCACTGCTGAGATACAGGATTTGGGATGGGAGAGTGGCACTGGAGAGAGATGGAGGTGGAACATAAATTCAGTTTTGGGTGTACGCTTAAGATACCACCCAGATGAAGACATCCAATGCAAGTTGGAAACACGGTTTCCAGCTCAGGGGAGAGTTTGGAGCTGGAGATGTAGACTTAGTGATAAACATCGTAGAGATCAATGTGAAAGCCACGGGAGTGGTTACTTGCATATAGGGAGAGAGTAGCCTGTGGACAAAGGCAGAGAAAAATCTCCTCAAGAGAATGAAGAAAACTAAGAGGAAATGGTGGGGGCGGGGGAGAGAATTGAGAAGGGAGTGAGGTAAGAACTTGAGAAGTCAGGTAGACAGAGGATAAAAATTATTCCACTGGATTTTTATGTTATTTTTTCCCTTTAGTAAGAACTCTGCCCTTGTGTGGGGTCACAGGTGGAGATCTACGAAGAAAAAGAATAAGAAAAATCTTGTCCCAGGTTGAGGAGAAAATGGAGAATACGCTAGTATTCCAAGATGTTTGACAGGGAAGACAAGTGGTGAGGAGACTTGTTAGTATATGTGGGTCAAGGAGAAGAGGCCAAGAAAGATACACTTTGAAGGGCAAAATGTAGGGCTTAGCTGGAGAAGCAAAGTCCTAGACCAGGTGAGAGAATATGAGATTAAAGACACAAAGTTTGCAATGGGTTTGATGTTATTATATATGAGACTCCATTGGTAGGGAAAAAAGCAGAGAAGTAAGGCACAGATGGACTGCATTCTCTGGGAAGTGGAAGGCAGGTTCATGTGCAAAAAGTGAGGTAAGAGACTAAAAGACAGATTACCATCCCATTGCTTGAGATTCCATAGTCCTCCTTCCCTAAGATTTCCTACTCTTTACAGAGGAACAAAGGAGCGGATTGAACAAAATGTAGTTTATTTTCAAATTAAGATGCTTTCTTTATTTTAATATCACATTCCCTTTCCAATAATTTCAGTAAGTCTTCATATTATGTTACATTCACTAAATTTCTTTGTGTCTTCTGACTTTCAAAATACACATTTCAAGTTACGGCTTTCACCAAATATCATAATCTCTAGATATTTTTTGAGCCTATAGCCTATGACCCCTATGAGAATTCCTGAAATTAATACATTATTCTAGAAAAAATGTAAAAATTTTTCCTCCATGATTATTAAACAGATTGAATCTACTTTTCTCCTCAAAGTTGGCAAATTAATATACGACTACATGTTAGTATTATATAAATTATCACTAGGCCTTCGTATAATCACGTGTGTCATGTATAACAACAAAATGCAAACAGAAACAAAAATCTTGGTGATAAGCGACAGTGAGCAAAGAATTTTCATGTTACAGCTTCAAAATGGTTATGGTAAAATATGCTAACTAAACTGAAAGAATCACAGCGTCTGTTTTGCCAACTTTTCAAGTTTACCAAATTCTCCTCAGTCATTCCTTTTCTCTCTGAGTGTATCTTCTTGGAAAATTATCAAGTCTCCAAGTAAAGATAAAATATTCTCTGTGAATATGGGAATGTTGAAAATGTTTCATTTGATAGAGTATTTCTCAAAAACTAGCATAACTAAGATTGCCATCTCAAGAGAAAAGGGGGAAAAAACAAGAAGCAGAAAAGTATTTGAAAAGTAAAAGCTTCCTTTCAGTAACTTAGGAAGCATTGGCAATCAAAACTCTAGTTAATTCAATCACATACTGTCACTTTCAAGATTATGTCCACTCCATCCAAGCAAACACTTAAATAATTCTGACATAAAGTAGCATGTCTGTGGATGACGGTGTTTGTGACGGTTAATTTTATGTGTCTACTTGGCTAGGCTATGCTGCCCAGTTGTTTGGTTAAACACTAGTCCAGACTCTGTTATGAAGTCTTTATATATGATTAAATCAGTTCACCATAAGTAAAGCAGATTACCCCTCATAATATGGGTGAACTTCATTCAATCTGTTTAAGGCCTTAGGGGCAAAAAGGGAGTTTTCCCTTCTTGTTGTTTGACTTACAGATTTGGGGACACAAAGCTGTGGAAATATCCAGCCTGTCACCTGACCTATGGATTTTGGACTTCCCAGCCTCCCACAATCATGTGAACAAATTCCTCAAAATAAATGTGTTTCTCCCTGTATAAATCTCTCTGGTTCTGTTTCTCTAGAGAACCCTGACTAAGGCAGTATCAAAAAGGGTAACCTTTGGACAGCCTCAAAGACAGTGCCTAGAGTGGGCTAAGCACACATCCCTAACCCTCCCACCTTGCGTGGCAGTCAGATACACCAACCAATGAGAAGGACTGCTCTAGAGGGCTTCACTCTTTACATCTGTCCATTCTCCATTCTTTGTGAGTAGACTTTTCTCCTGATGCTTGTCATATTACAGTTCAAAGACTACTGCTCCATTTCTGGACACCATGGCCCCATTCCAGCAGGAAGAATGAAGAAGGCAAAAGGCAGAGGGACTTCACATGTGACCCTTTTTAAAAGGCGTTTCCAGAATCTCAATCAACAACTTCACATTGACATACTTAGTTGGAAGGAAGGCTGGGAAATTGAGATTTTGTGTTTCCAACTTCAGTGGAAAGGGAGGTATGGGTTGTGCACATCTCACTAGGACACAGCTAATGCTCAACAAGGACTTAAATGTTGTTGAATGATTCTGTCTCCTCACCATTATACCTCATCTCATCTTGTGTCTTGCTTCCTTGGTCCAGAACAAATCCTTTCCCTATGTAAAAACCTTAACCTGCTATTTTAAGCAACATTTTCCTAAAATTGCAGTATAATATACATACAGAAAAGTGCACAATATATAAGTGTAGAACCTGATGAATTTTGATAAAATGAACACACTGATGTAAGAGGAAACAGAACGTTACCAAAGCACTAAATCCTGTTAAGTTTATATCATACCTTTATCTTGAGATAATAAAACACACCTATAAAATCGATATGTGTATAAAAAGACTTGTTGACTTATTTTATGGATAATGACTGTTAAAAATATGAAGACCTGGATTTTCAAAATACAGAATGTGTTTAAATAGGGTTTTTTTTTTTTTTTTTTTTTTTGTAGTTTTGTAAAATCCATGAAACTGGCCACTTGGAAGGTGTTACAAAAGAGTGTTCTGTTGGAATTTTACCATGTTCTCTGTAAGATAGCTACAGACAGGCCCCAGTAATCCTAGATGAATTTAAGCTGCACTGCACTGTGAAGTACTGGTTTTAAATAGGCTAATGGGTACCTCTAAGGGGTGTATTTAAGTATTTCTGGAATCACTCATCACACAGCTGCTGAAGATGGCAAGAAAAAATAATTCTCCCTTATATTATATTTAAGTCAATGAAAAAAGAGCACTGACAGAGTCACGGTGATGGCTTAGCTTTCCCAACAATAACTTCCCTAAAGTACAGTAAATTCACATATATTACCTCAGTTGTATCCTTTCGCCATACTTATCCAATCCGTATGCTGAACAAATAATCCAAGAAGCTGGAATATATGAAGAAGAATGGGGCATCAGGATTGGAAGAAGACTCATTAACAATGTGTGATATGTAGGTGACATAGCCTTTTGCTTGCTGAAAGTGAAGAGGACTTGAAGCACTTACTGATGAAGATCAAAGACTATAGCCTTCACTATGGATTATACCTCAACATAAAGAAAACAAAAATCCTCACAACTGGACCAATAAGCAACATCATGATAAACGAAGAAAATATTGAAGTTGTCAAGGATTTCATTTTACTTGGATCTACAACGAGTGCTCATAGAAACAGCAGTCAAGAAATCAAATGATGTATTGCATTAGGCAAATCAGATACAAAAGACCTCTTTAAAGTATTAGAAAGCAAAAATGTCACTTTGAGGACTAAGGTGTGCCTGACCCAAACCGTGGTATTTTCAATCACCTCATATGCATGCAAAAGCTGGAAAATGAATTAGGAAGATTGAAGTAAAATTGATGCCTTTGAATTATGGTGTTGGCCAAGAATACTGAATATACAATGGACTGACAGAAGAACAAACAAATCTGTCTTGGAAGAAGTACGTCCAGAATACACCTTAGAAGCAAGGATGACAAGACTTCATCTCACACATTTTGGACATGTTATTAGGAGGAACCAGTCCCTGGAGAGGGACATCATGCTTGATAAGGTAGAAGGTCAGTGAAAGAGAGGAAGACCCTCAACAAGATGGACTGACATAGTGGCTGCAACAATGGGCTCAAACACAGCAACGACTGAGAGAACGGTGAAGGACTGGGCAACATTTCGGTCTGTTGTACATGGCGTCTCTGTGAGTTGACTGGGCAGCACCTAACAACACCACCACAGTTTACTCTCACCTTGAGCATAAAATGACATTCTACAGATGAGAAGGCATAGAGAGGCCAAATTACTTGCCTGCTTTCAAAAAAGTTAGTGATCCTGCCCTACTTCTCATGCTTCATCTCCTAAATCCTCCCCCTTCTTGCCTCCCTCCCTATACTCCAGCCACAATAGTACCCTTGTTGTCCGCAGAAACTGCAGGCACAATCTCACCTCCGGGCCTGTGCACTGGCTGTACCATCTCCTGAAGTTCTTGGCCTCTAGTCTTCTCTCTCCTCCTCCTTTGAATCTTTGCTCTATACTTCTATTCCAGTACAGCTTCCTCTTTCGTAACCATTCCCCATGCTTACTTATTTTAAATGTTTGAGGCAACTCTTAGTCCAAGCAGGTGTCATTTTTGCTTCCTCTTGCTGCCAAGGCTCCATTTCTTGGGGACAGATTGCTACCAAACTGCTTTTCCATTCAGAATGCACACCAGATGCCCTCACAATTCAAAGTGAAATACTAAGTTCTTAACCATGTGAGGATTTACATTCTAAGTTTTAAAAAACTCACTTAACTTTCTACTCTTCTAATAGAACAAAGTTTCCATTAAGCCATCCTTTTCTGTTAGTCGTAACACATTGCTTATATACAGTTTTACTCTCCCCATCATTAGGTGTTAATATTTGAGGCAACTTCAAGAGCACCTCAAGCTAGACCCATCATGGACTAAGAAGGGCTCACTATATTTAGCAGATACTGCTGTTGCCACTGCTGGATTCTCTTTCCTAGTCCCATACATGCAGGTTGGGGGAATCCTCATGAAAGCAAAGAACTGTCTTCTAATTTCTTGTTGAGTTTCCGGGAGAGACTGAAGTAAGGCTTCCCTCTCCGTTAACCTTCAGAGATTGCTACAAAGTCACTTCTGAGGACCATATGAAGCGGCATCAGTCACAGATTACCCCAGAAATAATGCCAATTAGACTAAATAACTCAATTTCCCATAATCCCAACCACATGGGTTTATAAAAACATGCTGATCCAAGTCAGGAAAGGTGGGGGTCTTCCCACACTCAAAACCCACATCAAAGAATAAGCATCAGCTTGAAGGTAGTGAGGAGGGAACTGGCAGAAAATTTAACTTGAGGATCTCATTCCCCAGCATAGCTTTCTACCCCAACTCCAAAACAGATCTCCCGGGACAGCTACCAGGGTCCATCTCAAACTGTACCCCTCAAAACTTCCTCTACTGGTTCTGCTATTGTGTTTGAAATTCCTGCAACCAACTGCTTTGGTTCAAGGTTTTGAGAACCAAAGTTAAGACACAAACCTTAAAAGGGGCAGAAACATACTACGCCATAGCTTAAAATATAAATGACATATAAATCAACTAATCACATCTGTTTGCTAGTAAAAAAGCAAGTGTTGCAAAAAGGGGCTCAATGACAGATATTTGTCTTTGTTTTATGACGTGTTTCTATCGCTCTCTTCTTTTATTGTGATAAGTCTACACACAACATAAAATTTGCCATTTCAATATCTTTACATGTATAATTGACATTAATTACTTTCATCATTGTGTAAGTATCACCACTATCCATTTCCAAATTTTTCCATCACCCTTAGGAGAAGCTCAGTGCCCCTCAAGCAATGATTCCCTTTTTCCCACCCCTGGTAACCAATTTTGTCTCAATATATTTAGCTATTCTAGATATTTAATATAAATAGGATCATACAGGATTTGTCCTTTTGTGGCTGACTCGTTTCACTTAGCATAATGTCTTCATGGTTCATACATATTGTAGCATGTATCAGAACTTCATTTCTCTTTGTTGTTATGTGCCGTCGAGTCAGTTTTGACTCACAGCAACCCTATGTATAACAGAAGAAAATACTGCCTGGTCCTGCACCATCCTCACAATCATTGTTATACTTGAACCCATTGATGCAGCCACTGTGTCAGTCCATCTTGTTGAGGGTCTTCCTCTTTTTCACTGACCCTCTAATTTACCAAGCATGATGTTCTTCTCCAGGGACTGGTCCTTCCTGATAATAAGTCCAAGCAAGACGAAATCTCGCCATCCTCGCTTCCAAGGAGCATTCTGGCTGTACTTCTTCCAAGGCAGGTTTTTTGTTCTTCTAGAAGTTCATGGTATATTCAATATTCTTCACCAACACCGTACTTCAAAGGCATCAATTCTTCTTCCATCTCCCTTATGCATTATCCAGTTTTCATATGCATAGGAGGCAACCAAAAATACCATGGCTTGGGTCAGGCGTACCTCAGCCCTCAAAGTGACATCTTCGCTTTTTAACACTCAAGAGGTCTTTTGCAGCAGATGTGCCCAATACATCATTTGATTTCTTAACTGCTGCTTCCATGGGTGTCGATTGTGGATCCAAGTAATATGAAATTCTTGACAATTTCAATATTTTCTCCATTTATCATGATGTTACTTATTGGTCCAGTTGTGAGGACTTTTATTTTCTTTATGTTGAGGTGTAATCCATACTGAAGCTGTAGTTTTTGATCTTTATCAGAATGTGCTTCAAGTGCTTTTAGCAAGCAAGATCGCATCATCTTTTTTCAGAAGTAGACTGTCAGATCCTTCTTCCTAGTCTACCTTAGTCTGGAACCTCCACTGAAACCTGTCTACCAAGAGTGACCCTGCTGGTATTTGAAATACTGGTAGTAAAACTTCCGGTATCACAGCAACACAGAAGCTGCCACAGTACTACAAACTGACAGATGCATGGTGGCATTTCTCTTAATGACTGAGTAATAAACCATTGTATGTATATAGCACATTTTGTTTCTCCATTCAGCTGATAATGGACATTTGGATTGTTTCTACCCTTTGGCTATCGTGTGTAGTGCTGCAATGAACATTAGTGTGCAAGTATCTGTTTGTGTTCCTGCTTCAGTTCTTCTGGGTATATACCTAGAAATGGAATTGCTGGATTATATGGTAATTCTAAGTATAACTTTCTGAAAAAGCACCAAATTGTTTCCCACAGTGGGTGTGCCGTTTTACATTCCCACAAGCAATGCACAAGGGTTCTAATTTCTCCACAGCCTCACCAACATCTGTTGTTTTCCATTTTCTTGATCATAACCATCTTGGTGGACATGAAGTGATGTCTCATTGTGGTTTTGATGTGCATTTCCTTAATGACCAATGATGCCGAATATTGTTTCATGTGCTCATTGGCCATTCGTATCTCTTCTTTGATGAAACGTCTATTCAACTCCTTTGCCCATTTTTAAATTCGGTTGTTTGTCTTTATTTTGAGGCAAAGCGTGGGAAGAAGAAGAAAGGAGAGAGATAAACCTATTCAAGGCATGGGGAAGTGGGAGGACAGAAGGGCTGGGATGGGAAAGTTCCATAAAGGGAAGACAGTCTCTAAAATAAGCCACCTATGAAGACGTCTATATTTTATAGACTGCTCTTGGATCAAAGATGGAGAAAGAGAGAGAATGCTTGTAAAAATAAACTTCTACTAATTCAGAGACAATCTCAGGTTGAATCAAGGCTAAGAAAAAAGGGAAACAAAACTAATGTATCTGAACACTTGATAAAGAATAATGCTATCGTACATAGTCACCATAGGGCAGCTTCCAATTCAATATAAACTGCTACAAAGGTAAAAGGGTGAGACATGAGGATGTTTGTCCATATTCAAGAAAGCAACTACCTTTTCTTCCCCCACACTGCCTCCTGAGCTCTGCCATGATTACTTGAGACAGTACCACTCAGAAAATTGTATTCTCTGACCACACCTCCCTGTCTCCCCAGTTTTCTCACTTTCTTGCTCCTCGTACCCTGGCTTTGCAGCCTCCTCACTATCTCCAGTTCCCCTGGCAATGCATCACTCTATGCCACTTTCCCCTACTGGATCGCTTAAGGAACTCTAGTGACACAGTGTTTAAAGTGCTGGGCTGCTAACAAAAAGGTCAGTGGTTCAAACCCACCAGCAGCTCCATGGCTGAAAGATGTGGTAGTCTGCTTCTATAAAGATTACAGCCTTGGAAACCCTATGGGGCAGTTCTACTCTGTCCTATGGGGTTATTATGAGTTGAAATTGATTCTATGGCAACAGGTAAAAAAAAAAAACCCACTGCCATTGAGTCCAACTTGGAGCCAACTTGACAACAACAACAACATCCAGGCTCTAGGCTGAGATGTCCAGACATTACCACCTGTCCTAGAGACCTGAAGTGCAAAATGCTGCTGATCTTGGGAAGACTAAACTTTTCATCTTGTTCAAGCCCATATCAGGCCATCTCTAGGAGATAAGATAGGACACACTAGATATTATTCTTTCTGTTTCTAGTATTTTAAACTGCCTTTCTTCTGTTGGCACCACCTCACCTCCCATCCCTCCTCCTCCATAGGCAAAAAAAAAAAAAAAAAAACAACCATTGCTGTAGAGTTGAATTCCAACTCATAGCGACCCTATAAAGCAGAGTAGAACTGCCCCATGGGGTTTCCAAAGCTGTAAAGTTTTATGGAAGCGGACTGCCATATCCTTCTCCTGCAGAGTAGCTGGGGGGTTTGAACTGCTGACCTTTTGGTCAGCAGCTGGCTGCTTAACCACTGTGCCACCAAGACTCCTCCACAGGCTGTAAAGGTGCTTAATTCCCTTTCATGTTATAAATTGATATTTTGGCTTCTCCAAAACCCCATCTGGTCATCACTCCATTTCTCCAATCCCTCCCTTTTTACTGAGTTCCACAAAACCACAGCTTTCACTAAGGACATCGCATTCTTTACCACCTACTCTCATTGCCCCCTTGCCTTGATTAAAAAAAAAAAGGCGATAGTACTCTTATAATAATGTCGGTTTTGATTTGTTATTTACCAAAATCAGTGGTCCTCAGACTAGGAATGGGTGGGTTGCATTCCCTGGCTTCCATGACCTTCCTTCTCCTATTTTTGCTCCTCCCTCATGGAGATGGGTTTTCTGACCCCTTCCTTATGTGATAACAGAAGACAATATCCAGTTTCATTCTCTTGGCTTGATTCTCTTTTCATTGCATCATGCTCATTCACTGCCTTTAGTCACAATCCACATGTAAATTACTTTAAAACCTTAACTTTTGGACCAGGCATCACCGTTAGATGCCTTAGACCTCTGCCCCAAATTCCTTGCTTCTTGGACAGATCCACCAGGATGCCTTCAGTCAACACATCTGTCTGCTGCTGAACGCCTTATCTAACTTCACAAACTGGTCCAACTTCTCTTCCATTCCTTATTATGGTGGCCACTCACACTACCACCTAAACCAGAACCCTTGGGAGCCATCTCAGATTCCTGCCCCCTCATACCATCCCTACCCCTTGTCCGTACCACTTCAGTATACAAGAAACTTCCAATTGCTGGCCAAGCATTCAGAGGGTGGGCTAAGCAGGCATCAATCCTTTAAAAAGTGCAGTTTCTAACACAGCACTGATGTCTAAATCTAAACTATTATAATCAATTTGCATAGGCCTGCTTTCTATCTAAGGCCTATGGGCTGAAGATAAAGCAAAGAAAGACTCTTTATAAAAGTATTTGATTGGTAGGTCATGGGTGCATAAAAACAACTGTCCCAGGGACCCCCCTCTACTGACAGGATGACACCTCCATGGCTTCGCTCAAGCGGCTGGCTTCACCTGGAACGGCTCCTCACCATTCTCTGGAAGGCTTTGTCTCCTTTAAGGCCTTAAAAAAAAAAAATTGGCTTCTTCTGCCTGTACCTCCTGCAGAGCTAGAACAGACTCCTCCCTCCAGAATCCTTCTGCCAGTTATATCTCAGAACTTCTATTCATATTATTGCTCTTATTTATAGATCTATCTCCCTTACTAGACGTTAAGCATCTTGAGGGACAGGATTGGGCTTGATGACTATTTTGGATCCCTGCTACACAATGGCATATTCTACTAGTTTGTTAGATGGATAAATAAATCTGAGCTAACAACTTATGAAAAGAAGAAGATACTTCTGACACCTTTACATTAGCAGAGGAAATAAATGAAGATGTGTTGAGTATTTGAAGGATCCTTTCCAAGAAATAGTCTTTCATTAAAAGGAAGTGGAAGGAGAAAGCCACAGAATATAAAATTCCACAGAAGAAACTTAGTAATCATGGTCAACAAAATCCCTAACCTGGCTCTTGTATTAAGAACACATCTTGTATTAACAAGTCACAATAGCTCTAGAACAGAGTCAAGTGTTTTTTCAGAAGTGCTGTTCGTAGTAATTATAATCCCCAGCCCGTAAACAATATAGGGTGTTACTTTCACACAAGGATGTATTGAGGAGTTGCCATAAATATTTTAAGTGGGACAATAATGTATGGCAGAAATATCTCCAATTTAATTGTCAAGAAAGTAAGTGGAGATAATCCTTTTGAGAATATTGAATAACAGACGCCAAAGAAAAATATTTGAATAGAAGCCTGGAGAATATATTACCGTCTCAGAGATGACTGACATCCCATTTATATTTCACTATGTGTTAAAGTGGTAACCCCCTACAACGTGATTATTTTCAGAAGCAAGATTATTTGAGAGATTCATAAGTTACAGGAGATATAATTAACCTTGGATCAAGTGCAAGTTGGCAACTCAAATCCTTCTAGAAATCAAGCAGAGTATGACTCAATCAATCAAGCATGCTGGCTGGCAGAAAGGTAACAGTCAGGTAACTTAGATGATGCTTGCTTAGAGAAAAGGGAATAAGTCAAGTTTGCTCTACTGCATCAGTTGAGTATCTTGAAAAATTAGGGTTTAATATTTTTGACAGTGCCTCATCAATTTCTCAGCACAATGAGGATGCTATTGTCCCATGGAGGCAGAGATGTATATAAATCATATCAACATAGTAGTCACTCTCTCTCCCTCTTTGTTCCTTCATTAGTGTTACCTTTATTCGTTCAACAATTATTTGAATATTAATTCTGCAGTAGACACTGGGCTAAATTTTTCGGGATATGAACTACATAATCCTGTCCTATGAATCTCACCATTTGCTAGTAGAAGCATAAAACAAATGAGCAAACACATAAATGTTTCAAAAAGATAAACTTTTATGAAGGATATCTGTGTATGCTGTTACAAAATAACTTGTGGGTCAGGCTGCCTATGTATACATAGGTTAGTCAGATAAGGTGGAAAGGATGCCAACTCAGCATACTAGAATTCTGAAGCAAGTTTCAGGGGAACAAAAGGCAAGAGAGTTAATGGAGGTAACAAGGAAATAATTGTAAATCATTGAACCTATCTTCATAAACAACAAAGACAAATAGAGACAGTGCTAAAGGAAAGAGAAAAATGTGAACTAATAGATTGGTGGTCTTCTTGAGAGTGAAACATCATTGGTGGAAGTATATAACCAGATGAATAAGGACAGGAGGTTTGGTCAGAGAATAGGACATATGTGACTTTGGTATTGAAGGTGGTGGTATTTCCAGTCACAACAGGATCTGAGGTGTGGCCCCAGGCGGTGTGGTTAAGGTGGAATGGACAAAAAAGTCACTGGAAATGAGAAGATCAAAGAACTAAGAGACAAGAAAAGGAATTTAGACAACTCATTCTTCCCAGTTTTTGGAAAAGCTGATCCATAAAAATATTTGCTTAAAGTTGACATTTCACTTTTCTTTAAGGCAATGGCCCCCAAATCTGATACTTATCTTTCTTTTTTCCTCTGAGTAATACACCTGGCATTACGCAAATCTGTTGCAAAAGACCTCTCTAAAGTGTTAAAAATGCAAAGACTTCAATTTGCAGACTGAGGTGTGCCTGACCCAAGCCATGGTATTTTCAGCTCATATGTATGTGAGACCTGGACAATGAATAAGGAAGACTGAAGAAGAATTGATGCCTTGGAATTGTGGTGTTGGCAAAGAATATTCAGTATACCATGGACTGCCACAAGAACAAACAAATCTGTCTTGGAAGAAGTACAACAAGAATGCTCCTTAGAAGCAAGGATGGAGAGACTTTGTCACATACTTTGCACATGTTATCAGGAGGGACCAAGCCCTGAAGAAGGACATCATGCTTGGTAGAGGGTCAGCAAAAAAAAGGAAGACCCTCGACGAGATGGATTAACACAGTGACTGCAACAATGGGCTCAAACATAGCAATGATTGTGAGGATGGCATAGGACCTGGCAGTGTTTCATTCTGTTGTACATATAGGGTCACTATGAGTTGGAACTGACTCCGTGGTACCTAACACACAACAACAATACGCTCTAAATAAAGGAGGACTCATGACTTCAATATATGAGAGTCCCTTTTTTTTTCACTCCCGTTCCACCAGGTCTTCCTTTCCTATTCACAACTGTATCATTTTTCCTGCTAAACAATGACATTCTCCAACCCCCCAAATCCTCATTCAACACACTCCACTTAGAGCATAGCTCTGCTACTCAGAGAGCTTTGACCTTCTGGATCTAATATGTGGCTTCCACAAATATCCTCAGGTGTGTACAACAAATATTAACTTATTAACAAACCCAGACCCGGTGCCGCCGGACAGGAGACCCTGAATTTCCCCTGGTTATTCATTTTCCACTAAGCCACCAGGAAACCCTGGTAGCTTAGTGGTTAAGAGCTATGGCTGCTAACTAAAAGGTTGGCAGTTCAAATCTACCAGGTGCTCCTTGGAAACTCTATGGAGCAGTTCTACTCTGTCCTATAGGGTCTCCATGAGTCGGAATTGACTCGATAGCAGCAGGTTTCTGGTTTTGGTTTATTCATTTTCCAAGATGAACATGTCACCAGGCCATCCATGTTTTAAAGAGATCAGTCTCCAGAAAAAGAGAAGAAGACTGAGTTTCATGTTTCCTACTGGGAACTATTGCATATTTATAAAATTTCAAGCTGTATTATACATATTTTTATAACTGCATCTACACCAAAGGTATTTATACAACAATGATTTTCTCCATCAAACTGAAAAGTGTGCACCTGCCCAAGGTAAACTGTTTCAAAATTATTAACGAGTGTTTTTCATACAAGGATTTAAATGGCTTTAAAAATAACTTATGTAATTACAAAATCAATTCTGTTTACCATTGAAAATTGGGAAATAAAAAGGCACAATGAAATACAATCATAATCTCACCACCCCTAGGTATAAACTTTGGTAATATTTACCTTCTTTTTAGATATCCAATTCTGAAAAAAAAAATACATCCCACTGTATATGAGAAGCCCTGGTGGCATAGTAGTTAACAGCTTGGCTGCTAACAAAAAGGTCTGCAGTTCAAACCCACTAGTCGCTCCTTAGAAACCCTGTAGGCCAGTTCTACTCCATCCTCTAAAGTCACTATGGGTCAGAATCACTTCAACGGCAATGGGTTTTTTCGGTCCTGTATATGAAGTTCCCAGCAGTACCTGATTAACAAAGGTTTGTAGAACGGATGAATATAGAATACATTCTGTTTTGTTACCTACTTTAAAATGTCTTTATTTTGTTGTTGTTGTTAGGTGCCATTGAGTCAGTTCCAATTCATAGCGACCCTATGTACAAGAGAATGAAACACTGCCCCAACTTGCGTCATCCTCACAATCGTTGCTATGCTTCAGCCCATTGCTGTAGACACTGTGTCAATCCATCTCGTTGAGGGTCTTCCTCTTTTTTGCTGACCTTCCACTTTACCAAGGATGATGTCCTGCTCCAGGGACTGGTCCCTCCTGATAACATGTCCAAAGTACATGAGACGAAGTCTCATCATCCTCACTTCTAAGGAGCGTCCTGGCTTTACTTTGTCCAAGACAGATTTGTTTGTTCTTTTGGCAGTCTATAGTATACTCAGTATATTCTATTGTACATAGTGTCTCCATGAGTTGGAACTGACATGATGGCACCTGACAACAAGTATATTCAATATTCTTAGCCAACACCATAATTCAAATGCATCAATTCTTCTTCGGTCTTCCTTGTTCATTGTCCAGCTTTTGTATGCATATGAGGCAATTGAAAATACCATGGCTTGAGTCAGGCACACCTTAGTCCTCAAAGTGGTATCTTTGCTTTTCAACACTTTAAAGAGGTATTTTGCAGCAGGTTTCCCCCAATGCAATAGGTTTTTTGATTTCTTGACTGCTACTTCCACGGTTGTTAATTGTAGATCCAAGTAAAATGAAATCCCTGACAACTTTAGAGGCTTAGGGTTGTAGTTTCATGAGACATCCTACTTAACTGGCATAATAATGCGTTTAGTGTTTCTGTCCTACCTTCTAGTTTGTTGTGTAGTTTCTGTGATGTTAAAAGCTTGTAAGAGGACATCCAAGGCACACCTATTGGTCTCTATTCACCTGGAGCAATAGATATCATTTCATTCTACTAGGTTGACTAAGATTAAAAACAAACAAACAAAACAAAACAAAAAAATGTAAAATAACAAATGTTGGTAAGGGTGTGGAAAAATTGGAACCCTTATCTATTGCTAGCGGGAATGCAAAATGGTACCGTCACTGTGCAAAACAGTGTGGCAGTTCCTCAAAAACCTAAAAATAGAAGTACCATAAAAACCTGTTGCCATCAAGCCCGTTCCAACTCACAGCAACCCTATAGAACAGAGTAGAACTGACCCATAGAGTTTCCAAAGAGCATCGGTTGGATTCAAACTGCCAATCTTTTGGTTAGCAGTCATAGGTTTTAACCCTATGCTACCAGGGTTATTCCACTCTTAGGTAGAACACTTTGGGTGTATACTCTTAAGTATCTACCCCAAAAATTTGAAAGCAGGGACTCAAACAGAGATTTGTATACCGATGCTCACTGCAGCACTATTCGCAATAGCCCAAAGGTGGAAATAACCTTAAATGTCCATCAAAAGATGAATGGATAAATAAAATGTGGTATATAATGTAATACTACTAAGCCAGTAAGAGAAACGAAATCTTGATATATGCTACAATATGGATGCAGCTTGAATACATTATGCTGAGTGAAATAAGTCAATCACAAAAGGACAAATATTGTATGACCTGACTTATATAAAAAGACAAAAATGCAAATGTATACAGACCAAAGTTTATTTGTGGCTACCAGGGGTGGGAGGGAGGAGGAAAGGGGGGTTATTGCTTTGTAGTATTGAGTTTTGATTTATGTTGATGGAAAAATTGCATTGATTAAGGGTAGGGTTGCATAGCTGATTATTTTAAATTTGGTCAATAAGTTGTACACCTGTAAAAAGTTGAACTGGCAAAAGTTGTATAATAGACGTATTTACAGCAGTGATTTAAAAAATAAAGAAGTTGCTGAGGCTGCTATGTACAACCAAACACCTCATGGAATTTGGTTCCTTGTTTTGGAGTTTTAGAGTCACGGTTTTATGGGACATCCTAGTTAATTGGCATAATACATGTTTAGTTTTTCTGTTCTACTTCCTAGTTTTTTGCACAGTTCCTGGGGTCTTAAAAGCTTGCAAAAGGCTATCCAAGGCACAGTAATTGGTCTCTATGCACCTGGAGCAACAGAAGAAGAAGGAGAGTCAGGAATAGGAGGAGGAAATGGAATGTGTGGCTTATTGCCTCCATGAACGGCTGCCTCCTTTGCCACGGGACCAGAAGCGCTAGATGATGCCCAGCTACCATTACTGAACATTCTGATCAAAGATTCTTTAGAAGAATCCTGGTCAAAAGTAGAACAGAATTTCTACAGAATTTATCAAAGAATTCTGATCAAATGTAGAACAAAAATTCAAATTCTCATGGACACCAGACTTTCTGGAGCCATGGAGGCTGAATGAACCCCTGAAACGATTGCCCTGTGTAATATTTATACCTTAAACCTTTATACCTTATATCTTAAGCCAAAAATAATGCTGAAGTCTTCTTAAAAACTCAATATTCACCTTGAGCATTATGCTCTTTTAAGAACTACCAACCATATTTTTATGCAAACAATGTGCGCTTTCTACATTTGTTTGCCAACTGTGTCCTCCCCCCTCGAGATATTTTCGTAAACCCCACGATACTATCATGGCACTTATGAAAATATCTTGTTGGGGGAGGGCGCAGTTGGCAAACAAATTTGGAAAGTATATGTTATTTACATCAAAACATGGTATATAGGATCAAATTGACAACATCAACTTGAAATATTCTATAGGAACTTTATGGAGCAGTGAATTTACGTTAATGGGAGGGGAATAACTCAGAAATGAGGGGTGAGAATGGTTGCACAATTTGAAGAATGTACTCAAAGTCAATGAATTATACATGTGGAAACTGCTGAACTGGTGTATATTTTGCTGCGTATATTCTCAACAACAACAAAATAAATGAAATTTCAAAAAAAAAAAAAAGAATGAAAGGATATTTGTAAGACCGTGATTATACTATGATCCATAGAATGAAAACTTTTAGAAAAATACATTTTTAAGAGTGTTATTCTTAAATGAAAAGTATGTACATTTTTAATTTTGATAATATTGCACAAAATCTCTCTAAAATATATCACCATCATAGCGTAAAAGAATGTTCACTGCACTATCTTCTTGTGCCACAATTTCTTTAATTTTTGTCCATTTGATAGGTGACAATGGTATCTTTTGGTTGTTCTTTGAGTTGTTATTGTCCATTTGTTTTACTACATTTATGTCTCTAAAATGAAATGTACAGAAACAGGATAGAGGTATTTGACAACAACACATTAGAAAAGAGGTCAGAGCAGTTTTAGTTGGAACGTGCAACGACTCTATGGTGTGATACCGTTCCATTAATAAAGTGTGTCCCATTCACCAGCAGTGATAGTCCCATTCATTTCTATCCTGGAAAGATTTTCTAGGGTCTTATATTGAGTTCTGGATAACACACTTTGAGAGAGGTACTTATAATCTGGTACTTTGCCATGACGATAAAGTACCTTCCTGAGGCCAATGAATATAAGACGTAGTTAAACATTTTGGAAATATTTGGCCTAAAATGGAGACTTCCATGGAGGGAAGAGAATGTAGCAAAAAGAAATTACCATGACACATGTAAAGAAATATCTGAATAACTGATGGATGATAGACTACAAAGTTCATCATCATAATTAAAAAAAAGAAAGATTTGAGAGTAGAATTTATAAGGAGACTCTTACAACCTATGAAAATATTTCCTAACAAAGTAGAACTGTCTTCTCTAATCCTCTAGAGTTTTAGACTGAGGTTGAATGATAATAGCTAAGGGCTAGAACAAGGATCTTTACCTTCTTCTCTAACTTTGACATCACTGATGATTTGAGGGTACAAACCCCGTTTTCATAGAGATAACTCACTTAATCTAGTTCTCTCACTGAAATTTCTAGCATGGTCTGTTTTTCCAACCAAATGATGTGAGTGTCTCATTTAGCTCTCAGCATAGAGGTAAATGCCACTTTGGTTTATTAAACTTTTAGTTTATTACCCAACCATTATCAAAAATGTATATTTAAATTTACAACTGTTTGTCTTGAAGCTTAATATCTATTTGAGCTTCATGCCTACAGGATGGCAAGAAGAATGTACTCAGAGGCCTATTACTTCCCAATTTCCTTGTGGTAGGACTAGCATTGACAGAACGACAAATATTTCCAGTAAGTGAAAAATGAATATTTAATACTGGACCTAGTGTCTGAATTTATAAAGATGCAGTTCATTGTAGTTCTTTCAGAAGATTCTCTTCAACTTCTCTGGCTGACGAAATGACAGACTGTGGCCTAGCAGCCTTTGCTATCTCCACAATCTACTTTCTAAGAATAAAATCTAACTCTTGAGTGTCAACCTGATGCCAACCTGCTCAATTCCTAAAGAGATTAAACCAATATCACTGTCATGGATTGAATTATATCCCCCCCCCCAAAAAACATGTGTATTAACTTGGCTACGCCATGATTTCCAGTATTCTGTGGCCGTCCTCCATTTTGTGATTGTACTTTTATGTTAAAGAAGATTAGGGTGGGATTGTAACACCCTTACCAGGTCACATTCCTGATGCAATGTAAAGGGAGTGTCCCTGGGGTGTAGCCTGCACCACTTTTTATATCTCAAGAGATAAAAGGGAAAGGAAGCAAGTAGAGAGTTGAGAACTTCATACTACCAAGAAAGCAACCCCAGAAGCATAAAGCATCCTTTGGACCTGAGGTTCCTGCACTGAGATGATCCCAGACCAAGGCAAGAATGATATATTACAAGGTCCTTCCTCCAGAGCCGACAGAAAGAAAAGGTCTTCCCTTGGAGCTTGCACCCTGAGTTCAGATTTCTAGCCTACTGGACTGTGAGAGGATAAACCTCTTTTTTTTAAGCCATCCACTTGTGGTATTTCTGTTACAGCAGCACTAGATGACTAAGACAATCACAAACATGACTAACTGGCTTCTCTCATGTATAAACCCTCCTCCACCAAGGAGTTAGAGATTCTACATCATACACCTAGCTCCAGAAGGACAGAGAACATTGAGAGTGGCCAAATGCATTGTAGAAGCTAAACAGTAAAAGACATTAATATAAAGACACATGTTGAAAAGTCAAAGACTATGGGAGAGACAGTATGGAAAGGCATCTAACAATGGTCAAGGTAGGTAAAAAAAAAAAAAAAAAAGAAAGGGATATCTAATTATCCAGTTTACTCTTACAAACCTTTACTTTTACAACAAGATACGGAGCTAGTAAACAAGAAAGATTCTGGGGAGAGGTCCTACTGTTTTAGAGATCCTACTATGTTACTACTGGAAACCCTCGTGGTGTAGTGGTTAACACCTATGGTTGCAAACCAAAGGTCAGCAGCTCAAATCCACTAGGTCCTCCTTGGAAACTATATGGGGCAGTTCTACTCTGTCCTATAGGGTCCCTATGAGTTGGAATATATTGGACAGCAACTGGTTTGGTTTTTGGTTATATCACTATTGTCCCTATGGGAAAACAAATCACGAAAGCCTTATACATAACCCTTGTCAAGAAGGTTTTTCAGGTCATGGCTGAGAATAATTTAATGGGTCACTCTTCTTCTTCACTACAATCTGAAAGGAGAAGAGGGTCACTGGCTAGAAATATTGACTCATCCATGAGGAAAATGTTAGATAGTTGTTGTTGTTAGGTGCCACCAAGTCAGTTCTGATTCATAGGGACCCTATGTACAACAGAACAAAACACTGCCCAGTCCTGCACCATCCTCACAATCGTTGTTACACTTGAGCCCATTGTTGCAGCCACTGTGTCAATCCATCTTCTTCAGGGTCTTCTTCTTTTTCACTGTCCCTCTACTTCATCAAGCATGATGTCCTTCAGGGACCGATCCCTCCTAATTAACATGGCCAAAGTATGTGAGACAAAGTCTCACCATCCTCTCTTCTAAAGAATATTCTGGCTGTACTTCTTCCAAGACAGATTTGTTCATTCTTTTGGCAGTCTACAGTATATTCAATATTCCTTGCCAACACCATAATTCAAAGGCATAAACTCTTCTTTGGTGTTCCTTATTCATTGTCCCACTTTTGCATGCATATGAGGCAACTGAAAATACCATGGCTTGGGTCAGGCACGCCTTAGTCCTCAAAGTGACATCTTTGCTGTTTAACACTTTAAAGAGGTATTTTGCAGCAGATCTGCCCAATGCAATGCATCCTTTGATTTCTTGCTGCTTCTTCCATGGGTATTGATTGTGGATCCACGCAAAATGAAATCCTTGACAAGGTCAATCTTTTCTCCGTTTATCATGATGTTGCTTATGGGTCCGGTTGTGAGGATTTTTGTTTTCTTTATGTTGAGGTGTAATCCATACTGAAGGCTGTAGTCTTTAACCGTCGTCAGTAACTGCTTCAATTTCTCTTCACTTTCAGCGAGCAAGTTTGTGTCAGCTGCATAATGCAGTTGCTAAAATGAGTCTTCTTTCAATCCTAATGCAACGTTCCCTTCGTATAGTCCAGCTTCTTTGATTATTTGCTCAGCATAGGATTGAATAAGTATGGTGAAAGAATACAACCCTGACACGCATCTTTCCTGACTTTAAACCATACAGTACCCACTTGTTCGTTCAAATCACTGCCTCTTGATCCATGTACAGGTTTCTCATAAGCACAATCAAGTGTTCTGCAATTCCCATTCTTCGAAATGTTATCCATAATTTGTTATGATCCACAATGTCAAATGCCTTTGCATAGTCAATAAAACACAGGTAAACATCTGCTTTCAACCAGGATCCATCTGACATCTGCAATGATATTCCTAATTCCATATCCTCTTCTGAATCCAGTTTGAATTTCTGGCAGTTCCCTGTCATAGTACTGCTGTATCTGCTTTTGAATGATCTTCAGCAAAATTTTACTTGCATGTGATATTAATGGTATTGTTTGATAATTTCTGCACTCAGTTGGATTACCTTTCTTTGGAATGGGCATAAGTATGGATCTTTTCCAGGTGGTTGGCCATGTAGCTGTCTTCCAAATTTCTTGGCATAGACAAGCAAACACTTCCAGTACTGCACCCATTTGTTGGAACATCTCAGTAGGTATTCCATCAATTCCTGGAGCATTGTTTGTCACCAGTGTCTTCAGTACGGCTTGGACCTCTTCCTTCAGTACCGTCGGTTCTTGATCATATGCTACCTTCTGAAATGATTGAACGTCTACCTATTCTTTTTGGTACAGTCACTTTATATATTCCTTCCATTTTCTTTTTATGCTTCCTGCATTGTTCAGTATTTTGCCCATAGAATCCTTAAATATTGCAATTTGAGGCTTGAATTTTTTCTTCAGTTATTTCAGCTTAAGAAATGCTGAGTGTATTCTTCCCTTTTGGTTTTCTAACTCTGAGTCTTTGCATATGTCATTATAATACTTTATTTTGTCCTCTTGAGCTACCCTTTGAAATCTTCTGTTCAGTTCTTTTACTTCACCATTTCTTCCTTTCGCTTAAGCTACTCTATGTTCAAGAGCAACTTTCAGAGTCTATTCTGACATCTATTTTGGTCTTTTCTTTCTTTCTTGTATTTTAATGACCTCTTGCTTTCTTCATGTATGATGTCCTTGATGTCAATCCACAACTCGTCTGGTCTCCAGTCATTAGTGTTCAATGAGTCAAATCTATTCCTCAGATGGTCTCTAAATTCCAGTGTGATATATTCAAGGTCATACTTTGGCTCTCATAGACTTGTTATAATTTTCTTCAGTTTCAACTTGAACTTCCATATGAAAAGCAGTTGATGGTCTGTACCTCAATCATTCTCTGGCCTTGTTCTGACTGATGATATTGAGTTTTTCCATTATCTCTTTCCACAGATGTAGTCGATTTGACTCCTGCATATTCCATCCAGCAAGGTCCACATGTATAATCGCCATTTATGTTGTTGAAAAAAGGTATTTGCAAAGAAGAAGTTGTTGGTTTTGCAAAATTCTATCATGTGATCTCCAGCATCATTTCTATCACTCAGGCCATATTTTCCAACTACTGATTCTTTTTTGTTTCCAACTTTTACATTCTAATTATCAGTAATTACCAATGCATTTTGATTGCATGTTTGATCAATTTCAGACTGCAGAACTTGGTAAAAATCTTCAGTTTCTTCATCTTTGGCATTATTGGTTGGTGTGTAAATTTGAAGAATATTAAGTGGTCTTCCTTGTATCCATATGGATATTATCCTATCACTGACATTGCTGTACTTCAGGATAGATCTTGAAATTTTTTTTTTTTTTTGGATGATGAATGCAATGCCACCTCTCTTCAATTTGTCATTGCCAGCATAGAAGACTATATGATTGTCTGATTCAAAATGGCCAGTACCAATCCATTTAGCTCACTAATGTCTAGGATATCGATGTTTATGTGTTCCATTTCATTTTTGATGATTTCCAATTTTCCTAGATTAATACTTCATACATTTCACATTCCTATTATTAACGGATGTCTGCAGCTATTTGTTCTCATTTTGGGTCATGCCACATGAGCAAATGAAGGTATTGAAAGCTTGACTCTATCCACATCAGTAAGGCTGGCTCTACTTTGAGGAGATAGCTCTTCGTCAGTCCTCTTCTGAGTACCTTCTAACCTAAGGAGCTCATCTTCCAGCACTATATCAGACAATGTTCCACTGCTATTCATAAGGTTTTCACTGGCTAATTTTTTTTCAGAAGTAGACTGCCAGGTTTTTCTTCCTAGTCAGGATTAGTCTGGAAGCTCAGCTGAAACCTGTCTGCCATGGGTGACCCTGCTGGTATTTGAATACTGGTGGCAAAGCTTCCAGGATCACACCAACATGCAAGCCCCCACAGTACGACAAACAGTACACACAGCTAATTCCTCCTTTTCGTCTTGTTCCTAAAAGTGTCATTGAAACTTCAAACTCTGCCAAGTATGTATGCTCTTGTCAATCTTAAAAGTTTATGATATGCTGAAGACAAAAATAATTAGATTGCACATCCTGTATTAAATATATCATGGACTACTAAAAGAACAAACAAATCTGTCTTAGAAGTATAGCCAGAATGCTCCTTAGAAGCAAGGATGGCAAGACTTCATCTCACATACTTTAGACATGTTAATCAGGAGGGATCAGTCCCTGGAGAAGGACATCATGCTTGGTAAAGTAGAGGGTCAGTGAAAAAGAGGAAGACCCTCAACAAGATGGATTGACACAGTAGCTGCAACAATGGGCTCAAGCATAACAGTGATCACAAGAATGACACAGGACTGGGCAGTGTATCGTTTTGTTGTACACTGGGTCACTATGAGTTGGAACTGACTCAACAGTGCCTAACAACAACAAACAATGTATCTCATGAAATAGCCTGTTGTGTTCTAAATGAAGATTTTCCTATTCAGTACATACAGCAGCAGCAAATTTTTAGACCAAGCTTCTGAAAGACTTGCCTAATCACTTGGAAAGAAATTCATGAAATTCATTTCTGTAAAAATATAAGATAGATTTTCTATATAGTATATAAAAAATAACCAGGTAAATTATTTTTACCAGCTAGAAAAACTAAAAATTTTCTTCCTCCCTTCATCTCCACCATGATTTCAAATTCATTTTTAATTAAATGTGATATTGGCAAGATTTGTAATTAAATGTTTGAATATAATAAAACCTTATTAATAATAAAAACTTATTTATTCAGACTAGCTGTAGAAAAGTCCAGTATGAATTAAGTTATCTCAATTCTGGATAGGCTGAAAGAAATTAAGATTCATTAATTCTATGTATTAAAAGTAACTCAAATTGAAGTAGACGGTCAGAGGCAAAGAATTGTGCCCTGCTGATATCAGGGAGTGAAACCTCAGGGAGCAAGAATGAGGGGCACAGGAGTTGCAAGAGGGAAGCAAGAAGAGCCAATTCAAAAATGGCTAATTTCACTTACTCGCATGAGATCATCCTCTAAGAAGCCATAAGGAACACTGCTTAGGACAGTTGGCATAGGGGAAGAAAGAAGCAAGTATGTTTTGAGTCATTTTTCTTTCCCATTGTTCAAAGATCCATTCTTTGGGGCATTAATTTCTCCACATCTCTACATTGTGCATGCATGCGCAACAAATGGGCTACTGTGGTATCCCATGCTTTGGATATAAACAACAGCTACCGGGGCAGGGAGTCCCTGGGTGGTACAAATGATTAATTGAAAAGTTGGAAGTTTGAGTCCACCCGAGGTAGCTCAAAAGAAAGGCTTGGTGACCTACTACCAAAAAGTCAGCCATTGAAAGCTTTATAGAGCACAGTTATACTCTGACACATGTGGGGTCACTATGAGTCAGAATTGACTCAACAGCCATGTGTTCTTTACCTGGGGCAGGAGGCAAGAGCCATATGGCTCAGGCGTAATGTAAGATGCAGCCAGGTTGTACTCATGAGATGATGGCTGGAGCCCACACAGATCTGGTGGCTGCTGCAGTAACTGGAAGAAGAGGTGAGGCCAAGAGGATCTGCAGTGGCATAAAAAGGATGTCAAATGAAGCCATCATTGGAAATATGGGGGAAGGAGCTAGTGTGTACATCTATCTGCTTTCATATGCATTTAAAGTGTCTGGAAATGCACAATACATGGGAAGTCAGCACCAGTGGACTAAACCAAAAGCTAAGAAGTTTCCTGAACATGATCACTTGGAGGGGCAGTGTAGCAGGGCGGGGGTCTGGGGACCATGGTTTCAGGGGATGTCTAGGTCAATTGGCATAGAAAAGTTTTTGTTTTTTTTTAATTTTTATTGTGCTTTAAGCGGAAGTTTACAAGTCAAGTCAGTCTCTCATATAAAAATTTATTTACACCTTGCTATATACTCCTGGAAACCCTGGTGGCATAGCGGTTAGGTGCTAGGGATGCTAACCACAAGGGTCGGCAGTTCAAGTCCACCAGGCGCTCCTTGAAAACTCTGTGGGGCAGTTCTACTGTCTCGTATGGGGTCGCTATGAGTCGGAATCGACTCGACGGCACTGGGTTTGGTTTGGTTTTGGTTATATACTCCTAGTTGCTCTCCCTCTAAGAAGACAGCACACTTCTTCCCTCCACTCTCTATTTTCGTGTCCATTCAGCCAGCTTCTGACCACCTCTGCCCTTTCATCTCCTCTCCAGACAGGAGCTGCCCACATAGTCTCATGTGTTTACTGGATCCAAGAAGCTCACTCTTCACAAGTATCATTTTCTATCCCACAGTCCAGTCCAGTCTCTGTCTGAAGACTTGGCTTTGGAAATGGTTCCTGTCTTGGGCTAACAAAATCTGGGGACCAGGACCTCCGGGGTCCTTCTAGTTTCAGCCAAACCATTAAGTCTGGTCTTTTTACAAGAATTTGAGGTCTGCCTCCCACTGCTTTCCTGTTGCCTCAGGGGTTCTCTGTTGTGTTCCCCTCCAGGGCGGTCATCGGATGTCACCAGGCACCATCTAGTTCTTCTGGTCTCAGGCTGATGGAGTCTCTGGTTTATGTGGCCCCTTCTGACTTTTGGGCTCATAATTACCTTGTGTCTTTGGTGATCTTCATTCTCCTTTGCTCTAAGTGGGTTCAGACCAATTGATGCATCTTAGATGGCCACTTGCTAACATTTAAGGCCCCAGACGCCACTCACCAAAGTGGGATGCAGAACGTTTTCTTAACAGATTTTATTATGTCAATTGACCTAGTCATCCCCTGAAACCATGGTCCCAAACCCCACCCCTGCTATGCTGGCCTTCAAAGTGTTCAGTTTATCCAGGAAACTTCTTTGCTTTTGGTTTAGTGCAGTTGTGCTGACCTCTCCTGTATTATGTGTTATCTTTTGCTTCACCTAAAATAGTTCTTATCTACTATCTAATTAGTGAAAACCCTTCTCCCTCCCTCCCTCCCCACTCTCATAACCAGCAAAGAATATTTTCTTCTCGGCTTAAACTATTTTTCTTGTTCTTATAACAGCGGTCTCATACAATATTTGTCCTTTTGCAACTGACTAATTTCACTCAGCATAATACCTTCCAGATTCCTCCATATTATGAAATGTTTCAGGGATTCATCATTGTTCTTTATCAATGCGCAGTATTCCATTGTGTGAATATACCAAAATTTCTTTTCCTCTGATAGGCACCTTGGTTGCTTCCATTGTTTTGCTATGGTAAACAGTGCTGCAGTGAACATGGGTGTGCACATATCTGTTCATGTAAAGGCTCTTATTTCTCTAGGATATATTCCAAGCAGTGGGATTGCTGGATCATATGGGTTTGGGTATGGTAGTTCTATTTCTAGCTTTTTAAGGAAGCGCCAAATCGATTTCCAAAGTGGTTGTACCATTTTACATTCCCACCAGCAGCGTGTAAGTGTTCCAGTCTCTCCACAATCTCTCCAACATTTATTATGTTTTTTGGATTAATGCCAACCTTGTTGGAGTGAGATGGATTCTCACTGTGTTTTGATTTACATTTCTCTTAATGGCTAGTGATCCTGAGCATTTCCTCATGTACCTGTTAGCTACCTGAATGTCTTCTTTAGAGAAGTTCCTGTTCATATCCTTTGCCCATTTTTTAATTAGGTTATTTGCCTTTTTGTTGTTGAGTTTTTGCAATATCATGTAGATTTTAGAGATGAGACACTGATCAGAAATGTTAAAGCTAACAACTTTTTCCCAGTCCGTAGGCAATCTTTTCACTCTGTCGGTAAAGTCTTTGGATGAGCACAGGTGTTATCTAGTTTCTCTTCTGCGTTGTTAGTAATGTTTTATATACTGTTTATGCCATGGATTAGGGCTCCTAGCGTTGTCCCTATTTTTTCTACCATGATTATCGTTTTAGATTTTATATTTAGGTCTTTGGTCCATTTTGAGTTCATTTTTGTGCGTGGTGTGTGGTATGGGTCTTGTTTCATTTTTTTGCAGACAGATATCCAGTTATGCCATCACCATTTGTTAAAAAGGCTGTTTCTTTCCCATCTAATCAACTTTGGGCCTTTGTCACATATCAGCTGCTCATACGTGGGTGGATTCATGTCTGGATTCTCAATTCTGTTCCACTGGTCTATGTATCTGTTGTTGTACCAGCACCATGCTGTTTTGACTACTGTGGCAGTGTAATAGGTTCTAAAATCAGGTAGAATAAGGCGTCCTACTTTTTTGTTCTTTTCCAGTAATGCTTCATATGGAAGGGCCTCTTTCCCTTCCATATGAAGTTAGTTATTTGTTTCTCCAACTCATTAAAAAAATGTCATTAGAACTTGGATCCGAATTGCATTGTATTTATAGATCGCTTTTGGTAGAATAGACATTTTTACAATGTTAAGTCCTCCTATCTATGAGCAAGGTATGTTTTTCCAATTATGTAGGTCTCTTCTGGTTTCTCGCAGTAGTGTCTTGTAGTTTTCTTAGTGTAGGTCTTTTACGTCTCCGGTAAGATTTATTCCTAAGTATTTAATCTTCTTCTGGGCTACTGTAAATGGCATTGATTTGATGATTTCCTCTTCGATGTTCTTTTTGTTGGTGTAGAGGAATCCAACAGATTTTTGTATATGTTTATCTTGTATCCTAATACTCTGCTGAACTCTTCTATTAGTTTCAGTAGTTTTCTTGAGGATTCCTTAGGGTTTTCTGTGTATAAGATCATGTCATCTGCTAATAGAGATACTTTTACTTCTTCCTTGCCAATCTGGATGCCCTTTATTTCTTTATCTAGCCTAATTGCTCTGGCTAGGACCTCTAGCACAATGTTGAATAAGAGTGGAGATAAAGGGCATCCTTGTCTGGTTCTTGATCTCAAGGGGAATGCTTTCAGACTCTCTCCAGTTAGGATGATGTTCGCTGTTGGCTTTGTATAAAAATTTATGCTGAGGTATTTTCCTTCTATTCCTATTTTGCTGAGAGCTTTTATAATGAATGGATGTTGAACTTTGTCAAATGCCTTTTTTGCATCAATTGATAAAATCATGTGGTTCTTGTTTTTTATTTATATGATGGATTATATTAATTATTTTTCTAATGTTGAACCGTCCCTGCACTGCATACAAAAAACCTGGTATGAATTCCACTTGGTCATGGTGAATTATTTTTTTGATACATTGTTGAATTCTATTGGCTAAAATTTAGTTAAGGATTTTTGCATCTAAGTTCATGAGGGATATAGGTCTATAATTTTCTTTTTTTGTGGTGTCTTTACCTGGTTTTGGTATCAGGGATATGGTGGCTTCATAGAAAGAGTTTGGGAGTATTCCGTCCTTTTCTATGCTCTGAAATACCTTTAGTAGTAGTGGTGTTAATTTTTCTCTGAAAGTTTGGTAGAACTCTGCAGTGAAGCTGTCCAGGCCAGGGCTTTTTTTTTGCTGGGAGTTTTTTAATTACTTTTTCAATCTCTTCTTTTGTTATGGGTCTATTTAGTTGTCCTATCTCTGTTTGTGTTAGTTTAGGTAGGTAGTGTGTTTCTAGAAATTCATCCATTTCTTCTAGGTTTTCCAATTTGTTAGAGTATAATTTTTCATAGTAATCTGATATGATTCTTTTAATTTCAGTTGGGTCTTTTGCAATATTGCCCAACTCATTTCTTATTCAGGTTATTTGCTTCCTCTTTTATTTTTCTTTTGTCAGTTTGGCCAATGGTTTATCAACTTTGTTACAAAGAACCAGCTTTTGGTCTTGTTAACTCTTTCAATTGTTTTTCTGTTCTCTACTTCATTTAATTCTACTCTAATTTTTATTACTTGTTTTCTTCTGGTGACTGAGGGTTTCTTTTGTTGCTCTATTTGTTTGAGTTGTAGGGATAATCCTTTGATTTTGCCCCTTTCTTCTTTGTGTGTGTGTGTGTGCGTGTGCGTTTATTCATATAAATTGACCTCTGAGGACTGCTTTAGCTGTGTCCCAAAGGTTCTGATGGGAAGTGTTTTCATTCTCACTGGATTCTATGCATTTCTTTATTCCATCCTTGATGTCTTCTATAACCCAGTTGTTTTTGAGCAGTGTATTGTTCAGTTTCCAAGAGTTTGATTTCTTTTCCCTGCTTTTTCTGTTATTGATTTCTACTTTTATGGCCTTACAGTTAGAGAATCAGAATCGACTCGATGGCACTGGGTTTGGTTTTTTTGGTTTTTTTTATGGTCAGAGAAGATGCTTTGTAATATTTCCATGTTTTGGATCCTGCTTAGGCTTGCTTTATGACCTAATATGTGGTCTATTCTAGAGAATGTTCCATGAGCTTTGGAAAAGAAAGTATACTTGGCTGCTGTTGGGTACAGTGTTCTGTATATGTCTACGAGGTCAAGCTGGTTGATTACGGTATTTAGATCTTCTGTGTCTTTACTGAGTTTCTTTCTGGATGTTCTGTTCTTCACTGAAAGCAGTGTGTTGAAGTCTCCTACTATAATTTTGGAGCTGTCTTTCTCTCTTTTCAATGCTGTTAAGAGTTTGTTTTATGTATCTTGCAGCCGTGTCATTGGGTGCATAAATATTTAATATGTTACATCCTCCTGGTACCTTGTCCCTTTAATCTTTATATAGTGTTCTTCTGTATCCTTTGTGGTGGATCCAACTTTAAAGTTTATTTTGTCAGAAATTAATATTGCCACTCTTGCTCTTTTCTGATCATTTTTGCTTGATGTATTTTTTTCCCATCCTTTGAGTTTTAGTTTGTGTCTCTAAGTCTAAGGTGTGTCTCTTGTAGGCAGCATATAGATGGATCATTTTTTTTTAATCCATTCTGCCACTCTCTGTCTCTTTATTGCTGCTTTTAGTCCGTTTCCATTCAGCGTAATTATGGATAGATATGAGTTTAGTGCTGTCATTTTGATATCTTTTTTTGTGTGTTGTTGAGTTTCTTTTTCCCACTTAATTTTTTGTGCTGAGTAGTTCATCTTTACATATTGTCTTTTCCCCTTTATTCGTTGTTGATTTTGTTTCTGCTGAGTCTCTATTTTTCCTTGTATTTTATTTTGTTGAGTAGGATTGTTAGTCTCCTTTGTGGTTACCTTAATATTTACACCATTTTTCTGAGTTTAAACCTAACTTTTATTTCTTTATATCACCTTGTCTTCCTCTCTGTATGAAAGATCTATGACTACATTTTTTTAGTCCCTCTCTATTGTTTTAATGTTGTTTTCTTTTACATAATGACATCACCATTTCCCTGTTTCAGGCTTTATTTTTGTTTTTTATCTTGATTTATTTTTGTGATTTCCCTATCTGGGTTGACATCTGATTGTTCTGTCTGGTGTTCTCATCTTGGGTTGATACCTGATATTATTGATTTTCTAACCAGAGAACTTCTTTTAGTATTTCTTGTAGTTTTGGTTTGGTTTTTTATGAATTCTCTAAATTTCTGTTTATCTGGAAATGTCCTAATTTCACCTTCACATTTGAGAGACAGTTTTCCTGGATATGTGATTCTTGGCTAGGAATTTTTTTCCTTCAATGCTTTATATGAATCATCCCATTGCCTTCTTGCCTGCATGGCTTCTGCCTAGTAGACTGAGCTTATTCTTATTGACTCTCCTTTGTAGGTCACTTTTCATTTAACCCTAGCTGCTTTTAAAATTCTCTATCTTTGGTTTTGGCAAGTTTGATTATAATATGTCTTGGCGACTTTCTTTTAAGATATACCTTATGTGGAATTTGATGAGCATCTTGCATAGATATTTTCTCATCTTTCATGATATCAGGGAAGTTTTATGCCAACAAATCTTCAACAATTCTTTCTGTGTTTTCTGTTATCCTTCCCTGTTCTTGTACTCCAATCATTCATAGGTTATTCCTCTTGAAAGAGTCCCGCATGATTCTTAGGGCTTCTTCATTTTTTAAAAATTCTTTTATCTGATTTTTCTTCAAATATATTGGTGCCAAGTGCTTTATCTTCAGTCTCACCAATTCTGCCTTCCATTTGGTCAATTCTGTTCCTCTGACTTTCTGCTGAGTTATGTAATTATGTAAACTTTATTACCAATCTTCTGAATTTCTGATTGCTGTCTCTCTATGGATTCTTGCAGCTTATTAAATTTTTCATTATTTTCTTGAATAACCTTTTTAATTTCTTCAACTGCTTTATCTGTGAGTTTCTTAGCTTGTTCTGCATTTTGCCTGATCTCCTTCCTGGTCTTGTTCCTGATGTCTTGAATCATTCTGTATAATAATCTTTTGTATTCTGCACCTGGTAATTCCAGGAAGGCACCTTCATCCAGAAGATCCCTGGATTCTTTGTTTTGAGAGCTTGTTGAAGTGATTATGGTCTGCTTCTTTATGTGATTTGATATTGACTGTTGTCTCCAAGCCATTTATAAGTTATTGTATTAGTTTATCTTATGTTTTCTTACTGTATCCTAGCTTCTTGCTTTGTTTTGTTTTGATATGCTCAAATAGGTTGCTCCAGTGAGCTTGCCTGATTATTTTTGCCTTTGAGGCTCTAACTTCCTGTCACCAGATGGCTAGAGCCGTTGTCAGGTACATAAGCCTAGGAGTCCATTCACTTTTCTTGTATGGATTCAGCTCAGGTGTCCAGGTAGTTGGTCATCAAGTGTGTGGTACAGGCTCTGTCCTACAGTCTTAGAGGGGCAGCAGTAATTGGTGTAGGTACTGGTGTCTGGTTGCAGCAGGAGGTCATGCTCTGGACAAGGCAGGGGGCTGGCAACTATCCCAAGTGTCTGTGAGGAAACCGCGTCCTTGTTCCCTAGAGTGCACAGGTGGGTGGGTTCTGCAGATGGTCCATGGGCACCCAATGCTTTTGGTTGTAAGGACTGGGAGGTAGCAGTTATCCTTGGACCCCTGTCATGCTGGATGACCTGAGTGGAGCCACCAGTCCTTAGGCCTCTGATGTGGGTAGGTGAGGACCCTATTTAATAGGCAAAGTGGTGTCAAATATCAAACACCCACCTCTCCACCACACAGCTGAAAGACTTGTAGTCTGCCAAAAAGGGCCTATTCTCCTGAAACAGGCCAACACAGGACTATGCAGAGGTGAAAGGCACTCAAAGTCCATAGACCATTTATGCCTGGACAGGAGCCGCTTCTGTCCTGAGCACCCCGGTTAGTGGAGCTAGCAAATTATCTTTTCCCCCAACTGTGAATTTATTCCTTCTCCAGGGCTTGGAGGATGGCTCTAGGTGCTCAACAGGGCCTATCTCAGGCCCAAGGAAATTAACAGCTGCTGATGCTTGCTTGGGGGCTGAGGGTGCAGTAAAATATACGCAAGTACTTAGCTTTTGTCGAGAGCTCCATTCTTCTTTTGTTCCAGAGGTGTGAGTAGGTCATGTGGCTGGCTGTTTCTCCCTGAGGAAACTGTGGCCGAACACTACCACCAGCCTACTGCAGTTGTTCTCAGGGATGGTGCCTGAGGTCTCCCTGTGATCCAGGTCCAACAACTCCTCTCTACTTCTGAACCATCTCTCCCTTCCCCTGTCACTCAGTCCATTTTCTAACTTTGCCTTTGATGTTCAGGGTTCCTAGCTTGTCATAAATATAATCATTTCATTTGTTTTTTCATGTCTTTGTTATAAAAGGGTTCACCAGAAGAGTCTGACCATTCCGCCATCGCAGCCCCGCCTCCCCAACTCTGGCATAGGAAAGTTTTGCATCCCCCACTTTGGTGAGGGGCGTCTGGGGTCTTAAAAACCAGCAAGTGGCCATCCAAGATGCATCAATTGGTCCCAACCCACCTGGAGCAAAGGAGAATGAAGAACACCAAAGATACAAGGAAAATACTAGCCCAAGAGACAAAAGGGGCCAAATAAACCAGAAACTCCATCAGCCTGAGACCAGAAGAACAAGATGGTGCCTGGCTACCACCAATGACTACCCTGACAGGGAACACAACAGAGAATCCCTGTGGAGCAGGGGAAAAGTGGGCTGCAGAACTCAAATTCTAGTAAAAAAAAACAAACTTGATGGTCTGACAGAGACTGGAGGAATCCCAGAGGACATGGCCCCCAGACTCTCTGTTAGTCCAGAACTAAAACCATCCCTAGGCCACCTCTTCAGATAAAGAATAGACTGGACTATAAGACATAAAATGATACTCATGAAGAGTGTGCTTCTTAGCTCAAGTAGGTACATGAGACTGGATGGGCAGCTCCTGTCTGGAGGTGAGATGAGAAGGCAGAAGGGGATAGGTGCTGGTTGAATGGAACCGGGAAATCCAGGGTGGAAAGGAGGAATGTGACGTCACATTATAGGGATGGCAGCTAGGGTCACATAACAATGTGTGTATAAATATTTGTATGAGAAACTAACTTGAGCTGTAAACTTTTACCTAAAGCACAATACAAATGATAATAATAATAAGATAAAGTGTCTGGAAAGGTACCCAAGAAGCCCTGGTGATGTGGTGATTTAAGCACTCGGCTGCTAACCAAAAGGTTCGTGGTTGGAACCCACCAGCTGCTCCATGGGAAAAAGATGTGGCGGTCTGCTTCTGTAAATATTGCAGCCTTGGAAACCCTATGGGGCAGTTCTACTCTGTCCTAAAAGGTTGCTATGAGTTGGAATTGACTTGTGGGCCATGGGTTTGGTTTTTATTTATTTATTTGGTTGGAAAGGTACCCCAGCAACTATTAGCACTGGTTACCTACTGTGGAGAAATAACCTCATAAGTGGGGAAAGGGACTTACCTGTGTACATTTTTATATGTTTTAATTTTTGGACAATATGAAATGTTTCCTATTCAACAAATTAAATCATTGAAAAATTAACAAAATCTTGAATAAGAAATGGGATTTAAGCTTATATTTAAAAACCATACAGAAGAAATATATAATCTTGGGAGTTGGAGAAACTGGGAGTTAGAGAGGGGCAAGAAAGTTAGGAGATAATATCATTGCCCTAAGCTGCTCATTTTTTCCAAGTGGGGGTTTAAGATATTGTACATTAATCAAGAAACATTAGTGTCAAAATATTATTTAAAGCTAAACTGTAACCAACAGAAGAAATGGAGCTAGAAATGGGGGAGTTAATTTCATTTTATTCCCTTCTGTATCATTTGAAATTTTCAACATGTGAAAATATTACTCTAATATTAAAACACTACTTAATAATTTTTTTTTAAAGTATAAGTTTTGGGGGAGTGTGCTGTCACATTACAGGGATTGCAATTAATGTCACATAACAATATTTGTATAAGTTTCTGTACGAGAAATTAACTTGAGCTGTAAACTTTCACCTAAAGCACAATAAAAATAAATAGAATTTTTAATCTATGCCCCCAAATACAGGCTAAACACAGAGACATTAAAGTGCTGCTGCACAAAAATCACCATTAACCCTAAACCAAACCAAAAAACCCAAACCAGTTGCCATCAAGTTGATTTGGACTCATGGCAACTCCATGTGTGTGTCAGCGTACAACTGTGCTCCATAGGGTTTTCAAAGCTGTGACCGTTTGGAAGTAGATTACCAAGCTTTTCATCTGAGGTGCCTTTGGGGAAGTTCAAATCACCAACCTTTTGTTTAGTAGTTGAGCACTTAACCATCTGAGCCACCCAAGGACTATTCACTAACCCTAAAAAAAAAAAAAAAAATTCACTAACCCTAAGATACTATTATTTAAAGGGCACCAAAGTTTCCAGTAACATTTAGAAAACAATTAAGGACAGCAACAACAACAAAAAACCCAAGCACTTGTAAATCAAAATACTGCCACTGTTCTGAAAGAAAACAAATACTACACAGGAAGAGCTTATTTTAAAAATGTGGGTTTACTAGAAATTGACATCCAGAATTAACAGCTGCAGTTGCCTGAAACTACAAAACCCCTCTAACAGGAAATCAATGACCACTGACTACACCAAGCCCAGTAAGCATGAAATGATATGCAAGGGCACATTGCAGCACATATTTGAGGGCTGTGACGTGCAACACTCTAGCAAAGTACTCGAGACACAGCAGTTTTCCTGAGAGTATAGGGACAAATGCTCCTTCCGTAAAATGGAGATATTCTACATCCAAACGATTAGAATGACTTACTAAAGACAAGGAATAAGAAATGAAAAACACAACAGCCTTCTAAATAAACCTTCTCCTATATAAAGGCAGATCAAGAGGATGCTGGGAAACGGATTTCCTCTGCTACTGGTACCTGCTGCTGTCAAGTCGGTTTGCACCTGCGATTTAATCTGAACGGATTTTCAGGCACACTCCATCAGAAAACATGATGCAATTATATACCTGCATTAAAGTATCAATTGTAAAAGAAAAATAACCTTCCAAGAGACACGTTGTCGGAAAAAGTCAAATTAAAATAAATAGGGACATTATAGTCTGTATGTTGTTCAGAAACCAGTGAATCCCTTTCTCAGTTAAGCATTCCTAACTCCAACATCTTTTTTCAGAAATAAAAGCTTGGAGCCTTTGCAGAAAAAGGCACCCCCCCCAAAAAAAAAAAATCTGACAGTAAGGCACCATATATGGGCTAGAGAAGTTCATTATCTCTGTAGTATAAAAGTGAATAAAGGCAAAGACTAACAAGGAAAAACATCCACATATCTAATTAAGGTTTACAATGCCTCCAGAAGCGCACCTGGAAGGCAATGGAGTCCTAGCTTTTGTGGTGACATCCTAGGACCTGGCCACTCACAGTATGGTCTGTGTAGAAGCAGCAGCTGTGTCAGCTGGGAAATACTGACTCTCAGGCCCAGACTGGCTGTATCAGAATCACTTTTAGCAAGAGCCCCAAAGATTCCTATTCTCACTGAAATTTGAGAAACACTCTCCCGGATCCTCAGTCTGGGGACGCTGACGTAAAATACAGATTCCCACATGCCTTCTCAGACCTATTGAATTTGCGGGATCATTTTTACTGAACAATCCAGTTAAAGAGCAAACGATGTTACTTTTCTGTTGAGCTGATGCAAAACTGTGTTACTGTTTTGGCAGCCCCATCATAATGATGACTGAGATCTTGGGGTCTAGGTATACCGCTGTATTTTAAAAAAGAGAAAATACGTATATACCATGAGACAGTGAATACTTTTAGAAAGGAAAGTAATAGCTAATACAACTGAATGATCACAGCAGGCGAGTGACTTATTTTTCCCTCCCATCAGGGTATTAATTAATTATCCACGCATAGTTGGACTCTATCTCTTGAAAAATGCCTTGTCTTCAATGGTGCAATATTTCTCAAACATTTAATTATTTACATCCCAACTTCTTTATTTCTGCCACATCCCTATACCACCTGTACTATTATTTATTACAATTGTATGTAACCAATTTTAAATTGACTCACTTTTAAAAATTAAACTCATCCATTGCCAATAAATTCATGAAATCACAAGTTTGATGTGCCTCTTACATGTTTTTTAAAAAAAAAAAACCCACTGCCGTTGAGTTGATTTGGACTCATAGTGATCCTACAGAGCAGAGTACAACTGCCCTATAAGGTTCTCAAGGCTATAAATATTTATGGAAGCATACTCTCACATCTTTCTCCCATGAAGTGGCTGGTGGGTTCGACCTTTAACCACTCATATATGTTTACCCACTGCCATTGAGTCAATTCTGACTCACAGTGACCCCACAGGGTTCCCAAGGCTGTAAATTTTTATGGAAGTAGACTGCCACATCTTTCTCCCAAGAAGCTGCTGGTGGTTTTGAACTGACGACCTTTCAGTTAGCAGTCGATTGCTTTAACCACTGTACCACCAGGGCTCCTTTCATATATGTTTAGTACATATTCAAAAAAATTCATAGCTATTATTAATGATGTCTAAGTTTTAAACTATCTAATATAACACATACCACAAGTGGTACCTGAACCCCCTTTTGGAGGACATTGTTTAAAAGGCTATAAAATTAGGATTTTATTCTGAGTAAACTTCTCTGACCTCTTGAGATGTCAAACCCACAGGATCCTGATTATCTTCCCTCTGTTTATTTTCTGTTCTGTAAGCATTTCCGAACACCTAATCATGGCCTTCTGATGTTAAAATGATATTGTCACTTCCTCCTAAGAGTTTACTCACTAAAGCACTTACCCTTGTTGGTTGGAGTTAAGTCTGTGGTAGCAGACATCCCTCATTACTCCTTCTACCTTTCAGGTAGTGGTTCTCAACCTTCTCTGTACCTGAAGGGCCTTCAAAATCCTGGTGTCCAAGCCATACCTTAGATCAATTAAACCAGAATCGCTTGCAGTAGGGCCAGGACATCAGGATTTTGATAGCTCCACAGGCGAGTCCAACCTGTAGCCAATTGCACTCCTTTAAAAAGACACAAATATCAGCAAGACAAACAAGGACACTGAGGCAGTATTTAGCTAGATTTAATTTAGCAGATAAGTGCTTTATGGACATTCCCAGATACTGCATTTTGTATTTCCAACTGCATGACACCAAATTCTAAATAAGGTTTGACCAGTAGCTACTAAAATTGTGCAATTGCAAAATGCACCCTATTCACTATTACCCTAAATAAAGAATCCATTTGTATTGCACCATGTTGGTATGGTGGGCAGTGTGGGGGCCTGCCCTGGACACAGGGGCCCTGCTAAGCAGTGGCCCCACACAACACCCTGGTATCTGACCAGACTGCCCCCAGTGCTGTCGCTAACCCAACACCACCCAAGTGGGGCCCTCCCCAACGGACTCTCCAAGAGCCTTGGCCCTCTGCCCATCCAGACCAACTATTTCCTAGCCCCTGGAATACCACAAAAAAAAAAAAAAATTTTTTTTTAAGGTCCCAGCCCACTGAATGATGGACAAGACGGAGTAAGGAGAGGGGCCTCCCAAGAACTGAGGTTCCTGCCAGCCCTCTTCAACCCCCAGCTCCCCAGGGCCAAAGTGGATCTAATGCTCAGACACAGCTCTCTGGGCCAGGGACTCTTAACCTTTCACATTGTTTCCCTGTCCCTCTGTCTATCTGGGCTACTCCTGTCTCTCTGTTGGTCTATTTCTGGGAATCTCATTACTGTAGGCCCTGTGCCTTTCCAGTCGGTCATTCTCATACCATTGCCCCTAACCTGATCTCTTACTGTAAAAAACAATCATATATATTTATGCAACTGTCAGTTTGTTGAACTGCGGTAGCTTACACGTTGCTGTGATACTGAAGCTATGCCACTGGTATTTCAAATACCAGCAAGGTCACCTAGGGTTGACAGGTTACAGCTGAACTCCCAGACTAAGAAAGACTGGGAAGAAGGATCTGGCAGTCTACTTTTGAAAAAAATTGGTCAGTGAAAACCTTATGAACAGCAGTGGAACATTGTCTGATATAAAGCCGGAAGATGAGCACAACAGGTTGGAAGGCGCCCAAAATACCACTGGAAAAGAGCTGCCTCCTCAAAGCAGAGTCGACCTTAATGATGTAGATGGAGTCAAGCTTTCAGAACCTTCATTTGCTGGCGAGGCATGACTCAAAATGAGAAGAAATAGCTGCAGACATTCAGTAACAATTAGAACATGGAATGCAGAAAGTATGAATGTAGTTAATTAGAAGTTGTCAAAAATGAAATGGAAAGCATAAAGATTGATATCCTGGGCATTTGTGAACTGAAAAGGACTGGTATTGGCCATTTTCAATCAGACAATCATATAATCTACTATGCTGGGAATGACAAACTGAAGAGGAATGGCATCACATTCATAGTCAAAAAGAACATTTCAAGAACTATCTTGAAATACAATGCTGTCAGTGACAGGATAATATACATACTCCTACAAAGAAGACCAGTTAATATGACTAATATTCCAATTTATGCACCAGCCACTAAAGCCAAAGATGATTTTTCCCAAATTCTGCAGTCTGAAATTAATCAACATACAATTAAGATTCACTGATAATTATTGGTGATTGGAATGCAAAATGTGGAAACAAAGAAAAAGGATTGGTAGTTGGAAAATATGGCCTTGGTGATAGAAAAGATGCTGGAGATTGCATGATAGAATTTTTTAAGACCAATAACTTCTTCATTACAAATACCTTTTTTCAACAAGTGACTATACATGTGGACCTCACCAGTTGGAAAACATAGGAATCAAAATGACTACATCTGTGGAAAAAGATGATGGAAAAGCTAAATATCATTAGTCATAACGAGGCCAGGGTCTGACTGTAGAATGTACTGTCGATTGCTACCATGCAAGTTCAAGTTGAAGATAAAGAAAATTAAAACAAGCCCATGAGAACCAAAATACTACCTTGAGTATATCCCACCTGAATTTGGAAACAATCTCAATAGATTTAACACACTGAACAACAATGATTGAAGACCAGATGAGTTGGATGATATCAAGGACACCATACATAAAGAAAACAAAAGATCATTAAAAAGACAAGAAAAAAAGAAAGACCAAAATGGATGTCAGAAAAGACTCTGAAACTTACTCTTGAACATAGCTAAAGTGAATAGAAGAAATGATGACGTAAAAGCTGAACAGAAGATTTCAAAGGACAGCTCAAGAAGACAAAGTAACATAATGCAATGTGCAAAAACCAGGAGTTAGAAAACCAAAAGGGAAGAACATGCTCAGCATTTCTCAAGATGAAAGAACTGAAGAATACATCTGCAATGTTTGAAGGATTCTATGGGCAAAGTATTGAATGACTCAGGAAGCATCAAAAGAAGATGGAAGGAATACACAGAGTCACTGTACCAAAAAGAACTGGTCAATGTTCAACCATTTCAGGAGGTAGCTAGCATATGATCAAGAACCAGTGGTATTATACATGACATAAACAGTATACAAAACATAACTAATAATGCACAAACCCCAGAAGAGAAACTAGATAACTGGGAGCTCCTAAAAATCAAACACTTATGTTCATCCAAAGGCTTCACCAAAAGAGTAAAAAGATTACCTAGGGACTGGGAAAAAGTTTTTGACTACGACAATTCTGATCAGCACCAGATCTCTAAAACCTAAATGATAACTTCAAAAACTCAACAACAAAAAAACAAATAACCCAACTAAAAAATGGGCAAAAGATATAAACAGGCACTTCACCAAAGAAGACATTCAGGTGGCTAACAGGTACATGAGGAAATGCTCACAATCATTAGGCATTAGAGAAATGCAAATCAAAACTACAATGAAATACCATCTCACCCCAACAAAGCTGGCATTAATCCAAAAAACACAAAATAATAAATGTTGGAGAGGTTGTGGAGAGACTAGAACACTCATACACTGCTGGTGGGAATGTAAAATGGTACAACCAGTTTGGAAACTGATTTGGCATAGAACTACCATATGATCCAGCAATCCCACTCCTTGGAATATATCCTAGAGAAATAAGAGCCTTCACACGAACAGATATACACATACCCATGTTCACTGCAGCACTGTTTACAACAGCAAAAAGATGGAAGCAACCAAGGTGCCCATCAACAGATGAATGGACAAATAAATTATTCAGTGGAATACTATGCAGTGATTAAGAACAATGATGAATTCGTGCAATATCTTATAACATGGAGGAATCTAGAAGGTATTATGTTGAGTGAAATTAGTCAATTAAAAAAATAAATTCCAAAAGGACAAATATTGTATGCAATCACTACTGTAAGAACTCAAGAAAAAGTTTAAACACAGAAGAAAATATTCTTTGATGGTTACGAGGGTGGGGAGGGAGGGAGAGGGGTATTCACTAATTAGATAGTAGACACTCACTTTGGCGAGTGTCGTCTGCGGTCTTCAACATTAGCAAGCAAGCATCTAAGATGCATCAATTGGTCTCAATCCACCAGGAACAAAGGAGAATGAAGAACACCAAAGACATAAGGTAAATATGAGCCCAAGAGACAGAAAGGGCCACATAAACCAGAGACTACATCAGCCTGAGACCGAAAGAACTAGATGGTGCCCGGCTACTACCAATGACTGCCCTGACAGGGAACACAACAGAGAATTCCCGACGGAGCAGAAAAACAGAGAGATGCAAATCTCAAATTCTCATAAAAAGACCAGACTTAATGATCTGACTGAGACTAGAGGGACCCCAGAGGTCATGGTCCTTGGACCCTCTGTTAGCCCAAGACTGGAACCATTCCTGAAGCCAACTCTTCAGACAGGGATTGGACTGGACTATAAGACAGAAAATGATACTGGTGAGGAGTGAGCGTCTTGGCTCACATAGACACATGAGACTATGTGGGCAGCTCCTCTCTGAAGGTGAGATGAGAAGGCAGAGGGGGACAGGAGCTGTTTGAATGGACATGGGGAGTACAAGGGGAAAGGAAGAATGTGCTCTCATTAGGGGGAGAGCAGCTAGGAGTACATAGCAAGGTGTGTATAAGTTTTTGTATGAGAGACTAACTTGATTTGTAAACTTTCACTTAAAGCACAATAAATTAAAAAACAAACAAAAAAGAAATGGATTCAGCGCTGGAGGTCCTCATTCATCTATGCCAAGAAATTTGGGTGACAGCTACCTGGCCAACTAGTTGGAAGAGATCCATATTTGTGCCATTCCAAAGAAAAGTGATCTGACAGAATGCAGAAATTACCAAACAATATCTTTAATATCACATGCAAATTAAAATTTTGCTGACAATAATTCAAAAACAGTTGTAGCAGTATACTAACAAGGAACTACCAGAACTTCAAGCTGGATTCAGAGGAGAATGTGGAACGAGGGATATCATTGCTGATATCAGGGGCTCTTGGCCAAATACCACAGAATACTAAAAGATTGACTATGAAAAAGCATTTGACTGTGTGGATCGTAACAAACTGTGGAAAACATTGAGAAGAACGGGAATTCCAGAACACTTAATTGTGCTCATGTGGAACCTGTACCTAGAACAAGAGGCAGTCGTTCGAACAGAACAAGAGGAGTACTGCGTGGTTTAAAATCATACTTATTCACTCTGTATGCTGAGCAAATTATCTGAGAAGCTGGACTATATGAAGAAGAATGTGGCACCAGGATTGGTGGAAGACTCATTAACCACCTGTGATATGAGACGACACAACCTTGCTTGCTGAAAGTGAAGAGGACTTGAAGTGCTTGCTGATGAAGATCAAAGACTACAACCTTCAGTACTGATTGCACCTCAACATAAAGAAAAGAAAAATCCTCAATACTGGACCAGTATGCAGCATAATGATAATGGAGAAAAGATTAAAGTTGTCGTGAATTTCACTTTTCTTGGATCCCCAATCAACACCCATGGAAGCAGCAGTTGAGAAATCAAGTGATGTATTGTAGTGGGCAAATCTGCTGCGAGAGACCTCTCTAAAGTGTTGAAAAGCAAGGATGTCACTTTGAGGACTAAGGTGTGCCTCACCCAAACCGTGATATTTCCAATCACCTCATATACATGGGAAAGCTGGATAAGGAAGACCAAAGTAGAATTGATGCCTTTGAATTATGGTCTTGGCAAAGAATACTGAATATACCATTGACTGTGAGAAGAATGAACACGTTCTGTCTTGGAAGAAGTACAGCCAGAGTGCTCCTTGGAAGCGATGATGGCCAGACTTTATCTCATGTACTCTGGACATGTTATCAAGAGGGATGAGCCCCTAGAAAAGGGCATTATGGTTAGTAAGGTAGAGGGTCAGCAAAAAAGAGGAAGACCCTCAGCAAGATGGATTGACCCAGTGGCTGTAACAATGGACTCAAACATAGCAATGATTGTGAGGATGGCACAGGACCGGGCAGTTTCATTCTGTTGTACATAGTGTCGCTGTGAGTATATATATGTGTGTGTATATATGTATACACACACATATATATATACATGTATATATAATAAAAACCATATATAGTTCAAATAACTTTAGAGATATGGCAAACACTATGGAAATTAGCTCATAAAAGAAACATCTGGCAGCCACATCAGCACTGGAAGCAGTATAATAGTTTATATAGATAGCAGGATTTCATATACTACGTGCTGCCTAAGCAGTACTTGAATATCTTTTTAATGGCTATGGAATATTTAAAATGAGTATAATGAGTACGAGATTGTTTACAAAGAGCCGGCCAATGATCCTCTCCTTACAAATTAATCTGGCCCAGAATATGACAGAATTTGATTTCATGAAAGGTACTAATCATTGCAACATTGTGTACTCACACCACTTTCCTTTTCCTGTGACTTCCCAAAGATTATCTGACTATTCTAAAAGCTACAACATCTACCTATACTATGGCATAAAAACAAACTCATTGCTATTGAGTTGATTCAGACTCAGTGACCCAATAGGACAGGGTAGAACTGTCCCACAATGTTTCCAAGATTGTAAATCTTTACGGAAGCAGATTGCCACACCTTTCTTCTGCAGAGTGGCTGATGAGTTTGAACTGCTGACCTTTTGGTTAGCAACAAAGCACTTAATCACTGTGCCACCAGGACTCCTTTGATGAGTACCATGGAATAAAACCCATCGCCGTCAAGTCGATTCCGATTCATAGCCACCCTATAGGACAAAGTAGAACTGTCCCATAGGGTTTCCAAGGAATGGCTGGTGGATTAGAACTGCCACGCTTTTGGTGAGCAGCTGAGGTCTTAACCACTGCGCCACTAGGGCTCCAGACCATCGAATAGATTTATGCAACAACATGGATGAATCTCAAAATAATTGTGCCGAGTGAAAGAAAAATGTACAAAATATATGATTCCATTTATATAAATCTAGAAAATACAAGCTAATAGTATAACAGAAAGCAGATCAATAGTTGCCTGGGATAAGGGATGCAGGAAGAAGAGGGAGAGAGGCATTGCTGGAGGCAAACGCAAACTTTTGGGAATGACATATATGTTCATTACCTTGATTTTGGTAATGGTTTCATGACTGTATACGTATATAAAATCTCAACAAATTGTACACTTTAAATACACATAGTTTATTGTGTGACAATTTTATCTCAATAAAACTAAAAAATAAATAAAATATAAACAACACCTCTACCTTCAAAAGGCTTACATTTTGATAGCTGGGCAGAAAATATTTGAATAAACAAGTACATACCATGTAGTGGTAAACATTAAAATTGAAATCAATTAGCATGATGTTCACCAAAAAGTACATTCAAGAATGCTCACAGCAGCACTGTTTGGAATAGCCCCAAACTGGAAACCATCCAAATGCCCATCAACAGTGGATTAAGTAAATAAATACATTTTGTGGTATATTAAATTTATTTATTAATTTAATTGTGGTATATTCCCACAATGGAATACTCCACAACAAGGAGAACGAATGAACAACTACTACACATAATGACATGGAAGAACTCACAAAATGCTGAATGAAAGAAGCTAGGCCCAAAGGAGTACTGCTTCTATGTTTCCAGTCTTAAGCAATGTTGATAGATGTCCGGATGGCAGTTACCCTTGGGGTACAGTGACAAGAAGCAGATGGCAAGGGGGCTTTTAGAGGCTGGTGATGTTCTCTTCCTTGACTTGGGTGCTGGTTACACAGGTGTGTTCACTTTGTGAAAATTCATCAAGTTGTACTCTTAAGATTTGTGTACTTTCTTTTTGGTATGTATGTTAAGTATTGATAAAGATGATATTCTACGTAAACGAGCAATGAAGTCACATGATGTGATAGGAATGACTGGCTATTTTAAGTTGCATACCTAAACATCTAGCAAACACCTCTCCAAGCAGGTAGCATTTAAGCTGAGACCTGAATGAGCCGGGTATGTCAAGTTCTTGGGCTCCGCTTATTCCAGGAAAGGTAATGGCAAATGCAGGGAGTGTAAATAGGAGAACCCAGGAGACAATGGTATGCAATGAGGTCATAAAAGGACATCATAGGCTATATAAGGGATTTAGTTTTTATTTAGATCCAATATGAACCCACTGGAAGGTTCTCCAAAGGAAATGTTGAGAACGGATGTGTTTTTCTGAGTTTCCGGATCTGTTCAAGCCACAATTTTGTCTTCAGTAAAATGAGGATAATGTAAAGATTATAATGCATATGAAGGGCTTAATACAGTGCCCAGCAGACCTTCAAAACTGGTTGTGGTTCATATTACCATATTTCACTGAATCTAAGATACTGGAATTGCAAGATGAGCCATTACTTTACGAATCATTAGAAAGAAAAAGAGTTGGCAATTAAAATACTTATCACTCAGAATTTTTAGTTTATGCCTTTTAAAAGAGTTCTTTTAGACTTCCATAAGTTTTTCATATGTCACTCTTATGCATATACAAGACAGAAAAATACAAGCAAAATCGATCAGTTATTCCCAGAATTTCTTCCTATTCTGAGTCTGACAGTTCTGAATATTTTGGACTTAGCATCCTCAACTTCCAAGTCAGAAGAACTTGTACGACATGAGGGTGGCCCCCTGAAAGTCACGGGATTGCTTTTGCCATCCACACTATTAGCTGGGCTGTGTAAATCTGGGTTAATACTTGCATTCACAACCTGAATATGTATGCCTGCCCCTCAGAAACACAGGGAGTGGAAACTGAAATGCATTGTGGAACACTTGGAGTTTCTTAGGAAGAAAGGCACTGCATAGGGTCTAGGTGATGTTACTGGGCTGTCCCTCCTGGAACGGCTCTCCAAATCATAGTCATTTCTCCAACCCCTATGCCAACAGTAATGCAGTATGCTTTTTATTTGTTTCATATGTCAAATCCTTGTTCGGATATAATTTTGTAATGGTCCCATCTCTGTTATGACTCCTTGTGTTCTGGATTTACTGTTGTTCTCACTGCAGCACTTAAAAAAAAAAAGTACTTAGTGATTCAAAAATAAGTCCTTCTATGGTTAAAGGTCTACTACTGTAATTCTTTTTTTTTTTTTTTTCCTACTATTTGAAAATATTCCTTTCTTCTCCCTACTAAAACGATAATTTTATTTAATTCCACAGTCTACTCAGGGGAAAATAAAACCCAATACTTTTCTATTTCAGATGCCAGATGATAACTTCTGCTTAACTCTTAAACAACTCAAACCAACCGGCCATTTCTCTGGTTTTCTTTTCCTTGAGGCCAGACGCACAGCTTCTCATAATGGATTGTGAAGGTTGATTTTACAAAGCAGAAATTAGGTGCATTATTCGAGAGCTCAAAAGTCATACTATAGTAAACCGGTTGCTGTTGAGTCTATTCCAACTCATGGTGACCCTACATCTATCTGTCAGGGTAGAGCTGTGTTTCATTGGATTTTCAATGGCTGATTTTTCAGAAGTAGATCACCAGGTTTTTCTTCTCAGGCTCCTCTGGGAGAACTCCAACCTCCAAACTTTTGGTTAGGAACCCAGTACATTAACCATTTACACCGTCCAAGGACTCCCACATAGAGCAGAACTCCCAATCCTGAGTAACTTGGTCAGTGAGATTTAATGCAAACTCTGAACTACTGGAGATTGGAACTTAAGGGTCTGAATTGCACTGCAACTATGAGTGCGGGCTCTGGAGAGAGGCTTGGCTGGGTTCAGAAAGTGTGAACCTTGGGCAAATTGTTTTACTTTTCTAAAGCTGCATTTTGTCATCTGAAATATGAGAATTAAAGTAGTACCAATCTCATGGGACTATTCTGAATGTAATATCTGATACATTAAGAGTGAAAAAAAGGCTAGCTGTGATTACTATTCCTATCAGTTCTATTATTCTACTCAAACTACCACTACCCAAGCCAATGCAGTGTGGGGAGAATAATAGAATAGGAAATAAAAAAAAAAAAACCAAACCAAACCCATTGCCGTCGAGTCGATTCCAACTCATAGTGACCCAATAGGACAGAGAGGAACTGTCCCATAGAGTTTCCAAGGAGCATCTGGTGGATTCGAACTGCTGACCCTTTAGTCAGCAGCCGTAGCTTTCAACTGCTATGCCACAGGGTTTCCATCAGAATAGGAAACAGGACACCTAAATCTCATCTTGTATCTGCTACTGCTTGTGACTAAACACATCTCTTGACTTCTCTGGTATTTCTTTGACAGAAGCTAAATCATGGTATAATATCAGTTTAAAAATTATACATATAAGGGCATGGGACATAATGACATCAATGTGGTAGAAGAGGGGCCTCAAAACCAATATAACTTCAAGCTCTAAGTTTCCATGATTTCAAATCTATACAATAAAAAAATCTCATTCAAGTGAAGAACTTTCAGTTCCACAAGTAGAAGAGCCTCATGTGCTACCATTTACTGATTGCCGACTAATGGCCTAGGTCTGCGCTAACTATGATTCATTTCTTCACTATTTCATTCAACGCATATTTTCTAAACCCCTAATATGTGCTAGGTCCCACTCCAGGTCCTGGGAGTAAAATGCTAAACAAAACAGATGAGGTCCTTGATCTCATGGTGTGGGTATTTTAACAGTGAAAGAGAAAAACAAAAAATGAACAAGGTAATTTCAGACAGTGAAAAGTACATAGAAAATAAATCAGGGTCACATTTGGGGATGCAGATGCTGATAATGAGATTCCTAGCAGTATTATTCATTTTTTACTACTCAGGGAAGCAAATGAATTTAATCAATTTGCACTGTTAGAAAGGGACCAGGCAGAGGCCTGGGACCCAAGTCTGCCAAGTGGAGACTCCAATGTCTCACCTACTCTGCAAGCTTCCTTTGTATTATGAGGTGTTGCTCGTAACCTGCCACAGTTAGTACAAAGTTGTACTCCAGGTCCACCCCTGTGATTTTTATCAAATTCCAAACCTGTCAGTTCTGAATCAATGACATCTCATCAGGCATGGGTCAGGTATGACCAGCTCTCAGCAGCAGTACCTTGTCTGTGGGATCACAAAGCAGCTGGGTCATCAGCTAGCTACTTCTGTCACCTAAAATTCAGCTGCCATTTAGAAAACAAATATTCAACTGCTTCTATTGTGAAAAATGAAAGAAAGTTAAGTTTCTTTTGAAAAGCAAAACAGAAAAGAAGAAACGCAAATTCAGAATGAACACACCCATCAAATACATTTCTATTTACTGTTCTTCCCAATTTGATCTGGAAGAAAATTGTCCCAGGCAACTTTTTTTTTTTTTTTTTTCCTGGAAGGAAACAGAGGTCTTAAATCTCTTCTTCTCTGGAGGAGAGAGTGAAGGAATATACAGATTCTTCCAGATGGCAACCCAAGAATCCCCAAAGGAGATAAAAGAAAGGAAATGATAGGGACCTGAGGACCTTCAATTCGTTAACGTGGGAACAGTGGCTCACAGAGCTGAGTCTTGGAGGGGCTGACTATCGGCAAGAACCAAGAACTCAAACCATTTCAGGGAAGCAAACATACCTGCACAGATGCACACAGACCCTAATGTTCCTTAGGCCACTTAATGAAAAAATGAAATGATCATAAAGTACATATCCAATACTATTCCATGGTGAATTCTAGAAACATTATGGTCTCAGAGGATCTGAGGTCAATCATTAGCTAGGATTCTAGATTTGCCATTTTCCCAGAAATGCATGAATATCCAAAACAAAACGAAATAGTAGTCAGGTATCACTCTTAAGATAGACAGAGCATAGGCTAGCAAAAAGGATGGCAGAAATAAGGCATACAAGGGTATTGAACATTGTTACAACTAAATAATAATGGCCAGAATAATACATAATAGTCACTGAAGTCTGCTTACGCAGATGACACAATCTTGCTTGCTAAAAGTGAAGAGGACTTGAAGCTCTTACTGATGAAGATCAAAGGCCATAGCCTTCAGTATGGATTATACCTCAACATAAAACAAAAATCTTTACAACTAGGCCAATAAACAACATCATGATGAATGGAGAAAAGATTGAAGTTGCCAAGGATTTCATTTTACTTGGGTCCACAATGAACACCCATAGAAGCAGCAGTTAAAAAATCAAAAGATGCATTGCATTGGGCAAACTGGCTGCAAAAGACCTCTTTAAAGTGTTGAAAAGCAAAGATGTCACCTTGAGAACTAAGGTGCGCCTGACCCAAGCCATGGTGTTTGCAATCGCCTCGTATGCCTGTGAAAGCTGGACAATTAATAAGGAAGGCTGAAGAACTGACGCCTTTGAATTGTGTTGTTGGCGAAAAATATTGAATATACCATGGACTGCCAAAAGAATGAACAAATCTGTCTTGGAAGAGGTACAACCAGAATGCTCCTTAGAAGCAAGGATGGCGAGGCTACGTCTCACATACTTTGGACATGTTATCAGGAGGGATCAGTCACTGAAGAAGGACATCATGCTTGGTAGAGGGTCAGAAAAAAAGAGGAGGACCCTCAACAAGATGGACTGACACAGTGGCTGCAACAATGGGCTCAAGCATAGCGAAAAATTGTGAGGATGGTGCAGGACTGGGCAGTGTTTCGTTCTGTTGTGCATAGGGTTGCTATGAGTTAGAATCGATTCAATGGCACCTAACAACAACAACAGTCACCACGGTTACTTTCCAATTAATTTTTTCCAAAAGTTGAACTGACCTAACAAAGTATGAAGCTGTATAGGGCAGCACAATTCTAAATCACTAAAGAAAACTATATTCTGTATGACAAAGAAAGGAAATATCAGGATAATTTGGGGGCTTGAGTTGCATACATTTGATGTTAGTTTGCAACAATATGTCCCCACTAACTCACATAAGTTCATTTCCATGAGAAACGTTTAGGTTGCAGTTATCACTGATTTTCCTCTCATTACATTAGGTTCAGCATATGCAAATGACTTTTCATTTTAATTTCAGACTAAATCAGTATGTCAACACAAATCTATTTCTTACCAAGGTTCTGAAATAGAAGTAGCAGTACAATGGCAAAAACTAGGGCACAAAGATGAAAAACTAAGAGTACAAGAGCATGAGAATAAAGAATTCATGTAGATTGTCTTTGGAAATTGGTAATTCATTTCCTGGAAGGACATATTTAAAATATAATCAGTCCAGTACATTAAGACTGTCAAAACTATGACACAAGAGAAATTTCACTGGGAAAGAAAACTTTGTGGAGTCTATAACTACATTGGTCAGTTTCACCTTTATTCACTCTAATAAACATTTTTTTTTCCCTACCCACATCCATTGCTCTGCTTCTGATAACCCACCCACTGCCATCAAGTCAATTCCAACTCATAGCGACCCTATAGGGCAGGGTAGAACTGCCCATAGGATTTCCAAGGCTGTAAACTTTACGGAGCAGAGTGGCTGGTGGGTTTGAACTGACAACCTTCAGGTTAGCAGCTGAGCTCTATAACCACTGCACGATCAGGGCTCCTTTTCCTCATAACAGCACTCTGATAATCCTTATGGATCCTTACTACCCCCATCTTCAGTACAGGTGGTTTTGGAGAAAGTAACTCCATTCTAACTCTAGGGGTGAGTTTGGACCCAGGTGGTGCCAAAAAGAGCAACACACTCCTCAAGATGCAATAATTAGACTAGGAATGAGCACTGACACATGCCCCACGACAGTCATATCACTGGAATTCAATCCTGAGACTTTTGTTGGAACTACTGGGCTAGAGAGCATTTCCTGCTGGATTTAAAGTTAGCAAGATCTAAACCTAGAGCTGTAGAGAGCCATCTTGCCAGCATAACAGGACAGCCTATCTGAGAGTGAAGCCCACACAGAAACACACAGAGCTGAACGATAAGGAAAGATGGCACCATAATAATATTCTTGAGCTCCTGAACTCAGTCGGATACCTGGACTTTTCAGCTGTACAGGTCAATACTTCCTTCATTTGCTTGATCCATTTTGAGGCGGGTTTCTATCTCTTTCAACCAAAAGAATTCTGTTAGAGGTACTCACTCTCCACTTCCCATAGCATCTAGCAGCAAACACAAACTTTAGCCTATAGAGGAATCACCCAGTATTTCCTCCCAGTAATACAAGCTCTCATGAAAATGAATCAAGAGGTAGAATTCAAAGAAAAGACTATTTTCTTTAAATGCATTTGAGAAATTTGTCATCTTCCCTATATACAGAAAGCCTCTCCTACTTTATTTTAGATTCTAAATAAATTTGGCCAAAATTTCTTTTTCTGGTAGATACAAAGAAAATAGGCACTTGGAATTTTACTTCACAATCATGGTTTCATTAATACAAACTGGTGGAAGTACGTGGAAATGCTAGGTCTCTGATTGACTCAGTCTCTGAATTTTTGCAGAGGCCATTTCATGCCAACTCCACTTGCCTCTAACTCTGCCATCTCCGTTGCTACCACCGCCACCACTGCCACCTCCCCTTTCAAATTCAAGAAATGGCTTTCCTCCTTCTTCAGAGATAAAAGGAGGAGCCTTAAACAAGAACTCCTTCAGCTTCCCAACACCAAGTTTCCCTGGATCTACCCCATCCTGTCATTTCCTTCTGTTCCAGTAGAACAGTCCCCTCTCTAGAGCTACTCCCTCCATGTGTTTCTGGGTACCTCCCTCCACACTCTCTCAATGGTATAAATCATCAGTTCTCTTAACTTCATCTTCCATCTCCTTCTCTCACCTGAATCCTTGCCATCAACATTTAAACACACTCAATTCCTCTCATCTTTACATAAAATGTTCTCCCTCAACCCCATATACTACTCCAGCTACAACTTTCTCTCTCTGTCTCTCTCTCTTTTTTATTTTTTTCTTAACTGTTTTCAGTCCTTCATGGTCCTAGCAATCACTGATATGACCATGTCAACTTTGGATCCCCTTCTTGCTCCACAGTTATTTCAAGCAGATGGCAAATTTTAAAAACACTCTCCTCACTATCTTAAACCACTTCAACAGATATGTTCTTATCAGGGAAACCATCTAGGTTATTTTCAAAATTCCCACTCCAGGCTCCTAACTGCCTACCCAATATCCTCCTGTCTTCCTGACCAAATACATTTTCACCATCCAGCTAATATTTGCTGTATGCCCATAAATAAATATGACTGAGGCTAACCTATCGACCCTCAGCGTGCTTATTACAATCTCTTCTTTCTCCATGCAAAACAATTTTCAATTTGGGGTTTCTAGCAAGACCTATACTCAAAATCATTTTTATTATTCATGTCAATAGATATACTTTTTATTATGTATTTTTCAATTTACCCTACTGCCATGGTATCTATCCTAAAAATTGTCATGGGCTTGAACTACATTATATGGGACATAGAGTTCCATTAATGCCTTAGGAAAGCCAGCTTACCAACTGGTCCACCAATGCCCTACAAGAATGTAATTGCATTACATGGGTAAATGCTTTACTCCTGGGGAATATTTTACCCTTCCTGTTTCATAACAAGGTCAGCTTCAGCCTTACTTCTGTTCTATTTTTCAACATTGGATGCATTTAGCAACTACATGTTTAATTACCTAAGACTCCAATTCATCATCTACAGTTATATTGTCTCATTCATTTGGGGTGGAAATGACTTTGGGTACCACTTACCTCTTTTGTTCAATGCCCTTTTACCAACTGTGCATGAGTTGTCCTTGTTTACACAAGTAGACGGTCCAACCAATATATTGTATTGGCTGTAAACAGTTGGCTAGCAAAAAAGAGGATGTTTTACAATGACTTCTGAAGGACCTCTGAAGTTTTCCAGGCACATGCTAAGGGGACAACAGGTATGAATGTAGCAAACTCTGTTCATGTCCACCCACATGCAAATACCCTATTGGCATCCAAATGCCAAAAACTGTGTGACTGGGAGCTTTTTCAAATCATGGAATGAACAGCAGAACTTCTAGCAGAGGAATTAGCATCCCTTGGGAAGACCCTTCAACCAATGACAGATGGGAGTTGGTGTATAATGCCCAGCTCCCCCCTCTTCAGATGGACTTATTCTGAGGCATGAGTTTTACACCATTTCCGTTTCCCCTGAGCATTAAACTTGAGTTTTGAAAGAATTTCCTTCTTTCTGTTGCTTCTCCTCTCTTTGGCTGCTGCTCATTGAACTTTCCAAATAAACTACTTGCTCTCAAATTCTTGCCTCAAGGTCTGCTTCTGGGGGGAACCCAAACTAAAATAGAGAAGATAAATGGAATTAGTCTTTAGAACCTGAGGAAATAATTACAATTAACAATGTCCAAAGCTTTACTCCTGGTTTTTCCCTGGAAAGTTACTTCTCCTGGTCTTCACTTTCTCAGCTGATGGCAATTCCATTCGTCTAGTTGCTCAGGACAAAACCTTGGAGTTATCCTTGATCCCTCTCTTTCTCTCATACCCTTTACCCAATTCTGAGAAAATCCTATCATCAAAACACATGAGAAATGGGTCATTTCTCACCACCTTCCCTGCCGCAAACCTGGTCAATCACCATCATCTCTGACCTAAATTACTCGATGTCCTTCCGAACAGTCTCCCTGCCTTCATGCTTTATCCCTCTCAACAGAGAAGCCAAAGTGACTCCCATAAAATTTGTCCTGTGGTCAAATCCTTCCAATAGGTCCCCATCTTGCCCAAAGTAAAGGCCTCGGTGTTTACCTTGGCCTCCGAGGCTCGACATTTGACCCCTCAGGTCCCTGACCTCATTTCCTTCTGCTCTCCTTATTCACATTGTTCCAGCCACACTGGCCTCCTTGCACTTGTTAAAAAAAACCAGGCATTCTCTACCTTGGAGCCTTTGCTTAGGCCATTCTCTCTGTCTGGGATGCCCTCCAGTAGTTACCTATATGAATACTTCTCTCACCTCCTTCAAATGTTACCTTCTTAATGAGGCCTACCCTGACCATCCATCCCAGCAATCCTGATCCCCTTCATCCCAGTCTGTTTTCAAAGCACGTATCATCTTCTGACATTCACGTTGTTGTTGTTAGGTGTCATCAAGTTGGCTCTGACTCATAGCGACCCTACGCATGACAGAATGAAATGCTGTCCAGTCCTGTGCCATCTCTACAATCGTTGTTAATCCTTGAGCCCATTGTTGTAGCCACTGTAGCCACCTCGTTGAGGGTCTTCCTCTTTTCCACTGACACTGTACTTTGCCAAGCATGATGTTCTTCTCCAGGGACTGATCCCTCTTGACGACATGTCCAAAGTGTGTAAGACTCAGCCTCGTCGTCCTTACTTCTAAGGAGCATTCCGTTTTTTCTTCTTCCAAGACAGATTTGTTCATTCTTTTGGCAGTCCATGGTATATTCAATATTCTTCGCCAACGCCACAATTCAAAGGCATCAATTCTTCTTTGGTCTTCCTTATTCATTGTTCAGCTCTCACATGTATGTGATGCAATTGAAAATACCATGGCTTGGGTCAGGTGCACCTTAGTCTTCAAGGTGACATCTTCTTCTTCTGAAAATCATACATTTACTTATTATGCTTATAGTTTACTGTCTCTCCCTCCATCAGATCAAATCAAACCTGTTGCCATTGAGTCTATTTCGACTCACAGCGACCCTACAGGACAGAATAGAACTGCTTCATAGGGTTTCCAAGGAGTAGCTGGTGGATTCAAACAGCTGACCTTTTTTTGGTTAGCAGTCGAGCTCTTAACCACTGTGCCACCAAGGCTCCCTCCCTCCATAGGAGTATTTTTATCTGCTATGTTCACTGTTGTGCCCCCACATGCCTAAGTGCCAACCTAAATAGAACATAGTAGGTGCTCAGTGAATATCTATTGAATGAATGACACTGAGTAACCATTTAGGAATGGTTATTGTAATAGCTGTTCCCTATAGTTTATCTAGCCTGGTCAAAAGAAAAAGAAGTAAGCAGTTGCCATCCTAATAGACAGATGCAGTTATCTTTGCTTATTTTAATCCTATTAGTTATGTGATTAACTTAGAACAGAAGTTCATTTTTGTTTTTGTATTCTTCTGTTTTACAGTGACACCTATAGTAATTGCATACCTTGGCCCATGTAGAAAAGAAAACCTTCTTCAATGGGTGGGCTGTGCTCTGTGTTTAAAATAAAATTAGGTCTGAAAATAAATGGGAAAATACTGTCTAAAGTCTTCTCTCACTCTTCTATCCCAAGTAAATAAAAATTTCAGGGACAGCTCTGGAATTTTTTATCCCATTTGTTTTTCATTATTCTTTAGAAAGGTACGGTGATATCATTATTCTTAGTCTCCCTGGGTAATACTAATGTTGATTTTGAGATTCTTCCAGCCATTCTATAGAATGCATATCATTTACAAGGTTCTGCTTCAATACTGTGGGAATATTTACATACTGAATATTTTACATTTTCCAGATGAAACTATCATATGAAATAAAAACATCCTTTTGAGTTTTGATAATCCTTAACTCCAGTAAGCTCAAGACTATATGATTGCTCCCACCCCATTTTAGTTTAATTCATATGGAATACAAGTGGAAATTTTTTATAATCATCCAGTGTTGAAAAAAATATTGAAAAAGTTAGTTACTGAGGCCTAGCTATACAAATATTTCCACCAACTAGCCCAAAACTCGATCCTTTTAAATAAAACTTACACCACACAGGAGGCCTTATTCTTGATTTTTTTTTCTAGGAGAGGATTATAAAATGCATCTTTCTAAAATGCAGCTTGTCTTATATTTAAGTTTTTAAATAAATTGGCCCGTATTTTCAAGAAATAAGATTAAGAAGGCACATTATATAGGGATAAAATAATCCAAAAACATACAGCAATCCTTCCTCTAATCCAAAACTAACAAATTCAAAAACCTTCAGGGACAAAGAGGGTAATGTAAATGGTTCCTGGGGGAGCAGTGGTTGAGAGTTCCATTTGCTAATCAAAAGGTAGACAGTTTGAATCTACCAGTTGCTCCTTGGAAACCCTGCAGGGCAGTCCTATAGGGTTGCTAGGAATCGGAATCAACTCAACATCAACGGATTTGGTTTGGTGTTTTTTGGATGTGGAAGGCAAGTGCTACTCCATCACTCAGCCAAGGTGGATGAATGCCATGAGGAAACATGGTCAGTGTTGCCAAATTGTACTTTTCTGTGTGTATGAATTTGTCTTTTTTTTAAAGAGAAGTGAGAAATCTGGATTTAAGAGTACATTTCACACTCCTGGAAACCCTGGCAGCATAGTGGTTAAGAGCTACGTCTGCTAACCTTTTAAAGGTCGGCAGTTCGAATCCACCAGGTGCTCCTTGTAAACCGCTTGGGGCAGTTCTACTCTGTCATATAGGGTTGCTATGAGTCGGAATCGACTCGACCGCAACGGGTTTGTTTTTTTTTTTGGTTTTTCACACTCCTGTGTGTGAAACAACAAATTTAGGCCACAAGAATAGAAACTCTGCTCTAAAACAGGATCACCAAATGTTTAGTATCTAACAGAATACTTTGTTGCCATTGAGTTGATTATGACTCATGGCGACCCCATGCGTTATAGAGTAGAGTTGCTCCACAGGGTTTTCTTGACTGTAAACTTTACAGAAGCAGTTTGTTAGGCCTTTTGTCCTAGTCCATCTTAGTCTGGATGCTCTGCTGAAACCTGTTAAGCATCATAGAAACTCACAAGCCTCCACTGAGGGATGGATGGTCACTGTGCAGGAAGTGCACTGGCTAGGAATTGAACCTGGGTCTCCCACATGGAAGGCAAGACTTCTACCACTGAACCACTAATGCCCTCAATTGCTGTCAACCTGCTCATATCCCTTCTGGATACCACGCTAGAATCTTCTGTCTTTGGGAATCCTGTCGCAAATATATCTGACCAGAAGCCCAAAGAGTCCCCTGAACTCACATTGGGGAATTCCTTGCTTGAATCACTTACTTTGATTCATTTCCATTCCAAATCTTCCTAATTTTTTTTTTCACTTTACAGTGCATCTGTAACTGTAGAAAAGGGAGCCCTGGTGGTGCAGTGATTAAGCACTCAGCTGCTAAGAGAAAGGTTAGTGGTTGAAACCCACTAGCTGCTCCATGGGAGAAAGATGTGACGGTCTGCTTCTGTAAAGGTTTCAGCCTTGGAAACCCAATGAGGTGGTTTTATTCTGTCCTAAAGGGTCTGCTATGAATCGGTTTTGGATGGCAATGGGTTTCGTAACTATAGAAACAGTGATGCTAAATACTTGGGCAGAACTGAATAAAACCCAGCTTTTAGTATAGAAATCAACTGATGTTCCAGCAGGGGTCACATCACCAATCAAGCATATTCATACCACGTTTGGGACAACACAGCAGAACGTGTCAGGTGCATCTAGTAATCAAATAATTATTCTCAGTGCTTTTCAAGAAGCTCCATCGATTTACTGTCTTGGTGGAGAGCTGGCTCATAACTTACCATTTGTCTCATCACCTTCTCACTTTTCAGCGTGTTTAGAATCTCCTTATCTCCATACCCAATACTGGAGTTTTTGTTTCTCTCCAATCAGAAAAAGCTTGGGGATATTAATCTTTTCATCCGCCTGTGTTTCATTTATAGAAGATAGAAAACTTAGTGTCAAGCTTATAGAATTTCTAGTTTCCACTCCAGAATTTTAAATCTTGGCATTACTCTTTTGCAAGTATACCCATATTTTTTTAGCTTGGGTAACATCCATTCAGTCACAAACATTTATTAAACACCTGATGTGTGTCTGCATACTGTTAGAGATTCAAAGATGAAGAAACAAGATATCTGCTTTAGAAGAGTCTCTAGTCTAGTGCAAGAGGGGTGACAAGTAAGAAAAAAAACACCTACAAAGCAATGTAGGGAAGGTTTTGGGAAGGGTAACCCACAGCCATGTGGAAGAACCTTATTTGCAGGAGAAGAGGCCAGATGGATAGGAAGATTTCAATGAAGAGGTGATAATCAAATGTCTACTTTGGGGTGGGCGTGAAGACAGGAGGAATGGCTAGGAGGCTGACACATTGATCTAATTGGGAGTTGCTAAGGGGTGTGACAAGTCAGGAAAGGAGTGCATCAGGGTTGTATCCTTTCACCATACCTATTCAATCTGTATGCTGAGCAAATAATCTGAGAAGCTGGACTCTGTGAAGAAGAACTGGGCATCAAGATTGGAAGAAGACACATAAACAACCTGCGTTATGCAGATGACACAAACTTGCTTGTTGAAAGTGAAGAGGACTTGAAGCACTTACTGATGAAGATCAAAGACAGCAGCCTTCAGTATGGATTATACCTCAACATAAAGAAAACAAAAACCCTCACAACTGGACCAATAAGGAACATTATGATTAAATGGAGAAAAGATGGAAGTTGTCAACGATTTCATTTTACTTGCATCCACAATCAACACCCATGGAAGTACCAGTCAAGAAATCAAAAGACACAATGCATAGCGCAAATATGCTGCAAAAGACCTCGTGAAAGTTTTGAGAAGCAAAGATGTCATCTTGAAGACTAAGGTGCACCTGACCCAAGCCATGGTGTTTTCAATTGCCTCATATGCGTATGAAAGCTGGACAATGCATAAGGAAGACCAAAGAAGAATTGATGCCTTTGAATTATGGTGCTGGAGAAGAATATTGAATATATCATGGACTTCCAAAAGAAAATCTGCCTTGAAAGAAGTCCAACCAGAATGCTCCCTAGAACAAGGATGGTGAGACTAAGTCTCACATACTTTGGACATGTTATCAGAAGGGATCAGCCCTGGAGAAGGACATCATGCTTGGTAAAGTAGAGGATCAGCAAAAAAGAGGAAGATCTTCAACAAGATGGACTGACACCATGGCTGCAACAATGGGCTCAAGCATAACAACGATTGAGAGGATGGCGTAGGGCAGTGTTTCATTCCGTTGTATACAGGGTCTCTATGAGTCGGAACCAACTTGAGAGCACCTAACAACAACAACAAGGGGCATGGCAGTAGGGAAAGAGAGAGGCATATGCAAAAAAAGTTTAAGTTGATGAGATTTAGTGACTGCCTGGCTGTGAGGGAGAGTGGACTGTACTTGGAGTAGCAAGAAGATAGGATACAACTTGAAGGTAGATATTGTCTTAAAAACTCTTATAAAGGGTAAAACAAGTAAACCCTTCTATTTAACTGAAATCATGAATAGATGTTATTCAAATATTATTGGAAAATTCCTTTTATCATTTATTTCCATGCCTCTAAAACCTAAAGAAGAAAGAATATTGTCCTAAAGACCACATGGATGAGGAAAGCTCTAAGTTCATTTTCTCTAAAGTCTTTTTTTCTCCCCTTTAACTCTCCTCCATGAGTATTTTTATTTTGAGAGGTTAAATCATACCCACATAACAACTGTTCCTACTTTGGAGAAGAATTTTTCTTTTATACAAATGAACTATAAGTTTTCTACCCATTACTTGCAGGAAATTCTCGTCCTGGGTCAGTAAATTGCATTGGAGCTAAAAGATTAGGCAGGTGGCAACTCCCTTGACAGTTAAGAAAAACTAGCTAGAAAATCAGACTCTTACACCAATACCCATCTGTATGACTCAAATGAGCATTCATATAAGCAAAAAATCAAGTGCATCCAGAAAATAACTAAACATACACAAAAACCAATTCAAAATGGATCAAAGACCTAAATATAAAACCAAAAATGCTAACGATCATAGAAGAAAAAATAGAGTCAGTGCTAGAGGCCCTACTACACGTCATAAACAAGATACGAACCAGAAGATAAGCTAGATAACTGGGATCTTCTAAAAATTAAACACTTATGCTCATCAAAAGACTTTGCCAAAGGAGTAAAAAGAGAACCTACAGACTGGGGAAAAAATTTTGGCTATGACAAAGGTCTAATCTCTAAAATCTATAGAAAAACAACACTTCTACAACAAAAAGACAAATAATCCAATCAAAAAACAGGCAAAGGCTATGAACAGACAGTTCACTAAAGAAGACATTCAAGTGGCTAACAGGCATATGAGGAAATGCTGGAGATCACTAGCCATTAGAGAAATGGAAGTCAAAACTACAATGAGATACCATCTCACCCTAACACTACTGGCACAAATAATAATAATAATAATAATAAACAGTAAATAAATGCTGGAGAGGCTTCGGGGAGATTGGAACTCTTATGCACTGCTGGTGGGAATACAAAATGGTACAACCATTTTAGAAAATGATATGGCATTTCCTTAAAAAGCTAGAAATAGAAATACCATAGGATCCAGAAATTCCACTTCTGGGAATATATACTAGAGAAATAAGAGCCATCAGACAAATAGACATATGCACACCCATGTTCACTGCAGCATTATTCACAATAGCAAAAAGATGGAAACAACCAAAATGCCTATCAACAGATGAATGAATAAACAAACTATGGTTCATACACACAATGGACTACCATGAAAAGGTAAAGAAAATGATGACCCTGCAAAATATCTCACAACATGGATGAATCTGGAGGGCATTATACTGAGTGAAATCAGTCAATTACAAAAGGACAAACACTGTATGAAATCCAAACCAAAAAACCCATTGCCGTTGAGTCGATTCCAACTCATAGCGACCCTGTAGGACAGAGAACTGCTCCACAGAGTTTCCAATGAATGCCTGGTGGATTCGAACGGCTGACCTCTTTGGTTAGCAGCTACAAACTACGCCACCAGGGTTTCCTATATGAAATCACTACTATAAAAACTCATGAAAAGGATTATACACAGAAAGAAACAATCTTTGACGGTTATCAGGGAGGGGAGGGAAAAACACTAATTAGGCCAAAAAAAGAAAGAAAATAGCTAAAGATTTCCTAAATAAAAAGTATATAGACCTTGAGTTTTAATTGAAAAGTGAAACAAGTTTTGGCTCTCTCATAGATCTTATATTTGGAACCCAAGTATGAGTGTGAGTTCCTTTTCTCTCTGTCTCTGTCTCTCTCTGTCATTTTCTACATTGCTATTAAAAGGGTGGTGGAACACATAAGGTTTGGAAAAAAGTCTTCTAGATTCAGCTGGACAGTGAAGTAATAGTGAGTAGAAATATGAGCCAGCACCTTGTACAAGAAACCAAGGCACCTCTCATTGACAATTTACCTGTATCACCAATGACACAAATGGCAATTCTATTGAAAATTGGAACAGGGAACCCCATAGCTGATATCTGGTTTAAATAAGTTAAATTTGCTTCTTGTATAAGCAAGAAATGCTAATTTTTGGTCTTTCAGTTAGTCATCGGTTAATCGTGGTACTGAACCCAGCAAGGCAGCCAATGCATCCTCTTGCCTTTTCAAGAGGAAATTTGCATGAACAGAAACGCTGAATCAGAGGATTTGAGCGGATTGGAGAATCAAAGTGGTTTGATTAATCCAGTGATTTTTAAATTATTGAAGGTTCAAGGACTCCAAACAAAAATTCTCTTCTTATCCACAGAGTTGCTGTACACCACAATGTTTATGAACTTTCAATTCAGATGACCCAGGCTTTGACTCCCATTTTCTACCTCATCTAGCTGTGTGATATTGTGCCTCGAGTGTCCTATTTTATAGTGCTCTTTTGAAGATTAATTAAGACACACAGGTAAATTACCTGGATTAACACATCATGCTCAGTAACTGCTAGCTATAATCACAGAAGTGTAATACACTTTTCTCACAATCTATATTGCTGTTGCATGGATAGCTAATTGTGTGCATGTGTGTGCGTGTGTATGTGTGTGTGTGTGTGTGTGAACAATTGAGTGTTACCTTTCAGAAACAGACCTGAGTAGGGCTGCTCCTAACATCTGAGAAGGTCGAGGGCAAGAGTACAACTGGAGTCCCCGATACTATATATCTAAATATTTTAAAATATTAATCAAGTTTAAAACTATTAAACGTGTTCTATCTAGCCTGACAAATGTGCCTGCGTAACATCCTAGAAGCCAGGTTTAAATTTAGAATACTTGAATTCCAGACCACGGCAAAGCAGAGTGAGCCAGCCCCCAGGCCCAGCCCAGCTCCTTCTCTGTCCACCCTGTTCTCGAGCCCCTGGGCGTGGACTACAAAGTCCACGTGTCCAAGTTCCATCTACAACTCTCATTAATAGTCTTCCCTCAGTACCCCTGGGGACCCAGGAGCCTTTTGAGCAGGGAATCCCAAGGTCCCAGGTACCCAAAGCAAGGTCCAAAGGGGGTCAAGGGCTCGATGGCCCACGGGCTCTTTGGTGCAGAAGCGCATGTGGTATGGGTGCTTAGAGGGTGTAAAGGGAGGAGCAGGGTGCTCTAACGTGCAGGGTCAGGGAAGGTCCCTCTTGGTAATTCAAGGCTATTTTCTCTGACATGTTTTCACTACAATTGAAGAACAGTTAATTAACTCCCCTCCGCCTCCCCCCCCCATTTATAAGTCTTTCATCACAGATGCCCCATAGGGTTTTCAATGGTTGATTTTTCAGAAGTAGATCGTCAGGCCTCTCTTCTGAGGTGCTTACGGGTGGACTCAAACCTCCAACCTTGCAGTTAGCCAAGTGCTTAACTGATTGAGCCACCCAGGGACTCCATCATACTCCATCACTTGCCAAATATAAGATCATTCAGAAAAAGAGCAGCACAGAATTGTGCTGGTGGCCAACCTACTTTCACGCTATACCTCTTGGTTCTGCTAAATGCTTCTGTTCAGATTATCTTTTCACTCCTCTCTTCCTCACCTTCACAAATCCTGCCTGTACATGAGGATCAAGTTGAAAAAGCCACACTGCTCATGACATGTCACTGCTGACTGCAGTAGAAAGAAGTATCTCCCGTTTGGGACACTTCCATTGTACATTTTTTATCATGTACATCAAAGGGAACATTGTACCCATTGTGTGCTTGTGTTGGTCAGAATTCCACACGACAGTGGAGGACCCCTAGGGGATGGAGGGAGGGATGACTGGTATTCAACCTCTTTGCCTTCAAGATCTGGGGTAATGGGCCATTTCTGTCTGTCTTTTCTGTATTGGTTTGGTTTGCTTTTGGTTATTAAGCATCCATTCCATCTTTTTTATTTCTTTCATTGAAAAACAAATGGTGGGCTTACTAATCAAGGGGCCCTTCCCTCCCTGATGCTGTGTGGGCTAGTGTGGGGGGTAAGACCCAAGCACAACACCCAGCAAGCTATGCTTGGACGGAGCCTATTGCTCTAATGCCTGGTATCTGGACTCTGAGCTGGCTAGCTTCTTGTCTGCTTCCGAGCCTGGTTTTATCACTTATTTATTTGTTTGTTCCCCCCCTCCCGCCCCCACACCCTAGCAATTCCTTTAGCTATCTGATACCCTTCAGGTAAATTTGTTGTGCCCAAGTTCGGCAGAGTTTCTTTCCTTTATTTGTATGCAAACTAAGAGCCATTGCTGATACACTTGGCAGAGCCCCTGGCACAGCAGATAATCAACGAATGTTTGTTGCATAAATGAACAGTTATGACCAAAATGTGTATGGCCTCCATCTTTGTAAAACAGTGCTTTTTTTCTGACTCATAAAACAATGTGATTATTAACTAAATTTTGAAAAATCTGGAAAGATATAAGAAAGAAAAAGCATCAATCTTCCTACTACCCAAAGGTAATTACTGTGTAACCTTTTTACGGTTTTCTTCTCAGCTTTTTTATATGTCCATATGATGTCTACATTTCACAAAACATATATCATTGGTATGATACAATATATGCAGTACTATATTTTGATTATTCCCACTTAAAATTTTGGCAAGCACTGTTCCATGTCATTACATAATCTTCAAAACTATCACTTCTAATAACTACATGACAGTCTATCGTTTGAGGACCTTAAAACATCTTTAACTGGTCCCTATTTTTAGGTATATATTTTTTTAATTTTCGTATTATACAATATATTATAACAAGCAATCCTCTATATAAAGTTTTGCCTGAATTCACTTCCTTAGCAAAGACTTGAGAGAAATAGCTGTGTCAAACAATTTGAACTTCTAAAAGCTTTTGATAAATATTTTCAAACTGTTCTCCAGGAAGGTTGCATCCTGTAAGCCTCCTACCAGTTGTGAATGATAATGACCTTCTTATTGTAACCCTGCCAGTCCTGGGTGTTTGTGTTTGCATATACATATATTTTTGCTCATTTAATACATGAAATATGGCACCTCGGTTTTGTTTTAATGTACACTTCTCTAATAGTAAGAGCAAATATTTATTAAATATGTGAATCGGCCTTTTTATTTCTTCCTTTGGAATTGTTTATTCAAATACTGGGACAATTCTATTGGGATACTTACTTATTTGCAAGAATTCTCCAGATGTTGTTATTATATTACCTGTCTGACATGATTGCTGTCAATATTTTTCTCCACAATGATTTTCTGCTTTAAAATATATATCATTCACATAGGATAATTTAAAATATACTCAAATCTATCTTTTACTTTGTGATTCTTTCCTTTGATTTTATACTTAGAAAGTCCTTCCCATAAAATCAAATATTTTCATCTAGCCTTTTTTTTCTTTTTCAATTTGTATGTAAGCTTTTCCATTTCTTTGGAATCTAGTTTAGTGAGTCATGTGAGTCAAGGCTCTAAATTGAATGTTTTCCACATACTCAGCCAATTACATCAACTACTTTTGTTACGTAATCTGCACTGTTTCATAATGCTTTCTCCATCACATTTCTATTTACAAAAGCCACCTGGGCCTGTTTCCAGGCATTTTACTCCATTGAAATATCTACCGATTCTTTCACCAGTATTACATGGCTATCACGCCTATAGTTCAATAATTAGATTTGTTTTTATTTCTGGTTGGGCAAATCACCACCTCTACCCTCTCCATAACTCCCACCACCTCCACCTCTCCGCCATCTCTACACCACTTCCATCTCCACCACCATCCCACACCAATTCTACCACCAACAACCACCTCTATCGCCTCCACCACTTCCCTAGCAACCACCACCTTTACCACAATCTCCACCGCCACCACCAACAACGATCACTTCTACCACCTCCACCACCTCTACCACCACCGACCACCTTCACCACCTCCACCACCTCCCCATCACCGCCTCTACCACCTCCACCAATAACAACCACCGCCAGCACTTTCCTATTAACCAACATCTTTACCTTCATCTTCACCATCACCTTTACCACCACCATCACTCCTACCACCTCCACCACTACCACTACCACTACCACCACCTCCAACACACAGCTATTCTTTTGCCAAAAAAATGTGGGCTATTCTCATATAGTTATTCTTCCAGATGGATGTTTGTTGGAACCATTTTGTCAAGCTCCCCCAAATCACAATGCAATAAAACTATATAATTGATCTGAGAAAAATAACCATTTCTTAATATCCATCTTTCTACCCAAGAATAAGTAAGGCATATCCTTCATTTGTGTCTAAGTGAAAATGTATAGCTTTCCAAATAGGTCCTTGCATATCTTCATTACTCCCAAGTATTTCATGTACATTTCCTATTTTTCTTAGGTAATTTGTATTTTTGTGAATTCATGAATAGAATCATTTTCCATTGTATTTTACATTTGGTAAATACTAGCCTTTTGGGTAGCCATTGATTTTTGAAAATATATCTTATAACCAAACACCTTACTGAAATCTCTTATTTGTTCCTTTAGGTTTTAGCTGACCCACTGGATAGCCATCATTCAAAAAAAAAAAAAGACACAATGTCTGATTTCTGCTGGTACTTACATGAAAAGCTTTATTAAATCATATGCATTAAATGATATTTTATTATTTATTTAACAAATCACCTTTAATGAGAAAAATAAAATGACATGAAATTAAGGCCACCCTAGAAATCCAAAATGTCACCTTGTGTCAACACAGGTTGAACCAAATCCACTGTCCTTGGGCACTCAGTCTTGCTATTCGAAGCCACCCAAATGGGCTCTAAGTGAGAGAGACATTAAGTTATCTTCCCTTTGAGTTAAACAGAACAAATAAAACAATCGAGTTGGTGATTATGAATTCTGATAACAGTGGAAGACAAACACACTGGGAACTTGTTACTATAGAAAGAGCAATATGTCTCTTAATTTAACCCTAGAGAAAATGGCCACGATGACTTTCAAAATTAAATAGGTCCACCCACCCAGATATATTCAGAATGTCATTACAAGCTCTTCCATATATGGGTAGATTCCTTTTTCCCCAGGTAAGTGTAAGTTTCCTAGATTTACAAACAGGATAACAATCCCAATTAATTATTAATTCTTCAAATATTTGCTGTGTTTCTATGTTATTGGGAAGGATTAGAGGATTATAGTGAGTCTTAGGGATAGGGACTGTAGAGGACCTGGCACATAAGAGAAACAATAAATATTATTATTATTTTTATTAATCTTTAGAAGGCTAAGAGTCTTTTTATCACTGTCTTCCTGGGTCCTAGCATGGCAAATCAAATACACAAGTCCAATGAATATTTGTTGAGTATCTGTCAACTGACTGATGTATTTTACAAAATCCTCAGTTGCCAGAAAATATTTTGATTCAATTCTTAACTGCTAGCTTAAAACCAATTCCTAGAAGATGCATTTGTTAAAGCCAAGAACACTCTTCTTTTGAAGTCAGAGTGAGATTCTAAATTGCTCTTTTATACAAGTTAGTTTCTGAAAAATCAGACCTTTAAACTGGCACAGAAAAACATTATGAGGGAATTCATTCCTTCACTCATTCATCAAACATTTAATGAGCATCTACTGCATGCAAGACACAAAACAAATGGCCATCACAAAGCTTACAGACATTAAAAGTATAACCAAACAAATAGATTGGTAGTTGAAATTGAGGTAAGTGCTATGGAAGAAAAGAAAGGGGTGATGAGAGAGTTGGATTAGTGGGAAGGCTAGGTCAAAGAAGTGCAAAGGATAAGCAGAACTTTGACTGGCAAAGAATAACGGCAAAGAATAGGAGGAAATAATTGGAATGTTTAAGAAACAGATTGCAGGTCAGTGCGATGGCATTGGGAGGAAGACATGTTGAAGATGAGGCTGGCCCCGTACCCAAGACTTCAGGAGTCTCTGTAATCCGTCCCAGCTGTATGGATGTGTTGTATGCAGGGAATTCACATGATACTGCCTTTTGTGGATGAGAAACTAGAAGGATCAAGAAACCAGGAGGTCTTCTTAGGAAGTTATATTAGTAGCCCAAGTGAGAGATGATGACTTGGAGTTTGATGGTGTTGGTGGTAGAGATGGAATGGAGGCTCCATTGAGATATATTTAGAAAACAAAATTTATAAGACCGTGTGATGGTTTTGGATGTGAAATAAAGGGAATGGAGGTGTCAAAGATGATCCTCGGGCTTCTGGCTGAAGCAACTCCATGGACGATAGTGCCATTTACAAGGATAAGAAAAACTAGAAAGGTGTTAAGTTTGGGATATTTTTGTTGCTGTTGTCATTTTGGTTGTTTTCTTTGGATTTTTGCTCATTTGTTTTGCATTGTGTTGGTGGGGTAGCAAAAGGGAGGAAAACCATATCAAGAAATCAGTTTGGGACAGTACATTATAGATAAGATCTGAATCCTGGATTGTCTGGGTTTCCAGATAAGTGAATCTGTGTAAGTGAGGTACCTCTAAGCTCTGTTCTTCCCTTCACCACGGAAGGGTACATAAACCCTCAAACAGGTTAGTTGTATTAAATTATTTTTAAGGTCTTTTTTGACCTTATCTACTTTACTTTACCTTCTTCTTTTAGGCTGACATAATATTAACATTGTCATTAAAATGGTTCATAGGGATTTTGGGAAGATTAAATGCAATCACATGTTTGAACCTGACTAGCATAATATGGGAGCCCTGGTGTCACAACGGGTCAGCGTTTGGCTGCTAACCAAAAGGTCGGCAGTTCTACTCTGCCCCATAGGGTCACTATGAGTTGGAATCAACTCGACAGCAATGGGTTTGGGTTTTTCGGGTTTAACATAATATGGGGCACATAGTATAGGTTCAATAAACATCCATTTCCCTTCCCCTTATAATGGTCATCACTATTTCCCTGGCGGTTAATACTATAAGTAATCTTCACACTTACCTATTTAGGTATTACTCTTCCTACTTCCAGGTTTGTTTTACAGATGAGGGAACTGAGGCTTGCGAAAGCTAAATAGCTTACCCAAGATCACAGAGATAAGTGTGGAGGAGCTAGAGTTCAAACTCAGCTTTGTCTCATCGAGATGATACCATATCCTAGAACACCCATTTCTAGTACCAGTAGTGTTGGTGTTTTCAATGCGTGCAATGAAAATTCACACTCATCACCAAAGTAATGAGTTGCAATCAATCAATCAATCTCTATCCATTCACAGAGGAACACAAAAATTTTATTCTAAGACCAATGGTATCAATGAACTTGCCATCAACTTCTATTGCTTCCATTAGCAATGCTTCTGCTTGGTACATACGTATTCCAAGTCAAGGATTTACTTAAATGCATTTTTCTCAAGCATTTCCCATTTTATTTTGATGATACTGGCTCATTTTTGCCACCTAAGGAGACCAGAAAAATGAATAGTGTCAGTGTAGAAGTGTCTCTAAACTTCATATTCACAGATGTCCATCCTTTATATCATAAAGAAAAAAATTAAAATGTTGAATACATACAAATGTAGGAGAGAACTTACAGGATCATGTCAATTCCCTGAATGGGATATGCAAATGTAAGGTTGTAGTTAGGGACTGGTTTCATAGAATTCTAATTTAGAAGGAGCCTTTAAAGAGCATCTTGTCCTTCTAGACTCAGGAAAGAGGGTGTACCCTCATGCCACCAAAACAGAGAAGAGAAAAGAAGGTGCAGAGAGGTTCTCTAAGTTCCCTAGGACCCTACGACTATTTCCTGGTAGCATCTTAGCTGAATGCCAGGTTTCCTGATTCCCCACCCCCCCAAACTGTATTCAGTCTTGCAAGCTGTCATCAACTATTAACAATGACACTTCTCTCTGGCTTTATGCCAACTTCTCTTTCTCTTTATTGCCCTGGCCTTGAAACGTCCATCATAAAAAAAAAAAAAAAAAAGATAGCACCAATACTTTCAATGTCCTTTACTGATATGTAATGTTGAGGCATTAACTCATGTCCTATGTTTAAAGCTCCAGCTAAACACGTTTCAAGAGAGGTGATCAGGCTTGTCCTCCAAACCCAAACTGGGCACTGATGGTCCCTGGACTTTTCAAGTTTACCCTCCAGGAAGCCAAAACCGCTCACAATTTTGACAAGAGTTTGGAACCGAGATCCTCTTCCACACTCTGCCCACACCCGTGCCCACAAGCAGAAGTTGGTTCTCTCCATTACAACCCACCACGCGCACACACACATACCGAGGCAAGTAACAAAGGAAAACACAGCCCTATAAAGGCTCAGCTATTGGTTCTTCCAGTCCACACCTGCCAAGAGACAAAAATCATACCGGAATCCTGCCCTGGCAATATGTCCAACACTACTCGGGAGAAACAGGCATCGTGGCACCCCCGGGCGTGCGCGGCTGTATACACAAAAGAACCGGTGCTGGGCTTGCTAGAGGTCCGGGGTACCAGCGCGCTCCCCGGGCTGCTATCTAGGTTTCTTCCCCACGCCCTCTCGCCCAACAGAAAGGAACTACCCTTTATTTGACCCATAGGGATCCCAAGCTGAATGGTAGCGCATGGGGGGTGGGGGGATAGTCCTTGGATCCCTTCCTTCTAAGCAGCCGGTCCCCAGCCTTGGGCATCTCCTAGGAGATGCACAATCGCGCGCTGTCACTGATGTCCTCTTCGCATCCTCTCCCGGCAAAGCAAGATGCCCCGGGTCCCAGCCGCGCGCATCCCCACAAGCGCCCCTCCCCGTGCGGATGTCCACCCAGGCAACCCCGCCAGGCGCGCCTGCCTACCTGGTGGCTGGCTGTCAACGAAGCGCGGTGGCTCATCCCTTTCTTCTCCTCAGCCGCTACATCGCTCCGAGCGCCATGTTCCCGGTCTCCCCGGGCGCACGCTGGGGAACTACTACAAGCTGAGCAGGGGCAAGGGGGGCGGGGGCCAGAGGGAGGGGGTGGGAGGTAGAGCCACAGCTTTCTACTCTCCACCCAAAGCTCCTCCCGCTACTGAGCATGTCCGGCTGCCGGGCTTCGCCCCTAGGAGGACGTGGCAGGAGCACGCGCCACGACTCCGGGTTTTCGTGACAGCCGGGGAGGCGAGCTGGAGCGGCGCAGGCCGTGGAGAAGGGGTGGGTCGGGGGAGTGTCGGCTCGCCCTACAGCAGAGTGCGGGGCACGCAGCCCTTAGCCGGTCACGCTTTTCCCTCTGGCCTCTCCGCGGGGGCAGCTCGTGCGCGCCCTCCCCACACCCTCCGGGTTTGCCGAACTGTTGCGCGTGCAGGACAAGGCCGGGCTGAGCTTCGCTTAAAAAGCCAGCAAGGGGGAGGGGGGGAGGAAGGGCGGAGCCGAAAGGCTGATCAGCTGCTAGCAGTGGGGACCACCTGGACCGGCACTTCTCAAACTTTACTGTGCCTGTGAGTGAAATGTAGATTCTGATTCGGTTCTGGAGAGGGGCCTGAGATCCCACATGTCAAAGAAGCTTCCAAGTGGTGCTGATCCTCCACACTGGGTAGAAACGACCCGGACAACTCCTCATGGGTGGCTTGTGAGTGGCTGTCCCTCAATCAGCTGTCCCAGAAATGGTCTCTGGCCCCACATAGGCCCCTTCTACCTACAGATGACTTGGTAACTCCACAAATGTAGTAGCACCTGGGGTTGCTGTGCCCTCTAATACCGAGCTCTGATGTCCCAGCCCTAACTGGCTACTATCTGGTTTAGAAAATGAGGTCTGGGCCTCTTGCTGCCAACTTTGCTCGTTAGCCACCACTGAACTGCTCCACTAAGTGTGAACCAGTGTGCCTTGCTTGTTCCCCAGTCTGGGCTTCAAAGTGTCAATTTATTGTACATGTAATGATAGGGCTGGGAAGCCCTGGTGATGCAGTGGTTAAGGACTACAGCTGCTACCCCAAAAGTCGGCAGTTCAAATCCACCAGCTGCTCCTTGGAAATCCTATGGGTCAGTTCTACTCTGTCGTATAAGGTAGCAATGAGTCAGAATTGACTCAGTGGCAGTAGGTTTTTTTTTTTTTTTTTTCGGTTTTTACCTGACTAAAAAGAACTGACAGATTCTGATAAAAGGAGGGCAATTTTTGTGCCAAGAGATGACAGGCTTTTCTCTTGAGTGATGCTTGGGCTAAAGCTTCTAACGTATCTTGTGGTTCTACTTAAATCCTCCAGTTACCCATTCCCCTCCCAGCTCCCAAAGGCTCCAGCATCGTCAAGAGTATTCCCTGCCCACACGACAGTGAGAGAAAGACATGAGGAAGCCAGGCATGAATTTTCAACCTTGGAGAACAAATACTAAGAGTAAACAAGTCATACCCTCTTCTGTCCTCAGCTGCCTCAACAATACACTTATGAGCTAGTGCATATGGTATCATGGGAGCCCATAACTGAATAGATAGCAGATTACAAAATGAGGGTTTGTATCTATCAGTACTCTATTATACTCAATAACCATAGACTGTTTTCTCGTTAGTGGTGGAATAGTTATCATTTCCCCTTGTTTGTCTTCTGTTCACTTAAAACCCTCATGCAGCAGCTTCTGTATCAGAACAGGAATTGTGGGCTAAATGGTTGATGACTTTTCTTCCTCAGTACTCCTGTGTATGGTGGGGAAATATATCATGGCATATCGTACACTCATGGTGTACCAATCAGAGGAATAGGAGTCTCCAAACCCATCTCTTTAATTCTCTAAGCTGCACACATAGCCCTAACTACCCACCTACCACCCCCACTGCCACCTGCACCATTATTTGCATAAATATTTTCTATTTTGATTTTTTTGTATGTGAGTGAGCACAGATGCAAAAGAAAACATATTCACAGAGTTATTTATTTGTTGGCTTGGTGGTATCAATTAAAATTATGCTTTGAAATACAGTGCTTTGATCATTTAAAATATCTCTCCTATTATATATAACGCTTGTGTTCATGTGGTTATTTCTACTAGATAAATACTATGATTATTGTTAGCTGCCTCAAATTCATTTTGAAAGTTTGCCAGGTAAAAATTATAAATTAATACTAATAATATTTCTGTAAATACTTTATTGCATTAAGTGCCAAGGGATTTCTTTTTATATAATGTCTTTTCTTGATAAATAAGTGGAACTTAGAGAAGTCATACAGCAAAGTATCTAAGTAGGGCAGAAAATTTAGGAACTTAACTTGTGATTCTGTCTTTTCAACTCGCTGTGTGAACCCGAGAAATTAGTGAGCGTTCTTTCTTACTTTCCTCACTTTTGCAGGCTGGCTTCCGCATGATGCTGGCTCTGAGACAGAGTTTAGCATGCAGGCTGTTGATTAAGGAGTGCCCTTGGGCCCAACACCTATGGCTGAGAGATGGTGGAAGCAAGAGTGGGCACAGGGAGAAGTCAAGCTGTGACACAGGCCGATGACAGGCTTGGCCAACCTCACAGGGAGTTCTGGAGTGAGAGTGGCCCTCAGAGTTCCCCCAAGATGGGCTGAGATGGTCTGGTCTTTGTATCGCCTTGTGAATCATTGCGTATGGGCTGCCCCTGGAAGGGGCTTGAACTTCAGATGAGGCAGCTCCCTGAAGCTGAGGCAGTGGAACTCAACTGATTTGCCAGAAAATTTCAAAAAGTGTAAATTTTTAAATAAGTAATGGCTTTTCTAGCCAGCTCAGGGATTTAAAGGTTGGGCAATAACCTGTAATCAGAAGTTGGAAGTATTTTATCTGATTATTTAGTTGTCTAGGTATATACATTCTTTTTTCTTATGTGAAGAATTATAATCTATTGAGCAGGCATATATTCATTTTCTGCTATTCAAGAAGTCTTTTCTCTGCTATCAAAATCTATAGTTAAAATCTGAAAGCTTTGGGATATTAAATATTAGATTGACCTAGAAGAACATGTTTTTCAATAAAACAGACCTACCCATTGGTCAATATTTCATGAAAAACTGACCTCAACCAATCTTATAAAAAACCTGTGGAAAAATGTACCTCAGCGGTAGTAAACTTAGTAGATGAGTTGAGGAAGATGTTTAAGACAACACACTGGAATCAAGGTTCAGCTTACTCTCCCTACTATTTACTCTCCCCCATGCTGTTAATCAGCAGATAGCTTGTTGTTGTACTGTTAGGTGCAATCTAGTCAGTTCCAATTCATAGCGACCCTATGTACAACTGAGCAAAACACTGCCCAGTCCTGCGCCATCCTCACAATCATTGTTATGCTTAAGCCCGTTGATGGAGCCACTGTGTCAATCCATCTTGAGGCTTTTTCTCTTTTTCGTTGGCCCTCTACTCTACCAAGCATGACGTCCTTCTCCAGGGACTGATCTCTCCTGATAACATGTCCAAAGTATGTGAGACATAGTCTCACCATCCTTGCTTCCAAGGACCATTCTGGTTGTATTTCTTCCAAGACAGATTTGTTCAATCCTTTTGCGGTTCATGGCATATTCAATATTCTTTGCCAACACTACAATTCGAAGGCATCAATTCTTCCTCAATTTGCCTTATTCCTTGTCCAACTTTTGCATGCATATGAGGTGATTGAAAACACCATGGCTTGGATCAGGTGCACCTGAGTCTTCAAGGTGACATCTTTGCTTTTCAACACTTTAAAGAGGTCTTTTGCAGCAGAAGCAAATAGCTGGCATCCTTCAAAGGTCAGTCACAATAATAATGGAACCAGCATGGATTCCAGAAAAGAACTGGGCATTTGCTAGATTATTGGGTTAGAAGAAGAACAGGAGTTGGAAAAGAAGATTTCAACTAACATAAACAAAAAGCTTATAGGATATACATCTGTCTTGGTCATCTAGTGCTGCTATAACAAAAATACTGCAAATGGACGGCTTTAACAAAGAGAAGTTTATTCTTTCACAGTCCAGAGGGCTAGAAATCTGAATTCAGGGCACTGGCTCCAGACGTAGGCTTTCTCTCTTGGTGGGCTCTGGAGGAAGGTCCTTGTCATCAGTCTTCCCTTGGTCTGGGAGCATCTGAGTGCAGGAAGTTCAGGTCCAAAAGACGCGCTCTGCTCCCAGCACTGCTTTCTTGGTGGTATGAGGTCACCAACTCTCTGCTTGCTTCCTTTTCTTCTTGAGAGATGAAAGGTGGTGCAGGCCACACCCCAGGAAAACTCCCTTTACATTGGATCAGGGATGTGACCTGGTAAGGGTGCTACAATCCCACCCTAATCCTCTTAACATAAAATTACAATCACAAAATGGAGGACCACCACAGAATACTGGGAATCATGGCCTAACCAAGTTGACACACACATTTTGGGGGGGACGTGATTCAGTGCATGACAACATCTAAAGGAGAGTTTAGACAAATATTTTCCCATAGTTTCAAAGAAATTAAACATAATATAAACTAATTAAAAATACAAATACCACAAAAGAAATACAAGGATTTAAAAAAACAATAAGACCAAAATGAAAGAGAAATTGTGAGAGTTCAGGAAAAAAACTAAGTTATCAAACCATTTGAAAGATAAAAGCCACATTAGAAATAAGTTTAAGAAATAAGACTAGTCCAGGAGCAGGTGGCTTTACTGGTGAATTATACCAAACTTTGAAGAATGATTAGTACCAACTCTTCTCAAATTCTTCCAAAAAATAGAAGCAGAAGGAACACTTCATAACTCATTCTATGAGGCCAGAATTACCCTGATACCAAAGCCAGATAAAGATATCGCAAGGAAGAACAATGAAAAAATGACATATCAATATCACTTATGAATATAGATGGAAAAAATCCTTAACAAAATACTAGTAAACCAAATACAACAGCTTATTAAAAGGATTATACGTCATTTCCAAGTGGGATTTATCCCCAAAATGCAAAAGAGGTTCAATATAAGAAAATCAATTGATGTAACACACCACATTAATAGAACAAAGTAAAAGTACTCTATTTGCAGATGTTATGATCTTATATATGGAAAATCCCAAAGAATCTATAAGAAACTTACTAGAGCTAATAAATGAATTCAGAAAAGTTCCAGAGTAAATATCAACATGGAAAAATCAGTTGTGTTTCTGCACAGCAGCAATGAACAAGCTGAAAAGGAAATTAAGAAAATAATCCCATCTAAAACAGCATCTAAAAGAATAAAATAGCTAGGCATAATTTTTTTTTTTTTTTTGTAGAGGCATAAATTACTCATGGACGTGAAAGATTTATACACTGAATATTATAAAATATTACTGAAAGAAAAAGAAGACCTAAGTAAATTGAAAGATATCTTATGTTCATAGATTGGAAGACTTAACCAAAGTACTCTTCAGATTTGACACAATCCCTGTCAAAATTCCAACAGCTTTTTTTCTAGAAATAGGAAAGTCGATCCTCAAATTCATATAGAATTGCAAGAGACCCTGATAGCCAAAACAGTTTTGACAAAGAAGAACAATGTAAGAGGACCCACACTTCACAATTTCAAAATGTTCTATAAAGCTATTGTAATCAAAACAATGTGGTACTGGTATAAGGCTAGACATACAGACCAGTGGAATTAAATTGAAAATTCTAATTCTAATGCATCTATGGAAAATTGATTTTAGACAAGGACGCTAATTTCATTCAATGGTGAAAGAACAGTCTCTTCAACAAATGGTGCTGGGACAACTGGATCTCCACATGCAAAAGAGTAAAATTTGACCCATATAGCTTATCATATACCAAAATTAACTCAAAATGTCTCAATGACCAAATTATAAGAACTAACATCATAGAACTCTGAAAATAAAACATAAAGATAAATTTCAAGACTTTGTTTTTGACAATGGATTCTTATATATGACATCAAAAGTATGAGCAATAAAGGAAAAAATAGACTTCATCAAAATTAAAAACTTATGTGCATCAAAAGACTTTATCAAGAAAGCGGAGAGTAAGCAGGGCCAAGATGGTGGAGTAGCCAGATGCTTCCAGTAGGCCCTCTTACAACAAAGACCCGAAAAAAATGAGTGAATCGATTACATGTGACAATCTAGGAGTCCTAAACATCAAAGGCAAAGTTGAGGCATCAGACTGAGCACCAGGGGAAGGGAGAGACAGTTCAGAAGCAGCAAGGAGTTGCCAGACCTGACCTGGCAGGAACCGGCACCCCACAGGCCAGATCCACTGGCATGGTGCGAGCGTGGTGAGACAAACAGTGGTGCTCGGGATGTGTTTTCCACATTGGGAGAGATGAGGCAGCGGAGGGTTCACTCATGCCTCCAGGGTCAGCAAAGAGAGGTGCTCTCAGCATAAGTACTTGCATCTAATCTACTCTCCAGACCAAAAAAACACCCCTTTGGAAAAAACTCTCTCATTTAACTGACCCCTCCTTGCTCTACACTGGGTCTTGAGCCAGCTTCAGTGATAGTTGCTTTCCCTGAGCTGAAGTAAGATTTGCCATGCACCTGAGCCATCCTCCCAGCCTTGGAAAAGGAACAAACTAACAAACAGGGGGAAAAAAATAATCTGCCAGCTCCCCTAGGCAGTGAACTCAGGGTAGAAATAGCTCCTTTACCTAGGCACAGGCATAAGTGGTCCACAGATTTTGAATGCCTTTCAACCCTACCTAGAACTGTGTGGGTCCATTTCAACAGCGCAGGTCCTCATTAGCATAGTACAACAGTGTATATACCTGAAGTCTAACTTCAACTGTTTTAGCTATAAGGTGGTGAGGCATGTTCACGACATTTGATACCACTCTGCCTATTATGCAGGGTCCTCACCTACCCACAACAGGAACCTGAGGACTAGTGGCTCCACCCACAACACCTAGCCATTCATGATAGGGGTCCAAGAATAAGTGATGCTTACTAGTCCTTACAGCCAATGGCATTGGGTGCCCATAGTCTGGCTGCAAAGTTCTCCCACCTAGGCACTCTAGGGAGCAGGGACACGCTTTCCTCACAGACACTCAGGGGCAGTTGTCAGTCCACTGCCTTGCTCAGTGCATGACCCCCTACTGTACCCAGATACCTGTGCCTACACCAATCACCCCTGCTCATCTAAGACTGTAGGTGAGAACCTGTACCACGCACTTGGTGACCGACTACTTGGACACCTGAGCTGAATCCATACAAGAAAAGTAAACAGGCTCCTGGGCTCATATAGCTAGTAACAGCTCTAATCACCAGGTGACAGGACATTAGAGCTTCAAAGACACCAATAATCAAAGTAGCTCACTTGAGCAGCCTATTTGGGCATATCAAAACAAAACAAAACACAAAGCTAGGACACAGTAAGCAAACATAAAATAAATAAATACAATAACTTATTGAAGGCTTGGAGACAACAGTCAATATTGAATCACATAAAGAGGCAGACCATGATGGCTTGAGCAAGCTCCCAAAACAATCAAGAAATCTTCTGGATGAAGAAAACTTCCTGGAACTACCAGAGGTGGAATACAAAAGATTAATATACAGAATTCTTCGGGAGATCAGACAAAATACAGAACAAGCCAAGGAACACACAAACACAGCATTAGAGAAACTTACGAAGATTAGGCAAGAGCATAATGACAAATTTAATAGGCAGCAAGAATCCATAGAGAGACAGCAAACAGAAATTCAGAAGATTACCAATAAAATTACAGAATTAAACAACTCAATAGAAAGTCAGAGGAGCGGAATGAAGGAAGTAGAAATCAGAATTAGTGAGACTGAAGATAAAGTACTTGACTCTGACATATTTGAGGAAAAATCAGATAAAAGAATTTTTAAAAATGAAGAACCTGAAGAATTATGTGGGACTAGATCAAGAGAAATAACTTACGAGTGATTGGAGTGCCAGAACAGTGGAGGATACCAGAAAATGCAGAGAGAATTCTTGAAGATTTGTTGGCAAAAAACTTCCCTGGTAACACAAAAAATGAGAAGATATCTATCCAAGATGCTCATTGAACCCCACACAAGGTAAATTCCAAAAGAAAGTCACCAAGACATATTATAATCAAACTTGCCAAAACCAAAGATAGAGAGAATTTTAAGAGTGGCTAGGGATACACAAGAAGCCACCTAGATAGGAGAGTCAATAAGACAAAGCTCAGACTACATAGCAGAAACCATGCAGGCAAGATGGCAATAGGATGACATATATACAGCCTTGAAGGAAAAAAATTGCCAGCCAAGAATTATATATCCAGCAAAACTATCGCTCAACTATGATGGTGAAATTAGGACATTTCCAGATAAAAAGTAGTTTAGGGAATTTGCAAAAACAAAACCAAAATTACAAGAAATACTAAAGGGAGTCCTCCGGTTAGAAAGTCAATAATATCAGATAACAACCCAAAACTAGAACACAGGACAGAGTAACCAGATATCAAACCAAAGACGGAAATCACAAAAATAAATCAAAACAAAAATGCTCAAAACAGGGAAACAGACATTATTATGTAAAAGATGACAACACTAAATCAAAAAAGAGGGACTAAAAAATTTACTCATAGATCTTTCATATGGAGAGGAGGTCAAAGTGATATAAAGAAATAAAAGTTTGTTTTAAACTTAGAAAAATAGGGGTAAATAGTAAGGAAAGCACAAAGGAAACTAACAATCCTACACATTAAAATAAAAAATAAGAAAAACATAAAGACTCAGCAAGTAAAAAAACAACAAAAATGGAAAAGACAATATATAAAGAAAACCTATTCAGCACAGAAAATTAAGTGAAAAACAAAAACTGTCAACAACACACACATCAAAATGACACCGCTAAACTCATACCTATCAATAATTACACTGAAAGTAAAAATGGACTAAGTACACCAACAAAGAGACAGAGAGTGGCAAAATGGATTAAAAAAAAAAAAGATTCATCTATATGCTGCCTACAAAAAACACTCTTTAGACTTTTAAAGAAACAAACTAAAACTCAAAGGATAGAAAAAAAAATTATCAAGCAAACAACAATAAAAAAAGAGCAGCAGTGGCAATGTTAATTTCCGACAAAATGACTTTAAAGTTAATCTACCACAAAGGATAAGGAAGGACACTGTATAATGATTAAAGGGTCAATATACCAGGAAGATATAACCATAATAAATATTTACACGCTCAATGACAGGGCTCCAAAATACATAAAACAAACTCTAACAGCATTGAAAAGAGAGATAGACAGCTCCACAATTATAGTAGGAGACTTCAATACACCACTTCTGGTGAGGACAGAACATCCAGAAAGAAGCTCAATAAAGACATGGAAGATCTAAATGCCACAATCAACCAACTTGACCTCATAGACATATATAGAACACTGCACCCAACAGCAGCCAAGAATACTTTGTTTTCCAATGCACATGAAACACTCACCAGAAGAGACCACATAGTAAGCCATTAAGCAAGCCTTAACAGAATTCAAAGCACCAAAATATTACAAGATATCTTTTCTGACCATAAAGCCATAAAAGTAGAAATCAGTAAAAGAAAAGGCAAGGAAAAAATCAAACACATGGAAAGTGAAAAACACTTTGCTCAAAAACTACTAGATTATACAAGAAATTCAAATGGAATAAAGAAAATTCATAGAATCAAATAAGAATGAAAACACTTCCCACCAGAACCTTTGGGAAATAGCAAAAGCAGTGCTCAGAGGTCAATTTATATCAATAAATGTACACATACAAAAAGAAGAAAAGGCCCAAATCAAAGGATTATCCTTACAACTTGAACAAATAGGAAGAGAGCAGCAAAAGAAGCCCTTGGGCACCAGAAGAAAGCAAATAATAAAAATTAGAGCAGAATTAAATGATATAGAGAAGAGAAAAACAACTGAAAGAGTTAACAAGACCAAAAACTGGACCTCTGAAACAATTAACAAAACTGATAAACCAGTGGCCAAAATGACAAAAGAAAAAAACGAGAGGAACCAAAAGACCCAAATAAGAAATGAGATGGGAGGTATCACAACAGACCCAGCTGAAATCAAAAGAATCATAACAGAATAGTATGAAAAATTGTACTCTAACAAATTTGAAAACCTAGAGGAAATGGACAAATTTCTGGAAACACACAACCTACATAAACTAACACAAACAGAGATAGAACGACTAAATAAACCTATAATGAAAGAAGAGGTTGAAATGCTAATTAAAAAACTCACAACAGAAAAAAAGCCACAGCCCTCATGGCTTCACTGGAGAATTCTACCAAACTTTAAGAGAAGAGTTAATATCACTATGGATAAAGGTATTTTAGAGCATAGAAAAGGATGGAATACTCCTAAACTCATTCTATGAAGCCAGCATAACCCTGATACTAAAACCAGGTAAAGATACCACAAAAAGAGAAAATTACAGACAAATATCCCTCATGAACTTAGACACAAAAATCCTCAACAAGATTCTAGCCAATGGAATTCAAAAACATATCAAAATAAATAATTCACCATGACCAAGTGGAATTCATACCAGGTATGCAGGGATGGTTCAACATTAGAAAAACACTCAATGTAATCCATCACATAAATAAAACAAAAGACAAGAATCACATGATCTTATAAATTGATGCAGAAAAGGCACTTAACAAAGTTCAACATCCATTCATGATAAAAAAACTCTTAGCAAAATAGGAATAGCAGGAAAATTCCTCAATATGATAAAGGGCATTTATACAAAGCCAATAACCAACATCATCCTAAATGGAGAGAGTCTGAAAGCATTTCCCTTGAGAATGGGAACCAGACAAGTATGCCCTTTATCACCACTCTTATTCAACATTGTGCTGGAAGTCCTAGCCAGAGCAATTAGGCTAGAAAAAGAAATAAAGTGCATCCAAATTGTTAAAGAAGAAGTAAAAGCATTTCTATTTGCAGATGATATGATCTTATACACAGAAAATCCTACAGAATCTACAAGAAAACCACTGGAACTAAAGCAGGAGTTCAGCAGAGTATCAGGATACAAGATAAACACACAAAAATCAGTTGGATTCCTCTATACCAACAAAGAGAACATTGAAGAGGAAATCACTAAATCGATTCCATTTACAATAGCCCCCAAGAAGATAAAATACTTAGGAATAAATCTGGTCGGAGATGTAAAAGGCCTATACAAAGAAAAACTACAAAACACTCCTGCAAGAAACCAAAGGAAAAACCGTATGTGGAAAAACATACCTTGCTTGTGGATAGGAAGACTCAACATTGTGAAAATGTCTATTCTACCCAAAGCGATCTATAGATACAGTTCAATCTGATCCAAATTTCAATGGCATTTTTTAATGAGGTGGAGAAACAAATCACCAACTTCATATGGAAAGGGAAGAGGCCCCTGATAAGTAAAGCATTACTGAAAAAGAAGAACAAAGTGGGAGGTGTCACGCTCCCTGACCTTAGAATATATCATACCACCGCAGTAGTCAAAACAGCCTGGTACTGGTACAACAACAGATACATATACCAATGGAACAGAATTGAGAATCCAGACATAAATTCATCCACCTACGGGCAGCTGATATTTGACAAAGGCCCAAAGTCAGTTAAATGGGGAAAAGATAGTCTCTTTAACAAATGGTGCTGGCATAACTGGGTATCCATCTGCAAAAAAATGAAAGAAGACCCATACCTCGCACCATGCACAAAAATGAACTCAAAATGGATCAAAGACCTAAACATAAAATCTAAAATGATAAAAATCATGGAAGAAAAAATAGGGACAATGCTAGGAGCCCTATTACATGGCATAAACAGTATACAAAACATTACTAATAATGCACAAACACCACAAGAGAAACTAGATAACTGAGAGCTCCAAAAAATGAAGCACTTATGCTCATCCAAAGACTTCACCCAAAGAGTAAAAAGACAGTCTACACACTGGGAAAAAAATTTTGGCTACGACAAATCTTATCAGTGCCTAATCTCTAAATCTGCAAGACACTGCAAAACCTCAACAACAAAAAGGCAAATAATCCAGTTAAAAAATGGACAAAGGATATGAACAAGCACTTCACCAAAGAAGACATTCAGGCAGCTAACAGATACAAGAGCAAATGCTCACAATCATTAGCTATTGGAGAAATGCAAATGAAAACTACAATGAGATATCATCTCACCCCAACAAGGCTGACATTAATCCAAAAAACACAAAATAACAAATGTTGAAGAGGTTGTGGAGAGATTGGAACACTTATACATTGCCGGTTAGAATGTAAAAATGGTACAACCACTTTGGAAATTGATTTGGCATTTCCTTAAAAAGCTAGAAATAGAACTACCATAAGATCCAGCAATCCCACTCCTTGGAATATATCCTAGAGAAATAACAGCCCTCACATGAATAGATATATGCACACCCATGTTCATTGCACACTGTTTAGCAAAAAGATTGAAATAACCAAGGTGCCCATCAACGGATGAATGGATAAACAATTAAGGCATATTCACACAATGGAATACTATGCAAAGATAAAAAAAAAAAAGATGAATCTGTCAAAAATCTCATAACATGGAGGAACCTGGAAGGCATTACGCTGAGTAAAATTAGCCAGTCACAAAAGGGCAAATATGGTATGAGACCACTATTTTAAGAACTCAAAGAAAGGTTTAAACACAGAAGAAAACATTCTTTGATGGTTTCGAGGGTGGGGAGGGAGGAAGGGAGGGAGAGGAGTATTCACTAGATAGTAGACAATTATTTTAGGTGAAGGGAAGAACGATACACAATATAGGGGAAGTCAGCACAACTGAACTAAACCAAAAGCTAAGAAGTTTCCTGAGTACAACCAAACACTTTGAGGACAGAGCAGCAGGGGCGGGAGTCTGGGGACCAAAGCTTTCAGGAGACATCTAGGCCAATCGGCATAACAAAGAGTATTAAGAAAATGTACTGCATCCCAGTTAGGTGAGTTGTATCTGGGGTCTTAAAAGTGAGCAAGCAGCTGTCTAAGATGCATCAATTCTTCTCAACCCACCTGATGCAAAGGAGAATGAAGAACAGCAAAGACAGAAGGAAAATATGACCCCAAGAGACAGAATGGGCCACATAAGCCAGAGACTCCATCAGCCTCAGACTGGAAGAACTAGATGGTGACCACCTACCACCAATGACTGCCCTGACCGGGAACACAACAGAGAATCCCTTGTGGAGCAGAAGAAAATTTGGATGCAGACCTCAAATTCTAGTAAAAAAAAAAACATGCTTAATAGTCTGACTGAGACTGGAGGAACCCTAGATGTCATGGTCCCTGGACTATCTGTTAACCCAGTGCCGTCGAGTCGATTCCGACTCATAGCGACCCAAAATGGTTTTAGCCCAAAGCTAAAACCATTCCTGTAGCCAGCTCTTTAGACAAAGATTACAGTGGACTATGAGATATAAAATGATACTGGCGAAGAGTGTGTTTCTTAGCTCAAGTAGACACATGAAACTATGTGGGCAGCTCCCGTTTGGATGTGAGATGAGAAGGCAGAGGAGACAGGAGCTGGTTGAAAGGACTTGAGAAATACAGGGCAGAGAGAAGGAGTGTGCTGTCACATTGTAGGGAGAGCAACTAAGGTCACATAAGAATATGTGTACCAGATTTTGTATGAGAAACTGACCTGAATTGTAAAGTTTTACTTAAAGCACAATTAAAAAAAAAAGTGAAAAGGCAACCTACAAAATAGGAGAAAATATTTGGTAACCATATACAACTCAACAACAAAGTGACAAAAATCCCAATGAAAAAAAACAAATGACTTGAATCAATATTTCTCCAAAGATATACAATTGGCCAATAAACACATAAAAAGATGTTCAATGTCTTTAGTCATTAAGGAAATGCAGATGAAAACCCCAATTAGATACCACTCCCCTCCATTGTAGGATGGCTGTTATCAGAAAAACAGAAAATAACAAGTGTTGGTGAGCATATGAAAGAATTGAAACCCAAATGCATTTCTGATGGGAATGTAAAATGGTGCAGCTGTGATGGAAAACAATTTGGCACTTCCTCAACAAATTATACATAAAATTGCCATATGACCCAGCAAGTCTACTCCTAGGCATATATCCAAAATCTTGAAAGCAGGGACTCAGACAAATACTTGTAAGTGAATGTTTGTTGCCACTTCATTCACAATAGCCAAAAGGTGGAAACAATTCAAGTGTTCATCAGCAGATGAATGGATAAACAAAAAGCAAAATGTGGTATATCCATACAATGGAATATTATTCAGCCATAAAGACAAACGAAGTTCTGATACATGATACAACATGGCTAAACTTTGAAAATATTATGCTCAGTGAAATGCACAAAAGGATAAATATTGTATGATATCACTTATATTAAAATATCTAGACCAGGTAAATGCACAGAGACAAAAATTTATCTGTAGTTACAAGGGACTGAGAGCGGAGGAAAGTGGAGAGTTATTGCTTAATGAATACTGAATAGATTGTGTTTGGGTGATGAAAAACCTGGGGGAACAGATAGTGGTAATGATTATATATTATATATTATATATATATAATATATTATGGTGAATGTAAATTGTACACTTAAAATTGGTTACGATGGCAAATTTTGTGTTATGGCTATTTTACTATGATAAAATGAAAAGAAAAAAGACTAACTGAACTGCAGACACAGTGATAGACAGTACTTAGATATGAGGTAATAAAGTATAAAACCTATCATGGTAAAATGATATGGAAGACAAACAAACAAACACACGTGCAACCAGTAGTCTACTGGAGCTGCCCTGCACCAGCTTGCGAGAGCTAATTAGTATCTCTGTCTAACTCCACTTTCGGTAACGTCACCTTGGTAGACTGAAATCAGTGGTGGAATTTATACTATCTGAATCTGTGAACACTACAAATCAGAGCTTTGTGTTTGTTTCCAGAGAGCCAATTGTTGAACATTTACAATCTTTCTCAAAATAAAACTGAATGAAATATAAAAAAAAAGCAATCAAAGATATAATAGAAGTTGATTTTCTGAAATAAAGTCTTAAATCTGCAGTACAAAATAAAACAGTTGTCCTGTGGCAGGAGGTGGGGGCGGGGAATCAATACAGAGCAACTAACCTCAAAGCACAATCGGGTCAAGTTATAGAACTACAAAGACAAATAATCTTTGGGGCATCCAGGCAGAAAAGGTAAGCTACGTTCAAGAAAAAGAAAATTAGGCTGCGTTTAGATTTCTTCACAGCATTCCAGCATGACTGAGGGAAAGTTCTGAGGATACAAAAGAGTGACCCAAGTATGTTTGTTTTGCCTAGCCGGGCTGTTTTTTAAGTTTTTAAGTCAATGGTTAATTGGTTCAAACATATAAGAAATCAAGATATATAACAGACCTGAACCTTTGAAAAAAACTCTACCTCATCATGAAGTCCACTCATTTAAGACATCAATTAATTAAAAAGAAATAAATAAGAAACTTCAAGAATATTGAAGCCACGGTGAAGTGTTGTGATAATGATGAACAAATCTATTTTTAAACGAATCTAAGTCTGAAAAACTAAGTATTTAGGGGTATTAGAGCAGAACATAAATATCAAAAACCTTGTCAATGGAAACATTTTTGTGTAACTCACTAAAACCTAGAGGTAGTGAAGTTTTAGGGAACTTTAAGTGCAATAATTTCTTTGTCTTCCTCAGCAAAGGTCAATAAATATCATTAAAGTTGACGCAAACAGAATAACAACAAAAAAAACCACCTCCAATCTCATCATGGTTTTTTGCAGTCTGTTTTTCTTACGTCAGAGTATATTTTCTCACTCATGTTGTGAAGAAACATTTTTTCTGAAATTCAGAAGTTACTTCAGGTATACTTTAGTTTTTCATTCCATTTCCTTTTAGAAAGATTAAATATAATTTAGTTTTAAAGTATCGTGCATGGTACTATCCATATATAAAAAGAAGTCTATTTTTCCTATTTATCACCACTTCACATTTTTAAATATATGGGAAATTTTTTGGAAAATTATTTATTGCAGGGTATTTCTGACAGAATTGATGCCTTTGAATCATGGTGCTGGTGAAGAATGTTGAATATACTGTGGACTGACAGAAGAATGAACAAATCTGTCTTGGAAGAAGTACAGCCAGAATGCTCATTAGAAGAAAGATGGTGAGACTTTGTCTCACATGCTTTGGACATGTTATCAAGAGGGACCAGACCCTGAAGAAGAACATCATGCTTGGTAAAACAGAAGGTCAGCAAAGGATAGGAAAACCCTCAATGAGATGGATTGACACAGTGGCTGCAACAATGGGCTCAAACATGGAAACAATTACAAGGATTGCACAGGACCGGGCAGTGTCCCCTTCTGTTGTATGCAGGGTCACTACGAGTTGGAGCTGACTCAATGGCACGTAACAATTTCTGACAGGAAGAATTTGCTTGATTATTTACTCACTATTCTGCAGTTTTCCAAATCACTTGCATTTTTAAAACAATGAATAACATGTTTTTTAAAAACTAAATAAGTCATTATCCTTCTAAAAAAATCTCAACAATATTATTCTTTTTTGTGATGTATTGCCACATTGCAGAATATAAACATGGGATGAAAATAGATAATTAAAATAAATTTGGAATAAAGACACAAATCACCAATATTGGGAATGCAATAAGAGATATACTAAAAATCCTCTAGCCATTAAAAGGACAATATGTGAGTACTAAGAACAACTTTATGGTCAGAAATTTGACAACTTTGGAGAAATTTACCACCTCCTCAAAATTCATTAGTTACCAAAACTTAAAAAGATGAAATACATAATCTAAAGAATCATTAAAATTGAATTTATAATTAAAAAGCTTCCCCAAAAGAAATCTCTAGGCCCAGACAGTATCACTGGAGAACTCTATCAAACATTTAAAGAAAATTAACACCACTTTTGCATAAACTCTTCCAGAAAATAGAACCGGGAACACTTTATAACTTATTTTATGAGGCCAGCATTACCCTGATACCAAAACCAGATAAATGCAGTATATACAAAGGAAAGAGGGGGAAATATAGATCAATATCTCTCATTTTAAGTTTGATTAAATATTAGCAAACTGAATCTAACAATGTTTAAAAAGAACTATGCACCATGATAAAATGAGGTTTACCAAATGCAGAATTGATTCAACATTCAAAAATAAATCAATGTAACTCGCCACGGTAAAAAACAAAAATAATATAATCTTATAAATGGACACAGAAAAAAAGCATTTGACAAAATCAAACACCTATTTACACTAAAAATGCTCAGCAGGTTAGGAATAGAGGGGAATTACCTTGACTTGCTAATGGGCACCTACAATAAAGCTCCAGCTAACAGCATACTTAATAGTGAAAGAAGATACCTGTTCTCACAACCCTTACTCAACATTCAAGAAACAAAAAACAAAATGCTTGATGTTGACTCCAACTCATAACGACTTCATATGTGTCAGAGCAGAACTGTGCTCCACAGGATTTTCAGCAGTTGATTTTTCAGAAGCAGATCACCAGGACTTTCTTTCAAGGCACTTCTGGGTGGACTTGAATCTCCATTCTTTCAGTTAGCTGCCTAGTACATTAACCATTTTCACCACCCAAGGACTCCTTACTCATCATAGTATTGGAAATTGTAGATACTGTGATAAGGCAAGAAAAATAAATAGTAGCCATCAGATTGGAAAGGAAGAGATACAATTGTCTCTATCTGCAGATGCTATGATGGTCTTATCTAAAAAATTCCAAGGAATCTGCAAAATAACGCACAAAACTCATAAGTGATTTCAGCAAGGCAAGGCTACAGTATACAAGATCAACACACACACATGCAGAAAGTAATCACATTTCTATACATTAACCATGAATATGAGGAAGGTAAAATTTAAAACATAATACAATTTACAATTGCTTCAAAGAAAATGAAACAATTAGTGCTGGCAAAACTGGATGTCCATCTGCAAAAAAATGAAACAGGACCCATGCCTCATACCACACACAAAAACTAATTCAAAATGGATCAAAGGCCTAAATAGAAAACCCAAAACTACAAAGATCATAGAAGAAAAAATAGGATCAACTCTAGAGACCCTAATACATGGCATTAACAGGATACAAACCATAACTAAGGACATACAAACTCCAGATGATAAGTTAGATAACTGGGATCTTCTAAAAATTAAACCCTTAATCGTCAAAAGACTTCACCAAAAGAGTAAAAAGAGAACTTACAGACTGGGAAAAATTTTTTGGCTATCACAAATCTAACAAAGCTCTAATCTCTAAAATCTACAGGAAAATCCAACATCTGTACAACAAAAAAGGCAAATAATCCAATTAAAAAATGGACAAAGGAAATAAACAGACACTTCAGCAAAGAAGACATTCAAGCAGCTAACAGACTCATGAGAAAATGCTTGTGGTCATTAGCCAATAGAGAAATGCAAATTGGAACCACAATGAAATACCATCTCACGCTGGCCGTACTGGCACACATCAAAAAAACAGAAAATAAGAAATGTTGGAGAGGCTTCGGGGAGATTGGAACTCTTAAGCACTGCTAGTGGAAATGCAAAACGGTACAACCATTTTGGAAAACGATATGGTGCTTCCTTAGAAAGCTAGAAATAGAAATACTGTATGATTTAGCAATCCCATTCCTACAAATATCTCCTAGAGAAATGAGAGCCATCACACGAATAGACATATGCACACCCATGTTCATTGCAGCATTGTTCACAATAGCAAAAAAAAAAATGGAAATAACCTAGATGCCCCTCAACAGATGATTGGATAAACTAACTATGATACATACACACAATGGATACTACACAACGATAAAGAACAATGATGAATCTGCGAAGCATCTCACAACATGGATGAATCTGGAGGGCATTATGCTGAGTGAAATAAGTCAATCACGAAAGGACAAATATTGTATGAGACCAGTATTATAAAAACTTATGAAAAGGTTTACACACAAAAAGAAACAATCTTTGATGGTTATGAGGGAGGGGAGCAGTGGTGATGGCAAAATACTAAGCAGACAATAGATAAGTGGTAACTTTGGTGAAGAGTAAGACGGTACACAATACTGGGGAAGCCAGCACAACTTGTAGAAGGCAAAGTCATGGGAGCTCTAAAGACACATCCAAACTCCCTAAGGGACCGAACTACTTAGTTGAGGGTTGTGGGGACCATGGTCTTGGGGAACATCTAGCTCAATTGGCATACCAGAGTTTATAAAAAAGTGTTCTACATTCTACTTTGGTGAGTAGTGTCTAGGGTCTTAAACGCCTGTGAGCAGCCATCTAAGATATTCCACTGGTCTCATATCTTCAGGAGCAAGGGAGAATGAAGAAAACTAAAGATACAAGAAAAAGATTAGTCCCAAGGCCTAATGGACCACAACTACCCCAGCCTCCACCAGACTGAGTCCAGTACAACAAGATGGTGCCTGGCTACCACCACTGACTGCTCTGACAAGGATCACAACAGAGGGTCCCAGACAGAGCAGGAGAAAATGTAGAATGAAATTATAAATCACAAAAAATGACTAGACTTACTGGCCTGACAGAGACTGGAGAAACCCTGAGAGTATGGCCCCTGACACCCTTTTATCTCAGCAATGAAATCACTCCTGAGGTTCACTCTTCAGTCAAAGATTAGACAGGCCCATAAAACAAAATGAGACCAAAGGGGCACACCAGCCCAGAGGCAAGGACTAGAAGGCAGGAGGGACATGAAAGCTGGCAATAAGGAACCCAAGGTCGAGAAGAGAGAGTGTTGACATGTTGTAGGGTTGTTAACCAGTGTCATAAAACAATACGTGTACTGACTGTTTAATGCGGAGATAGTTTGTTCTGTAAACTTTCATCTAAAGTAAAATTAAAAAAAAAGAAAAGAAAATGAACTAATCAGGTATACACTTAACAAAACACGGATAGGATCTGTCTGCAGAAAATTACAACATAGAAGTGAAACAAATCAAAGACCTAAATAAATGGAAAGACATACCATGTTCATGTGATGGGAGACTCAGCATAGTAAAGATATCAATTCTCCCCAAGCTGACCTGTAGATCCAATGCAATTCCTATCAAAATTCCAGCATAGTTTTTTATTGGTATAGACAAGCTTATTTTAAAATTTATATAGAAAGGCACAGACCGTGCAATAACTAAAACAATTTGATAAAGAAGAATAAAGTGGAAGGGATCACTCTACTTGATAGGAAGATTTAGTCTATAGCTACAGTAATCAAGACAGGATGGTATTTGGTGAAAGAACAGACAAGTAGACCAAAGAAACATAACAGAGTACACAGAAATAGACCTACACCAAAATGACCCACTGAATTTTGCCAAAGTTGAAAAGCAGTTCAATGGATAAAGGATAGCTTTTTCAACAAATGGAGCTGGAATAATTGGACATACGTAGACAAAAAAATGAACCTGTGCCCAAAATGTAAAACATAAAACTATGAAACTTTTAGAAAATGGGTTGGAGACAAGAACAGACATTTCACTGAAGGATGTATGTATATATATATATATATATATATGGCAAATAAGCACAGGAAAAGATGTTCAACATCATTAGATATCAGAGAAATGCAAATTAAAACCCCAAAGAGATATCACCACATATCTATCAGAATGGCTAAAATAGAAAATAACGACAACACTAAAAGCTGCTGAGGATGTGGACAAACTGGATAATTCATACATTGCTTTTAGGACTGGAAAGTGGTGCAGCCGCTCTGGAAAACAGGTGGAGAGTTTCTTATAAAACTACGTACGTAATTGTTGTATGACCCAGCAATTGTATTCTTGGGCATTTATCTCAGAGAAATTAATCTTCTGCTCAAATAAAAGCATGTACAAGAGTGTTCATGGCAGCTTTATTTGTTGGCAGACAAAACCTAGAAACATTCCAGATATCATTCAGCAGGTAAATGGTTAAACAAACTGTGATAAATATATACTATGGAATACTACTCAGCAATAAAAAGAAACAAACTATTGATCCATGCAAAACTTGCATGAATCTCCAGGGAATTATGCTGAATGAAAAAAGCCAATACCACAAGGTTACATACTGTATGATTCAACCTTTAATTTTTCTAAATGGCAAAATTTTAGAAATGTAGAACAGACTGGTGGTTTCCAAGGGTTCGAGAAGAGTTGAGGGTATGGGAAGATGTGGTTATAAAAAGAGCAACAAGATGGATCACTGTGGTTTTAATCCTGTTGTATACCTTGACTGTAGTGGTAGATAAAAGTACTTAGACAGGTGATTTAATTGTATAGATCTACACACGTTCACACACTCACAAACAAAATTAGTGCAAGTAAGACTGGGAATATCTGGATAATAAATAGAATCAATGAATTGTGTCTATGTCAATATCCTGGTTGTGACATTATGCTAGTCACAGCAATTTCCCTAGAACTGACTGCCCATTTGTGAACATCTTTCTCTTAGTCTCTCACTCTTAATAAATAGTTGATCTCTTTATTGTCAAAGTCTTTTTGTTTTCAACAGTGACCAGTGCCTAGTTCAGAGTTTGGCATATAGGACTGGGCTGTCTAACATGGTAGCCATTAGAGGTTTTCTGCTTATATGTCATTTACAATATCATGATAAAAGAAAGAATTTACAGTAGTGGCTTTACTGTAGTGTAGAAGAACTAGTCACATGGAATATATAAAGCTTTAGAGATACAGGTCATGGGAAAAAGAAACTTTTAGGTTAAACATCATCTGTGACTTCAAAGTGAGTAAGGTCCTTAGGGAAAAAGAAGGCACATTCTTGAGGTTTGTTGGTTTGCAGGGGTATGTTGAATAAGACATCCAGAAGTCTTGGAGTGTTGACCAGACTTCTGGGGAGTTGTTTAATTTTAACAACACCCAAAAATGAACCCTTGCCTTCCAGGAGCTCACAGTCTACTTGAAGGGCTAGTAAAAAGTATTAATAATTACAAACTAAAAAAAAAAAAAAAATTTTTTTTTTTGTATGCCAGTGTAGGATTGTTCAAAGGTATTTTGAGAACAAAAAGCATGGACACCTAACACAGCTTGTGTTAGAGAGATCATTAGAAAATGCTTGCAAAATGAAAGACCCTTGAGTTGAGTCTTCAAGGGCAATCAAAGTAGAGCAGATGAGTTAAGGCAAGACTGGGTAGGAGAGATATTGTCCCAGGCAGAGGGAGCAGAATTTAGAAATACATGCAGATCTGAAGGATATTCATGAAAAGCAAGTGTTTGGTATGTTAGGGCAAAGTCAGTGTACCTGGAGAGATAAGAAGGTGCTGGTTGGTGAAGGGTCTCAGATGTCATGCCTTGTGGACTTGAATTTCATCATTAAGATCATAGAAATACCATTGAGATGCTTTAAGAAGGACATAATTAGGTTCACATCTTTAAAATGTCATTCTCCAAGGGGTGGACTGGAATAAGGCAAGACGCCAGATAGGGAGCAACTGGCGTACCCAACAAGAAAAATAATTAAAGGCTCAAATATGGTAGTGGAAGCACAAGTGGGAAGAAGGGAATGGATTTGATTGAATTAAGAAGTAGAATCAAGAGGATATCCAAACAGATATAGGCGATAAGGGGCAACAAGCAATTGAGATGTTTTCCAGGCATTTGGCTGTGATAACTTCATGGATGATGGTGCTATTGGCTGAGATCGTTAATGAAAGAGAAAGAATGGTTTGAAGTAAAAGATGTATGGCTTGACTTTTTTAATGTGTTGAGATTGATGGGCCCAGGAAACCTCCAGGATCCACAGATGTCAAGTAGTCGGTAAGAAGAAGAAATTTGGGGCTGACAAGAAAGAATGGAAGAGATGTTAGTTTTAGTGTTAGCTGAAGCTATAGACATAGTTAAGATTGCCCAGGGAAAGTGTATTGAGTGATAATGGCCAAAAACAGAACTCAAGCAAACATCAGCATGAAAAGAGTAGGCAGAAGTGATCATGAAGACCAATGAAAAAGAGGACTTAAAAAAATCTTTGCTGTGGAGTCGGTTCTGACTCATGGTGACCCTATAGGACAGAGTAGAACTGCCTCATAGAGTTTCCAAGGATTGGCTGGTAGATTCGAACTGCCAACCTTTTGGTTAACAGCCAAACACTTAACCACTATACCACCAGAGTTCCAAAAGAGGACTAGAGAGGTAATATGAGGAAAACCAAGAACAATGCTAGAGAAGGCAAATGAAGCAACAGCTTCTATGAGGTGGGAGGAGTCCACCATGACAAATTCTCATAGAGGACTTTCTCTCCCATTTCCCTCACCCTCACCCAAAAAGAAAACATTTTGGTGTCAGCACATGAAATAGATAGACATCAATAGAACAAAAGACTCCAGAGCAAACCCAAATCTATAGGAGAAAAAAAAAGAAAAAAATTTAGTTCATAATAATGGTGGCATTATAAATCAGTGAAGAAAATATGAATTTCTATTGGTGAAAGAGTATAGCTGAAGTTCTGTAGAACTGAGCTGTAAGTGCCAGAGGCTTTAAGCAACAGTAAATCACTCTATCCTGTTTGGTTTTTTCCTCTTTTTGAAAGTGAGACCTATGTACTTTTAAGATCATGGACTTCAGTGAAATTTGTATGAAATCCCTTAAATGATTTAGGTAGAACTTCACTCCAGGACAAGGTTATGAATTCCAAATGAGATGCCAGATCTTGAAAAATTAAAATATCCACTGCTTATATATTATAGCTCAGAAAATATGAGGCGTGCCAGCTGAGCAATTAAGGCCTTTTGCTTGTGAAAGTAGTTAATACACAAGTGTGTATAATTACTTCTGTCTTGCTGAAATCCCAGTATGCTCATGAATATCAATACCAGACATTTTTTTCTGTAAGAAGGAAAACATCATCAACACTACCACCATATAAAGGCTATTCTCTAATGCATTTCCAAAGTATTGTTTAATTTTGAGGTCAAAGGGTGGAAAATAAAGCACAAGCTAAACCACCTATTGTGTATCTACAGCCACTTTGTTGTGGTCCCTGGGCCATGCCCAGCTGATAAAAAATTATGACTCAGTTGTCATTTAGATAAGTTGTCAGCATGGAGACAGCATGGATTCCTTTGGAGGGATTATAGGACACCTCTTTGCTTTGCACAGACCTACTGGTTTAGAGAGAATCAGGGATTCGATGGAAGATCTGAAGAAGACATCACAGGCTCACACCAAAACAAGTTCTGTCTCTATTGAACCCACCCTATTTACATCTTACTTGGGTCAACAATCAATATCCATGGATGCCCCAGTCAAGAAATCAAAAGATGTGTTGCATTGGGCAAATCTGCTGCAAAAGACCAAGGTGTTAAAAAGCAAAGATGTCACTATGAAGACTAAGGTGCACATGACCCAAGCCATGGTGTTTTCAATCACCTCATAGGCATGCGAAAGCTGGACAATGAGTAAGGAAGACCAAAGAAGAACTGACACCTTTAAATCGTGGTGTTGGAGAAGAATATTGAATACACATACCATGGACTGCCAAGAGGGTGAACAAATCTGTCTTGGAAGAAGTACAGCCAGAATGCTCCTTAGAGACAAGGATGATGGGACTATGTCTCACATACTTTGGACATGTTATCAGGAAGGATTAGTCCCTGGAGAAGGACATCATGCTTGGTAAAGTATTGTTGTCGTTGTTGTTGTTAGATGCCATTGAGTCGGTTCCAACTCATAGCGACCCTGTGTACAACAGAACAAAACAGTGCCCAGTCGCCCTCACAATCCTTGTTATGCTTAAGCCCATTGTTGCAGCCACTGTGTCAGTCCATCTCATTGGGGGTCTTCCTTTTTTTTGCTAACCATCTACTTTAGTAAACACTGCCAAAGAACTTTCCAATTTCTTCTCCCACTAGCAGTGTACTGCTCCACATCTTTGCCAATATTTGACATTTTCTCTCATTTTATTTTAAGCCAACCTATTTACGTTGCCCTGATGACTAATGAAGTTGAACACATTGTCATGTTTTATTGGTCATTTAGATATAATTGTGTGAAGTGTTTTTAAACCATTTTTCCCTATTGGTTTATGCTTTTATAACTGATTTATCATTCTTTATATATTCTAGATTTGAGTTCTTTGTTGGTTATGTTTTGCAAATATCTTCTCCAACTCTGTGGTTTACCTTTCTATCCCTAATAGTGTATTTGATCAACTGAGCTATCAACTTTATTCCAATGCCATTTCTATCATTCTTTTGCTCATCAAGTATTTATTAACTGCTACATACCTTGGCACCTTGTAGATATTGGGGGGAAATAATAAGCGCAATGATTCCTGTTTATCCTGGTCCTGAAGAAGTTAATATAGTTTACTTTCACACTGAGCCTATTCATCTTAATTATTTAAAGAATGTGGAAACATATCATTTTGAGTGTTTTAGGATTCTGTTTTCAAGCATATTTACTAACCAGTTTGTTAGGGGTGTGTCAAATCTCCTCTGTTCTACCACTGAAGACTGGAACAGAATGTTAGAGAAAGGCAAAGGTATTGTTGGTCTACTTTTCAATCATATCATGTTTATATTATTTCTCTGGCCATAAATGTTTTCACTGCCAATCAAAAATACATAATGGAGAACTTTTGGTTCCCCAGAAGCAGACCCTAAGATAAGCATTCGTGTGCAATAGTTTATTTATAACATTGTTATGGATTGAATTGTGTCCCCCAAAATGTGTATCAACTTGGATAGGCCATGATTCCCAATATTGCGTGGTTGCCCACCGGTTTGTGAATCTGATGTGATTATTCTGTGTTGTAAATCCTAACCTCTATGATATTAATGAGTCAGGATTAAAGACAGTTACATTAATGAGGCAAGACTTAATCTACAGAATTAGGTTGTATCTTCAGGCAATCTCTTTTGGAACATAAAAGAGAGAACTGAGCAGAGAGGAGAGGAACCTCATACTACCAAGAAGAAGAATTAGGAGCAGAGCACATCCTTTGCTCCCAGGGCCCTTGCACTGAGAAACTTCTAGACCCAAGGGAAGATTGATGACAAAGTCGTTCCCCCAGAGCTGACAGAGAGAGAAAGCCTTCCCCTAAAGCTGGTATCCTGAATTCAGACTTCTAGCCTCCTAGACTGTGAGAGAATACATTTCTCTTTGTTAAAGTCATCCTTTTTGGTATTTCTGTTGTAGCAACACTAGATAACTAAGACAGATGTGAACCCAGGAAATAATGGTAAACTGGGAAAGTGAGGCAAGGAAGAAAATGTAGCTAACAGAAAGTATGTTATTAAGCTAGTTTCTACTCTTGGAAAAACAAACAACAACAAAAACAGACCAGTCTCTGTGAAGTTGATTCTGACTTATGGCAATCCCATGTGTTGCAGAGTAGAAATGCACTGCACAAGGTTTTCAAATCTGTGACCTTCCAAAATCAGGTCATCAGGCTTTTGTTCCAAAGTGCCTCTGAATGGGTTTTAATCACCAACCTTTTGCTTAACTGTCTGTTACACTGAACTGGATCTTAATCCTATTGGGGAATCTGAGAGCAAGTATAGAACACATGCTTTGAGTTAATTCATCTGTATGGTGTCCTAGGGCTGCTGTAACAAAATACCACAAACGGTTGATTATAACAACAGAAATTTATTGTCTCACAGTTCTGGAGGCTTGAAGTCCACATCACCAGGTTGGCTGGGCTATGTCCCTTCCAAAATCTCTAGGGGAAGATCCTTTACTGTCTTTCCCAGTTTCTCGTAGCACCAGGCATACCTTGGCTTGCAGCTGCAGTGTAACTCCCATGGAGTTCATCATATGGAGTTCTTTCCTCTGTCTCTCTCTCTAATGTTTCTTCTCTTGTATTAGGAAACCACTCAGATTGGATTAGGAGCAACTCTACTTCAATATGACCTCATGTTAACTTTACTGATGACATCTTTAAAGACTATATTTTCAAATGTTCACAGGTACAAGGGGTTGGAACTTCAATGTATCTTTTTGGGGGGACACAATTCAATTCATAACACCATCCAAGAGGGTAAATGAGCTGGGGTATTTATACATGGACTCTTATCAGCTGCTGGTTCAAGTCTAGTCCTCATTAGGGGGTGGGTGTTAACTCCCCAACACACTCAGCCTTCCGCACCCTCAGGAAGAGCAGGTTCTGTTGCTAGATCAAGCTCTCAGAAAAGAATCACAGCTTCTGGTGGTTGACAATTCATATTTTTGGTGCTAAGTTATATAAGATCAGTTTTATAAGATAAGATGCTGAAGAGAACTTGAAAAATAAAAAATATCTTAGAGGATAAAATAAATATGCACAAAACTGCATTTTCTTTTGGTCTTTTCTTCATGTGAAAAGATCTTGACTGCCTAGCGATTACACAAGAGAAGTTAAATCTCTTAAAACTTTCATTCCAATTATTCCTATCACTATTTGCATGTTAGTTGGCAATGGTGTCTGCTAGAATGATCTTTTGTTAGAAGGACACTGTCTTAGGTTGGGTTCTCTAGAGAAGCAAAACCAGTGAAGTATATACATACATACATATATATATGTATGTATATATATAAAGAGAGAGAGATTTATCTCAAGGAAATAACTCACACAGTTGTAGAGGCTGACAAGTCCCAAGTCTATGGATCAGGCATCAGGCTGGAGGCTTCTCCTGACTCATGTAGCTGCAGGACCTGATGAAACCAAGATTGGCAGATCAGAAGGCAGGCTGCTGGTTCATGGGATGTGGAAGCTGATGAATCCAAGATTAGCAGGTAAGACAGCAGCCTGCTGGCTCACAGGCTGTGGAGGCTGATGAATCCCAAGATCGACAGGCAATACAGCTGGCTCGAGTCCCAAGGACCAGAGATCAGATAATGTTGAACCAGATGCAGAATCCTGAGCAAGGAAGTGAGCTTTGCCAGAATATTGTCAAGGATTTCATTTTACTTGGATCCACAATCAACAGCCATGGAAGCAGCAGTCAAGAAATCAAGAGACACATTGCATTGGGTAAATCTGCTGTAAAGGACCTCTTTAAAGTGTTGAAGAGCAAAGATGTCACCTTGAAGACTAAGGTGCGCCTGACCCAAGCCATGGTATTTTCAGTTGCATCATATGCACGTGAAAGCTGGACAATGAATAAGGAAGGCCGAAGAAGAATTGTTGCCTTTGAATTGTGGTGTTGGTGAAGAATATTGAATATACCATGGACTGCCAGAAGAATGAACAAATCTGTCTTGGAAGAAGTACAACCAGAATGCTCCTTAGAGACAAGGATGATGGGACTATGTCTCACATACTTTGGACATGTTATCAGGAGGGATCAGTCTCTGGAGAAGGACATCATGCTTGGCAAAGTACAGGGTCAGCGGAAAAGAGGAGGACTGTCAACGAGGTGGATTGACACAGTAACCACAACAGTGGGCTCAAGCATAACAAGGATTGTAAGGATGGCACAGGACCAGGCAGCGTTTTGTTCTGTTGTGCATGGGGTCGCTATGAGTCGGAACCGACTCGACAGCACCTAACAAGAACAACAACAAATATATATATATATATAGGATACAGGCCGAATCCCCAAGAAAATGCCCCTTACAACTGTTTGGCTGATACCATGAGATCACATCATCGAGAATGACTACACCATTACATAACTGCGAAACTACATCATTACACAACCGTCGAACCACTGAGAATGGTGGCCAAGCCAAGTTAACACACAACCTTAGCCATTACAGACACTATCCAATTAAAACTATGTGTATATGTAATAAAAAAAAAAAGTATATGTAATAGGTAATGATTAATAAAATACCCACAAATAAAAGAGTACTATAAAAAAACAAATTTATTTTGCTGTCACATTTAAGGAGTCTGATGGGTGTCAATCAATGGCTGAAATGATGTTCTATGTCATCAGAGACCCAAGCTACTGCTATCTTGATGTTCTTCTAGTCATGGTTTCTATTCCCAAAGTTATCTCATTGTCTACAATGGCTGCTGGGGCTACTGCTGCTCCATTCTTTCATTACCACCTAAAGGAAAGAGGACAGTCTGAAGAAAAGATGTAGTGCACTTCTCACAAGTTGCACATCCTGCCTCAACTTACACTCCATTGCCAAGAACTTGATTACATGGTCAGATTTAGCTGCAAAGAAGGCCATGTCCCCAATTAAAATGGAAGATTTATTACTAAAGAAGAAGAGAGGAAAGAGATACTTGGAGCAACTTTCACTTTCTTTCCCCCAAATTAAAAAATGTGAAATGTGAATTTTTAAAAATCTAAAATGCCACTATTTGGACGTAAAGAGAAATCAGTTTTTCCCTTAGACCCCCTCCTAAATTCAAAATTAGCTCAGAATCTTATCAAACTTAAAACAAATGTGATAAATCAAAATATATCCTGCAAATACCAGGGGTTGTAGCTCAGTGGTAAAGCACGTGCTTCACATGTACGAGTTCCCTACTTCATTCTCTGGCACTTCCACTTCTCCTCTGGGGCCCTGGTGATACAGTGGTTAAGCATTTGGCTGCTAACCAAAAGGTTGACAGTTTGAATTCACCAGCCGCTCTTTGAAAACCCTATAGGACGGTTCTATTCTTTCAGAGCCCTGGTAGCCTAGTGGTTAAGAGCTCAGCTGCTAACCAAAAGGATGCCAGTTTGAATCCACCAGCCACTCCCTGGAAACTCTATGGGGCAGTTCTATTCTGTTCTATAGGGTCTCTATGAATCAGAATCAACTTGGCAGCAAAGGGTTTATGAGTATTCTAGTGAATGTGAATTAGAATTTTACATAATGCTTTCTCTTTGATACAAATAATGCTATAGAGATGACCATACAGCTTTAACACATGTGAAAAAATTCTCCAGCGTGAATTTGTGTTTGATAGCATAAAATTTATGAACACATAGAGAAAAATTCTCAACCCTGAATTTGTTTTTATAAGTCTCATTTCTCATCAGAGTGGTATTCTTATTCAAGGTATTCATTTGGCTTCTGAGTCTCAAGTTGTAATAACACGATAAACATTTTGAAGTTTCATAATTACTGGGAGCATATATAGTCCCTCAGAAAACTAATTGTAAGGTTTTTGAAAGAGGAAAGGTATGTTCAGGTAGACTTTCTCTCCCCAGAAGAAACAAACTCAAGGAAAAACAGACCATTGGCATTATTATTGCCCATAAATTCAGAGACAGATTTTGTGGTTAGAAAGAAAACCATAGGTCTCTTGACAAGGGAGATAGGTAAAAGCCAAAAAATTTGAGGTTCTCCTTGGGTGATTGCGATGGACGATCAAAGATACAGCTTTTTCATATTGATTGGGCTCATCTTTCTGGAAACCAGAAATGAGATTCATCTGGAAATTTGCTAAAGAAGAGCAGATGGGGTTCTCGTTATCACAACCCATCGATTGTGTATGTGTGTGTGTTTGCAAGAATAATATTACCGGAAACCTGGAAGTTCATTTTTATCTAACGATTTAACTCCAGATTTACTGTCTGTGGATTCTTCATATGAGGACAGGAAGTTTCTTAAAATTTTTCTCAGTGTTTTTCTTTCCTTTTTTAATTTGGAAAATAAGGAGGGACCTGGAATTATAGACCAGCTAGCATGACTCTGTATCTAGAAAGGCTCTGGAGCAGTTCATTCACAGCACATTTGTAAGCCACCTGAGAATAAACATATGCTAATGAGCAGCAACAATAATTTTTCTTAAGTGAATTATACCAAACAGCCCTTAATGTTTTCTTTTCACAAAGCTAATGCCCTGTCTCGGTTATATAGCGTATCAGTTAGCAAGTATCAAATGTAAAAATACTTGGATTTGTCCTATTTATAATTAGCACCTTCCTCAAATCCTCATTCTCATAGACCCCAGATCTACATTGACAGCAGTCTTAAGGACCTAGTTTATATTTTTCCCTTCACTATATCTCTTGTTACTATCTGCTTTGTCTTTATCATCTCTAATGTTGGTCTCATTGTTCCTCTATTTCATCAACTTCCATTTCCATCCCACACAATATACTCACCAAATAGATAGGTAGATAGACAGATAGACAGGTAGATAGATAGACAGATATAGATAGCTGGCATGGAGCTGTCTCCAACTCATAATGAACTTAGGTACAACAAAATGAAATGCTGCCCGGTCCTCATCATCCTCACAATCGCCAGCACGTTCAAGTCCTTTTGTGCCAATCCGTCTCACTGAGAGTTTCCTTTGCTCTCACTGGCATTTTATTTTACCAAACATGATGTCCTCCTCTGGTGATTGATCCTTTCTGATGATGTGTCCAAAGCAAGCAAGTTGGACAACGTTGTATCATAAGGTTTTCATTGACTAGTTTTCAGGTGCAGATCATCAGACCTTTCTTCCTAGCCTGTCTTAGTCTGGAAGCTCCACTGAAACCTGTCCACCATGGGTGGCCCTGCTGGTACTTAAAATATTGGTAGCATAGCTTCCAGCATGACGGCACATGCAAGCCGCCAGAGTAGGACAAACTGACAGACCAGTCATGGACTCAGTCTATTATTATATTTCCTAAGTCCCCAAATAAGTTGTTTTCAAGTCTTACAAAAGATCTTCATCATCCACTATCTTTCCCAAACACCCAAAAATATTATTTCAAGTTCAGGACCATGCTGAAGTCACTGAGACGCTTAGCCTTTTTTTTGGAAACGTCTTAACTAAGCTGACTAAAAGGGCTACATTTAGTTTTACTCATTTTCTCAAAAAGGTTATAAAAATCCATGGAACCCCTTAGTTCTGGCCCTAAATTTCAAAGACAGAAAGGCATGAGACAATGCCATTAAAAACTAAGTCACTATTAAAAAAAAATATTAGATGATTGCAAATACACACTGAGACTGGATCTTGGTGCAAAATAGAACTTTACTTTTCTCATTGAATTACCCATCAGTCCCTCCAAGGTCCATCTTATGTAGACATTAGGTGATCTCTCTCGTTCTTACTCTTTCCCCTGGTTCCTTCCACAGTTTTATGCTATGCTCCACCCTTTAGGGTCTCACTACTCCACCAATATGTTCCATCTGCTCCTCCTCCCCTCTATAGAGATGAAGAATCTTTATCAGGTCATTCAGATACTGTGAAGCATCTGGAGATGGCATCAAGGCCTCCAGTTTCTTTCCCAGAAAAAGCTCCAAGTTTAACAAAATGTTCACCTGTTAATATAGACCAACTCTAAAACATAGCTTAGGGACAATTTTATGTTACTGAAGGACCTTTTCCCCAGAAAGTGGAAAGGGAAAACAAAACACTTTGGGGATAATTTAGACTAAATGAGTTGTGGGATGACATCAAGGACATTATACCTGAAAAAAACAAAAGGTCATTAAAAAGACAGGAAAGAAAGAGAAGATAAAGAGGATGTCAGAAGAGACTCTGAAACTGGCTCTTGAACATAGAGTAGCTAAGGGAAAGGAAAAAAATAATGAAGTAAAAGAGCTAAACAGAAGATTTCAAAGGGCAGTGCAAGAAGACAAAATAAAGTATTATAATGACATGTGCAAAGACCTGAAGGCAGAAAACCAAAAGGTAAGAACGTGCTTGGCTTTTCTCAAGCCGAAAGAACTGCAGAAAAAAATTCAAGCCTAGAGTCGCAATACCAAAGGGTTCTGTGGGCAAAATACTGAATGATGTATGAATCATGAAAAGAAGGTGGAAGGAACACACAGAGTGGCTGTACGAAAAAGAACTGGTCCATGGTCATCCAGTTCAGGAGGTAGCATACGACCAGTACCAACGGTACTGAAGGAAGATGTCCAAGCTGCCATGAAGGCACTGATGAAAAACAAGGCTCCAGGAACTGATGGAATACCAACTGAGATGTTTCAACAAACAGATGCAACACTGAAGCGCTCACTTGTCTGTGCCAAGAAATTTGGAAGAAAGCTACCCGGCCCATTGAATGGAAGAGATCCATATTTGTGTCCACTCCCATGAAAGGAGATTAAATGGAATGCAGAAATTATCAAACAATATCATTAATATCACACACAAGTAAATTTTTCCAATTAAAAAATGGCTGTCGCCGTACAACGACAGGGAACTGCCAGAAATTCAGGCCAGATTAAGAAGAGGGCTTGGAATGAGGGATACCATTGCTGATGTCAGATGGATCTTGGCTGAAAGCAGAGGACACCAGAAAGATACTTACCTGTGTTTTACTGGCTTTGCAAAGGTATTCAACTGTGTGGATTGTAACAAATTATAGGTAACATTTTGAAGGATGGGGATTTCAGAACACTTAATTGTGTTCATGAGGAATGTGTACATGGACCAAGAGGCAGTCATTTGAATAGAAAGAGTGGATACTGAGTGTTTTTAAATGAGAAAAGTTGTGTGGCAGGATTGTATCTTTCCACCATACTTATTAAATATGTATGGTGAGTAAATAAACTGAGAAGCCAGACTATATAAAAAAGAACACAGGATCAGAATTGGAGGAAGACTCATTAACAACCTGTGATATGCAGATGGTACAACATTGCTTGCTTAAAGCAAAGAGAGTTGAAACACTTACTGATGAAGATCAAAGACTAGAGCTTTCAATATGGATTACGCCTCACAATAAAGAAAATAAAAATACTCACAAATGGACCAGTAAGCAACATTATGATAAATGGAGAAAAGATTGAAGCTGTCAAGGATTTCATTTTACTTACATCCATAATTACGCCCATGGAATCTGCTGTCAAGAAATCAAATGATGTATTGCATTGGGCAAATCTGCTGTAAAAGACCTCTTTAGAGTGTTGAAAAGCAAAAATGAAACTTTGAGGACTAAGGTGTGCCTGACCCAAACCATGGTATTTTCAATCGCCTCATACTTTTTTTTACATATGCATGCAAAACCTGGACAATGAATGAGGAAGACCGAATAAGAATTGATGCCTTCGAATTATGGTGTTGGTGAAGAATATTGAATATACCATGGTCTTCCAGAGAAATGAATAAATCTGTCTTGGAAGAAGTACAGCTAGAATCCTCCTTGGAAGCAAGGATGAGACTTTGTCTCAGGCACTTTGGACATATTATCAGGAGGGACCAGTCCCTGGAGAAGGACATAGTGCTTTGTACAATAGAGGGTCAGTGAGAAAGAGGAAGACTCCAACAAGATGGATTGACACGGTGACTGCACCAATGGGCTCAAACATAGCAACGATTGTGGGGATGGTGCAGGACTGGGCAATGTTTCATTCTGTTGTACATAGGGTTGCTATGTGTCAGAACCGATTCCAGTGCACCTCACAACAACAACAAAAACCCTGGTGGCGTAGTGGTGAAGAGCTACGGCTGCTAACCAAAAGGTCGGCAGTTCAAATCCACCAGGTACTCCCTTGAATCCATACAGGGCAGTTCTACTCTGTCCTATAGGGTTGCTATGAGCCAGAATCTACTCGATGGCAACAGGTTCGGCTTTGGTTTATTTAACAAAAGCAACAACATATTTATGCTATTTTAATCATTCCCAATTTTCAATAATCTGCTTTAATTTAATCTTCTTACAGCATTGCTGGAGAAAATCAGAGAGGAAGCTGATTTGACTCACTACAAATTTCTATTCTGTAACTTCACTGAAGTCAGGGCAAAAAGACAAGTCTATCTTCCATGGAAGCTTAAAGAGCCCTGGTGGCGAAATGGTTAAGTGCTTGGATGCAAACCAAAATGTTGGCAGTTGGCACCCCTGGAACCTCTGAGGAAGAAAGACCGGGCAATCTGCTTCCCTAAAGATTACAGCTGGAAAACCCTGTGGGCAATTCTACTCTGTCACATGGTATCGATATGAGTTGAAATCAATTCAATGGCACCTAACAACAACATGGAGGCTTATATACAATTTTCTCTTAGGTGCCCATTCTTGCTTCCCCAAAATCTCTCCGTTCCTTTTCTCCACAAAACTGTATCTATTTATACAGTGATAAGTGTAAGATTAGCAGACATGCATTCATTGCCTTATCTCTTCTTTCATCTATTCAGCCAATTGAGCAACTACTAAGTGCAATGTACTGTGCTAGAAACAAAACAATAATTACAAAGATCCCATGCAAGGAAGTAAAAAATTTAAAGAAATTGAATGCAAGAAGGACTGGATGGCTGGAAAGTTGAAAACAAAGGGCTTTGGAGTGAGGCTAGAGATGGGAGTTGGGGCCCAGTTCCTGCAAAATCTTGCAGGCTGTGTTAAGGAGTCTTGGCTCTACTTTCCATCTATAGAACAGGAAAAGGCATTAAAGGGTTTTAAGCAGGGTGTGGGATATAAACGCAGAAGAAAATCCTGAAATCTACTTCTAAGGGGGAAAAAAATTGCCATTAAAAACCCTATGGAGCACAGTTTTAGTGTGACAAACATGGGGTCACCGTGAGCCGGGATGGACTTGACAGCAACTGGTCAACTGATTTGTGGTATGTAAAAAATCAGAGTTAGCTTTGCAAAGCTCTCATGTTGTGACTGAGTGCAGCATGCATGGCTTTGAGTGGGATCAGAATGAATGCAGAAATCAGTTACAAGGCTGGTGCAAAAGTCCACGTAGGAGATGAGGTAACCTGGCCTAGGGTTGCGCAAAAAGCCATGGAGATAAGTAGATCTGAGGGATATTTAGGAGGTTAATCTACAGGACTTATTTGGATATAAGATGTGAAAGAGAAAGAGTTGTCAAAGATAATTTTTAAGTTTCTATTTGGCAGAATTGGGTAGATGAGAACCAGGTTTATAGGGACAATATAGACCTTGTTGATGACCTCTAGATTTTTTTTTTTTCCTGTACAGAATTTCATTTTACTGTGTATTAGGCTAAATTTCACTAGAAGTTAACCTGAGACAAGGATTTAAATGCAAGTAATGTTTTTTTGTTGTTGTTTTTTTGGGCAGGGGGAGATGTAAGTGTGGAAAGTAAGTGGAGAAGTAGGAAGTAAGGAAGAGAAGAAAGGGAATCCAAAACCTGCTGAGGAACAGTTTTTCCTTATTGGCAGCTAAGGCTCATTCTTGCAGGGGACCTCCGGGAGATAGGGAGAACAGGCTTCAGAGTTGTCCTACCTGAGGTATGAGGGATCTTGGATGTTTATATTCTAAATCATGTCCATTATTGGTTAAAGGACCCTCCCGGGGGCATTAACTCATGGAGCTTCCGGCCTGTCCTGTGCTCTATCCAATGATGCTTCTAGAAGCCAGAGAAAGCATCACACTTTCTCAAGAATACATCACAGTGAATTGGAAAGGTGAATGCTGAGTGATATGGGCAGAGCAGGCTCAATGCATGTTTCCTCCCAATTTCTTCCTTTAGTATTTTTAATTTCACCATTTCTTTATTTACTCTCTCTTGATAATTGCATCCTTTATAATTCCAGCTGTATTTCGCAATTTTCTTTCATTGCCACATTTCAACTAAGTCATTGACCCATGAATTCTTTGATCTTCAAGTCAAAGTGATACTTTCTATATCACTCCACAACCATATTACTTGTTTTTTTATTATAATGAGACAACAATTTATTAAGTATGAAACCAAGTGTGATTTTATGCAAGCTGTGATGAAAATAAGAAGCTAGTCCAAAAACATGCAAAATATAGTTCACATTGAGAAACAATGAAATGGGGCTATAAATAATACTGGTTTAAAAATTTTCAAAAGTAGCTCACAGTGGCTTGGTCTTAAACCAGAAAAAGAAAGCAAGTTGGGTGCTGTAGAGAACTTAATGCAAAATGACTCATTTTTATTAGTGGTTTCAATGAGGGAGTTGAGAACACATTTTATAGTATTAGCTGATATTGCCAAGTTGGCAGCAATTGCCAGCACTTTGGAAAGCAGAAATACAATATCTAATACACCATTGGGCACAGACTAGATGTTCCAGAAATACTTGGTGAATTGATGGATTAAAATCCAGTATAATCTTTGTAGATATTCTTCATAGATCCTATGCCAAACTGTTCTGTTTCCTTGGGACCCATCCTCACCCACTCCCTCTTCGAAGATGACTTCCTGTCAAATCTTATTACAATCAAGGTCATCTGATTTTGGCTCCCACTCTTTCCACTTAAAAAAAAAAAAAAAAAACCCTGAACCCCTGGTAGCATAGTGGTTAAGTGCTACAGCTGCAGTTCGAATCTACCAGGTGCTCCTTGGAAACTCTATGGGGCAGTTCTGCTCTGTCCTAGAGGGTCACTATGAGTCAGAATCAACTCGATGGCAACGGGTTTTGTTTTGTTTTTTTATTTCCACTTTCCCCACCAAAGGAATTTCTGTATAAACTCTCCACTCTTTCTAATCCTCCCTCTCCTACTACAATCCCTTCTTCTACCTCAACCAAGTGCCTTCCCCTCCCCATCTCTTCCATTTTGAAGTTTTTCCTCTCCATTCCCTCATCCTCTTGGCTAGAAATCTGTTCAAGTGTCCCATATAAAAACTCATCTGTTCCCCTTGATACTACTACTCTCAGCCCCTCAGTGCTTCTCTGGAGAGTAACAACCTATACCCACACCTCCACCGCCTCCTCCTCATCTTTTTTTTTTGTTAATCCTTCTTGCTTAGAAGGAGCTGAATGTAAAAACTGTCACACAACCTTTTATATCCAACTCATGACACAGCTCCAGTCACTTCATAGGTAATAACTGAAGGACTAGTCAGCATTTTGCAACTTCTCTTCCCCCGACCCCAATATTTCTTGAAAATCTGCTTCATTGTCTTCTTCCACTGGTTTATTAATTCCTTTCAGAGTTCTCCTTCTTTAGCTCTTTTTCTTAACATGTTTAGTTTCTCTCAGAGTTTTCTTCTGTCATTGGCCCTTTTCCCGAGGAGCTCTTTTGCTCCCATAGGCTCCACTATCTCTCCAGATTACCTAGGATCAAAACCTGAGTCACCTGTGAACCCCCTTTCTCTTGCTTATCTCTCACCCATATCTCTTAGTACTGCCTCTTGTATAATTTATAGTCTGTGAAAATTAAACAATTTGTTGTTTTTCTAGCACTCCTTGAACCTTCCTACCTTCATGCCTTGGGTCATGCAGTTTCCACCGCCTAAGGTGTCTTTTTTTCCCTTTTTCTCTTTTGCCCTTTCTCCATATCCACATTCCCAATTCTGCACATCCAGAAAAGCCCAACACAAGAACTCTCCTTCCTAAAATCTTTCCAGATATCCTGCAGCCAGAAGGCATTTACCGCTCCAAAAACTCCCATGCTACTTTATCTGAACTTCCCCATAGTACTCATCACTCCCTCCTATGTACAAGTTATGTGTCTATGTGGCATCTCCCCATGCTGCAGCCCGTTCCTGTCCTTCAAATGAATCTAAGATCAGTCATATATACAGTTCATCAGGAGTTGGTAGAAACACATCGCACACACAGGAACTCATTTCTGGAATCGTGCCAGACTACCTATTTCTTCTTCCATATTTTTGTACATTGTCTGTTATTCTCTCAGCTTTGTTTTCTAATTCCCCTTCATTTCATCACTGGGACTTCGACTCCACTCACAACACACCTTCTACTTTTGCAGTCCAGTTGGAAATGCTTCATAACTACCTTCGGATATAATTTATATTACTCTTCAGAATAATGAGCCATCTTAAATTTCTTTCAGCAATGATCTATAGTTTATAGAGTATAAGTCTTCACTTCTTTCATTAAGTTTACTCCTGGGTATTTTATTCTTTTAGATGCTTTTATAAATGGAATTGTTTCCTTGATTTCCTTTTCAGAGGGCTCATTTCAGTTATACAGAAACCTGACTGATTTTTGTGTGATGACCTGGCATCCTGCCACTTTGTTTAATTCATTTATTAGCTCTGGTAGCTTTCTTGTGGGTTTTTGGAGGTTTTCCATATAGTAAGTCACAAAAAGACAAATATAGAATGAAACCAGTTATATTAAATAGTATAATAAACAAACGTATAGAGACTAAAGTTTATTATTGGTTACCAGGGTTGGGAAGGAGGGGGAAAGAGGACGTTATTGCTTAGGGGACTGAGCTTTTGTTAAGGGTGAGGGAAAATTTTGGAAACAGTGGTGATGGTTGTACAACGTAATGAACATAATTCATGTCACTGAATTGTATATGTAAAAAACATTGAAATGGCAAGGAAAAAAATGTGCCAAAGATATTCCAAACCTCATCCCAGAGCTTATAAACTTTCTGGATTCCAAACAGGGTAATGTAACCAGATGATAGAGACCAAAATCTTCTTGAAGTCAGGTACCAAGTTTTGTGCATTTGTTATTATAGCTAATACGAGTCCTTTAACATAGTGAACGCTTAATAATAAAATTTTAACTAATCTATTAGATGCTTTACATAATAATGTTTAAAGGAATTGGATTTGGGGTAGCATATTTTGAAGGGCATAAGAAGGCAAGGAGTTACCAAAATCACATATCATTCCTGCTAGAAGCTGCCTAGAGATCACCAACATAAAACTAATTAAAAAAAAAAAATCACAGCTTCATTGAGGTATAATTAATATAAAACAAATGACACACGTTTGAATTGTATGATTTGGTAAGTTTTGACATATGTATACGTCTGTAAAACCATCACCACAATCAAGATAGTGCACATGTCCATGACCCCCAAAGTATCTTTGTACCACTTTGGAATTACTCCCAAAATGAAACTTATTTCATTACGCAGATTATGTTCTAGCAGATTATTGACCACGGCATTGTGTACATTTAACCAGGCCCAACTGCAAAAAAAAAAAAAAAAAACCTCAATCAGGGATATATAAGGTCCTTCAGTGTTTCACCTGTAACGTTAGGTACCATCAAGGCGGTTCCGACTTACAGAGATGTACAACACTGCCCAGTCCTGCGCCATCCTCACAATCTTTGCTATGTTTTAGCAGCCACTGTGTCCATCTCACTGAGGATCTTCCTCTTTTTTACTGACCCTCTACTTTACCAAGCATGATGTCCTTCTCCAGGGACTGGTCCCTCCTGATAACATGTCCAAAGTAGGTGAGATGAAGTCTTGTCCTCCTTGCTTCTAAGGAGCATTCTGTCCACACTTATTCTAAGGCAGATTTGTTCGTTCTGGCAGTCCACAGGATATTCGATATTCTTCACCAACACTGTAATTCAAAGGCATCAATTCTTCTTCGATCTTCTTTATTCATTGTCCAGCTTTCACATGCAAATGAGGCAATAGAAAATACCACGGCTTGGGCCAGGTGCACTTTAGTCCTCAGAATGACGTCTTGGCTTCCATGAACATTGCGGATCCAAGTAAAATGAAATCCTTGACAACTTCAATATTTTCTCCGTTTATCAGATGTTGCTTGTCGGTCCAGTTTTGAGGATTTTTGTTTTCTTTATGTTGAGGTGTAATCCATACTGTTGAGATGTAGTCTTCTGTATTGTTGTTGTTAAGTGTCGTCGAGTCGCTTCCGGCTCATAGAGAGCCAAGCACTGCTTAGCTCTGCGCCATCCTCGTGATTTTCATTATGCTTTAGCTCATTGTTGCAGCCATTGTATCAATTCATCTCATTGAAGGTCTTCCTCTTTTTCACTGACCCTCTACTTTACCAAGTGTGATGTCCTTCTCCAGGGACTGGTCCCTCCTGATAACATACCCGTAATATGTGAGACATAGTCTCACCATTCTTGCTTCTAAGGAACATTCTAGTTGTACTTCTTCCAAGAGAGATTTGTTCATTCTTTTGGCGGCCCATGGTATATTCAATATAGGGTGTATATATTGAATTAAAAGGACTCATTATACATTAGGGAGCTTGGCCCGTAATGTATAATGAGTCCTTTCAATTTATTTTGGGCTAATATTTAAATTATTCTTAGTTGCATTCTTACTTTTAAAGGAGGAACTTCCTTTTCAAAGTTTGGATGAGTGTTTGAGGCAGCATGGTGGAGCCATTAGGAGGAAAAACTAAGAAATCCATTTCTATGTGTCCATCCCCAGTCTGTACATCTAACTCACAGATTAAGTTATTTGCTCCCCAAAGGGAATGGGCCCCCACCCCCCTTGCTGGTATTGCAAGGAAGCTATTTTCTAGCAGAACCAGAGAGCTTTCACTTCACCATCGGAGCCGCATGAAGATTACTAAGATTATTACAATACCGATTTCTTATACTAAAATTACCGAGAATGTAATGCTCATGAAAATTAAAGAAGATACGGTTATGGGGTGGGGTGGGTGGCAATTATACTTGGATCCTGAAGTCAGCAATTAGAAAGAATAGACACTGGCAGCACTTTTATGCAGGTGTATTTGGGGTGGATACTCATTTATTTCTTCTAGTGAGGAAAGAATTACAGGCAATTTGAGGTTTCCATCAAAGAAATTCTATACAGCAGGCTGTAGCAGGATCAGTAGATTGCTCCCCAGGCTAGAGCTCTGCATTGATACGGATTAGAAAGCACCAGAAAGTTACTTCTTCAGCCCCTGAAAGAATATCTTTCCCAACATGCAGACTGGAACTAAAGAGAGTGTACAGATACTTTATGGGCAGTAAGAGAAATTCTCATACTACTCCTAATTCGAAGATGACTCATTAGAAAAAAATTAGGGCTATAAAAAGGTTGAGCAAACAAAAGATGAGATGTATCATTCTTAAGATACACAGCAAGCCAATACTTAAAATAAAAAATACTCTAAAGTCTAGAAAATAAGCATAAAGATGGGAAACATGATGTTTATGCTGCCAGCGACATTCAGAAAACCACACATTGCACAATGTAAAAACTTAAATATAAGCAAACTGCAGGTAAGAAAATACCTAAGTAAGAGGAAGAAAGAAAATTCAAAAGACTGGAGTAAGGTAATAATGCACAGAAATCTTCATATTACTCTTAAAATCTTTTAGTAAATAAAAGGGAGATATGAGCTAATGAAAGGGATGGGTGGATGGATAGATTAATGTTGATGGCAGATGATGTACATAGGGGCTCATTATATCACCTCTAGAAGTCACAAGAGTATTTTTGCTTGGTGGAAGGATCACATACAAAATTCCACTTGCAAGGGAGTCTGGGAAATGTAGTCTTTGGCTTTCAAGCTTCTGTAGACATGCTACTCAAAGTATGTTCCATGTACCTGCAACAGATTATGAACTGTTTGTTACTTGTCCATGAAAAGATAAACACAGAAATTGAGAGCAGATATTTAGAAATCTTTTTATCTGACAGGGTAATTTTACATATGTTGAATCTAATATTTTTTAAAACAGAGCAAAAATTTTTGTTTTTTATTTCATTTTTTTCTAGTAGTTTATTGTATTTTACAAAAGTTTTTGGTCTATGACAGATTGAAAAGGATGATACTTCACCACTGCTTTTTAATAAAGTACTGGCCAGTGAGCTCAAAGTTTGTTTCAACGGGTGCTGAAAAAACCAATGTATAAAAAAATTTTTTTTTCTGTATAAGATAACATAAAGGCACTCTCACCTATGCAAGGATGTAGAAAACATAAGACTTGATAGCCTACCTGAAAAAAAAATTCGAGATGGATCAGAATAAAGACTCAAGAATGGGAAAGTAATGATATAAAAAAACAATTGGTGTGTATTTAAATCAGTTAAACTTAGGATTGTAAGTATGGTTGAAACATAAAGATTTTTGTGATGAATCTTTTTCTTTGTAAGGGTCTATGGTCACTGGCCTCCAAGATGGCGCCATATGATCCCAGCCTCTGATATTCACTCCCTTATGTAGTTCCCTCCCACACTGAGTAGGGCTGACTTGTGTGACCAATGGGATATTGTGAAAATCATAGCATAACTACAAAAGCAAGATAATAAAATACATTACAGCTTCAACCTTGCTCTCTTGGATCACTTACTTTGGTGAATGCCAGCTTCCCTGTTGTGGGAGCATTCAAGCAAACCTATGAAGAGGCCCACATGGTAAGGAATTAAGACCTTCTGCCAACAGCCAACACCAACCTACCAGTCATGTGAATGAGCCATTTTGGAAGCAGGTCCTCTAGCCCCAGTCCAGCCTTCAGATTACTGCAGCACTGACCAACACCTTGTCCAAAACGCCATGAAAGACCCCTCATTCATAACTGTCCATCTAAGCAGCTCCCAAATTCCTGACCCAAAGAAACTGTGAGATAGTTTAAAACTTTATTGTTTTAAATTTAGGAGGTAATTTGTTAAAGAGTGAAGATATATTTTACAGGGTAATTTGTTACACAGAAATTGGTGACTAATACAATGGAAATATTTTTATTATAAAATAATATAAATTGGTGTAAAAATAATACAATAAAAAAATGTAAAGTGTAACACGTAGAAGTCCTGTACAATCCTATCTCATAAAAATGATCAATGCTGAACTTTCACTGTTTTTACTCTCAGATTGTTCGATGTGTATATATGTGTATATAAATATAGTTTATTTTAAAATATAGATCCATATAGCTGTTCTGCAATTTTCTCTTTCATCATAAAAGTGGGCATTCAATATCTTCCTAAGTCAGTGCATAGAAATTGAGCTCAGTTAAACATTTTATTAGCACATAAAAAGAAAAAACCAAACCCACTGCCGTCGAGTCAATTCTGACTCATAGCGACCCTATAGAGTTTCCAAGGAGCGCCCCATAGAGTTTCCAAGGGTTGCCTGGAGGATTTGAACTGCCAATCTCTTGGTTAACAGCTGTAGTAATTACCCACTACTTTTCCTGTTGTAAACTGTTTTTCTCTAAACCCTTTGTGTCCTTTATGTTGCAAATGCTTTCATCATGTTATCATTTGTCTTTCAGCTATGCTTGAGGTGTAACCCAAAAACCAAAAACCAAACCCAGTGGGGTGGAGTCAATTCCAGCTCATAGCGACCCTATAGCTATACAGAAAATTTTAGTCTCCCTACATTGTCCTTTAGATTTTTGACCTGGAGGTTATCTATATAATGTTTTTCCTTTACATCCCTCGATACAAATATATATATATGTATGTATGTATTTCTCCATTTTCTTAGTTATTTTTAGGTTTATGTTGCATTTGAAATATTAATCTATCTGTAATTCTTTTTATATATGGTATTAGGTAACTACTCTTACTATTCTCCTAAACACTACTCATTTATCCCAAACCATTTGTTTAACTATACTTTTTTTTTTATACACTCAACTTGAGAATTCTGCCATATGTTAATTTCTTATACACACAGGTCTGTGTTCAGGTCTGTTTCTAGATCCTGTATTTTTTTCCATTGATCTAGCTAGCAATTCCTGTACCATAAAAAACCCAGAAAAACCAAACCCAGGGCCGTGGAGTCATTTCCGACTCCTAGAGACCCTATAGGACAGAGTTGAACTGCCCCGTACACTTTCCAAGGAGCCCTGGCAGATTCAAACTGCCGACCCTTTGGTTAGCAGCCATAGTGCTTAACCCCTACGCCCCCAGGGTTTCCTGTACCATAAACACTTTTTTAAAAATTATATCTCACAAGGAAAATACTCTGTCTTTATGTTTCCAAATTTTACTGTGTTCCATATTTATTCTCTACTACAACCTTTCTGGAAACCCTGGTGGTGTAGTGGTTAAGAGTTCTGCTGCTAGCCAAAAGGTCAGCAGTTCGAATACACCAGGCACTCCTTGGAAATCATACAGGGAGTTCTACTCTGTCCTATAGGGTTGCTGTGAGTTGGAATGGATTGATGGCAACACGTTTTGTTTAATAACATTTCTAAGTTTTCCCCTTCAGTAACTCAAAGTATCTCTCCATTTACTCAGGTTTTCTTTCATATGTATTTTTTAAAGTTTATAGTATTCTATAATATTCTTCATATTATTATTACGTATTTTTCGTTAATTCTGTAAAATGTTAGTTTCTCCTGAGATTGTGAATGTGGTGTTTTATGTGTTTTAAGTGACATAAAGTTATTTATTTTGTAAAATTGTCTTGTATCCAGCACGCTCACTCATCTCTCCTATTAATTTTTCTGTTGATTCACCGTGTAACTTTAATCAGTACACCAAGTTATTGACCTTATTGGTAAATCATTTCTATTTTTTTTTTTTTTTTTTGGACTATTGATCTGTTTGGGATTTTTACTTCTACTTGAGTTATTTGGTAATTTCCATTTTTTAAGAAAACAGTATTTTCAAATCTACAGAAATTAAATTTTCAAATTTTTCATTACCTTCCTTTTCATTCAAAAGATTGGATTATTTCTTTGGGGGGATATTTTTGGTTTAAGGTTTAAATATTATCTCAGGACAATAGTTTCAGAGGTTAATCCTGCCTCCCCTGAAGTCTTCTTAAAACTAAACAATAGTTTAGCTTAGCTAGTAAAAAAAAATCTGCCTTGAATATTACATCCTTTTAAGAACTATCTGTATGGGATGAAACTGACAACAGAAACTCAAAAAATTAAATAGGAATCTTAGGGGGGCAGAGAGTTTATATGAATGGGGGAGGAACAACTCAGAAAAGAAGGGTGGGGAATGTTCACACAACTCCAAGAATGTAATCAATGCGATGTAATCAATCAAATGGAATCAATGTCACTGAATTGTACATGTAGAAACTGGTGAACTGGTATGATTTTCTGTATATTCTTAACAACAACAATAACAAAATAAATACGATTATAAAAATGAGATTATTTTATTTCTTTTTCTTTGTCTTATTAATCGTGGCTGTTTTCAAAGGGCCAGCTTGTAATTTTCTTAAATTTTATTTCTATTTAATTTTATTTAATAATTCTACTCTTTCTACCTTGATTTGTGAATCTTGTAACTGCATGAATTCCTTTCCTCCATTAAAAAAAAAAATTATTTATTTATTTCTTTTAGCATCTTCAATTGAATTTCTAACTCACTTCTTTTAAATCTTCATTGTTAAATAATTAAATGTTTATGGATGAAATTTTCACACTTGATTACAGATCTGGTCATATTTGTTAAATTTTGATATGCAATATATTTCTTGTAAAGAAGATACATGGTAAAACTTTTAAAATGTTATATATATATATATATATATACACACATATAAACACACATATGGAGCCCTGGTGGTGCTCTGGTTAAGCAGGTTGGCAGTTTGACTCCACCAGCTGCTCCTTGGAAATGCTACTGGGCAGTTCTACTCTGTCCTATAGGGTCCCTGTGAGTCGAAATAGACTTGATGGCACTGGGTTTTTATATACACATACATATATATGTAACAGGCATATTGTAATTTAATTGAACAAAACTCTTAAGCTCTCATAGCTCTTAAGCTCCTCAGTTCTTCCTTTGAGAAAGGAAATGTAATCCAAACTAAAGACAGCTGGTAAAGAAAAAAACTTCCTTTAATGAACATTCTAAGGACGAAAAAATCTCTGCCTAGCACAGGATACAAAAAGCATCGTTATGTTCTGATTTTCTCTCTCACTCTAAACTAGAGGTGTAAAAAATTTTTTTTTTCATTTTTACTTTTAACATCTGCTGTGAGCTTTGAAAGGCATGTGAGAGGATCATCTAAGTGACAATAGGGTTAAAATAACTAGTTTTAGTCCAAGATGACAAAGGAAAAATCCCGTTATGCTGCTTCATGTAGATTAACATAGGGTGAAAAATTGCCCGGTAGCTGTATCCAGTGAAGGGTTTCTCTCCTGTGTACCTCCTTTGTATTTTGTGTAGCCAGGCTGGAGAAAATGAGCTTACCCGAGGTGCTGTGGTATTCATGAGTGACCGTGTACTTAAGGAAAATGGAACTAATGAAATACCAAACTCACTGTGGTTAAGTGTTGTGTAAATTGTTAAGTCATTTTCATCTAATAGTACTTAAACTCTTTAGAGCTTTTTATTGGTTGCCCACTATCTCTTATTGCTTCTACTACCAAGTTTTTATCATCCTACTTAATTTTATATACATATAAAAGCTGATATTAATAGTTCAGTAAGGAGTGTCAAAGAGTCAAATCTTACTCATTTTTTCATTACGCTAAACACCTTTTCCATTTACAAACTACTTCTTATGAATGAGAATAAAATTGGAAGGCATTTGGAGATTAGAAACACTGCTAGAAAATTAATTTCCCTGTCCTTGTTAAAAGAAGCATATGATTTTCCATTTCTACTTTTATATAAAAGACTTATCTATACTAATACTCAGTTTATTTGGTTTCTCTAATTTCTTACTTTCTCTGGGCTATAAACAGTACTCTAAAGAAGAGAGGAGCATAGAAAGCACACATCTCATTTAACGCATAGTGAGCAAAGGGCAGAAAGAACTTTTGCAGCCCAACGTTTAAGTGAAAGGGCCTTAAGAACAGTTTCATTTTGGCCATTTGGAAAGTATATGAGCATTATTATGAAAGAGCATGTCATAAAAGCAAATTTAATTTAAACCAATGCCATTTTTCTTCCCCACAAAAGAAAAAAAAAAAAAGTAAAGCAGCATTTCCTGAATTTAAACAACAACAAAAAATTTACACTCTGTAAAAAGAGAAACTACAGACTGGAAAAAAAAAAGTTGGCTAATCTCTGAAATCTATAGGAAAATCCAACACTTCTACCATAAAAAGTCAAACAATCCAACTAAAAAATGGGCAAAAGATATGAACAGATGCTTCACCAAAGAAGACATTCAGGCAGCTAACAGACTCATGAGGAAATGCTCATGATCACTGGCCATTAGAGAAAGGCAAATCAAAGCCACAATGAAATGCCATCTCACCCTGACATTACTAACATGATTAAAAAAATAAATAAAAACAGAAAATAACAAATGTTGAAGAGCTTGTGGAGAAATTGGACCCCTCATGCACTGCTGGTGGAGATATAAAATGGTACAGCCATTTTGGAAAACAATATGGTGCTTCCCTAAAAGGCTAGAAATAGAAATACCATGTTGTGTTGTTGTTGTTGTTAGGTGCCGTTGAGTCGGTTCTGACTCATAGCGACCCTATGCACAACAGAATGAAACACTGCTCAGTCTTGAGCCATCCTGACAATCACTTTTATGCTTGGGCTCATTGTTGCAGCCACTGTGCCAATCCACCTCATTGAGGGCCTTCCTCTTTTCCTTTGACCCTGTACTCCGTCAAGCATGATGTCCTTCTCCAGGGACCGACCCCTTCTGACAACATGTCCAAAGTATGTAAGATGCAGTCTCTCCATCCTTGCTTCTAAGGAGCATTCTGGTTGTACTTCTTCTAAGACAGATTTGCTCATTTTTTTGGCAGTCCATGGTATATTTAATATTCTTCACCAACACCACATTTCAAAGACATCAATTCTTCTTCGGCCTTCCTTTTTCATTGTCCAGCTTTCACATGCCTATGATGCAATTGAAAATACCATGGCTTGGGTCAGGCTCATCTTAGGCTTCAAGGTGACATCTTTGCTCTTCAACACTTTGAAGAGGTCCTTTGCAGCAGATTTACCCAATGCGATGAGTGTTTTGATTTCTTGACTGCTGCTTCCATGGCTGTTGATTGTGGATCCAAGTAAAATGAAATCCTTGACAACTTCAATCTTTTCTCCCTTTATCATTATGTTGCTCATTGGTCCAGTTGTGAGGATTTTTGTTTTCTTTACGTTGAGGTGCAATCCATACTGAAGTCTGTGGTCTTTGTTCTTCATTAGTAAGTGCTTCAAGTCCTCTTCACTTTCAGCAAGCAAGGTTGTGTCATCTGCATAACGCAGGTTGTTAATGAGTCTTTCTCCAATCTTGATGCCCCATTCTTCTTTTAGTCCAGCTTCTTGTATTATTTGCTCAGCATACAGATTGAATAGGTATGGTGAAAGAATACAAACCTGGCGCACACCTTTCCAGACTTTAAACCAATCAGTATCCCCTTGTTCTGTCCGAACAACTGCCTCTTGATCTATGTAAAGGTTCCTCACGAGCACAATTAAGTGCTCTGGAATTCTCATTCTTCGCAATGTTACCCATAATTTGTTATGATCCACACAGTCGAATGCCTTTGCATAGTCAATAAAACTCAGGTAAACATCTTCTGGTATTCTCTGCTTTCAGCCAGGATCCATCTGACATCAGCAATGATATCCCTGGTTCCACATCCTCTTCTGAAACCAGCCTCAATTCCTGGCAGTTCCATGTCGATATACTGCTGCAGCCATTTTTTAATGATCTTCAGCAAAATTTTGCTTGAGTGTGATATTAATGATATTTTTCTATAATTTCCACATTCTGTTGGATCACCTGTCTTGGGAATAGGCATAAATATGAATCTCTTCCAGTCAGTTGGCCAGGAAGCTGTCTTCCATATTTCTTGGCATAGATGAGTGAGCACCTCCAGTGCTGTATCTATTTGTTGAAACATCTCAATTGATATTCCATCAATTCCTGGAGCCTTGTTTTTCTCCAAAGCCTTCACAGCAGCTTGGACTTCTTCCTTCAGTACCATCGGTTCTTGATCATATGCCACCTCTTGAAATGGTTGAACATCAACTAATTCTTTTTGGTATAATGACTGTGTATTCCTTCCATCTTCTTTTGATACTTCCTGTGTTGTTTAATATTTTTCCCATAGAATCCTTCACTATTGCAACTCAAGGGTTGAATTTTTTCTTTGGTTGTTTCAGCTTGAGAAACACCAAGCGCATTCTTCCCTTTTGGTTTTCCATCTCCAGCTCTTTGCACCTGACATTGTAATACTTTACTTTGTTTTCTCCAGACGTCCTTTGAAATCTTCTGTTCAGTTCTTTCACTTCATCAATTCTTCATTTTGCTTTAGCTGCTTGACGTTCAAGAGCAAGTTTCAGAGTCTTCTCTGACATCCATCTTGGTCTTTTCTTTCTTTCCTGTCTTTTCAATGACCTCTTGCTTTCTTCATGTACGATGTCATTGATGTCATTCCACAACTCGTCTGGTCTTTGGTCACCAGTGTTCAGTGTGTCGAATCTATTCTTCAGATGGTCTCTAAATTCAGGTAGGATGTACTCAAGGTCATATTTTGGCTCTTGTGGACTTGCTCTGATTTTCATCAGTTTCACCTTGAACTTGCACATGAGCAATTGATGGTCTGTTCCGCAGTCAGCCCCTGGCCTTGTTCTGACTGATGATATTGAGTTTTTCCATCGTCTCTTTCCACAGATGTAGTCAATTTGATTTCTGTGTGTTCCATCTGGTGAGGTCCATGTGTATAGTCACTGTTTATGTTGGTGAAAGAAGGTATTTGCAATGAAGAAGTTGTTGGTCTTGCAAAATTCTATCTTTCGATCTCCGGCACTGTTTCTATCACCAAGGCCATATTTTCCAACTACTGATCCTTCTTCTATGTTTCCAACTTTCCCATTCCAATCACCAGTAATTATCAATGCATCTTGATTGCATGTTTGATCAATTTCAGACTGTGGCAGCTGATGAAAATCTTCTATTTCTTCATCTTTGGCCCTAGTGGTTAGTATGTAAATTTGAACAATAGCCGTATTAACTGGTCTTCCTTGCAGGCATATGGATATTATCCTATCACTGACAGCATTGTACTTCAGAATAGATCTTGAATCGTTCTTTTTGATGATGAATGCAACACCATTCCTCTTCAAGTTTTCATTGGCAGCATAGTAGACTACATGATTGTCCAATTCAAAATGGCCAATATGAGTCCATTTCAGCTCACTAATGCCTAGAATGTTGATATTTATGCATTCCATTTCATTTTTGATGATTTCCAATTTTCCTAGATTCATACTTTGTACATTCCAGGTTCCAATTATTAATGGATGTTTGCAGCTGTTTCTTCTCATTTTGAGTCATGCCACATCAGCAAATGAAGGTCCCAAAAGTTTTACTCCATCCACGTCATTAAGATTAACTCTACTTTGAGGACACAGCTCTCCCCCAGTCATCTTTTGAGTGCCTTCCAACCTGGGGGGCTCATCTTCCAGCACTATATCAGGCAATGTTCCACTGCTGTTCGTAAGATTTTCACTGGCTAATGCTTTTCAGAAGTAGACTGCTGGGTCCTTCTTCCTAGTCTTAGTCTGAAAACTCAGCTGAAACCTCTCCTCTATAGGTGGCCCTGCTGGTATCTGAATACTGGTGACATAGCTTTCAGCATCACAGCAACACACAAACCCCCACAGTATGACAAACTAGAGACATGTGGGGCAGAAATACCATATGATCCAGCAATCCACTCCTAGGAATATATCCTAGAGAAATAAGTGCTGTCATACCAATAGAGATATGCACATCCATGCTCATTGCAGCATTATTCATAGTAGCAAAAAGATGGAAACAACCTAAGTGCCCACCAACAAATGAATGAATAAACAAACTGTGGTACGTATACACAATGGAATAGTATGCAACAATAAAGAACAATGATGAATCTGCGAAACATCTCACAACATGGGTGAATCTGGAAAGCATTATGCTGAGTGAAATAAGTCAATCACAAAAGGACAAATACTGTATGAGACCATTATTATAAAAATACATGACAGTGTTTCTACACAGAAAGAAACAATCTTTGATGGTTATGAGGGAGGAGAGGGGAGGTAAAAACACTAACTAGATAGTAGATAAGTGGTAACTCGGGTGAAGGGTAAGACAGTACACTATACTCGGGAATTCAGCACCACTTGACAAGGGCAAAGTCATGGAAGCTTCACAGACACATCCAAACTCTCTGAGAGACTGAGCTACTGGGCTGAGGGTTGGGGACCATGGTCTTGGGGGACATCTAGCCCAACTGGTTTAACATAGTCTATAAAGAAAATGTTCTTCATTTGACTGTGTTGAGTAGTGTTCGGGGTCTTAAAAGCCTGCAAGCAGCCATCTAACATACATCTATTGGTCCCATCCTGGCTGGAACAAAGGAGACTGAAGAAGACCAAGGACACAAGGAAAATATTAATTCAAAGGACTAATGGACCACAACTACCACAGCCTCCACCAGATTGATTTCAGAACAACTAGTGATGCCTGGTTACCACCACCAACTGCTCCAGCAAAGATCACAATAGAGGGTCCCAGACAGAGCCGGAGAAAAATGTAGAACAAAATTCAAATCCCCGCCCCCCTCCCCCCCGCCAAAAAAAAAGAGAGACCAGGCTTACTAATTTGACAGAGACTGGAAAAATTCTGAGAGTATGGTCCCTGGACACCTTTTTAACTCAGTACCCAAGACACTCTTGACTTTCATCCTTTAGCCAAAGATTAGATATGTCTATATGGCCAACAATAACACACTTGGGGGATATGCTTCAGAGTTCAATCATGTATACGTGACTAATGGGCATACCACCCCAAAAGCAGAGACAAGAAGGCAGGAAAGGACAGGAAAACTGTATGAGTGGAAAGCGGAAAACTGGGGTGGAGAAGAGGAGAGTACTTACACATCGTGGGTTGGCAACCAATGTCACAAAATAATTTGTGTATTAATTATTTAAAGAGAAAGTCATTTGATAAGGAAAGTTTCACCTAAATCACAATAAAAAAAAAAAAGTATACCTGTATTGTCTGCTCTGGAGCCATGACTCTGGCTTTCATTAAGCTTTTAGTTTGAAAAGAGAAAGAATTTCAATTTGGTGGGACTGACACACTAGAGGAAGGTTGGAGATATTATGAGCCTTGTGCTTTGGCACAGCTCAGGTAGTTTCTAGCTCCCAGTTCTTCATATAAGATAATAAGAAGAATGCTAAATCTGAGATTCTAAGAGATCCAACTTGATTTAATCCTGAAGAACATATGGTGTGCATTCCTGTTTTGGTAATCGTGTGCAAAATTTTTCCAGAATTTTCTTAAATTCTCATTTTTTATCCTCTTCTTAAACCAGTGAATTTAATACTGTTTCAGTTAGTAATAATACTACATGTCCTTCTACCTAAATAATAATTTTCTATATTTTCAGGTAGTGCATTAAACTTACTCAGCAAGGAAAAAAAAATTTTTTTCTTTAAGCAATAGACATCATGAATCTGCTAGAACAATCCCAATGAAAAATTTCTTAAAATTAATACATTGATTATAAAGGAAAGGAGTGACTACTTGGTGAATACCTATATCATCTCAAGTCTTTCTCTGTATTTTCTTATTTATCCCTCATTAAATGAGGAATCCTTGAGGAATCACCAACTTAGAGGTCAGGAAACTGAAACTTAAAATCAATGGATAAATACTGAATGAATGGCCACTTGTGTGAGCCTAAAACTCATTTTCTTTAAGAAGTGTCCTTGTCCTATGACTATTCACATCGCTTCTTGTATACCTGAAAAATTCTTACTCATCCTTCTAGACCTTGCTCAAAGGTCAACTGTCCTGTGACATTCTGAACTCTCTGAAGATATTATCATTTTGGCACATAGAAAAGGTACCGCCATTACCTGTTCACGTCTCACTCTGTTTCTGAGCCTATAAAAGCTCCTGAAAAGAAAGGATATCTTATCTTTTTATTTTCAGGGTCTAAGTAGTTTGGTCCATAGTAAAAACCTAAGAAATGTTTTTGAATAAATAATGAATATATGTATGCCTCTCTGGAGGGATTCATTTGAGTTGGTAGGCTCTCATTTGAAAATCAAAATTGACTGTTGAAGTAAATATGTATGTATTATCACGTTAATTACATGATACTTGAAAATTAAAATCTGACTGTTGTGGTAAATACATAAATGCACATTTTATTAATGACATGATGTTTATGCTTCTTGCCTAGCTGACATAAGCTTTTCTGCAGATATAGCTGTTGTATTCACTGGCTTTCAGAGTGCAGTGATGATAGTGATCTGAGAGAAGGGAGGACCTTGCAGGCTGTCTTATGGGAGACGTACAGTGGTAGACCACTGACATTACGGTGTAAACCACAGAAAACAACTTTGGTTAACTGAAGTAAAAAATGAATGTTTATATTGGTCAGCTTTTAGAATGAAAAGTAATTCAGGAGAATCAAGTTTGGAAAATAAGCAGTAATCAAGAGAAGCTTAGCTGGGAACATAGTCAAGATAGGCTCTTTGAGTGCCATTAAGGACAACTGGTAACTTCTCATTGAACTTTGGACCCTCAGTCACACAGCTGCCATGGAAAATTGTCTTCATCTTTCAAAATCCTGGATGGGATCATCCCACTGTTTCAAACTAGATCACGTGATCATGACCTAATTGCCAGGGAGTGAGGAAAGAGAATATTTGCCCTCTTTGTCTTCCATGGTGGAAATTACGCTCTACAAAAAACTTATTTTCTGATATTCCTTAAATGGGAAGAGTAGATCCTTGCAAATTGATGTCACAGTTAGGTGCCATCCAACCAATTCTGACTTATAGTGACCTGATGTACAACAGAACAAAGCACTACCTGGTTCTGCATGATCCTCATAATCACTGTTATGCTTGAGCCCATTGTTGCAGCCACTGTGTCAATCTATCTCATTGAGGGTCTTCCTCTTTTTCACTGACACTCTACCAAGCATGATATCTTTCTCCAGGAATGATCCCTCCTGATAACATGCTCAAAGTATGGGAGACATAGTCTCACCATCCTTGCTTCTAGGGAGCACGCTGGCTGTACTTCTGCCAAGACAAATTTGTTCTTTTTTTGGTAGTCCATGGTATATTCAATATCCTTCACCAACACCATAATTCAAATGCATCAATTCTTCTTCGTTCTCCCTTCTTCAGTTTCTAACTTTCACATGCATATGAGGCAATTGAAAACATTTAATTTCGCTCATTAGGAACTCATACATAGATCAAGAGGCAATCGTTCAAACAGAACAAGGAAATACTGCATAGTCTAAAGTCAGAAAATGTGTGTGTCAGTGTTGTATCCTTTCACCATACTTATTCAGCCTGTATACTGAGCAAATAATCTGAGGAGCTGGCCTATATGAAGAAGAGCAGGGCATCAGGATTGGAGAAAGATTCATTAACAATCTGTGATATGCAGATTACACAACATTGCTTGCTGAAAGTGAAGAAGACTTGAAGAACTTACTGATGAAGATCAAAGGCTACAGCCTTTAGTATGGATTACAACTTAACATAAAGAAAACAAAAATCCTCACAACTGGACCAGTAAGCAACATCATGATAAATGGAGAAAAGATTTTCATTTTACTTGGATCCACAATCAATACCCATGGAAGCAGCAATCAAGAAATCAAATGAAGCATCACATTGGGCAAATCTGCTGCAAAAGACCTCTTTAAAGACCTCTTTGCTAATAATCACATAAAAGTAATAATAATAATGTTAGATTGCTGTGATGGCTTAATGAGCCCCCAAAATCTAGATGCTTGGCATATAGAGAGCTTCTGACAAAGATGGAGGCCAGACTCCATTTTTGTTTTTTACTGCTTATTTTGAGCTGACTCTCAAAAGTCAGGTAGCCAGAATACCTCAGGGAGCTTGTGAACTTCCTTTCCTTCCCCTCCCTCCCTCTCACAACATGCTTCCAGTAAAGATATTCACTCAGGCTGGCCCTCGAAATATCCATAGACTAGCAAGAAGTTAACTGACTCAAAGTTTTTGATTAACAAAACAATGCTTAAGGGTCTCATAATTGGTGTCTGTTAAAGTATGATTTTGTAGATGTCAACCAATCAGAATTTTTCCTTGTAAGTTCCTGGATTTTTCTGTACTCTATAAAAAATTCTTTTTTGCTGGAGTACTTTCGTGAATCATTACAAAGTGCTGCCCAATCTGGATTACTTTATTCCTTCAAGAAAACTCTTTTGCTTTAATCTTAACAGAGACTCCAGTTTGCTCTTTGACATTTTCTGGCGTCAGAAGTGGGATTTGAAGGTGCCTTATCGTCAGTGTCCCTGAGAGGTCAAGCATCCAGTGTTCTGGTGCCAACAGGGGCCCATTGAGCTCATCTGTGTCCATGGTCTCTCAGGAATTGCTAATGTAAGCCCCCTCAAATTTAGAGCTCTACTTTCCTGTGTTGAGCTCTTTGAAATTTATTGGAGAATCTGTTTCATTTTGTTATTACAAGAATTTGCCTCTGCTATGGAGCCTTTTTTTTTTTTTTTTTATGGAGCCTGAGATTTCACAAACTCGACAACTTCTATGACAGCAATTTACCAACTTACCCAGAAACTCACACTAAAAAAAAAAAAAAAATTTCTTTCTTTTAGTGGCAGTAGTGTGAGTTTCTGGGTAAGTTGGTAAATTGCTGTCATAGAAGTTTTCGAGTTTGTGAAATCTCAGGCTCCATAAGATTTTGTTGAATCAAGGAGTCCTAAATGTTGAACAAACTTGAACCTCCTTTGAAAATGAGAAAAGCCATATTTCGGGGCAATGTGAAATTCCCGTATGGAACTCCTGCTCAATATGTAGACAAGCACTATGGTTCTGCTAACTTCTTATACCTATCCGTTTGGCATAATCTCACTAAGGACAGTCTGGAAAAATTGTGGACAGTTTTTGGTTCTTTTAAATTATCTAAATTAAGTTTTCTGAACAGTAAATTAGAAAAGAAATGCTCCCAAATTAAGCAGAAACAAAGAGATGCCTGTTTTAGTTGGTATTTTGAAGCCTCTAGAAGATGTGATGAAAGTAACATCTTTGGGATAAAGTTTCTAGATTAACTAAAAAAAATACAGAATTGCAATGCTAAATTTCTATTCCAACTACCCAAATTTTCCCAGGGCCATCCGTTTCTTTGCTGGCCGCATCTCCTTTATATCCTCTTCTGTCTTCTTACTTCTCTGATACTACTAAAGAGTCCGCTAATTACACTCTCTCTGAACTTCCTTTTTTTCTCTAAAGAACCTATGGAGAACATAAACCATATTCCTGAGACACTGCTTTTAAAATCCATCCCAGTGTGGATATTGAGGGTCCTCCCCACAATACTTTTACCCCCTAAAGTTGCTCAGAATTACATAAAATTGTTAAAGATTTCCCAAAACTGTGGGGGGATCCTTACATGTTTGCTGAGGAATTTAGAATCCTTGCTGAGGCTTACCAGCCTGGACTCCCTGATTTGTATCAGCTAGTCCACATGATAAATGGGCCAGGGGAGGCCCACTTGTGGTTAGAACAGGCTGGATGGAGAAATCCCAAAGATAATTTAGCTCTAGGCCTAAGTAGAACAGCTGCCCAAGTATTAGAATATTTTCAGGCTATGAGTAAAAAATTAATAGAGGCCATTCCAAAGGTTTTCCCCATAATAATATGAAAAAAAAATTTTTTTATAAAAAATAATATATTAGAAATTCAGTCTTGCATATGGAAAAAAAAAAGAAAAAATGTTTATGCTTACAAGATCAGATTATTTCAAAGTTTGCTGAACATTCCAGGATTGATCCATCATCCTTTGGGGCTATATGAGCTTTCGATTCAATATTCATATCTGGTCTCAAACCTGAACTTTCTGCCCCGGTAAAAAGACATTGACTAGATTGGAAAGCAGCTCCCATTGCTGAGCTGGCCAATTTAGCTCACAAACTTTCTTAGACTTTGGAGACTAAGCAAACCTCCAAGGCTAATAAATTAATGGCCTTACAACTACAACAATTACAGTCTCCTAACCAAAAAAGTAAACCCAAGCCCTTTGAAGGCACTAAACCAGGTACTTGCAATTATTGCAAGAAACCTGGGCATTGGAAAAAAGACTAAAAAGTCAAAGAACAATAAAAAGAAATAGCTGAAGTCAGAGACCCTTCAACCAGATATGGAATGAAGGGGTTCTGGGATACAACAGGGAGTTTTCCTATACAGGCACTAAACCCACAAGGAGAAACTACTATGTACATTAATTGAGAGGCTTGCAAATTTTGTGTTGATTCTGGGGTTACCTTCTCTGCAATTAACCCTACTTGTTTACAAAAGCCCCTGCCATGGAATGCTAAAACTACAAAAATCATGGAGGTTACAAATCAAGAACAGACTTTGATTCATTCAAAGCCTGTTCCAATATTCGTTGACCCTATTTAAGATTTACACCCCTTTCTGCTTATCCCTGACACTCCTGTTAACTTATTCAGCCATGACCTTTGGTCTAAATGGGCCTGCTATTTACAGTTTTCAGAATAAGGAGAAATATTATTGAACTTACCAGATTTCTCCCCCAAAGGGGGTAAAACCTCTTAATGAAGGATCTGAATTAGAACAAATTCAAAGGGAAGAAGCTGCTTGCTGTTTGCAAACCATGCACAAAGACAATTTAACCCCCATTTCACTCTGACCTATTTTTCAGCTATTCTTAAAACCTTACAGACCACCACATCTACTGATGTGGGACAAGTTTTAACAACATAAGTCATTAAAATTCAGATAGGCTCCTAACTTTCCAGTAGTTACAAATCCTCATTTACTACTTTCTAATGTTCCTCCAAATGCTATATTTAGTTGCCAGAGTGTGTAAAGTTTACAATTGGCCAAGCCTTCTGTTAAGTATTTAGGTCATTTGATTTCTGCAGAAAGCATTTCTATTGATCCTAAATGGAAAGAAGCTGTAGTAAACACACCTGCACTAGGCTTTTCTATCACCTAGGTTTTTCCTTGTTTATACAGGAAGCCTCTGGAAACACTTCAAGTGTTTTAACATCAGAAGCCAATAGACTATTACAGTCTGCAGCTTGACCCCGTAGCTACAGGATACCCACCCTTCCCACCCCCATCTCAGGGCTATTACTGCCACAACCAAACTAGTTGAAAGCACTGCAGATATAGTGCTGGGAAAATTTCTAAATGTTAATGTTCTCCATGTAATATCTGCTATTTTTAATTCTGCTTTGACCCAACATCTTTCTACCAGTTGACCCACTCCCTATGAAGTGCTCCTCTTGGCTGTACAAGAAATTTTCTAAATGTTTATGTTCCCCGTGTAGTGTCTGCTATTCTTAACTCTGCTTTGATCCAACATCTTTCCACCGGTCAACTCACTTCCTATGAAGTACTCCTCTTGGCTGCACCTAATATTAGCCCACATTCTGTGTCTATTTAAATCACTCACTCTCCTTCCAGAAACTGACAATAAGCATTACTCAACAAATGATTGCTTAAATTTAACTAAACTACTTTTACCTGCCTAAAAAGATTTGAGACCAACTCCTTTGGCTAATCCTGATTTAATTCCACTTGTTGATGGCTCCTATTTAAAACCTGATACTACTGGCTCTCACTATCAGGATGGTTATGCCAACATGACCTCTACTGTGGTTCTTGAAAGTTAAGGCCTTCCTAAAGCTACTTCAGCCCAACAAGCTGAGTTAACCGTTCTTACCAGTGCCTGTAAACTTGCTAAAGAAGGTCCATGAATGTTTGCACAGATTCTAACCATGACTTTGGAATGACTCATTTTAGCACGTTATAAAAATAGACTCTTTGCAATGATGGGAGGACCCATTTTACTGGACAAGTAATTAAAGAAATATGTAAGATTTTTCCTATTTATCAAAGACTGTATTGCCCTTACCATCCACAATCTCCCAGGCTAGAGGAAAGAACCCAGCTGGCCAAAGTTTCTGAATCCCTGACTTTATCTTGGATTAAGGTCCTCCCTTTAGTCCTAAATTTGAGGTCCACTCCATTTGGGCCACAAAAGTTAACCCCATGTGAAATTATTACTGGAAGGCCTATGACTTTCCTTTATTTTTCTTTTATTCTGATTCCAATTTAATTCAACCAGAATTAATGAAATATTGCCAGTTTTTTATTCAGTACTGTAAAGAGCACCTTTCATGAGTCAAGGAAGATTTGACAGCCAAAATATAGAAATACCAAAATGAATTATTATTGAACCAGGTGACCATGTATATTGGAAGAGACACCAATTAAAAAATTCCCTGGAGCCTTCTTCGAAAGAACTTTATTTTGCTCTTCTTATTAACTCTTGTGCCAATAAATTACAGGGAGTTAAAACTTGGATCCACCTATCCCAGCTTAAGAAGGTTAAAGTCCCTGCATCACTGTCAAACCTACTGATGGACTTAAATTGAAGTTCAAATGCCCCAGTGGGCAGAAGCAGACAACTTCAAATTAGATGGCTCCTTCCAAGATCACAGAACAAGATTTAATGCAATCTGCTGAAATTTTTGGACTTTGTTTCCTGTTTACTGGTATTTATTTATTTATTATACTCTTGTGGTATTATCACTTGTTTTAATATCCTCTTTTTCCATGCAAATAACTGCAGGAGGAGTTTGATTCATCATAGCTATTATTTTTATGACATTTGCCTTATTGTACTACTTTCTAGTTAGTTTTCTTACACTATGAGGCCTTTCTTAATTATTTTCTTACTGTATATTGTGACTCTTGATGATGCCTGGCATTATAACACTTTTGTTAGATTAGCTCAGTCAGTAGCTAGTTCCTGTTATCTGACTATCAGACATACTAATTCAGACCTTTTAGCTATGCCTGTGTTTAGCTATAGTTCTATACCTGATTCTATTATAAATCCTAATATTTCCTTTAAACTGGCTGTGTGTATCAGGTTGTGGCACCCTCCAGAATTACTAACAAGCCCACTAGAAAACTATGTAGGTTCAAACAACCCCTACGTCCAACTCCCCTTTTCTTAATATTTTTAGTTGGCTACCTGCTGAATTTGGCTCTCAGCTACATTCAGTTTTACAAACTGGATTAATTCTCTTACTAATTATAACAATTATTACAGGATTAATCAAATGTTTTATGAAATGTTTATCAAACACTTGTACTCACAGTGCAACACTGTTTGCTATGTGAAAGGTCATGTATTTTGAAGAAGCAGCAATTCCTTAGAGAACAGTTTGGTTTTTCACCTTGGCTGATGCCCCTCTATGCCAAGTATTCCTATTAATTTGGCCCAGCTCTTACACACCCTTTCTTATAAGATCACAGAAGCAGAAGTCCTAGCTATAGCATGGTGAAGACAGAACAGATAGTGTCCAGCTGTGTTTCATGGAAAGCATACGTGGTCTTAAAAGCCTATTTTAAATAGGCAGCCATCTAATAAATGCAAGGAAAATAAGTCCATGCACAAGAAAACACTCTCATAGTGATCAGTAAATTTCTGTAGAAATTCTTCATCAGAAGGGGTGGGGGGTTTTAAAGGAGCCACAAAAATCTAGGTGCGTGGCATAAGGAGAGGCTTCTGACAAAAATGCAGGCCAGACTCCATTTTTGTTTATTGCTTATTCTGAGCTGGCTCTCAAAAGTCATCTAGCCAGAATACCTCAGGGAGCCTATGGGCTCCCCTCCGCTCCCTTCTCACAGTATGCTCCCAGGAAGGATATTCATCCAGGCTGGCCCTCAAAATATCCATAGATTAGCAAGAAGTTAACTGACTCAAAGTTTATGATTAATAAAACAATGTTTAAGGAGTCACATAATTGTCTGGTGTCTGTTAAAGGATGATTTTGTAAATGTCAACCAATCAGAATTTTTCCTTATAAATTCTTGGATTTTCTATACTTAAACTCTATAAAAAATTCCTTTTGCTGGAGTATTTTTGTGAATCCTTACAAAGTGGTACGCAATCCGGATTACTTTATTCCTTCAATAAAACTCTTTCGTTTTCATTTTAACAGAGAATCCAGTTTGCTCTTTGATACCTTGCTGGTGCTGAACTCTGGGGAGTCTATTTCTGGGCTGTCCTCTTAAGCCTTCTTTTCATATCCGTAGTACAATATGACCCTTTGTTACTTCTGTTCTAGGAGTTTGCAGTTGGCTTCTATTGGCTTCTTGTTCCCACCCCGTCAAATCATGATTCAACACCTCCAGTCTACCCTTTCTGAGATGCCAGAGTATAGGCAATGACCATGTGATTTCTTCCTCAAAATAATAATATCTTTTGCTTTGGAATAAAGTCCAAATTCCTTTAGGTAGGACTGGATTTGTTGTCAATTTATCTTTTCAGGGTTTTCACATTCTCTGGTCCACATCGGTACTTTAGACAACATTCTCAAAGGACACTAGAAGTTACTAGAGCATACTTTTAGCTACAAACATTTCTTCCAAATATTTACTCTGTGCCTAGCTACAGGAGAGGTAACAATGAATGAGGACTGGTTCCCTGCATCTCAGGTGTGCGATTCAATATATTTAACACCAAAATGGGCATGAACCAAATAGGACAGACAACCAAGCAATTAGAATTTGACTGTAAACAAGACCCTATCCAAATCTATGAAAGAATTTATGATGATCGTCCTTTGGAGTAAGTCTGCCTCTTTTCTGTGTTCTTATACCTTTCTGTCAATACATATAACACATTGTGTCTGTAATTTTTTACATTTGTCTGTGCCTTTTTCTCTCCCTAGATTCTTGAGAATAGGGACTCTAATCTTATTTGTCTTTGTGTTCTCAAAATATGTAGCCCAAGACTTTTCAAATGGTAAATAGTCAACAAATACCTGTGAAATTGAAAACCATCAGTTTTAAGTAGGAGACAGAGAGTGAGATATCTCAGTGCAAAGCTGTTGCCAGTGCTTGAGACTTACCCCGTTGACAATCTGTTATTACATCAGTCTGTGTTACCGAATTACTGCAGGGCATCACAAATTGTAGAAAACCATGATTTGCAAATGTTTATTTTAGCCTTGGTTAAAGTTAAGGCACTGTTTCAGACTTTTAAAAAGTCAACATAAATATGAACACACAATGACTGAGGTGCACTGTGATAGAAAGATTGTTTTTCCTTTGGTGAAAAACAGAATTAAAAAATAGTAAACTTACTAAAGGGCAATAATGGCCAATAATAACAATTTACCATGTACCAGTTCCTATACTAAGTGCTTTATGCATGTAAACTCATTAATTCCCGTGATATCACTACGAGATTAGAGGAATTATTGTATAATCTTTTTATTGATAAGGATTTAAAAACTGAGAAGTTAAGTGACTTGTCCAAGGCCAGGTTAGCTAGTAATTGTCCAAGCTAGGATTAGGACCCAAATCTGTTCAATTCTATTTTATGTACTATATTTCTTATCAGGGTATTTTTACAGGGAGAAAAAAAAACTAACTTGATTTAATTGAACGTTAACAAATTTAGCACTGACTTAGCCAGGGTTGCTTTTCCTCTTCTCTTTTTTTTGTCCATTTATGACAAGTTACACCAAACTAACAAAAATTTTAATGCTTTTGTGTAGCCTTTGAGGTTCAGCCAATTTGGACAGGACAGGGTTTGAAACTGACATAAATAAGCAGTAATAAGTAAAAAGGAGAGCAAATCTTAAGCACCTTTGGGAGGATAGAGTTGAAGGTGGAATGATGTGCCTTCAATTAGTTGCCATCATGGTACCCTTCATGGAGGCCATGTGGCTTAGCACAGGGAGGTAATCATGGAGTTGGAGTCAAAATTAGAAGTTAAAATCTGGCTTGATCTCTTACTATTTGGACTCCCACAGGCAGTTTACTTAACTTTAATGAGTTTTTATTTTCATTTATAGAAAAGAAATAATATGAACCATATGCTTCAGAGTGACTAAGAGGATTGTAAATGGCATATATAAAGTGCCTGGTGCACAGATCAATAAATGGTAATAACCATGATTCACAGGACTTACTTTTTGTGGAGGCCATATTCAAAGAGAAAGGCCCTCAATGAGATGGATGACACAGTGGCTGCAACAATGGGCTCAAGCATAGCATCAATTGTGAGGATGGCGCAGGACCAGGCAGTGTTTTGTTTGTTGTACATAGGGTCACTATGAGCTGGAACCGACTCAACATCACCTAGCAACAACAATGTATTCAAAACTAATTGGTTTTTTACCAGGGGCATAATATATTGTTACATTCCTTCGTTATATTGACATTTTCTCCTTAACATGAACTGGATTGCAGTGAATTACCTAATATGGCCCTTTTAGCCATGAAGGGTCTTGTAACTCCCATAAAATGATTGGGTAGAATTATGCAAATAAGGTACTTGTGGCCCACCAGGGAAATTGGACAGCCTACTAATAATATAAATAAGGTACATGGAACACTTGTGGGGATGAGACCATGCAAATAAGGTGTATGGAATGCTAACAAGTAGATAGGTCAATTTCGCCATCCTGCTAGGCTTAAAATGAGGCAATTCCAAAGGCTGGGGTTGGGGGGGAGGAGAGAAGAAGAAAGAAGAGCCAGGAGGAAAGCACATCCTTTGGACCTGCAGTCCCTGCTCTAAGAACCTCCTAGACCCAGGAGACAGAGAGCTGTAACACAGGAGATGGCATGAGATGGCAACAAGCAGTGGCAAATGCGGCAGAGAAATGGCTGCAGGAGAACCAGAAGACTGGCATGAGATGGTGTGGTGGGCTTCCTACCCATGGAGTGAGGTGGCTACAGTGGATGTGCCGACACATGGAGACAGTGAACTGAGCACCTTCAGGCCCAAGGGTTACTGGTGGAGTGGGTGCCTCTGGGCACTTATTGGCAGAGCTAAAGATCTCTATAACACTTGCTCAAGCAGGGCAGGGGCTGAGGGCCAAGGAGCTGAGAGCCAAGAGAGAGAGGCCCACCCTCAGGCATGGCTGAGAAGCTGTCCTGACTGAAGAAGTGTACCCTAAGTCATTACTGAGTTGTAACCTGCTACTTCCCTAATAAACCCCATAACTGTGAGTATAGTTTGTGAGTTCTGTGGCCATCGTAATGAATTATCTAACACAGCAGAGAAGTAGACAGTGAAGTAGGAGGGACGACTGGTGGCAGAATTGGTTAAAAGGTTGGAAAGAGGAGGTATGTCTGATCTCCACCTCATAGGATTCACCATCTTGGGCTGATGATGATCTTGATTTTCATTCCTCACCCTTGTGAAGCTTGAAGAAGTCTGAAGCTGCCAAGCCATTTTTACATGAACGTACAAGCAGGCCTTACTGCTTTGTAGCAATATAACAGAGATGCAGTTTCTTATGCCCTCCTCCATGCCCCAAGATCCAATGCACCTCTTGTCATGGCATATGATAGGCTCAGTAGAGCCTGTGTTGGGTGCTCGGTTCTCACCCTTCCACAATGTATTATGTCTAAATGACCATAATACTTCGTGGTTAGTATTGGGCTTGTTGTGAATATTTTTGCATAATTTGAAAAAATCTATTTATAAAAAAGAAACGCTGGTCTACTGAAATAAAATTTCATCAGTGAAATTTGTATAGAGACAACATGAACAAAAAGACAATTGAAAGTATCAAGTGTGGGGGGTAGGAGTTAAAATGTCAGATGAGGCAGAGATGTCAGCTAGAAGGCCACAGAAGACATTGCTACAGGGCTTGTCCTTCGCTTTTTGGAGGACCAGAAATTAATTTTTTTTAATGGCTGATTTTTGTTTTTTCACTTTATTGTGCTTTAGGTAAAAGTTTGGAGTGCGAATTAGTTTCTCATTCAAAAACCAAACCTGTTGGAGTTGAGTTGGTTCCAACTCATAGTGACCCTACAGGACAGAGTAGAATTGTCCAATAGTGTTTTCAAGGAGTGGCTGGTAGATTTGAACTGCAGAACTTCTGGTTAGCAGTTGAGCTTTTAACCACTGTACCACAAGGACTAGAATTTTGATGAGTGTAAGTATTTAATTTTTAGGAGCTCCCAGCTACCTAATTTATCTTCTGGTGTTTGTGCATTGTTAACTATGGTTCGTATTCTATTTATGCCATGTATTAAGGCTCCTAGTGTTGTCCCTGTTTTTCCTTCCATGATCTTTATTGTTTTAGGTTTTATATTTAGGCCTTCGATTCACTTTGAATTAGTTTTTGAGTGTGGTGTGAGGTATGGGTCCTGTTTCTTTTCTTTTTTTTTTTTTTTCACAGATGAACATCCAGTTTTGCCAGGACCATTTATTAAAAAGACTGACTATTCTCCATTTAATGGACTTTGGTCCTTTGTGAAAAATCAGCTGAACATAGGTAGATGAATTTATGTCTGGGTTCTTGATTCTGTTCCATTGGTCTATGTGTCTGTCATTATACCAGTGCCAGGTTGTTTTGATTGTTCTGAGATCGGTTAGTGTGAGGCCTCCTACGTTGTTCTTTTTTTCCCAATAATCCTTTCCTTCCATAACTGAGTGACCAGCCCTGCCCACTTGGATAAGGTGGTGAGAAGTATCGTGCTCACAGATGAGCAAGCAACAAATCATGTCTAGCCTGCCCAGACGTAACCAAATAAAAAAGCAGGATGAAACAAACAAATCTACAATCAAAAATGCTTCAGTTATCTGGGCCTCTTTCCTTTCCATATAGTTGGTGATTAGTTTTTCCATTTTGTTAAAGAACTAGTCACCAACTACATGGAAATTTGGGTCGGGATTGCGTTGTGTTTGTAGATCACTTTAAGTAGGGTTACTTTTCTACAATGTTGAGTCTTTCTATCCATGAGCATGGTATGTTTTCCCATTTATGTGGGTCTCTTTTGGTTTCTTGCAAGTGTTTTGTAGTTTTCTTTGTCTTTTGCATCCCTGGTTAGGTTTATTCCTAAGTATTTTATCTTTTTAGGGGCTATCATAAATGGTATTGTTTTCATGATTTTGAAGTTCTCCTTCTTGGCGTATAGGAATCCAACTGATTTCTGTATGTTGATCTTATATCCTGCCACTTTGCTCAATATTTCTATTAGTTTCAGGAGTTTTCTTGTGAAACCTTTGGGGTTCTCTATGTATAGGATCATATTATCTGTGTATGGGGATAGTTTTATTTCTTCCTTTCCAATTTGGATGCCGTTTATTTCTTTCAGTTGCTTTATTGCTCTAGCTAGGACTTTCAGCACATTGGTAAATAGGAGTGGTGATAATGGGCACCCTTGTCTTGTTCCCATTCTCAGGGGGAAATGCCTTCAGACTCTGTCTGTTGAGAATGATGTTGGTTGTTAGTTTTGTGTAGATGCCCTTTGTTATACTGAGGAATTTCCCTTCTATTCCTATTTCATTGAGTTTTTTTTTTTAATCAGAAATGGGTGTTGACTTTATCAAATACCTTTTCTGTGTTGATTGAGATGATCATGTGATTTTTTTCTTTTGTTCTATTTATATGGTGAATTACATTGATTGATTTCCTAATGATGAACCATCCTTGCATACCTGGTATGAATCCCACTTGATTGTGTTGTATTATTTGTCTAGAATTTTGTTGAGAATTATTGCATCTGTATTCATGACAGTTATTGGCCTGTAATTTTTTTTGTGTGTGTGTGGTGTCTTTGCCTGGCTTTTGTATCAGGGTTATGCTGGCTTCATAGAATGAATTCAGGAGTATTCCTTCCTTTTCTATGCTCTGAAATAATTTGAGCAGTAATGGTATGAGCTATTCTTTGAATGTTTGGTAGAATTCTTCAGTGAAGCTGTCCATGCCAGGTCTTTTTTTGGTTGGGAGTTTTTTTTTTTTTTTTTTTTTTTTTAATTGCCTCTTCGATGTCTTCTTTTAGCATGGGTCTGTTCAGATTTTCTATCTCAGCTTGTTTTAGTTTAGGTAGTAACATGTTTCTAGAAATTTGCCCATTTCCTTTAGATTCTCAAATTTGTTGGGTTACAATTTTTCATAGCATTCTGTTATAATCTTTTTTTTTTTTTTTCAGTTGGGTCTGTTGTAACGTCTTTCATCTCATTTATTTGGGTTATTTGCTTCCTCTCCTGTTCTTCTTTTGTTAGTTTAGCCAGCGATTTGTTGATTTTGTTGATCTTTTCAAAGAACCAATTTTTGGTCTTATGGATCCTTTCTATTGTTTTTCTGTTCTTTATTTCATTTATCTCTGCTCTAACCTTTATTATTCCCTTTCATCTGGTGCCTATGGGCTTCTTTTGCTTCTCTCTATTTGTTTGAGTTGTAGGGCTAATATTTTGATTTTTCTTACATTCTTTTTTGATGTGTGCTTTTATTTCTATAAGTTGCCTGTGGAGCACTGCTTAGAACCCTAGTAGTGCAGTGGATAAGTGTTACACTGCTGACCAAAATGTTGTCAGCTCGAATCCACCAGTCACTTCTTGGAAACCCTATAGGGCAGTTCTACTCTGTCATATAGGGTCGCTATGAGTTGAAGTCTACTCAAAGGCATTATGTTTATGGAAGGACTGCTCTTGTTATGTCCAAAAGGTTTTGGAATGATGTGTTTTCATTCTCATTTGATTCTAGGGATTTTTCAATTCTGTCTTTGATTTCTTCTTATTATCCAGATGTTTTTAAGCAAGGCCTTACTCAGTTTCCATGTATTTGATTTTATTCCCTTGCTCTTCCTATTAATGATTTCTACTTTTATGGCATTGTGATCAGAGAGAATGTTTTGTATTATTCTGGTGTTTTTGATTTTATTAAGGGCTGCTTTGTGGCCTAAAATATGGTCTATTCTGGAGGAAGTTCCATGTATATTGGAAAAGAATGTATAGTTTTCTGTTGTTGGGTGCAGTGTTCTACGTATGTCTATGAGGTCAAGTTGGTTGACTGTGGCCTTTAGATCTTTTGTGTTCTTGTTGAGTTTCCTTCTAGATATTGTTTTACCAAGAGTGGTGTGTTGAAGTCTCCCTCTTATTGTGGAAATGTCTGTTTCTCTTTCCAGTGCTTTTAGAGTTTGTATTTTGTATGTCGGATCCCTGTTGTTGGGTGCATAGGTATTTATTAGGGTTATGTCTTCTTGGTGGATTGTCCCTTTAATTGTTATATGGTTGTTCCTTCTCTTTCATGGTTGATATAGCCTTAGTCTATTTTGTCCGAGATTAGTATTGCCACTCTTGCCCTTTTTTGGTTACTGTTTGCTTGACATATTTTTCCTCCTTTTGATTTTTAGTATGTTTGTGTCTTTGTGTCTAAGGTGTGTCTCTTGTAGACAGCATATTAATGCATCATGTTTCTTTCATTCATTCTACAATGCTCTGTCTCTTTGTGGGTGCATTGCAGCCATTTGTATTCAGTGCAATTATTGATAGGTAACAGTTTATTGCTGTCATTTTTTTTTTGTGTGTGTGGTGCTAACGTTTTCTTTGTTCCTCTTACTTTTCTTTGCTGAGTTCCTTGTTTGTGGGTTTTATTTCTTTACTATTATAGATTTTGTGTTTACTGAGTCTATGTTTTTCTTCTTTTTTTTATCAACAGGTTTGTTAACTTTCTTTATGGTTACCTTGAAATTTACTTTTATCTTCCTAAGTTTGAACCAGTCTTTTATTACTTGATATCAGCTTGACTTCCTCTCCATTTGAAAGATCTATACATACATCATTTATTCCCTCTTGTTTTGATATTGTCATTATTTACAGAGTGACTTCTCTGTTTCCCAGTTTTAAGTCTTTTAGCTTTATTTTATTATTGAAAGTTCTTTACATAGTTTGTTATCTGGCTGATGCTATCGTGTGTCCTATACTCCAGTTATTGGCTGATGTTGTTGGCTCTCTAACCAAAGGACTCTCTTTAATATTTCTTATAAGTTTGGTTTGGTTTTACAAGATCCCTTAATTACTGTTTATTTGGAAACATCCTAAATTTGCCATCATGTCTGAGAGAGTTTTGCAGGATATATTATTCTTGGCTGGCAGTATAGTTTTTTTTTTTTTTTAATTTCAAGGTTTTATGTATGTCATTCCATTGCCTTCTCACCTGCATAGTCTTTGCTGAATAATCAGAGTTTAGTCTTATTATGAAAACTCTGGTAGCATAGTGGTTAAGAGCTAAACAAAAGGTCAGCAGTCCAAATTCACCCTATGGGGCACTTCTACTCTGTCCTTTAGGGTTGCTTTGAGTCAGAATTGACTCACTGGCAATGGGTTTGGTTTGGTTTGGCTTTAGTCTTATTGTCTCCCTTTTACATGTGACTTTGCATTTTTCTCGATTCTTTGTCTAGTTTTGTCAAGTGTGATTATGATATGTCTTGGTGACTTCCTTTTAGGGTCTATCTATCCTATACAGGGTTCGTTGAGCTTCTTGGATAGTCAGCTTTTTATCTTTCATGACATTTGGGAAATTTTCTGCCCACAAATATTCACCAATCTTCTCTGTTTTTCATTTTCTCCCCTTGTTCTGGAACTCCAATCATGCACAAATTTTTCTCTTGATTGTGTCCCACATAATTCTTAGGTTTTCTTCATTCTTTTCTCTGCTTTTTCCTCAAACAAAGTGGCATCCATGGGTTTGTTTTCAATTTAGCTCATTCTGTCTTCCATTGTTTCAAATTTGCTCCTAAAACCTTCTACTAAGTTGCCTATTTCTGAAATTTTGTTATCTTTTGGATTTCTAGTTGCTTTTCTATTTATTTTGACATTTTGTTTTTGTATTCTTTTCCTGAATTCATTTATTGCTTTGTGTTTTCCTTGAGTTTGGATATGTTTTCATTGGTTTTGTCTGTGTTTTCCATGCTTTTGGTTATATTTTCATTGATTTTGTTTGTGTTTTCCTTGGTCTCTTTTCTAATCTCTTAAAAAAAAAAAAGCCCAAAAGATTAGTCTTTTGAATTCCATATTATGTAGCTACACTGCCTTTTCTTCTACCAGAAGGTTATCTGCTTCTTTGTTTTGGTCACTTGCCGGGGCCATCTTGTCTTGTTTTTTTTTTTTTTTTTTTTTAATGTGTTTTGATATTATCTGCTGTCTCTGAGACATTAAGATGCTATTTTCTGTATTTATTGATTGTATGTTTGCTTTTTTGTCTTGATTTTTTGTTTTGTTTTGATATGTCATGGCAGACAGGCATTGTGTGCTTTGCTGCTTGCTCATCTGTGGGCATGATAGCTCTCACCACCTTGTTCTGGTGGGCAGGGAATCAGCAGGAAGGGTGAGCCCACTTTCCTGTTCACTGGTTTAGTGAAGTGGCTGTGGATGGATTGGGCTGGTGCTGGCTCCCTCATGATATTTTTCTAGCAGCGTGGGAGCATTCATAGCCACTTGCCAGTTGGACAGGTATGTTGGACAGCGAGTAGTACAAGCTCACTTCCCACTGTTCAGCAGCTGGTTGAGTAGTGGGAGGGGAGGGGCAGTGCAGATCCAGTGTGGCAGCAGACCTGAGTGTCAGCGATGCTCTAGCCTTGGAAGTGTGATGGGGGCTGGTAGAAAAGAGGCATTGTGGCATATGGGTCTAGATGGGAGGGTGAAAGAAAAGAAAAGAGATAGAAAACAAGGGTGGCATAGTGGTAGCTGGCAGGTGGAGGTGGGACAACTCCAGGGACTGGTAAGAATGGGGTTAGGTAGAAGGGAGAAAGAAAAAAAGGAAAAAATTAAAAATAAAAAATGAAAAAATAAATGGGTGCATGGTGAGATCAGTGGGTGGGCATGAGGCAGACCTGGGGCAGTGGCTGGCCAGTGTGCTGGTGGTATTCTACCTGCAACAGCACGGCAGGGAAAATGGGAAAGTGGGGTGGTGCCATATGGTGCTAGGTGGGAGGAAGAAAGAAAAGTTCCATTAAGTGTTTGATCTAGTTCTTCATCCTTTCATTTGAAGCGCAGTGTTCCAGGATTGATGTTTGTTTCTGCTTTATCTAGTTTTTCAGGTCTTTGCAGCAGAGATATGGCATAGTACAGCTACGTAGGCACCACATAGGCTCTGCCCCACCAGAAATTCATTTTTGATGTTATACCAAGAAGTGATTAATCTCTGACTCTAAACAAGAAATCTTTTGAAAGTGGCAGATTATTCAGATTGGCAATACAATAAAAATAATAAACTATGCTTTAGAGCCCTGATGGCACAGTGGTTAAGAGCTCGACTGCTAATCAAAAAGGTTGGGAGTTTGAATCCACCAACTGCTCCTTGGAAACCCTATGGGGCAGTTCTACTCTGTCCTATAGGGTCACTATGAGTTGGAACCTTGATGCAACAGGGTTTTTTTTTTTTTTTTTTTTTTAACAGAGTCATACTTTTCTTAACATTGTGCTAGGATGATCTGTCTACATGGCTTAGAGTATTCTCATACTTTGAGAGCAATCTTCTAGTACTTCATGTACTCATTAAAGAATTCTTATCTTCACACCCTTAGAAATGTAGTCATTGATGTCTTCCACCTAAAAAGAAATTAGGAAAGGAATTTGAAGTATGTCATACTTAATTCCATTAATGCAGGCGATAACACTGATGCAACTAGTAAGAAATTAATTCTGGGGGATGAGAGGGTGGAGTGGAAGGAGGATTGGAGGGAGTGAAACCTCCAAGTCAAGCCATTCTAATACACCCTCCATTCCATGGAGACCCAGCCTACAAGACTAATTTCTGCTAGCTAACTTCAGCAAACCCCAGCCTCCTGTCATGATACCTTGAGCCTCCTCCCATCATCACTCTTTCCCAAGGGCTTGGCAGTGACCTGGCTTTTGGAATAGGGTCTAGCTCTGAAATGTACCAAGACTCTTGCTACTCTCCAGCCTCTGCTCTTTGGTTTTTGTATCTCACAGTGCAATGACTTACTTACCCACTTGAAATCCTACAGATGGAAATAACCCAAAAACCAAATCCACTGCTGTCAGGTTGATTCCAACTCATAGCAACCCTATAGGACAGAGTAGAACTGCCCCATAGGGCTTCCAAAGCTGTAAACCTTTGGAGAAGCAAATTGTCACATCTTTCTCCCGAGGAGCACCTGTTGGGTTCAAACTGCCGACCTTTTGGTTAGCAGCCAAGTGTTTTAACCATTTTGCAACCAGGGTTCCTTCCTGATAGAAATGGTAACCTGAAATATGCCCGAACTTGGTGTCATCCCTAACTTTGACCATCACTTTTCCTATCAGGAACAACTTCCATCAGATATGCTTTATCACTCCTATATGGCCCCAGTTGTCTTCTCTCTCGTAACTGTCCTGCCAAGATGTCAAGAGTTCCCAAACATGAGCTGGGACAAGAAAGTCCTGGTGATACATTTTTGAGACACCAGGCCCTGAAAATCCTGTGGAGTGCAGTTTTACTCTGAAACGTGGGGTCACCGTGAGTCAAAATCAACTCATCAGCAATAGGGATTTTCTATTAAAAGTAACTAAAATCTATACAAACAGGTATAAAATATAACTCTGACTTATAATACACAGATATATACAACTACATCTTAAGTAAAATATTATTAACCCCAGAGTAGGAGTTGGGACAATAAGTTTCATTTGCTTCAATATTCTCTATGTTAGCTTTTTTAAATTGGGACTTCTGATTTTAACATGACTAATTGATCACATGCCTTTCTTTTCTATACTTCCTGAAATTTCACTAAGAAAAAATGCAGGTATTAAAAAACAAAACAAAACTCTAAACCCATAAGGATAGAGAGAACAGGAGGCGAGGCATTAGTAGATGAATAATCTCAACTGCTACTGGAGGAGAGACAGGCAGAAGTGGTAGCTGATCCAGGTATGCAGGGGGTCAGAACAAGAAGAAGAAAGTTCATTTGCTCTGTGTAATCCTGGAAGGCGTAGTATTTGGAGGCACCAGATACATCAAAAGAAGTAAGATCTGGTGTTGAATGGCAGAGTAACTATGTAAAGACCGCATATGGGGTATGTGACAAGCCCAAACAACACACTACTTCTTAGTGCTTTTCTCTTCAACAAGAAATAAAGGCATGTGGGAGAAAAAAAAAAAAGAACAAACAATTGAACAGGCTGATTAAAAAAAAAAAAAAATCTGGAGAGAAGAGAGACAATGAAGGAAATGGAAAAAACTTAAAAACTATAACTAGTACCCTCAGAGAAAAAAGAAAATATACATCTATGATACAGGAAACAAACACTAGGGCAAAAAACACATAAAAAAAAAAAGATCTTGAGATTTTTAAAAAATTATGGATACTGAACTCTAAAAGTGTAGTGGAAGTTTAGAGAAAATCTCTTAGAAAGATGACCCAAAAGAGAAAAAGGAAAATAGAAATATAGGAAAGTTAGCTAATTCCAAGTTTGTTTTGCCTGGTTTGTGGAAAGAATATGTTTCAAATTAGCATGGTTGTATGGATGATAGAATCCCATGAATTTCTTCAGATAATAAAGTTGCTTCTCTAGTGTGGTCAGAGCCCCAAGTTACTTACTTGAGAATACACCCTGACTTCCAAAGCCGGAAGACTCCCACATCCTTTACCTTGGCTGAGCTCTGCCAAAGCCTGAAGACTTTCATGATCATAATCTTTGCCATTCTGACTTGGGCCTTATTTAAATAATACTCAGGCCACGCCTCCATCAGGGGTGAACTTTTGCTGAGGTAAAAAACAAACTTCCTTAGTGCTCATGAAACTGTTAGGCTGCTGATTGCTGCATGGGTCAATAAAGGGTGGAATCATCCACATTGATGCACCATCTGATTGCTTAAATGTGAAGACCTGTGCACACTATATATCAAGTTCCAGGTGAAAGCCTGGGCCAGTAGTTCTACTAAGCTTCATATCCCTCAATGAAAGTCTTTCTGACTTTGTAATATTCTCAGTTCAATCCTGTCGATTCTTGCTCCCGTCAACTCATCCTCCGTCTCAGACCTGCCACCTACCTTTTAAAGGACACTACAACCAATCTATCACCCACACTAGAAACTGGAGTGTCATCCTATCATCCTAGAACTATGCTTCTCAAACCTTAATATTACAAAAATGCAGATTCTAATTCAGTACATCTAGGGTGATGCCCAACTGTCTACATTTCTACCATGATTCCAGGTGAGGTGATGCTGCTTGTCCAAGGATCACCCTTTGAGCAGGAAGGGACGAGACATATATTCCCTTATCCTCTCCACCTATCAGTTACTAAGTCCTATAGTTCTATCTCTCAATAAATCTCCTCTCCACTTTTCTTACCGCCATTGATGGGGCCAGGCCAGGATCCCTGCTCCAGGTGGATCAAACGATACCTTCTTAACCAGTTTCCCTGCTTCTAATCTGACTTCTCTAAAGGCAATAATTTTGCCAGAGAGATTCTTCCTTCTCTTCTTCCTCCTATCATCCCCCCATCCTTCCTCCCTTCATTTCATCTTTATTTTCTTCCTTTCTTCCTTCTTCCTTCCTACCTCCTTCCCTTCCTTCATCTCTTCTTTCTTTTTCTTCTTATCCATCCATTACTTTTCTTATTGCAAAATAGGAAACATAAATTGTAGAAAAAAAATCAAAATCTTCCAATCACCCATTATTTTACTACCTAAAAATAGCCACTGTTAACCTTTTAATTCATATCTTTTCTCTCTCACACACACAAATTGGATCTCACTTACACTAATTTGGTAACTGCCCTTTTCAGTTTCTTATTAAGTTTACTTCCCATCAACTTCTTTCCCAGGATACGGGTGTGATGGTTTCTCTCCCTTCCCTTACATCCTTCGATTTTTTTCTTCAGTTTTTTCATTAATGCTTCAACTCCTTACCGTTAGCCTGTAAGAGCCTTTGATGTCAAGTCCCTGCCTAGCTTTCTATTTTCCACATTTGTCACCCGTTTACTAATTCATACTTTCTTTGTGTGTTATTCTGTGACCCACTTATCTTAGCCAGCCTTTTTTCCAAAGTTCATGATTACATAGGTTATAACTGTTATCAATCCAATAAACTCTATGTATGTGTGTGTAGTAAAACTGTTTGCAAGGAGTTTTCTTCCTAACAGTTCACCAGCTTGGTTGCTTAACCAATTCTTTTTTAAGCAAAATTTTCTCCATAAATGGTTCTTAAATTTTAGTGTTTATCAAAGTTACCAGAGGGACTTGTTAAAACACAGATGGATGGGTCCCACCCCCATAATTTCTGATACTCTAGGTTTGGGGTGATTTCTGAGAATTTGCATTTCTAACAAGTTCCCAAGTGATACTGATGCCTCTGGTCCTAGGACCACACTTTGAGAACCACAGCACTACATAAATAGCACAAGAATAAATGTCACTGCAGGCTGAACAGCACACACTCCAAATCCTCAGAGTCCTGGTAGATGAGGTTGTTCTGTGATTACTAATTTCCTCCAAACTAAACATTCTTATTGCCTTCTCCTATATCTCCATTGTAGCACTAGTGATTGTACCAATATCTTGTAGCCAAATGAGAAGCTGTTTTACTAGAAATTCTTCCAATTGTGTTTGTGTACCTGTTTCAATGTAACTGTCAAGCTCTCTTAAAATGGCTTTTTAAAAACTTGTTTGCTTTAGTTTTTGAAAAAAATAAAAATAAAAAAAGCCTTCTCCATATATATATATATGTCTTGTGTGTTTGCGTGTGCATGTATATAAAAAACAAACCTGTTGCCGTTGAGTCAATTTTGACCCATAGTGTCACTATAGGATAGAGTAGAACTGCCCCATAGGTTCCAAGTACTCTTTATGGAAGCAGACTGCCACATCTTTCTCCCACGGACTGGCCATTGAGTTAGAACCGCTGACCTTTCAGTTAGCAGCTGAGAGCTAAACCTCTGCGCTGCCAGGGTTTGTTATGTATGTGTGTGTGTGTGTGTGTGTGTGTGTGTGTGTGTATTGCCCTCGTTGAGGAGATTCATAATTTTCACTTCCATTGAGTAATGCCAGAGATTGTTGCTTTTTCAGTCTCGCAAAATGGGGAAAGAAAAGGGAGAATACAGGGTAGAACAGGCAATGGGCTTCTCACCGTAGAAAACAGATTCCAACCTTTAACTCTTAGAGCTTGGATTTGAGTAGCCAAAGAAGATTTCCTCCTTCAAAACCCACCATATTCCATGATAATAAGAAGTACAGGCCTTGACCAAAGTGTCATTTGTTTGGAAACTGATATTTGGCAAGCCCTCATACAGCAGAGAGGTGACGGTCACAAAATCTTTTTGACAGAAAAGGAAGAAAGCAGAAAAAGGGAGAAGTGGTAGAACAAAGTTCAGTGAAGGATAGAGATGGAATGAAGAACTGCACGGTAACATCTAATGGGACTCAAACAAAACAGGTCACAGTAGGCTAACAAAGTGACTTCAAATGCCACCAAGACATTCTTAACAAGAGTGGGAAGATGAATGTAACTGTTCTTATTGTATAGCAGGAGAACCGTGTTCTCCTAACCATTCACCTGGCCTTGTGAAAGTCACTTCCTCTCAAGTGGTTTTCTCCTCTTCAAGCATTGGGCATTCTCTGTGTCAGGCTGACAATTTTGCCGAGGAATGAATTCTGCGTTGTTATCAGAATGGTACCAAGAAAAGACAACTGTGCTGGGGTTCCTGAGAATGGGGTTCTAATCTTGGCTCTGCCTCCAACAACTGTGTGCATGAAGACCAGTCAGTGATCCTACTGAGCCTCCCTCTCACCAGTGAAATGAGAAGGTTTGGTTAGAGGTTCCAGGATGCTTTCCAGCTTAAAGGTGCTGTGGCTGTATCTCTTTACACAGAGGAGCTATTTATGCATCTCTTTAAAACTCTTCAAATAGCTACAATACATGATCATAAGACTGTCAAACTACATCATAATTGCCAAGCTGACACACACTCTTAATGATCACAGTCCACCCCTTGTCAGCTTGGCACCTGTACACATCTCCTTAAATCATACTTAATCTCTGAATAAAGACAATTATAAAGTCATACTGGACACCGAAGGTGTATTGCTGGCCTTGCCAACTGAAGAAAACTTCTAATGAGCCTTTGAAACTGGAATCAAGTAAAAGGCATTGGCCAGATCAACAGCTGCATACCAGCACCAAGGGATGCATTAATTTGCTAAATCAATGAAACCACATCTGGAACAGCAGCTGCAATTGGAGTCACGACCTCATTAAGTTTACAATAATCCACAGTCATTCTCCAAGATCCATCTATTTTTTGCACAGGCCAAATAGGTTGAATGGGGATGTGGTAGGAATCACCAGCCCTGCCTCCTTGAAGTCCTTGATGGTGGCAGTAATCTGTGCAATTCCTCCAGGAATGAGGTATTGCTTTTGGTTTACTATTTTCCTAGGTAGGAACAGTTCTAATGGCTTCCACTTGGCATTTTCTACCATAAAAACCCTTATTCCACATGTCAAGTACCAATGTGGGGGTTCCGTCAATTGCTGAGTATGTATATTACGTTTATGCAGTCTGCAACTGGGGAAATTTCTGCAGGATAGTTTGGGGATCCACTGGACTCACTGCATGACAGACCTGAGCTAAGGCTCTGCTAATATCATGACCTCCGTATGCCCCCACTCCCCTGACTGTTGGCTGACAGTGACCTTTTGGGTCTCCTGATATTAGTGTCAGTTCAAAGCCGGTGTCTAGCAATCCCCCAAAAGTCTGATTATTTCCTTTTCCCCAGTGAAGAGTCACTCTCATAAAAGGCTGTAGATCCCTTTGGGGAAGGCTGGGAGAAAGATTAATGGTATAAATTTTTGGCAGTACCATAGGGTCCTTCCTCCATAGGACCTGGGCTCCCCTTCATTCAAGAAATTGTGGGTCTCTGCACTGGCTCAAGTCTGGTAATAGATTGAGGAGTCGTGACTCTCTATTCTGCCAATTTTAGTTAGAGTGCCATTCATTTGACCTAGAATTCTTCCAGTTGTACAGATCAAGTAAATATTTAGTTGATTTCCCATCTATTTCACTCCTAGGGACACCATGTCTAAGTGGCCAATACCAAAAGTCCATATAAGTCATATTATTCTGATTACTATTTTGACTCTGTTGTCCATTATAGGGGAACCCTGGTGGAGTAGTGGTTAAGTGCTATCGCTGCTAACAAAGAGGTCAGCAGTTCAAAACCACCAGGTGCTCCTTGGAAACTCTATGGGGCAGTTCTACTCTGTTCTATAAGGCCGCTATGAGTCGGAATTGACTTGACAGCAGTGGGTTTTTTTTTTTTTTTTTTTTTTTTTGTCCATTATAGTAACTATGTCCACTTCATCTTTGGCAATGAAGTGCAACCACTTGGCCACTACTACCGTGGGGTCCAATAGGCTTAATTTTAGTTAGGTGTCTTAATTCATTTAGGACAATTCTTACTATCAAATTTGACTTACATAAAACAGCAGTTACAGTAGTCTCTTCAAGAATGCTGGGGATCCCTTTGCAAATTTGCTCCTCACCATTGTGGTGAAAGGTCTGTTCTCTGGGCATTTCATGTGTGGGTCTGTGGGTCCAATCTGATAAACCCACTCTAATATGCCAATTTCCCTAAGCCTTTAGATACCTTCTTCTACAGTATACCCAGGCAGGTCTGGCATTTCAACTTGATTTAGCATAGGCAACCACTTAATCCATGCTTCATGGAACAAACCAAATAAACTATTAGACCCTTTTCTAACCTCTCAAGCTGAAGCACTAAAGGAAGAACCAGTGCTTAAAGGGACTATATCAATAAACTGAGACTGATTCAACTTTTATGTTTCTCTTGCTATTATCCCACACACTTAATAGCCATTCACATACACATTCCCCAACTTTCTGTTTGTATAGATTAGAAAAATCAAGCAGTTCTTTTGGAGCATAGTGTATCTCTTCTTGGGTCACTCTTTGCACTTCATCTCTTGGGGTTTGCTGAGACTTAAGTCTAGTTATAGGTCTAGAAGCAAAAATGGGTGGTGGGGGTGGGTCCAGGAGACAAGCATCAATGTCTTGTAAGGTATCTGCCTCAGGCGATGCTCCAGGCAATGCTCCAGACACCACCCCAGGTGATATCTCAGACAAAAGCTCTTCAGACACAGCTGGCTTAATCTTATCAGATGAGAGTGGAAGGGATAATGATTTTACTGGGAAGGATGGCTTAGCAGACAAAGATGATGTAACCTCTTCAGATGGGAGTAAGAGGGCTGGTTCTTTTGTCAGGAGTGATTCAATGGAATTTAAGTGCTCAGTGTACCCAGCCTCCTGATTATCTCCAAATATGTCCCCATTCCAAGTTTCAGGATCCTATTTCTTCCCAATCAATGCCCTCACTTTAACTTCAGATGCCGCCTGAGGTTGGGAATTCAATTGGCATTGTAATTCAGCTACTTCTATGATAAGACTCTATGTTTGGGTTTTGGCGATATCAGCTCTGTTACTACAAGAAACAAGAGTTTCTTTCAGGGCACAAGTGGTGATTTTCAGGTCTTTTATGCAGTGCTTGAGCTTTGACACTGAAGCCCTGAGCTCCTTTCTTTCTTTCACCACTTTGTCTACTGAAAGTAGGACCAACTAACCAACTTCCTTGTACTTCTTTTTCTGACAAAACTGTAGCAAATATCAACTATGCAATCACTCAGAGCCTCATTTCTTACAAATATTTGACTTATTGGTGGTGATTTTTGTGTATTTCTATTGCCACGTCATACCATGGGTTAGCAGTGTCCTCTTTACTCCTAGAGGCAGAGTCATCAGTGCCTTTTAAGTCTAGCCAGACTTGAGATCCAGTTTAGAAAACTCACCATTACAGTTTTGTTTCTCTGGAACCACTCATGGTACCAAATGTCTTAGGCTGAGTTCTCTAGTGGAAGCATATATATATACTTCACTGGTTTTGCCACCCCCCCATGTATATATATACACATATGGAGAAAAAAAGAGAGAGGTTTTATTCAAAGAAATGGCTGTCAAGTCCCAAATCCATGGGTCAGGTGACAGGTTGCTGTCTCACGAGCTGCGGGAGCCAGCAAATCCCAAAATCTGCAGGTCAAATGGCAGGCTGCTGGCTCATGGGGCTGTGGGAGCTGGCAAATCCCAAAATCTGTAGATGAGAGGACAGGCTGCTGGCTCACGTCCCAGGAACCAAAGATCAGATGATGACAAGTCAGATGCAGAATCCAAACAGAGTGAACTTTGTTAGAATATCCATATATATTGGATGTAGGCCACACCACCAAGGAAACTCCCTTTTCAACTGATTGCCTATTCACATCAGATCACAAAATGGAGGATGATTACATCATTACAAAACTTCCAAATTACATCATCACATAACTTCCAAACTACATCATTATGTAACTGCCAAACCACTGAAAATCATGGCCCAGCCAAGCTGACATACAACCTTAACCTCACACCCATGCACTAAGGGAGGGCATGTGGTCTCTGTATTTTGTTGGTAATTTCAAACCCTGGTACAATATTAGGCGTGTAGGATGATCTGAATAGAAGATCTTATAATCTGATCATGCCATATTCTGTTAGTAGAGCATATAATATCCTATTTTCATACTTTTTTAAGCTTCCAAAGTAGCATTTTCCCAGAGTCTAAAGATGTTGGAGAATGTGATCAGTTCTGATAAATTCACCAGCTCCAACAGTAAATATAAAAGCATATGTAATTGTGATTTGGTATTTAGTGCTCATGAAAGCTTCAGTAATTATTTACAAGTGCATTTGTATTATTATATATTTCTATTAGCTCACCTATATTGGGTACATATCGTCCCTTTCACTATGTTAAGTGTATGTCACTAAAAGAAAAAAAAAAAAAACTATGAGAAAAGAAAACATTTCTGTACCCATTTTTCAGATAGAAATATTGAGACACAGAGAAGTACAAAAGGTTTAAATGCCATGTCTAAGTCTGACAGTAAGAAATGACATGGTAATATGCATGTTGCTGTCATAGAATTATGAGATGGACAGACTTAAAAGGCTGGATTAAAATTCAGGGTTCCTGACTTCTAATCATGTACAGTTATCATACGTCAGAAAATATTATTGTTAGATCTTTGGGCCCCCTGAAATTCTAAGTGAACTTTGTTATGTTTGTTATGCTCCCCAACACCTGGTAGGAATGCAGGTAGATCCCCTCTGCAGAGTCAGCTAAACTTGATTAATTAAGGCTTAGCACAAATGCACACAGATGCAACAGGGTGGTGCAAACTTCTCTTAGGTTCCCTCTCAGGTCATGTCCAGTGAAGCTATTGGAAATTCTATTTCCCTCAATCTCCCTCCCTCCATCCCTTTCAACCCTTCCTCTTCTATAGTTCCAGCTTCATTCCTGTGTTTACTGGCATATCCTGTCCTAGATATTCACCTTCTTCAGCACACAGAACCTCAAACTTCCCTCCCGTGATTACCCCTCTTAACAACTGTGATATGTATTTATGCCAGAAGACCTCTTATGTATTGGGGTGCAGGTATGGAAAGAAAAAGCAGACATACAGAGGAGGGAGAAGGCTGCTCTGCACACACACCAATGCATTTTGCAGGGAGGAGAGTCCATAGCATTGTCTTGTTGCCTCATTTAACGTTGATATCCAAATGCAATCAACACTTAATGAACTAAAAGTGCGGAAACCATTTTACAAAATCAGTGACTGTGTGTTGTGTCTAAATAATATGTTCTGCTTCCATTGAGCAGAGGTAATTATAATGCATTGGGATATCCCTCATCAAGTTGAGAACCAGACTTGGTCAATGCCTTCCTAATTCTATCTACAATTATGGCAAGGTCTTTTGTAAGCTGATTAAATAATTATTCTGTGTTTAATAAATTAGGTATCTAACTCGACTTCTAATCCATTAAGTTAATGAATGCTACTTGTTCTTGGCAATTGTGAACATTAAATGATATAGTTCCACTGCAATATACATTGTATTAGCCAGCTTTGGTTTGCTTTATTAAAAACATCTTGGAAACTTTCCCTGCAGAAACTATCACCCATCCTCTTGGCCTCCACTCGTTTTTTTACCTCTTGGATTAGCCCCAGGGCTGGGACTGGGTGAGGCAAGTGAGGCTCCTAGGATGACCAATTCAAAAAAAAAAAAAAAAATTTTTTTTTTTTTAAGGAGGCACTAATTCTCAGGGTCATTCAAGTGCTGGGCTAATCATTCTAGCTGTCATTGTAGTGGGAAAGCAACCATAGACAACACATAAACAAATGGGCATGCTGGTGTTCCAAGAAAACTTTATTTACAAAAGAGATGACAGGCTGGATTTGGCCAATAGTATGCTCACCTCAGCTATAGACTATGTTATAAAATATTTTACTATAAGCCTTCCCATCCATGGCATGTCAGTATGTTTAACTTTTGCATATTTATCCTTGCAATTTACTCTTCAAAAGAAATTATTGAGCACCTGCTGGGTTCTGGCTAGCATTCAGAAATGTTTGGTCTGTCACAGTGAATATGCTCTAATTCTTCTTCTCCAGGAAGTCCACACAGTTGAAGGTTCTAAGATAGAATTATATTTAGGGAAAGGAAGCTACAAAAGAGAATGTATTCAACTCCACCTGGGGACTAAGGAAAGGATTTGTACATGAAGTTATGTTTGTTATGGGAACTATAAAATACATAAGATTTTTCCAAGTAACCTGAATGTTTCAGGCAGATGATGGGATCAGAAGGACCATTTTAAGTTCAAAAACCTGCAAGGAGTTCCAGATGGATAAAATCGAGCCTTTTGGAGGGATGGATTTTGTCAGAGAAAGTAGACAAGGATCAGTTCATGTAATGTCTTAGACTTTATATCAAAGGAGTGTTTGCTTTATTCCCTAGACAATGAGAAGTCATCAAATGATTTTTTGACAAGGAAAAATATGATTAGATTTCTATTTTTAAAGGATCAATCTGATGGTGGAATTGAGGATTGACTGAAAGGACATGAGACTGAAACCAAAAACCTCACTTAAAAATATTATTGACGGGGGAGATCTTGTAAGATGGCAATGTGAGCAGCTCCATGCTCCCATCCCCCACAGCAACACACACACACACACACACACACACACAAAGCAGAAACTGGCAGAACCAGCCCTATCAATACTCCAGAAACCAGCTGAAGTTTTACAGCAAGTATTTAACACTGAATCAAGAAAAAGGCAACATGTAAATGGTAGGAAACCTTTGAAATTTTATTCATCTGCATGACAGCCATCTTAAAGCTGTGGCATCACTGAGCCTGGTTTCTGGCTCTAGAGGGAGCAGAAAAGCAGTTGCCATTGAGTTTATTCTGAATTGATAGAGACCCTATAGGACAGAGTAGGTTGCCCCATGGAATTTCCATCCAGCGGTTGGTGGATTCAACTGCCAACATTTTATTTAGCAGCCGGGCTCTTAACCACTGTGCCACCAAAGGGAGCAGAGCAGATTTTATTTGCAAATTACTATGTGTGTATCTTAACCTGTCTTGTGGCAGCCTCAGGGCAGAAACAAGGCTCCCCTCACAGGTTGGCCTGTCTCAGAACTCACTCAAGGGTGAGGGGCAAAGGACACCATCAAAGGCTTTAACTTCCTGTAGCTGCCTGGGGCTAAAGAGCAGGGCTTTGAATCTGTTCTTTGGGTTCGCACCCCTGCTGAGAATTTACATTTCTAACAAGTTCCCTGCTGAGAATTTGCAGTTCTAACAAATCCCCAGTAAGTTATATATAAGAGTGACCTGGGATCTTGTTAAAACGTAGATCCTGATTTAGTATATCTGAGGTGGAAATGCAAATTCTTCAGTGCGGGTTCAAACCAGAATAAACCAGTATGAAGCCCAGCAAAAGGATGAGATTAAGGTATATAACAGGTGTCTGAAAGCTAGAAGGAGAAGCCAGGGTGAATTCTACCAATCATTTAATTAATGTCACTGCATTGTATACTTAAAAACGGTTAAAACGGCAACTTTTTTGTTATATCTATTTTATTACAATAAAAATTAAAAAAAACAAACTATTGCCATAGATCAGGTGAGAGAGATAATCAGGGCTTGAACTAAGATTATAAAGGAGGGAATAGATATGTGAGATGTTGGGGTATTTTAATCAGTAGACTTTTTACTACCTGGCCCTGAGGAAAAGGGAGTCTGGGTGAACTTTAGGAGTACACCTTGGATGACTTGATCAACTGTGGACCGTTGACCGAGATCGGGCATGCAAGAGGAAAAATGGCTTTGGGAAGACAGACCATAGGTTATAGTTTCGAAAAGTCAATGTGATATCCGTTTGCGGAAGTACTGTATTCTGGGGAGTTGGGCTTATGTATTCGCAAGTAATATAAAGATGTAGGCATATAGAGAGTGGATAAAACTAGACTGGTGAAGAGATCACTCAGTATAGATTCTGGAAAGAAAAGAGAAATTCCCAAGAGTAGATTCTTAAAAAACCTCAGCATTTAAAGCTATTTAAAAGGAAGAGGAGTACTGAGAACAATCAGAGAGGTAGAAGAAGAATCCAGGAGAGTGCACACAGTCATGAATTAAAGAGAGGAGTTAGTTTCAAGAAGATGAAAGAGTCGGTAAAGACAAGTACTTCAGATAAATATAATGAGACATGGAAAATTGCCCATTTGATTTGAAAACCAGGAGGATACTGGTAGCATTTCCCAAAGCATTTTCAGGGTAGTGGTTAGAGGGAGTTCTACTCTGTCCTACAGGGTCACTATGAGTCGGAATCAACTCAACAGCAATGGGTTTGGTTTTGGTTGGTTGGAGGGAAACTAATTTCAGAAGAGTGAAGTGAACATGTTGGGACAGAAAGTATAAGCTATTCTTTCTGAAGTGAGAAAAAGGTAGGAGACAAAAATGTTAACTAGAAATAGACACAGATTCAACGAAAGGGTTGATTAAAGGCAGGTGGAAACTCCCATTATAAAGGGAGAAGTTGAAAATACCTAAAAGATTAGTCAAAATCAATACAGCAAAGAGATCAAATGTAGATCAAAAACACAGGTGGAGGATTAGCCTCATAGAAGAGAGGCTGCCTCCTGGGACAGGCAAGTGCTGAGAGTGAGATAAATTTCTGGTGTCAAGACTAAAAGCTGAGAGTATTCAGATTTTAAACTTCTCTTTGTTAAAGCCATCCACTTGTGGTATTTCCGTTATAGCAGCACTAGGTGACCGAGACAATTCTACATCTTCCTCAGTTTTTAAAGAAATAAAGATTTGAAAGTGCATGTCATCTCTGACAGCTCTCAGTTTCTCTCATCATTTCCAAATCTCAAAAGTGCTCTTAGCCAAGTAGTTTACAGACTGTATTTTTCAATCCATAGCACACACTGCTTCTTGTCTTTGAACTTTGGTAGAGACTTGGTCAAAATGATTAAAACCTTGCACACATCGAATAAATAAGAAGGTGGAAGACCATGTAGTGGTTTTCCTTTTGTTTCCAGAAAAATGTAACTGTTTTAGAGTCTTTCTTTGACTTAACCCTGTGCCTTGTGCTAGTCTATCAGGAATCTTTAGACAGAGGGTGGGGAGAGATGCATTTGTTGATGAATGTTAATAAGTGTGTGTTGTGTTATTAGTGATGAATTCAAAACTTAAGAGTATTTTCCCTCTGTGCATATCCATTAGCCTTTTTTTTCCCCTTTTTCTCAAATTGGACCTTCCACTAAAATCAGTTACCACTGAGTTGATTCTGATTGTTCCAAAAAAATAAACTCAATCTGCTCCCTCTTGCCTGTTCCCAATGTGTTGAGCCCTTCTGAAACAAGTAATAAAACAAAAATAAAACCCGTTGCTGTTGAGTCAATTCGGACTCATAGAGACCCAATAGGACAGAGCAGAACTGCTCCATAGACTTCCAAGGAAACAAGTAATAGCCAGCTTTAATTACACATGAGGGATGCAATTCCCTTCACTGAGCAATCTGGGGGTGCACAGGGCAGCAGAATCTCCGTTTGTGCATACCAGTATCAGTTGCAGTCAAGTCAATTCTGACTCATTGCACTACCTGTATCAGAGTAGAGCTGTGCTCCACAGGGTTTTCAACGGCTCAGTTTTTGAAAATAGATTGCCATGCTTGTCTTCCAAGTACCTCTAGGTGGATTTGAATCACCAAGCTTTTGGTTAGCAGCCAAGTGCATTAACCACTCAGGGACTCTAATTGTACCTTAGGTGTTCAGAATAGGACTTAGCATAATTCTCTGCTCTTGATGTGCTGTGTTACTGATCCATACACAGCTCTTTTTGAGTTATCTATTCATTATTCATTTACTTTTAGATTATGTAATAAAGGTCTAGGACCCTTAATTCTAGAGCTAGAAATTTATATACACTTGCTTCTATGTACTTCTTCCTTTTCTCATTCTTTTCTCCTCCCCACAAGTAACCACCATCCTGAATTGTGTTATAATTTATATATACAAATTACAAAATTTTATGTCGATTTATTTAAAAAAATGGATGTAAATTTAAACAACATATTGTTTAGTTTAAACTGTTTTTGAAATTTCTCAGACAGGTACCATGTTCTGTGTGTTCTTTTGGGACTCGCTTTTTTTATTCAATATAGGGGCCCTAAAGTTCTTCTAGGAGCCCTGGTGGCATAGTGGTTAAGAGCTTGGCTACTAACCAAAAGGTCAGCAGTTCAAATCCACCAGCTGCTCCTTGGAAACCTTATGGGCATTTTTACTCTGTTCTGTAGGATCGGTCTGAGTCAGAATCAACTCAACAACACTTAACAACAACAACAATAAAGTTCTTCTATGTGATCACTGTATAATATTCTTTGAATAGGCTTCTCTTATTTATGTTTTCTCTGTCTTTGGACATTTCAATTTCTTTCCAAATTTTTGTTATTACCAACAATGTTACTGTGAACCTTTGTGTACACATCTCCTGGCACACATACGGATGAACCTGTTTCACGTATTTAAGAATACAATTGCTGAGTCATATGACCTACTTTTTTCTATTTTTCAAGATAATGCTATTTCCCCCCACCCAAATTTTTGAATACATTTACAGCCCCACCATCAATAAATCAGAGTACTAGTTGCTTCACATACTCTCCAAACCTTGGTATTGTCATTCATAGAACAACTTTAGGTTTCGAAGGGTCTTTTGGGCTTAGAGTTAAATTTCACCCTCAGCTTCCATTCCTGGGTCTCATCTAAAGATCCACGTATGTATTGATTTAGTACTTTGACCTTAGGGCAATGCTAGTTCTCCCAGCTTCCTGGGTCCTGTGGGGGTCTCTGTCACTGTAGCCCTCTGCCTCTCACTCCAAAAGCTCCTGGCCTGATTCTCATGCGTGCCCACCTGGTTCCAGAGATGTTTTTGCCAGTTGCACCTCTTGCTCAGCCTTTCTGCCTCAGAAGCTGAGGCCCCTTGCATCCTAGTTCCCACCTTCCTTTACCCCCTTTGTTTGTTTTGAAGAGGATGCCTAGAGATTTTCCTACCTCCTGTGAGATTAACAGTGGCCCAAATGCATATGGTACCTGGGATCCACTTGTTGCGAATCAGAAGGGTGCCTTAGAATAATACTTTGTCACGACCTGGAAAAGTCCTTAGAGTTAAAACAAGAACAACAAACCAAAACAAGTGCCTAATCTTTATTTTGAAATAATTTCATACTTACAGAGAGTTTCTATATACACTTTACCCAGTTGCCCCTAATGTTAACATATTACATAATCACATAAAACCAGAACTTGTTTGCATTTCACCACTTTTTACTTAAATGAAGATTCATGTTCTTCAAACATCCAATCCAGGATCCCACATCGCATTGAGCTGTCACATCTCCTTAGTTTCCTCCAATCTGAAATAATTCTTTCATCTGTCCTGTTATTTATGATCTGGGCATTTTTAAAATGTGGTAGTCTGTTTCTGTATTAATTTCCTCTTTCTGTGTAATAAATTACTGTAAACTCAGTTGCTTAAAATAACACAAACCTACTATCTCTTGGAAACACTGGTGGCGTAGTGGTTAAGTGCTATGGCTGCTAACCAAAGTGTCGGCAGTTCGAATCCACCTGGCACTCCTTGGAAACTCTATGGGGTAGTTCTACTCTGTCCTATAGGGTCACTATGAGTCAGAATTGACTCGATGGCACTGGGTTTGGTTTTATCATCTCACAATATCATATGCTAGGAATTGGATACTCTTTTCCTGGGTTCTCACAAGCCTGAAATCAAGGTGTCAGCAAACTGTGTCCTCATCTGGAAGCTCAACTAGGGAAAGATCCTCTCCCAAACTCATTCAAGTCATTGGCAGAATTTAGTTCTTTGCATCTATAGAGTTGAAGTCTCCATTTTCTTGTTACCAGCTCCTAGGGGCCACCCTCAAGTCCTTGCCTCATGGCTCTCCATCAAAGGCCCTCTCAAACTCTTATGCCTTGAGCCTTTTCCTTCAGCAATGGCCCAGTCCCTTTTAAATACTTACCTGATTAGGTCAGGCCCACCCAGGATTATCTCCCTTTTGATTAAAGCAAAGTCAACTGATTTGAGATTTTTATTACATCTACAAAATATGTTTACTTTTTGTAACATAATGTAACCTGATAGTGAGAGTGAAATCCACTATATTCACAGCCCAGACCATAATGCCTACACTCAAGGGGAGGGGATTACTGAGGGAGTATATGCAGGGGGGAAACTTGGTGCTATCTCAGGGTTCTGTCCACCAGTTAGACATTCACACAGTTAGACATTCTAGTTAGAATGAGGTTAATACATCTTATTACATGTAGTATTAACCTTGTATCATGGATTGAATTGTGTCCCCCCAAAATAAGTGTCAACTTGGCTAGGCCATGATTCCCAGTATTGCATGATTGTCTACCATTTTGTCATCTGATGTGATTTTCCTATGTGTTGTAAATCTTACATCTATGATGTTGTTAGGTGCGGTCAAGTCGATTCCGACTCATAGCGACCCTATGCACAACAGAACGAAACACTGCCCGGTCCTGCGCCATCCTCACAATCGTTGTTATGCTTGAGCTCATTGTTGCAGCCACTGGGTCAATCCACCTCGTTGAGGGTCTTCCTCTTTTCCGCTGACCCTGTACTGTGCCAAGCATGATGTCCTTCTCCAGGGACTGATCCCTCCTGACAACATGTCCAGAGTATGTAAGATGTTAATGAGGCTGAATTAGAGGCAGTTATGTTAATAAGGCAGAACTCAATCTACAGGATTAGATTTTGCTATAAGTCAATCTGTTTTGAAATCTAAAAGAGAGAAGCAAGCAGAGGGACATGGGGATCTCATTACCACCAAGCAAGAAGAGCCAGGAGCGTGTGTCCTTTGGATCCCAGGTCCCGGTGCCAAGAAGCTCCTTGACTGGGGAAAGATTTACAATAACGACCTTTCCCCAGAGCCAAAAGAGAGAAAGAATGCCTTTCCCTGGACCTGGCACCCTGAATTCAGACTTCTAGCCTCCTAGACTGTGAGAGAATAAATCCTTCTTTGTTAAAGCCAACCACTTGTGGTATTTGTGTTATAGCAACATTAGATAACTGAGACATCTTGATTACTGATTAAGACATGTCTGCCAGAGTTAAAATGTGTGTTTTTTAAGATGTGTCTGTTCAAATTGTTCTCCACTGTGAAGTTACTATTTTCTCCTTTAAAATGAATATTTGGAGGAGATACTTTGAAATTATGCAAATATCCTATTTCTCCTCATTCACCCATTAATATTAATGTCCATCAGTGGATCGTGCCTGCTACAATTATCACTGTGGTGTTTGCCTAATGTTCAGTTCATATGTCCCTCGTTTCTTCTGCATTTATTAATTATAGCTACACTGTAAGGAAGAGCTCTGCCCTATGTCTCATTAACACGTGTTCAACTATTTATATTAACATGGACTCATGGATATTTATTTTATTTTATGAGTTAAACTCCAATCTTATGATTACTTTTTTGCTAAGATTGTTCAGCTTTGGGAGCTCATGAAGGTGGCTCCCATGTCGTTTTGACAGGCTCCCATCCTTTTTCAAATACTTCCTTACTTTCTTCCATCACAAGATGTTCCAAGCTAATTCTGTATTTTCCTTACCCCAGCCCTGGAATCAATCACTTTTGCCAAGAATCCTGATTGCTTGTATTGAGAAATGGTGTTTAAAAATTAAGATCCGAGCTCCGGGTATACTCATTGTGTCTAGGCCTTTTCAGCAGACAGAATCATGAGATGTGTGCACATATACAAGGACTAGAACAAACTGTTTGCTTCATTTCCAAATCTAACCCATTCTTTAAGCCCTGAGGCAATTGTCCTTTGTTCTATGGAATCAACCTTGACACCCCAGCTAAAGGAATATTTCACTTTTCAGAAATTGCACAGAACTTCATCTGTGTCATTTATGACTTTTTCCCTTGGATTATGTGGATTTATATCTGTACATTTAAGCTGATGCTCAACTGTCATTGCCTTGAGAACAGGATCCAGTTTTAAGTTTTGTTTTTAACATGGGACTTTTCATAGTGTTTTGCATATAGGGAAAACCTGGTGGCCTGGTGGTTAAGAGCTAGGGCTGCTAACCAGAAAAAAAAGGTCGGCAGTTCGAATCCGCCAGGTGCTTTTTGGAAACTCTGTGGGGCAGCTCTACCCTGTCCTTTAGGGTCACTATGAGTCAGAGTCCACTCCACAACAGTGGGTTTGGTTTTGGTTTTGCATACAGAATTGGCAATAAAACTTGCTTTTCTTGGACGTTGCACATTTCAAAACAGGTAATTATTTTATTTGTGAAAAGAAAATTAATTTCAAGAAGGATTGTAGGTCTTCTCATTATAATTATGCAGCTTAGAAGGCAACAAAGTTAGTAAAGCATGTAGAAGGATGTCTATAATATTGTAGATAAAATATACAATTTCCTCCCCTTGTCACTTACAAAATTCCATTCTCAGAGGAATGATTTAATGATCTCTCAATAATCTAAATTAATTAGTCCAGTCTAAATGAGCAGCTATCTTCTTGCTTCCTTTTTGTGTCTTAGAATATAAAACAGCCATTAGAAATAAAAAGACCGATAAACTTGGGACGGAACTAGTCAAATATTCATTTTATAAATCAAACTTAATATTTGTTTTGCTCTTTTAATTATGAGAAATCATCAACATGTCACTTTCCTTTCTTCTGCTGAGATTTATTAAAAAAAAAATATCCCCTTAAAAAAAAAATTTTAGAATATCGATTGAATTATGCTTTTTAAAACATGTTTTTGTTTTTCTTTTAAAAAAAACTTTTGCAGTTTGGTAAGTCTTTTGATATTTTGAAATATTTGCACATACTTATTCAAGAAGCCAGCTGGCCATATGCCATCAGAATGCTTTTGAGATGTGTGTGCGTGCAGAAAGAAAATCTTTTATTGTAAGTTCTGTCTTTCTCTCTTCTCTATCCCTGAATTGGCAATGTCATGACGATCGTATTTCACCCTTAGGCTAATCAGACATTTATTCAGCATCCAGTCAAGCTTCTTTATTATTTTGTGATTCTAATCTTGTTTCCTGGCATTAGAGCACACGCTATTGTTGGTGGCAAGGTTAATAAATATCATTGCTCTAAGAATTACCAGAAAAAGATCAGTTCATCTTCTCCACTTGATTCCTTTTCTCAGAGTTGGGTCATTTCACTCCACCTTCAATTCTTTAGAACCGATTTGACCCTAGACAAAAGATTCAAAGTGTTCATAACACTCTGGTGCTCAGAATCAAATCTCTCCTGCTCCAACTCTGAATGGTCACTGAACAAAACCAAACAAGTTGCTGCTGAGTCGATTTCTACTCATAACCCCATGTGTGCAGAGGAAAACTGCACTCCATAGAGTTTTCAAGACTGTGAGCTTTTGGAAGGAGATTGCCAGGTGTTTCTTCCAAGGAGCCTTGGGTGGGTTTGAATCTCCAACCTTTTGATTAGTAGTTGAGCGCTCAACTGTTTCCACCACCCAGGAACTCCAGAATGGACATCGGGCCTTTGCAATTTTTTCCTAGGCCTGGTTCCCACTTTCACCCTAGTCCTTGCTATTGGATCTCATATTGTTCCCTGTCATGGCAAATTGCTTAATATCCAAGTATTTTTTGTTGTTGTTGTTGTTGTCATTAGGTGCCGTCGAGTCAGTTCCGACTCCTAGCAACTCTATGCATGACAGAACGAAACACTGCCTGGTCCTGCGCCATCCTTGCAATCGTTGTTATGCTCAAGTCTTTTTCAGGATCTAGGAACCCACCTTTCTCCTATCAGTCAACCTCCCAGGGTCTGGAGACTTTCTTTCAAGGAATATCCTGAACAATTCCTCAGATACCTACTTGAGTTTCTCAGAACTTACAGAAACTGTGTGTGCAATATAAAATGCATTAGGCTGTAGGAGGTGTATGTTCGAGTCTATTCAATTCAACTCAACAAAGATGTATTAAGCAACTACAGTGCTAGATATAAAGATGAATGAGATACTGAAATGCTCTCAAGGAGTTCCTAATCTTGTTGAGGAGGCCAAGGTGTAAATACAGTATATCAGCATGTGTTAAGGACTAGACATATAACCTACTCAGAGAGGAACAGCTCAACAGCTTAGAGAAAGGAGTCATCAACCATCTAGAAGGAAACCATGGCGGTGACAAAGCTTCCATGTGTATAGGATGATGCTTGGATTCTGACCTTTAGCAGTTAGGAGCTGTGGTATATTGCCTTACTGGCCCCAATTTTCACTATTCCCTGTATGCATATCCTTTGGCATGACCTGTGGGCAAGGTTACCTGGACCATTTCCTAACATGGGGCTCAGCCACTAACTCAGTGATTTTCTTTGGCCAGTGAGAAATTAGTGGATATAATATAAGCAGAAATGTGGAATAGATTTGCACATTGCTTTTGTGCTTCTGTCCTCACCGTAAGCACATGATAAGGCTGGTCTTCTTGTCCCAGGAGGGATGTAGGTGCTGAGTCAGGGAGAGGAAATAATGCAAACATTTATTTCAGTTGAGATGCCCACTGGATAACCATGTGGATATATTCAAAAGAATTTTGACCAATATGCCTGGAGTCCCAGGGATTGGTCAGGGTTCAGGATCTTTGGGTGTAGCTTGTAAGCGGGTATTTAAAGCAAAAGAGTGAGTGAAATTACAATGAAAATTCATAGAATGAGAACATACCAGATCCTGGAAAACACTGGCATTTAACTGGCAGGGTGACTAAGACAATTCAGGTAAAAAAAAAAAAAAAAAAAAGACAATTCAGGTAGGAGATACAAAATAATGATCAAAATAATGATCAAAACATTAGAAGAGATTCAGTAGAGTGTGGGATCTTGGAAGCCGCTCAGGAGTTTCAGGAATAAAAGAATGTCTCCAGTGTCAAATACTATAAAAATATAACAACAACAAAGGTAATAATGATAATAATAAAAAATGTGGAGAATTTGCTTCATAAATTATTTCTAATCTTCACTATACCACTGCAAGCTCGTTATTATCATCACTGTTTTTACTGAAGTGGAAACTGAGGCTAAGATGGGTTAATTTACTAGACCAAGATCATGCTGCTAAGTGTTTGTGTGAGGGCTCTGACCTGGTCTTCTAAGTAGAAGCCCTGCATTTGTCTTATTGTTAGGAATAACAAAAAAGCTCATCTGTCCTACTGATTTCAAGATGTAATCCTCTAGGGAATTGCACTATCATTTATGTGATTTCTGTGCTTGCTTTGTCTTTCCTAGAAAATTTTAAGCTCTTGGAGCTCAGTTATAGGCATAATAACAATAACAACTACCTCAATTAACATTAATCAAACATTTGCTATGTGTCAGACATTGTGCATTGATTTTATGTACATTATTTCAGGAAATACTCAACAACTCTGATATCCCTACTTTACAGATGAGAAAACAGGCTTCGAGAGGATAAATAACTTACCTAAGGCATGGCAGAGACTACAAGTTTCAACCCAATACCATTTCTCCATTTCCTCTCTGGTAATAGAACCCCAATTTCACTTGGGGCAGCAATGCAGCTAGCTAAAATGTCTCCTTTCCCAGATTCTCTTGCAGTTAGGTGTGGCCAGGCAACCAGGGTGTAGCCAGTGAGATATAAACAGAAGTATTATGTAGAACTTGAGGGTGCGTAAAGGCAGTTGACACTACAAGGAGTGAAGCATTTCTCAAGATAAGCACTTGTAACCCTCTGACTTTCTTCCTTGGTTAGGCCTTCAGTGATCACTTGATGGCTTCAAGCTCTGGCAGCCATTTGGGACTACACAGAGAGTGGCCTTGGGGATAAAAACTATCTACTTGGAAGGTAGAGTGACAAAATAGGAAGAGCCTGGGTCCCTAATGACCTTAAGCTATACTTCAAATCCAGAACTACTACCTTTACACTTCTATTACGTGAGAAAGAAATACATACATACCGTTCTGCCATTTTAGATTTCTGTCACTCTCAGCCTGACCTTACCCCAACTGATGCATATCTCACAGATGATAATAAGAGATACTGCTGAGATTCAGTACTAGGCAATTTGTTTTTTTTTTCTATCGTCAGTGCCTAACTGCATGATAAGTACATTGTATTCTTTGCTTAGTGTGACCTTATGATGGAACTCCTTATTGAGGGAAAAAAAAAAAATGTATATTTTTCTATACTAAAATAATCCTTCCCAGGGTTTCCTTCCATGATCTGCTTTAGCACATAAAAGCCACGAATATATTGGTATCCCCTTAAATAATTAGAAAGTGTGATAAAGATATTTCTTAAAGGTTTCAGATGCTTTTCAAGATTCTTATTATATTTGACATTGTTCCTGTTGTGCATTTTTCTCATTTGCAACCCTGTATCATTTTTTTTATCTGAGGTTTCTATCATCATTCGTTCATTCATTCAGCAAATATTTATTAAGCACTTCCTGTATGCTAGGAATTAGTCTAGTCGCTGGGGCCAGGAGAGTGAATAAAAGAATGATCAGTTTACATCCTTGTGGAGGGGAAGCGAGGAGAGGACAAACAATAAATAAATATAATACGTCAAGTAGGGATAAGTTTTATGGAAAAGTGCAAAAAAAAAAAAAAATAGAGCAGAGCAAGGGGATAGGGTCGCCAGTGTTAGGTAGCTATAGTCTTTAGTAGGAAAAAAAGGCCTCTTATAGATGGTGCCTGGATTAGCTTCCTAAGACTGATGTGACAAGGTACTACAAAATGAGTGGCTTAAAGCAACAGAAGTGTATGGTCACAAAGTTCTGGAGGCAAGCAGTCAGAATGTAGGACCATGCTCTCTGCAAAACCTCTGGGGGAAAATCCTTGTTGGATTTCCCAGCTTCGGGGGGCCCCAGAGGCTCCTTGGCCTGTGGCAGCTTAACTCCATCTTCGCATGCTTGTCTGCCCTCTTTGACTCTCTGTTTCTGTGTCTCTTCTCCTCTTCTTATAAGTCATATTGGAGTAGGGCCCACCCTACTCCAATATGACCTTAGGGTAACTAATTACACCTTCAAAGACACTATTTCCAAATAAGATCACATTCGTAAGTTAGGGAGTCAAGACTTCAACATATCTTTTGGGGGGGACACAACTCAACCGATAACAATGCCCCTTCAGGCACAAACTTGAAACAGATAAGAGATCAAATCAAAGACCTTTTGCTTCCCAGCCAAGGGTGCCAACATACATTTTTAGTTTGGGAATGGACATATCCTGATGACAGAAGATTAATACATTTCTGAAAACATTCTACATCGTGCTGAACAAATTTAAACACTTTCTGTGGATTTTCCTGAACATCTGTTGCCCAACATTCCCAACTGTACAATAACTGGTTTGTTTTTTCTTTTACTTTCCATCTGCTGTGTTACCATGAAAGGAGCCTTAGTAACGCAGCAGTTAAAGCCATTGAGTGCTAAGAGAAACGTCGGTAGGTTGGAAACCTCCAGTGGCTTCTCTGGAGAAAGACGTAGCGGTCATTGAGGTTTGCAGCCTTGGAAATCCTATGGGGTCGCTATGAGTTCGAATTGACTTGGCAGCAGTGGGTAGTTTTGGTTTGGTGCTACCATGTCATTGTACCAAGAATCCAATTACTTCTTTCCTCAAATGGGATGTACTTTTTTTAAACCAACTTGAAGAAGAGAATGTAAAGGAGTAATTGAGTGTATGTGGGAGCGTGGGTATGTGCCTCAGGTGTGCAAGCACCCATCAGATGGGAGCTGGAACACACGAGATAATCCTGATATTCGTTTGGTAAAAGGATTGAAACTTCTAAATATTAAGCTCAAATTCTTCTTCAAAACCAAAGCCAAACTCGTTGCCATCAAGTCAATTGCGACTCACAGTGACCCTATAGGACAGAGTAGAACTGCCCCGTAGAGTCTGCAAGGCCGTAATCTTCATGGAAGCAGACTGTCACATCTTTCTCCTGAGGAGCGGCTGGTGGGTTTGAACCACTGATCTTTTGGATAGTAACTGAGCACTTAACAACTGTGCTACCAGGGCTCCTTTCTAATTCTCAGTTCTCTTAAAATACAAACTTCCTCCCAGTGTCATGGTCATATATGTAAATGTAGTTAGAAAGAGAAGTAGGAGGAGATTTGAAAGTGGTAAAAGGAAAGATAATGAGGCAGCTGCTGAAGTTTTTTGCAAAAGGTTGGAAAGACATCCCTCAAGGTTTAAAAACATGATCTTGTGGCCTTTTGCCTTTTGGTTTCCTTTTCCTCATCTACTGAACTAATGAGAACGCGGATGATCTGAAGGTCAAGCATTTTCCGCAAACAGAAAGTCCAGAGTTAACAGCCCTTGGCTTTGCCCTTGGACTGAAATCTATCCGCCTAGCACAGACCAACAGAAACCAACATTCCTGTCATCGTTTACTGGAAGCACCTCAGAAGCCTGCGCTGACTGGCAATATTCATCATTGAAATCAAAGTTAATAATTTCCATTTCCTGTGTGGAAATGTACACACTTCTAGGACAGTATACTCCGTCTCTAAAGAGGACTACACACTGAGTTTTGAGTTTAATTGTGGTAGATAAATCGTGCCGTGACATTACCGTCTTTGCCTCCTGATCTAGGATAAGCACCTCCTAAGATGCTGCTATTTTCCTACTTTCTAATGAGACAATCGTAAATAAATCTTTTATTGGTCTTTGTTGTTTATGTTGATCAGAATTTGCTAAAAGCAGAGCCTGAGACAAAATTGAGGGGTAGGCGACTAATTGAGGCAGAGTTCTCAGGAGAATAAAGGTGGGAAAACTAGGTTAGAAAATGGGAAAAGAGATAAGCCAGGACATGTTCTCAGGTGGTATCTAGCCTCAGCCTGATCCCACAGGGAGCTCTGGAGCATGAGCTCTACTATTCTCACTTGGTCTTTTGTACCCTGGTGTCTGTCAGTCATTGGCTGAAAGATGCCCGCCTCTCCTGGAGGGAGAGCTACAACCAATGGTAGAAGACAGCTCCCACTGGCTGAGGGCAATTCTATGCGGAAAGAGACAGTTCTGAGCCATTAACAACCAATATTTATAGAAGCTGGCATAAGGGTACCCTGACCATGTTGCACCAGCCTATGTCTTTTTCATCCAGGATAATTCTCTGCTTACCTTATTTTGTGATGTTCTCTCAAATTTCCTTATTCCTAGAACTTTTGCTTTTCCTTCAATACTCAAGCTTTTTGTTCCACTCCTGAAAGTCATGAATAATTGCATTATTCTGTGAATAATTGATTCAAACTGTGAATGAGTAATAGTTTATCAGGAGGGACTAGACTTTTCCATTTTGTAATCAAAGCAACTTAATTCAAAACTAGTACCCTGAGACCCTTTTGGAGTTGTATACAACACAACAAGGATTTTCTAAGTCTACATTTTTTCTTCTTTTGATTATTCTATGAATAGCTTGGGACAAGAACCGTTATATTTGCTTTTCTATTCCCAGCATCTGGCTTGGTTCCTAGCATAGAACATTCAACAAATGCTAATGAATAACTGAATACATAAAGAAATGAATATTAGGGGTAGGCTTTTCAGATATGAAAATATACTGTAAGAATCCAAAGACTCAAAGGATTGAAATTTTGTAGGGACCAGGCAGGTGATGTAAATATATAAAAGGGGTTGATGGCCAACTGGAGCCCATACAATAGACTACAGATGCAACAGCCACTATGAAACCAAAAAACCACACTCACTGTGGCTGAGTCAATTCTGACTCATACCGATCCTCTAGGACACAGTAGAACTGCCCCATAGGGTTTCCAAGGAGCGGCTGGCAGATTCGAACTGCTGACCTTTTGGTTAGCAGCCAAACCACTGTGCCACCAGGGCTCCAACAGCCACTACCAGATAGTACATATTAGTTGGAAATGCTGGCCTAGATGGTTCTTTCTCTCTTTTTTCCCAGTGAAACCTAGAAATAAATTCTTTTTTTTCATATGTAGACCAAAACCAAACTAAACCCATTGCTGTCCAGTCGATTCCAACTCATAATGACCCTATAGGACAGAGTAGAACTGCCCCATAGAGTTTTCAAGGAGTGGCTGGTGGATTTGAACTGCTGACCTTTTGGTTAGCAGCCATAGCTCACAGAAGCTCTTAATCACTGCGCCACCAGGAATCCTTCATATGTTGACCCCAAAAACCAAACCAAACCCAGTGCCATCGAGTCGATTCAGACTCATAGCGACCCTATAGGACAGAGTAGAACTGCCCCATAGAGTCTCCACAGAGTGCCTGGTGGATTCCAACTGCTGACCGTTTGGTAGTGCTTAACCACTACACCACCAGGGTTTTCATATGTTGACAGCTAACAGAAATACTTCTTGACTGGTAACTACCATTTTTCCTGTTTGAGTGAATGACTTAAGAAAAATGGAGAAACCGCGGAGAAATATTATCCCGTCATCTCTTGACCCCCTGCCTCTGTTTCCCCTCCAAAACCTTCTGCTAATCAGAAGTAGCTCAACCAAGAGCATCCTTAGGATTTTCCCTACAAAACCCAGCTTTGAGTCTTCCTGTCCTGATAACAGAGTCTTATTCTACCTTCTTTATTCCTGCTGATGCCTTAAATGTTTAAGGTTATTGTTCCCAAGCCTTAAATTCCTCAGCTCCCTTGTTTTCCATTCAACCCTTGAAGTTCATTACCACTCTTCTATCAACCTTAAGACAGGTCCCTGGCTGTAATTTGAAGGGGGTCTCTGAGAACACCTGGATATTCCTTTGCAATATTTTGTGTATATGTGTCTATGGAGAAGTTTATAATTTTTGTCAGATGCTAAAAGGAATACTCTCCTGTCCTGGGTGATTTCATTCACTCTTGAAGCTTCACCTGCACTTACCTGTACCTTACAGCTGGTCCAAACATGTTCCTTTCCCCTCTTTTTAAAAATTTTCAATGGATCCCCTACTGCCTCTAAAATAAAAATGCATATTATTTAGATTAGCATAGAAGATCCTTCATCATCACTCTCAAACTTTGTACCATCATGCCCCATCAATTGTAAACTATTCACAGTCTTGGGTTCCCTCATACTTTCATGCGACCAAGACTTTCTTTCCATTTGCACATGGACTGCTAATATTTATCCTTGGGTTGGGATGTCCTAGAAGTAGACCCTAAGACAAAGACTTGAGTGTTTTTTTTTTTTTTTAATTTGGAGTTGATGCCAGGAAGCACCAATAAAGGAGGGGAAAATGAGGCAGAGAAAAGAAATTCAGTTAAAGGGTGTATTATCAAGCCAGTTAGTGCTGTGGGAAATGAGCTCAATCCCATCTAAGAACTGTAAGAGATAGTGTAGAACAACTTCAGAGTTAACTCAGCTGTAAAGTAAGGAAGCTGGGGTGTTTAGCCACCAACTCCTGGAAGACATTGGTTGAGGACTGCTCCTGGAGCACTTCAGGCGGCAATTGAGTGTGCTTCCAAGGCCAGGAAAAAGCCTTCAAGTGGTGATTCTTAGGTGTTCCTAGTAAGTGCTTTTAGCAGAGAGGTGAGCACTGAGGGAACATGGAGAGGGGATATGGGCAGGGTAATCTCAGTTTCTACTACAAAAATCTGAATGTAGAGATGACACTGTAAACAGAAAATCAATGAAAACTAATCCACATGAAGTTCTCCAAGGGTCCTCTTCCCTGTTTGAATTATAAACCTATCCTTTAAGCTTTCTTAGTGTCCTATGATAACTTCTATAAGCATATTCACCACATACTTAAGCAAGTATGTATTAAGTAGCCACCATGCACCAGGCATTATTCTGGACAATGAGGGTTTAGCAGCAGAAAGGACTGGCATTGGACAATCGATTATGTATGCGATGGATGTCACACACTTCACACACCTATAGCAAGTTGATCACTTGTTTTACATCTGTAGATATGAATTCTCAGCCCTTACATCATTACTCATTATGAGTCTGAATCGACTCAGTGGCACTGGGTTGGGTTGGGTTTACTCATTATGAGGAGTCCCTGAGTGGCAAAGCGTTAAGCAACTGACTACTAGTCGGAACTTTAGCAGTTTGAACTCAACCAGAGATGCCTCGGAAGACAGGCCTGGCGATCTGCTTCTGAAAGGTCAAAGCCTTGAAAACCCTATGAAGCAATTCTCCTCTTCACACATGGGGTCACCATAAGTCAAAGTCAATTCAACAGAGCTAACAACAACACTCATTACCTGGCACAGAATGGGCTTTCAATAAGCATTTGTGAATGATTGGTGAATAAATGAAGCACATTTCCCAGGCTTATTGCTGTTGTTAGGTGCTGTCAAGTAGGTTTCAACTCATTGTGGTCCCATGTACAACAAAATGAAACACTGCCCAACCTCACAATCATTGTTATATCTGAACCCATTGTTACAGCCACTATGTCAATCCATCTAGTTGCAGGTCTTCCTCTTTTTGCCGGCCCTCTATTTACCAAACATGATGTCCTTCTCCAGGGACTGGCCCCTTCTGATAGCAAATCCGAAGTACCTGAGACGCAGTCTCACCATCCTCTCTTCTAAGGAGCATTCTGGTTGTGCTTCTTCCAAGACATTGTTCGTTCTTCTGGCAGTCCATATTCTCTGCTAACACCACAATTCAAAGGCGTCAATTCTTCTTGAGTCTTCCTTATTCATTCTTTGTGTGCATATGACACCACTGAAAAATACCATGGCTTGGGTCATGTGCACCTTAGTCGTCAAAGGGACATCTTTGCATTTTAACACTTTAAAGAGGTCTTTTGCGTCAGATTTGCCCAATGCATTGTCATTGTTCTTATTAGGTGCTGTCGACCCAGTTCCGACAGTATGTACAACAGAATGAAACACTGTCGCTCCTGCACCATCCTCACAATCCTCACAATTGTTGGTATGTTTGAGCCCATTGTTGCAGCCACTGTTTCGACCCATCTTGTTGAAGGTCTTCCTCTCTTTCACTGACCCTCTCTACTTTACCAAGCATGATGTCCTTCCCCAGGGACTCTCCCTCCTGATAACATGTCCAAAGTATGTGAGACAAAGTCTTGACATCTTCATTTTCAAGGGGCTCTCTGGCTGTATTTCTTCCAAGGCTAATTCATTCTTCCGGCTCCATGGTACAGTCAATATTCTTCATGAACACCATAGTTCAAAGGTGTCAATTCTTCTTGAATCTTCCTTATTCACTGTCCAGGTTTTGCATGTATATGAGGCAATTGAAAATATCATGGCTTGGGTCAGGGGCACCTTACTCCTCAAAGTGATGTCTTTGCTTTTTAACATTTTGAACATATTGCCCAATGCGATACGTCATTTGATTTCTTGACTGCTGCTTCCATGGGCGTTGATTGTGGATCCAAGCAAAATGAAATTCTTAACAACTTCTCTCTTTTCTCCATTTATCATGATATTGCTTATTAGAACAATCGTAAGGATTTTGCTTTCTTTATGTTGAGGTATAATCCATACTGAAAGCTGTAGTCTTTGATCTTCATCAGTAAGTGCTTCATGTCCTCTTCACTTTCAGCAAGCAATGTTGTATCATCTGCATATCACTGGTTGTTAGTCTTCCTTCAGTCCTGATGCCATTTTCTACTTCATATAGCCCAACTTCTCAGATTATTTGCTCAGCATATAGATTGAATAAGTATGGGGAAAGGATAGTACCCCGACACACATCTTTCCTGACTTTAAATCACACAGTATCCCTTTGTCTGTTCTAATGACTACCTTTTGGTCTTTGTTCAGGTTCCTCAGGAGCACAATTAAGTGTTCTAGAATCCCATTTGTCTTAGTCATCTAGTGTTGCTATAACAGAAATATCACAAGTGGATGGCTTTAACAAACAGAAGTTTATTCTCCATCCATCTTCCCTAGAAGCTTCTCCGTGCAGGAACCCTGGGTCCAAAGGACATGCTTTGCTCCTGGCGCTGCTTTCTTGGAGGTGTGAGGTCCCCTGTCTCTCGGCTCACTTCTCTCTTTTATATCCCAGAAGAGATTGCCTCAAGACACAATCCAGTCTTATAGATTTGAGTCCTACCTCAAAACACAACCGCTGACCATCCCCCCATTAACATCATAGAGGCAGGATTTACAACACATAGGAAAATCACATCAGATGACAAAGTGGTGGACAAAATTGGGAATCATGGCTGAGCCAGGTTGATAAACACATTTTTGGGAAACACAATTCAGTCCATGACACCATTCTTCACAATGTTCTCTATAATTTTTTGCAATCTGCACAGTCAAATGCCATTGCAATGTCAATAAAACACAGATAAACGTCTCTCTGGTATTCTCTGCTTTCGGTCAAGATCCATCTGACAACAGCAATGATAACCCTCATTTCAGGTCTTCTGAATTAGAATGGAATTTCTGGCAGTTCCCTGTTGATGTACTACTGTAACTGCTTTTGAATGATCTTCAGCAAAATTTTACTTGTGATATTGTTTGATAATATCTGCATTCTGTTGAATCACCTTTCTTTGGAATGGACACAAATATGAATCTCTTCCAGTCAGTTGGCCAGATAGCCGTCTTCTAAGTTTCTTGGCATAGAAGAGTGAGCACTCCAGTGCTGCATCCATTTGTTGAAATGTCTTTACTGGTGTTCCGTCAATTCCTAGAGCCCTGTTTTCAACAATGCCTTCAGTGCAGCTTGAGCTTCTTCCTTCAAGTGCCATCAGTTCTTGATCATATGCTTCCTCATGAAATGGTTGAATGTTGACCAATTCTTTTTGGTACAGTGACTCCGTGTATTCCTTCTATCTTCTTTTGATGTTTCCTGTGTCGTTCAATATTTTCCCTGGAGAATCTTTCAATATTGCACCTCAAGGCTTGGACTTTTTTCTTCAGTTCTTTCAGCTTGAGGAAGGACAAGCATGTTCTTCCCTTTTGGTTTTATAACTCCAGGTCTTTGCACATTTCATTATAATACTTTACTTTTTCATCACGCACTGCCCTTTGAATTCTACTTCCTCAATTTTTTCATTCACTTTAGCTACTATATGTTCAAGAACAAGTTTCACAGTCTCTTCTGACATCCGTTTTGGTCTTTCTTGTCTTTTTAATAATTTCTTGCTTTCTTCATGCATGATGTCCTTGATGTTATTCCACCGCTCATCTGGCCTTTGGTCATTAGTGTTCAATGCATCAAATCTGTTCTTGAAATGGGCTCTAAATTCAGGTGGGATATAGTCAAGGCTGTATTTTGGCTCTCCTGGACTTTTTCTAATTTTCTTCAGCTTCAACTTGAACTTGCATATGAGCAATAGATGGTCTGTTCTACAGTTGGCCCCTGGCCTTGTTCTGCCTGATGATATTGAGCTTCTCCGTCATCTCTTTGCACAGATGTAGTCAGTTTGATTCCTGTGTATTCCATCTGGCCAGGTCTGTTGAAAAACGATATTTGCGATGGAAAAGCTGTTGGTCTTGCAAAATTCTATAATGTGATCTCTGGTGTCATTTCTATTACCAAGGCCATATTTTCCAATTACTGAACTTTCTTTGTTTCCAACTTTCACATTCCAACCACCAGTAATCATCAATGCATCTTGATTGCACGTTGGTCAATTTCAGCAGAAGTTGGTAAAAAACCTTCAATTTTTTTCATGTTTGACCTTAGTGGTTGGTGCGTAAATTTGAATAATAGTCATTTTGATCATTAAGGTTGTGTGTCAAACTTGGCTGGCCTATGATTCTTCGTGGTTTGGCAGTTATGAAGTATTTTCGCAGTTGCATAATGATGTAATCACCTCCGTGATAAGATTGGATATAATGTGATCACCTACACGATGAGGTCTGCCATGAGTAGCCAATCAGTTGAAAGGGATTTTTCTTGCGGGTATGGCCTGCATCCAGTGCAGATGGATTTTCTGGCAAGGCTCTAAGGCTTTTGCACAATCTGGATCCTGCAGCCGGCTCCTGTTCATCTGGCCTCTGGCTCTTGGGACTTGAACTAGCAGCTTACTGCCAACCTTGGGGTTTGTTAGCCTCTGCAGTCTGTGAGCCAGTAGCCTTCCAACTTACCTGCTGATCTTGGAATTTGTCAGCCTCCAAAGTCTGTGAGCCAGAGGCCTGTTGTCTGACCCAGATTCACCAGTCCCTGCACTTATGTAAGTCAGGAGATGCCTCCAACCTGACCCATGGACTTGGTACTTTCCAGCCTCTACAACCCTGTGAGCCATTTCTTTGTTATAAACCTCTGTCTCTCTCTGTATATATAGATGGTTCACTGGTTTTGTTTCTCTAGAGAACCCAGCCTAAGACAGTTGTATTAACTGGTCTTCCTTGCAGGCATGTGGATATTATCCTATTAGTGATAGCACTGTTCTTCAGGATAGAACTTGAAATGTTCTTTTTGATGCTGAATGCAACATCATTCTTCTTGAATTTGTCATTCCCGACATAGTAGACCATGTGATTGTCTGATTCTAAGTGGCCAATACCAGTCCATTTCGGCTCATTTATGCCTAGGATATCAATCTTTATGTGTCCCATTTCATTTTTGATGACTTCCAATTTTCCTAAATTTACACTTGTACATTTCATGTTCCAATTATTAATGGATGTTTGCAGCTGTTCCTTCTCATTTTGAGTCATGCCACATCAGCAAATGAAGGTCCTGAAAGTTTGACTTCATCCACATAACTAAGGTTGACTCTGCTTTGAGGAGGCAACTCTTCCTCAGTTGTCTTTTGAGTCCCTTCTAACCTGAGGGCCTCAACTTCTCACACTATATCAAACAGTGTTCCGCTGCTATTCATAAGATTCTCACAGGCCAATTTTTTCAGAGGTAGACTGGCCAGGTCCTTCTTCCTTGTCTGCTTTAGGCTGGAAGTTCCACTGAATCCTGTCCACTGTGAATGACCCTGCTGGTATTTGAAATACTGGTGGCATGTCTTCCATCCTAACAGCAACAGGCAAGCCACCACAGCACAACAAACTGATAGAGAAGTGGTGGTAGGCTTATTGAAAGCCCTTCATTTGGAAACTGTGAGGATGCTTAACAGTTCCAAGTTGAGCCAAGCACTTAAACTCTACTTGCAAACCGAGATCTGGGAAATCACTGCCCTACTTTGGAACATGCAACTTGTCTGGTTGCTTTTGCATGGTATAGTAATCTCTGCCTAGCTGTCACCCAGAAAGAGTACTTAGTACACTTCCAAATAGCATGTTTTTTTCAGTAATCTCAAAACAAACCGACTTTACAGCCAGAATCGTCACAGTTGAACAGCTGTAATTAAACTCAGGCCGGAGAGGCAACATTTCAGTCTTTAAAAGTAATTCCCAATGTGAATCTTTAGGGATGCTACCCTAGTGAGCCAAAACCAGAGGAGAATGAATCCCCTCCGGACCTTTTGGCATCGTCAAGAGCAGCCTAATGTATGGAGAATTTTCTTGATCATTTTATCTTGTCACGACTGAATTTTTTGTATGAAGGAATATAGTGAAATAAAAATTCAAAAGAAGTATTTCTGGGTTCAAGAATAGAAAGGTCCTAAAAGACTTGTTAGGAGTCTCAGTTTCAAACACATTAAAAAAAGAAAGGGCATTTTAATTATTCTACAAATGTAACTGTAGTCTATTTACTATTTATTTCTCTGGCGATGCCCAGATTTGCAACGACTCCTGTTTCACTGAGCAGTTTTCTGCCTGAGTGAGCCACCTGTTGGTCATTCCTGACAACTGCACCATAATGAAAACTTTCAAGGATGCCTGGTGGTGCAGTGGTTAAAGTGATCGGCTGCTAACCAAGAAGTTGGCGGTTCAAACTCACTAGCTGCTCTGTGGAGAAAGATGTGCCAGTCTGCTTCCATAAAGATTTATAGCCTTGGAAACTCTATGGGGCAGTTCTGTTCTGTCCTATAGGGTCACTGTGAGTAGGAATCGACTTGGTGGCAGCATGTTTGGTTTGAGTTTTGTTTTCTTTCCATGTGTTCCCATGCTGGAATTTGCTATGTAGAGCAGGAGTTATTTAATTTTGGTGTATCTCAGCAACACCTGGAGAACTAACAAAACACCAAGGGGATCAGGCTTCTTGAATTAGGACAGGGGCTGGGGCTTTGCATTTTTACTAAGTTCTGACACTCACTGAAATTTGAGAATCACTGCCTTGGATTATGCACGTGGGTTTTTCTCAAACATTTTGATCAATTACTTTTTGCTGAACACCTATGAAAGTTTTCTTTTAAAATTTCAATCTAAAACATCTATTCTAAAATTTTCTTTTAAAATTTCTTTTTTTACAGTAATAACAGTCAAAAGCACATATCATTAAAACAATTGGAAACCATTTAAATATTAGTCTAATGAAGAAGTAACATTTCATTTTCTTTTAATGGAGAAGAAGCTGTAATCGAATTACTTTCTAAGTGTTCATGGAAAACCTGCAAGCTATTCTCAGAATGGTGGTTTATCATACACTGGTCTCGTATATCATACCTTCCTTTAGTTTTCAGATAGGGTCGCTATGAGTCAGAATCGACTCGACAGCAGTGGGTAGAGTGGACTTAAGTTATAATCTTACATCAAGTCCCTCCATTTTCTATATTCCAAATTTGTCTTCCAGACTATACTTCTTTTTATTGTAATTTAAATTCTGTTTATTTAAAGGGCATTCATTTATTCCATAGCATTGTAAATCATTTCAAATTACATGAGATAAAATTAAAAATAAAAGCCAGGTCATATTATAGAGGGAGGCTGTAGCTCAAAAGATGATTTTCCTCAATAGCAAATTAAAACACACACACACACACACACACACACACACAAACGTTAGAATTAAATTATTTGGCTCAAATATGAATAACTTCTAGTCAAGTTGAAGAAGAAATTCTGTAAAAATAGTAAACCATACCACTTCAAATCCACCAGAAGGGTTGCAATGAAAAAGACTGACCACATCAAGTGTTGGTGAGGATGTGGAGCACCTGGAACTCTCATACATTTTGTTTCAGTGTAAAATGGTACAATTACTTTTGAAAAAAATCTTTTATAAAGTTAAATAGTTATGGTATAACTCAGCAATTTCACTTCTGGATAGTTACTCAAGAGACATAAAAATATATGTCCATAAAAAAACTTGTATAAGAGTCCTCATAACAGCTTTACAGATAACAGCAAATACCTGAAAATAATTCAATGTCCATCAACATGATAATGGATAAAGTAATTATGATATATCCAAATAATGGTATGTTATTCAGAAATGCAACGGTACAGCAATATGGATGAATCTCACAGTCATTATGTTGAAGAAAAAGAGCTAGACACAAAATAGTACATAGTATGTAATTTCCTTCATATAATGTTCAAAAACAGGCAAAATTAATAAAAATCAGAGTAGAGGTTGCTTATCAGACGGGCTGAAATGAGACATAAAGGAACTTTCTAAGATGATACAAATGTTCTATATCTTGATTTGAGTGATGTTTTTCTCAAAATTTGTCAAATTTTATACTTAAGAACTATGCATTGCTCTGTATATGAATTTTACCTCAAAAAAAAAAATTGGATTTTGAATCAAGTGAAATGTTCAAATAGTCCATTTATTCACTGTCTTAGGTAGAAACATGAAACCAGCCTATGAAGTGCCCTTTGTATGGCTGTGAGAAATAGATGCGTGTGTGCGTGCATGCCCACCCACACGGTGAGGGAAGAATTGAGGAGCTGATAAACCTGAAACTGAAAAGGGTCTCGTAAAAAGTCTGATCCTGTTGCGCATAGAGTCACCATGAGTTGTTGGGGACTGACTAGAGAGCAGCTAACTGCAACAACTCTAGATCTACCAAATCAGAAATTAGGGGTGGAGCCCAGCCATCTTTGTTTCAACAAGTCCTCTAGGTGTATCATATCATATGAGTTGGAACCAACTTGATGGCAAGGGTTTTTCTCCCCTTAAGCATTTTTGATGCGTTATATAGTTTGCCCACTAACGTGGAAAATTTCTTTTGGGATATTTCAGGATCAAGTCTTCCTGGATTTGGATTTAGAGTCATTGGTGTCTGAAGCATTTCTCTTTTTGTATTGTTGTTAGCTGCCTTCAAGGCAGCCCGAGAGTCATGGCGACCCAAGTACAATGGAACAAAACACTGTTAGCTCTCAGGCTATCCCCATGATTGGTTGTGGATTGGACTGCTGTGATCCATAGGATTTTCACTGGCTGATTTTTGAAAGCAGTTTGCCAGGCCTTTCTTCCTAGTCTTTCTCAGTCTGGAAGCTCTGCTGAATTTGCTCAGCATCATAGCAACATGGAAGCCTCCACAGACAGATGGATGGTAGCTGTGCATGAGGTGCCTTGGCAGGGAATTGAACCCAGGTCTTCCGAATGGAGCATGAGAATTCTACCACTGAATAACCAATCTTTCTCTTTTTATATAAATCCATTGCCGCCAAGGCAATTCCGACGCATAATGACACTACGGAACAGAGTAGGACTGCCCCAAAGGCTGTGTGATCTTTACAGAAACAAACTGTCACATCTTTTTCCCAGGGAGCAGCTGCTGGGTTCGAACCACCAACCTTTTGGTTAGCAGCCCAGTGCTCAACCACTGCGCCACCAGGCTCCTTATATAGTGGTATTAATTTTTGTCTTAAGCAATGATGAGCTTTCTTATCTTTAGTTGTGTATGGATTTTATAGGATATCTCTGCTTTTTGTAATTCTTCACTCATTTCTTGAATTCTCTGCCTATAAGTTTTCATCTCCTCTGCAGCTGATTACGTTTGCTCTTTCTTTGCCCATTTATTCTTACTGAGCCAACTTCTGTTACAGAACTATATTTTTATGTTCCTTAAGGACCCCTACGTTGTACTGCAAGGTTTTGCGTTTATTTTCCTGTAGAGCTTTGCTGAACGCAGTGAACAATTCTCACATTGTTTATTTGTTCTTCCAGTTCATGCCTGCTTGGCATCTCATCACTCATTTTGGATAGGAAGTGGCCTTAGTCTTTTCCAGCTATTGTTAACAAAGATTATATCCAGGAGATATATATCATCTGTCATCTCTGATTTATTTTATCTTTTCACTCTGGTGAGTTGCCAGTTATTTCAGCTGCCCAATGCAATTATTCAAAACTTCAAATTCTTTTTTTTTTTTTTGTAAACAAGAGTTGCTTCTACATGTTTCTGTATTTTATAATAAGCTGTTATTTGATTGGTTTGCTCAGCTCAGTGGTGCCCTCACTCCAGTTTTCTGTTTCCTGTGGTAATGTTCCATAGTCTGAAGTCTTGATTTTTTTTTTCTCTTGAACCTCCTAAGGGTCAGACTTCATCTTAGCTTTGCTGAGTTAATGTCATAGGCTATTTGTTACATTGAAAATTTTACAGCACTCCTTGAAAATATTTGTAATACTTCTGTAGACTTTTGGCCTTCCAATATCTTATTCTGTTTGATTTTGTTTCACTTATTTGTTTTCTTTCATGTTTTGCATTCTGTATTTCCTGTTTCTCAAAACAGCGAAAAGACTTTCTACCAACATTTCATTCAATTTTTGCATTTTGGGGAGGCTACTTATTTTCCTTGGCTGGGAAATGATCTTTGTTTGCTTCATTTGAGACTTCAGTTCCTGGAGAGTCTTGCATTCTATTTCTTATTCTTCAATGATTATCAAAGAACTTTCTTCTAGAGTAAACTTGATGCTGTCAAGTTGATTCCGACTCATAGTGACTTAGGAACAGAGTAGAACTGCCCCATAGAGTTTCTAAGGAGTGGCTGGTGGATTTGAATCGCCCACCTTTTTGTTAGGAGCTGATGTCTTAATCACTGCACCACCAGGGCTCCTCTTCTAGAGTAGGGGCTAGCAAACTATGGTTCACAGGCAAAATCTGTCCCACTGCCTACTTTTGTAAGTTTTATTAGTACACAGTTATGTCCATTTGTTACCTACTGCCTATGGCTTCTTTCATGCTACAACAGTAGAGTTGAGTAGTGGTTGTGACAGAGATACATGTCTTCTACCATTTGCACAAGACTGGAAGTTGTCTGTGCCTCATGCATAGCAACTCACTATTGAAAGGAGAATGGCACTTCTAAGGTATGCTTGTTGTTAAGTGCTGCCAAGTCAGTTCTGACTCATAGTGGCCCTACACCTGGGCCAGCCCATCTTCACAATTGTTGCTGTGTTTGAGTTCACTGTTGTAACCACTATGTCAGTCCATCTCATTGAGAGTCTTCCTCTTTTTCGCTGACCCTCTACTTTACCAAGCATGATGTTCTTCCCCACGACCTTGTCCCTCCTGAGAACATGTCCAAAGGACGTTAGACCAAGTCTCGCCATCATCACTTCTAAGGAGCATTCTGACTATACTTCCTCCAAGACAAGTTTGTTCATTCTACTAGCAGTCCATGGTTCATTCAATATTCTTCACCAACACTGTAATTCAAGTGCATCAATTCTTCTTTGGTCTTCCATATCCATTGTTCAGCTTTCACAGGCATATGAGGCAATTGAAAGTACCATGGCTTGAGTCGGGCCCATCTTAGTCCTCAAGGTGACATCTTTGCTTTTTAACACCTTAAAGAGGTCTTTTGCAGCATAATTGTCCAATGCAATATGTTGTTTGATTATTGACTGCTGCTTCCATAGGTGTTGATTGTGGATCCAAGTAAAATGAAATCCTTGACAGTTTCAATATTTTCCCCATTTATCATGATGTTGTTTATTGGTCCTGTTGTGAGGGTTTCTGTTTTCTTTATACTGAGGTGTAATCCATACTGAAGGCTGTGGTTTTTGATCTTCATTAGAAAGTGTTTTAAGTCCAAATGGTGTGGTGGGGGCAGTGTCTGACCTCCTTTCTTTACAAGGGGGAAGAGAATCAAGATCAACAGCCCAAGGCTGATTTCTATGAGGCAGAGGTCATATATACCATGTCTCTCCAATCTTTTTACCATCTGACACCAGCCATCCCTCCCATGGCACTCTCTACTTCTTTTCTGGGTTTGATAATTCATTGAAATGTCCACACAGAACCCACAGACAATACTCACAATTATGGGGTTTATTAAGGAAATAACAGGTTAGAATCCAGAATCAGGAAGGACTCAGGTTATGGTTATCTAATCAGGACGACCTCTTTTCAATTGTGCCTACAGGCAGGTCTCTCTGTAGTCCTCAGCCCCTCAGCCAGGCCTTTCTCCTGCTCAGGCAAGTATTACAAAGCTCTTTGGCTCTGCCAGTAAGTGCCCAGAGCACCCCAGTCTGCTAGGAATCCTCAGCCAAAAGGCGCTCTGCTCTCTAGCTCCATGGTTTGCCAAGCCTAGCTCCACTGACAAGTGTCTGGGGGCACCCCACTCCTCCAGCAAGCCTCCTGCCCGAAGGCACTCAGCTTTCTCACTCTGTGGGCCAGGAAGCCCACCACACTGTTTCCTGCTGGTCTCCTGGTTCTGTTGCCTCTCCTGCCACTGTTTCTCTGCTGCTACTTCTTGCCTTCTCTTACTTTCTCCAGCATTATAGCTATCTCTCTTTGTCTTCTGAGTCTAGGAGGTTCTCAGCACAGGGATCCCAAGTTCAAAGAACACATTCCACTCCTATCTCTTCTCAGTATTGAGGTTGCCCAGTCTGCCTCTGGGATGGCTCATTTTAAGCCTAGTGGGATGGCAAAACAGACCAATCTCCTTGTTAGGTTCTATATACCTTATTTGCATGGCCCCACCCCTACAAGAGTGCCAAGCACCTTACTTGCATTATTAGCAAGGTATCTAAACTCCTTGGTGGGCTACAAGTACCTCATTTGCATAGCCCAACCCAATCATTTGATTAGAGTTACAAGACCATGGCTAAAAAGGCCATATAAAAGCATCCCATCACACTGCAGGCCACCCCCTGGTTTTTCTAGCCATGTACTTTTATACTTGGAAGATAAGATCCCCCTTTTACCAGTTCAAAACAGTCATTAACAATTAGCCCTCCAGTAGGACAGTCTTCAGGGTGAGGTTACTCAGGCACTATCCAGGTCTGCTGCAGGTATCTATCTGTTCTGTTCAGGTTATCCAAAAGTCATCTTGGCTTCACCCTTTCTGGTGTTTGATAAAATTTAACTGAGAGAAGATTATTCCCTTACTCTGAGCCTTTCAAGGTATCAGCATAGCAAAACCTTTAAGGGACTTTATGTTCAGCCACTCCATCCCAGCAGTGCCTCCCCTTTGGTCCATTCTTTCACAGTTACTGCTTCTACAATTATAGTTTTTACAATTACAATTAACCCTGTTAACAATCAACACTCACAACTGAATCATATAATCCTATCAGCATCTTCACCCATCCTTCCTTCCCTAGACCCATCAGGAAAAGAGGAAAGTATTCAATGGGGATCCTCCCTTGTCCCCCTCATTTTGAGTCTAAGCATACTCACAAAAGCATGTATGCCAGCCACTTCATACCTTTATCTCACCTTATTTTAGATAGCCAGTGTTGAAATTGCCCATCCCTATTTTTTTTTTATTTTTTATTTTGTTGTCTTTATCAAACTAGTACTCTGAGGAGACAAGCATGTTCCTTGATTTCAAGAATCTTCTGTTCCAGTTGGACATCTTTCTCTTCACTAGATCAGGTTCTGGTGGGCTCTTTCATAGCCATCCAAGCTAAGTTAATGGGTACCAGCCATGGAATTGGGAGCCCACACATGTCCCTGCACTTCAGACCAGCTAACCCCTTCTCTCTCACCCCTGCCCCCTATGAACTAAGTCAATGTGTGCCTGTGCAACATGTTCAACCTGAGCACATCGTTTCATTGCTGCACCTCCTCCACTTTCGCTCATAGAGTGGACCCAGGTGGTCACCACAATCCAGCATAGTAAACTGTCTACTTGCAGGCTCCCTTTAACTTCTAGTCCTAGAAGGGGTTCTTTTGATAGGCACTAACTTTTCCTGCCTCAATGCATCCAATGTCAAATTGCTTGCTTGAAATTGAAAAAGCAAAACAGTCTTTTTTTTTTTTTTTCCTGCAGGTCCTTCCTTAAAATGCAAGTTTCCTCCTCTCCCAGCAGTTCTGGGTAGGTATGTATGTCATGGACAGGAACTGCCAGAAATTCAAGCTGGATCCAGAAGAGGACATGGAATGAGAGATATCATTACTGATGTCAGATGGAGTCTGGTTGAAAGCAGAGAATACCAGAAAAATATTTACCCGTGTTTATTGATTATACAAAGGCATTTGACTATGTAGATCATAATAAATTATGGATAACATTGCAAAGAAAGGGAATTCCAGAACACTTAATTGTGCTCACAAGGAAACTGTACATAGATCAAGAGGCAGTCTTTCAAACAGAGCAAAGGGTTACTTTGTGGTTTAAAAGTCAGGAAAGTTGTGCGTCAGGGTTGTATCCTTTCACCATGTTTATTCAATCCGTATGCTGAGCAAATAATCCAAGAAGTTGGGCTATATGAAGAAGATGTATCAGGATTGGTGGAAGACTCATTAACAACCTGCAATATATGGATGACAAAACCTTGCTTGCTGAAAGCGAAGAGGGCTTGAAACACTTACTAATGAAAATCAAATTCTACAGCCTTCAGTATGGATTACACCTCAACGTAAAGAAAACAAAAATCCTCACAACTGGACCAATAAGCAACATCATGGTAAATGGAGAAAAGATTGATGTGTCAAGAATTTCGTTTTACTTGGATCCACAATCAACACCCACGGGAACAGCAGTCAAGGAGTCAAATGATGTATTGAATTAGGCAAATCTGCTGCAAAAGACCTCTTTAAAGTGTTAAAAAGCAAAGATGTCACCTTGAGGACTAAGGTGCACCTGACCAAGCCATGGCATTTTTAATCACCTCATATGCATGTCAAAGCTGGACAATGAATTAGGAAGACCAAAAAAAGAATTGATGCATTTAAATTATGGTGTTGGTGAAGAATATTGAATATACCACGGACTGCCAGAAGAACTAAAAAATCTGTCTTGAAAGAAGTACAGCCAGAATGCTCCTTAGAAGTGAGAATGGCGAGGCTTCGTCTCATGTCCTTTGGACATGTTATCAGTAGGGATCAGTCCCCAGAGAAGGACATCATTCTTGGTACAGTAGAGGGCCAGCGAAAAAGAGTAAGACCCTCGATGAGATGAATTGACACAGTGGCTGCAAAAATAAGCTCAAACATAGCAACAATTGTGAGGATGGTTGCAGGACTGGGCAGTGTTTCCTTCTGTTGTCCAAGGGTTGCTATGAGCCAGAACTGACTTGAGGGCACCTAAGGCACCTAACAACAACAACAATACAAAATGCCTACATTGCTAATAAGGAACCCCCTGGAAGAGGTTAGTGATATTCCCTGTAGAGAGGTTGTATTTAGAGGTCTCAATGGCCAATTTGTTAATATGGTAAGATCCCCAAGGGCAGTAACTGTGTCTTGTGGTTATCTCATACTTAAAAATAACTCTTTTTACAGTGAGTATGCACTAAAGAGAATGAGAACTCAACCCTTGGAAGTGTTCATTATTCTCATTTTGCATCTTTTGGTACACACTTTGTTCTGAGGATCTATAAAAATATGCTGAGAAGGCACTGATGCAAAAAGTAAGGTACAGAAGTTTCAAAAAGATCAAACTATAATATATACTATGCTTATAATTTAGTAGTTTGCAAAAATGACCCTAATCCTCTACCCTCTTCCTAAATCCCTTCCCAGTGTGATTCTACCACACCTCCCACAAAAATATTTCCCCACCCATTAAATCCAGGCTGGCCTTGTGATTGGCTTTGCCCAATAAAAAAGGGGGCAAATAGATGTTGAGCTAGTTCTGAGATTAAGCCTCAAGAGACCTTGTTTTCTCCTATCCTTATTCTTAGATCCTGGCCACCAGCAGGAGATGAAGCCCCAGCTAACTTGCTACAAGATGAGAGCTTATAAAAAGAGGGCTCAATTGCCTGTTCTAGGGCATCTAGCCTCAAGCTGACCCACTGGTGGACAAGGTTCTCATGAGAGAGCTCAGCCCAAATCAACAGAACCACCTAGCCAACCTGTAGATGCATGAGGAGTAATAAAGGGCTATTGTTTTAAGCCACTAGATGTTGGATAGTCTGTTTCTCAGCAACAGTTAACAGATGTAATTGTCTTCTAGAAAAAGTTATCTATCGTTATGTTAATATGCTAGGCCAGCCCAGGGTAAAACTGTATATTCCTCACAAGCTTGTATTTGGAGCTCACATTACTTCTCTTTTTGGCAGTCTTCCTAACCAAACAGTAGTTTCTCAGCGTCTCTTTAGATAGATATCGAAATTCATAGTTCAGTTCCCTCAATTTTTTACTTCCATGTTTGTTGTTCATTCATGCTAAAGTGTAAATGACTAACAGAACATTAAAGAATTTTTCTCTTTAAGGGACTTCTGCATTTCAACTGAGATCAGGGTTGTTTTAAGTTGCTTCAGGGAATGCCATGTAGCAAAAGGTGGGGGCAGAAGAAAACATCCAGAAGCGGGGAGCTCTGCGAGGCTGAATTAAGGCCAGTAAATACGAGGAAAGAAAAGGGCTGGGAATTTCAAGCAGGTGAAGTAACTTGTTTTAATTGAACACTTGTTACTGATAGGCACTACGCTGAGCACATTACTATGATATCTCAGGCATTCATCACAGCAACCTATTACATATTTCCTATTATTTTCACCATAATTACATTTTCTAGGTTACACAGTGATGTAAGTGGGAAGGTTGGATGTTAATTCACTCTGACTCTGAGGTTCATGATTTTTCCTCTAGTAAATATGAGAAAGAATGGGGTTCCAAACAGTTAAGTAATTAAAGGGTGTTCCAGATTATAGCCACTAGCAAAATCTGAGGACTAGCTGAATTCAGTAAGCAGTAGATGGATTAGATGGAAAGTGGCATGAGTATAATTTTCAAAAACACGTGTTTTTGAAACACATATGTCAGTGGGTATACATTGAAGAGAATGAGAACTCAACCCTTGGAAGTGTTCGTTATTCATATTTTGCATCTTTTGTGCACATTTTGTTCTGAGGATCTATAAAAATATGCTGAGAAAGCACTGATGCAAAAAGTAAACTACAGAAGTTTTAGAAAGATAAGATCAAAATATAATATATACTACTATGCTTATAATTTTTTTTTATAATTTAGTGGAGCCCTGGTGGCAGAGTGGTTAAAGAGCTCAGCGGTTCAAATCTATCAGTGGCTCATTGGAAAGCCTATGGGGCAGCTCTACTCTGTCCTATAAGGTCACTATGAGCCGGAATCAACTTGACGGTAATGGGTTTTTGGTTATAATTTAGTACTTTGCCAAAAAGACTTGTGTCAAGGATATTTTTAACTCATTAATGGCAGAAACAACAAGATGGTAAATCTGGTTACAAGGAGAATCCAGAAGACCGAAGCAAATATTGTCAGTGAAAGAAAATGTTGAAATAAGGTTTCTAAGTTAAATACAAAACTGGTTAGTGTACTTGCAGGATAATAAAAGTTTTACCACCCTATGGTATAGGATAAATATCATTCACAACTTCTCAGTTTTTTTAGAGGTTAACATTTAACTTTATAGAGTCTGAGCTCTAATCAATACTAAATCAAAAAAAGGCTCCTTATGGTACAGTTGTTTTGTCCAATTTCGTAGCCACTAGTCACATGTAGGAAACCCTGGTGACGTAGTGGTTAAGTGCTACGGCTGCTAACCAAAAGGTCAGCAGTTCAAATCCACCAGGCGCTCCTTGGAAACTCTATGGGGCAGTTCTACCCTGTCCTATAGGGTTGCTATGAGTCAGAATCAACTCGACGGTAACTTTTTTTTTTTTTTTGCTTTAGTCACATGTAGCTATTTAAATGTAAAATTAAATTAAATAAAGTTATATAAAGTTAAAAATTCATTTTCTCAGTTGTACTAGCCATATCACAAGTGTTCAATAGATACATGTGCCTAGTGGCTACCTTACTGAATAGCTCGGATATAGAACATTTCCATCGTCACAAATGGTCTATTGAATAATACAGCCCTAAAGCATCATCAGCTCAGAACCCTGGTGTCACAGTGGTTAAAGCACTCTGCTGCTAACCAAAAGGTTGCCAGTTCAAACTCACTAGCTGCTCCATGGGAGAAAGATGTGGCAGTCTGCTTCTGTAAAGATTTATAGTCTCAGAAGCCTTACAGAGCAGTTCTACTATGAGCCAGAATTGACTAGGCAGCAACAAGTGTTTTTTTGTTTTGTTTTGTTTTTAAGGGCATCAGATGACCTGTAGGTGGGCCATACTCTAACATGACATGAAAAGGTCAAGTTTTGGATAATTTTCCTGAATAGCAGGAACCTTTAATTGCAGAAACTAGGAGTTCCGTTGGAAGAGCCATGAAAATTGAGATTAGAGGTTAGCTGTGTGGCAGCTTGCATGCCAAAAGGTTTTTTTGAGATATTTGCTTGGAGTTCCACCATGGCCCAGCACACTTTCAAAGTAGTTACCACATGGTGGCTGGGATGCTATGTGGGCTCTGATGGTGCTCACGCATGAGCCTGTTTCCCTAAAAAAGTGGCATCCTAAAACAATGGTCTTTAAATGCTTTGCTTTCATACCCCCAAAATAATTTTGAAAAACTGTACATCCACTTGCAAATTTTAAGTTGAATCCAATGGCTATTGTAAATAATAGCATTTTAAAATAAAACTGTTACATCATATTTTAAATATAACCAAAGAAATCTAAGTCCAAATGGAATTTTGAAATTTAACATCATAGAAATCATACACTAAAAAAATACAAATTCTCTTATAATAGAAAATTTACATAATTTCTTTTACTGCTTGAGATAAAATTTTTATTGTGGTTCCCCCACAAAATTATCCTAAAGCAATTTGTTTTATATTTTAAAGTTTTTATTGATCATTCTGTATTTTCTTAAGCACCAAAGATATGTATAATAAGTTGAAGTTTTTTTTCTACTGGTGATTATTATAAACGTTGAAATATTTAAAAATATATTAAAATAACATTGCAATTAATAATACACAATTGATCAAATCATGTAAATATACTATAAATTTTGATTAAAGTTATCAAACATAAAAGTAAATTTTTATTGAAAATATATGTCTTAATGAGATAAATGGAATTTTTTACCAATTCATGTATTTGTGGATATTTTATAAAGTACACAAGTATTTCTTTATAGCTAAAAGAACATAGGGCTGATAATGTTCTATTTTTATTCTTTTTCATAGATATATTTGCTGTGAAAGCTGGCTCTTGTCAATACGTAGATACGATTGGAAGAAGCTTTGTTATAGCAATGACGTTCAATTATTTGAACTTTCCAAATATATGCCAGAATCACGTTGTGATCTATCATAAAAATTATTTAATACTTCCATCAACCATGAACTCAATTCGATCCTCCTTCAATTTTGCTGTAAGGTCATGATTGGAAACTCCAAGTTTTGTAAAAGGTTTTTTTATCCCAATCACTAGATTTGTTCAATATCTCAATATCTGGGAGGAATAGCCAAAAGATTTCACCAAGTATAATTAAACGCTATTAACTATGCTCATTACTCTTTCAACTAGACGTATCTCATATAGCCCAATATACTCTGAAAAGGTTGGTAAACACCTTTGCCAATTAGTGTTTTATCAAATACCTTAATAATATTACATGCTTTAATCTTTTTTTTTTTTTTTGGATTCATGATCTCAGAACTGCAGATCGATTCATGGAAAAGTCCCCTGAATGACCTAATTGGCAAAACCAGGCTCATTTTTAAACCTATCAGCCAAACACATCTGACCTGTCAGAAATGTTGGGACATCATTTTTCAATTCACGTAGATATGTTCTGATGCATATCAGAGTATCCGTCTTCCAGGATGCATCTTATAAGGCATATTACTGAAAACAGGATAAAACATTTATTGTTTTGTGGTAAGGTACCAAAACAAGATAATAAATCAGTATGCTGCCTCTCATTCTTTAATTTGTAATTATTTAGTCTAGCAAAAATTATACATTATTTGTGAACCAAGGAGTGTGATAGAAAACGTGGGATTTGGTGCCCACACATGTGAACGCATCATATTTTGGTATCCTGCTTTTGAAAATAACAAAATAAGACTCATGCATTAAAAATTAGAAGGAACTTCTTAAATTTCATGAGATAGCATGATCAAACTTTCTCTGTGTATTTAATTCAAAAGAAAAGCATAAACTGCTAAGAACAAATTGACCTGACAACCAGCATATAATTTAATTTTATGTTTTTAATTGGAAGAAAAACCATTTCACAGTTATTAGATGAAATTGGATAAGGTTCCTATAATTTAGATAAATAGCTAGTTATTTGATAAAATAGGCTTTTATTCCCTTATTTAATAACAACAAACATGAAAGAAATCTCATAAAGTTTTATGTCTGGTTTTTATCAAGAACAAGCAATAGTCGTAGAAAAAAAATTAAGTGAATTGGAGTTACTAACTTGCACCCTTCTTTCATTCAGAGTTGTTTACTTCCTTGATAATTATCTTTTCCTGGGATGAGAGTTGAGACTAGACTGAAAAATTGCCTATATTTAAACACGAGAATGAAATCTAGCTTTCCATATTCCTTAGGCTCTCTTGCTTTGTTCTCATGGAAATCTACCTCTAGAGGGATTCCTTCTTTGAGAGTAATCAGGGATTTAAGAGGTTAGGTCACTCACTTCCACCTCCCCACATCTGAATTAAGAAACATTTAAAAATGATACTCTGATAGCCCAAAACTAAAACCTTCCCCAAGCCAACTCTTCAGACAAAAATTAGACTAGACTATAAGACAGAAATGATACTGGCAAGGAGTGTGCTTCCTGGCTCAAGTAGACACATGAGACTGTGTGGGCAGCTGCTGTCCCGAGGTGAGATGAGAAGGCAGATGGGGACAGGAACCGGTTGAATAGACAGGGGAAATACAGGGTGGAGAGAAGGAGCGCACTGTTACATTACAGGGAGAGTAACTAGGGTCACATAACAATGTGTGTATAAGTTTTTGTATGAGAAACTGACTTGAATTGTAAACTTTCACTTAAAGCACAATTAAAAAAAGAGAAAAAAAATAAAAATGAACGGTAATGAAACACCCTATGTAAAAATCTAAGGGACACAAAAGCAGTACCTAGGAGAAAATGTATAGCATGTATCAAGAAACTGAAAAGGGTATGAAATAGTGAGCTAGCGTTCAAATAAAAAATATGGGAAAACATTGAAAGAAAATCCAATAAACTTAGGAAAAAGGGAAGATTAATGTAATAGCATAAATCTATGAAATTCTGAATAATACAAATAGCTAAGATTAAGTAAAGCCAAAAACTAGTTTTTAAAAAGCATAACAAAAAGGACAGAATTGGTGGGGGGAGGTGTTTTAGTTGTTAGCTGCCTTCAAGTTGGCCCGGTACTCATGGTGACCCCGTACACATCTGAACGAAGAGATGCCCAGTTGCTGCCTGGGCAGGAGCCATCTCCGTGGTCATTTGAGGATGGGACCATTGTGATCCATTGGGTTTTCATTGGTTGATTTTCAGAAGCAGATTACCAAGCCTTTCTCTCTAGTCTGCCTGAGTCTGGAAACTCCACTGAATGCTGCTCATCATAGCAACAGGCAAGCCTCCAGTGACAGATGGGTGGTGGCTGTGCAGGAGATACACTGTCCGGGACTCAGATCTGGGTCTCCTACGGGGAAGGTGAGAATTCTACCACTGAACCAAGAATGGGGGTGAGAGAATGCAAATAAGCAAATACCCAAAGGCAAGGAGAAAAGCTATACATGTAACAGAAATTTAGACTTAAAAAAGCATACTATCTATTACTCTATGTCTACGGATTTGAATACCTAGCCGGAATACAGAAACTCCTAGGAAAATAAAAACTTCAAAATCTGGTGAATATAGAGAAGACGTAAATGGAGCAGTAAGGAATTAAAGAAATTAAAGTAGTTGTCAAAAAATCCTTTTACAAATCTGGGAGTTTCCAGTCATGAACTTTCAGCAAAATTGAAGGAGGATTTAATCCAGTTCATAGCTGATGGAAATATTAAATGGTTTTTATGATAGATCACAATGTGTTCTAAAACACCCCAGGTTCAACTGGTTTTACAAGTATTAGCTTCCAAATATTTAAGAACTGGCTAAGTCCTATTATTTACCACTTTGTCCAGAAAAAGCTGCCTTTTTGTAACTGACAAAATAAAACTGAGTTTAGAAATGACTGCAACAATCAAGCGTCATTAAAAGTATTTAAGGAAGGGAGTGATATAAACAGATATACTATTTAAGATCACTTTTCCTGCTGTGTGGGGCACGGGCTAGATGAAGGTTAAAGTGCAGACAAGAGGAGGTCAAGTCAGGAGAATGTTGTAATAGTCGAGGTGAGAGGTGATAAGGACCTGAACTAAGAAGATAACAGTGGTGGTGGAAGAGGTGGATTAGAGAGTTTTTAAGGAATTAGAATTGACAGGTCTTAATAACTAATCAGCCATGAGAAGTGATGGCAAGGGAGGACTCCAAGGTGACTGCCAGACTCCTGGCCCAGGGGACAGGAGGAGTCACAGTTCCATTAGCCAGGATGAGGGATAGCGAAGTTCAAAATAAAAAGGAACCAAATTGATGATGTTGAGATGCCATAAGTCCCCAAAGCAGATGCCCAGTAAATAGGTGAATATCAGGACTCAAATTGCAGGGAGAAAATCTGGGCCAGAGATTTGAGAGGTTTCAGTAAATAGAAGGTAATGAAAGGAACAGACATTGCTGAGATACCTCAGCAGCCAAGACTGTGTACAGAGTGAGAAGGGCAGGGAAGGAAAGACGACCTTTGCAGAAATTTTCAGAGCCCCTCAAATCTCCTCTGCTAGCACTTGCTGCTCTCCACCTGAGGCCATTTTTCAATGAACATTGTTGCAAGCTGGAAATGCCATAGAGTTAAACCTCTAGGAAGGGCCCTCAGCCAGTGAGGACTGGGCATTGGCAGATAAATACCCCAGCCTCCTTCTTGCTCGGCTGGGGCAGATCTGAGCTACGTACACTGTGTTCTACACTCTCAGGGCCCCCCAGTGTGATTAAGCCCCAGTTGCCCACAGTGGTAATGCACTTTTTATTGATAATGGACCTTTGACCAGCTTTTCTCTTGTTGTCTCACTTCCCCGGTCTCATACCGTTGTGCCCTAGGACGACTCTGAAATAAACCACCTGTGCGCAAATAATTGCCGCAGGGTCTGCTTGTGAAAAAAATCCAAACTCTCACTGGGAAGGAAGAGCTAGCAAGGGGTGGGAAACTTTGCAAAGCAGTAATATTTGGGGTCTGGAAAACAGCAAAGGGGCTGTAGAAGAGACTGAAAGAGGGCAGCCATTATGATGCCATTAAAAGAAAAGAGAAATTAATTTTAAAAAGAAAGAGTCACTTATGGTGTCAAATCCTGCAGATAGAGCACAAAAGATAATAAATGGGAGCTGTCTATGGACTTTTTAGCAAAATTGGGGTTCTGGTGAGCTTGAAGAGCTCTCATTGCAGTGAGGGTGGTACAAGCTGGAAAGCAGTGGAGTGAGCTGTGATTGCAGGCGATTGGTGTATACAGAATGTTTATATTAAAGCCAAGAAACCAATGAAACAGGAGGGAATTCAAGACCTGCTTCTTGAGTAGCCCTGTAGTCCTGTGAGGAAGCAGAGCAAGACTTTTTCTCTACTTAAAGAGCACTTCTCCCTTTCATGATTCTTGGGATATAGAATATCCCAGCCACTTTTTATGCCTCAAGATGGGAGGCTTTTGAAATGCATGAAACTCAAGAACCCTGAGTTGGAGCCTCATTTTTGGGTAGATTGAGCATTATCTTAGGTGATGTCTCCTGGATATGTGAATTTTCTAAACTTTTGACAAGGTTTGCCTTTGTTTTTGTGAGATAATCCTCAACACTGTATTTCCCAGTTACTGTGTTCTCAGGAGAATGTACTTATCACGAGAAAAAGCTATTTTCAGTCTTCATTCAGTCATACCCAAAACCAAACCCATTGCTGCTGAGTCAACTCTGATTCACAGTAACCCTGTGGAACAGAACAGAACTGCCCCCATAGAGTTACCAAGGAACGACTGGTGGATTGGAACGGCTAACCTTTTGGTTAGCAGCCAAGCTCATAACCACTGCACCACCAGGGCTCCTCATTCAGTCACGGTGGCCATTTTCTCCCTGATGCCATTCATTGTTTCCACATGTTACTGGCTCCCTGCTTTTCTAGCTTCTCATAGTAAATAATGCCTTTGCAATAAGGAATAATGTATTGTAGTGGTGCTTTTCAAGAGACTCAACTCCTATAAATCACTCTTAAAAAAAAATTTTTTTTTTTTTAAATCACTCTTACAGTATATTTAATCTTATGGCCCAATCATTGCTTCCACATATAACTGTGAGCACTTCTACAGTGTTTCAGGGCAGCTGTTTCTGCTTCTTAGTACTGCCTTAGTTATAATGAAGAATACATAGTACTGGTAATTTTCCTGAGATTCAAATTCATTTAGTTTTATTTATTTGACCCATCAGTACTGCTTCTGCAGTAATGAAGAATGCATCGTAGGGATAATTTTCCTGAGATAAAAAATCCCTTGGCTTTATTTATTTGGGCAGTAAGTATTGCTTTTGCAGCAAGGAAGGGTTCATTGTACCATGTTTTGAAAAGTTTCATGAAAAATAATAAAAAAAGCTAAGAAGAAGGAGACTAGAAAAAAATGTGTGTGTGGTCATTGCCAGGTGCCTTCATGTTTTGCAGATTTTCAGGAAAAAAAGAAAAGATTTTATCACTGACTTATATTGGCATGATTTATGACATCAAGGGTCCTGTGGAACATATGTGATGCTGGGTACTGGGTATCAAAATCCATAAATCATAACAAAAACTCTGAATTGGCTTTTTAATCAACATGTCTCCCATTAGTGAAAACACATGGTATCAACAAAAAATTCAAAGGAAAACATAATCAAGCCTTGGAAGGGTTATAATGGTGATGAAAATCAGGCATGGTTCCTGCACCCAACTCCTTCTAATATAGTACTGGTCCAGTAAGGTGAATGAGAGTAATCAAATACTTAAACAAACTTACTAAAAATTGCATCTGGATTAATGCTTTGAGAAACAGAGAGATATGAGGTGCTTTGAGAGCCCAGAATTGCAATTTGTCATAGCCAGGAAGGCAGGGTCAATTGAGGTAAAACAGAATGAGTAGTAGAAGTTCTTATCAGGGATGGAGTAGTGAAGGAAGAGGACTAAAGACTCAGAGAATATCATGTGCAAAGGGTCTGTAAGAGGAGGGAGCATGATAAAAAGGTAAAAAAAAAACTCCAATGCTTGCTAAAATAGAGCACAGGTCAAGAGCTATAGAGGGAGGTAGGGCCTGACAGATGCAAGCTTTGCTGGCTATTTCAGAAAGCATGGATTCTATATTAAAAGTAAGAGGAAGTCTAAGAAACCTTTTAATGGGGGGAAGGGGAGGCAGGAATGGGTGTTGGGATGGTAGATGGGAGCACGTCATGATCACTCTGGTTCCTAAAGAGAGAATGGATGGAAAGGGGCAGTAGTGGGTGAAGTGACATCAGTTAGGGAGGTACTGCTGCAGTCCTGACAAGAGGTAACAATGGCCAGAGTTCAGGTGGTGCTAGTGGAGACTGGTGCCAACGGAAGAATTCAAAAAAATATTTAGGAGATAAGAGATCAGAAGGTCTTGTGTCTTCTACAGGAGTATGAATGTAAAGAGTTTCAACAACATGAATGGGAACTTAGGCAGAATCCAGAACTCACTCAGGCTAGAGTAACAGGGTCATCAGAAGATATGTCATCATACATCATAGTATTAGGGTAGGGGTAGGAGGATAGTTGCTGGTAAATGAGTCAGTACAAATTACCGTACCCAGACCTATTGGGTCAAAAAGAGGTCCTCATGATGACAGGTATGGAAGGCTGCATTAGGGCAACTTGAGGCCCAGTTTGGGTCAGGGAGGTGAGGATCCTCAACATTATAGGATTACCGAAGCCATCAGAGGATCACAGAAAGCCTGAGATCAAGACCTGTTTTCTACCTATTGGCCATTGGATATTCATTCATTCATTTATTCATCTATTAATTCATCAATTCATCCAACTGTTTAACAAATATTGGAGTGCTATTATGTGAAGTCTCTATGTTAGATGCTGAGGAAATGAGAAAAATGGCAGATAAGCTACTGCTTTCATGGAAAGTAGCCATTGATGTGCTGGTAAATGTTTAATGTCTCACTCTCCCTTCTCCCTTCTCCCCACATCAAAGCCTGCTTTGTAGTTTTTGCCTGTGTCCATAGAGTATCCCCACCATGGCTGATTTCAAGTTGCCAACATGATGTCAACTGGCTCCAAAATTCCTGTACATTTAACAATTGGCTCTCATTACCTGGTAAAAGTGGCTCAGCACATCACTGAAACTTACACTGTAGTGGGAGAGAGGAGAAGTCAATAATCAAGAAGGAAAATAAATAAGAACACTAATTTATTGGTAGCTAGTGATCTACCACTCCGTCAGTTTGTCGTGCTGTGGTAGCTTGCATGTTACTGTGATGCTGGAAGCTATGCCACCAGTATTTCAAATACCAGCAGGGTCACGCATGGTGAACAGGTTTCAGTGGAGCTTCCAGACTATTATGGATTGAGTTGTGTCCCCCTAAATGTGTATCAATTTGGCTAGGCCAAGATTCCCAGTACTGTGATTGTCTACCATTTTGTCATCTGATGTGATTTTCCTATGTGATGTAAACCCTACCTCTATGATATTAATGAGGTGGGATTAGCGGGAGTTATGTTAACAAGGAAGAACTCAATTTACAAGATTAGATTGTGTTTTAAGTCAATCCCTTTTAAGATATAAAAGAGAAACGCAAACAGAGAGACATGGGGACTTCATATAACCAAGAAACAAGAATCAGGAGAACAGTGGGCACTTTGGACCTGGGGTCCTTGTGCTGAGAAGCTCCTAGGACCAGGGAGATTGATGACAAGGAACTTCCCCCAGAACCAACAGAGGGAGAAAGTCTTTGCCTGAACTGGCATGTGAATTCTGATTTCTAGCCTACTAGACTGTGAAAGAATAAACTTCTGTTTGTTAAAGCCATCCACTTGTGGTATTTCTGTTAAAGTAGCACTGGATAACTAAGACACAGACTAAGGAAGACTAGAAAGAAGGACCTGGCAATCTACTTCTAAAAAAAATTGGCCAGTGAAAACTATATGAATAGCAGTGGAACATGGTCTGATAGAGTGCTAGAAGATGAGCCCCTCAGATTTGAAGATGTTTAAAATAGGACTGGGGAAGAGCAGCCTCCTCAAAGTGAGTTGACCTTAATGATGTGGATGGAGTAAAGCTTTTGGGGTCTTCATTTTCTGATGTAGCATGACTCAAAATGAGAAAAAAAAAAAACAGCTACAAACATCCATTAATAATCAGAATGCAGAATGTCTGAAGTATAAATCTAGGAAAATTGGAGATCAAAAATGAAATGGAACACATAAATATTGATAATCTAGGCATTATTGAGCTGAAATGGACTGGTATTGGCCATTTTGAGTCAGACAGTCATGGTCTACTATGCCGGGAACAACAAATTGAAGAGAAATGGTGTCCCATTCATCATCAAAAAGAATATTTCAAGATCTATCCTGAAGTACAAAGCTGTCTGTGATAGGATAATGTTCATACGCCTACAGTTAATAATCAGAATTGACTGATAACAAAGGGTTTGGTTTTGGTTTTTTACAGTTAATGTGAATATTATTCAAATTTATGCACCAACCACTAACGTCAAGGATGAAGAAACTGAAGATTTTGGCTAACTTTTGCAGTCTGAAATTGATCAAACGTGAAATCAAGATGTGTTGAATAGTATTGGTAATTGGAATATGAAAGTTGGAAGTAAAGAAGGATCAGTAGTTGGAAAATATGGCCTTGGTGAGAGAAACAACACTAGAGATAGCATGATAGTATTTTGCAAGACCAATGACCTTTTCATTGCAAATACCTTTTTTCAACAACATAAACAGCAACTATACACATGGACCTCACTGAATGGAATACACAGGAATCAAATCAACTACATCTGTGGAAAGAGACAATGGCGAAGCTCAATATCATCAGTCAGAACATAGCTAGGGGCCGACTGCAGAACAGACATTAATTGCTCATATGTAAGTTCAAGTTGAAGCTGAAGAAAATTAAAACAATTCCGTAAGAGCCAAAATACAACCCTGAGTATATTCTACCTGAATTTAGAGATCATCTCGAGGATAGATTTGACACATTGAACACTAATGACTGAAGACCAGATGAGTTGTGGGATGACATCAAGGACATCATACATGAAGAAAGCAAGAGGTCATTAAAAAGACAGGAAAGAAAGATCAAAATGGATGTCAAAAGAGACTCTGAAACTAGCTCTTGAAAGTAGCTAAAGTGAAAGAAAGAAAAGATTAAGTAAAATTGCTGAACAGAAGATTGCAAAGGGCAGCTCAGGAAGACAAAGCATAGTATTATGATGTGCAAAGACCTAGAGTTAGAAAACCAAAAGGGAAGAACACACTCAGCATTTCTTAAGCTGAAAAAACTGAAGAAAAAAATTCAAGCCTTAAGTTCCAATTTTGAAGGATTCTATTGAAAGATTCAGGAAACAGCAAAAGAGGATGGAAGGAATATGCAGAGTCACTGTACCAAAAAGAAGTGGTCAATGTTCAAACACTTCAGGAGGTAGCATATGGTCAAGAACCAATACTACTGAAGTAAGAAGTCCAAGCTGCATCGATGAAAAACAAGCCTCCAGGAAGTGATGGAATACCAACTGGGATGTTCCAACAAATGAATTCAACACTGGAAGTGCTCACTCATCTATGCCAAGAAATTTGGAAGACAGCTACTTGGCCAACTAACTGGAAGAGAACCATATTTGTGCCCATTCCAAAGAAAAGTGATCCAGTGGAATGAGGAAATTATTGAACAATATCATGAATATCACGTACAAGTAAAATTTTGCTGAAGATAATTTAAAAAATGGTTGCAGCAGCACATTGACAGGGAACATCCAGAAATTCAAACCAGATTCAGAAGAGGACATGGAATGAGGGACATCACTGATGATGTCGGTTGGATCTTGGCTAGAAGCAAAGAATACCAGAAGGATGTTTACCTGTGTTTTATTGACTACACAAAGGCATTTGACTGTGTGGATCATAACAAATTATGGGTAACATTGGAAATAATGGGAATTCCAGAACACTTAATTGTGCTCATGAGGAACCTGTACATGGATCAAGAGGCAGTCCTTTGAACAGAATAAGAGGACACTGCGTGGTTTAAAGTCAGGAAAGGTGTGTATCAGGGTTGTATCCTTTCACCATACTTATTCAATCTGTATGATGAGCAAATAATCTGAGAAGCTGGACTATATGAAGAAGGATGGGGCATGAGGATTGGAAGAAGATTTATTAACAACATTCATTATGCAGATGACGCAACCTAACTTGCTGAAATCAAAGAGGACTTGATGAAGATTAAAGCCTACAGCCTTCAGTATGGATTACACCTCAACATAAAGAAAACAAAAATCTTCACAACTGGACCAATAAGCAACATCATGATAAATGGAGAGAAGATTGAAGTTGTCAGGATTTAATTTTACTTGGATCCACAATCAATGCCCTTGAAGCAGTAGTCAAGAAATCAAATGACATATTGCATTGGGAAAATCTGCCCCAAAAGACCTCTTTAAAGTGTTAAAAAGCAAAAATGTTACTTTGAGGACTAGAGTGTGCCTGACCCAAGCCTTGGTATCTCCAATCACCTCATATGCACGTGGAACTCCGGTTGTGCAGTAGTTAAGAGCTTGGCTGCTAACCTAAAGGTTGGCAGTTCTAATCCACCAGCCTCTCCCTGGAAGCCCTATGAAGCAGTTCTACAGTGCCCTTTAGGGCAACTATAAGTTGGAATTGACTCAGTGGCAATGGGTTTTCAATGGGTCATATGTGTGTGAAAGTTGAACAGTAAAAAAAGAAGACCAAAGAAAAATCAACACATTTGAAATAATTCATAAAATAAGCCATAATAAAAAAAAATAAAATAACCCATAAGGTATTGGCAAAGAATATTGGACTGCCAATATTGTGGACTGCCAGAGGAACAAACAAATCTGTCTGGAAGAAGTACAGCCAGAGTGTTCCTTAGAAGCAAGGATGGCAAGACTTTGTCTCACTTACTTTGGACATGTTATTAGGAGGGACCAGTGCCTGGAGAAGGACATCATACTCGGTAAAGTAGAGGGTCAGTGAAAAAGAGGAAGACCCTCAACAAGATAGATTGGCACAGTGGTTGCAACAGTGGGCTCAAACATAGCAACAATTGTGAGGATGGTGCTAGACTGGGCAGTGTTTCTTTCTGTTGTACCCAGGGTCTCTATGAGTCAGAACTGACTTGATGATACCCAACAACAGCTAGTTATAAGTGTGAAGGGAGACGTAACAGGATGCTGTGATAGGAAATGATAAAGGGGGAAGTGTGTCTTTAGTTAAAGTGGCGAGGCAAGACCTCTCCAAGGAAGAACACAAACTGAGACCAAATAAATGAGAAAAACCAAACAAGAGTATTCTAAGCTAAGTGAACAATGAAGCAAAGCTCCTAGAGTTTGGGGTATTTATTTCTCTATTCCGCCCTCTGAGGGAATTCATTCAGGCTGAGTTCCTCCACTGAAGTTCACAGCTTCTTTTCTCCTGCTTTTCCTGCTCCCACCCTTTTTGGTAATGCCTTCCCACAATGACCTTGAAATTGGTCATGTGACTTGCTTAGTCCAAGGGGTCAATCATGGAGCAAGTACAGGTTTAAAACAGCATTTGTGCATCTCCATGTTTACTCCTGCTCCTCTGCCTTCAGGGTGAGAACATCTTAGAGGATGAGAGAGATGTGGAGCAGAGCTAAGCTGGCTTAGTTGGTGCAACCAAAACCCAGACATGTCAGAGAGTCCAGCCAAGATCACCAAAACTTCCCAGCTGACCCACAGCTGACCACAGACCCATGAGTGAGCCCTGCTGAGCCTAGGTCAGATCAGCAGAACTGGCCAGCCCACTGTAGACTACTGACAGATAATCAATGATTTTAAACCACTAAATTTTAAAAGGAATCCCTGGGAGGTGCAGATGGTTAAGTGCTGGACAGCCAACAGAAAGGGTGGCAGTTCAAATCTATCCAGAGGCACCTTGGAAGATGGGCCTAGCCATCTGCTCCTGAAAGGTCACAGCTTTGAAAACCCTAGGCGTAGTTCTACTCTGCACACATGTGGCTCCAGGAGTCGAAATCAACTAGCAAGTTCTAAGATGGTTCGTCAGGCAGCAATAGCTAATACAAATGGCTTCTTAATGTATTTTCCCAAGTTGACAGCATGGGATAATACACAGATCAACAATATGGAGAGTAAGAATTTGTTTGTAGGAAGACAAGTATTTTTCTGTTCAGATGACAACGACAGCGAAATCTGCGAGAGCCAGAACTCGACGGGGCTGCCTTGTTTTTCCAGGTCTGGCAATTTTCTGCCTTTGACAGGTTTTCCAGGTCTCAGAAGTTTTCTGCCTTTGACAGGGTACAGTCTTTCCACTTTCCTATTGCTTTCTCTTCGTGGAAAATACTTGAGTTTTGCTTCTCTGACGGGTTTTTGCCTTACAGAGTTTCCAGCTTTCGCACATTTTACTGTATATAGAAGCCCTCAAGTGTTTAAAAATTTAGGGAAATGGTACCTTTTTATTTATAATTAACAATAAATTAATATCCCTATTTCAGTAAATGTATGTCTTAGGGCAAGGCAGAAATGGGAATCTGTCTCTGCAAGCATAGATTTGTTTTTCAGCTCCAATTAGCTCTAGAAAATGCACCCGCTGGTCTCGTTTTCTGGGTATTGGAATCAGATATATGTGCCTTTGCTGGTTTCTCCATTCTTCAAGAGAGGGCGATTTTATAAAAAGCTTTAAAAAATAACATACTGTAATGTTATCTGCCTTGCAAAATCTGTGCTGTCTCTGGCCAGATTTAGTTTTTCTGCCTTCTTCCCGTGTAATCTCCCCTCCTGCTCTGCTATGCTGAGAGAAGTTGTGCGTATCCTTTGTATGGAAAACACACACTGTGTCTATTAACTTACGCGGATTCCTTGGAAATCCAAACAAAGGAGATTTAAAAAGAAATGGACAGTATACTCAATTTCTCTTGGGCCTACGCTATTTATTTTAATTTACTCTGATAAGATTAACTGAAAACCTATTGCCGATGAGTCAATTCCGGCTCATAGCAACCTTATAGGACAGAGTAGAACTGCCTCCCCACCTCCCCCATAGGGTTTCAAAGGAGCCAAACTCTTAACCACCGTGCCACCAGGGCTGATAAGATTGGGCAGAGGAAAAATCGTGTGTTAAAAATAGCATGTATTGTAATAAATAAGTGAATAACCAGTTGACTTTTATTGACTTGTGACCTTTGGGCCTGGAATATAGTAGGTAACCAAGAATTGTTTGTTGAGCAACTAACTTAAAATTAACACACCTAACCAAACCAAAAACCAAACTGGTTGCAGTGCAGTTGATTCCAACTCATGGTGACTCTACAGCACAGAGTAGAACTGCCCCACGGGGTTTCCAGGAAGTGCCTGGTGGATTCCAACTGCTGACCTTTTGGTTAGCAGCCATAACTCTTAACCGCTATGCCACAGGGTTTCTTTAGGGACCTATTTAAGGAGCCCTGGTAGCGCAGCGATTCAGTGCTCAGCTGCTAACTGAAGGTTTGGTGGTTTGAACCTACCAGCTGCTCCACAGGAGAAAGATGTGGTAGTCTGCTTCTGTGAAGATTTACAGCCTTGGAAACTCTATGGGGCACTTCCAAGGGTCACTAGAGGTCAGCATCCACTCAATAGCCCGGAGTTTGGTTTAGATGTGTAAGTATAAAAAAATATATTTGGATTAAGTACTCATCCCCCAAATAATGCTCAAAATGTTCCTATAAACCTGTGTTGTTTCATCACATCTAATCGCTGAGAAATTTACAGCAGTTCCAAGCAACGTATCAAAATAATTTTCATCCCTAAAGTTTGAGGAGGGAGAATTTTTCTCGTTATGCTCATCTATGGATTAAGCCCACCTCACTCTTGTCCTGTGAAAGGGGAATGCTTTGAAGACCAACTGCTGAGAATTTAGCTTTTTTCTTCTATGTTGATTATTTTTACAAAGGCTAATTTGCCTTAAAAGCTGATGATCATGGTAGAAGGACAATGGCAAATTGCTAAAACGTTTACCTTTAAGTTACAAGCACAGGCTTTGTGTAGGTATTTTTTTCAAATCTTGATTTTAAAATGCTTTTTGACAAAGGCAAATTAAAAAGCGAGGGTCATCTGTTAGTGCTAGATTAATTTTAAATGGGTGTTGATCATATGAGGAGTATACCTGAATGAAAATTGCTCACAAATCCCGCTTCAGTAGAGACTTTACATTCCTAAAATGTTCTCTTTGTACACATAAATTAGTGTATGAAGAGAGCCTTAGAAGGCTGCATGGAGCCTTGTAACACTACTTAGCAATAAAAAAGAACTACTGATACATGCAACAGCATGGATGGCTTTTAGACATTGCAATAAGGGAAAGAAGTGTATCCCAGAGAGTACATACTGCATGATTCCATTTATATAAAGTCTAGAACACTTGAAACTAATCGTGATGGTAGAATTCAGGAAGTGGTTACTTCTGGGAAGAGACTTGACTGGAAAGTGGCACGAGGGAACTTTCTGGGAGTGATGACAATGTTCTATACCTTATTTTGGGAGGTGGTTATACAGCCATATTTGATTGTCAAAATTCATCAAGCTGAACACTTAGGAACTGTATGTTTCATGTAAATCACACTCCAATTAAAAAAAAAATCAGACCTTCAAAAAATTTTGAACGTTGATATCTGGAATATAAAAACAATGGTTGATTTTATGATGGGAATATTGCCAATTAGAGAGCAGATATTCTCAAATAGACAGAGCACTAAATTAATGGTGGTTGACTAATTGTGCTGGAAACAGCATTCAATTTTGTGATGAAATGGGAAAATTCGCACACAAAGAAATTGTGAAATTTGTAGAAAATTGAATAAGCATTAGGAGACTATGGGTGTGCGACTAACGGAGTGGACAGGTGCAATGCATATGTAACCCCTTATAGTGATTATAGCTATCATGTGGATGTATGGGTGTTTATATCCATAATTAGTTTCCGTATTTCTGTAGAGAATGGTATTCTAAGATGGTGTCTAGAGCTAAGAGCCTGCCTGAGCCCCTGGGCCCATAACTTTTTTCATTCTGAGAAGTTCTTCTATTTTGGGATTCTGCATAAAATTTCATAAGGGAAAGAGGTTTTGTGGTTGATGAATTTTTCACTGCAGAAATCAGTATACTAATTCTCCTGAGGTAGGTCAAGAGAATATGTTTAAAATTTTTTTCCAGTAACACATAGTAGTTAGCAGTTATAGTGGACTCTTCTAACCCTCCACACACACACTCTCTGTCTTTTTTATTGCGGTAAATATATATGTAACAAATCATTTGCCATTTCAACGTTCTTCACAAGTGACATTAATTATGTTGTTCAATTCTCTTAGTTACTCCATTTTGTGACCAGAGGCATCCCTTTTCATATTGGCAATTCCAACTCAAATTCATAAGAAGTTGCTATATTTCTTCCTAGAGATGCTGTCTACAAACTTTGTTATTATAATAACTTGTGTTCTGACTGTATAGACCAAATTTTTCTCATGGAGTGGATGACCAACAGTGTTGAAATATAACAGATTTTCGCATGCTTTTTTAGAAACTCTTTCTAGAAAAGTGATTTTCAGTTATCAATTTCTGAATCCTGTTATTAGCAATGTTCCAAATTTAGGGCAATTATTTTTTAAACTTTTGATTTAGCAGCAACTTTTTTTCAAAGAAATTTTACAATAAACCCAATTAAAACAAAGAAACCTGTAATGCTAGAGCTTCTCTGGTTGCAGTGGGCTTAGAGAACTTGGACTCTCACTCACTTGGTTTTACCATCATTCTCTGTAGCAGCCACCAAGGAACCACAACATAACCCAAGAGACTACATAACGACACTGATTTAGAGCAGCAGTTCTCAACTACGAGGGATATTGTCCCTCAGGGAATGTTAGGCAATGTCTGGTGTCTTAGACTGGGTTCTCTGAAGAAGCAAAACCAGCTTAATGTATAAATATATATATATAGAGAGAGATTTGTATCAAGGAAATGGGTCACACGGTTGTAGAGGCTGGAATGTCCCAAGTTCATGGGTCAGGCTGGAGGCTTCTCCTGATTCACACAGCTGCAGGGGCTGGTGAACCCAAGATCATCAAGTCAGACTGCAGGGCTCTGGCTCACAGGCTTTGAAGACCTACAGATCCCAAGATTGGCAGGCAAGAGGGCAGGTAAGCTGCTAGCTCAAGTCCCAAGAACAGGAGATCAGATGGACAGGAGCCAGCTGCAGGATCCAGAGAGAGAGAAAAGCCTTTGAGCCTTGCCAGAAAGTCCAACTATATTGGATTCAGGTCACACCTCCAGTGAAATTCCCTTTCAACTGATTGGCTGCCCACAGCAGATCCCATCATGGAGGTGATTGCATTATATCAGATCTCATCATGGAGGTGATCACATTATATGAGATCTCGTCGTGGTGGTGATCACATCATTATTCGGCTGCCAGACTACACACAACGGCCAAACCGCTGAGGATCATGGCCCAGCCAAGTTGACACATAACCTTAAAGATCACATCTGGAGACATTTTGATTTTCACAATTGGGTGGAGGGGCTACTAGAATCTAATAGGTACAGGCCAGGGATGCTACTAAGCAGGCTACAATGCACAGGATAGTCTCCACAACAAAGAATTATCCAGCCCACAGTATCAGTAGTACCGAGGTTGAGAAATCCTGATTTAGAGCAAGGTTTAAAGAAACATAAACACGTATGTTTTGTTCCATCTAAGGTTAAGTTCAGCAAAATCCACTTAAATATATTGTTATATTATGGGGTAAAAATACAGGGTTTGCCTCTGATTCTTACATTTCCGAACGATTGCTTGTAGCATCACTTTAACTACTTACCTAGCACTAGTAAGAAAAAAACACTGTAAGGTGTCTCCTCGGTGCTCTAATATGGGTCTTGGCATACTTGGTCTACATTTTTCTTCCCTAGCTGGCTTCCTAGGGGTCAGAACTATCAGCCTCCTCACAGCTCTAAAGCAAAAACCCACTAAAACCAAACCCACTGCCGTCGAGTCGATTCCGACTCATAGCGACCCTATAGGACAGAGTAGAACTGCCCGACAGAATTTCCAAGGAGCGCCTGGTGGATTCGAACTGCCGACCTCTTAGTTAGCAGCCATAGCACTTAGCCACTACTCTCTAAAGCAAAAGGCAAAAAAAAAAAAAAAAAAATGACCATTTTCTGAGAGCATTGATGCAATCATGGCTCAAATTGCTGACTATGCTACCATTACATCCATGTTACAGATAATGAAACTAAGAAGTAAAAATTCTTTGTATAAGAGTGTTTTCCCCATAAATGGAGAATAATACCTTTCTGCCTATAAGACCTAAAATAAGTGTCCACTGTTTAGGACGACAGATCTAAGTAAACATTTCCACCAGGTTTTATTGTTATCAAAAAATCCACCCCATTGCACAATCAAGCAACAACTCATGAAAAACAAAGCAATGGATTATTAACACATTTTCAGTGCCAAAAGTTATAAGGGCTACGTGTCAGTTTCATGTAATACTATTAAAAGAAGGATTTTTTTTTTAACTCATCATGTTAGAACTTGACTAATTAGAAAGCTAATTTGTAACAACACCTTCCAGTCCAAAGACAAAATGGCACAGGCAAGTCTGCATGCTTAGAGTGTTATGTTTGTTTTTTAAAAATATGAACCTTTTTAAGTTCTGATTCTGCACATGTGGTCCATACATGCACTTGCAAACTCCCTCTATCAAGTTAGTTATTGCTGCATAAAAACTACCCCGAAGCTTAGTGGCTTAGAACAGCAACTGTGTATTTAGCTCATGAGTTGAGGAGTGGTCATAATTCAGCAGTTTAGGCTGGGCTCAGTTGTTTCAGTTGGGTGCTGATTCTGGTCTTGTCTAGGCACCCTCATGCATATGCAGTCAGCAGTATATCAACTAGATGGTCCTGCTTTTTGAGGTTGGCTAGTTGTTGGCTGGAACAAAATGAGTACTACTAGATTCTCAACCAGCAGGCTAGCCCTGGTATGTTCACATGGAGGGGTGAGAATCATGAAAGACTTGAGCAGAAGCATGCAAGACCTCTCGCAGACTAAGCTCAGAACCATCACGAAATTGCTTTTGTTACATTCTTTAGGCTAAAGTGAGTTGAAAGGCCAGTGCAGATTCAGGAGAAGTCAACTCTACCACTTAATGGGAGGAGCTGCAAAGTCATATTGCAAAGAGCATGGATATGGGGCAGAATAGAGAATGGAGGCCATTTATGTATTCAATATGCCACACTTGACCAGCATGCTGTTGTCACCTTTAATTTCATGAGATTGGGCTTCCTCTGGGATGACTATCAGAAGGACAGTGTAACACAATTCAGAAGTACATGGGGATCGATTCCTAACAGAACAAAACCAGAACCAGTGAGAGGCAGGAAATGGAAAGCAGTTAGTAAATTTATTTTCTCTTCCTCCCCCTTGTCAGACTTTTCCAAGATGTTCTGTGTCTTCAGAAGATCTCTCCTGTGAACAAGCTACCAAACTTTTAAAAAATTGACCAGCTCTGAAATGCTCCTCCTTGTATTTTCTTCCTCAACTTCCTTGCCTCTCCCCTTTTCTTCCTTCTCACTACAGTTGCACTCTCCAATAAAACATGGAAGGACTAGATGTTTCTTCATGACAAAATACCCCAAAACCTAGTGGCTTAAAATGGCATGCTTTTTATTTAGGTCACAATTGTATAGGTTAGCTATTTGGATTGGGCTCAGTTGGGCAGTTCTTCTGTCTCAACTATACTCACGCACACATCTTTAGTAAGGTGTGAGTCTGGCTAAGGGTTGGTTAAACTAAGATAGCTCATTATTGCTCTCCATGTACCACATCCTCCAGCCTGCTAGCCCAGGTTTGTTTTCTTGGCAGCTGGGAGGGCCCCGAGAGAACAAATGGAAGTAAATTTAAGGCCTAAGCTTGGAACTGCTGCATTATCACTTTCACCACATTTCATTGGTCAAAACCCATTATAAAATTAGCCCAAACTTGAGAGGTAGAGAAATAGAGTCTGCCTCTTGTTGAGAGGAACTTTGAATACACATTTCAAATATGTAAATATAATGAAGAACACATATTTGGGACATTTTTGCAAGTCTCATAATTTTTAGTCTACGCAAGCACATAAATTTTGTTTCAGGCTTTATTTTTTATGGGAATCAGGACATGCCAGTGTTTATCACAAATTTTCTTCTTCTTTTTGGTATAAGCAGTATTAAACTAACTTTGATTAAAATGAAAAAAAGCAAGATATTGCACATAGTCTTGCCACCTCCGCAATATAAACAGCCCATTATTTTCCAGCTTTCTTTTCTAGTTCTTTTCCACATGCATACAAAATGTTACATCAATATATACTCAGACCCCTTTTTAAGCAAGGCTGGATATAGGAAAAATATCACTTATAGCATACTCTATTTTCCTTCACTTAGCCCCGTATCGTAGCCATTTTCCACTACTAACAGTACAATACTCCAAATTTAAAATAGTGTGTTATCAATCCCCTCAACAGACATTAGTCTGTTTTGTTCTATTATTGACTCTTTGGGGCTTTACTATTTTAAAAAATCCTAAAAAATTTATACATAGAGCTTTTCTAACCTCTGCTTTCTTTAGGATATTTTTAACAATCAGGGTAACTGCATCAAAGACCTCATGAACTGGATATGATTTGAAATATCACTTGGTACAGAACATCATACAAAAAAATAAGTTCTAACAATAATTGGATTGTTAATTTTATAATTTTCATGCAATCTATGGAAAACAGATGAGTTAATGAATTGCTTGATTTTGTTCATTCAAAAAAATAGTTGTTATATGCCTGACATCACTGTAGTCTTCATGAATACAAACACGAATAAAATGTGAAATCTACTTCAAGAAGTTTTCAGTTAAAAAAAGGGGCGACTCTGAAGCCTTACTAGTCTGCTTTTGACAAATTGCTTAACAATTTCTGAGTCTCATCTGTAAAATGTGTTTAATACATTTAATTGTAAAACATGCTTCATAAGATTCTTGTGACCATAAAATAAGAAAGTGTCACTTATGTTAATGATTCTTATTATCAGGTTTAATATCATTGTAATTAAATTAAGAAATCAAAATTATATTTTAAAGTTATGATAAATAAAACAATGTGATATTTGAGTAGGAATGTTGTTGTTGTTGTTAGGTGCCATTAACTCAGTTCCAACTCACAGCGACCCTATGCAAAACAGAAGGAAACACTCCCCGGTCCTGGGCCATCCCCGTGGTTGTTATGCTTGAGCCTATTGTTGTAGCCACTGTGTCAGTCCAGCTCTTTGAGGGTCTTCCTCTTTTTCGCTGACCTTCTCCTTTGCCAAGGAAAATGTCCTTCTCCAAGGACTGGTCTCTCCTGATAACATGTCCAAAGCATGTGACACGAAGCCTCATCATCCTCGCTTCTAAGGGGCATTCCGGCTGTATTCTTCCAAGACAGATTTGTTCCTTCTTCTGGCAACATGATGTATTTAATATTCTTTGCCAACACCATAGTTCAAAGGCATCAATTTTTCTTTATTCTTCCTTACTCATCGTCCAGCTTTTGCATGCATATGAGGTGATTGAAAATACATGGCTTGGGTCAGGCACACCTTAGTCCTCAAGGAGATATCTTTGCTTTTTAACACTTTAAAGACTTTTTTTTTTTTTTGCAGCAGCAGATTTGCCCATTGCAATGCGTCATTTGATTTCTTGGCTGCTGTTTCCATGGACGTTGATTGTGGATCCAAGTAAAATGAAATCCATAAGAACTTCAATCTTTTCTCCATTTTTCGTGATGTTGCTTATTGGTCCAGGTATGAGTATTTTTGTTTTCTTTTATGTTGAGGTGTTGTCATGGATTGAATTGTGTCCCCCCAAAATATGTGTCAACTTGGTTAGCCCATGATTCCCAGTATTGTGTGGTTGTCCTTCATTTTGTGATTGTAATTTTATGTTAAAGAGGATTAGGGTGGGATCGTAACACCTTTACCCAGGTCACATCCTAGAGCCAATGTTAAGGGAGTCTCCCTGGGGTGTGACCTTCACTACCTTTTATCTCTTAAGAGATAAAAAGAAGTGGGAAGTGAGCAGAGAAGGGAGGACCTCATGCCACCAAGAAAGCAGTGCTGCTGGGAGCAAGAAGTGTCCTTTGGACCTGGGGTCCCTGCATGGAGAAGCTCCTAGTCTGGGGAAAATTGATGAGAAGGCTGACAGAGACAGAAAACCTTCCCCTGGAAGCATCACCCTGAATTTTGACTTTCAGCCTACTTTACTATGAGGAAATAAACTTCTCTTTGTTAAAGCCATCCACTTGTGGTATTTCTGTTATAGCAGCACTAGATGACTAAGACAGAATTTGGTACCAAGAGTGGGGCGCTGGTCTAAGAGATATCTAAAACGTGGAAGCAGTTTTGAAACTGTGAATGGATAGAGTTGCAGCAAGGCAGAGGACCAGCAGCAGCAGAGAACCTGGTGCTGCAGAGAAGCAACAGTAGCAGAGAACCGGCAGAAGCAGAACCAGGAGACCAGCATGAGATGGTACTGAAGCTGACCCATGGAGCAAGAGAGCTGAGTGCCTGTGCACAGGAGGCATCCTGGTGAAGAGGGGTGTCTCTAGGCACTTATCGGTGGAGCTACTGAGCTTTGGAATACTTCTCCCAGCAGTGCAGATGCAGGCATGAGGCCCAAGGAGCTGAGAGGCCAAGAAAAAATGAAGCAAAAGCTGAAGAGACAAAGAACACAAGAAGCCAAGCTGCCTCAGTCTCAAAAGGTATGGCCATGACCTCAGGGGTTTCAAAGGTGCAGCTGTGGCCTCTGGTGTTTCTAAGGGTGGAGTTGCCACTCAGAGGGACTAGGAAATGGTGTGCTTAAAGCCAAGGGAGCAGAGTTGCTGTCCCAGTGGGCCTGGAAGGTGGAGCTGGAATCCAGGACAAAGGACCTCCACTCAGAATCTGGAGAGTGTGGCCAATACCTAATGTCTGGAGGGGAGGGCCATTGTGTAAATTGTCTCAGAGGATACAGGATTATTTCACAAGCCTTGAGGGCTAGTGTAATATGTTCTGCTCTCTTGCTTGGTGCCTGTTAACCCTTCTTTTTTTCCAGTTTCTCCCATTTGTAATGGAAATGTCTGGCTTGTGCCTGTTCTGCCATTATTCTTTTGGAAGCAGATAACTTGTATTCTAGATTTCACAGATGGAGAGGAATTTTTGTATTTTGGGCTTGGAATTAAAACTTTTGCTATGATATGATGGAATGAATATGTTTTGCATGTTGCAAGGATGTGATTTTTTGGGGGCCAAAGGGTGGAGTCATGGATTGAATTGTATCCTCCAAAAATGTGTCTCAACTTGGTTAGACCATGATTCCCAGTATTGTGCAGTTGTCCTCCATTTTATAATTGCAATTTTATGTTAAAGAGGATTAGAGTGGGATTGTAACACCCTTACCTGTGTCACACCCTGACTCAATGTAAAGGGAGTTCCCCTGGGGTGTGGCCTACACCACCTTTTATCTCTCAAGAGATAAAAAAGGAAAGAGAAGCAAGCAGAGAAGGGGGGACCTCATACCACCAAGAAAGTAGTTCCGGGAGCATGGTGCTTCCTTTGGACCTGGAGTCCCTGCGTGGAGAAGCCCCTAGTCCAGGGAAAGATTGATGAGAAGGCCGACAGAGAGAAGAAGTCTTCTCCTGGAGCTATTGCCCTGAATTTGGACTTTTAGCCTGCTTTACTCTGAGGAAAAAAATTTCTCCTTGCTAAAGCCATCCACTTGTGGTTTTTTTAGCACTAGATGACTAAGACAGGTGTAACTCACACGGAAAGTTGTAGTCTTTGATCTTCATCAATAAACGCTTCAAGTCCTCTTCACTTTCAGCAAGCAAGGTTGTGTCACCTGCATAATGTAGGTTGTTAATGAGTCTTCCTCCAATCCTGATGCTGTGTTCTTCCTCATATAGTCCAGCTTCTCGGATTATTTGTTCAGCATACAGATTGGATAAGTATGGTGAAAGGATACAATCCTGACATACATCTTTCCTGATTTTAAACCACGCAGTATCTCCTTGTTCTGTCCGAACAACTGCCTCTTGATCTATGTACAGGTTCCTCATGAGCACAGTTAAGTGTTCTGGAATTCTCATTCTTTGCAATGTTATCCATAATTTGTTATGATCCACACAGTTGAATGCCTTTGCATAGTGAATAAAACACATTTTTTTTAAACATCTTTCTGGTATTCTCTGCTTTCAGCCAAGATCCAGCCGAGATCAGCAATGGTATCCCTCATTCCATGTCCTCTTCTGAATCTGGCCTGAATTTCTGGCAGTTTCCTGTCAATGTACTACAGCAACTGCTTTTCGATGATCTTCTGTAAAATTTTACTTGTGTGTGGTATTAATAATATTGTTCAATAATTTCCACACTCGGTTGAATCATCTTTCTTTGGAATGGTCATAAATATGGATACTTTGCTGTCAGTTGGCCAGGTAGCTGTCTTCCAAATTTCTTGGCATAGATGAGTGAGCACATCCAGTGCTGCATCCCTTTGTTGAAACATCTCAATTGGTATTCTTTCAGTTCCTGAAGCCTGGTTTTTTGCCAATGCCTTCAGTGCAGATTGGACCCCTTCCTTCAGTACCATAGATTCCTGATCATATGCTATCTCCTGAAATAGTTGAACATTGACCAAATCTTTTTGGTATAGTGACTCTGTGTCTTCCTTCCAGGATTTGGAAAAAATACTAATGGAACAATTTAGAAGCAGATTCATACTAAATAAGAAATTAATATTTGTTAGAGGTGGCACTTCAATTCAAGGGAAAAATTTAGCCTGTTAAATTAACACTATCATCTCTCAGTTTGGGTAAGTAAAATTAGGTACCTACACATACCATTAAAACAAACAAACAAACCCTGGGTAGATTAAATTTCTAGACATAAAAGTGTAAGAAAATATAGCAGAACATGCTTGGGGTGAGGAAGTTCTTCCTAAGCAAGACCCCAAAACCCCAAGCTTGTAAGGGATTGACAGGTTTGACTTCACAATTTTTTTAAACTTCTGTAAAGTGAATGTAATATTATAAAATGAATGAAGACTGGAAGGAAATGTGTATAACATATAAACCAAAACAATGAAACATGTTGCTGTTGGGTCGATTCTGACTCATGATGACCTTATAGGACAGAGTAGAACTGCTCCATAGGGTTTCCAAGGAGCAACTGGTGGATTCAAACTGCCAATATTTCGGTTAGTAGCTATCATGGACTGAATTGTGTCCCTCAAAAATATGTACATGAATTCCCAGTACTGATTCCCAGTGTTGTGTGATTGCCCACCATTTTGTCAGCTGATGCGACTTTTCTATGTGGTGTAAATCCTACCTCTATGATGTTAATAAGATAGAATTAGTGGCAGTTATGTTAATGAGGCAGGACTCAATCTACAAGATTAGATTATGTCTTGGGCAAGTCTCTTTTGAGATATAAAAGAGAGGTTTTAGTGGAGAAACAGAGGGACTTCATGCAACCAAGAAGCAAGAATCAGGAGAATAGCATATCCTTTGGACCCAGGGTCCCTGTGCTGAGAAGCTCCTCGACCAGAGGAAGATTGATGACAAGGACCTTACTCCACAGTCAACATAGAGAGAAGGCCTTCCCCTGGAGCTGATACCCTGAATTTGGACTCATAGCCTACTAGACTGTGAGAGAATGAATTTCCATTTATTGGAGCCATCCACTTGTGGTACTTCTGTTACAGCAGCACTAGATAACTAAGACAGCAGCCAAACTCTTAGCCACTGTGCCACCAGGGCTCTGTTTATAACGTATAGAATGATTAAAAATAGATAACATTTCTGTAATGTTCAGGTTTCAGCTGCAGAAAACAAAATTCACACTAGCTAGTTTAGGCTAAAAGACTCTAATGCAGGGAATAGGCTGTGTAGAAAACCAATGTAAGGACTAAAAGAGGAGAGATTATTTCCTGCCTCAAAACTGTTCCGTCCCAGGTGTGATCTGGAAAGCTGCCTCTGCTGCTACTATAAGGAGCGAACACACCCAGAAAGAAGCTGCAGGTACTGCTGACAGAAATTCAAGCTACCCTGGCCTGATTCGGGAAAGTTGCTTTCATTAATAAAGGAAGTAGCTAGATCAAGAAGCCACATGATGGATTAGGAAGTTGACACTATATGCACTGATCGCAGAAATTCACGTCTGTGAAACATATGTCCCGGACCCTGCCTCTCCCTCTCTTCTAAACAATGTACTATGTAATTACATCGGGTTGGTGGCTCTTAAATTATGTCCAGTACTCAAAGTTCAGGGGAATCTGGGAATGGTAGTTTTTACCTTCCCACCTCTGCATGCTGGAAGTTCAGTGAGTCAATCCACAGTTTCCACCACCATCCCTAAAATGCAAACACTTCCTACAAATATATAAGAAAAGGATGATGAGCCACTTACCAAAAATATTTCACAGAAAAAGAAATACAAGCATATTGTGATCAATCCTTCCTCATTTCTTGTCAAAAATTACGGTAGTATCTACATTGCTCATTAGTGTGTGTGTATAAAAGATCCTGGAAGAATACTCTTCATACTATTAACAATTTCTTCTAGGATAGTGGGGTTGCGGAGAGGGAGACATTGATTTTTACACTGCAGATTCTTACATTGTTGGAATATTTTACAAGTTAAAATGCTCTTATAACTTAAAAAATGTATGATGTACCAAGGAAAATGCTGTCAACAGTTATTCAAGCTTTATACTGTCACTTAAAACCCTCATTCCAAAAGCTGTCAACAATAATTTCCAGGTTTATCATCCTGAAATATCCCAGAGGCCTAAAAACTTGCATAGGAAATCTTCTAAGATTGTATCTGTCTGATAATCCTCCAAATGTCAAGTTAATTTAATTAACCTTGAACTCTTCCTAGGCCTGCGCATACCACAGATAATCTTAGCCCATTGTAGCGCTCTGCTTCCAGTTGACGAATAGACGTTATGTGCTAATGAACGCGGCTCCCAAGTTCCAACCTAATAAAACGCTACTCAGGACCTTGCCAAAAAGAGCTAAAATATAAATCTCCGGTGAAATTTTTCAGGCTACTCCTTGACCTAAGGAAGTAAACACAAACTTAAACTGTGCTAGATATTTAAAATTAATAATAAAAATAGCTTGTAAGTCTGTTCTTATTTTCCTTTATATAAACTGCCTGAATTCCGTACACCTCACTCTGGTTTACTTTTGGCCCTGAGTATTTAATGAGAATGAAAATCATACAATGCAATTTTGGGGCAGTTTGCTCCTTTAAGTGATCAAACTCAGACTTAGTGGAAATGACAGTCTATTATTGTTATAGGCAAGTGTCCTACCCTCATCAAAGCCTGTGAGGGCAAACCAACACTGAGAATATATTTTCAAAGAGCAATATTCAGTTTTGTCTTGCACAAATCTTCTTTACACCCAAGCTGATAAGAGCTGTCCAAATCATTTAAATTGAAGAAATACTGGGATAATTCCAATCTGGTATGTATAAACCTAGAGGAAAAACTCTTAATAAATTAATCTCTAAACTAGGTGGAAATTAAAAAATATGCCAATTAGAGGCTGATAACTATAACAAATGAGGGAAAGTTTAAAATAAAACATATTCTTCCCAAACACGGTTTTATTTTATCCCTTGGAATTCTTCCACATAAATAAATATATTCCCTAGAAATAAATGTTCTCTGAAATTCGTATTTTTCCTTCTTTGCAAGTGACAGTCATTTCAGGCAAAGAATTCCCCACCCATCTTGATTCCATGGTTATGATTTCCTTCTTAACTCCCTCCTACTCATTATTATCCTTTTATTGTTTGAGAAAAGCCTCGTTGCAGAAACAAGCCTTAATTCCTGAAGCCTCAAATTTGTTTCGTGGAGACCGTCCTGGTGAGGCGCCAGTTTGGATCGGTTTGTTTTAGGTAAGGAGTCCCTGGGTGGTGCAAATGGTTAATTGCTCCACTACTAACCAAAAGGTTGGTAGTTCAAACCCACCTACTGGAGTGGCAGAAGAAAGACCTGGCAATCTGCTTCCAAAAGGTCACAGCCGTGAAAACCCTATGGAGTGCAGTTCTACTTTGAGTCATGCAGGTCGCCATGAGTCAGAACTGACTTGACGGCAACTGTTTTTTTGTTTCAGGTAAAGGATTCTGGGCAAAGAAGGAATGCCACGTTCTCTGCAGCACTGGTTTCTGTTAAAAGTAATAACCATCCCAATCACACATGTACCATTCCAGCCCCATAGCAATGTTGCCAGAATAAATCATTGAATTTCTGCTCACTTTCTCTCCTTTATTCGTTTTCCTATTTATCTAATTCCCACCCTTCATTTAGAGCAAGTTTAAATTCAACCAAGACTTTTAAGATTCCTCAAGCTTTTCTGGTCTGTAGATTTCTTCTTGTTTTTATCAATTAATACCTGCAAACTTCAAGTGTTGTTGAGCTCAATTATTCTCATATCCTTAATAAGTTTGTAAGAATAGTGTCTGTTGTCCAAAAGGAGATTGAAAATGCTTTTAGGCTAAAGTCCTAATTCTAATACTTTTTTTTTCCTGTTTTTAAAAATTAAGGATAATCCTCTGTATTAAAAAATACATTTTGACAAACATATACTGTGATGTAGCCACCATCACAAACAAGACGTAAGGCAATTCCATCACCTTGGAAAATTCCTCCATGTTCTTTACCTTCATCCCCTCCCCACAGCCCTAGCTCCTGGCAGTTGCTATTCTGTTTTCTGTTCCCATAGTTTTGTTTCGCGGCAGTGTCGAAAAAGATGGAATCGTACAGTATGTACCCTTTGGAAGCATAATACTTAACAGTCAACCATGTAGTTCATTCCTTGTTATTATCAAGTAGTATTCCATTGTGTAGATGTGCTACTGTTTGTTTATTAACTCCAAGCTGAAGGACATTTGAGTTATTTCCTTCTTGGCAAATGTGAAAATAACTTATAAACATTCATGTACAGGTTTTTGTGTGAATACAGAGTTTCATATTATTTGGGTAAATATCTCGGCCTGATTGTTGGGTCCTATTTTTTTTTTTTATAGTACACGTATGTTTAACTTCTAACATATTTTCTAAAGTACCCCACAACCTGGCATGCTGCCTTATGTAATTGAGGCATCAGCTGGGCTCCAATCCCTTAGTGGTCTGGGCAAATTTGGTTCAGACCACTACCAAGTGCACAATCTCAGTAAAATTAAAGTTCTCCTTTCATGTAAGCTTATTTTCAGGAATGTTGACTTTGCTACATCCTGGGTCCATTCATGATGTTCTCCCTCAACAACTCACCAACGGAATTTGCTACATCTTCCAATTACTCATATAGTGTCCAGCCATATAAAAAAAAATGAGTAAACATTGTAGATTTTACCGAAAGATCATGGAGGCCATAAAGTATGTGTGTCAAAGGGTTACGTTGTACACCCCACAACAAACAGCAGAAAACTGCTTCTTAGACATTCCTGTTCTTTCATGGAGTCCCATCTTGAACAATTCACCATTCTGGCTTCTTACTGCTTTTCCCTCTTTTAAAAGCTAGTCTTATTAACATCTCTCCCAACCCCAAAGCAATTTTCCTCCAAAAAAAAAAAAAAAATTTTTTTTTATATTTAGGGAGGGGCCCTGGTGGTGCAGTGGTTAAGATTTCAGCTGCTAAACAAAAGGTCAGCAGTTCGAATCCACCAGCTGCTCCTTAAAAACTCTATGGGGTATTTCTATTCTGTCTTATAGGATCACTGTAAGTCAGAATTGACTCGACAGGAATGCGTTTGGTTTTGGGTTTTGGTTATATTCAGGGCAACTCAGCTGTCTGTAGTTTTTCTTCTCAATGGTGCATAACCCAATGCTGGCTAGTCAATTCCAACTCTTGGCAACCCCACGTGTTACAGAGTAGAACTGATCCGTATGGTTTTTTTGGCTGCAGTCTTCACAGAAGCAGATTGTCAGGACTTTCTTCCATGGTGCTGTTGGGTGGGTTCAAACTGCCAACCTTTATGTTAGTTAGTAGTCAAGCTCAAACCATTTGTGCCACCCAGTGGTACATGTGTGCACTCTCAGCCGAACAAATACTTCCCCATGAAGATAATTTCCCCTACTTAGAGAGCATCACAGCATTTGCTTTTTGTGAAAGATGCTATTCTCTTTTTAATTTTTATTAAGTTCTTATTCCTCAAAAGTTAACTATTCATTTATAGTACAAATTGATAACTTAGTGTATCAGCTATTAACCAAACCCATCGTTGTCAAGTCTATTCCAACTTATATGACTGTATAATAAACCACCTCAAAATTTAGTGGCTTAAAGCAACAAATATTTCTATTTCTCACAAGGTCTCAAGTCAGTGAGGCAGTTCTTCTGGTCTTGGCTAGTTTCACTCGTGTCTTGGCTGGGTAGATAGCTCTGCTGTTCTAAGCTGGGCTTTATCACATGCTTCGGGGGTTAACTGGCTGGAGGATGTTCTAATATGGCCTTGGCTGAGACTAATGAGTTTTCAGATACACTGCCTCTCATTTTTCAACAAAATAGCCTAGCCTGCTTTCCTAGCAGTGGTAGGGGTCCAAGGGAAAATGTGGACAGATGCAAGTCTTCCTCAGAATTGATACACTGTTACTTCTAGCATTCCATTTGACAAGCAAATGACAAGGCCAGCCCAGATTCCAGGGTGGGGAAATAGGTTCCACGAGCCAATGGGAATCTATACAAAGTCACATTACAAAGAGCATGCGTATAGAAAAGGTGAAGAATTGGAGACATTTTTACAATCAATCTACCACACTTATATAACCAGAATATTTTATTAATTAAAAGGTTTGATTTTCCTATAATTCTAAATAAGTAAATGTTTTACTTTATTCAGCTCATAGACACAAACCTAATTAAAGTAAAAGTCACATAACATTAAATAATGTTGTATTTTTCATACTGAAAATCTAGAGCTTAGTATTGAATTTCTTTCGATTTAATGAATACACATAACCAAAGTTGAAGCAGTGCCACTATGATATTTTTTTAGTTCTTTTAGTCAATATCTTTGAATCTATTAAATAAATATTAAAATAAATATTCAAAGGGTTGCTGTAAAAAAGTTGACTAGAAAGAAAATATGAAATAAAAAAGCAGTTATCATTTAGAAATCCTCTAATATGTCCCTTTTTTGGAGGGGGAGTTGATTTCATGAAGTTATACGTGCACACGGTTTAAAGAATAAAATAGTTCTCCAGTACTTATTATGAAAAACACGGTCCTTTATATCCTCCCAGCCATTGTCCTCTTAAGGCAAGGAAACATTATCAAATTTTTTAAATTTATTCTTTTGGTTTAGACATGCATATTGCTTATAATGTATGCTTATATTGGTATTTCTTGATTTTTCACTCTTGGGCATTATCTAGTATCTTCCTAATATAAAAAACAATGACTTACCTCTCCTGCATTTTCTGGCTCCCTTATCTCCCCCAGACATGAACCTTGCCACTCTCCCTACCCTCTGTATAGCTTTGTCCCAATTTGGGTCAGAACAATGTGCAATTATTATCATACAAGTGTTATCCACAGCTGAGCCATGTAATATACCAAAATTACTTTTCATTTCTTGCAAACTTTTCGTTTTTTCTGCAATTAAAAATTGTGTTTTATTCCCTTAATTTTCTGTTTTTTAGCAATTCAAACCCAAATTCCCTGCCAATTATTTATCTCTCCCTTTTAAATGTTCACATATATCAGTATCCAATAATTTTATTTTCTGAATATACCTACTCCTCACTTATTGACTATCTCTATGCAGCATTTAGCATCTATGACAACAGTAGAAAACTACTACCTGATGATTTTGCACATTAATGGTGTATATCTAGCAGTAATCTAGAACGCCCAGGCATGAGGCAAGAGTAATGCTGGCTTGATGGTTAAGGTTATGTGTCAATTTGGCTGGGAAGTGATTCTCAGTGGTTTGGCAGTTACGTAATGATCTAATTTGGCAGTTATGCAATGATGTAATTTGGCAGTTATGTAATGATGTAGTCATCCTCCATTTTGTGATCTGATGTGGTCAGCCTCCATTTTCACGTAACAACCTGGTCTTTGGAACCACACCTAACCACATTGATAAGTGAGGAGTGGGTATAAATTTTCTTATATTGAGCCACCTTTGCATTTCTGGGATTAATCCCACTATTTTATTTAGGATTTTTGTATTTATATTCATAAGAGATATTGGTCTAGAACGTGGAATTTTTGGTGCAAAAATCAGAACTGCCCTGGGCAAAATGGGATGGTTGCTCATCTTAGCTTGGGCAACACTCTTTAAAGGTCCCTGCTCTAGTCCTTCTCTGCTAGTGTTCCTCCCCACACAGTCAAGGGAACCTGCCCTTACATCTAGGCCATGCTTTGGAATTCCTGTCCAAATGCCCCAAGCCTGCGTCCATGGCCTGTGTGGGCCTCTCCTGTCCTCCAGTGTTTATACCCCTAGAACAAAGAGATGGGCAAGGACTACAGTGTGCAGAGGCTTGAATGAAGCTTCAACAGAAGAGCTGGGTGAGCACAGGTGCTCATTTGAGGCCTTTCCCTGAGAGATGGAACCGGGATGGGAAGAGAGGGTAGGCCAGGAGCTATAAGCCCGCAAAGGACTCTTGTTTCAGGATCTGCAAATGTCAGGTGCAGACCTGAATATCCCTGTTTTCAATATGACATATACCCTCAACTATGCCTAGAGTCTTCCAGGCAAGGGGCCTCTCAATTACTCTCTCCTGTAACTAAACTTCTTTATCTTACATCTGTATTTCACCAAGGTACAGATGAGTGACTGCTCAGGTACAAAGAGTGGACAGTAGGATCTTGGAATCAAACCTCCTTAAGAGACTTCTAACCAATCCATCTGGTTTGGCCTCACTTTCACCCCTACTTCCAGGGGTACCCAATGTTGTCAGTTCCTGAGTCTATTGGAGGTCAGTGGGCTGTTAATTGGCTTATAATTTAGTCTGCTAAGTTAGTCATCTATTTCAGAACTTCCAACATCTTGTGGTCTAGTTGCCTCTCCTGGCCTTTGTATGAGTAGGTCTTATCCCTCCAAAAGTTACTTTATGATATGTTAATAAGGTTTATGGGGAGTGGGAAGAAAGCAAAAGTGTGTGTTTGATCACCCAGCTCTACTAGGAAGTTGAAATACAAAAAATATTTCTGGCAAAGGAGTAAATGATAATAAAAAAAAAATCAACTTGGGGAAAGGGTAAGGATGAGAAGTGAGAGAGAAACAACCAAACTCTATTTGACCCACTAATGACATAACATCCTGAAATTACATGAGATAACATCTACCAGCTTGTTTGCCACCAAATTTGTTATATCAGCAAACACACAGCTGCTCTGGAATTGGCTGAGAAAGCACATGGAATTGAATTTCTTTCCAAGATATTATTTCCGACCTCTGCTGGTGATAAGCTATAGAGATTATGCTGTTTTATATTACAGGTGAGTGACAGAAGCAATGGCAAGCTCTCAAATGGTAAGAAAAATAATTGATATAACATTTTTAAAGATTAAATATTTTAGGATGGCAGCAGCAACGCAGGCCCATAGTCTCAATTCAGCCCAAGTCGCTAGAGATGTTCCATTTCTGGAGCAGTGCAGGCTGTTGCAGCCACGCAGGACTGGAACCCTCTGAGTGTGGAAGGACAGGGTTCTCTGCTGGGAAGCGCCATGCAGCCACCAAACCACCCTTTTCTGGCCATGAAAAAAAGTACCAGTTAAAACCCACTTCCGTCACGTTGATTCTGCATCATAGCAACCCCATGTGTGTAAAAGTAGAACTGTGCTCCACAGGGCTCTCAGTGGCTGATTTTTTGGAAGTAGATAGCCAGGTCTTTTTTCCCGGGTTCCACTGGGTAGACTAGAGCCTCCAAACTTTTGGTTAGAAGTTCAGCATGTTTTTGTTTGACCACCCAGTGACTCTGCATGAAGGCCAAATGGAGCAGCAGGTATTGCCTTCAACTCAAGCCAAGCCCTCATTAGGAGCCCAGGGAAAAGGCATTGACCTTGACTATGTACCTAATATGGATTCGTGTAATGTATGATTTCACTGAAACCTTCCAGTAACCCCATTTTATAAGCAAGAATGGAAGGCCAGAGAGGCTAAGTAATTTGCTCACAGCTCACACTGGCTAGTCAATAGTAGAGATGAGCATCACATGCAATTCTGTCTAGTTCTTTTAAACATTCTGCATTAAAAATAATCAGGAATCTAGGCAGGGGAAAGCCTTCTGTCTATGGTTGGTACTACTGCTTCCCAGGCAACAAGTTGAGGGGCCTTCAGACAAGCTTTTCTCCACCCGAATACAGGTGCCCTGGGTCCACCTGGCAACGTGAGTTAAGGAGCAGAGTGTGTGTCTGGCAGATACAGCCCTCTTGATGGTGTAGTGCAGCCTGCTTCCCCCATAGGCAGCGCCCAGCTGGCTTTCGGAGTTCAAATCTTCTCTCACGGAAGATCACGGGACACCATTTTAGGGAGAATGGATTCACACCATTAAGTGTAGTGACAAGATCTCCTTGTCTTGATATTCTGTAACTTTTTTCCCTTCTAATTGGCTGGGCATGTTTCACATTAAAGACCTCAACCAACAGAGAGTAGATGGGGTCATCGTATGGTAAGATTAGAGAATCTTTTTCTTTCTGGGTTTACAATTTATTTTTAATCGTTTTCGTTGTTGTTGGGTGCCGTTGAGTCAATTTCAACTCCTAGCAACCCCATGAGACACAGTAGAACTGCCCCATAGGGTTTTCATGGAAGCAGATCGCCAGGTCTTTTTCCCGCAGATCTGCTGGGATTAGCAGCGAGTGCTTAACCATTTGTACCACCAGGGCTCCTTTTTAATCATTTAAAAAAAAAATTTTTTTTTTTTTAGACTACTTTTAATCCAGTTCTCCACCCAACCCCACCCCCACCCCCAAACTCACTGGGTTAGGTTTTTTTCATTCAGGAAAAGCTTATACAAGTCATCTTAACTACTAGAAGACTTAATGAAGTACTTGAGATAAAAGTGCCCATTATCGTTAACAACAATTCACCAAGGCCTTGTGGGGGATCTAAGAATTGAGTAGGGCTGGGCCCCACGTAAGAGTCAGAATCGACTGGATGGCACTGGGTTTGGTTTTTTTGGTTCGGGCCTCGGGTCTTCAGCAATACACCCCGGAACAGCAGGGTGGGCAGTTCTCCAGAGGAAAGGATGTCTGAGAGCTTGCAGCCAACACTTGCAGCACAGGGTGAAGGGTGTGCCTCCCCAACAAGCACAGGGGGTCAGGACAGCCAACCGAGCCACCCTCAGCCCAGCCCCCCAGATGCACAGGCAGCAGCCCACTCAGCTGCTCTCTAGTCTCTACTTCTCTCTGACAGTCCTTCCTTCCCTTATGCTACCACTTTCAAATAATCGTTTTTTTAATTGGTATTATTCAATTTTTTTTGAGACATTAAATTATTGAATATGATAAAAAATATCAAATGAACCTCAATCATATGATCATCATCCAGAATTAGCAACTATTAATATTTGGTTGTATTTCCTTTCTGGAGTAAATGAAATGTTGCAAACATAGTCCCCTTTTAATCAGACTTTCTTTGGGTTCCATTCCCCAAATCTCTCCCCAGAGAATAGCGGTCAGCAGTAGGTTTCCATCCGTTCCACTTTTATACCATTACAGATAACTAGAATATGATATATGCATGTTTGATTTACATAAATGGTATAAAGTGCATCTAGCTCCCCCCCCACCCCCACTTTTACTTTAAATTATGTTTTGGAGACCTAGTCATTTAATTTGTGTACATTTATGTATTCTTACACACACATAACAGTTATCCTTTTGGCTGCTGTATAGTATGTTATCGTATGAACATGCTGTATTTTTTTCAGGAGTTCCTGAGTGGTGCAAATGGTTAAGTGCTCCACTGCTAGCTGTGAGGTTGGCAGTTCAAATCCACCCAGAGGTGCCTTGGAAGATGGGCCTAGCTTCCGAAAGGTCACAGCCTTGAAAATTCTACTCTGACACACTTGGGGTTGCCACGAGTTGGAGCTGACTCGATGACAATAGCAACAACATGTCTTATTCATTCCCCCATTAATGGCTATTTAGGTTGCTTTAATTTCTCTGTTAACATAAGGATGTTTCGGCAAACAGCCTTGAAACATCAGCTTATGTCTATGTGTAAGAGTGTATCTAATGGGGATCCCCAAATTGGAATTGCTGTGTCAAATGTTAAGCATATTTTTAATTTTATGCTGCCAAGTTCCTTTCTGAAGTGAGTGTTTCATTTGACATTCTCAGGGTAATGCTTGAAATTTCCATTTTTTTCAATAATTTGCCAAGACTGAGTTGTGGCAGACTTTTTTGTTTTTGCCCATCAGATGGTGAAAATTATATTTTCTTCTTTTTGTTTTTTTTTTGTTTTTTTCTCATTTCCCTAGAAGCTAATTAGGTTGAGTTTCTTTTTAACTGTTGATTGGCCTCTTCAGTTTCCTTTCCTATTTTTCCTTAATTTATAGGATGTTTGCTCATTCATTTATTCACAAGTCACTCCTTCAGCCAATATTTATCAATTGCTAATACATTTTTTTAAAATACATTATGGCCAGGAACTTTTCTAGGCACTGTGGGTACAGTGGTACACAAGATAAACTAAGGCCTCTACTTTCTTGGAGTTTGTATTCCTGTGGAGGAGAAAAGAAGCAAGAAATAAATTAATTAAGAAACAAAGACATTTTAGAAAGTAAGTGCCAGAATTTTAGACCATGAAGAATATAAACATGGAATGTGACGGTGACAGAGAAGGAGCAATCGTTTATAGAAAGGCTCCCTGAGGAGGGGACATTTGAGCTGAGATGTGAATGACAAGAAGGAGCTAGCTATGTCCAAACTGTGGTGGAGATTTCAGCAGAGGAAGCGGCATGTGCAAATGTCCTGAGAACACAAGCTGAGTGTGTTCTGAGGAAGGACTGAAGGCCTGGTGGTTGCCTCCCAGTGAGAAAAGTGCAAGGAGTAAAGAGGTACTATCTGAGAGGTAGCAGAGGCTGGGTCAGGCAGGGACTTTTTGTTCATGCTGATTTTGAAGTTAATCTTTCTTCTTCTTTTCTTTCCTTTTTTGGTGTTTCTCAGTCAGCAGAAGAGCATGAGCTAACATGTATATGCATGTTTGTGTGCATGTGTGTGTTTATAGGAGATGTGGGGTGCTGGGAATTCAGTAGAGAAAGGTTGTAGGAAGATGGAACCAATGATAGGTATGTGATGAAATGGCACCTTAGTCATCTAGTGCTGTCATAACAGAAATACCACAAGTGGATGGCTTTAACAAAGAGAAGTTTATTTTCTCACAGTAAAGTAGGCTAAAACTCCAAATTCAGGGTGTCAGTTCCAGGGAAAGGCTTTCTCTCTCTGTCAGCTCTGGAGGAAGGTCCTTGTCATCAGTCTTCTCTTGGTCCAGGAGCATCTCAGGGCAGGAACATCAGGTCCAAAGGATGCGCTCTGCTCCCATGCTGCTTTCTTGGTGGTATGAGGTTCCCAGCTCTCTGCTTACTTCCGTTTCCTTTTATCTCTTGAGAGATAAAAGGTGGTGCAGGCCATACCCCAGGGAAAGTCCCTTTATATTGGATCAGGGATCTGACCTGGGAAATGGGTACATCTGCTAGGAGTTGAGGATTAGGATTAGAGTGTGTGTCTGTGGGGTGCAGGAGGAGGCAGGACTCTGCTGAAGGATGCGGGAGAGTGTAGTCTGATTCACTTATTAAAAAGGTTACTCTAGTGCTGGGTGGAAAATAAGCCAGAAGGAGGCAAGAATGGAGGTGGGGCATCCAGTTAAGAGGCCATTGAAACTAGCCAGGTTTGAGATAATGGTGGCATGGACTAAGGTCTTAGCAGTGGAGATGACGAGACGTGGACAGATTCAGGACATACTGTGTCGGAAGATGTGACAGGACTTGCTGATAGATTGGGTGAGGGCTGGGAGTTGACAGAATTAAAAGGACTCCTTAGGTTTGAACAACTGGTTTAAGTGGTGGGACCATTTATTGAGATAGTCAAGACCAGAGGAGATGGGAATGAGTAGAAATAAATAGCACTGGATGCAAAACCTCCTGGGATGGTTGAATGACCTGGAACTAATGCCAGTGTCAGGGACCTAGAGGTCCCTAGAGACTATCTCAAATCTCTGGTAATCAGAATGATGTTCCTGAGAAATTATAGATCAGGAGTTGAAAACTGCATCAATTCCAGTTATTGAACTCCCAATTCCTATTATTCAAGAGACTCTTGTGAAAGGACTACATACAGAGATTTGGGCAGGGTTAAAGGAATCGGTAGGGAAGGTGTGGTCTCTGGGGACTAGCAACAGTGTGATCCAGGATCTAGCAACAGTGGGATGCTGTTACAACCTCTGGGTCTGAAGGGGTAAAGGGAGGAATCAAGGTTAATGGAGCCTAAAGAGACTCCCAACAAAACATGGCACAGAGCAGGGAGGGAGGCAGAGGAATAAACACCCTGACCTCTCTCTCCTTATACCATCTTACCTCCTTCTGCTCTCTCAAACCCAAATAGAAGCCAGAGGGCAAAGGAGTTAGGACCATGAGGTCCATAAGAACCAGTACCCCTCACCCCTAGGTCATAGAGTAGGGCAGAAAAGGGAATAAAATGGATGTGTTTGGGGGAGAAAAGTTGGCAAATGGAGACTGAACTGCAATGCAACCTATAAGATGCTTTCTGTGACCACATGGAAATCCCTATCCATGCTGCTTTTGAGGACATAAGAGTTGGCAAAATACCCTTTCCTCTCTCCACCACCTCACCTCATCCCTCCCAACCATGTTCATAAGAGACAGTGGGCTATCAGTTCCCACTTTTCCCTATTCCAGTAAAATAAACAAAGAATGATTTCATTCAAAATTTAGAGTCCAGATGATCCCTGTTCATGTCTGACTTCTTACCTAGATCTACCATCGTCATAACTTTGACCTTCTTAAGGGCTCCCTACTGTTTAATGGATAAATCCTATTGTTTGTCTTGGATTCAAGGTCAACATACACAATTTGGTTTTAGCCATCATCCTAGATGTTTCTCCTACTGTTTCCCCCCAAATAGGCGTAGTCAGTCTGTAATATGGCCTTGCAGTGTCCTCACCTCTCTGCCTTTATTCTTGCCCATTTCACCTTGTAAAAATCCTGTCTTTTTTTTTTTAAGGGCCAAGTGAAATGTTGCTTACTCTGATGGTCCCCCTGTAAGCAGCTCCACCAGGCAGGAGTCTTCCCTCTCACTGCTCTCTCTCGTATCGCACGCAGCCTGTCCCTCGTAAATCAAAATCATGAGGGTTAGGGAAAGGAATTAAGGCCAATGTACATGAAAGGTGCTCAGGAGTTGAAATGTATTATCTCATTTACTCCCACACAGCAATCCAGTGCAATCAGCATGATTATCCTTATGGGGAAATGGAGGCTAAGAGGGGTGAGGTGCTTATGACATGCGGATTACAGTCACTCACAGCAGAGATAGGTGTTATGATCTGCCATTTCTCAGGTAAGAAACTGAGACTCTGAGAGGTTAAAGTAACTTTCCCAAGATCTCACAACTAATAAGACAGAGGTTGCTTTCAAACTCTGCTCTGTGTCCTAAGGCATCACACAATGGTCCTCTCACAACAAAAAAAAAGGAAGAGAGGGAGGAAGGGAGGGAGGGAGGGAGGGAGGGAGGGAGGGAGGGAGGGAGGGAGGGAGGGAGGGAGGGAGGGAGGGAGGGAGGAAGGAAGGAAGGAAGGAAGGAAGGAAGGAAGGAAGGAAGGAAGGAAGGAAGGAAGGAAGGAAGGAAGGAAGGAAGGAAGGAAGGAAGGAAGGAAGGAAGGAAGGAAGGAAGGAAGGAAGGCGGGCGGGCAGGCGGGCAGGAAGAGAGGAAGGGAGGAAGAAAAATAAATAAATAAATAACCACTGGCTGCCCTCTCTGTCCAATTTCATGTAACATTGTCTCACTTCATCCTAAGAACAGCCCTGGAAAGGAAGGAATGCTAAATGAAGACAGAAAGCAGAGCACATGGAAAAGACTCAAGCCCTATCAAAGAATTGTTGGTGACTTCAAGTTAAGTCCCCTCTCTTCTCTCCTCCTCCACTAACTTGATCTGTTGATAGCATTACTCTATAAAGAATGAGGTTAGAGGGTTATTTAGTAAAAATTGCCTCCATGGGTCTTCCAAGAGGTGGTCCTGATAGGTTTGGTAGTGACCCCCCCGGAAGAGAGGTGGATGCGTTCTGCATCGCGCATGGTGAAAAAACACTGGCTCCTCCTTTGCTGCCACCATCTTGCCGGTAAATTTTCATTGAGTCTTTATTCATAATAATCCATTGTCATGAGTTCTGAGATTTAAAATGTGGTTCATGGTTTTCTTATTCTGGCATCTACCTTGAAATACAGTTGCATACCCAACCAGAGTTGGCAGGAAAATAAAAATCCAAATTTATTTTTCCCTCTCACTTGACTCAAACACAACATTGATCACACCCAGGTCAGTGCTAACCTACTTCTTTATGCCCACTAATCTTTTTCTGCAATACCCAGATCTTGCCTTCCCCCAACATTTCACCCCTATGGTAGTCAACCAAATATTATGAGACTTACTTTCATTTTCTAAATAGACAACCAGGTCACATAATATTAATAAAATAATATCTAGTCCCTAGGGCTATTCCCCTTTACGTATAAATAACTGACTGTAAAATCCTATTTTATTATAATATAATACCTCCTACTGTTTTATTCAAACCCTAGCAGGAGAAAGGATCCTGCTGTGATGGTTCAGTGGAAGACATTTAATGAAGAGTCAACTTACAGAAATGTTGGCAGAGCTAAAGGAACCAATGAGAAAGGATAAGACATCCAGAGACTAATGACAATGGATGCTGGTATCACTCATAAACCTGAAGGGACACAGGGAAGTGACAATGTTACTAGAGCCCAGTGAGAACTGAAGTCTGGTGGATGCTATAATTATGAAGGACAAACATTTCCAGAACTGGGGAGCCAAAGATGGCAGGGAGTGGGAAAGAAACACCTTGAGCTTTTTTTCTCATCCTCTGATCTCCTGCACAGCTTCCTGCTGGCCAAATTCAAAAGGAAGCCAGGTGGCAAGAGAAGCAGGTAATACAACCCAGAGTGATCAGCTTCCTGGAGCACAGAACAGAGCAGAGAAGGCTGAGGACCAACGGAAAATAGCCCCACACCTACCTCCCTTATTTCATAGATTGCTACCATCAACGATATCACCATTCTAGCAGTACATTCATTCATTCATTCATTCAGCCAATATGCACTCACTAACTGCATTCTTAAATCATGGGAGATTTAAGAAAATTTAAATATAAGTTCAATTTATATTTAAATATAAACTTGAATATAAATTTAAATGTAAACAAAATGTACTGATAAGAAACAGATGATCTAGTTATATGAGAAGACATACCTGGTTAAATATACCTTTGGAAACATTCCATTGACTTCCTTGGTATTCTGCAGTGGGCGCTTTTTCAGGAAATTTATTTTCATAAAACTATGTCAGTGTTGCCTCCTGGTAAACTGTATCTGAACTTTCACATAGATTGTACTTCAGTTGATGCTGAAAATCTATACTCTGGCATGCTTTAGAGGGTTCAGTCTTGAATTTGTTGATCTTAAACCTTTTCCAATAGCACATGTTTACAGGTACTTGAGAGAAAAAATTTAGTAACTTAACAATTCCTCATGAGCCTATTTTTTAGAATATTATCGTTATATTGAGTTGGAATACCAAAAACAAGCCCTTCTAGACTAACTTTAGCCCATCTCTCCACTGAAAAGCCTTCATTAAGCTATGGTTTAATTGAAGGTCAGTATGAGAAATGACTGTGTGAAGCACGTTTCTGCTTACTCAACAAAACTGCATTTATAGATGGCATCTATTATATCCTGCAATGTTCCTTATGTAAGAAGCCACATAAATTGCTACGAGAAGAAATTCTTTGAAAATGAGAGCACTAGTTTTGTTTCCCTACTTACCACAATTACTAAAGCAACTATTTCAAATAGGGCTTCTAGAACATTGCTACTGTAGAGTGATTCCTGGATTCTCTTTAACATTGACTTAAAATGTCCTATTCTATATTTTTGAAAAATATATCACTTCTAATTATTTTTTAGAAGAACGTATAATATAAATTAAGAATTTGGAGCTAAGGAATGTGTAACATTTATTATTAGGTTTATAACATTTGTTATTAGGATTAGAATAATTAAAAAATATATAAGCCATATCCACATATAATATATATCTATGTATTCATATATATATATGAATATGGATACATATGTGTATAGGATATATATGTGTGTGTTTGGGTATGGGTGTGTATGTGTATATACATGCATATTGCATAATATATCACAAACGGAAAAGCATCATGTGAGTGATAAAGACAATTCATAAAATAAGTCACTTAGGAAAATTTCACAACTTGTTGAAGAAGGTAGCTAGGGATTCATCTATTAGCTTATTAGTCCCATAAACATTATTAAACTGTTCATAGGTGCTAAACAAGGAGCCCTGGTGGTGCAATGGCTAAGTGCTTGGCTGCTAACCAAAAGGTCAGCGATTCAAACTCACCATCCGTTCCACAGAAGAAAGGTGTAGAAGTCTGCTTCCGTAAAGATTTACAGCCTTGAAAACCCTATGGGGTGGTTCTACTCTGTCCTATAGGTCTCTATGAGTTAGAATTGACTCAATGGCAATGAGATGGTCTATCTAGATGGGAGTGTTCATGAGTAGATATTTGACTTGAAAAAGAACTCCATACACGGTGTTAATTTAATTTTTCTACAAACTGTTATCTCTCTGTCACACACCTGTCAACTTTCATGATTGTTGCAAAATAATTCTTAGGATTGATTGCAAAATAGCCCCAATTTTTTTACCCCTTCCTGTTTCCACAGAGGGAGGTGGTATCTGATTCCCCTCCACTTGAATTGGGCTTGGCCTTACGACTCATTGACCAATATCGTGTAGAGGAAGTGAAGGCATGGCAGGTCCGAGCTTAGGCCTCAAGAAAAGTTACACGTTTCTCCTTTCTGTCTTTTGGATTCCTTCTTTTTCTGTGACATCAAGCCCAGGCTAGCCTGCTGTGAGATCTTAAGAATTAGTGATGTCATCCTAGCCAACGTCTCAGACATGTCAAAGGACACAGCCATAATCAATAAAGCTGCTAGTTGACAAGCAACTGACTGAGATGAATGAGTGAGCCCCAACAAGCCCAGCTCAGATCAGCAGAACCATCCAGTTGACCTGAAGTCTTATAAGAAATAACAAATTATATTGATGCTTTATATCACTCAGTATTGAAGTGTTTTATTATGCAGAAATAGCTTGCTGAAGGATTCAATAAAAAAAAAAAAAAAAAAACAAAGTATTATGGAACCATAGAGGAAGATGAAAACAAAATACTCTGTTATAAAGTCAAAGAGATTTCAGTTCCCAGCTCTACTGTTAACTTGCTGGTGCCCTCAAGCAATTGATGTAAGCTTTTTGGATTTTGGTTTTTACATTCATGGTTTAGATAAAATAAGGATATTTCTGGTTAAGGATGAAAAAAAAAAAAACATTTTTATCCCACCCCCCTTTTGATACTCACCAGGAAAACAAACAAAAAGAATGACAAATAGAGGAGAAATATTCCCTTTATAAAGAGAAATGTGTACCCAAGAAAATAAAAAACTTATGTCCACACAAAAATTTGTACAAAAAATTTTATAACAGCATTTTTCACAATAGCCAAAAACGGAAACAACTCAGATGCCCAACAATTGCCAAATGGGTAAACAAAATACAGTATATCCAGTGATGGAATACTATCCAGCCATAAAAAAGAATGAAGTACTGATACATACTACACCATGGATGAACTTTGAAAAAAGCCATTATGCTAAGAGAAAGAAGTCACATATTATATGATTCCATTTACATGAAATGTCCAGAATAGGCACATTATAGAAGTGGAAAGTAGATTAGCAGTTGCCAAGGGCTGGGGAATTGGAGAATGGGAAGTGAGAGCTAACAGGTATGGGTTTTCTTTTTGGGGTGGTGAAAATATCCTGAATTGTACTCTTCAAAAGGGTGAATTTTTGGTATATGACTTATCTCAATATAAATATGTTTAAAAAGAGAGAATAGGGGTTACAACCTCAGACCATAGACTGTGTGATACAGTTGCCCAATACTGCAAAATATGCATGAAAGTGAGAGAGGAGGCTAAGAGGGCATGCATCACCGCACACATGAAGCAAGATAGAAGAACTCTGGTTGCTATGCTAAAAGGTCTGCCCAAAAGTTCTTTGAGGAGAGCATTGAATTCTGGGCATGTTGAGTAGGCCACTGGAAAAATTGTTTTCTCAACCTATAGAATCTAGTTATCTACCACTCAGGGAGGTAGAGCTGAAGGGAGAAACTTTTCAGTGAGCCATAGTTATTTCTTATAATTTAGGCTCCTGGGTAAGAGAGACTGCAAGAGGTAAAGCAAGATAAAAGAAGGAAGAGAGAGAGTGATTGTCAGATTTAAAAGGAGAGCTTAGATTTAAGGGATTTAGTTGTGCATCACACCAACTTCTGAGAGCGTAGCAGTAGAGATATAACTCTAAGGCCCAAGGAAAAGAAAAATTTATTAAGAGCATACTGGAAGTATCATATTTTATCAGTGCTACGGACTGCCCCACAAGATTCCTTCCTTACCCCCCTACAACATTATCCAGTATATAAACGCCGCCATTCAAAATGAGTATTAACTAGGTACCAGCTTGAAAACCATTGACAGGTCCAAAACCTCTTGCCCTTGAGTTGATTCCAACTCATAGTGATCCAATAAGACAGAGTAGAACTGCCCCATAGGGTTTCCAAGGAGCAGCTGGTGGATTTGAACTGCCAACCTTTTGATTAGCAGCTGTAGCTCTTAACCAAGGCACCACCAGGGCTCCCCGAACCTCAGAGATAATACACTATTCTGGTTCTAATGCATTTAGCATCAAGGTGGGTCCCTTTTCAAATACGTGAAGCTCAGTAGACCAGAGTTGGAGCCTCATTTTTATGTAGGCTGAACATTCTAATTGGTGATGCTTCCTGGACATGTTAGTTTTGAAAACTTGTACCTTTTTTTTCCTTTATTTCTCTGAGATAAGGCTTGCAAGCATAATTACAGCTTTCCTGTGTGACAAAGAGTCCTGATGGGTTTGTTTTGTTTTTTTCATGTCATATTTGGAAAACCAGAGGTTCTCCATGTAACCTAATGGAAAGGTGCCTGCAGTAGATTGCTTATCTAGCTCTCACTAGTATATTGTCATGCCACAGAACAGTGGTGCTACGGTGCCACTTGCCTCCTTGGTGGCTTGTATTACCAGATCATATTCCTCAGAATCCATATTACCCAACCAAATTTTTAAACACACGGAATTCATAAGCGTACATCTCAATACTGAAAACACACGCCATCAAAAAAAATTTTTTTTTAAAGAGAAAAAATGTAGTAGTGAAAGGGATAAAATGAGGGGAGGAAAAACATAAGTAAAAGGTAGATGAAGAAAATACATCTCAGAGGAATCCTAGAGAAACATATCCTGTTGTTGTTAGCTGCCGTCGAGTTGGCCCCTGACTCATGGTGATCCCATGCACAAAGAAACCAAACGCTGCCCCATCCTACACCAATCCTATGATTGTTTACAGATCAGATCATTGTGATCCATAGGGTTTTTGCTGGCTGATTTTTGGAAGTAGCTCATCAGGCCTTTCTTCCTAGTCTCTGTTAGTCAGGAAGCTCTGCTGAAACCTGACCAGTATCAGAGCAACACGCAAATGTCCAATGACAAATGGGTGGTGGGTGTGCATAAGGTGCATTGGCTGGGAAACAAAGTTGGGTCTCTTGAGTGGAAGGAAAGAATTCTACCACTGAACCACCACTGCCCCCGTAGAGAAACACATAGTTCTCCATATTCTCAAAAAAGAAAAAGAAAAAAGGGGGGGGGGAGGACATATACCAAATACACCAAAATTACTCCAAACGAAAAAAGTTTCTTTTATTCCCTCTTGCAGGGTAAGCTCAAAAAAAAAGAAGCAAGAGTTGAAACAAAAAGATTGGAAAGCTATAGAAAGAGATGAAAAATTAACTGTCAGAGCTTAATATAAAAATAGAAATATAAAAGCATTGTTGAGATGAACAGCATATTAATAGTAATGAACACTGAAACCTAACTGCTAACCATACAATCAGGATCATAATGGACAAGTTTGAGGAAGTCACAGAATACAAAATGGAAAACAACAATAGAAATGGTTATAGAGGAGTCGATACATGTGGAAGACACGCAGAGGAGATTAAGTTTGGATGGCCGTCAAGACATATTCTAGTGGAACTACAGTTTCAAGGATAAAGAATCATATGGTCAGAATTGAGGTAGAAAAAGCGACACACAAGGGGGGGAAAAAAAGGTTTGGCTTGTACTTCACTGCAGAAATAATCAATACCAGAAAACTAAGGTTTATAAATACCTGAGGAGAAAAAAGTGTGACCAAAGAATTTCATACCCTCTTAAGTTGTCTTTCAAGTATACAGACAAAATACAGACATTTCGTGTATGTAAGTGCTCATGCCCATGAAACCTTTTTGGAAAAAGGAAACTCTTAAGGATGAAATGCATTGTCTCTTTCCACAGATGTAGTCGATTTGATTCCTGTATTCCATCTGGTAAGGTCCAGGAGTATAGTAGCTGTTCATGTTGTTGAAACAAGGTATTTGCAATAAAAAAGTTGTTGGTCTTGCAAAATTCTGTCATGCAACCTCCGGCATCATTTCTATCACCAAGGCCATATTTTCCAACTACCGATCATTCTGCATTTTCACCTTTCCTGTTCCAATCACCAGTAATTATCAATGCATCTTGATTATGTTTGATCAATTTCAAACTTTGGAAGTTGGTAAAAGTCTTCAATTTCTTCATCTTTGGCATTAGTAGTTGATGCCTAAATTTGAATAATAGTTGTATTAACTGGTCTTCCTTGTAGGCATATGGATATTATCCTATCACTGACAGCATTATATTTCAGGATAGATCTTGAAATATTCTTTTTGACAATGAACGCAATGCCATTCCTCTTCAATTTGTCATTCCCAGCATAGTAGACCATATGATTGTCTGATTCAAAATGGTCAATACCAGTCCATTTCAGCTCACTAATGCCTAAGATATCAATGTTTATGCATTCCATTTCATTTTTGATGATTTCCGATTTTCCTAGATTCATACTTCATACGTTCCGTGTTCTAATTATTAATGGATGTGTGTGTGTTTGCAGCTGTTACTTCTCATTTTGAATTGTGCCACATCAGCAAGTGAAGATCCCAAAAGCTTGACTCCATCCATGTCATTAAGATCTACTCTACTCTGAGGAGTCAGCACTTCCCCAGTTGTATTTTGAGTGCCTTCCAACCTGAGGGGCTCATCTCCCAGCACTATATCAGACAATGTTCCGCTGCTATTCATAAGATTTTCACCGGCTAATTCTTTTCAGAGGTAGACTGCCAGGTTCTTCTTCCTAGTCTGTCTTAGTCAGCTGAAGCTCAGCTGAGACCTGTCCACCATGGGTAACCCTGCTGGTATTTGAATACCAGTGACACAGTTTTCAGCATCAAGCAATACACAAGTCCCCACAGAACGACAAACACCCAAGCCATGATATTTTTAATGGCCTCCTATGCATGCAAAAGCTGGACAATGAATAAGGAAGACCAAAGAAGAAGTTATACCTTTGAGTTGTGGTGTTGGCGAGGGATATTGAACATACCATGGGCTACCAAAAGAAAGAGCAAATCTGTCTTGGAAGAAGTACATCCAAAATGCTCATTAGAAATGAGGATGATGACCGTTCATCTAATATACTTTGGACATGTTAGCAGGAAGGACCAGTCCCCGGAGGACATCGTGCTTAGTAAAGTTGAGGAACAGAGAAAAAGTGGAACACCCTCAACGAGATGGATTGCCACAGTGGCTGCAACAATGGGCTCAAGCATAACAAGGATCATGAGGATGGCACAGGACCCAACAGTGTTTCATTCTGTTGTACATAGGGTCACTATGAGTTGGAACCGACTTGAGGGCACCTAACAATAACGACAAGAGTGAAATCCAGTGAATTCAGAGCTGAGTAAAAATAAAGAACTCAGAAATCTTGTTGTCGGGTACGGTCAAGTCAATTCTGACTTACAGAGACCCCATGTGACAGAACAGAACTGCCCCATTGGGTTTTATTGGCTGTGATCTTTATGGAAGCAGATCACCAAGTCTTTCTCCTGCAGAGACAGGTTCAAATTGACAACCTTGTGGTTGGTAGCCAAACACTTAACCATTGCACCACCAGGGTTCCGTGAACCTAGGAATAGACAAAGTAATTGATGGTGACTATTGAACACATTTAAAAGTGAAACACATTTAAAAGTGAAACTAAGACTAAATAGCTGTTAGAATTATGACTGCAAAAATAGTATAAATACAGTCAACACGTATAATTCATAAAAACTCTGGAGATAAAGAAAAGCATGTTATCTTGCTAATTTGCTCATTTTTGAAAGCAAATAACACTGAATAAACTTAAAAAATATGACTAATTATTGAAGGAAGGTCTAAAGATGCTCGAGTCAATTCTCAAATGTCGAAGCCAAAAGGTTATTCTTCTTAGTTCTACAACTGTTTCTTAAAGCAGAAATGACCTGGTGAAAATTCTAATAAACAACAACCAAAAAACCAATATCCCATGTTTATAGGCTTTTATACCTGAATTTTGAGCCTTGCACCAACCCAGTGAGTGTGCCTATTATCTTTATTTGTCCCTCAATATGATCTACTCTCCTTTCTCAACCCATACTGCTCACCAGGAGGCTGACTCATGCTGGTTGCATACAGGGAACTTCTGTGCCCTCTGACTTGGTTGCTTTGGGCCAAGTGGGAGCCCCAGTAAATTAGAGGAAAGAAAGAAACAGAGATTCTTTATTTCCCTACAAGATAGCCTTGGCCTGGCTCTGTGCATCTACTAAAAGTCAGGGCTCCTGCAAGGCAGCCAATTCTACAGGACTCCCCCTCCTTCATGTTCTGGTAACCACCTACTTCCTTCGTCACTTTGGCTACAACAAATTCCACTATCATTGATCCCCTCTACCCACACTGTTGTGGACAGCCTTTTTGTAAAGAAACCCTCCTAGAATTATCCTGATTGAAGTTGGCTAAGCATTCTTATTTCCATTAAATTGTTGTTATTATTAGCAGTCTTGGAGTTGTTCCCGTAGGTGTTTCTCCATAGGGTTTTCTGGGCTCTAATCTTTATGGAAGCAGTTTGTCAGACCTTTTTCCACAGAACCACTGGGTGGGTGGTTCGAACTGCCAACTGATTGCAAACTGCTTGCATCACTCACGTTCCTACTTATTTCCATTTTAAAGATGAGAGTAAGCCATTGAAAACCCTATGGAGCACATTTCTACTCTGACACATATGGGGTCACCATGAGTTGGAATCAGCAACAACTGGACGGTACAAATTCTAGGCCTAACTGTCATCCCACTATATTGTTCTGCCTCCTAGTCTAGAACTAGACGTGGTTCCAGCCTAGCTTACAGCAGGAACAGTTAAGGCACCCGCTTGTGATCTTATGGTCTGAAAAACTTTAATTAAATTACTTGAATTTAAGAATTTATGTCTCTAACTAGTTTGGTTAAATTAGAAATAAGTTTGCAATGGCTTGTACAACAGTTTCAATATTATTCTTTAAATCTAATTTACCGATAATATCCTGGATTATAAGCAGATATGCAAGAACGAGGAACAGTTGCGTGAGGGAGAAGTGCGAGAAGGAAGGCCTAGGAACTGACAGCTGACTTCAGATAACGCTGCAACGGAGAAAACCTAGGCTGTTACTGATGGGCCACTTGAAGGCACTGGATGCAAGGGAACACTAACAGGGACAGCTAAGTATGGGACAAAGGTAAGTGAGGGTAATAGACAAGAAAGACTAGCCATGTGCAACTCAACATTAGCCATCACCTTGCTATGAGGACAGGAGCTGATGACAAACGGCATACCGCAGAAGTTTCATAGCTCCCAAGATGCTCTTAACTAAGCCAGGCACTCATCCCCCAGGGGCTGTGAATACTGGATGCTAATGGCTCCCAGCTGGGGTCGCTGTGACTCAGTTGACTAGATGGCAACAAGCACCAGTATTATGTGTGAGAGACATCACTTCAAACAAACAAACCTGTTGCCTTCGAATCAAGTCCGACTCATAGTAGCCCTATAGGACAGAGTAGAATTGCCCTATAGAGTTTCCAGGGAGCACCTGGTAGATTTGAACTGCCAACCTTTTGGTTAGCAGCTGTAGCTCTTAACCACTATGCAACCAGGGCTTTTGAGGCATTGCTTACATATAGTCAAATATCAGGAAGCTGTGGGTGAGACTGTTTGTGCTCACTACATTTGTTGAGAAGCCAGTCCTGGCCTGGAGATCATTACACCCAACTTTAAAACAATCTTGACTTATGTTTGATCTGATCATTCCGTGCCACAACAATTTAGCAAAAAATGTGACCAGAACAAAGTCCTCCTGCTTTCTCCAAGTGCGATCTTTACGTGAACAACATATTCATAAAATTCTTCCAAGATTACAAAAGATAGTATCATGTATATGTGCCAAGTACAGTCTCTAGTTCTTTTTAGCCAAGAAGGCAATATGAACTTATAAATCTAAGTTTATTATGTCTATTCCTGAAAGCAGAAACAATACTTGAGGTTAAGGAAATAAAACTGAATTAAGATAGTTAATTTTCCACTGTTATTAAACAGTTAACTTTATGGGCCTCCTAAAATGGCTCATTTAGTCACACTATAATATAACAAAAACCAATAAGAATTTGTCATTTATGGTTCTTATACAACTCGTTATTTTGAAGAAGACTTGAGGAGGTAAGAAATAAAAAAAAAAAAAATCTTAAAATATCTTCTTAATAATGGTGAGCTTTTTTTTTTTTTTTATTAAAGGAACATCAAAACTGCTGTACAACGAAGCTGCTCAGTAGAAAACAAAAGTATGGTGATAAAAGGGAAACCATGAGCTGCGTCCGTAAAAAAAAAAAAAGTGGCATTAGGTAAAAACCAAAAAAAAAAAAACACGTTGCGGTCAAGCCTCTTCAGACTCACAGCGCGCTTAGGTGAGTGATCACCAAAATTCTCACGACAGCAAATCAACAGAATGGGCCAATAGGTGGCGTTATTGCAACGTGTAGTGCCTGGAGAGGACCAAACGAAGGAGACAGGCTGGAAAAATATTTGCCAGCAAGAACGCAGAACAAAAACACACCCCTAACTTCTGACTGCTCCAGAAGATGGCAGTATCATTTCTTCATCTCTCCCGTATGAGCTTAAGCCCTCGCTTGTCACTATCTCATTGAATGAATTGAAATGCTCAGTTTTTGTGTCCCTGTTTTCCTACGGAAACCCTGGTGGTGTAGTGGTTAAGTGCTACGGCTGCTAACTGAGAGGTTGGCAGTTCGAATCCGCCAGGCGCTCCTTGGAAACTATGGTGGAGTTCTACTTAGTCCTATAGGGTCGCTAGGAGTCGGAATTGAGTTGATGGCAGTGGGTTTGGGTTTTTTTTTGGTTTTGTTTTCCTACGGAAGTCACAAGCAAGAGTTTCTATTTAATTAAAAAAATTTTTTTCAATAGATCCCTGATATTTCTCAACTGATGTGAAAAGCCATGTTGGCCCACAGGCAGAAGAGGGAAAGACCCATTGGGATGGAGACTGTTAAAAATAGAGGGTGGCGAAATCTCAAAGTGCATCTGACTTCTACAACTTCTGGTAAAATCATTTTCCAGTTATGTTTTAAAAATATAGACTGAAATAGCTCCTAAAGTAAAAAGACAGAAAATTTGCAAATTTTTAAAAAAAGGAGTTCCAAATAGCTCTCAAGAGAAGGGTTAGCCATGCTAGAGGAAAGGGAAGAAACGTGAGTGGTGAATAAATAGTAAAGAATCTTTAAAGCTTTGCTTTTTTTTTTTATGCATGGGGAATGGATTTGATTTTTTTTTTTTGCTTCAGTGAGGTTTATCATCCTAGCATTACTTTTGTAAAATCCATCCTAATTCTTCAGAAAAAGATCCAGGTGCATAAAGGAAGTCATCTTGGGATTAAAAATTAGACACAAATAGTCAACCAGATTGTGAAGATTTTTCTGTATTTGACATACATTTTAAAACTGATTGGTGGAGACAAATGGTTTCTGAATCCAGTGGTTTCCAAAGAAGATACCAGTCTCATCAAACTAATCCATTAAGTGCCTAAAAATTATTACTACCCATCTCAATCAAACAAACAAAAAAAAAAGCGATAGTGCATAACAAAATGAGAAATAAGAGGCAGCAAAAATAATGCTTCATAAAATTTATGAAGTTCTTTCTAGACACTATGTTACTCAATAGTCTCGGCAACCCTTTCAGATAAGCAAGATAGCTAATAACGATAGCTTACGGGTATTGAGTGCGCCGTAGGATTTTTAATGGCTGATTTTTTAAAGGTAGATCACTCAAACCTCCATCCTTTCAGTCAGCAGCCAAGTGCTTTGAGTAGTCCCTGTACAAACCATTAACAGGCTTGGCTGTTAACCGGAAGTTTGGAGGTTAGAATCCACCCAAAAGTGCTTTGGAAGATAGGCCTGGTGATTTACTTCTGAAAAAGCAGCCGTTGAAAGTCCTATGGAGCACAGTTCTACTCTGCCACACGTGTAGTTGCTATGAGCCAGAGTCCACTTGTTACTGGTTATATTTACTGAGTGCTTTAGTGGTGCCAGAAACTGTTTCCAGCACTTTACATGTATTAATTCATTCAAATATTAAAGTAACCCTATAAGGTAGGGATCACTACTTGTCTGTCAGTTTGTCATACTGTGGTGGCTTGTGTGTTGCTGGAAGCTATGCCACCAGTATTTCAAATACAAGCAGGGTCACCCGTGGTAGACAGATTTCAGCAGAGCTTCCAGACTAAGATAGGCTAGGAAGAAGGACCTGGTGACCTACTTCTAAAAAAAAAAAAAAAATGGCGAGTAAAAACCTTATGAATAGCAGCAGAACATTGTCTGATATAGTGCTGGAAGATGAGCCCCTCACACTGGAAGGCAGTCAAAAGATGACTGGGGAAGAGCTGTCTCCTCAAAGTAGGGTCAACCTTGATAACATTGATAGAGTAAAGCTTTTGGGATCTTCATTTTCTGATGTGGCATGACTCAAAATGAGAAGAAAACAGCTGCAAACATCATTAGTAATCAGAAGGTGGAACGTACAAAGTGTGAATCAAGGAAAATTGGAAGTTCTCAAAAATGGAATGGAACACTTGAAAATCAATATCCTAGGTGTGTCTGACCCAAGCCATGGTATTTTCAATCACCTGATATGCATGTGAAAGTTGGACAATGAATAAGGAAGACCAAAGAAGAATTGATGCCTTTGAACTATGGTGTTGGCAAAGAATATTGAATATACCATAGACTACCAGAAGAAGGAACAAATCTGTCTTGCAAGAAGTACAGTCAGACTTCATCTTACATACTCTGAACGTGTTATCAGGAGGGACCAGTCCCTGGAGAAGGACATCATGCTTGGTAAAGTACACTGTGAGTGAAAAAGTGGAAGGCCCTCGACAAGATAGATTGACACAGTGGCTGCAGCAATGGACTCAAACATAGCAAGGATTGTGAGGTTGGCACAGGACTGGGCAATGTTTTGTTCTGTTATACTTAGGGTCACTATGAGTCAGAACCGACTCTATGGCACCTTAAAATAACAATGAGGTATGCACTATTATTGGCTCCTGTTTAGAACTGAAGATATTGAAACACAAAAAAGTCAAGTAGCTTCCCAAGGGTACACAGCTAATAAGTGGCCAGCTTAAAACACCAGCAGGCTGAAAGACTCCCTCAGTCACTGAATCACCATTTTTAGAGATAAAGATGTACATTAAAGTTTATGTAATAAGCTATTAAAAGTGGAGCTGAGTTTATAACCCAGGTCTTAATGATTTGTGGCTTGATGGTCTTCCCCAAGTTATACTGCATTTTCATTTAGGCCTTTTCTGAATTCTGTCTGCCAAAATTATGTTCCCATTGCATATGAGTGCCATACTTCTGTGCATCTGACCAGCATGCTGTTTGGAATTCCATGCCCACTCGTCTCTGCAGGCTCCAGATACTAGCTGTTACTTGAGAAGTCTACGATGGCAGGCTTAATGCTAGCATGGATGGAGAACAGAAAAAGAGAAGCCACCCTACTTTAAGACTGAAGACTATTTCCAGGCTGGCAAGAGAAGGGGAAATTATCAGATATACCCAAGTACAAGTGTTCACAATCTATGAAAGCAACATGTCCAGTCTCCGGCATTTTCCCAAGGACACATAAGGATAATAGGCCAGGAGTATAGGAGTCCAAATCTTGAGAAATAAGATATCACTCTCATTGGCCAAAGCTTTGTGACTTTTCTTGGTTTATTTATACTCAGGCAGTTCTTAAGGTTTCTACAAAGGATACTAATTGTATTAGTCAGCTTAGGCTAAATTATGCTACAGTAACAAAAGACACCCCCACCCCCCCATTTTAGTAGCTTACAATAGAGTTTGATTTTTTGCTCATTGAACTTGTCCATCATAGGTTGTTTTTGGCTCTTCCATCTGGAGCCCACCAAGACTGAATGAGAGGCCTCCATCTCAGACTTGTCAGCCTAGTGGCTGTGCGAAAAGAATGATGATGGAACCACACAATAGTTCTTAGAGTTTTTGCTAAGAACTAGCAACTGGCATTTCAAGCCACATTTCATTGACCAAAGCAAGTCACATGGCCATGCCTGAGGTCAATGGGCAGGAAGGTTTAATCCCTTTATAGGGAAGGTCACCTAATGCTGGGAACAATAATAGAGTCATCAGATTTATGTTACATATTATATTAGGTTTATATTAGGTTTAGGAAGGCTCCTATCTCAATAAATTAAAATGATAAAAAATGCAAGCAATCTCCAGCAGCCTCAATTGAACACATCTTAGCTAGTACTGCTGTAACACAAATACCATAAGTGGGTAGGTTTAAAGAACAGACATTTATTTTCTTACTGTTCTGGAGATTAAAAATCCAAATTCCTGGTGTTGGTTCTAGGGGAAGATTCTTGTCTTTTTCAGCTTCTGTAGACCCAGTGTTCCTGGGTTCTCTGGTGATCCTCACGTGGAGCTTTGCTTGCTTCTGTGTCTAATCTGCTCTTTTTGAAACTCAGAAGTGATTAGGTCTAGAGCACACCCTAGACTAACATAACCTCGTTAACGTAACAAAAAACCTATTTCCCAACGGTATTACATGCACAGGTATAGGGGATAGGATTCTGTGAAATGGGTGTAGTAGTGCCAAAACCTGTCTGACTTCAGGGGGAATAATGACCAGGATCAGCCTAAAGCTGATTGCTATTAGGTGGAGGTCAGACATACCTCTATTCTTCAGCCTTTTTACCAAATTTGACACCAGCCATCCCTTCCAGGGCACTCTCTACTTCTCTGCTGGGTTCGATAATTTGTTGTAACGGCCACACACAACTCACAGACCACAGAACACACAGAACTTACAGTTAAGTGATTTGTTAAGAGGTAACAGGATAGAACTCAGGATCAGGATCAACAGGCTACAATTCAGAATCGGAATCAGGAAGCATGTAGGCAAAGTCTGGAAGTCTCTCCTGAAGTGGAGAATACATCCCTTCCTTCTTCAGTGCTCCTCTTGGCCTTTCAAGCAAGCAGGCCCTTTTGTCTGCCATGCACGCCTCCTCTCAGCCATGCAGAACTCCTTCCAGCCTCCTCAGCCTCCTTTGGCCTCCCTGCCGTCAGCCTCTCCACTACTAACTGACCCAGCTCATAGCCAGTGTAACAGTTTTGTTCAGCTGTCTTAGCTGCATTCCTAGTAGAAGGTTTCTGTGTCACCACTGACTCTGTCAGAGGGCCCCTTCCAGGCCTGTCACTGCCTGCTCTGCCATAGGGCCTCTTTTAGGACTGTCACCACTGACTTTGCTGCAGGACCCCTTCTGGGCTTTTCATTATCGTCAGTGTTACAGCCTTTGACCTGTGTTACAGCTCTTTCAGAAGGTTCCTTTCCTCGTCTCTCTCTCTGATTCTTCTATCTTCTTTCTTTTCCTCCTTTCTGCTTCTTTCTTTCTCTTTCTGTCTGCAAACCTCTGTGGGGTTGGCTGCATATACAAGCAAACTCCTCATTAATTTCAAGGCATGGCATTCCCACCAGGGCCACTAACTGACCAAACCCCTCTCTGTAGGCCACCGATGCTTCATTTGCATAGTATGCTATAATCACTCCATTTGCATAAGTATATTGACCAATACCTGCAAGGTGCATAAAACAGACCAATCACAGGGCAGGCCGTAGCCCAGGGCCAGAGAAAAAGTATCAAACCACAAGTTGTTTACAGCTTACCCAGGAAACGTCAATCAACCTGAACAAAAGTAACAAACCCTCTGGGGTGGAAAACTAGGACAAAGGTAACCCCTCACGGCTTAGGGGCAAATCTTTCAAGCTGTTTTTCCAAAGAACCAAGGAAAAAAGCTTCATAAAAGAACTCGTTTTACCATAGATTCTAACACATATTTGGGGGGTGCTCAGTTCAATCCATAACAACATCATAAAATAAATATTAAGGAAGTCCTCTTATTAATATTAATACAAATATTATTGTTTAATATAAATTATGTAATACTTCATTGTTATATAAATTCTTAATTTATATTATAATTATATAATATAAATATTTTAAAAGCTTCTCTCAACTTTCTCAGCAGCCATATATTGGAAAAAATAAGTCATTTCAGGCCAGAGTGGTTGACTTCAGAGAGCAGGATGCAGAGCTCAGGGGTCTGCTGAGCCCACAGTGGAGTCTCTCCTTTATCGCCAGCTACACAGCACGAGTCACGTGGGACAGCTTCTTATCTTGTAACGTTGGCGAAAACCCAGGCCTCATGTATACCTCACTGCATTGCAGTTCCATTCACGTACTTTACTAGGAATTTTCAAAGATTGATAGAGTGCTGAGAAGCCATTGGGTCAAAAGTCCAGATGTACATAAATCAAGTCATAGCATCATTTAATTCAGAATGTTTCTCCCCGAGTCATTTTGGGGTCGGAGTATAGAGATTTATGGTAAGTCTTATGATCTGGAGAGTAAAAGAGATATTAAAGGTGTGATTTAGCTTCAGGAGTCACTGTGGTAGTTAGGTTTAAATCGACTGAAGCCTTGGGTTGCTACTGATTTATAATGTATTTTAAATAATCAGAAAGATATATCGTGGGTGCCTTGGGATGAAGAGCTGAATGTGGTTTTCAGCAGTCAAAACTAAATCCTGATTTGTGTAAGGAAAAAACACTTCCATCAATAAAAATACATGTCAGCAAGCTTCTTTATACATTAAAGCACTGCTCTCTGCTATGCATTGTTCTTTATCTAAGGATTTGTACACAGGGACGGCTTACCTGATAAGCAAGGCACACACAGGTTTACTTGGGCTTACTTGCTAATCTGTAGTGTACAGTTTCAGTTATGCCTGTTTCTCACAACATCAAAGATGAGGTGAATCTGCACTAGATATTAGTAAGCAGATGCAATTAAGCCTGTGGTACCTTTTTTTTTTTTTACCTTGCTTACTGTAAGCCTATGAGTACCTTGCTTACTGGTTAATCCGCCCTGTTTTGTACATAAATCTATTCTAGGATAAAAAACCAAGACCTCTGTCTTTGATAGTCAGGATTTTCCTGATCTTTTCACTCTACATTTGAGAACTGGAAATGAGTCTACATTTAAGATCTAGTTTTTATACTGAGGGACATGAAAAGCCATATCGGGGTCTAACGCCAGCTACCTGGGCTCGCTCTAATCTTCCCTGAGCCAAACCCTTTCTAAATCACGTCCCATGTTTTTTAAAAGCCTCAATCTTCCTTTTCCCTGTTCTTATCAAAAGCTATTCTTTAAAAATATATATTTTTACTAACATTTGCCAACAAATATCAATACCTTAATGGTTGAGCAAGCTTAATCTGTTAGCATAAGCCATAGTATGCAAATATCAACAGAAAATAAAGTTTTAGCCAAAGCAAGGATGATCTAATGGGAAATTAAAGAAAACTGAAAGTGATAAATGTCTCTTTTGTAAGATCACGTAAGTGGAGAAAAATTTAAAACAATGATTCAGAAAGATGATGGTTCATGTCCACTGCTCTGAACATTTTATAGACATTTTTGATGGAACAAAAAGTTTCCTTCCCAGTGCAACCTCTGATAACGTACTCTTCAACGTGAAGGAAAGACTGACCTCATATTTTTTTCCAATACTAAAGCCAATTTAATTTTACTTAATTAATGTGCTTGAGAAGTGTTGAATATACATTTTATCAAATGTTGCATGTGGATTTAGCTTTACTAAATTTTCTTTAATTACAATCATAATAAAAAAATAATAGAGAATACAAATTATTTTCCTGGCTATGTTAATCAGGGGGATGAATTTACAAATCATATTTGAGAGTGTTAGTTAGATTCTGAAGCTCTTTGTTGGTTCTTTTGTTAAGGACAAACTTCTTTAGAAAAGTGAGCAATCACAACCACGTTTATCTTGTTTGGTTGGAGAATGTATTACTTAAGCATAAAACTAGATACACCTGTATTAGCATCACAATGCCATCCTCTACCAAATATTTTACATTTGTTATTTAATCTAATGTGCAGAAAACTACCCAAGGATTCATAAAATTGGATTTTAAGCCTACAAGGTGCACTATTGATCCATGTAATCCATGCTACAACCATAAACTCCCTTTCTAATTATAATTAGCTACCAACTCTTTCCTTCACCTTGCTGGAAGTGAAGAGAATTTGAAGCACTCACTATGAAGATCAAAGACTACAGCCTTCACTATGGATTATGCCTCAACATAAAGAAAACAAAAATCCTCACAACTGGACCAATAAGCAACATCATGATAAATGGAGAAAAGATTGAAGTTGTCAAGAATTTTGTATTACTTTGATCCACAATCAACACCCTGGAAGCTTCAGTCAAGAAACCAAACAACGCCTTACATTGGACAAATCTGCTGCAAAAGACCTCTCTAAAGTATTAAAAAGCAAAGATGTCTCCTTGAAGACTAAGGTTCACCTGTCCCAAGCCTGTATTTTCAATTGCCTCATATGCATGCGAAAGCTGGACCAAAGAACTGATGCCTTTGAATTATGGTGTTTGTGAAGAATATTGAATATATCATGGACTGCCGAAAGAACCAACAAATCTGTCTTGGAATAAATACAACCAGAATGCTCCTTAGAAGCAAGGATGGCGAGACTGCATCCCACATACTTTGGACATGTTATCAGGAGGGATCAGTCCCTGGAGAAGGACATCATGCTTGGTAAATTAGAGGGTCAGCGAAAAAGAGGAAGACCCTCAACAAGATGGATTGACACAGTGGCTGCAACAATGGGCTCAAACATAGCAAGGATTGTGAGGATGGCACGGGGCTGTGCAGTGTTTCATTCTGTTCCACATAGGGTTGCTATGGTTGGAACCGCTTTGATGGCACCTAACAATAATAACGACAACCATCTATTTTTCTATAGATTGAAAGCTGTGTAGTTTTCACACTTCATCTAAATTATCTTCCTCATTTTGTGCTTTTGGCTTTTGCCGCCAGTCCTCCCTCCTACCTAATACACTGCTTAAAATATTACCTTTTTTATCATATTAATACACACACAACAAAACATATAATATCTCATCAATTTCTACATGTACACTTCCACGGCATTAATTATATTCTTCAAGGAATGTAACCATTCTTGTTGTCCTTTTTTAAATCATCCTACCATCATTAACATACATTCAATGCACTCCAAGCAAAAATCTTCACTTTCCTTCCCCCTCCTGCCCCTGGTACCTACTAATTACGTATGTTTTCTACATATTTGCTTATTTCATATAAATGATATCATACAATATTTGTCCTTTTGTATCTGACATTTCACTCAGTGTAGTGTCTTCTAGATTCCCCCACCATCGTGTCATGCATCAGGGCTTCATTCCTCTTCACTGCTGGGTAAATAGTCCATTGTATGTATGTGTACCACATTTTGTTTATCCATTCTTCAGTTGATGGACATTTCCATTGTTTTCACCTCTCGTCTATTGTGAACAGTGCTGCAATGAACATTGATGTGAAATAACGTCTTAATTTTTATTGCATATTTTATTTTTATTCAGTGAAATGTTTATTTAAAGAATAATAGATGGACTTGCTAAGAAAAATTATGACCATACAAAAGGGCACAAAGTGAAAATATAAAGACTTTTTACTCTATACACCTTCTTTACTCTCCAGAGAGAACTATTTTTAACATTTTTTGTTTTTGCTGTTGGTTCTGGTGGCGATCTCCAAAACACTGTCCAATAGAAATATAATGTAAGCTACATTTCATTTGTCTATTAGCCACATTTAAAAAAATAAAAAGAAACAGGTAAAAATAATTTGAATGATTTATTTAAACCAATGTATCCAAAAATATTATCATTTAGCATATAGTCAATATAAAAATATGAATGAGACATTTTAAATTCTTTTTTAGATACTAAGTGCATAGTTGGAATCAACTCGGTGGCAGTGGGTTTTTTTTTTTTTAAGTGCATGTTTTACACTTACAGCGCTTATCAGCTTGAACTAGCTACATTTCAAGTGCTCAATAGCCACATGTGGCTAGTGGCTGCCATATTGAATGGTATAGGTCTAAATAAAATGCTTACAAATCTAGTTTGTAATTTATCATTTTAAAACAGTATCAGTTAGCTTCCTGCCATGAAAATGAAGAATTTAACACTCTATACTAACCATCCCACCTTACAAATTTTGTTACGTTTATAGTTTGAGTTCTCCCATTGGTCCTCTTTATTTTTTTAAACTGCACCTAATTTTTATTTCTTGATATACCAATACTAGACGGTGTCCTTTGATTTCCAGTTATGCAAGATGTGTGAATTGATATTCCATCTCTTCTCTCCACTGCTCTCACTATGCCTCCCAGCTTTTGTCAGCTATATCATTACTTTTATATCGTCAAGGTTTACAACCTATACAGTCTCTTCTCTCACTATAATAAATTCAATTTTATTAATTTCTTAAGGTTTTAGGTTTCTAGAAATACAAAACCAGCAAATAGCATTTAGGATATTGTGACTTTGTAAATATTCATTGTAAAATCAGTGTGATGGAGCTCTTTGAAAATACGATCTCACGCTTTCAATCTGTGCTACTTGAAGAAGGAGATTTATTAAGGAGAAATAGAATCTCATTCCTCATATCGCATTGATTTCTCAGAATCATGCTTCGGTTTAGTTTCCTTCATTTGGGGATCATGGCTTTACTACCCAACTTTATATTTTTCTCAGATTCTCTTACTACCTTTCATTTACCTTATTAGCTGAGGAATAACCTTTATCATTTTATTTTTGTGCTTTTTAATCATACTGTTTAATACAGGAAAGTGACTATTTCTTAAAGGCTATTATCTCTGGTAGCCCATTAACTTCCTTTTCTAATTTGAATTTATGACATTTTATGTCTGCTGCAAGCTCTGATTCTGGGATTCAATTTCATTGTGCTATTGGTTAAATGCACAGTTTCTTAGATGCCTTGAGTTCCTCTTTCAATAAAGAAAAAGTTTTATTGGAGTATATCCCCTAATTTTTATTTTCAAACATATATCAAATAAGTAAACCTTCTGAGCTTTCCTTACATGTTTGGAAATGTTCTTATTTTCCTTCATGCTAGACTGGCACTTTTTAATTTTCTAAGAAATGCCAGATTTCTGATAGCCTTGCATGTTATAAACACACAACATTATTATATTCCTACCTATTGGAAATTACAATCCAAATGAATTGTTTACGCAGTTAGGGACTAAAATAAATCCTTGCCCTTCTCTCTGTTGGAGAATTCATGGTGAAGCAAGAGCCCATACTTTACCTCTAGCTGCTGTTTTATGCCAGTTGGGAAATCAAAAGTTTCATTATATAAGCCCTGCTGGTAGATACTTGGAGGCATTACAACACACTTCAGCATGTTTAGAAATGTTTTTTTCTTCCTGCCTACATTTTACAAAAAAACACAATTGCACAGTGGGTGCCTTTGGGACTTTTTAAATATCTTCTGTGAACAAAGAGGAATGCAGACATGTTGGCAAAGCTGATCATTTTTGTTGTAGATCTCACTCTTGCTTTGACCATTTTTGTTATCTTATATGCTGTTTTCTTAATAGCAGCAACAGCTATTTTCCTCGCAGCCCTTTTCTATATTTTCAGAGGAGAGATGGAAAAAGACAGTGACTTCAACAAGGGAATCTGGGTGCTGAATCCTAGCAATGCTACTGGGAAGCCATTTGCAGGCAACATAGGGGAAGTTGGCTCCAGAATGCTTCCTGTCCGTATGCCAGCTCTCAAAGAAAGGGCCTTCTTGCCCAAGGCAGGTGGATTTCTCTTCTAAAGAGTGAGGAGCTCCGTGATGTGGAAGAGACATACGAGAAGGCTTTGAGAGACTTGCCAGAATGCTGCAACCATCCAATCAGAAGGTATTTGTTCAAGGTGAGCACATAGAAGTTTTAATTCTCCCTTTTATGACTGAGATAATACAATCAACAGGTATACTTAAGGTTAAAAAAAAAAGAGAGAGAGGTGGAAAATAAGAACTTTTTATTACTGCCTCCCATTTTTGAAACTGGAGTTGGCAGCCTCTGTAGATATGATAAACACAGTCCTTGTTTTTTGTTTTTGTTTTGCCTGAAAGTCTCGTTTACTGAGTAATCTGGGAGTTCCATCTGTGTCATTTTTCTCTCCCAAGCATTGTTTAGACCCAGGGCAAAAAAGATTGAAGCCTCTGTTTCAACCTTCCCTAGCCATTTGACTAAAAGACTTGGTAGGAGAGAAAGTTTGTGAAAATGGATGTTTTGGTCATCTGAGAGTTTTTTTTTTTTTTTTTTCCTGAACTCCAAGTGGCAAAAGTAGTTAGTAGTTGTTCTTGCATGAATGGGGTATTCTCAAAATGTTCTTTGGAGCAGGAAAAAAAAAAAAAAAATGTTTGCACATGTGAAACATGCAGAAAGGAGATTTTTCTCTTTTTGATTTGGTGTCCAGTGGTATTGCGGATTTTAAGAACATTTCAGTGTGGTGTAATAAAGACATCCCAAAAAACTTAAACTAGACTCATTTGGAATTACCTGGTCCCTTGGTGTATTTCATTATTTTTGTTCAGAGGAAGCAAATGAATTCATTTTGCTTTGATTTTTGTCACATCAATTGCTACCATAAGTGCTCTGTATTTGAGCTTCTATGGCATAAATCTATACATTTTATAGTATGTACACCTATATGTATATTTAGGAAGAATATCTAGCTGATTTGCAGCAGGCTCTGGTAAATTGATTCCATTTTAGTAACTGTGATTACAGCGTCTTACAGCCAAGCCCTTGTCCTCATATTTCATCTCAAATACTTTGTGGATTTTTGATGTCTTGACTTTTAAAAGCATTTTTTTCCAATAAACTAAGAAGTCATTTTAGTCTATATGTAAAGTAACACTTGAGTCAACTTTTTACACAAAAGGCAGCAACTCAATAAAGAAAAATAATAAGTTTAGTCCCACAGATAATAAATATTTAAATTTTTGGAGAACATTGAATTAGCTTTTGTATAATGTTATCCATATTTCAGTCATGAAGTTTGTTGAAAGACAATAGCTGCTTTACAAGAGAAATTGATTTGTTTGCTAAATGCATTCAGATTAAAAGAAGTGATTTAAAATCATTCTTCTTTCCATAGTTTCCAACTATGGAAAAATGCAGAGGGGAGATCTACCTGGTGGGATGTGGGGTGTATAACTGAACCACACTTTGAATTAGCACTCCCTATTGCTGACTGTCTGCTAATTACAGACACATTATTTAATGAAATGGTTTTTCAAGTCTAAGAAAACACACTCGAGTATCACAGGAAGAAGTATACAGAGTATGTTTTTATTTGTCTTGCCATTAATTCACTCGGCAACATATCTAGAAGGCCCAGAGAGATGAGGATATAGCTTAAGTAAACTTTGTTTTTCAGGGAAGAGTCCAGAAGAACGAGCCTCGAAAGTGAGGCACTACCTGAAATCAGATATCCCAGGGAAGAAGTGAGGGGCAGGGTAAGGGAGAAAAATGTGTCAAAGAGGAGAAGGGGTATAGAATGTGAGCACTGGTTGTGATAAATCTGAGAGTGTCAAGGCAAACTTTGCTCATACAATTTTGCCTTAAGTAAGGCTTTTAGATACATAATGAACTTCCATACTCAACTGTGCTAACATTCAGGGGTAATGGGCCATGGTTGGGCCCTGTCTTATAACAGTACTACTGTTGTAACAGAAATGCCACAAATGGATGGCTTTAGAAGCCATCTTTACATCTATTCTCTCACAGTGTAGGAGGCTAGAAGTCCATATTCAGGGTGCCAACTCTAGGGGAAAGCTTTCTGTCTCTCTAGGCTCTGGGGGAAGGTCATTGTCATTAATATTCCCCTGGGTCTAGGAGTTTCTCAGCACAGGGACCTTCAGTCCAAAGGACACGCTCCCCTCCCAGCTCTGCTTTCTTGGTGGTAGGAAGTCCCTATCTCTCTGCTTGCTTCTCTCTCCTTTTATCTCTTGTAAGATAAAAGGTGATGCAGGCCACACCCCAGGGAAATTCACCTTACATCAGATCAGGGCTATAACCGTGAGTAAAGGTATTGCATCCCACCCTAATTCTTTTTAACATAACCTAATCTTGCCTCATTAACCAGAAGCAGAGACTAGGATTTACAACACAGGGAAATTACATCCGATAACACACCACTAGACAACCACACAATACTGGGAATCATGGCCTAGCCAAGTTGAGATACATTTTTGGGGGACACAATTCAATCCATAACAGGCCCCAACAAAGATTTCTTGTGTGGTCTTTGCCATTTGTCCCATGGTTTTCTTGGTTATATTTGAGATGTTTCTAATGTAAAGGATTAGGGTCAATGTAATAATTTGATAAGACAGGGAATGAATGATTTTTTAAGTTTTGAATATCTTTTGAGGCTTGCCTTCCACCTCCTGTCCTATACCTGCTGTCTGAGTACCTGCTGGCCCCACAGGGCATCTGGGTTTGCTTCAAGGCTTCGAACGGGTTCTTCCCAGTTCAGTCATGGCCAAGGAAGCAACACTGGAACAGACCTGAAGTTTTAAAATTTGGGTGAACCAGAACCATAACCAGAATGAGAAAAATTACAGGTTGAAGCCCTGCTAGAAACTTATTTTCCCTCTTATAGAAAACAAGGGCAGCGTATGTGTTGCACAGCAGCCAAATCTCTTGCCCGTGGGATTTTGCACTGTAACAAAAAGCTGTGCCCCTCTCAAAGATAGTGGCCAACCACACTGCTTTAGTATGTGTTGCTCTCCTCAGGCCTGGCAATAATCCAATCTCATGCATCAGGTTCTTTTTTTTGTGTGTGTGCTTTGAGTGAAAGTTTACAAATCAAGTCAGTCTCTCACACAAAATCTTATATACATCTTGCTACATATTCCCAATTTCTCTCCCCCTAATGAGACAGCCTGCTCCCTCCCTCAACTCTCTCTTTTCATGTCCATTTCACCAGCTTCTAACCCCCTCCACCCTCTCATCTCTCCTCCAGGGAGGAGATGCTAACATAGTCTCAAGTGTCCACCTGATCCAAGAGGCTCACTCCTCACCAGCATCCCTCTCCAACCTGTTGTCCAGTCCAATCCATGTCTGAAGAGTTGGCTTTGGGAACGGTTCCTGTCCTGGGCCAACAGAAGGTCTGGGGGCCATGACCACCGGGGTCCTTCTAGCCTCAGTCAGACCATTAAGTCTGGTCTTTTTGTGAGAATTTGGGGTCTGCATCCCACTGCTCTCCTGCTCCCTCTGGGGTTCTCTGTTGTGTTCCCTGTCAGGTCAGTCATTGGTTGTAGCCGGGCACTATCTAGCTGTTCTGGCCTCAGGCTGATGTAGTCTCTGGTTTATGTGGCCCTTTCTGTTTATTGGGCTTGTACTTACCTTGTGTCCTTGGTGTTCTTCATTCTTCTTTGATCCAGGTGGGTTGAGACCAATTGATGCATCTTAGATGGTCGCTTGCTGGCGTTTAAGACCCCAGACGCCTCTCTCCAAGGTGGGACTCATGCATCGGATTCTTGAAAGAGACTATGCCTTTTCCGAGTCTCCCATTCTGGGGTTTGACTCATAATTTTTCCCATTCTGGTTATGATTCCAGATCACCCAAACTGTAAAAATTTGATGCTCTTCTGGTTTTGCTTAATCAGCCATGGCTGCACCAGTTTGAACCAGTTTGAAGCCCTGGTTTGCTCATCTTGTCAGGCTCTTCCAACTTCACTTGATGTCCTTTTTGCACCTAAAGCTATGACTGCTCCTTAGCTTCTATGTGGCTTCCGGAAACTTAGAGTTAGCCCTACTAAATTCTAAATTCTTTTAGGCAAGAGTTAATTTCTAAGTTTTATTTTTTCTCAACTATTCAACTAGGGACCCTTTTGGCTCTATTTTACAGACTATGGTAGCACAGTCTTAAAAAACATTCAGAGCACCTTGGGGGTCATTGAGTACACCTCTCATCCAACTAAAAACATCTTCTACAGTATCCTTGAAAGATGGTTGTCCAGCTTCTGCTTAAGCATTTTTCACGAGAAGACAGTTTTTTACTTCATGAAGCAGCTGTTATCAAGAAGTTCTTTTAGATACTCAAGAGAAATCTAATTCCCCACAAATCCTATCTCTTTGCCCTCTTTTGCTCCGTTAAGCAGCCCAGAAAACAGCTGACTAAGTATAATGACGTAACTGGAATCACAAATTCTAAGATGAAAGGTGAACTCCCCTTGTTATGAATTTTCTACTTGCTGCTCAAAGCATTGAACAATGTTGCCTTTTTCAGTGCAAATCAGCCCCATTTCAGATCATAACTAGTCAGATAATTCTAGGTCACACTGTGTAGTTTAACAGAGAACTCTTAATTTGCCTTTTCTGACTTATTGTACACATTTGTTAAGCAGGAATTTTGAAATACATTTCTTCAAAGCTTCCTAAAGTCTGGGAGTGCCGCCAATTTGCATGGAAGAACAGCATTTTATTAGCACATTCATAACTATTAAAATGTAATTCTAATGCAGGGACAGAATTTCACAGCATATGGAAAAATTTAATTCAACCACAAATGACTCCCACAGATGTCCAGTGATTTCCCAGTGCATGTTGTTATTGGAAGGTAAGGTGAATTTCAACATTTGGGAAAATGGGCAGTCTTGTGGTCAATACAAGTTTTTGTGAACACGAAGCAGTAATACCTTGATTAGCGAGCTATGCTAACGTTGCGGGAATAACCAACTAACTGTCTTTGTCTATTCCATCTCATGGTGACTCATGTGTCAGAGCAGAATTCTGCTCCGCGAGCTTTGAAAATGGCTGGTAGTAGGTTGCCAGGCCTTTCTTCAGAGGTGTCTCTGGGTGGCCAAGGAACCTTTTGGTTAGCAGCCGGGCGTGTTAACCCTTTGTAACCACCGAGGGGCTCTTCAGGGAATGAAGTCCCTTTTATCAAAGGAAGCCAGGAACAGAGATCAGGCAAGGGTCCAGTCATCCTGTTGCTGGCGGCAGTGAGATGAGCTAAAGAGGACCTGGGGCTGGCTGAGGGCAAGTTCCCATGGCCAGGGTCCCGTGGTGTGTTACTAGGTTTCGGGGGCTGGGGGGTGGGTGTTGTGGATTGAATTGTGTCTGCCAAAAATACGTGTTGGAATCCTAACCCTATACCTGTGGATGTAATCCCATTTGGGAATAGGATGTTCTTTGTTATTCTAACGAGGCTGCATCAGTATAGACTGTGTCTTAAACCTAATCATTTTTGAGACATAAAAAGAGAGATTAGGTAAAGAGACCATCAAGCACAAAAGGAGATGGCTGGGAAGATAGATGCCACGTGGAGCTCACCAGGGAGCCAAGGAGTCAAGGAATGCCAGGGCTACAGAAACTGAAAGAGATCTCCCAGAGACGAGATAGAGAGCCTTCCCCTAGAGCTGGTGCCCTGAATGCGTACTTCTAGCCTCCTAAACTGTGAGAAAATACATTTCCGTTCTTTAAATCCACCGCACTTGTGGTATTTTTGTAACAACAGCACAAGAAAACCAAAATAGGGGGTTAGAATGTTGAAAGTCAAAAATTTCTAGCTTTGTGGATGGCTTAGGAAGGGCTCAAGCTCTCAGAAGCCAGAAGGCAAGGACAGAACTCATGTCCTGGGAAGCCTAGCTATTGCCTTCTTTTTGGTTTCTGCCTCTAGCAACATTTTTGACAATATAATATAAGCTTTTGGATCTGGAAGTCCAACTAGGATCTTCAAAACACCACTTACTGGCAGCTTATTTGTGGCCAAGTCACTGCCTCCCTAAGCCTCCGTTTGCCCAACTGAAAGGACAGGGGGAGGGAACTTGATGATTCCTAAGGCTTCGTCAGCTCTAAAATGCTGTAACTTTATAGATATAAATGAGTTAAAAATATGAAATTTACTTGAAACCCAGTCAGCCAAGATGGCAATTTATATAAAGATTCTCACAGCATCTCTCAAAATCCTCTGCTAATACCTGAGGGAAGGATACGGTGTGGGAGACCCCAAGGGACAAAGTGACAGTTTCCAGGAGCATTTACAAAATTGAGGGGGAAACTCGTGGAATAAATTTTCTTGGAGATCCAAAACTTATCCCGCGGCCGCATAGCACTACCTGCTCACTGTTAGAGTGCGATATCATATGCACAACTGCATCTGATAGGCAGTGATTACCCAGTTCAAAAAGGATGTCCAGACTTCTAAAATCTGTGCATTTGTGTTCTATGGCCACCTGAGGCATCTCTTTTATAGTCAATATTGATTACTCAGATTACTTTTCCTTCAGGATCTAAATTTGCTCATCTATATAACGGATACATGGTGCAGACAATAGCAAGAGCCTCTCCCGGGCTAACATTTTATTATTTTAAAGGGTTTATTGATTAATTTTGCTGATCGCTGTATTTAGGCAGTTTGACAAAACAAAGATACATAGTACACAGACTGACTTAGAAAAGATTTCCATTATGGTTCAGTGTGAAAGGATCCGTGAGGCAGGCACAAGTTAGGGACCTCAGGCCAAGCAATCGACTAGTTAAACAAATAATACTGTTTCAACAATCAAAGTTTCAATAAAACCGCAGAGTTTGCCAAGAGTAATTTGATTCATTTTTAATATTCTGTGTTTTCAATGAATGAATTAATCCAGGTTAACCAATTGAACTGCATTGTAAATCACCTTTATGCCTTAGAGACAGGCTTTGGTAAAAGTAAATGAATTGCAAATCTGGCAATATTTTATTTAGTTTTTGAATCAACATAGAGAATAATGTACAAGTGAAGGTTGGCTTTTATCTATTCATTTTTGCCTGACTATAAAAATTAGGCTGCAGAGAACCACCCTTTCCCTAGAATATTTTGTGTAAGTAAATTATTCAGATTATCTGGCCTTTTAAAAGTTGCATAGACCATATACACCCTACCTTAATGCTGATGACACAGTAAAATCACTGAGGAAACTTTTAGAAATTAACTGTATTTTGGTCTGGAGTGAGGCCCTAAAAAAAAAAAAAAAAGTGAGGCCCTAGCATGGTGATTTTTCAAAATATTCACAAAAATCCAAAGACAGTGTCCTATGCTCTCCACCACCTGAGTTACCTCTATTAACTCGTGATCGTTTGTGCATGGCACTACAAGCTGTGGGTCAAGGAATGACACAGCCCTATTGTTAGTTAGCTTTTTATAATGAATAATTCACTATTGGTAAGCCCCAACATGGCCATCCAGGCCTACAAATAAGTGCTGTAGGTTCTTAGGTAAAATGAAATCAATTCAGAACACGACTGAAAAGCTTAGGTTTAAGGGAGAGGTGATAGCATAGTTGTTAGATTTGCTTTTAGTCTTGAACAAGAGGAATTCACTTGGTGTTCAGATGCGGTTAACTCTTGGGAGGGCCAATCAAATACTACTTAAGAAAACCTGAGGACTGAACTGAAGGCCTCACCTGAAGGCTCCCATCCAGAAAGACCAAAATGAAGACAATCAAAAATAATTGCAGAGTATTTGCCCTGTGATCGTTTCTATGCAAGACTCCCCAAATTGGTGACAACCGTATTTCCAGAGGTTTGGGTACATTATTTCCTTTGGGTAATTAAGCCATCATGCTCCAAATTTCCAACCTGGAGTACTTCACATAGCCCCAATCATTCCTCATAGTTTTTGCATCCACAAATCCCAGCACCAAATTGAAATCTTGCTTTTCTTTTTCTGTGAAAGCTAAAGAGATAGAACACATCTGTAACTCCTTCCCCTATACCCTGAACATTGCTTCCAAAATAATCTTAGTAAAATACAACATGAGTACTTGTGTTTATGCTCAAAGATCTCCTGTAGCTCACATGAAAGAGAATTGTGTGAGCATCTTGATGTATTCTTAGCCTTCTACACACTATCTTTCCAACCTTATCACTAATGATTCTGTCGTGGGTTGCCTGAGATTCAGTTATCTAGTCTGGACATGGCTGGGCTGGGCTCCAAGCTGTAGGTTGGGTCCATGTCTGGCCCGCATGTTCCTCATCCTTCTTGGACTGGCAGCTATTTGAGGCATGATCTTCTCATGGTACAAGAGGGACAGGCGAACACTTGTATTAACATTTAAGGCCCAGGCTTGGAGTTGGCACGCTGTCATTTTGGGCCCTCCTCCATTGGTCAAAGAAAGTCACACGGTGAGACCAACATCAGTGGACAAAGAACTACACTTCTACCATGTTGATCAGAGTGTGGGGGTGGATATTTGCTAAACGATAATTTAATATATCCACAATACATAATTGTTATTGTTCTTTGGTGCCATTGAGTGAATTTCGACTCATAGCGACCACATGTGACAGAGGAGAACCGCCCCACAGGGCTCTTGAGGCTATAATCTTTGTGAGGGCAGATCACCAGGACTTCTCTCGCACAGAGCCGGAGCCGCTGGGTGAGTTCAAACCACCAGCCTTTCAGTTAGCAGCCCAGTGCTCCACCTTTCAAGAATAAAATTTTCCATAGTCAATAAAATTACCAATATTATTATATGGTGCTTATTTGCTGTAAAAAAAAAAAAATGCAGGCTTAACATTCCCAAGGTGAAGCTTAATATAGGATTTGAATCCACATGTTTACTTTTTAAAAAATTTTTCTTGTGTTTTAAGTGAAAAGTTTACAATTCACCAGTTTCTCATACAAAAATGTATGCCCACATTGTTATGTGACCCTAGTCTCTCCCTACAATGTGACAGCACTGTCCTTCTCTCCACCCTGTATTTCCGTGTCCATTCAAGGAGCTCCTGTCCCCCTCTGCCTTCTCATCTCACCTCCAGACAGGAGCTGCCCACATAGTCTCATGTGTCTACATGAGCTAGGAAGCACACTCCTCACCAGTATCATTTCATGTCTTATAGTCCACTCTAATCTTTGTCTGAAGAGTTGGCTTCAGGAATGGTTTTAGTTTTGGGCTAACAGAGAGTCCAGGGACCATGACCTCTGGGGTCCCTCCAGTCTCTCTCAATCAGGTCTTTTTACTAGAATTTGAGGTCTGCATCCCCCTTTTCTCCTGCTCCGTCAGGGATTCTTTGTTGTGTTCCCTGTCAGGGCAGTCATTGGTGGTAGCTGGGCACCATCTAGTTCTTCTGGTCTCAGGTTGAAGGAGTCCCTGGTCACATGGTTTACTTTTTGAGATTTTCCATGAACCTAATTACATAGAGCTTGGAGTCCATTTTCTGAGAAGAAGTGTTTAGAAATTAAGTCTGCCTTTGCTGTATCGAGCAGTCTGTGACCCTTTTTCAAGGCTGGAAATTGTTCTATCATGTGTCCTTCAAATCTCTTTCTCTACCTCTGTCAAACCTGATTGTGGCTCAGCTCTCCAAAAGTATATACAGATGAGGCCAAATGTCAGTGCCTGCTTGATAGCAAGAACAGGGGTTGGGGGACAGGGAACATGCTTATCTACCACAGACTGATTCAGTGAACTTGGACAAGCCATGTAAACTCACCAGCCCTTAGTTAGTTTAGCAAAACTTGCCAGAACTAATAGGTTGCTCTGTAGATTCAGTGAGATAACACACAGAAACGCATTTCAAAATACCAACCAGAAAATAGAGTCATTAACAGTTTGACTAGATTAGAGTCTTCGTAGGGTTTAGTTCTCATTCACTGCATTTATTTGCTTAATTTAATTTGTCTTTAGCCAGTAGTCAGGTATCATTAAGAGCAAAGCAAGATTCGGCATTTATGGATAAAAGGCTAATAGCATTGCTGTATTAATTGCTCTCAGAAACCACTGACTAAAATAGATCATAGTAAAAATGATCAATTATCTCATTATTTAAACCTGATTTTCATAATTTCAGAACCACAATTGTTTCCAAATTTCCATTTAGGAATTAAGAGGTATTGACCACAAGGAGATTTTTTTTTTTTTTTGAAGCAGGTGATTTTTCCCTCATTTTTATTATAATTATCTCAATAAATATCTCAAGGCTTACTAAGATTCAATTGGATAGCTTCATTGAAGTCTTTACAAACTGCCAGAATTTTCCACCTCACTTTATATGGGAATGGTTTACTGAATAAGAGAAAAACAGTACATTCATTCTGGATATATGCATATACGTATCTTTCATCTCAAGTTTTGATCCACAATTTTACTTAATAACATCTCTATAGAACACTATGATTCCATGTCATTGTGCGTTTTCACAAATCCAAAGGAACAAATCACAGATTTCTTTTAAAATGAGATTTATGTTTCTGGCATAAAAAAATGAGATTTATGTTTCTGGCATAGACCTTCCAAATTTAGAGTATAGGTTTGGAAAGGCTTTTATGCCCAAGGCTTATGTTCTTTACAGCTAGGTTTATTTTCTGGAGAGTGGTTATAGTATGATAGAGAGAAATTATATAAACATAACTTTTTATACTTTGTATGCTCACAAATTTACAGCCTTTAATTGTTCAAAGAAAAAGAACTACTCTTAAATATGGACACTACTATAATAAACCTATCAGAAGCTGTATAAAATCCATCTTTCTTGAATGATAGTAGTGTTTCTTAAATACTACAAATAGGAATAAATATAAATTTTCTCCAAATCACTTTTTGGTTTGCAAAGCATAGACTTTTGCAAAGTTCATAAGTTGCTATTTAAACATTTTTAATAGTCCCAGAATCAAAATGATCTCAAAGCTTCAAGTGAAAAGGCTGACTTCAGAGCATAGGCAACACATCACCCAAACTGAATCAACCCAAAATGAATTGCTATGTAACAAACCCCATAGAAAGCCATCCTTGAGTCCTGATACCCATGGGACAGCTAAAGCTGGGATTTTCTTTTCTTTTTCCCATGTTAATTTGCCCAGTTCAAATTCTTATACCAAAATAAATTTCTGATGCAGAAAACACTTGAACACACACATATATGCACACACGGAACCATAAAAGTACTAGTAGAAAATAGAAAGTATGAATAGACTAAATGTTCAGGGCTACCTGTCTCTCACCTGCGGGGAGAGTAGTCTGCTGGCTTATTGGTCCCTCCTTGGGAATAGCTTTGGCTAAAAAAGCTGCCTCGCTGTCTTAGGCTGAGTTCTCTAGAGAAGCAAAACCAGTGAACCATCTATATATATATACATAGAGAGAGAGAGAGAGATTTCCTATATCAAGGAAAATGCTCAAGTAGCTCTAGAGGCTAGAAAATCCCAAATCTGTGGGTTGGGGTAGAGGCTTCTACTTACTCACATAGCTGCAGGGGCTGGTGAAACCCAGATCCATACTGCGAAGGCTGACGAATCCCAAGATTGGCCAGCAATCTGCTAGCTCATGTCCCAAGAACCACAGGTCAGATGAACAGGAGCCAGCTGTAGGATCCAGAGCCAGCAAAAACCCACGAGCCTAGCCAGAAAGTTCACCTATATTGGACACAGGCTACATCCTCAAGGAAACTCCCCTTCAGCTGATTGGCTGCTCACAGCAGATCTCATCATGGAGGTGATCACATTATATCAAATCTCATCACGTAGGTGATCCTTATTATTTAGAAATCCCTGTTGGCAAACATTTTGTTGGCTTCAGCATTTTATTATTAAAAACAGTTCTGTAATGAGCATCCTTGCCCTTGGTGAATGCTTTTGAGTGCATCCCAACTTACAATCTGTGGCTATGTCAGTGACTGTCTTGGTTACCTCAAGCTGCCATGACAGAGATATCACAAGTGGATGACTTCTAAGAGCAGAGATTTGTGGATACTTGTTTTTATACTCAAAGATCTTCTGTAGCTCCCACTCACATGAAAGAGAAGTATGTGAGAACCTTAATGTATTCTTAGCCTTCTTCACTCTATCTTTCCAACCTTATCACTAACAATTCTGCTGTTTGTCAACAAGGATTGCTAAATAGTTGGTAGTTGTATCCTTGTTAAATATATAAATATATACAGGCATTAGACCAAAATATGTCTCTAAGATATATTATTAAGTAAAAAACATCAAGGTATGGAACTGTATATAGGACCATGTCAGTGCTTCTCTGTCCTTCCATGTCCCCACCAGTCACACACAAGAATGATTTTCCCTTTTAGAGCTCTGGACTACTTATGCCATTCATTATCCAATACAGTGGGGAAAAAGTCTATCTTAAAAAAAAATTAGTTTTAAAAATTATAAATGTGGCTGAGCATCATTTCATTATACCTCTTGGATGTTTGTAATTTGGGCAGATATTAAATATTTTTTTTTATTCTTAAAGGGATACAGTTAGTACGTGAACATTTAAGTGGTTCTAAAGTTCTACAGCCTAAAAAGTTTCCCCCATGAATCAGGAGTACATACATGACCAGAGCATAGAAAATGTACCACAGTAATTAAAGATTCTTTAAACCTATAAATTCACTTGTTTTAGCAGAAGCAAAAATATCTTTACTAGAAATTACTACTTCAAAATGTATTTATACGTTCTAAAATCTAAGTGCCGCAGGTTGTCCGTTGTCTTAACAGTGTTCCATGTAGCTGTATCCAGCAGTCTGTGACCAGAGCAGTCATTGGTGGTAGCTGGGTACCATCTAGTTCTTCCGGTCTCAGGTTGAAGGGGTCTCTGGTCACATGGTTTACTTTTTGAGATTGTCCATGAACCTAATTAAATAGAGCTCGGAGCCCATTTAGCAGATATTAATACGATTAGGGCTAAAGGTCAGTCTGAAAACTTGCAGACCCATAGTTCTAGAAAAAGTAAGATCAGGGCTTCTCCAGCTTTAATATGCTCATGAAGCATCTTGTTAAAATGCAGATTCTGAAGCAGTAATTCTGGATTGGGGCCCGGGAGTCTGCATTTCTGAAAGCCCATAGGTGCCGTTAATGCTGCTGGTCCAAAGGCCACACTTTCAGTAGCAAGGCTTTTAGACCTCAGCTGGCTTAGCTCCTCATTTTACAGACACAAAAATGAATGTGGGCTAGAGAGATAAAATAACCCTTAGCAAAGTTTCATAAATAAACTAAGAAGAAACCCTATAGCTTTATAAATTAAATTACAAATTAAAATGTTGAAATACACATTAATAAATTAAAAAATCTTCCATTTAAGTATGACCATTATAAGTGAAAAAGTGTTTAAACAATGGACTTAATAAGCTCTATCACTTCAGAAATCAAGTAGGTCCTGATAGCTGCTTTTTTAAATTTTAAAAAACCTACAGAATTTGCTTGCATGTTTCAAGCTGACAAACATCTTATTTGTGAGACACAAATAATAAGTGAACAGACTGTTGTGAGCAATATAACGCCTTTAGCTCTTAGAAAATAAAATATAGTTAATTAGGAATGGCATGAAATATGCAATCATTTTTAACATTTTGTTCTTTCTAGGTTAATCAAACGGCCATATACACAAGTAATGACGAAATTCTCATAAAGAAGCAGAAATACCCAGGGGCCATACAGAATCAGAATGTTTCCAAATGCACGAATCAGGACATCACAACCTCAGAAAAAAAATGGATCCCTTAACTCTAGAAGCTCCATGATGGAGACATAAACATGCTATTAAACGACATAGTATTAAATCTCGTTGAAACGCCTTTGGACCTTGAAATATCCAGAGCCACCAGAAATGTTCTCAAGAAAGAAGTTGTAAAATATTTTTTAAAAATTCCTTGGCCAACTAAACACAAGCCTTTTTACTAGCTGTGATGAAGATGAGGACTTTGGTTTCCTGGTCCCTCGGCATGGTCCAAGTTGAGCAGCTTCTCCCAAACATTTGAAAAATGGTTTGAAGTCTGTGTTTCCTTCAAGTCTTCCCAAGATGTGATTTTTCTGTCAAACATAACACTTTGTCAATACTTTGCTTGTGACACATTGCATTCTGAATTGTATTTGCTTTGGTTGTTTGTGAAGTTTTTCTGGTTTATCCCAGTTAGATTGTATTACTCTTGAATTTTAGAAACTTCATTTTATATTCCCCATGGTACCCATCTGTTGTTACTGTTGTTAGCTGCCATTGAATCGGGCCCTGATTTATGGGGACCCCATGCACAACAGAATGAAACACTGCTACCATTATGATCCGCAGGGTTTTCATTGTCTGATATTTGGAAGTAGATCACCGGGCCTTTCTTTCTAGCCCATCTCAGTGTGGAAGCTCCACTGACACCTGTTCAGCACCATAGCAACACTCAAGCCTCCATGGACAGACAGGTGGTGGTTGCATATGAAGTACAATGGCCAGTAGTCAAACCTGGTATTCCACATGGAAGGTGAGGATTCTACCACTGAACCACGTAGAATACTATGAGTCTAATGCAAATCTGTCTGCTCTAGGAATAATGGTGAACATACACCCATCCCTTGTGGACAACAGTCAGAGAAAGGGGCAGTAGACTGGCTACCTCTCCTCTAGGTCATAGAAAGAAAGAACACGGTAAAGCTGACTGCAGAGTGGAAGAAGCCCAGGGCATCTGCTGAGGACCAAACTTTACCTTCTCTGAGCTTGCAAGACAGATCAGCCCCTGGAAGATTTTCTTTCTCTTCGTTCACGTTTTTGGTGTCTGGCTGCTACTTGTTTTAACTTGCCACCTCTGACAAAGCAGTGACACCTGCCAGCCAGTTTTCTTTGCAAATAAATTAAGTTACTTTTATTGCTTTAGGTGTTCTGAGTTTGGTGCATTTTTGGGAAAGCCCTCAGCTTTTTCTGCTCACAACCTCTCTTAGTTTGAGTTCCTCCAAAGCCAACACTGAGAAAAGGACTTGGGTAAAAGTTCGTTATTTGGGAAGAGATCCAGTTAATGGTGCAAGGGAGAGGGGGAAGTCAGGGAAGGAAAGGAAGGCAGCCAATAAGACGTGTGTTCATGAGAAAGTTGCTGCTGTCTTAATCTTTCTGGGAACTCTCTGAGGCAGTGAGACCCAAGGAGTGTCAGGGAAGCTGTGGTGTTTATGCACTGGCTCCAGTTCCCCACTGGTTGAAGGTTGTTGCTGGGGATATTAAATCCATGGCATTTCCAGGCTGCACAGGCAAGAAAGTCCTCTGGCAGAGAAGCAGAGAGTGTGGGTGGTTGAGGTGGGAAGTAATTTGTATGTCCTACAGCTGTGGTGAACATAGAGCATGCCTGAGGGGACTTGGAGTCCCTGGGTGTTGCAAATGGTTAACAGGCTTTTCTGCTACCTGAAAGAGTGGTGGGTCGAGTCCACCAGAGGCACAAGAACATAGAGCATGCCTGAGGGGACTTGGAGTCCCTGGGTGTTGCAAATGGTTAACAGGCTTTTCTGCTACCTGAAAGAGTGGTGGGTCGAGTCCACCAGAGGCGCAAGAAAGGCCTAGCAACCTACTTGTGAAAAATCAACCATTGAAAACACTATGGAACACAGTTCTACTCTGACACACATAGGGTGGCCATGAATTAGAATCATCTCGACAGCAACTGGCTTGGGCTTTTTTGTTGTTGTTGTTGTTGCCTGTTGTTTTTTTGAGGGGGCATAAATTCAGACATCAACAGCTTCTGCTATATACACTGACATTATTTTGCAAAGGGCAAAAATCTTCAAACATGGAGAAAAACAACAGCAGTGGCCTCTGTCTGGCATCTAGGTGAAAAGGAGAGCAGCCAATTAACAAGCGAAGAGTTAGAGGCAATTAAAATTAGCTTTGAAGCTGAGATTATTTATTAAATTTTGCAGACATAAACTTCAACCTGGCATTAGATCCCTTTGATGAAAATCCCCTTTGCAGCTACTGAAGAACAAATTGGGAAAGAAACCAAAATGTTTATTGCTCTGGCCTATAAACCAAGGACCTCTTGGAACTATGTTATGTAACAGGATGAACACGTGGAAACCACTGGGAATTTTTTCATTTTCTTGCGCCCATTGTTGTTTTGGACCATAACCAAAGTGAGGTCACTCAAAGATGAAAAGGGGCTTTGCCTCTTTTCTTCTCCACCCCGTGCTTTCTGATGGAAAAGTCAATGACAAGATAAGGAAATTTGAATGCAGTGGATTTCACCAGGGATACAAGACTAAACTGAGCATACATGAGAGAATAGAAGGAAAATATCCTTAACTGTATCACAGATTTAAAATTTTGCCCCAATTCTTTGTTCTCTTTTAATAAAATTATAAATACTTATGTCTACCATGGCCGTAAGTGAGCTGCGTGAACTGCCCCACCCCTTGATTCTAGTTTGGCCATGTGACTTTGCTTGAACAAGGTGTTAGCTGATATGACATAAACCTGCATGTTGGACTTGTGCTCTTCACAACAGAGAAGTCTGAAATTATAACCTTTCTACAAAACACAAAACGATTTAGTTATTTTTAGGGGAAAAATATTTAAATATTGGCATCATAAGAAAATTAGAAAATGATGAGTTTTTAAAAAATATTTGTCAAAATATAATTAAACCAGTCCAATAACCTAGCCTCAATCTTGTGAAAAGACCCATAATAATTCTACAAATTTTATTTCTAATTAAATATACCATCACCCACTGACAAGCCATCAAATGAATTCCAACTCACAGAGACCCCATAGCATTCCCAAGGCTGTAAATTATTACCGAAGCAGACTGCAACGTATTTCTCCCATAGAGTGGCTGATCTGACATGCCATACCAGTTACTAACTCATATTTCAACTGTCTTCTAACTTAATTTATATAGTTGATGACATAGACCAAATACTCTGGCCTTACATGCCAATAAATAAGAATCTAATTGCTTCTGGTAGCTATTGTAGTTCATTACTGGATTTTAATGACAAAATTTATAAAAATGCATGAAGTAATTCAATACCATTAGTAATCAATAGGATTACTGTTATTTACCAAGGATTTTGCAGAAGGCCTTAGACTATATAAAAAAAAAAAAGAAGGACTAAATTTACAACCCCTTTGAACAGTTGCAATTTAAAGATAAAATTTTATTTAATACCAACGAAGAATAGAAAAAAAAAAAGGATAGAAGCACGTGTAAGGTTCATGTTTGTATCATAGTTTGGGTCAGTAAAAACTACACAAACATTTTTGTCACTTCTCAATTCGTATAAGCTTTGTTTTAAGCCATAGGATAATTAATATCATTTCCACCCATTTTTCCTTTGTGTTTCACAACTTCTGATAAATTTAATTGCCAAACAGCTAAGGGCAAAGAAGGTAAAGTTCAAGTTACGTAAGCTTTGCAGTGTTGTCAAGGCCTCTGGTGAAAGAGGGGAAAGATTGCATCTCTTTGCTAATCTGTGGGATTTCTAAAATTTCACCCATGTCTGCCCCCTTATCACATGAAGCTTCTATTGAAGTAGCTAGGCCATGAAAAAGTTTGAAATCAAATGTGATTACCTATTGCTAAGGTAGATAATTTTCAGTTCCAGTTCCAGTTGCCATTGAATCAGCCGTACCTACCGGTGGCCCCGCATGTGTCGGAGTAGAACTGTGCTCCACAGGTTTTTCAGTGGCTGATTTTTTCAGAAGTAGGTTGCTAGGCCTTTCTTCCGAGGTGCCTGTGGGTAGATTCAGACCTCCAACCTTTCATTCACCACCCAAGGAATCCTGCTCATAAAACCAAAGAGAGTTTTTATGAAATTCAGATTATACTCTTTCAGGGAAAAAGTTTCCTTGAAACCAAGTTAGGAGGGGCGTCAGACTGATTTGCTTATCTCCAAGGTCTCAACAGGAAACCCTGGTGGTGTAGTGGTTAAGTGCTACAGCTGCCAGCCAAAAGGTCAGCAGTTCAAATCTGCCAGGAGCTCCTTGGAAACTCTATGGGGCAGTTCTACTCTGTCCTACAGGGTCACTGTGAGTCGGAATCAGCTCGACAGCAGTGGGTTTGGTTTTTGGGTTTTTTAAGGTCTCAACCAATCAACAACTCTTTATCTAAGTTCTACTCAAAATATTTTGCACCAATAGCTGTGAAATAATCTGAGCATAGTGTCCATTTCACTAACCTATTCTTGTCAGTCTTCTAGATGTGTTTTCCTCCAAAATCTTAGAGATTCTCAAATATCTTTACGACCCTTCTCCAGAGTTAGATGCTTGACCCCAAACGTGCCTCCAAAATGAGGAAGTTTATTGTTGTAAAAATCCACTCATGGCCTCTAATAGAGTTAGAACTCTTCATCTAGAGAAACGTTACCCAAGAATCAACCACGTTTGTCCACCATAACCAAGATAGAGATCGTTCCAATATTATGTCTACTTTCTTTGTTCCATGTAAGAGAAGTTAATGCAATTCTGATTTTACAAACCGAGACCCAGGTAACCTGAGTGATTTACTCATCTTTGCCAGAACTAGTAGTTCAACAAACCAAACTCAAATGTGATGAGGTTTTCCCTACAATGTGAAACAGTAATTTAGAAAATGTTGCCCAGATTCTGTTAAAATAACCTAAGAAGTAGACGTGGTAAGGATGAATAAAATTACAAATAAAATTACTTTCAAGTATCTTCAAGGAATTATTTCTTAAATCATATACTATCAGCCACCACTATGATCATCAAAAATTATTAAGAACCTGTCACTGATCGAATTATGTTCCCCCAAAAATGTGTTCATCAATTTGGCAGGGCCATGATTCCTGGTATTGTGTGATTTTCCTACATGTTGTAAATCCTGCCTCTGTGATGTTAATGAGGGAGGATGGGCAGCAGCTGTTAGTGAGGGAGGACTTAACCTACAAGATTGCATTGTGTCTTGAGGCAATCTCTTGAGACATAAAAGAAGCAAGCAAAGAGACAGAGGACCTCATAATACCAAGAAAGCAGTGCCAGGAGCAGAGCACATCATTTGGACCCAGGGCCCCTACGCAGAGAAGCTCCTAGTCTAGAGGAAGGTTGATGAGAAGGCCGTCAGATAGAGAAAGCCTTCCCCTGGAGCTGATGCCCTGAATTTGGACTTTTAGCCTACTTTATTGTGTGGAAATATTAAAGCCATCCACTTGTGGTATTTCCATTACAGCAGCACTAGATGACTACGGCAGTACCTAAAAGGCTTTGATGTTCTTATCTAGGTTTAAGGGTACACTCTTAATTTCATAAAAGCACTTATTAATTTTATAAGCAGGTAATTTAATAGTAGCTTAGCAATAGATAATCATGTTTGTTTTCAAATTTTCAGGAAATTGTAATATTCTTTACCTTTAATTAAAGAAAATCTCTCTTTATAGTACATTAAAATAGTTTCTTAGTTGTATGGGAAAGTAGAAGCCCCAAACTATGGCCTCTAAAGATCAAGAGTGAATTTTTACCATGATCCTTACCAAAAATCACATATAAACACCATTTTCTTTATCATGCATATATCCAAAGATATTTCCACAAATTATCTCCCTTACGTCCTCACACCACATCTAGTATATTTGTAGAGACGATGCTATTATTTTTTATAAGTAATAGTGTAATAACTTTTTTATTGTGCTTTAGGTGAAAGTTTACAAAGCAGATTAGTTTCTCATTAAACAATTAATATACATGTTGTTTTGTGACATTGGTTGCCAGCCGCTTGACTTGTCGACACTTTCCCCTTCTCAATCTTGAGTTCTCCATTTCCATTCGTCCAGCTTTCCTGTCCCCTCCTGCCTTCTTGTACTTGCCCGTGGGCTGGTGTCCCCATTTAGTCTTGTATACATGGTTTAACTTGTTATTGTTTGTTTTATAGGCCTATTTAATCTTTGGATGAAGGGTGAACCTAAGCAGTAACTTTAGGACTGAGTTAAAAAGGTGTCTGGAGGCCCTACTCTTGGGGTTTCTCCAGTCTCCGTCAGACCAGTAAGTCTGGTGTGTGTGTGTGTGTGTGTGAGTTTTAATTTTGTTCTACATTTTTCTCCAGCTCTGTCCAGTACCCTCTATTGTGCTCCCTGTCAGAGCAGTCTGTGGTGGTAGCTGGGCACCATCTAGTTTGTGCTGGACTCAGTCTGTGGAGGCTGCAGTAGTTGTGGTCCATTAGTCCTTTGGACTAATTTTACTTCGTGTTTCTTGTTTTCTTCATTCTCCCTTGCTCCAGATGAAGTAGGACCAGTAGATGTATCTTAGATGGCCGTTCACAAACTTTTAAGACCCCAGACACTACTCACCCAAGTAGCACAGAGAACATTTTCTTTATAAACTATGTTATGCCAGTTGAGCTAGATGTCCCTCAAGACCATGATCCAGAGCCCTCAGACCAGTAACTTGGTCCCTCAGGGAGTTACGATGTATCTCTGAAGCTTCTATGACTTTGCTTTGTCAATTTGTTCTGACTTCCCCAGTATTGTATACTGTCTTATCTTACACCAAAGTTAGCATTTATCTATTGTCTAGTTAATGTTTTTCACTCTCCACCCCTCCCCGCTGTCATAACCATTAAAGATTGTTTCTTTGTGTGTAAATCTTTTCATGAGTTTTTATAATAGTGATCTCATATACTATTTGTCCTTTTGTGATTGACTTATTTCACTTAGCATAATGTCCTCCAGATTCACTCATGTTGTGAGATGTTTCATAGATTCATCATTGTTCTTTGCTGTTGCTTGGTATTCTATCACATATATGTACCATAATTTGTTTATCCATTTATCTGTTGATGACCACTTAGGTTGTTTCTATCTTTTTGCTATTGTGAATAATGGCAAAATGAACATGGGTGTGCATATGTTTGATCATGTGACTTCTTTTTTTCTCTAGGATATATTCCTAGGAGTGGGATTACTGTAGTAATTTTTAATGTGAATTGTACAGGCCACAGAGTGAGTCTACGCCAGAAGACGAACTACAAACTACATCAGGGGATCTTAATATTGTTCACAACATAGACCACTTTGGCAGTCTGCTGAAACCTGTGGAATCTCTCAGAAAAATGTCCTGGAATGTCGGAAATATAATACATGGAATACAAAGAAAACAAACTATATTAAAAGTCAATTTTTAGTCTCTCCGTGCTGTATTCTGTGTAATTTCTTTTTAGGTATCTTACAATTCACTAATTCTCTCTTCAGCCAGATCAAATCTGCTGGTTAAGCTATTTACAATTCAATTTAAAAATGGGAGAAAGTCATAAATGAGCATTTCATAAAACAAACACCAAAGACCAGGAAATTTATGATAAAGAACCTCAAACTCTCAGACAAATAATCAGTAGTGGAGGAATGCAAAGTAAAATCATGAAATATCATTTTATACCTACAAAAAAAAAAAAGGGTAATGGGTTTATATGGACAAAAAGTTTACAGTATGACAAAACCTACTTTTGGTCAAGACACACAGTGCTGATGAGAGTCTAAATTGTTATATATACTTGGAAAACAAGTTGCCTTTATCTTTTAAGTTTGAAATTATAAATGACCTATGACCCAGAAATTTCACTCCTAGGCATGTGCTCTGGAGAAACTCTTGAACCCTGCCCCTAAAGACATGTGCCAACATGACCACAGGGGCATTGCTTTTCGTAGTAAATACTAGAAACATTTCAAATGCCCATCAGTACTAGAGGTGATTTTCAAAAAGGTATGGAAAGGTCATACAACAGAATGGCATACAGCAACTAAGGTGAAAAAACTACAGCTATATATTATCTACAAAGTTACATCACAAACATAAGATGCCGAGAGGAAAAATACTGTCAAAAGAATGCTCACCATTTGACATCATTTTTGTATTTCTCCAAACATGCAACACTCAACACACCATTTAGGGAAACATATGCATAAAGTTTTTAGAAAAGTTTAAAAGATTTTTAAAAGACAGGGGAATGATAAATACAAAATTCAGAAAAGCAGTTATCTCTGGGGAGGAAGCAGATGATACAGTACTGGGGAAAAACACTAGGGTTCAGGGGTAGAGGCAGCATTTTTAGCCATATATGCTTCGTAGTCTTCATTTTTTCCATACATCACATAGTGTATTGTTTTGCATGCATGAAATAATCCTTAATAATATTTTAAATCAGAGTCTCCAGGTAGAAGATAAGATGGGCTGGGTGGGGAACAGTTGCTTTTAATTAGAAGCTCTTCCATGCTTTTTGAAAACGTATGCATTTATACACTCATATAAGCAAGCTACGGCTGCTAACCAGCAGGTCAGCAGTTCAAATCCACCAGGCGCTCTTTGAAAACTCTGTGGGGCAGTTCTACTCTGTCCTATAGAGTTGCTACGAGTTGGAATCGACTCAACTGCAACAGGTTTGGGTTTTGTTTATAAGCAGGCAGACAAACAAAAACTTTCAGAACTTGTCCCCAAAAAGTATGTGGGAGGGCAAATTTATTAAAAAACAAAACAAAACCTAACCCACTTCCAACAAGTCTATTCTGAATCATAGCCACCCTAAAGGACGGAGAACTGCCCCATAGGCTTTCCAAGAAGCTCCTGGTGGATTCGAACTGCTAAACCTTTTGGGTAGCAGCCGTAGCTCTTAACCACTACCCCACCAGGGTATATGCCCTGAAATAAAATTATCTCTAGAATATATTTATTTCAATTTGTGTATAAATATTTTTAAGCATATATGCATACTCGGTCCTATAGGGTCGCTATGAGTCGGAATCAACTTTGACGGCACTAGGTTTGGGTTTTTTGTTTTTTGTTTTTTAATGCATCCTGGAGTATGCAAAGAAAATTTCTGGGAGGATTTACAAATTTGTTGACAGCAGTAGTCTCATTTAATTTTTTCGTTTCATTTTACTTCTTAAACTCTTTTATTTATCTTTTATTTTTTTACCCATGTAGCTGTTATTTTTCCAATTAAATTATTATTATTATTTTTTATGAGAGCAGGAGATTGGAGAAGAGGATGAAAGAAGTGGGGAGTTCCGGAGACCTTAGCCTTTGGCCCGCACTGCCCCCTCGCAACTACCGCCCAAGGAGGGCTGAGCCCTCTCCAGCATCCTACCCCGGGGGCCAGGCCACCTGGCAGGGACAGCAGATGGGCGGGACCCAGGCGAGCCCCTCCCCGCCGCGCACCTGAGCTGTTGCCCTAGCAGCCTGGCTTTGCGTGCCCAGAGCTCACAATTGGCCCTGTCCCTGCGGCTCCCCACCCCGCCCTCCGAGCTCACCTGGCCACTAGCGCCCTGCGCAGACCTGGGGCCCATGGACACGCACCCCCTTCCCTGCTGTCCCGCGCGCCTGCTCCCCTGCTCTGCAGAAAGAACTCCATTCATGCGTGGGCGCCCCAGCCGGGCTCCGGGAGGCGCCAGAGAGCTGGAGTCTGGGCCGCGCCCGCTGCTCCCGCAGATCGAGAGGCATCGAAGCCCCAGGTCCTCGGCATCTGATCTCTCTCATGATTAGGAGGTGAGCTTGGGACCTCTGTTCCCCGCTACCCTGACGCTTCCCTTAAAGTTAGATTTCTTTCCTTCCCTTTCTCTCTCCAGATATTTCTGAGACTTTAAACCGAAAGTGACAGTAGAGAACCACCTAAAAGTCATTGCCCTGGGAGAGCTGAAACCAGCAGACGCTTGATTTATTGACTTATTCAGGGCGAGCCTGTACTGAAGACCTTTGCTAAGCACTTTACAAAGATCGTCTCATTTCCTCTTTATACAGCCCTATGAAGTGGGTATTGTTTTTATCCCCAGTTCAGGGGTAAAGTCACTGAGGCACACACTAGGTAGGTAGCCTGCTAGGTTTACATACCTAATTTTTGTAAATATTGACATAATGGAGGGAGAATCACAAGCAACAACAACAACAAACAGATTTCCCACGTCCAATCCTATGTTCTTTCCACTCTACCAGGCTTGTCTTCCTCTTTTCCTCTTTCTAACCAACCAGCCTTGTCTCACAGACCCTTTGAGAATTTGATGAGCTCTATGGACCTCTCCCCAAAGGGGGAGAATGTACCTGGATAAATACATACCCACAGATTTCCATATAATTTCAGAGTATTCATAGATGCTCCCAAACATGGACCTCAGGGTAAGAAATTCTGTTCCATCCCACTATCTTTTGAGACTATCAGTACAAATGGATAGATGGAGTGTGCCAAGGTGTCCCAAGGCGGTGGGGAGGGAAAGTACAGTTGTGTATATATGTGGGGACCCTCCTCACCATCAAATATACTACACAGCGTAAGAGGAACCCTGGACTAGAGAGCAGACTTTGGTTGTTTCCTGGTGGGAGCAGGGGTGTTCAGTGATTTACTGACCAGCCTTGACTGCATATGGGGCCGCTCTCTCCCCAGCATTTGGGGGCTCTCACTGGAAGGGATGCAGTCTATTGTGAACCTACCCATGGATGGTTGAATTCATCACGGTAGCTTGATTGAACAACGCCAAACCCTGCTAAGTCATTGTTAGGGATGAGTGCTATCAGAGACTGCGTTTGTAATTCTCTGATTAGGAAGCCCCTGTCCACACAAATGGGAGGCCATTGCTTCAATACAATCAATAAGCTGCTTAGAAGCATCTTATCCTATTGCCGTAAATGTATGTGAGACTGCACCTAACCAGAGTATGGTTAATACTAATAAAACAAGCCACAAAAAGCAGCCAAAATCAACGTCAACAAGCCACGCAGCAAGGTAAAGTGGATGACTGCGAGGATGCCTTGGGGCTTGACTCGAAGCCTTATTTATCCGCACATTTCTAAAGAGCTGCATTAGACGGTTTCTAGTCCACCACACATTATACACAGATTAGAAGGGAAGCGAGGGGCTACAGCAAATAGCACATTGAAGCCATGAGCCATCCCATGGCTGATCTCCCAGCAGCAAAGGAGGAAGCCCAAAAAATAAAAACAGGTGAAGAGTAGGGAGAAACAGCAGACATTTGCCCCTAGTGAACATGCATCTCACTTGGAACTCTCTCCTCCTTGCCTTTTCCCAGCCTCAGGCTGCCTGCAACTGCCAATACCAGTAACTCCCCGAAGACCAGACTCAGATCTCTCTCCTGACCTCCTGAACTGTGCACCCTCTTACCTGCTGGATTCTCACTCAGCATGTCCAGTGCTTAACTCTTTACTCTCCTTGACCCGGCTGGAACCCATTCTGAACTCCTGATCCCAGATCAGGTATCCAGTTGCACAGTCAGTGATCTGGGAGTTTTCCTGGATTCCTGCTTCTCCCTTAATTCTTTTAATTTTCAATTATCATTCACTCAGCAGACAGTTTTTGAATGCCTTCTATGAGTCAAGTTCTGGGTAGTTATAATATAAAGCTTCTGCTTCCACAAAGACCACGTTCTAGTGGGGGAGACACAATGCACAAGTTAAAAAAACATGTGTCACCTTTGAGTGGATTCCAACTCATAGTGACCCTACAGGACAGAGTAGAACCACCGCATAGGGTTTCCAAGGTGTGGCTGATGGATTCGAACTGCTGACGTTTTGGTTAGCAGCCATAGCTCTTAACCACCCTGCCACAAGTATATCTAACTATATATATGTCTGTATCTAAGAGTCCTGATGACACAGTGGTTAAGCGCTCGGCTGCCAGCAGAAAGGTCAGTGGTTCAAATCCACCAATTACTCCTTGGGAGAAAGATGTGGCATTCTACTCCTGTAAAGATTACAAACCCTATGGGGCCGTTCTACTCTGTCCTGTAAAGTCACTATGATTTGGAATTGACTTGGCAGCAACAGATTTGGTTTGGTTTTATGTCTGTATCTATAGTCTATATAATATACAGTGTTTTCAGGTATTAATCATGTGCTTTGAAAAAAATAAAACAAGATAAAGGTACGAAATAACATGGTGGTTGCAGTTTGAATGGTGGTGAGAAAAATCAACCAATGGAAATTATGAACACAGAACATTCCAGGCAGAAAGATCAGAAAGTACAGTGGTTCAAAGGCTGGAATGAGCTTTTGATCCATAAACAGAAGGCCAGCAAGGTTGGTGATCACTGAGTCAAGGGAGATGAGGTTAGAGGGTAGGAAAAGAGGCCTTAAGAGATCCTCTTGAGGCATGTGGATTTATTCTGATTACGTTGAAAAGCCACTCAAGTGTTTTTAAAGGATAGTCTGGTGGGAACTTTCTGAAGTAATCGTAATGTTCTATATCTTCCTAGGGTTTTGGGTTACACAGGTGTATGCATTTGTCAAAACTCATGGAATAGTACACGTGGAAGGACGAAAAATAAAGCATAAACAAATATTGAACTCTGGCTAATGATATGCATGCTGGAGTGTGCCTGCAATTTATTTTGAAATGGATCAAAAAATAAAATGAATTAATAGATAAAAAATGGGTAGATATATAACAAAACATCTAAAGCATAAATGATAGGTTCTTCTGGTGGTATATGGGTATTCAACTCCTATTTATATTTAAAAATACTTATACCAAAATTTTGGGCAGTGAAAACTTGTCTATTATTAGATCTACATTTTTGAAGGATTTTTCTGGCTACTGTCTAGAGAATGGACTATTGGGGGCTATTATAGAAGCAATGAGACAAATTGGAAGAAGATAGTTTGGCCTAGTATAAAGAATAGTACTGGGAGTTGATCTCAGGATGTATTTTGGAGATAGGGCTGATAGAAGTTGCTGATGGACTGGAAGAGTGAGGGGATCTGTGAGGGAAAGGCCAAAGGATAACTACTAGTATTTTAATCTGAATGTGTAAATGATGGGTGATGCCATTAACTGAAATGCAGAAGGCTAGAGAAGGTGAGGGTAATATCAAGAGTTCTGCTCTGGACATGTTAAGTTTGAGGAGCCCTGGTGGTACACTGGTTAAGAGCTATGATAAGCTACGGCTGCTGACCAAAAGGTTAGCAGTTCAAATCCGCCAGCTGATCCTTGGAAACCCTATGGGACAGTTTCACCCTGTCCTGTAGGGTCATTATGAGTCGGAATCAACATGACAGGTTTGGTTTTTTTGGTATTGGACATCTAAGTGGATACAAATAGTAGACAAGTAAATGTATAAATTTGGAGAGTTCTGGGACTCTCCAATCAGGGATGCCAGTACAAATTTGAGTGTGGACAATCAGAAACTTCAAATTGGGATGAAGTTCATGAGATGAAATGGGAGCACCAGAGGAATGTGTGTGAGGGCCTACCCTGGGCACTCTAACAATTAGGCTGTGGCAGAATAGGGGGGAGCCAGCAAGGAAGACTGAGAAAGAATGAGCAGTGAGGTAGGAGGGAAACCAGACAACAGAGCCATTATGTTTGCCTGTTGCTGTCAAGTCAATTCCGACTCATAGAGACCCTATAGGACAGAGTAGAACTGCCAAATAGAGTTTCCAAAGACTGCTTGGTGGATTCAAACTGCTGACCTTTTGGTTAGCAGCCATAGCTCTTAACCACTATGCCACCAGGGTTTCCTATGGTTCCTAGAGAGAGAAATTTAAAGAAGAAATGAGTAGTCAACAGTATAACCCACTGCCATAGGGAATACAGGTGAGAGAGCAGGTTTGGGGTGGGGGAAAGATAGTGCATAGTTTTAGATTTTATATTAACCTGCAATCTTTTCATTATAAATGACAGACATCTAGCTGAATAAATTGTGCCAAAATAAAAGGCAGGGGGAGGATTTATTTGGTGACTTCTGGCACATCTGAGTCCAGGGCACAATTGATGCCATCCATCTCAATCTATCTCCATGTCTCAAACATGCTCACTTTCTGTGACAGCATGCAGCCCCAGCCCCATGCCCTTAGCGACTTCTGCTTAGCAACTTCAACAGAAACGTCAGTCTTTGCTTTTTCTAGCAAAAGGGCTCTGTAGAATGTTAACTGGCTGACATCTTTTTGACCATATGCTTGAGCCTTCACTGTACCTGGAGGGACTCAGATGAACAAAACCTCGGTCATGTATGCATCCCTATGGTACGGGGCAGAAGGGACCTCTCCATCCAAACTACTTGGTATGATTCCCCATATTGTAACAGGGTTCTGTAACTAGAAAAATAATGAAGTCAGGAAAGCAAGCTGGGCAGACAAAACTGTACCTAGCATGACCTACCACTCAACCCCCCAAAATTTTTTTCCATAACAAGAAGATGAAATTGCATATTAAAATGCCCAACACAGTTTAACAGTGGGATTGTTTATGACAACACACAGATGTCTGTCAATCATTTACCTACCTCATTCCCACTGAGATGACCCAAGAATCACCCACTGCTTCTTTGTTATCTCACAAAGGCTAGTAGATTCCTGCTTATAGTGAGCACCTCACAATTCTACCTGTTCACTGCAACATTTTTTAACTACTAAAACCTGTATGGCCTTTACATTGTCAGGGGCATACTAGTATGGAGCCAAATAAATGGGTGCTAAACCCTTACCTTGCCAAATTAGTTAGCCTCACCTTCTTCATGGGTAGAATGGGAAGGCTCTGGTCAGGAGGGAAGATTAAATGAGATAACAAGAAAACCACCTAGCAAGATTCATATAAATTATAATAGCATATTTGCTGTTAAATATTGAAATGATTACACCAGCTGAATATTTGTGTGTGTGTGTATATATACATATAATTCTACTTTCATGAAATCAGTCACAGTAAATTATGGCAAAAATGTTTCATAAAAGTACCTATCTTCTTAGATATTAAGAAATATGACTGCCATTGAATCAAAACGTAAATGATAAAATTAACTTTGAATTATATGCTTTCTTTTTTGGCTTTTGTAGTTTTGATTTTGGTCCAGAAAGCATTTTCAAGAAGTTGGTCAAGTATGGCTTTAGCAGATAGGAGACTTGAGAACCTGCAGATCTACAAAGTTCTTCAGTGTGTTCGGAACAAAGACAAGAAGCAGATAGAGAAGTTGACCAAGCTTGGATACCCTGAACTAATCAATTTCACTGAACCTGTCAATGGCCACAGTGCTCTGCACTTAGCTTCGGTTTCCAATGACGTCGATATGGTCAGCTTTCTCCTTGATCTTGGTGCTCACCCTGATGTACGAGACCGAATGGGCTGTACTCCAACTATGAGAGCCGCAGAGCTGGGCCATGAATTGTCAATGGAAAAATTAGCCAAGGCAAAGGCAGATATGACTATAGTTGATCATGAAGGAAAAGGTAAAAAAATTCCAACATTCTATCCAACAGATGCAATTCACCTTATAGCCAGAATTAATAAAAATGCACTTTTTTTTTTTTGCTTTCCAGTTTTAGAAGTGAATTATACACGAATTAAAAAGCTAGATTTTCACTCCTATACCTAAGGATACCATTTTCCCATAATTGGAAAACGGTTTAGGTATATCTTAGGGAAATCAGTTTTGAGACCTTTCCCATTTAAAATGAAAACCAGAATTGGGCTAATCTGTGTTTGGTGTTTTATTTTAAATGTGGAGAATTTTCAACCTTATACACATTGATGGCATCATAGCCATAATCATTCAATATGAAATATAAAACCCTATTTAGGACAAAAGATGAGGTAGAACATGGTGTTGCCCCATTTCATATTCTTATTATATTTTAGAATGCTTAGGTGTTTTTTTTTTTTTTTTTTTTTTGGTGTAGACTAAGGATTCCAGAAAGATTTTGTCTTCTCTCTATAACCTGTTGCCATTGAGTAGCTTCTGACTCATAGTGACCCTATAGGACAGAGTAGAACTGCCCCATAGTAGCCTGATATAGAAAGGAGTTCCACTTGGGAACTTGAGAGAGCTAAGGTGGTTTTTGGCACAAACTCCAACTTTCTTGTTAGCTGCTGTCAAGTTGGCCCCGACTCATGGTGACCCCATGTGATACAAAGTAGAGCTTCATAGAGTTTTTTGGGGCTATAATCTTTACAGAAAGGAATGCTGTGGTGCAGTGGTTAAAGTGCTTGGTCGTTAACCAAAAGATTGGTGGTTAGAACCCACCAGCCACTCCAGTATGTCATATGTGGCAGTATGTCATAGGTCCTGGATGTGAAGGTTTAGCATTTTTCTCTCTTTGATGGAACAAAATGACCTGCCAAAGGGACATAGCCATTTGCCATCTGGTTTTTCTTTTCACTGCTGCCACCGTGACAGCCTGCTTCTTACAAGCATGGCTGGTCTGCACATTTCATCATTCAGTATCATCTCTATTGTACTCTCTGCAGTTTTACGAAGGGCCCAGCAACCTGTAAGTGGACAAGGCCCTGCACATCCCAAGAAGGGACACTTGGGTATGGACTGCAAGATGCCAAATACCCAGGGTCAGCACTGATTTATGTATCAGCATTCAGATTCTTCCCTAAACCAGGTCTTTTCATATTTGGTTGTGATTGTTTTCTAACACTGTCAGAGAAAGAGCTTCTTTTTTCTTGCTCTCTCTTGGTATTTCAGTTGGTTTCAGAAATGCGTTTGTTCTGCTAGCTAATTATGGATTTTTTATTTTTTTTTCTTCCTGAAAGATATATATAGATTACTAATTCAGTATTCTTTGGGGACTGTATTTCTCGGCAGGTATTTTATTTTACTGCATTTTACCTACCAAGAGGCACTATCGCTGTGCTCTGATTGCCCTTGAACACGGTGCAGACGTCAACAACGCTACGTTTGACGGAAAGCCAATATTTCTTAGAGCTTGTGAAGAAGCACATGATGTTAAAGATGTGTGCCTGACGTTTTTGGAAAAAGGAGCTAATCCAAATTCTATTAACTCAGTATGATTATTCCTATGATTATAAATATTCCTTTTTTCAGTTATAGAATATTATTAGTATAATTTGTCATTTCAATGTATTTATAGACTTCATATCTATTCAAAATGCTTTAAGATGATGTACTTTCATTATCATTATATTGCCATTATTCTATAGTCTATTTCCTAATTATGCTTGGAAAATTAGTGTGTATTATGCATAATGTTAAAATATAATTGTAGGAAATAGTAGAAAGGGTATAATACCCAATAAAAGTTTATCTTCTTTATGTAGTTCTGCTATTTCCTTATCTATTTTGATCCACCCCTTATTTGGCTAATTTTTTTGAGTTTCCTTTTCTTGTAATTGCCATTTCTAGACAATTTCTATCAATCTACCCCAAAAGTAGATTTCCTTCTAACTGGAAAACACCTATAACCCAATTTTAGCATACATTTTCCATCTTCCTTTTATGCTCTGCTTTCTCTGCAAGAAAAGCATATTTTGGCATGATTTTCTCCCAAAGACCTCAGTATGACCTTGACTCTGAGTTTAGAATGCTACATTTTGGTTATTGGCCCATTAGACTTGCTTAATTTTTCCTAATTATTACATGAAAGTAATAAAAATGTTGAGAACATGTTTTCTGTATCTCTCAGGCCAAATGGATTTAGGCCATACATGTACTGAATTTTAAACTTGGCAGCACGTGTTATTTAATATGACGGTTATAAACAGCGTTTGATCTGTTTAATGTCCAGTCCACAGGGCGCACTGCTTTAATGGAAGCGTCACGAGAAGGCGTGTCGGAACTGGTTCGAGGGATACTGGAGAGAGGAGGCGAAGTAAATGCATTTGACAACGAAAGACATCACGCTGCACATTTTGCTGCCAAAGGAGGCTACTTCGATGTAATAATCTGCACTTTAAAGTTCCTCGCTAAGAATGTTCTCTTTCTCATTTTCTCAAACTCTTCTATATCACATAGGTTACACTACGGCAGGATTTTTTCTGAGTTACCTATTTTGCATTCATCTCGATTTCTCCAAATAATTCTAAAATTATATTTTATACCAAATGTTATCAAAAGAACATCTTCCAGCTCTGTATTCAGTTTTATCTGTTTCCTAACTTATTTAATGTTACTAATAAGATTTTTCTGTGTACTTGACTATGACAATATAAAAATTCCTGCCAGTTGGGACCACGCTATAGTATTCCTCCATCACATGTTAGAGCCTTCAAAACACGCTATGATCTAATTGTGATGGGAAGAGTGCCATCACGTTCTTATCTCCCTGGTGTTTCTGTGCACCTATTGATTCACCTGACCTTTTAGGCACTAAGTACTCTGATTACTTGGACATTTCAGCAAAGGATATCGGCTAGATTTAGTGACATTGCAGAAATAAAATAGAAACCAATGGTATGCTATTTTTTAAGTTCTGAATGTCATCTAAAACCCCTTTACTCAATTTTCACTGAGCTTTAGCATAGCTAGCTTTATTTTTGTCTTTGAGTCTCTTCTCTGCAATAAAATTATACATAAAAATAGAAGTCACATTTGGTAAAGAATTTGCTCCCCTGATGATGTTTGCTAGTTTCTGAGGCTCTCATAAATTGCCTGAATTTACCTAACTAAGAGTGAGCAGGCTGAATTCCGTGGTTTCCTCTTTTCTATACCTAGATCAACACTGTTGGATAGAACTTTGAGCAACGATGGAAAGGTTCTACATCTGCTGTATTTAATATGGTAGCTAGTAGTCACATGTAGCTTTTGTATGGCTAGTGAATACTTTAAGCACGGCTAATGAATCTAAGGAACTGAATTTTTAATTTTTTTAAGGTAATTAAATTTGAAATAGCCACGTGTGTCTTGTTTGTAATGTAATGACTAGCAAGGTCTAGGTGCCAGTCTTCAGCCAGTAAATGTTCATTCCCATTCCCCTACAATATCCGCTATTTCCTTTGCAGATATTGAAGCTTCTTTTTGCCTACAGTGGAGACCTGGGGCTGATTGCAATGAATGGGAACACACCACTTCATTATGCTGCCATGGGTGGTTTCACAGATTGCTGTAAATATATAGCTCAGCGAGGTAAAACTGCCTAGCAAATGTATGCTGAAAGTATTTTTCATTTACCACGACATAGATGAGCAGAGAATTTGGACCTATAACTTGCCAGTAGCTTATATTTCTCAAAAGCCAAACCTTACTCACGTACGTAGAAAACTGACACTTTTTTCTTAGAGTAAAAAAAAAAAAAAAAAAAAACCCTCCTATTAAAACATGAATCTAGTCTTAAAAGTAATGAAAATCCACTTCTCCAAATATGTTAGGTTATTTTTCTTTAAAGGGGATTGTTCATGTATCAATCAATTATTAAAATACTTATAGCTCATTAATTCCTTATTTTAAAAAATGCTAGCATCAACATAAAGAGGGGCAAGCACTGAAAACCATATCTTTTGGCTGAGCTTTTTATAATTTTATCTTTAAAAGTACTCTATTGGGTTAAATACGAAGATGGCTTTTCTGGATAATTTGAAATTATGGGGGAAAATATTTTGAGGGGAAACAAAATGAAATGAAAATTTTCATGGAAAATTTAAAATGTAAGCAATTTTATTGTTTTAGGCTTTCCTATCGCTTTTAAGTAACTTTATTCATTTAAGCATATAAGCTATATTATGTATAGTTCAATGTGTTCCTTAAAAGATATTAGCTAAGTTTAAAGATGTAGGTCAACTTGGCATTAATAACATGCTACTTGAATGCATTTTAAAGTTTTCAACTTCTTATCAGAGATCAAACAGCATGCAGCTGAGCTTCATCTTAGATTTTTTTTTAGGTTATGAGAAACAGGCAAAAACTTAAAGTATGACAACTCTTTAATAGAGCAGAGAAAGTGTTTTTGTTTTCTGTTAGTCACAGAGGCCCAGAACTTTAGAAGTCACTGGGACCTTTGAAATCCTATGTTGTGTCCGCTAATATTATAAATAAGACAAATGTGCCTGCATAACTAATGAGTGTAATGATTGATCCATGTTTACTTGTCTAAGTTCACACTCTCTCCATCTACCCAAAAAATACTTGAAAAAGTGAAACAGTAAAAATATTTCAAATGCAGCTTTGTCCTCTCAAACTGTCTCATCTTTGTTTTCAAGCCTGCTGCTCTCAGCAGTTTATTCTGACTCTTCAATTTTAATATCGGGTATTTCTAAAAGCTGGAAACCCTGGTGGTGTAGTGGTTAAGTGCTAAGCTGCCAACCAAGAGGCTGGCAGTTCGAATCTACCAGGCTCTCCTCGGAAACTCTGAGGGCAGTTCTACACTTTCTAAAAACTAAAGATCTGCACAGTTTGACACAAGTTTCTTTGACTTTCACATGCTGACTTATTTCTTATTTGGATAAGAACCACCAAACATATACTCCATCCTTTGTGTAGTCCTGAGATGACGATATGGAGGGCAAGTTGAGATGCAAAGGACCAGAACTTGTGTCATCCAAAAGGCCTTCCCCGGTGATGCAGAAAAGATTCATCTTCCTGGCAGAATCATAGACCGCTGTTTCTTAAAGCAAACGTCTGAAACCGTTTGGAATTCTGTAGCATGTTAGGAAGTACGACCACTTCACAAATCCTGTAGGTGACGCGATACCACAGTAGAGGTGTTATCAGTCATATTTCCACCTTAGAATCTTAGAGCTAAGGCAGTCAGGGCAGCAAGAGACCACTAGTAATAAAATGCTCATTTCTGAATAAATGCCCTGGATTTTGTCTTGCCAATACTTAAATGTAAAGAGTTGATGTTGGCTGGATTCCTTTCCCACGTTAAAATAGCTTCCTCGGTGTGCTCCCATTTTGGCGCCTAGCCATGTCACCGGAGCGATTTACAGCTCCACATAAGCAGTGTCAGAGCCGTTATCCAAGGCAGAGGAAGACGGCTTTTGTATCTCTCCTGAAGGACCCCATAGAGAATTCTCCTTCTCATGGGCCTCTGGGTCCTTGTATTCTAAAGCACCAGGCACCTGAAAGTTGAGTATTTTGACTATTAAAATAAAAACAACCCATTGCCCTCAAGTCGATTCCAATGCGTGGCAACCCATGTGCTATAGAGTAAAACTCCGCTATAGGATTTGTTTTTTTACTGTAATCTTTACGGAAGCAGATCACCACGGCTTTCGTCTATGGAGCTGCTTGGTGGATTCAAACCCCCAACCTTTCAGTTAGTAGCCGAATGCAAACTGTTTGTACCACCCAGGGACCATTATTTGACTATAGATTAATATAAATCATAAAGGGAATGAATGGATTTTTTTCTCTACTAATCATAAAAAAAGCCCAGACTAAACCTGTTACCGTCGAGTTGATTTCCACTCATAGCGACCCTATACGACAGCGTAGAACTGCCCTGTAGGGTTTCCACGGGGTGGCTGGTAGATTCGAACTGCTGACCTTTTAGTTAGCAGCTGAGCGCTTAACCATAAAGGAGGAGACAAAAATTCCCAAGTCAAAGGGAGAGACAAATGCCTTCAGGTCTTTAAGCTGGGATGTTGAAGTCTCTTATCCACATAAAGGTTTCTAACTAGGAGGAAACCGGAAGCAGAGATGGGCAAGCTAACAGCATGTTTAAAATCTTTGATCCTTAGAGTTGGGATGAGTACAAATGGAGTGGCTTGAAATGGCAGATAAAACCTTCAGACACTCTGAATAATGATGGTGTTAGGTACCATGGAGTCGATTTCAACTCCTAGCGACCCTACGTACAACAAAAGAAAACACTGCCCAGTCCTGTGCCATCCTCACAATCATTGCTGTATTTGAGCCCACTGTTGCAGCCGCTGTGTCAGTCCATCTTGTTGAGGGTCTTCCTCTTTTTTGCTGACCCCTTACTTTACCAAACTTGATGTTCTTGTTCTTCTCCAGGGACTCGTCCCTCCTGATAACATGTCAGATATGTGAGATGAACTCTCATCATCCTTGCTTCTAATGAGCATTCTGGCTGTACTTCTTCCAAGACAGATTTGTTCCTTCTTCTGGTAGTCCACGGTATATTCAATATTCTTTGCCAACACCATAGTTCAAAGGCATCAACTCTTCTTTGGTCATCCTCATTCACTGTCCAGCTTTCACATGCACATAAAGCGACTGAAGACACCATGGCTTGAGTTAGGTGCATCTTAGTCCTCAAAGTGACATCTTTGCTTTTTAACACTTTAAAGAGATCTTTTGCAGCAGATTTGCCCAATGCAATCTGTCATTTGATTTCTTGACTGCTGCTTCCATGGGCATTGATTCTGAATCCAGGTAAAATGAAATCCTTGAAAATTTCAGTCTTTTCTCCATTTATCATGATGTTGCTTATTGATCCAGTCATGAGGATTTTTGTTTCCTTTATGCTGAGGTGTTATGCATACTGAAGACTATAGTCTTTGATCTTCATCAGTAAGTACTGCAAGTCCTCTTTCCTCTCAGCAAGCAAGGTTGTGTCATCTGCATATCACAGATTGTTAATGAGCTTTCCTCCAATCCTGAGGCCCCTTTCTTCTTTTTTTGGCAGGGGGACAGCCTTGAGGAAATTTTTTTTAATTATTAATAAAATCTCTTTATTGTACTTTAGATGAAGGTTTACAGAACAAACTAGCTTCTCATTAAATAGTTAGTACACATACTGTTTTATGACATTGGTTAACAGCCTCACGACATGTCAACACTCTCCCTTCTCGATCTTAGTTCCCTATTACCAGCTTTTCTGTCCACTCCTGCCTTCTAGTCCTTGCCCCTGCACTGGTGCACTCCTTTAGTCTCATTTTGTTTTATGGGCCTACCTAATCTTTGGATGAAGGGTAAACCTCAGGAGTGCCGTTCTTCTTCATGTCGTCCAGCTTCTTGGATTATTTGCTCAGCATACAGATTGAATAAGTATGCTGAAAAGATACAACACTGACATACACCTCTCCTGACTTTAAACCATGCAGTATCCCCTCGTTCTGTTTGAACAACTGCCCCTTGGTCTAAGTATAGGTTCTTCATAAGCACAACTAAGTGTTCTAAAATTCCCATTCTTCACAATGTCATAATTTGTTATGATCCGCACAGTCAAATGACTTTGCATAGTCAATAAAACATAGGGAAACATCTTTCTGATATTCTCTCTAATAACGAGAGCTAAGTAAAAACAACATGCTTGCAATAGAATTACTCTATCAAGACCAGTAAACTGCTGTTCCTGAATCTCCAGTAGAGAAATTTTAGAATCTTTAATTGTCCTTATACTCTTTTTGTGTTGGCCTATCACTGTTGAAATTATCTGCCTTAGTTTAAAAATTTAATTTTTGATAACAATCATTTTGAAAAAATGATTATTTTTTCCTGGTCTTTAGGCATCTTTTTTCTTCTTGCAAGTATGCCAAAATGGAACAGTATAATAAGCCCTAATATGCCCCTCGTGGCAAACATCTTTTTGACAAGAAATAAAACTATAAAATGTTGGCAAGGCATGCTTCATTTTTACATAAGTTGCGTATAAATTTTCGTTACTGACTGAGTGCCAACCTTTTTGCTTATGTGATATTGGCAGAGCAGTAGAAGAACCTTTTAGATTGAAGACTTTAGAAAGCTTCATCATAGTCTGACTTATTTATACACATCATGTATTTTTTAATACTTTTTATTGAGCTTTAAGTGAACGTTTATAAATCAAGTCAGTCTGTCACATGTAAGCTTATATACCCCTTACTCCATACTCCCACTTACTCTCCCCCTAATGAGTCAGCCCTTCCAGTCTCTCCTCTTGTGACAATTTTGCCAGTTTCTAACCCTCTCTACCCTCCTATCTCCCCTCCAGACAGGAGATGCCAACACAGTCTCAAGTGTCCACCTGATATAAGTAGCTCACTCTTCATCAGCATCTCTCTCCAACCCATTGTCCAATCCCTTCCATGTCTGATGAGTTGTCTTCGGGAATGGTTCCTGTCCTGGGCCAACAGAAGGTTTGGGGACCATGACCACTGGGATTCCTCTAGTCTCAGTCAGACCATTAAGTATGGTCTTTTTATGAGAATTTGGGGTCTGCATCCCACTGATCTCCTGCTCCCTCAGGGGTTCTCTGTTGTGCTCCCTGTCAGGGCAGTCATCGGTTGTGGCCGGGCACCATCTAGTTCTTCTGGTCTCAGGATGATGTAAGTCTCTGGTTCATGTGGCCCTTTCTGTCTCTTGGGCTCATAGTTATCGTGTGACCTTGGTGTTCTTCATTCTTCTTTGATCCAGGTGGGTTGAGACCAATTGATGCATCTTAGATGGCCACTCGTTAGCATTTAAGACCCTAGACGCCACATTTCAAAGTGGGATGCAGACTGTTTTCATAATAGAATTATTTTGCCAATTGACTTAGAAGTCCCCTTAAGCCATAGTCCCCAACCCTCCGCCCTTGCTGCGCTGACCTTCGAAGCATTCAGTTTATCCCGGAAACTTCTTTGCTTTTGGTCCAGTCCAGTTGAGCTGACATTCCATGTATTGAATATTGTCCTTGCCTTCACCTAAAGTAGTTCTTATCTACTAACTAATCAGTAAAAAACCCTCTCCCACCCTCCCTCCCTCCCCCCCTCGTAACCACAAAAGTATGTGTTCTTCTCAGTTTATACTATTTCTCAAGATCTTATAATAGTGGTCTTATACAATATTTGTCCTTTTGCCTCTGACTAATTTCACTCAGCATAATGCCTTCCAGGTTCCTCAATGTTATGAAATGTTTCACAGATTCATCACTGTTCTTTAGTGATGCGTAGTATTCCATTGTGTGAATATACCACAATTTACTTAACCATTCATCCATTGATGGACACCTTGGTTACTTCCAGCTTTTTGCTATTGTAAACAGAGCTGCAATAAACATGGGTGTGCATATATCTGTTCGTGTGAAGGCTCTTATTTCTCTAGGGTATATTCCCAGGAGTGGGATTTCTGGGTTGTATGGTAGTTCTATTTCTAACTGTTTAAGATAATGCCAGATAGATTTCCAAAGTGGTTGTACCATTTTACATTCCCCCCAGCAGTGTATAAGAGTTCCAATCTCTCCGCAGCCTCTCCAACATTTATTATTTTGTGTTTTTTGGATTAATGCCAGCCTTGTTGGAGTGAGTGGAATATCATCGTAGTTTTTATTTGCATTTCTCTAATGGCTAATGATGGAGAGCATTTCCTCATGTATCTGTTAGCTGCCTGAATATCTTCTTTAGTGAAGTGCGTGTTCATATCCTTTGCCCACTTCTTGATTGGGTTGTTTGTCTTTTTGTGGTTGAGTTTTGACAGAATCATATAGATCTTAGAGATCAGGCACTGGTCGGAGATGTCATAGCTGAAAATTCTTTCCCAATCTGTAGGTGGTCTTTTTACTCTTTTGGTGAAGTCTTTAGATGAGCATAGGTGTTTGATTTTTAGGAGCTCCCAGTTATCTAGTTTTCCTTCGTCATTTTTGGTAATATTTTGTATTCTGTTTATGCCTTATATTAGGGCTCCTAACGTTGTCCTTATTTTTTCTTCCATGATCTTTATCATTTTAGTCTTTATGTTTAGGTCTTTGATCCACTTGGAGTTAGTTTTTGTGCATGGTGTGAGGTATGGGTTCTGTTTCATTTTTTTTGCAAATGGATATCCAGTTATGCCAGCACCATTTGTTAAAAAGACTATCTTTTCCCCAGTTAACTGACACTGGGCCTTTGTCAAATATCAGCTGCTCATACGTGGATGGATTTATATCTGGGTTCTCAATTCTGTTCCACTGGTCTCTGTGCCTGTTGTCGTACCAGTACCAGGCTGTTTTGATACTGTGGTTGTATAATAGGTTCTAAAATCAGGTAGAGTGAGGCCCCCCACTTTCTTCTTCTTTTTCAGTAATGCTTTACTTATCCGAGGCTTCTTTCCCTTCTGTATGAAGTTGGTAATTTGTTTCTCCATCACATTAAAAAATGTCATTGGAATTTGGATCAGACGTGCATTGTATAGATGTATAGATGGGTTTTGGTAGAATAGACATTTTTACTATGTTAAGTCTTCCTATCCATGAGCAAGGTATGTTTTTCCACTTAAGTAGGTCCTTTTCACTTTCTTGCAGTAGTACTTTGTAGTTTTCTTTGTATAGGTCTTTTACATCTTTGGTAAGATTTATTCCTAAGTATTTTATCTTCTTGGGGGCTACTGTGAATGATATTGTTTTGGTGATTTCCTCTTCGATGTTCTTTTTGTTGATGTAGAGGAATCCAAGTGATTTTTGTATGTTTATCTTCTAACCTGAGACTCTGCCAAACTCTTCTATTAGTTTCAGTAGTTTTCTGGAGGATTCCTTAGGGTTTTCTGTGTATAAGATCATGTCATCTGCAAACGGAGATAATTTTACTTCCTCCTTGCCAATCCGGATGCCCTTTGTTTCTTTGTCTAGCCTAATTGCTCTGGCTAGGACCTCTAGCACAATGTTGAATAAGAGCGGTGATAAAGGGCATCCTTGTCTCACACCATGTGTTTTTAATACCTCTAAGATCCTTATTATAGACAACATAGCCTTCCTGGTGTAGCACTAAGTAGATTCCCTGATGCATTCAAAAAAGTTCATTTCTTTGGAGACTTTCATGGATAATGTGGGTCTTACCATATAGTTAATTGAGAGACCAAAAAGTAGAATGAATCTTATGTCTAACTTGCACACAAATGTAGTACTGGAATTCTCTCAAATTTCCTTGGCAAATACCTTTGCTTCTGTTAAGGTTTTTCATGTGACCTTGCCACAAAACAGCAGATAAATCACATTAATTTCATGGAGAATACAGATACAATACAGTTTAAGGTTTTACGCAGATTTACAGTCATAATCATTAACAAAGAAATGAGCGTCATTCAGTATTCTGAGCTCATAAGGTCATACATCAGCTGTCTGGATCAGGATTTCCAAAATCAAATGTCACCTTTGTTCATTCCCTGCTTGGCATGATGTCACCTTAGCAAGTAACCCAATATGATATTTGTTTCAAATATTGAAAGGAATAAACCTTCTAATCCTTTAGGTCAGAGAAAGTAAGTTAGAAGCATATCTATATCAGGATTCACCAAAGTGAAGTCCACACTAGAAAAAAAAGAAAAACCACGGCTTAACTTTACAATTATAGTAGTTAGCTTTTGACTAAAAAAACAGTGACCCATAATTACAGAAAACAATTAGATGGATATCATTTGTAGGGCCATGCAGATGCCTGGGTACCACTCATAACAATTGATGTTTCACGTTTTAGGCTGTGACCTGAAATGGAAGAACTTAGAACATAAAACCCCCAGGACTGTGGCTAAGGAAGGCGGCTTCAAAGCAGCAAGCAAAGAAATACGCAAAGCAGAGCGAATTGCTAATAAACTTGCCAGGCCAGGAGCCAAAAATCCTAATCCACTCTGGGCCATTAGACTACATGATTGGTCCATAGAGCGTGAGGCTTTCCTTCGGGAAGCCTTTTCGTTTGTGGACAGAGGCGATGGGACAGTCAGCAAGGAAGACTTTGTCATGGCGCTCGAGGAGAGGCAAGATTTTGTGAACTCGGACCAGCTGGCTGTCATAGCACAACTTCATGAAAAAGTCCGGGGAGGTGGGATTAACATTAATGATTTTTTTAAAGGAACAAGATACTTAACCAAGACTTATGTCTTGTCATCCTATGGGCCTAAGAAAAAGAAAAAAGGGATAGGCAAGAAAGGAAGGAGAGGCAAATTTGTTTTGCCTCTCCCAATCTGCATCATCCCAGATAATGCATTTCCACTGCGGAGAGATGGTGGGCCGCCATATTACATGATTGAAACCTACGAGAACATAACTGATTGCAATCGTTTCAACCGAGATCGGCCACCAGAGCATCCCATTCAGGACGACTCTGCTTGGTACATTGATGATCCAACGAAAGTATTTGCAAATATTAATATTGTCACCAAAGCAGGGGATTTGGCTTCTCTGAAAAAAGCATTTGAATCAGGAATACCTGTGGATATGAAGGATAACTATTACAAAACACCGCTAATGACTGCCTGTGCGAGTGGAAACATTGATGCCGTCAAGTTTCTTCTGGAAAAAGGGTATGTTTTTTGGTTAAACGCAGCTTAAGGTTTTATGACTGTTTGCAATTCAAGGAAGTGAGAGGATGGCTAAGAAGGAAACATTCAGCTCTAGAATTTTAAGATGCACAGAAAAGAGCCTCAACACTTAAGTTTAGATTAGAAGTAAATCTTACATGGGGAACCAGGTTAGTAGGGATGTGGGATATGTGGACACAAAGACCATTTGTCAGTAACAACTAAACGCAAAGTGAAGGCCAGCAAGTTTCCACCGTGGGGGATAGGGAAGCTTTCAGATTGTATTATCACTGGCCTCCTTGGATAACTGAGTTTGGTCTCAGGACTTTACCTACATGGTGTGGGAAAGAAAAAAAACACTTGCCCTGGAATTGATTCCAACTCATGGCGATACCATGTGTGTCAGAGTAAAACAGTGCTCTTTAGGGTTTTCAATGGCTAATTTTCAGAAGTAGATGACCAGGCCTTTCTTCCAAGGAAAGTTTGAGTGGACTCAAACCTCCAACCTTTAGGTTAGCAGCTGACTGCATTGACCATGTGCACCACAGAGGCGTGGAGTCACTTTTTCATCAGTCTCTTTTTTGGTGGGGATGCCAATAAATTGAAACAAATTGGGATGCTGGCTGTAATGACTGAGGACATGTTTTGACCCATTTAAAATTTACCGTCCCACTTCAGGAGGGTCAGTCTTTTCCTTGGGTCCGTTGAAAATACTTTTGAAATATCAAAGCATAAGATTTTTTTTTTTTTTAACTAAAACTATTGCTCAGGTTTAATTCCTTTTTCTACCATAGATATGTAACCTGGAGTAAGTTTCTTAACTCTTTTGTGCCTCATTTTTCTCATTTATATAATGACTATCTAATAGGACTCATAGGGTTTGATGACAGTCAAATGAATTTAAAGATGCAAAGCACTTATTAGCAGAGTGATAGCTGTGATAGCTTTGATAAAATGTATTTTTGTTATTACTACTACGTTTAATGACAAAGAAAGATTCCAATTTGTATATTATCAGGAGGAGTAAAAAGTGATTAATGAGAATTTAAACTTTTGGACAGTAAGTTTCTAAAAGGGATTATGTTTTTTAAATAATATATTATAATGCCCATAATTTTAACAGGAAACGCTGTGTTTTAAAAATTCATAAGGTGCACAGAAAGTAGACACAAAATTGGATAATATAACTTTTATATTGCCTGGAAGCTTTTGTCTTGCTTGGACCTAATTGTGTAATTTTCCTTTATTTAACCTTGGCAAAAATGGCTACCACCAGGATCTAAGGGCTTTTTAAAACTAATCACACTGTGTATATCTTCAAAGAAATTTAAGATTTTCAAATACTGTAGAACGAAAAGATGTCAAGAAAAATTATGGCACAGAGCTTGTTTAACTTAAAGCTTCCCTGGCTTATAGTTTAACAATTTGATAAAACTGAAATCTTACTTTGCATTTTTAGCCCTGCATGCTGGGAGCAACAACCATGTTTAATTTGTGCATCTTTCTTATTTCATAGGGCCAACGTTAATGCAACAGATAATTTTCTGTGGACGCCACTTCATTTTGCATGCCATGCAGGTCAACAAGATATTGTTGAACTTCTTGTTAAATCTGGAGCTATAATAGATGCCCCTTCAATCAACAACTCAACTCCTTTAAGTAGAGCTATTGAGAGCTGTAGGCTGGATACTGTAAAATATCTGCTTGATATTGGTGCTAAGTTCCAGCTGGAAAATAGAAAAGGTAGGTGTTCAACTTATTGATGGTTAAGGTTAGAAAAGGAGAATTTGTTAGGTTCTGAACCCTTCAAATTCTACTCTTATAGAGCCACATACTAGGGCAGACACAAGTCTGAGTTAAATATTGTGAAGTGTGCAGTGGGTAGTTTGTCTTATACCGTGTTTCTCAAACCAGCTGTGGTGAAGGACCAGTTCTTTATATTTCCAATCTGTTGTGGATGGATAACTTTTGTAAAATAGAATAAAAAATGATTTACTAGAAAAATGAAATGCAAAAATATAAAATATAAATATGTATCTTGTTAGGCACCGTCGAGTTGGTGCCAATTCATAGTGACCCTATAGGACAGAGTAGAACTGCCCCCATAGGGTTTCCAAGGAGCAGCTTGTGGATTTGAACTGCCCATCATTTGGTTAGCAGCCAAGCTCTTAAACACTACGCCACCAGAGCTCCATAAATATGTATATTGAGCTATCACACTGTTATAAATGTCAGTTGCAATAATTAGCTTAGTCTAAAGACTCTGTAGACTTTGATTGCCTTCTAAATCTAGACAAAGTAACTCCTGAATTGTGGCTCCCTTGATTCTAGAAAACAAAAGAGAGGCATACCTTACATCATAAATACCATATGTGGTGATGAAAAACTATTTGCCAAAATATTTTGAGCTCCTTTTCTGGAGATTTTACTTTCTTTCTTATATTGGAACCTCTTGCTTCCTTTTGATCTGCGAGAGCAGATCAGATCAGGTTGCCTCTGAGTCACAGGGAATATTGCATCAGGCCTAAGGACGTTATAGGGCGCATAGTGCCCAGCCATCTGCATGGAAGACTTGTGGCCACCAGCTTCCCCAGTCCATTTGGGCTATATATAGTTATGTTACAGAAATGGGAGAAAAATGTAAAAATATCACATCAAAAGAAAATGTGCTTAATGTGAGAAGAGAACCATCAATTGAATATTCAAAATATAATCCACTAATATTTCCCATCAACTTTTTATGAAGCCTGCTTAAAAAAAAATAAGAAAGAGAACTAATGGTTGTGCCAGTAAGTGGCATTTTACATCCTGGGAGTTTAGAACTGGGTCCACCTTAGAAAATATCTGATCTAGCTCTGTGGCCTTTCACATGCCGTTTGCTTTAGTAATCGCCCTTAGTGCCACATGCTTAGGACTGGTGTATTGAGAGTTTCCTACATGGCTTATCATTAATCTGTTTATCGTAACTCTATGTGTTAATTAGGGCATAGTGCCATGGATGTTGCAAGGGCATATGCTGACTATAGAATAATGGATCTGATTAAAGAAAAGCTAGATAACTTGCCAAAGCCAGCAGAAAATCAAAAAGTGAAAGGCAAGCCACCTGTTAAACCAAAGACTGAAGGCCCTGAAATGAAGAAAGAGGAGGTAAGAAAAGAGATTGACTAACCATTCTTAAAATGTTGGGGCAGGGGGAGACACTATTTAGATACCATTATACAACATGAGAAAAACAGTATGTTTTGCAATTTGTATTTTCAGCATCGTTATGCAGTACTTTTAAAGAAATATCTGGTGGGAAAGTGTATAGCTATTGCTGAAAAGTCTGAAACGTACTCACTGTAAACAGAACCCACGCAAAACCAGATTAGTTCAACCAAATACAATTAGAATATTGAAACAGGAACAGATATTGAATATGTATATATTTAGTTCTAAATTATGTAGATATGACGAGATGGCCAAACAGAGAAGGAGGGCAACTCTTATGAGGAATGAAGCAAAGCATGATTTTCCTCCATTTTGGTCCCCAAATCTTTCATTACCTACACCCTCTTCTAAAGAATTTTAATGCATATGACTGAATCCTGTGATGTGGAGCCATTTGTAACTTAGATATCCTGAAAAGTAACTCTCAGGTTCTTAAGGTGCCAAGCTGACAGTTCCTGGTAATCTGGAGTGGTTCTGGTGCCTGTAAACTACCAGGGAAAGGTTGAGGCTGTTGCCTGTGGTAATTACTGAGACATCAGATGTTGCCATTGGCAGGGGAACCCTAAGTACATTGCCAGGCTGAGAGCATCTTTTAGGGAGACAGAAGGTCAGGAAGGAAAAGCCTTAATGTCCTCAAATTGCAGAGAGTTCAAGGGTTGAGAAAATGTAGGTGGTAGGAAGTAGATAAGTTAGAGGGATGGTAGGCAGAGGGTAGAGAGCAATGAACAGAGGACTTGAATAAGAGTGGCAAGAGGTGAAGGAGGATCAACCTCATAAACCTCCTACAATATGCATCATTATTTTAGTAGGAATCCATCCTTCTGATTAATGGGATGGCCACAGGTCAGTGGTGGTTATCTTGAAGACTCATGTGATCTGTCACTGATGCTACTAATTAAATATGTTTAAACAAGGCAAAGTAACCATCTCCCCCCACCCAAAGTTATGCTGATACCCTGTATTTCATCTCAAATTGTAATTTGTATAGTGGGGTTTTTAGTTTGTTTTTATCTGGCTTCAGAAGAACGTGTCAAACAACAAATAGTAGAAAGTGTAAATAACCTTTTTTTGGCAATTGATAGATTTTCTTTTGTCTTCTTTCCAGGAATCACTTTACTCAATTTATGCTGTACCGACAGTATTGGAGGACAAGAAAGTGCGTAAGGATAATGTGGTTTATCTCAATTCTTTGATTACCAGTGGTTATACCAAGAAAGTGGACATCACATTTGTTCCACGGAGGGTAAGTACTCATAATGTCATTTTGCAAAAGCTTTTGATGCAGAGCACCCAAACAAATGCCCAAAGGTCATCTTTCATAGTTATTATTTGTAGGCGTCTACAATTATTTCCAACTCAATATGTCTAACTTGTTTAGCCTCCAAAATCTGGTTCCCTATATTCTTATTTTTATATCTATATTGATAGTTTAATTCTTGAAAGACTGAAATCTTCTTTGGTCAATGCCATTCCCTACAGCCATTTAGTCACCAAATTCTATAGATACTTTTTCTTGGTATTTCCCAGACTCTACTTTTCTTCTTTGTACTCACCACTACCATCTCAGTTGCATGTTCCATATCAATCAAGCCTAGATTTATTCAGTAGCCTCCTGAAATGTCTACAGTTAAGGAGATGAAGGCATCTTTTGGGGATAAGAGTTGTCTTGCCAGTACCTATCAAACCATGCTGAATAAGAGACTACTATCTTACTCTGCCTTCCACTATGAAAATAATTTTGACTTCCATGTGAGACATAAAGGTAGTAAACCCAAATGATCTTCTGATTCCTTTGTTTCCCTGTCTTGACATCCTAAAAAGTAATATCATCTGGCCCCAGAGTCATCAGGGAGCTAACTAGAGAGCATTGCCATGTTCAGTTGTCCAAACATCTACCATCAGAAATAGTGATGCTTATATAATCATTTATATGCTGTAAGAGAAGGTAAAAGTTACATTAAGTTTGATAGTTTTAAGTTAACTGTATTGAAAATTGTCTTGATATGAACATATGTACTGCCTGTCATACTGTCCCTGACATGGGTGTAACTGTTTATTTAAGATTTGGAGTCCTGAGGCCACTACAGCAGAGCTGATCAGGAAGAGAGAACTGATGCGGGAGCGGTTCACCTATGAGGTGGATTTTGATGATTTCATGATGCCCTTTCAGAAGAACATCACAGAGAAAGCTCGGGCATTGGAAGCTGCCTTCAACATATAAATCACAGCAGTTGCTCCTTTGGGTAAATGTTTCGAGGCCCAGAGACAAAATTATGGAGCAAGTAGATATTCTCATCAAAGCCAAAGCAATCCCCAAATTAAGAATTTGTAACCAAATATGTGTTTTTCTTTAAAAACTGTAAACATTCTAAGGTATTCTGGAGAATATGTATTTTATTTTGTAATGAATTACTTTATCTGTACAAGCAGAATCATATCATTCTAGATAAAGCCCCTAATCTGCTTTATGAGTGAAGTGGAATAAATGGCATTTGGATTATAAACATGGCATTAGTGTCTAAAATTTACCAGATCTTTAGGCTGGGTTCTCTAGAGGAGCAAAACTAGTGAAACATATATATAAATATAGAGAGAAAGATTTACTTCAAGGAAATGGCTCATACAATTACGGGGGCTGGCAAGTCCCAAATGTGTGGGTCAGGTGGCAGGATGCTGGGTAATAGAATTGTGGGAGCTGGAGATTCCAAAATATGTGGGTCAGGTAGCAGGCTGCAGGCTTCTCATGTTCCAAGAACCGGAGGTCAAACTGGACAAGCGCAGGATCAAGAAAGAGCAACAACTTTGCCAGAATTTCCATTTATATATTGGATGCAGGCCACACTCCTCTTCCAGCTTATTGGCCACTCACATCAGATCACAAAATGGAAAATGATGTATAGCGTCTGCTAAACCACTGAGGATCATGGCCTAGCCAAGTTAACGCATAACATTAACCATCACAGTCCACACCCCTTGTCAATTTGGCACCTAGACACATCTTAAACCATACATAATTTCTAAATAAAGACAATTATAAAGTCATAGTTGTGCCTAACATGGTACAACTAACGTGTATAAACAAAAATACACTAGCCCCGTTTATAGCTTATATTGTATGGTAAGTAATGGGATAAGGGAGGGAAGAAAACAAAGATTATACACACACACGAGTACAACAAAACAAGGAAGAAATACTCATAACAATTGCAGTCCTCGCCTCAGCAACTGGTCACATGGTCATAGCTGGTACTTAGAGATACTTTCTTACTTACTTGGTCAAATCAGCATAATGTCATTAATGTAATGGGCCAGTGTGATGTCTTATGGAAGGGAAAGGCTACCAAAGTGCCTGTGGACTAAATTATGATACAGGGCTGGAGAGTTGATTTACCTCTGCAGTAGGACAGTGAAGGTGTATTGCTGCCCTTGCCAGCTGAAGACAAACTACTTCTGTGGTCTTTAGAAACAGGAATTGAAAAAAATGCATTGGCCAGATCAATAGCTACATACCAAGTACCAGGAGATGTATTAATTTGCTCAAGCAATGAAACCACATCTGGAACAGCAGCTGGAATTGGAATCACCACCTAGTTAAGTTTACGATAATCCATTGTCATTCTCCAAGATCCATCTCTGAGTTGATCGGGGAAGTGGTGGGAATCACCACCCCTGCATCCTTCAAGTCCTTGATGGTGTAACTAATCTCTGTAACCTCTCCAGGAATGTGGCATAGCTTCTGGTTTACTACTTTCCTAGGTTGGGGCAATTCTAATGGCTTCCACTTGGCTTTTCCTTCCACAATAGCCATTACTCCACATGTCAAGGATCCAATGCAGGGTTTCTGCCGGTTGCTGAATATATCTATTCCAATTATGCATTCTGGAACTGGGGAAATCACTACAGGATGGGTTTGGGGACCCACTGGACCACTGTAGTATGGGCCTGAGCTAGTGCTGTGTTAATAACCTGACCTCCGTGCACCCGTTACTCTAACTGGTAAGCCACAGTGACATTTTGGGTCTCCTGGAATTAAAATCGGAATCGACTTGATGGCAACGGATTTGGTTTTTTGGTTTTGTTTTGCAATTAGTGTCATTTCAGAGACAGTATCCGGTAATCCCCCAAAAGTCTGATTACTTCCTTTTCCCCAGTGAACAGTCACTCTCACAAAAGGCTGTAGATCCCTTTCAGGAAGGGTGGGAGAAAGACTAACAGTATAAATCTTTGGCAGTGTAGTGAGGTCCTTCCTCAAGGGGATCTGGCCTCTCCTTCATTCAAGAGGTTGTGGTTTTGTAAACTGACCCAAGTCTGAGAATTGATTGAGGGGCTGTGACACTATTCTGGCAATTCAGGTTAGACTGCTGTCCACTTAACCTGGAATTCTTCTGCTTGTACCGATAAAGTATATAGTAGGTTTCTGACTATTTCACTCCTAAGGACACCATGACTAAGTAGCCAACACCGTAAGTCCATGTGAGTCAGATTATTCTGATTACTGTTTTGACTCTGCTGTTCATTATGGTAATCATGCCCACCTTGTCTTTAGAGATGAAGTGCTGCCACTTAGCCCCTGCCACTGCACTGTCCAATCAGTCCCATAGTAGTTAGGCATCTTAATTCATTTAGGGACATTCTCACTGTCAAATCTGACCTACATAAAATGGCAATCACAGCAGTCTTAAAGGATGCTGGGGCTCCCTTCACAAATTTGTTCCTCACAGTTGTGGTGAAAGTTATGTCCTCTGGGCATTCTCTGGGTGGATCTGTGGATTCAACCTGATTAATCCATTCTAACATACCAATTTCCCTAAGCCTTTGGACACCTTGTTCTATAGTACACCAAGGCAGTTCTGGGATTTGAGCTTGATTTAGTGTATGCCACCTCTTGATCTAGGCTTCCATCAACCAACAAAATAAACTATTAGATCCTTTTCTAACCTCTCAAGCTAAAACATTGAATGAAGAATCTGTGCTTAGTGAGCCCATATCAATAAACTCAGACTGATCCAATTTCATGTTCCTTGTACCATTATCTAACATCCATAATAGCCATTCCCACACATATTCCACAAGCTTCTGCTTGTATATGTTAGAAAAATCAAGTAGTTCTTTCTGGAGAGTAGTGTGCTTCTTCATAGGTCACACTTTGTACTTGACCTCTTGGGGCTTGCTAGACTTAAGCCTAGAAGCAAAAATGGGTGGTGGGGGTTGGTCCTGGGGATATTCAGCAATGTCTTGGAAGGCATTTTCCTCAGGCTGTGCCCCAGGCAATATCTCAGACACCACCCCAGGCAATGCCTCAGACAAAGACTCTTCAGACACAGCTAGGTTAATCTTGTCAGATAGAGTGAGAGGGGTGGTTTTCCTTGGGGAGAGTGATTTAGCAGAAAAAGTTGGAATAATCTCTTCAGGTGGGAGTGAGAAGGCTGGTTATGTTGGAGGAGTGATTCAACAGAATTTAGGGGCTCAGTGTACCTAGCTTCCAGATTTCCTACCTGTATGTCCCCATCTCAAGTTTCAGGATCCTATTTCTTCCCAATCAATACCCTCACTTTAACTCCAGACACCATTTGAGGTTTAGAATTTAATTGGTGTTGTAATTCAGTCACATTTAGGATAAAACCCTGGGTTTGGTGTTCGGTGATATCAACCTTGTTAGTACAAGAAGTAAGGCTTTCTTTAAGGGGTAAAAAAGCTACAAGTCTTTTACAAGACACTTGAGCTGTGACCCTCTAGCCCCGAGCTCATTCTTTTCTTTCACCACTTTGTCTAAGTAGGGCCAACCCACTAGCTTCCTTATACTTCTCACCATCACACCAGACGAACACCATTATGTTTTAAAAGATATAATCCTATGGAAATTGATGAAAAAAATTTAACATTGAGAAAATTCAAAGGAGAAATAATTCATATGTGCATCATGAGTAATGTTTATTGATGTGTAAGCAAAACATATTACTGTGGATGAGACAATACAAAGGTTCTCCATTTTGCTAATGACTAATGTAACATTTTTATATTAAAAATAAAAATAGATATTAATTACATAATTTCTTAGTATTGTAATATTAAAATGAAGGCATTTAGACATTATCCAGTCCCATTTCAGTCATGTTATTAATGAAGAAACTGGGCACAGAATGCCCAAATCCTTATAAGTGGCAGAGGTGGGACAAGAGCATAGCTTGTTCATTTCTTATCCCAGGACTATTTCTATTACACCACGTAGGTGACTCAATCATATGCTGTCACACAGATAATGGAAAGTTTATTTTACAAGGAACAGCATCAGAGTGCAAACAAATTCCAGGAAGGAGGTTAAGTGACATTCACTAAGTAAACAGGAAATGATATTCACTACGTGAACAGGGGAGATCTGGTGGTACAGTGTTAAGAGCTAGGGCTGCTAACCAAAAGGTCAGCAGTTAGAATCTACAAGCCACCCTTGGAAACCTGATGGGGCAGTTCTACTCTGTCCTATAGGGTTGCTATGAGTCAGAATCAACTCAACGACAATGAGTTTGCTTTTTTTTTTTTTTGGTAAATTAACAGAAAGAGCGAGGCAACAAGCCCCATCTTACAAGTGGACATGGGGGTTTGTTTTGGGTTCAATGTGACATTTAATCTTTAAGGAAGGGGTTTGACATACCGCCATAAATGATGTGTGTTAGACACCTACATCAAATACAGTTTTGATGTCTCCTGCTGACACTATCAGTGCTCTACCCATTTCTTCTGACTTCTGACTACAGAGCTCTCAAGCCTGACTTCCAGATGCATTGGGGCTATCTCCGACACTTGTACAGCAGGCCAGAAGTCCCTGAGAATTAGCACCCTCTGAAGCAGCCCTCAACCAGTGACTGAACAGATTCTGTGTATAAACACCCCAGCTCCCTCACCCCTCTGCTGGGATTGCTCTGAGGTGCACATTCTCACTGACTCCTAGATTCCCCAGTGGAATTAAAGTCAAATTGCCCACAACAGTAATTTGCTTGATAACACACCCTTTCCTTCACTGGCCGCCTTCCCTTCCCTGTCTCACTTCCCGCTCCTCTTCTGATGTTTGTCAAGGTCACCTCCCCAGTAATCTGCTGCTGCTGCTGTTAGCTGCCATGGAGTTGGTCCACACTCACGGCAGCCCCATGCACAACAGGACGCTGCCCGGTCCCGTGCCATCCCCATGATTCCTTGCAGATCAGACCGCTGTGATCCACAGGGTTTCATTGGCTGATTATCAGAAGTAGTTCGCCAAGTCTTTCTGGAAGCTTCACTGAAAACCGATTCAGCATCATAGCAACACACAGACCTCCACTGACAGACGGGTGGTGGCTGTGCCTGAGATGCAGTGGCCAGAATCAAACCTGGGTCTCCCGCATGCAAGGCGAGAACGCCGAAGTGTTTTTCCTAGTATCTGCCTCTTTTATTCCTTTATGTATATTGTCTTACTTCAGATTCTCTCTGAAGGAGGCCCTCAGCTGAGAATTCAAGAGCAAGTGTGTCTTAGGCTCTCTAGAGAAGCAAAACTAGTGAAATATATATATATGTATGGGTTTTTGGGTTATGTATGTATATACATATATAAAAAAGTATATACATTTTATAAAATATTATATATGTATATATATTATTGTATACATTGATAATGTATACATGTAATATACATATAATTATATATGTATATAATATATACATTATACATATATATGTGTGTTATATATATAAAACCCAAACCCATTGCCATCAAGTTCATTCTGACTCCTAGCGACCCTATAGGACAAAGTAGAACTGCCCGATAGCGTTTCCAAGGAGGGGCTGGTGGATTCTAACTCTGAGCTTTGGGTTTAGCAGCCAAGCTGTTAACTACTGTGCCACCAGGGCTCCAATATATATATAGAGAGAGAGAGAGAGATTTATCTCAAGGAAATGGCTTACACGGTAGTATAGGCTGGCAAGCCCCAAGCCCGTGGGTCAGGTGTCAGGCTGGAGGCTTCTTCTGACTCACAGAGCTGCAGGGGCTGACAAACCCAAGATCCACAGGTCAGATAGTAGGCTGCTGGCTCATAACTGAGAAGGCTATTATATCCAAGATTGGCAGGTAAGATGGTAGGCTGCTGGCCCAAGTCTCAAGAACTTCAGGTCAGATGCTGACAAGCTGAATGCAGGATCCAGAGCAGAGCAAAAGCCATTAAGCTTTGCCAGAAAATCCATATATATTGTATGCAGGCCATACCCCCAAGGAAACTCCCATTCAACTGATTGGCTATTCACAGCAGATCTCATCATGAAGGTGATTACATCATTATACAACTGCCAAACTACATCATAACTGCCAAATCACTGAGAATCATGGCCCAGCCAAGTTGACACACAACCTTAATGATCACAAAGTGGTTGGTTAAGGAAGTGCTCCCAGGGAAGACTAGTAAGGGAGGAGTGAAGCAGGACAAAGAAGGAGAAAAACCAAACAAAGGTGAGCTTTCCAATGAAGCCCCAGCTTCAGTCTGACCGATGGGGAGCTCTGGAGCATAGACAAGGAGCTAGGCTTCTGTACTCTTGCATCAATCGGTTACCGGCTACCTGCCAGTGGAGGCACTGGCAAGGCCATTCCAGTGCTCAAGGGCAATTCTATGAAAGTCATGGTGGGAACTACTGGCTGGAAAACTTCAGAAACTTGAGGATGGGCACATAGCACAGGAGAAGGGACCCAAGGAGGTCTGGATGGGCATGTATATATAGGAGTTGGATTTAGAAAGACTTTCCTCTGTACACATACTTAATCTCTAACACTTCGTTGAACTGGTTGAGTGTGGTTTTGTAGTCAGCAGCAAACCTGAATTTGAATCCTTACTCTGCCATTTACTAGCTGTATGTCCATCCATCAAGCTACCAATTGTCTCTGAGTATCAATTTCATCATGTATAAAGTAGAGATAATAATATACCATTCACTAAATTATTGTGAGAGTCAAATAAAATATGTACCATGTAGTTGGTACTCCATAAGCGGATTGCTTTTAACTTTCTTTCAGTCTCCTGCTACAAGGTAAGCCAAAAGAAGGCACAGCGATGAGGACTCAGACCTAGAATAGTAACAGTTTTCTGGAGCAGATTTACTTTCAAATTGTCAGTGAAAGTGGTTTTAAATGTGTAGACATTTTCTTTACATAGTTTCCGATAATCAGAGAAAGAGGAAGAGTACCTACTTGATATGAGAAATAGGTACTAGTTCCAGTAGTAACAATTCAAGTGGATAGTGTTCGAAAGGTCTAAAAAAAAAAAACTTTTTTTTCCTTTTTTTTTGTCCCTGGAGCCTAATTTCTTCTAGACTCTAAATAGGTAATCAAAGCAGTGTTCTTAGGTTGTGTTCCCTAGAAACAGCCTGAGATGGGGACTCGTGCAAGTGCTTTCTTGAGGGAATGCTTTCAGGAGAAACTGGAAGGGAGTGAGAGGAGGGGGAGATCAGGGGAAGGACCTAAGGAAGCATGTGATTTCGTGGGAGCTCTGGACAATGGGGTTGCCCTTCCCACGGGGAAGGAGGCTGGTCTGTTACACTCTGATTAATCAATCATTGGCAGCCCCCACCCCTCTCAGGTAAACCTTTCAGCTACCTCCTGGCATGTAGCTCCCATCAGGCAAAGGCAATCCTCTGAGAAGGGGGTGGTTCTGACCCAAAATCTGTCACCAGCCACAGCAGCTGAGCAATGCGTGCACCAGTAAAAGGGGTTTGGTAGGGCACCAATTAGTTCCTGGAGAAGGACATCATGCTTGGTAAAGCACAGGGTCAGTGGAAAAGAGGAAGACCCTCAACGAGCTGGATTGACACAGCGACTGCAACAATGGGCTCAAGAATAATGATTGAGAGGATGGTGCAGGACTGGGCAGTATTTTGTTCTGTGGTACACAGGGTCACTGTGATTCAGAACCAACTCAATGGCACCTAACAACAACAGGGCACCAATAATATCTGCTACAAATGACATACTTTCATTTCTCTGGGTGCAAAGTTTTGGAAGGCAACTCTGAGAATTATTTTGTATAGCATGCTATCATTTTAAAAAGAATATAGCTTTTACAAACTTTCGAACTTGTCCAATCCATTTCGTAAGAAAAAAGATAAAGAATGTGCACAAACAGCAAGGAGAACTGATTCAGCAGCAACTTGAAAGGAGAAAGCATTTCACAAATCCCATTGGCAGTTCGTTTCTTCAAACTCGAACGGAGCTTTATCGATCATTGAAAATTATAAACATGAGAAACAGAAAGATACACTCAGCCTCACATTCAGGATAAGGTTATGTTTTACCGGTACAAGGGAGCCCTAGTGGCACAGTGCTCGAGAGCTTAGTTGCTAACCAAAAGGACGGCAGTTCAAATCCACCAGCCACTCCTTGGGAACCGTATGGGGCAGTCTACTCAGTCCTATAGGTTCGCTCTGAGTTGGAATTGACTCGATGGCAACAAGTTAATTGGTACAAATGAATCAGCCCCAGTGCAGTTAGTTTAGGAATTTTTCTTGAATTTACAATTTACCAACTTCACTGTGCAGCTATGAAGGCGCCCAAGAGAACCACTCTTGCTGCAGTTTGTTTTTTTTTTAAGAGGGCGACATAGAGAAAGAGAGAAAGGGAATTCAGATTCCTTCTACACACAAACATATATTTGAAATAAATGGCCATTAGAACTATGTTATTATTTTTTAAATATTTACATGGGATGTACCCTATAAAAATATACCGGGTGTATATATATATATTTTCTGGATTTGTGTTTCTTTAACAATGTATCCTAGGGGAAGTTTGCAAATAAAAGTAGATGAGGCATTTGTGCAGATCAAAAAAGCACACGCTAACATATTCTTAGATCCTTAGGTAATTGTACTACATCAAGAGTTCCATCTGGGAGAGAAGGAAGAACTGAATATTCTGTTGACATATTGGAACTTACTAGGGCTTTCTTTTGTCTTAGATTAATAGATGATTATTGTGAGGATGGCATAGGACCAGGGAGCATTTCATTCTGTTGTCCATAGGGTCACTATGAGTTGGAACCAACTGAAGGGCACCTAACAACAACAGCATTGTGAGTACATGTGTGTATTTTATCCAGATTTGTCGTTTTTCCCTTTTCTCTTCAGTACATAAAAGACTTTGAAGAAGAAATGTTAGTTGCTGTCTAGTTGGCTCTGACTCATGGCAACCTTACATATAACAGATTGAAATGTTGTCCAGTCCTGGGCCGTGTTCATGGCCATTGGTATGTTCGAGTCCACTGTTGAGGCTATTGTATTGAGCCTTCCAATCTAGGAAGCTTTTCTTCCAGGGCTATATTCAACAATGTTCTGTTGTGTTCCATAGGGTTTTCACTGGCTACTTTTTGGAAGTAGATTGCCAAGCCTTTCTTCCTACTCTGTCTTAATCTTGAAGCTCCACTGGAACATGTCCACCATGAGTGACTCTGCTGGTATTTGAAATACTGGTGACATAGCTTCCAGCATCATAGCAATGTGTAAATCACCACAGTACGACAAACTGACAGGTGATGGTCTATAGATTTAATGACTTTTTATAAGACAATTTGGAATATCCATATATTTCTCCAAAATTGGGAGGTTATTATCTTCTTTGCTATCGGGACTCACAGACACTAATGCTATGCTCCCTTCCTAAGGAAATTGGAAGCGAGAGAAATAAAAAAGTTAAATACTGAAATCCCTTCAGCCAAAGATTAGACAGGCCCATAAAACAAAACAAGACTAAAGGGGCACAGCAGCCCAGGGACAAAGACTAGAAGGCAGGAGGGGACAGGAAAGCTGGTGATTGGGAACCCAAGGTCGAGAAGAGAGAGTGTTGACATGTCATGGGGCTGGTAACCGATGTCACAAAACAATGTGTGTATTAATTGTTTAATAAAAAACTAGTTTGTTCTGTAAACCTTCATCTAAGGTACAGTAAAAAAAAATAGTAGTGTATAAAAAAAAAAATAGACTTGGGAAGAAGGAGGAAGACCAAACAAAAAAAAGAATGAGATAAAGTTTTTAGACAAAGGATTGTTACAAAGTCTAAATGGATCCCAAGTTAAAGAACACTTAGCATAGCTAAAGAAAGAGTCAGCCAGAAGGAGGATTGATGAGTAGTAGAATCATCACTAAATGAGTAGCCAGGGAGACTGCGTCCTCTCCACGGTCTGTCCCAGGTGGGGCTCCTGGCTCAGTCCTTGGGCCTGTATAACACATTTCTGTTAAAGATCTAGACCCTTTGCACTGTCAAAACTTGGTTCCCCTAGAATGTTGAATCAGTTTGTTCTCCTAGTTATGTGCATAATTTGGTTTGATCCACTAATCCAGCACGTATTTACCGAGCACTTATTATGAAAATCCTAGGACTTTTCCTCACTCTTCCTCCATAGAAGATTGATTTCTACAGGTGCTTTTCCCAGACTTCTGGGTCATCTGGTTCCGGCTGCATTCAGGTAACAGGAGACATGGGTAAAAGGTAGGAGAGCAGAGGGAGGGAGGAGAAGCTAAGGTAGTTCTTTTCCCTCTCTGCCTTGGGCAGCATCCCTGGCAATGGCTATGGCTGTCTCCCCCATGGCTTCAGCTCCCACCTGACAATCCTGCCATGGTTCCAGCCTCCACCAGGTGACCTTGGCCCCTGGGCTCTGGTACACCACCTCCTCCCTCTATTCCTCCAGCCTAGGGGTGGTACCAGCTCCCTTTTGTTGCTAACATCTGGGCTTATTCACCGTGCCTTGGTTGGCTCCTCAGCCTCTTCCATCATCTGTGCAACCAATTCTTTGCATGAAATTCACTTCTGTAAAAATTGAGAGTGGCATCTGCTCCCCTGGTTGAATCCTGACTTACGGTGATGTATCAAGCACTATGGCAGATGTCAGGAGAAAATGGAATGCAAAACCAGGCATGGTCCCTGCCCTTGTGGAGATTATAGTCCAGTACAAGGGACACATGCCTCTCCTGCTGTGAGCGAAGCACACATTTATTGAGCGGTCTTTTATACCCACCAGTTGTGTAGCTGAAACCAGGCTTTATAAGCAGCTGGAGTCCCTGGTGGTACAAATGGTTAACACACTTAGCTACTAACCAAAAAGACTGGTAGTTCAAGTCTACCCGGAGGCACCTTGGAAGATTTATTTCTGAAAAATCAGTCACTGAAAACCCTATGAAGTTCAGTTCTACTCTGACACACATACAGTTGCCATGAGTTGGGGTTGACTTAAAGGCGATTGGTATAATCTGTGAAACCAGGTGTAAACTGTCAATCCATATATCACTAAACACTGTGGACAAGTTAATACTGGGTGCCTTCAGGGGACTTTAAGGGGCCCTGGTGGCCCAGTGGTTAAAGCAACCTACTGCTAACTGAACTGTTGGCGGTTTGAAATCACCAGCGGCTCCATAGGAGAAAGATGTGGCCGTCTGCATCTGTAGAGATTTACAGCCTCGGAAACCCTATGGGGTCACTATGAGTCAGAATCGATTCAATGGCTATGGGTTTTTGGTTGGTCAGGGGACTTATGAATTTTAGATGGAATATTACAAATTCCTAGCTAGTACATTACATCCTTACCTTGGCCGAGTGTCAGTATCAACATCCAGATGTCCCAGGAGATAAGCATAGTGCTACCCCAGTACATCTGCAAAATAACCCTATGCTAGTTATTGTTGTTGTTAGTTAGTTGCTATCGAATCGAGTCAGACCCATGGTGACCCCACATGCTTAGGCAACATGTAACTATAGCTATAGTACATGCTATGGGATTAGGGGAATTCATACTTCGAGGAAATGGAATTTTAGCTGAGACTTGAAGGATGAGTAAGAAATTAAGTTGGCACAGATGGAAGGAGAGTCTGGTGGGTGGAACAGCATTTTGAAGGAAACACCCATTCAGGAAGTGAAATCAAGATCGTATGACTGGAACAGAAATAGAAATGGGGCTGAGGAAGAGGCTGAAGCCAGATCCTGGAGGGAATTGTAGATACCCATATGGATTTTGAGAAGTGTCGTGGATTGAATTGTTTCCCAAAAAAATATGCGTATCAATTTGGCGAGGCCATGATTCTCAGTATTGTGTGATTGCCCACCATTTTGTCACCTGATGTGATTTTCATATGTGTTGTAAATCCTACCTCTATGATGCTGATGAGATGGGGTTAGTGGCAGTTATGTTAATGAGGCAGGACTCAATCTACAAGATTGGAACGTCTTGAGCCAATCTCTTTTGAGATATAAAAGACAGAAGTGAGCAGAGAGACATGGGAACTTTATACCACCAAGAAAGCAGTGCTGGAAGCAGAACATCCTTCGGACCCAGGGTCCCTGGGGTGCGAAGCTCCTGACCAGGGAAGACTGATGGCAAGGACCTTCCCCCAGAGCCAACAGAGAGAGAAAGCCTTCCCCTGGAGCTGGCATCCTGAATTTGGATTTGCAGCTTACTAGACTGTGAGAGAATAAATTTCTCTTTGTTAAAGCTATCCACTTGTGGTATTTCTGTTATAGCAGCACTAGCTGACTAAGACAGGAGGTGATTGACTTCCGTTTCGTTGTGCTGATTCCTCCCTCCCCCTAGAAATATCCCTGGCTTCGGTAACAGCACAGCTTCCTGCTGCTTCTCAATATCTGTTTCAGGGATATCCTTTTTGTATTGGCAATCTCCACATAAACCAATTTAATAAAAGAGAATTTAATGGCTCATAAAATTGAAAAGTTCAAGGGGTAGATTGAGCAAGGTTGGATCCCAGACTTATTAACTGATAACTGTGTCTCTCAGCCATGCTTCTGACACTCTCACTCTCTAACTTCCTTGTTCTCTCAGCTCTGCTTTCATTTGTGTGAGTCCATCCTCAGGCAGAAGTCCCTGGGTGGTACAAATGGTTAAGTGCTTACCTACTAACTGAAAGGTTGGCCATTCGAACCCACCCAGGGGCCCCTCTGAAGGCAGGCCTGGTGATCTGGAATCCCTTCTTCCTCTCCTCCCCTTCACTTTCTTAACTCATATTATTTCTTCATATCACTTTTTCAGGGGCACCTTCCCTGCTCTTCCTCATGAGGTTAAATTCCTGCCATACATGTATATATCTGTTATAGACACATGTATATGCATATGTATATATATTCTTACATTCACAATGTATCTTTTGTTGCAGCACTTATCACAGTGCAATTTTATCTTTATCTGTGTGACTATTTAAACGATCTTTAATTATTCTACAAAATGACTATGGTTGAGCTTTCCAAAATGTAGCATGTATTTTCCTGCCACATTGAAAAGATTATAACATTATCTAACCATAACGGTCCAGACCTTCTTCTAAACTTCTGTTTCTAATCAACTGGGAAACAGGACACCTGAGCACACAAGATACCCACTGGGAGAGGGAATCCCTAACACCATGACTCTCATATTTGGGTGTCAATTCCACCCTAGACCCTGGTATACAAAAATATGTCAATCATGTTGAAGAAGTGAAAACCAGTCGCTGTTGGGTCAACTCTGACTCATGGTGTCCCTCGCCCTGGTGCGTCAGAGTTGAGCTATGAGCCATAGGGTTTTCAGGGGCTGATTTTTCAAAAGCAGATAGCCAGGCCTTTCCTCTGAGGTACCTCTGAGTGGACCTGACCCTCCAACCTTTTGGTTAGCAGACAAGCACATTAACTATTTGCACCACCCAGGGACTCCTAAACAAGTGAAGGGACTGCAGATAAGCAAAGTGAAAGTAATCTCCAAAATGTTTTTGCAAATAACCTCACCATATATATATATATTAATTTACAGGGATAGCGGGGTAGCTGGGTGGATGAGGAAATGCCAGAATAAAAACACTGTATTCCTAGACCCTATACCAGCAGATAAATATGTCCTGCAGCATTTAAATTACCCTCGGGGTGGTAATTCCTAAAAATGCCACATGTTTTGTGATTCAAAAGCAAACACATCAGCCTTACATTTTCCTCTGGGTTATGGACAGAACTGCAGCAGCATGAACTAGTTGACAACAAGCTTCTTTCCATTGCTTAATAAAGCCTTTGGCTTTTCCTCATTTGATATGTGTGAGCAGAACACACACATACAAATAAGAACAGATGCTGTTATCTAAGCCATTTGGTAAGAAAATGTCTGACAAACAATGTAAAGTGTACTTATTGATTCAAATGCAGTAATTGGCTTGGTGGTTTTCTTCATCATCTTCCTACTTATGGAAATCATCTTGAATGAAGTAAAATGCTCTTAAATCTTTTATAACCCATTCTAAAAATCAATAGTCCAAAGAGAATAATCTTTTTCAAGCATTTGGCAAAAAAATTTTAAAAAGTTATCAGAATAAAGCAAAGAAATTTTATCTAAACTTTTCTTGTTGTTTTTCCAATCTCTTGTCTCTCATTTATAGTAAGGTTGGACTGTTGGCTAAGTTTTAAAATAAAAAAAATACACAAATTGAAATTTGAGAGCTCAGCTGAAATCCTCACTTAAAAATTAAAAGTCATTCATTTATTCATTTTATCCCATAAATTTAATGATTTACTATTTTCCTGCCAGCCCTCTTGGCACTTGACAAAGAATGGTGAACAAAGGAGAGTCTTGGCTTGTGCCACCTTAGAGGGGAGATAGTAATTAAATAAACACAAATAAAACCAGTTGCCATCAAGTCAAATCCAGCTCATGGCAACCCCATGTGTGTCACAGTAAAGCTGTGCCCCATAGCATTTTCAATGGCTGATTTTTTGGAAGTAGATTGCTAGACCTTTCTCCTGAGGCACATGTGGGTGGACTTGAACCTCCAACCTTTCTGTTAGTAGCTGAGCACTTTAACTGTTTGCAATTATAAATTGTGATAAATATTATAATGGAAAAGTACTGGGTAAAATTTTAGGTTGGGGGCCAGTGAGGACCTCTCTGAGGAAATACTTAATCTGAAAACTAAAGAATGAGTAGAAGCTGTCAGATTGGGTGGGGGTGATGGGGTGGAGTAGAGAACGAAGAACAGTCTCCACGTGAGGGAACAGCATGTGCAAAGGTCCTGAAGTGTTGAGAGCCTGGGTCGGTGAGGGGCAGGAAGAAGACCAGAGTGACTTGATCAAAGACGGTGAAGGGAGACAGGCTGAGAATAAGGTTGAAAAGGAGGGCAGAGACCAGATTTTGAGGACCTTACAGAGAAGCGTAAGGAGCGTGGATTTGATTCTAAATTCAATAGAAAGGTATAAAAGTATTTAAACTGATAAATGCCACAAGACAATTCACTTTTTTAAAAGATCATTCTGACTGCTGTGTGAAAAGACTGACATGAGAACAAAGTTAGAAGTGAAGCTATTAAGCAGGGAATTGTAGTAGATGAGAGTTGGGGAAACCTGGCGGTATAGTGGTTAAGAGTTCAGCTGCTAACCAAAAGGTCAGCAGTTTGAATCCACCAGGCACTCCTTGGAAATCCTGTGGGGCAGATCTACTCTGTCCTACAGCGTCTCCATGAGTTGTAATTGACTGGATGGCAACGTGTTTTTTTGGGGGGGGGGGAGGGTGTTTAGGTGAGAAATGATTGTGGCATAGTTTAGAATGTTGGCTGTTGTGTTAGCCAGTCCTGAAAATAGCCCCCAAATGTCCTTTTCTCCCCTCCTACACTAATTTTTTTTTTTTTACACTAAATAGGACTGATCTGTGTAACCAATGGAATAATGCAAAAATGACAGTGCGTGACTTCCAAAGGCAGGCCATAAGAGACAATGCAGCCTGGAGGTAACTGGCTGTCATGTCAGGAGGACATTCAAGCAGCACTCTGGAGAGGTCTTTTAGGGAGGAACTGAGGCCTCCCACCAACAACCAGCGCAAGCTTCCCAGCCATGTAAGTCACCTTGGAAATAGTACTTCCACTTCTAATCAAGCTTTCACATGACTGAAGCCCTGCCCAACATTTCGACAGTAACTCCGTGAGAGATCCCTGGGCAGAATCATCCAGCTAAGCGACTCCAACATAACTAAACCACACGGAGAAAAGGGTGGATTTGAAGTACACTTTGGAGGCAGACTAGATGAGACATGATGATGGCTTGAATTTGTGAGTGAGGTATGAGGAGAACAGCATTGAGAACACCTGCCAGGTTTCTGGCTTGTTCAACTGAAGAGATGGTGCTATATGATGAGAGTGAGGAAAGGATTGAAAAGGAACACATATGAGGTCAATAGTCCACGTTTGGAAATGTTTAGTTAAAGATGTCTGTAAAACATCTCAGTGAATAAAGAAGCTCAAAGAGAAATCTGGGCTGAAGATATAAATTTGGGGGCTGTTGACTTAAAGGTGGTATTTAGAGTCATGGGATTAAATTACATCAACTAGAGAGAGAGGGTAATTCTGTCTCAGGCCTGTATACTGAAGATTGGCATAGTAGGAATCTAGAAGAGGACTAGATGGCAAATAAAAGTGAAGAAGAACATGGTTAGAAGAGTTAGAAAATAGGTGACATAGAGTCAGAACACAAGGTAGAATTCATCAAGATAGAGGGAAAGGTCAATGTCAAAAGTTGCTGAGAGATTTGGTACAATATTGAGTGACTAGTATAGCCATTTCCAACCTTGGCTATACTTTGACCCAAGTGTAAAATTAACCTTCAGGTTATAAGCCACTGAGATTTCAGACTGTTGACTCCCCTGGCTAATAGGCTTCCTTCATAGGTTTGTGGTGAGGACTCAATGGTATTAACATACACTAAGTAATTGCTGTATTAACTATCACACTATAAAGAGCTAAAGGGCTAAGGTGGTACAAATGATTAATGTACTCAGCTGGAAATGAAAGATTAGACTTTTGAGACCATCCAAAGGCTTCTCAGAAGAAACCCCTGGTTATCTGCTTCTGAAAAACCAGACACTGAAAACCCTGTGGAGTACAGTTCTACTGACACACACAGGGCCGCCATGAGTCAGAATCAAATCGACGGCCACTGATATAAAGCGCTAAATATATATGCATATCTATATTCCCATCATTCAGATAAGGTATTTACTCTGTGTTCAATTATTTGCATTTATGTAACTTTCAGGACTTAATTTTCAGGCCTGTAATTGAATGATACAAGCTACCTATAGAAGTGTTTATGCCAACATTTAATTATACATGAAAATTACTGATGGTCAAGTTTATAAATCATATTTTCAGCTCAAGGTAACATATGACATGCAAGAACCTCTAAGAATTTAATTTCCTTTGCTCACAAAAACTTATAATGGCTAAAAACATACTTAATCTCCTTTTCATTAAATAACTATATTCAACCGATTAACTCAGTCCTTGCCATACAACTGAGGGAACCATTTGATAAATATTGAAGAAGTTTTAGTTTTAGCTTGTAATAAATACAAAGCATTTGGGTTTAGGGAGGGTAATGATATTCTAAAATAATATTCCTTCTTTTCTCAATACCATTTTTTTCAAACGCTTAATGCTCTACCTATAAATATGCACCTGCATAAATTATGACCAAATCTATTTTTACTGCTTCACAGTAAATCTTCTGCTGAATATGTGGGATCTTAATCTCCGGTGTATTGGGTACTAAAGGATAATAGATTTGGCATCAAAAATGGATACTTTCATTCTATTAAAAACCAACTCTGTAATTCACACTTGGGCTTGGGTTCCGCTCCAGCACAGTGAACAAGTACTCTTAGCTTCCCAAAGTTCTAAGCCAAATTTTCCAATTTTCCAATTTCCAGAGATATAATTTCCCCATTTAAAAGACAGGCTTCAACATTTCTAGTGTTTTCTATGAGTTTGCAAAATAACATCTAAATATATGTATTTTTTAACAATAGTATGATTTGATTAAATTCCATAATCTCTCTTGTAGGAAGTGGTTTCAGTATTTGATTATTCAAATTATAATTACCATGTAACTTATTTAATTTTTAAATACTTAAATACAATTTTTTTTTCCTATAAAAGGAATGCATTATCATCACACAGGAAAAAAGAATGCAAATTAGAAGGAAAAAGAAAAATATCACCCATTACTCGAACTCTAGAGAAAACCACTACTAACCTCTTGGTCCACCATGTGTCTCTCAGTTTATCATATTGTAGTGGCTTGCATATTGGTGTGATACTGGAAACTTTGCCACCAGTATTTTAAATATAAGCGGGTCACCCTTGGCGAACAGTTTTCAGCAGAGCTTCCAGAATAAGATAAACTAGAAAGAAGGACCTGGCAGTCTACTTCTGAAAGAATTGGCCAGTAAAAACCTTATGAATAACAGTGGAACACTGTCTGATACAGTACAGAAGATGAGCCCCTCAGGTTGGAAGACTAGGAAGAGCTGCCTCCTCAAAGTCCAGCCCACCTTAATGACATGGCGTCAAGTTTTTGGGACCTTTATTTGCTGATGTGGCATGACTCAAAATTAGAAGAAACAGCTGGAAACATCCATTAATAATCAGAAACTGGAGTACGAAGTATGAATCTAGGAAAATAGAAAGTCGTCAGAAATGAAATGGAACACATAAACATCAATATCCTAGGCATTAGTGAGCTGAAATGGACAGGTATTGGACATTTTTAAACAGAAAATAATATGGTTTACTATGCCAGGAATGAAAAATTGAAGAGGAATGGCACTGCATTCATCATTAAAAAGAACATTTCAAGATCTATCCAGAAGTATGACACTGTCAATGATAAGATAATATTCATATGCCTACAAGGAAGACCAGTAAATACAACTATTATTCAAATTTTTGCACCAACCAATTAGGCCAAAGATGAAGAAATTGAAGATTTTTATCAACTTCTGCAGTCTGAAATCGATCAAATATGCAATACATTGATAATTACTGGTGATTGGAATTTGAAATTTGGAAACAAAGAAGAAGGATTGGTAGTTGAAAAATATGGCCTTGGTAATAGAAATGACCCTGGAGATCGCGTGATAGAATTTTGCAAGATCAACGACTTCTTTATTGCAAATACCTTTTTTTCAACAACATATACACATGGACCTCAGCAGATGGAATACACAGGAACCAAATGTACCACATCTATGGAAAAAGATGATGGAAAAGCTCAATATCATCTGTCAGAAAAAGGCCAGGAGCCCATTGTAGAACACACCATCAAATGCTCCTATGCAAGTTTAACTTTAAGTGGAAGAAAATTAGAACAAGTCCATGATATCCAAAGTACAGCCTTGAGTATATCCCACCTGAATTTAGAGGCCTTCTCAAGAACAGATTTGACGCATTGAACACTAATGACTGAAGACTAGACGAGTTGTGGAATGACATTAAAGATGTCATACATGAAGAAAGCAAGAGGTCATTAAAAAGACAGGAAAAAAAGAAGAAAACAAAATGGATGTGAGAAGAGACTCTGAATGTTGTTCTTGAATGCGGAGTAGCTAAAGCAAAAGAAAGAAATGATGAAGTAGAAGAGCTGAACTGAAGATTTTAAAGGACGGCTCAAGAAAACAAAGTATTATAATGACATGTGCAAAGACCAGAAGATAGAAAACCAAAAGGGGAGAGTACGCTTGGCATTTCTCAAGCTGAAAGAACTGAAGAAAAAAATTCAAGCCTCGAGTTGCAATAGTGACGGATTCTACAGGGAAAATATTAAACAACGCAGGAAGCATGAAAAGAAGATGGAAGGAATACACAGGGTCACTGTACCAAAAACAATTGGTCGATGTTCAGGCATTTCAGAAGGCAGCATATGATCAAGAACCGATGGTACTGAAGGAAGAGGTCCAAACCGCTCTGAAGGCATTGGCAAAAAACAAGGTTCCAGGAATCGATGGAATATCAATTGAGATGTTTCAACAAATGGATGTAGCACTGGAAGTGCTTACTCGTCTATGCCAAGAAATTTGGAAGACAGCTACCTGGCCAACTGACTGAAAGAGACCATATTCATGCCCATTCCAAAGAAAAGTGATACAACAGAATTTGGAAATTATTGAATAATATCATTAATATCACACACAAGTAAAATTTTGCTGAAGATCATCCAAAAATGCTTGTAGCAGTACATCGACAGAGAACTGCCAGAAATTCAGGCCGGTTTCAGAAGAGAATGTGGAACCGGGGATATCATTGCTGATGTCAGATGGATCCTGGCTGAAAGCAGAGAATACCAGAAGGATGTTTACCTGTGTTTTATTGACTATGCAAAGGCATTCGACTGTGGATCATAACAAATTATGGATAACATTGTGAAGAATGGGAATTCCAGAACACTTCATTGTGCTCATGAGGAACCTTTACATAGACCAAGGGGCAGTACTTTGAACAGACCAAGAGGATACTGCATGGTTTAAAGTCAAGAAAGATGTATGTCAGGGTTGTATCCTTTCACCATACTTATTCAATCTGTATGCTGAGCAAATAATCCAAGAAGCTGGACTATATGAAAAAGAATCCAGCATTAGGATTGATTGAAGACTCATAAACAACCTGCGATATGCAGATGACACAACCTTGCTCACCGAAAATGAAGGACACTTGAAGCACTTACTGATGAAGATCAAAGACCACAACCTTCAGTATGGATTACACCTCAACATAAGAAAAAAAAATTCTCACAACCGGACCAATAAGCAACATCATGATAAACGGAGAGATATTGAAGTTGTAAAAGATTTCATTTTACCTGGCTCCACTATCAAAGCCCATGGCAGCACCAGTCAAGAAATCAAATGACACAGCAGGAGGGAACAGGAAAGCTGGTAATGGGGAACCCAGGGTCAAGAAGGGGAGAGCATTGACATGTCATGGCATTGGCAACAAATATCACAAAACAATATGTGTCTTAATTATTTAACAAGAAACTAATTTGTTCTGTGAACTTTCATCTAAAGTACAATAAAAAAAAGCAAAAAAAAAAGGTTGAAATGTTTTGTTACATATATTTCATCACAATAAAAATTTTGCAATAAAAATGCAAAGCCGATGAAATTACTTTTGTCTTCTGAATACCCGAGATGCAGTTTTAACTGTGAAATGTAAGCTCCTTGAGGGCAGAGGTTGTACCTTACTATTACTATCCATTGCATCTAGTGAGGTGCACTTGGCACATGGTAAGCACTCAATAAATACTGATTAAAAAACAACAACACAAAAGAAATCAAAGGACACATTGCATTGGGCAAATCTGCAGCAAAAGACCTTTTTAAAGTGTTTAAAAGCAAAGACGTCACTTTGAGGACTCAGGTGCACCTGGCCCAAGCTGCCATGGTGTTTTCAATCACCTCACATGCATGTGAAAGTTGGACAATGAGTGAGGAAGACCGAAGAATTGATGCCTTTGAATTATAGTGTTGGCAAAGAATACCGAATATACCATGGACTGCCAAAAGAACGAATGAATCTGTCTAGGAAGGAATACAACCAGAATGATCTTTAGAAGCGAGGATGGAGAGACTTTGTGTCACATACTTTGGACATGATATCAGGAGGGACCAGTCCCTGGAGAAGGACATCATGCTTGGCAAAGTAGGAGCTCAGCGAAAAAGAGGAAGACCCTTAATGAGATGAATTGACACAGTGGCTGCGACAATGGGCTCAAACATAACAACAATTGTGAGGATGGTGCAGAACAGGCAGTGTTTAGTTCTGTTGTACATAGGGTTGCTACGAGTCAGAATTGACTCAATGGCACCTAACAACAACAACAACAAACCATTGGTGACTTTACCCCAGTCCTTTCACTCTGCTTACCTTTGCTATAAAAGGGAGATGCAAATACAATTAAATATATACTGATTTTAACTTTTCTCTCTTGATTATGAATCTAACATAGATTCCTTATATAGACTTTGAAAATATAACTCAGGGAAAAAAAATCAGAGATAACGATTATTCATATTTTAGTGTGTGTTTTTTTCTTTATGAAGTCTTTTCTAGGCATTTTTTAATAGTGGAACTCATGCTGCATATTCTTGGTTTGTATAGATTTTCATGCTTGGTTTATATTGAAAGATTCATGGCTTCTATGTAGAAAGGGGCTTTGGGATGGAAATATCTTCTCAGGCTGGTTTATTGGTCTTAACCAACTGAAATAGAAGTTCTCTAAGAATAGCGTATTTATCAACGAGGACATGGAATTATAACAGATCTATGAGTTCATGGATATTGCTGAGAATGGGACATTTTTAAAAAGTTATGTGATAAGAAACAATTTAAAAATAATACAGTGGTAGCATGGCAAAAAATCACCAAAGGGGCATAAACAACTTTGAAAAACATCAATGACTCTCAGTTTTTTTAAGCCAGTGAAAGTTTTCTAGTTTGTTGGAAAGTAAAGCGAGAATTATATTGCTCTAATGCAAACCTACGTCTGTGGAGGAAAGGTAAGGTTTTTACTTTGTAATATTCCACCGCAATATCCTAACCATGAAAATATCAAGTGTTTATTCACACGTGACTCAACAGAAAAGCATCAGGGATGTTATCCTGCTCATTGAACTTCTTTCTACCTCAGAAACATTACCTGTTCTCCACATTTATTACCTTCTCTCTCATTGTTTTCATCTCTCTTATCAAGTCCCCTGCCCTCTGAGATAGATTTGCAAACTTGCCCACCGCATCACCAAATTGATTTCTCTAGTACGTCTACTTTAATTTTTGTTGCCTCCAATGTGAATTTTAACTTTGCTGTTGCATTTTAGCTCATTTGTAATGGTTTCCTTTCCCTACCCATCTTTTTCTTTCTTTTTGTTGTCTTTTCATCTTCCCTTGTTCTTTCTTTGTGGCTTTCTCTTTTGTTTCATAAATGCCAAATCTTCTCGCATCTTATTAAGGATAACTTTGAGTTTACAAAAAACATTTTTTTCTGGATTTTGTAATAAAACCCCATTGCCGTCGAGTTGATTTCGACTCACAGTGTAGAACTGCCCCATAGAGTTTCCAAGGAGCACCTGGAAGATTTGAACTGCTGACCTTTAGGTTAGCAGCAATAGCACTTAACCACTATGCCACCAGGGTTTCCGGATTTTGTAATAGTTGAGTTTAAATTAAAGACTATGCCCTTCTCTACATCTTCAAGATAATCCTCCTGTTTTTTCTTAATCTACAGTGTTATATCATAGTCCCCTTGTTTTTAATGTTGTTTTTGGTTGACTCATCCTTAGATGAGGAAGGCTCTGTTCAGATGCAGTGATTACCAAGGCAAAATGAAAGACCTGCTTTTAATCACTCTCACTCTCCACTCGGATGCTAGTCAAATACTCTTCTCAGATCTAATAGAGAGCAAGTCGATGTTTATAGTTTTCACTTACGCTGGCACAGTAGACATTTGTCCTATGTATCTCTGTATATAACGTAAGGACCATTACTTACTCCACTGCTTGGATCTCTTATCCTGAACTGGTGGAATCCAAAATATGATAATTCCCAGCCTAAGTGCTACTGGAACAGCATGTCTCTGCTCCTGCCTACTAATTTGGTTCATATTCAAAGGGGAAGCAATTTATATTCTTCTCTACCTTCTTTACTTCTTTCTTCTTTTCCAATAGACCCCAAAGGATGTAGAAATATGAGATAAATATGCATGAAGGGGATAACGGGATGAATACTCTGGGTGTTTAAAGATAGAGTGGCTTTCCTGTGTCTCCATTAGCACAGACCCTCCATCTCATGATTTAGGGGCAGACCATCTTACTTCTGTCCTTTAGGTGTCAGGCCTGCTCTACACACAAGGTGAAACATAGGAGCCACCAATTGTTTTTCTCAATTCTACTCCATTAGCCTCACTGTTAGTGGAGAGTCTTCCGTAATACTGGCACCCAGCTGTTCATCAGTGTTAGTTTTGAATGTTTTAGTGAATTACTGAGTTTTTATATTCCTCCATATGCACTTTAGTGGGAAGACAACTGGTAGACAGAATAATGCCCCCCACAAAGATGTCCATACACTAATCCCCAGGCCAGTGAATGTGGTGTGTTACATAGCAAGGGGCAAGTAAGGTTTGCTATTCAGATGACTTTGAGATGGGGAGATTATTCTGCATTATCTGATGGGCCCAATGTAAACACAGGGTCTTTACAAGTGAAAGAAAGAAGCAGAACAGTTACCGTCAGAGTGATGCTTCTGAGAAAGACTCTACCGGCCACTGCTGTCTTTGAAAATGGAAAGGGGCCATGAACCAAGAAAAGTGGACAGCCTTTCAAAGCTGGAAAGTGCAGGGAAATGGATTCTCCCTTAGAGCCTCCAGAAAGGAACACAGTCCTGCCGACATCTTAATTTTAGCCCAGTGAGATCCAATTTAGACTTCTGACCCCTGGAACTATAATATAATAAATCTGTGTTGTTTTAATCCACTAAGTTTGTGCTAATTCGTTACAGCAGCCATAGGAAACTAATATAATGACCACAGCCTACTAGTCAGATACTCCAGATCTACTACATACTGTCACTTCCTCTGCCTGATTTGTTTTGTTTTCACTTTTCCGTGTCATTGATCAATATCTTACCCTCAACAGAACCTGCAAGATCCTGTACATTACTTTGACATGTCACCTATCTGTTTGGGGGAAAAAAAGATCAGAAAGATATGAAATCAAAAAGGTCTGTGTTATCTCCTTAGTGTACCATGTCGCTTTTACTCATAATCTTTCCTCACGAAGTATGTGATCCAAAGTACACTGACTCTAAGATGAGATAAGACCTTCAAGTCTTCCTGGATTTACTCCATTTTCACCAAACTCTGCTTCGACTGGAAGCAACCATTACTTTACTTCTTCAGAGTTCACTCAAAAGTTGTATTTTGTAGAATGGTTCTCAGCAGCACAATTATGTTCTCCCTAGTGCCAAAGTATTAATGATTTCTGGGTTGCAGTCATCATACATTTGTAATATCAGGCAACTACAATGTGCTACATACTGGTGTTACAGGTGTAAAAAGACCCAACCTGTTCTCTACAAGAGCTCCAGGTATGGGAAGGATGCAAACTAGAAAACAATTACAATACAGAATGGTAAGTGCTAGGATTTGAGATAAGCCCAGAATGCAATACTATACTAGTATGGGAGAAAGTGTCAGCGAAGACAAAAGCAGTCTACAGACTAGGCAATAAGGCTGAGCTCTGACGGATGGCTACAGCCAAGCAAAGACAAGGAAGAAGAGAACCACCAAAGAGCACCATGCAGTCCAGGGTCAAAGGTAATCCATATAACTACAGGATAGAAAGAGTTGAGACAGAAGAAGTTGGCACAGCTTTGTGTTCTGTAATGAGTCTGAATTTTATGCAGAAGGCAGTGAGGCAATTAAGCAGCAGAGAGACATAATCAGTTGGGCATTTAAGAAAAAGCACCCTGGCTGCAGTGGGGAATGGATTAGAGATGTGGCAAGGCTGAGAATAGGGAGAATAGCAAGTTACTGCCATCCTCCAGATCAGAGGTAGAGAAGGGATGAACGAAGGCAGTGGTGACATAATGAATGTTAGGGACGTCAAGGAGTCTTAAAATACCATGCATGCCAAATTATTACTGGGACTGTATGTCAAGACTCGTCTTGATGACCCCCTTTCAATTTTACGAGGTTAAACAGGGCAAACTAGAATATATTTGGTACCCTTCTCCAAAGGGACCATCGTATGAGACCAGAGTAAGATTCTGACAGTGTAATAAGAGTCAGAGAACAGGGATTTATGCTATGTCATGTACAGAGAACAGATTGTTCAGGTTAATCACCTCAAAAACACCTCTTGGGACAACTTGACTACTGCAGAAGAATTAGGAAAATGCCCCATTGGGCCATGATGACTTATCAGAGCTACAAGTTGAAGAAAGAATAAATGTGTCCTGAACAATACAGTTACTAGATCATGGTCACCATAGTATGTCAGTGAGACAGTTGCCCAAATGGGTACATATCTGCTGGCTAAACAGATATGTTGGATAGGGTATGAGGACTTTGTGATGCCAGGAAATGAGTGTTGTGATGAGCAGCAGTTCAATATTAATGGATTTCTTCTTCTGTTTTGGTCACTAATGCTATTTCTCTACAGTGTTTATTCTCAACCTACGTGGCTAACAAAGCAATCAAAATTCTTTACCATAGCACTTAAAACTGTCCATGATTTGGCTCTTGAAAACTTTTTTTTTTTTTTTTTAACAATTAGAACTCTCTAAAACTGGTTTGGAAACCCTGGTGGCATAGTGGTTAAGAGTTCAGCTGCTAACCAAAAGGCCAGCAGTTCAAGTGGAAGCAGTTCAAATGCTCCCTGGAAACCCTGTGGGGCAGTTCTAGTCTGTCCCATAGCGTCGCTATGAGTTGGAATTGACTTTATGGCAACAGGCTTGGTTATTTATTTATTTTTGTGGTAAAACTTGTTTAAATCGCCCTTTTAGGAGATTATGAGTTTACTGTGACTGGAACTACTCAAAAGAAGCTGGAAAACCACCAAACAAAAGATTATAGGCAGAATTTATATACAGATTACAATACTGGTTTACAGCTTTGAGGGTTTTTTTTTTTTTTTTTTTTCCTGTTGCAGCTATGTGAAATATTCTCATGCATTTTTTTAATTGCAGGTACAAAGTCAGCAAACCTAAAATTCCGTTAACATGCACAGTTTGAGTTTGCTTATGGCTTAAACCAACTTGGATCTTCTAATAATCCAATAATTTAAGCATTTTATTCATGCGACCATTATTGAGTGCCACCTTTGTGCTGTTGGGCATGCAAAAAATAAGTCGTATAAGGGCTATTGAAAATTGTGTTAAATTACGTATTCAGTACAGGCATCGACCCCTATCATTGTAAAGTCTTTGAAATGAAAGAAAAGTTGATAAAAGAGAAATCCATGATAGTACATAAAATAAGAAAAGTTTCCATCAGAGGAATAAAAATTGTGAAGAATCTATGGGAGATGGATTGGCACATGGAGGTGAAAGGGAGTCTTCGAAAAGTTCACGTCCAAAGAAACGGCAGTGGAGAGGACACCATCAACCGGGGTCACCCGATGGAGAGACACTCTTTCCACCTGGAAAATTTTAAGAAATCTTAGTAAAAGTGGAATCTGGGATGGCTTCATAATTTTTTTTTTTTTGAATTTTTGAATTCTCTCTAGCACCGCTTACTGAATCTGCCCCAAAGTGAAGCCACACCTGCCTTGGGATTGTGCTACATGGAAAAGAAGAAATGCATGACTCAAACAATTTTGATGGAAAAAAAAAGTCTGTGACTGGGTTTTTTGGGGAAGACATCCCTTCACAATTCATCTAGAGGCTTTTTGATGCCACGTACTCACTCAGGGAACATTAAGAGCTTAGGCCAAACTCCAGGACTAGAGTCTGAGCGATATGGACTTATTTTTTGGCTAAAAGTCTAGATGAAGTGAGGTAAGCTTGCAAACAGAAGGGTTTGAGCAAGTCCAGTCCCAGTTATCCTCATTGTCCTCCTTGCCATCTGCAGAATAAACCGAGGCTTTCCGTGTCGGCTGTTATCTTTTTTCTAAGGAACTATCATTTCCATTTAATTCTGATGAGGATTAGAGAAACCTAGGACAGAAGATGGGAACTATCAAAGCAGTGATTTGTGAAAACAGGATTGGTAAATTTAACTAAAGTATGGGCATAGAAAAATTGACGAGAGAAGTGTGAACACTGAAATGGTACCAAATGGAAAATTTGCAAGTTTATTCTGCAAGAGATGGCTAAAAACCATTTTATTCTGAATGAGGATATAATTGCTCAGAATCATTCCTCAAACAATCAGAAACAGGATTTAAATTTCCTGTTCTAGTTTCAGAATTTAAATCGGCAAAATGATAGAGAAGACTTTAGGAACGTTCTCCTCCTCACTCTTCATCTGGCTAACTTCTTCCCATCCTCCATTTTTCAACATTAAAGATTACGTCCTTATGTAAGCTTTTTCATGACTACTTAAGCAATCTGGGCTTGCATGATTCATTGAAATGCAACACATGTATGTTTTAAAGTTAAGTCATAGAAAACTCTGGGCCCCAAACACTCTTCACACAAATATGCATCTATACCAGACACTGTCAGAGCTCCTGCACCCTGCCCAAAACTGTGACTCTGCCTGGGACTTTCTCTGACCTCGGAACCATGCTCAGGGCCTCACACAGGCTGGAACCATCTGCAAGTTAATACCTCAAAAGTAGCCCTCAACAAACGTCAGGTGGAAAATATTGTATAAATATCCCAACTCCCCACCTCTCAGATGGGACAACACTGAAGCATGTTCTACAAAGCCTCCTGAGGTCCCCATGGGCCCGAGGTGCAGTTGCTCACAGCAGTATTCTGCTCATTATCAGTACCAGTTACTTTTGAATTTATCCTGACTCATGGTGACCCCATGTGTGTCAGAGAACTGTGCTCCATAGGGTTTTCAGTGGCTGATTTTACAGCAGTACATCACCAGGCTTTTCTTCCAAGGTGCCTCTGGGTGGACTTGAACTTCCAACCTTTTCGGTTGGCTGCCAAGTGCATTAACTGCACTACCCAGGAACTCTGCTTAGCATACCCCTTTAGTGATTTTCCTCCCTTCCCTCTTTCACTTCCCCATTTCCTTTCCGGCACTCCCTGGAATCCTTTCCAAAATAAACTACTTGCACTTACATCCTTATCTCAGAGCCTACTTCTGGGGAACTGGAAACTAAGACCGCATTTGTCCACGTATGTAAGAAAGTAGATTATCGAAGATGAATTTCAACTAACAATGGCTGAGGATTAAGAAGAATAGTAGCAATCAAAAACTATAGATAACACCATTTGGGATGCCCTGATCAAACAGGGTTTCCCCTTGCCTTGGGGGAATTCATATTACCTGCACGTGTACAGCAGCAGGACACATTTTGCAGAGCTGTGAAGAATATAGCAGAAGCCAACTTTCATTAGAATGCTGAATTATTGTTCTCAATAAAGTTCAATATTGTGCTATTTAAAATGTACAAATGTGTATAAGAAGGTGTATGTGTGTATACGTGAGCATACATAGGTGTTTCTATAGGGTCACTGTGTGTCAGAAATCAACTCTGTGGCAATGGGTTTGGTTATTTAAAAAAAAAAAATGCCGTCGAGTTGATTCCTACTCACAGCAACCCTATAGGACATGGTAGAACTACCCCATGATTTCCAAGGAGCACCTGGTGAATTCGAACTGCTGGCCTTCTGGTTAACAGCCATAGCTCTTAACCGCTATGCCACCAGGGTTTCCTTTTTGGTTATAGGCATATCTAAACACACGTTTGTGAGTGCTGCACATATATTCATACGTATCATAAAACATGCAGAAGGGGACAGTCACAGATTTTTTTTTTTTAACATAAAACATGCAGAAAGGGACAGTCACAGATACCTCCCAGACATAACCAAAAACCTCAGAGGGTTGGTTTACTGGGTTTGAAGGCTTAGGATCACAGTCTTGGGGAACATTTCGGACAATTGGCACAGTGTAGTCTATAAGGCTTATGTTCTACATTCTAGTTTGGTAAGTAGTATCTAGGGTCTTAAAAGCTTGTGAGTGGCCATCTAAGATACAACAACTGATCTCTATTGTTGAGAAAAAGAGAAAGAAGGAAATCAAAGACTCAAAGAAGAAACGGTCTACAGGACCAGTTGCCTACAGGAACCACAGTCTCACTTATCCAGAGGCCAGAAGAACTAGACGATGCCCAGCTATCACTACCGACCATTCTGACTGGGACCACAATAGATGGCCCTGGATAGAATGGGAGAAATTGTAGGAAAAAACTCAAAAATGTTAAAAAAAAAAAAAAAAAATCCAGGCTTACTGGACCAGCAGAGACCTGGGGAACCCCAAAGACTACTACCCCGGGATATCCTTTAAACTTTGAACTGAAACTATTCCCAGAAGTCACCTTTCAATTAAATAACAGATTGGCTCATAAAATACTATCATCCGTGACTACTGTGCTCCTTTTATATACTAAAAAAAAAATCTATTTGAGACCAAATGGTCAACCTAATTTACCCTAAAGCAAAGGTGAGAAAGTTTCATGGGGGGAGGGGGTGGGGGGGGACAGGGAAGCAAGAGTAATGGAAACAGACAACTAGAATGGAAATAATGACAATGTTGACACAATACAGAAAATGTAACCAATGCCACTGTAAAATGTGTGTAAAATTGTTAAATGGGAACCTAATTTGTTATATGAACTTTCACCAAAAAGTCAATAAAATACTAAATAAAAAACAAAACTTAAGGGTATCAAATTTTAATAATAGTGAATTTAATAATTTACTAATAGTAAATTAAATCTATTGCCATTGAGGCAACATAGGACAGAGTAGAACTGCCCCATAGAGTTTCCAAGGAGTGTCTGGTGGATTCAGACTGCCGACCTTTTGGTTAGCAGCCAAGCTCTTAACCACTACGCCACCAGGGCTCCAAAAGGTGAGCAGTTCGAATTCATCAGCCACTCTTTGGAAACCCTGTGGGGCAGTTCTACTTTGTCCTATAGTATAGGGTCACTATGAGTCAGAATCCACCCCACGGCCATAAAAAAAAAAAAGTAAATTATTAGCATGTAGCACTTGGTTATATACAAAAAAATGAGATAATACCATGTGGCATATCATTTATCCATAGTGAAGAAAGAAAAGGCTCTCAATGGTTTATCATTTTGGGCCCTGAAGACTCTGGAGAGCCTCCATAGACACTGGGCTACACTTCCACAATTCCTGCCCTAAATAGAGGTCACAGACATTGGGTAAAAACCTCACTAAAAATAAATAGTTGCTGTCAAGTTGATTCTGAGTCATGGGGGCCCCATGTGCGTCAGAGTAGAACTGTGCACTATAGGGTTTTCGATGGCTGGTTTTTCGGAAGTAGGTCATCAGGCCTTTCTTCTGAGGCGCGTCTGGGTGTCCAAACTTGCGGCTAGCAGCTGCGTGTGTTAACTGTTTGTACCACCCAGGGACTCAAAAAATCCCACTACCACAAGCAAATAACCTTTGCTTTCTTAGCAGCCTGACCCTGGAACCAAAAATACTTTAAATAATAAGTTTCCAGTCCTTGAAAGAGCAAACATGCCTTTAGGGGTAAAAGAAAAACACACAGCAGTTTTACTGCCCTTGTGTTTGATATTTAGTCTTCTCTTTTGTGGGTCAAGGCTGCTGAGCAGAAACTGGACTCCTACCAGACTTCGGCACTTTCCTTCAACAGTCATTTTTCAGGGAGATTTGCTTTCTGGAAGAGATAAGAAAATAATACCTGTGATGAAGACAGCCATGTTTGTGTTGTTGAATAATTCTGATATGTTTTGGGGATCACATAGATGGTAAATACTTTCTCTCTACAGACTTCCTTTTGGTGTATATTTCTTTTTTTTTTTTTTATTCTCTACAACCGAAAAGCCATGAAGAAAAGACTCTTGACGGTTTATCAGTTGCCTGTATGTGTTCACCGGGGCAGTGGTGAGTCAGTGGTCGGATTCTCGCCTGTCGTGCAGGAGACCAAGGTCCAACCTTCAGTTGATGTACCTCATTCAGAGCCATCACCTACTTACCTGCCTGTCAGTGGAGGCTTTTGTGTTGTCGTCATACTAAACAAGTTTCAGTGGAGCATCCAGACTAAGGCAGACTAGGAAGAAAGGCCTGGCAATCTACTTCCAAAAATCAAATGATGAAAACGCTATAGATCACAAAAGTCTGATCCACAAATAGTCATGGATACGGCACAGGACTGGGCAGCATTTTGTTCTGTTGTGTCTGGGGTCACCATGAGTCCGGGGCCAACTCAGTGGGCAGTTAACAACAACTTTTGTGTTCGGAAGTCAGTCTTCCCCAACTAGACTGTAAATGACCTGAAGGCAAAGATTTTGTCTCATTCCTAGGGTGGTGTGGACCACTGTAAACACGGAGTGAGAAAGCCCAGCTCCCTTGCCTGGAAGTGAGGAGCAAAGCAACGCTGAGGTAAGTTCACTCGTCAGTGCACCTCTGTAGGCTCTGTGCTCTTGGTCTGAACAATTTGGCTTCCTTCTCTTCCCTGTCCTGCTTCCCCCTGTCCTTCAGTCTCCCTGGGGCCCCTTCTTAATAAACCACTTGCACACGACCCTCATCTCAGGGTCTGCTTCTGGGAATTGCCAGCTATGACATCAACCCATTGGACTGAAAATTGGAGCACTGGAAGCAGGGCAAGCAATATGCAAACTAATACCACCAAGTTGTTTAAATTAAGGATTCTTCATTTCCAAGGAGGAGAAATCCACTCAAATTAGCACAAAGTTTACAAACCAAAAAAACAAAACAAATTTTTTTTTACTGGAGACTCTAAATTGCCGGAAACGTGCCCTGACCTTGGGGGAATTATGAACTCACCTTTTACTTCCCGGGCCACATACTCTCTTTTCTCTAATTCTCTCAGCACTTGGACTTCTTTTTATGTATATATGTATTTTTACTTTTTTTGCTATACTTCAACATTCTCTGCAAAGCTGTATCCCAGCATAATGTCTGTTTGCACATGGTGTGGCTTATTAAAGGAACAAAACTCTTGCTGCCCTGGCTCTACAGAAAACCAATTTATTCAGTCGTTTAGTGCACTGGGCCAAAATTCAAAAAAAAAAAAGATTCTGATTAGCCCATCTGGCGTGTCTGCCCCATCCCAATCAGATATGACCAAGGATCCAGGGTCATCGGCCACAGCATGGCCACTTCTTCAGCAGCACTCTTTTTTAAAAGAGTGTGTAGGCTCAAGGCCATGAGTGACGTCTCTAGGACAATAGCCTTCAACTCTTTCAGGTGTGCCAGCAAAGCAGTCCCACCTTTCTTGAACATGTTGCATCAGCCCCAATCTCATGGGTTTGCTGGCTCTCTCCCAATGCACTAGGCTAAATTTACCTCCATGCTTTCTCTCTCATTATCCCTCAAACTCTGCAGGCTTCACTTCTGTTTCTGCAAAAAATATTCTTCCTTGCCCGACTACCCTCTCCAAGAAGTCTTTCCCAAGACTTCCTTTCCTGCCCCAAAGCCTGTATTACCATTATGTTCTGTCCATTTGCCCATTATTCCATGATGGTGTCATGGCTGCCCTCCCTACTTAGACAATAAACCAAAAAAAAAAAAAAAAATCAAATCCAAACCCGTTGCCGTCGAGTGGATTCCGACTCATAGCAACCCTAGAGGGCAGAGTAGGGCTCCCCACAGGGTTTCCAAGGAGCGCCTGGAAGAGCCAAACTGCTGATCTTCATGTTAACAGCTGCAGTCTTAACCACTATCCCACAGTTCCTCAAACTCAGACAGAGATCGTGCCTTTTACTTCTATTTTGCCTGTAGCACTTGGCATAATTCTGAGCACAGAGCCAGCAAATGGTGTAGACTTCTGATTTCTGTACTGACTGAACTAGATCAAGCTTTTCTACAACACCTATCTCAGTGTCTCACTCATAAGCTGGACTAAGAAGCTATTTGAATCACTGCCCTTCAGGCCTTACCTTGCAGGTTGAGCTTGCTCTATTTTCAACCACCAGGCTCTTTGTCTTTGCCTGAAGGCTTTCTCCCAAGTAGTAGAAAGCTGCTCTGGCCTCAGACCCAGTTGACCGAACAGTCTGGGAAATGAGCCACTGGTGGCCCTCCACCAACCATCCTCAGAAGCTGGTTTTTATATAGCCTGGCTCCTTCTCCCCTCAATGAGATGACTGTGGGGGTGTGTTCCACACCTTCTCTCAGAGTGCCCGTTAGATTGAGCCTCAGTTGCCCGCAGTGGTGATTAACATGTTAATGGACTCTCTATGGCTGCCTTTCCTCCCTGCTTCACTTCTCCACTTCCCTACAAGTATTTCCTGGGGTGACCTCCCAAATAAAATACTTCCTTTTGGATTCTTATCTCAGGGTCTGATTTTGAAGGAATTTAAGACAACATTCAATAAGTAGTTCTGGAATAAACAAAAATGTGATTTCCACCTCCCCCTTCCCAGGCAGAGAAGCCAGGCCAGGGGTAGGGTTGGATTTCCCAAGACTGGGTGGATAGAGAGCTCAATTCTCATGCCGTTTCTCAAAAATGGAAGGACTCATAAGGGGAGACTGCATAGAGGTGAGTTTAAAAGACAAAGCACCGTGGCCTTGGGCATAGCTGTGAACTTCACTGCACCCAGCTAGGCCTAAAAGGGGCAGGCGCTGACAACACAGCTGCCCACAATTTACTTACCCAATTTGGGATGGGCAATATATATCTTGGCCATCCAGAGGCTATGCTCCAAGTTGTCCTGGCTTCCATTAATCCAAAAAAAAAAAAGAAAAGGAAGAAAAGAAAAGAAAAAAATAAAGAGGAATATTAGGCTTTCTGCAAATTTTGGCAAGCAATATCTGCCTTGAGCTGTGAAATCACAGAAATGTCCCCTGTCTTGCATTTTAACTTTTGGAACAATTCCTACCTGCTAAAATACCTTTTCAGAGGTCAAACAGAGTGAAAACCATGCACGTGCTTGGTGAATGACAGGAGAAAACAGTTGCCTGCGGATCGACTGGAAGAAAAACTTGAGCATTTCTGATGGCTGGTTGCACAATTCAAGTTCTTGAACTTTAAATACGTTACTCCTTTATTTGCTGAAGGAGTGCAATTGCTCAATGAAGTGTGAAAACACTTGACGAAGACCATTTTCATGGTTTTCTACCAAGTTCTTGCTTGAACTTGCTTGCTTAATCAAATGTCTGCTTGTGATCCCTTGGGGGAAGTTCTGAATTTCATTAGCTCTTTCCTTAAAGAGAAATAAATCTATTTGGGAAGGAAGGCTTGTTCACCATAGGTCAGCAAACATTAAAACTGTTTAATAATTTGTTTCAAGCTCCAGTTTCTAGGACTCTAACCAGTTCAGCAAAATCCTGGTCCACAAGATTACGACCTGTGTTCCACAGAAGGGCTGCAACTAGTGCAAAATTTAATATCTCACCGAACAGTGTTAATTTGTCATTACAGCCAAAATAGTTTACTATAGAGAACAAAACTACTAGCTTACTATTGAGAACAAATGATGTCCATCTCTTCATTGGAGGAAACCTACAAGACAACTCTGTCATAACTTTAATTTGAGATCTGCCTGGCTATCCTGATGAAAATCACCTTAAAGAACTTGTGAATTTCTCACTGTCTTCTATCATAAAAATGTAAAGCAAGTTTCCTGCTCAGCTCTGCATAATCAGAAAATGAGCACCCTCACTGCTGTGCACTTGAACTTGAATGAAAAGTTAATCTTCTCAGAAAGATAACATGCTAGATGGGAGGGGGGTGGGGAATTTATGACAGCATCTAATCCAAAAACTTTAGTTTATAGATGAAGAATGTCTTCCTAGTATACATTATTGTGGTAGGCAGAATAATGGCCCCCCTAACGATGTCCGTGTCCTAATCCCAAGAACCTGTGAATATGTTATCTCACATGACAAAAGGGGCTTTACAGGTGATAAAGATTAAGGACCTTGAGATATGGAGATTATTTTGGGTTATTTATGTGAGTCCAACCTAATCACATGGTTGTTTAAAATTGAAGAATGGTTCCTGGCTGGAGTCAAAGGGAGATGTGGTGGTGACGGAAGGGTTGTCAGAGAAGCGACATAGCTGACTTTGAAAATGGAAGGAGACTATGAGTCAGGAAATGTGGGTGGCCTCTAGAAACTGGAAAAGACTAGGAAATGGATTCTCCTCTAGAGCCTCCAGAAAGCAACACTGCCCTGCCAACACCTTGATTTTTTAGCCCAGTGAGACCTGTGTTGGACTTCTGACCTAGAGAACTATAAGATAATAAAATTGTGTTTCTTAAGCCACTAAATGTTTCGTAATTTTTTACAGCAGCAACGGGAAACTAATGCAGTTATGATATTGATATATATCCTGGAAAAATATACAATAATAAAAAAAATACCTTATGGTAGAATTTATTTTGTCTCCCAAATAAACGTTTAGGAGTGTGTCTTTTCTCTTTACTTTTCTATTCTTTTTCTTTCTTCCCACCTTCCAGAATTGACAGTTAAACTTATGGGTTTCCACTGTGTTTGGTAAAGGAATAAAATATTTATGACAGATAAACATCAGGTCTCTTTAGCTATAACCTCCGATTGCATTTCCCTAACCTATCTCATCAGCCATAGTCCTATTCTGGCATGTATTTTCATAGTCCACTTAGAAATATTACATACAAATACATAATCAATTTACAGAATTATTTTATCTGCACTTTCTAAAATTGTTATATATAATATCATAGAAAGAGGGGCTCTTTGGCCAGAGCTGGAAAACAGAGGACACAGAACTTCTACCAAAGAAGGTGCACCCTGAGAAAGATGAGAGGGGAGGTCAAGGCTCTGACTTCTCCTGTCTCCCCTTGCTCACCTATCTCCTGCCTTGCTTCCCATGGGCTGACTCCAGCCAGAAGCCAATTGGCTGTGAAGTCAGAGAAATGTAGCTTTCAAGGCGAGCCTCCTGAAGTGCAGAACACAGGGTGAGAGTAGGGAATGGATCTGAGAGCAGACAGGCAAATGTCCAGTGAACATTCTGAATTTACAGTGAAGCCACTAAAAAATGTCGGCTTTTAATGATAATGACGACACCTTCTTTTTTGTTTTGTTTTGCTGTTTGTGCCAAAGGATCTTTGAATGTTTAAAAGGAAATTCCTAAGGAAGTCCCTATCATGGGAAAAGGGACCCTCTGGGATGTGAGTCCCCAGTTGGCAGGTCCCTTGAGACTTGTTAACTGTATCTTCAGACTTCAGAGTGGGAAGAAAGACCCCAAGGAAGAAAGAATCATGATCTCTTAAAAGACGGAGAAATGAAGCAGAGGTTTTCTAGAACTGCCAGAATATTTCAATTAAAATAGCAGACATAGAAAATATCTGAGTTAAAAAAAAAAAAAAAAAAGTTGATAAAACAGCTAGAAAAAAAGACATAATACAGAAATGTTTCTACACATCTTATGTTTTGCATTAAATGCCAGAACCCACTGGCACTGAGTGGATTCCAACTCATAGTGACCCCATAGGGTTTCCAAGATAATTGTGAGTTTATTGCTGTCATATTGTTGTGCTTTTTGTTGTTATTGTACTGACATTTTCTTTACTCCTCTTACTTTCCTGTCCTGAGTTCCTCTTGTTTGTGGGGTTTTTTTTTTTGTTTCTTCATTATTACAGATTTTGTGTTCACTGAATCTTTATGTTTTTCTTCATTTTTATTTTGATAAGTAGGTTTGTTAACTTTCTTCGTGGTTACCTTGAAATTTACCCCATCTTCCTAAGTTTGAAACAGTCTTTTATTACTTGATATCACCTTGATTTCCTCATCATTTGAAAGTTCTATACCTACACCGTTTATTACCCTCTTGTATTGTTTTGACATTGTTGTCATTTACAGACTGACATCTCTGTTTCCCTGTTTTTAGTCTTTTTAACTTTGTCTTATTATTGAGAGTTCTTTACCTAGGTTGGTATCCGGCTGATGCTGCCTTGTGTCCTAGATCTGATTGTGGCAATGTTTTTGTCTACATTTTCCAGGATTTTGTCTATTTTTTCCTTATCTCTTGGAGAGCCCTAAATATTAGTCTTTTGAGTTCTATATCAGGTAATTCCTATGGGTTCTCTTCTGTCTGAAGGTTATCTAATTTTTTATTTTGGCCACTTGCTGAAGCCATCTTGTCCTTCTTTTTTGTGTGTTTCAATATTGTCTGCTGTCTCTGAGACTTTAAGGTATTATTTTATTTATTGATTGTATGATCATTTGTTTCATCCTGATTTTTTGTTCTGTATTGATATATTTTTTTTTTTTATTGATATGTCAGGGTAGGCAGGGCAGGCATGCTTTGCTGCTTGCCTGTCTGTGGGCATATCTCTCAACCACCTTATTCAAGTGGGCAGAGCAGCAGCAGGCAGGGCTTCCCACCATTCAGCAGCTGGTCGAGTGGTGGGACATGAGGGGCAGTGTGGGCCTGCTGGGGCTGTAGGCCTAAGCACCAGGGGCACTCTATCTGCAGTGGCACGGCAGGGCCAGCAGGAAGGGGGTGAGGTGGCATATGGGGCTAGGTGGGTGGAAGACAGAAAAGAGAAAGAAAAAAGAAAAAAAAAGAGGGTGGAACAACAGGAGCTGGCAGGTTGTGGTGGGGCAGACGCATAGGCATGTGAGAAGGGGGAAGGTAGCATACAAGGCAAAGGGCTGGGAAATCATGTTTCCCTGGTTACCAGTTGCCGTGTCTCCGGTTGGGAGTTCCATGAAGTCACCTTCCAGTATTCCCCGTTAGGAGTCATTGTTGGCTGTGTTTCAAGATGGCGATGCTGTGCTGTGTTAGTTTGCACAGGACCTCTACTCTGTATCTCTTCTCTTCTCTTCTCTGTTTTCTGTCAGTTTCTTCTTCCACTCAGTGTTTGACCTAGTTCTTTATCCCTTCATTTGATGCTCAGGTTTCCAGGATTGGCATTTGTATCTGTTTTATTTAATTTTGGGGGGGTCTTTGCTCTAGAGGGATGGCATGGTGTATCTCTCTAGGGAACCATGTTGGCTCCACCTCCATAAAAAGATTTTCAATAACCAAATTGAGTTTAGTTTTTAATTTAATTTTTAATTAAAATTTTAATTTAATTTAAAATTCAGTTTCCCAGTCCCACTAGCAACATTTTACGTGCTCAGTAGACACACGTGGCTTATGGCTACCATATTGGGCAATGCAGCTTTAAGAGGCCACAACTGTGAGCACCTATGAGATTTTTTTCACCTTTATAACTTCTTCATGTCAATTTTCTATGTGAGCCATTTCCTCTTCTTAATGATTAGTCTGAAGCCCTTAAAATGAAAAACGCCTGTGTTCTTGTTACTGGTGTCAATAAAGAGGTGGAGAAGGTTAAAACGCGAAGATTTAGTAGAAGCTTCAGAGAAAGAAAACCATCTCTGTCTTATTCTTATTGTCAGAATTTGATTTAATTAAGTTGCACAGGATAATAATTATAGTAAATGAAGTTTTACTGGAAAAGACTCCTTGAGAAGTCAAGGTAACATCTCCAGGCACCACTGTTGAGGAATTCAGAATCAATCCCTACTGGGAGCACAAAAACTCCCAGGCACATAAAGAGACAGAGACCTGGAGTTGCCTGCTCCTGGTAAAGCCAAACTCATATATGGTTGGAAACAGAGCTTTAGGGTCCTTTGTGTGTGTGTCTGTGTGTGTCTGTGTGTGTGTGTGTCTGTGTGTGTGTGTCTGTGTGTCTGTGTCTGTGTCTGTGTGTCTGTGTCTGTGTGTCTGCGTGTCTGTTATAGTCAAGTGCTACCTATTAAAGCTGATTCAGGGTACAACAAGATTCTCTGTGTTCCCTAAAACATCTCATTGACTAGTCCGCTGTATTCACCTACACATCCATCCATCCTTACACCTGATCTAAAATTGCAAACCTAGAGTCACTTCATTGATCAGGCATTACCTAAAATAGGCCCTTGCCTGTTACAGGCACATTCGCTACTGGGAAGGGAAATACGTTAACATCCTAGCCTCACTACCACTTTCACACAGATAAGGTGTTAGGTTAACCAGTTGGCGTATGGGCATGTCCCCCATTCCTCACTTCTCCCCATATCCACACTGCTGCCCAGGTAACTTTGCAGTTTTTTCCACTAGAAAGCTCATTTTGGCCCCATGTGCCTCACTTTAACCAATGGAATGTGGAAAAATGGTGGTATGTCAGGTCTGAGCCAACACCTAAAGAGACACCAGTCCTTTTTGTTTGCTCCTCTTGTGCTTCTGCCATACCATGAGAAGTACTGGTCCCTGAAGAATGACAGATATGTGGAACACAGCCACTCTGGCCAGTCAGCAAGCCTGGGGACATGACAATAGATACTTATCTATGCCACTGAGATTCGGAGTGGTTTGCCATGCAGTACTGCTGTGGTATTAGTGGACTAAGATACCAGCGGTCAGCTAAGAAGGAGGAAGGCTCTGAGGGTCTTGGACACAGCAGGTGAAATTTCCTGTAAGAGAAGGCAGAATTTGTAGAAACTTCATTGCAAACATTCCCAATCCTTTCTTCCTTGTTTTCTATAATTATAGAGTCTAAGAAGTGAAATATACCACCTGTCTGTCAGTTTGTCATACTGTGGTGGCTTGCATGTTGCTGTGATGCTGAAAGCTATGCCACCCATATTTCAAATACCTGCAGTCACCCGTGGTGGACAGGTTTCAGACTAAGACAAGCTTAGAAGAAAGGCCTGGCAATCTACTTTTGAAAATCAGCCAATGAAAACCATATGGATCACAACAGAATATTGTCTAGCCAATTATATATAACTACCATTTTGCAGGGGACTCCAGGCAAAGCTTCTGCCTTCCTGATAAGAACAGGGGCTTCTGTTACAGCACTTCTCCTCTCTTCCTGCCTTGAAGGTGGTTGTAATGCCTGAAACCATAGCTGTCAGTTTGTACCCAGGAGATGAGCAGCATGAAGTTGAAAGGCTAACAGCAGAAGAGGCAGAATAGGAAGAAAAAGCCTGGGTCCTTCATAACATTACTGAGAAGCTAAAACCAGCTGCCACAGAGTTGACTCTGACTCATGACAAGCCCACGTATGTCAGAGCAGAACTGTGCTCCGTAGGGTGTTGAATGGCTGATTTTGGGGGAAGTAGATCACCATGCTTTCCTTCCAAGGCACCTCTGGGGGAACTTGAACCTCCAACTTTTCAGTTAGCAGCCGAGCATATTAACTTTCTGCATCACCCAGGGACTCCAAGCTTATCTCCAGTCTTCTTTTAATGTGAAATACAATTAGTGTCTGTTTTGTTTAAGCCCCTATTAGATGGGTATTCTGATATCAAAACTTTACTTAAATGAAGTCCTAACTGATATGCCTATTTTACAGTTTTGCTTCAGCCTGACTCAGTCTGTTCACAACAGAATGATGTTGTAGTTTTCTCACTGGGTATTGAAGGAGTTGAGTTAAAAGGAAATTCTGAAGGTTTCATAACCCACTGAGGAAAAAAAAAAAAAAACAGCAGCAGTCTTATCCTTTAACATCACATAGAAGCACCTTAGGGACCGAGGTGGGGGGAGCCTGGAGCACCTCCGCTCTCCCTGTGTCTTGATCTATTTGACCTATTAAAATACAAGCCACCCATCATTCTTAACGTCTTCCATGAAGAATTCTCAAAATCCAGCCAGAATGGATCACTACTTTCTCTGAATTCCTGTCACGGTTTGTTTGTTTTCTCTAGCTGTTCCCTTCAATTGACATATCACATTCAGCCCTGAATGAATACTGTATATACGTCATATCTTTCCTACAAAGACAGCGTCTTAACAGTCCCTATAGAATCTCTTGAAGAATCCAGTGGAGCTCTCAGCACATATCAGGCCTTCAGTAACTAGTAATAACTATTAATTAAATAACATTAATATGAAGTTGCTTTATAACTTGCCTGGCATCACACCCATGCCTGTGGGTGTTTCTGGAAACCTAATTAGGGGTTGGCTGCAAAAATAGCTCAGCTGTAGATGCTGTCTACTTTAGAATAAGAGAGAAATGACAGAAGGCAAAATAGAGGAGAAAGAACAATTCAAAGTCACCTCCAAAGAGACCAGAGTAGCCATATAACTTATTTCCTCTTGGGAATATCCTTAAACAGAAGTTCTGATGGCAAAGAAGTCAGCAATCTGACACAGTTTTGCATTTATACCTTGAGACTTAAAATATACGTTGGGTCACTCAGATTTATTTTAGCTCCTACTTCAGTAAAAAAAAAAAAAAGGAGGGGAAAACTCTCTAAGCTGCAAAGTTCTAGAACTCACAATTAAAAAGTGGGGCAGTAGGGTATCTTAGGCTGAGTCCCCCGGAAGCTGACCCTGAAACAAGGATTTGAGTCCAATGGTTTATTTGGGAGGTGACCCCAAGAAAGTCAGTAGGGGAAGGTGAAAACCAAGCAACGAAAATGAGGAGGCTAATACAGGGTATGTTACGTGTAAGTGGTGCCTGTGGGCAACTGGAATTCAGTTCTGCTGGGGAACTCTGTGTACAACACACATCCAGACTGTTTCACATGGGTGATGAGGAGCTGGGGTACTTATTCACTTCCATTTATTATTGGTGAGGGCTGTTTGGGGGGCATTAACCCTTGGCAATTCCAACCTTCCCCACTCATGGACTGAGCATGTTCCTGCAGACAAAGAAAATCTTTTGGCAGAGAACTGGAGGTGCTGCAGTAAGAAGCACTGGTATGCACAGGAATGCCGAATATCGAGAGTATATGGGCAGGGCAGCACCAGTGTCTACTCCCTGGGGAGAAGAGGGTAAAGGAGCAGGGACTTCAGGTGAGGGACTGAGGAATGGGGAGCGCTACCTTGAGCCTTGGGTGAGGCTGAGATCTGGATAGCCAGGGTGATGTGCCAAGTGAACAAAGTAGATGTCCCTTTGAAACATCTGGGGAAATCTGAAGTACATCTTACATTCATCTTCATCGCCTTTACATTTTACAATATCTTCTAAATCATAAGGATCAAAACCCACATTTATCAACCTTCATGTCCTATAAAAAAAAAAAAAATAATAGAATATATCCATTAAAAACAACAACAACCAATTGCCACTGAGTCAACTCCAACTCATGGTGACCCCATGTGTGTCAGAGTAGAACTGTGCTCCACTGAGTTCCCAATAGCTGATTTTTTTAGATGTAGATAGCTAAGTCTTTCTTCCAAGGTGCCTCTAAGTGGACTTGAACCTCCAACCTTTTGGTTAACAGCCAAGTGTGTTAACTAATTGTACCACCCAGGGATCATCCATTAACAGTGGAATGTTCTGGAGCTATTTAAAATCATGTTTCACAAAGCATTTACAATACAAAAGAGAAGTGCTTTTAAGTTAATGTTAAGTGATTTAAAAAGGGCAAGGTTCAACATTGTCTGTCCAGTAGGGCCTCCACTCTGTGTAAAAAAATAAAAAGTACTAAACAATGATGGAGGAAACCCTGGTGGTGTAGTGGTTAAGAGCTACGGCTGCGAAGCAAAACGTTGGCAGTTCAAATCCACCAGGCGTTCCTTGGAAACCCTATGAGGCAGTTCTACTCTGTCCTTTAGGGTTGCTGTAAGTCGGAATTAACAGCAACGGGTTTTGGAAACAATGTTGGTAGAAAATGTATCAGTTTATGTATATATATATACACACACACAGCTTTTTAGTGGTAGTTTTGTAGTTGCTTTCCTCTGCTTCCTTACACATTTCTAAAATTTACAGAATTTCCACAATGAGCATGTATTACTTTTATAACTGGCTCAAAAAATCTTAAAGAAAAAAAAAATCATGTTACCCGTTGTCAATAATGTCCCTAAAATGGTTTGTTGATTTGGCCCACCTGAGCCTCAGCGGTTAGATTCTGTTGAGGACTGTGCTCAAGGATACCAACTCCCAGGAGATTAACATCTCCAACCTTCTTCTCATTCTTCAAGAAGTCCATGTCACTTTCCAACTCAACCAACCAGCATGTATCATTTGTCTAATAAATATTTATAGTGTCCACTGTGTGCCAACAACTGCCCTAGGCCCTGGACGAAGCCAGACACAGACCCAGCCTCATGGAACTTGCAGGGGACTGAGTAATAAAATTAATCTTTGAGGAGTCCTATACAGGAGAGATATATGCTTGTATAAGAAACTATATTGAGAGATTTAGATCAAATGGGGAGAAGGGCTGCCCTAAGGAAATGAGGTTCAACCTAAGATTTGAAAGATGCAAAGGAGTTAACCAGACGAATACTAATTGGGCTTCTAATGAGTGTGTGGGGTCATCATTCTGAGGTTTTGGGAGGTGTTAAGGCCTCTGTCCTCAAGAAACTAGCCATCTAATTGTCAACAAATAATGGAGAGGAAAAAAAAAAAACACAGTATTGGGTTAAAGTCCCCAATGTCTGTGGGTAGATGTAGGAGTTCAAAGGGCAATCAAGCAATAATGGCCAACATAGTGAGGAAAGACTCTTTGGAGGAAATGCAGCTTGGGTTTAGCTTTTATGCCAACAAGAAGGAAAGGTTCTCCAAGCAAGGAGAATCACAAGAGCAAAACCCAGAGGGGTCAACGTTAATGATAGCCTTCTGGGACAGTGAGATGCCCAGTAAGATGAAAGGAGAAGCTAGCTGAGTGTTGGGTAGGAAGGATGGGCGTGGGGTCTAAGGGGTGGCTTGTCCTTGGAAGCCAGGTGAGGATGCTTGGACTTGAAGTGATAGGAAATGGGGAGCAAAGACTGCTAAGATTAAAGTGGTATCTACAGGAGGATTGATGTGTCCAACTATACTGTGTGGAGGAGATAAGCCTGAGGATGTGGACACAGTAATCCAGACAGCAATAGAGATTTGGACAGGAAAGATGGTTCTCCTGTCTATCCTCAAGACACTTCAACATGATAGGTTAACTGGGCTTTTTTGCTGCTGAAACAGAAATTTCTATAAGAAAGGGAAACGTTTTATATTGCTTGGTATAATCTTTTTTTTCTCTCTCTCACTCACTTATTTTATCAGTCTGTCACCTACAAACAAGAAAATATGTTGAAACCCAACAAATTTCTTCCCTCTTGCAGAAGTTCACCCCACAGAAAAGACTGTTTCTGCAAGTCACCTAGAACTCAGCTCTCCTAGAGCAAACTCATGGACCAAGGGAACCTTCTCCCTTTTAAGGACTCTCTTTCTCTCCCCACAACCTACCTGAATCACAAAGTTGCTGCAAAGGTGGTGATGAGGAATGAAGTTGGGAAGTTCCAATCACGCTGATAAAGGGCCTCTATTAACCAAAATACTTTACATCTTGTTTTGCTAAGAGTAGCTGGGCTGTGTGCTGCTGTAACGGCTGCAGAGCCTGGGGGTGGGGAGTGGAGGGGAGAGCGGAGGAATCTCTTCCACAGCAGATGCTAATGGAAGAAACCATTCACATTCTGCCCTGAGCAGAATGCCCTCTGGGTTTTCCTCATGGTCCACAGTTGATTCCTTACCTTACAGTGACCCTATAAGACAGAGTAGGACTGCCCCATAGGGCTTCCGAGGAGCGACTGGCGGATTTCAGCTGCTGACCTTTCAGCTAGCAGCCAAGCTGTTAACCACTGCGCCACCAGGGCTCCTCAAATTTCAATATACAAAAAAAACTGTTGCTTCTAGTTGACTGACTCGTAGTGACCCTATAGGACAGAGTAGAACTTCCTCATAGGGTTTCTAAGGAGCAGCTGGTGGATTCAAACTGCCAACCTTTTGGTTAGCAGCCGAGCACTTAACCACTGTGCCACCAGGGCTTCATTCAATTTCTGCATGGATGAGATTAAGTTGTAGCAATCTAGTTACAACTATTTTTTCTTGCTGTATTTATATTTATATTTATATTTATATTTATATTTATATTTATATTTATATTTATATTTATATTTATATTTATATTTATATTTATATTTATATTTATATTTATATTTATATTTATATTTATTAGGTCAGCCCACCACTACCAAGGTTTCCGTTCATACCACCACTGCGCTCCCCAAGCTAGGTTTCTTTTCAGTTAGATGCTGCCTTATAAAAGTGCCCCAACCTCACCTTCACTTTCCGTATGGAAATAGACGATTAATGAATGAATTGGTCAATTAATTATCTAGCTGCCCTAACACAGTTGGCTACTCCGTTTTCATGTGAAGATGAGTGCCTACTGAAAAGGTCCTCAGCAATCAGGGTCACCCTAAAAATCCCACCCCAGATTAAACCTGACAGCTCTCTGTGCCTCACCTTGGAAACACCTTGCAGTCTACGCGGTTTTCCTGGATATCTCACGCCCTCTTGTGGCTGTTTTAGGTTGACATACTCCCTGAATTCAGCAGCCCTTTTTTTTTTTCCACCTAAAAGGTCAGCAGTTCAAATCTGCCAGGCGCTCTTTGGAAACTCTATGGGGCAGTTCTACGCTGTCCTATAGGGTCGCTATGAGTTGGAATCGACTCGACGGCAGTGGTGGGCTTCCACCTCCCCCTAAAAATTCAACCAACCCTGAGTTAAAAAAACATACGTATTTTATGTTGTTTCTCCTAAAATGTAAAAGGCAAATACACTGATGTCTGGTTTCTGGAAATGCCCACCATCAAGGTTCATCTGGTCTGTTAACCCTCCCCTGGCTGGTATGTGTTTTAATGAGCTTTGAAGGTACCTTGCTTTGCTTGCTCTGCACCCCCGAAAGGCTCCCCCTTACCCCAAATGCATACTTTCGTTTGGTCTTTAGGTTTGTTTCAGAGCGTCCCCATCTTTCTCACACAAACCCATGAAGGGCCTAACTAGGTTCTTTATGGGGAGGAGGGCAGATTTTCCAGCCTGAGGAGCCGAGGTGCCTTCACTTTTCAAGCCAAAGCCTCCGGGTAATTCCGGCGCCCCAGAGGAATCACAGGGAGATGCGCCAGGACCAGGAACTGCGGCTATCTTTGGTGACTTTGGTAGGCAGGTGAACCCAGGGCAGGGCTTGAGGTTGGCTGCATTGGTCATTTTTATGAATTGATTGGTATAGGCCCATGGGAAGGTTTCCTAATATACACAGCCTACTTTATGGCCGTATCACCTTCATCTGACCTCTGGTAGTGCTAAAGACAAGCCTATCACACTCACCTGGCCTGCAGCCTGAACCAGGCAATCAGGCCCCTTGCCAAGGTGAGACTGGGGAAGAAGGAGCCTCAAAGTCTGATGACACTGCCATTCCCTTGGCTAAAAGGAAAAGCCCAAGAGAAAGAATATTTGCTGGGCTTGTGCTAGGTGTTTACCAATGAGTGTCTCATGCCGTGAGCTGGAATTATCATCTCCACTCTACAGATAAGACCCACTCTTTAGCCAGTCCCTGCCGCTTATCTTACTTAGCTTTTGGTTTCAGGTCCTTGACTTATAGTCTATGTGAATGACACCTCTTGGAGTTGGGCAGTGCACAGCCTGCACGTCTGCACAGAGTGGCTCAGACCAACTTCCAGCTCGGTACTTCTCCATATCAAGATTCTAAACCTGGCTTGAATCTACACCTTGCTACTCAAAAAAATGGTCCCTGAACCTGCAACATTAGCAATACCTTGGAAGCTTTTTAAAAATGTAAATTATTTGACTCCACCCCAGATGTAATGAATCACAGTCTTCAAGAATGGAGCCCAGAAATCTGTGTCCAGGGCTTTTCAACTTTCATGTTAAATGCAGATCTCATTAAAATGCAGATTCTGATCCAGAGGGTCTGAAGCAGGACTTTGAACCCGTTCAGTCAATTCAACCTCTGCTGAGACTGCATTTCCACCCCAAATATACTGAATCAGAATCTACATTTAAGAATCACCTGGGGGATCTTGTTAAAAATGTAGATTCTGATTCAGTATATTTGGGGTGGAAACGCAAAGTCTCAGCAGGGGGTTGAACTGGAGTGAACCGGTTTGAAGCCCTCGTCTGAGGATGTGGTGCTGAGGGTTTTCAGCTCTTATCAGCTCCCAGGTGATACCAATGCCAAGAACCAGTCTTTGAACAGCAAGGCTCTAGATCAGGGTTGGAGCCCTGATGGAGCAGTGGTTAAGAGCTTGGCTCTTAACCAAAAGGTCGGCAGTTCAAATCCACCAGTCGCTCTTTGGAAACCCTATGGGGGCAGTTCTACTCTGTCCTTTTAGGGTAGCTATGAGTCAGAATCCACTTGATGGCAATGGGTTTGGTTTTTGGTTTTTTAGATCAGGGTTTCTCAAACTGGAGCCTGCATTCAAATCACCTGGAGTGCTTGTTAGTACACAGATTGCTGGATTCCACCCCAGGAGATTTTGACTCAGTAGGCCTGGGATGGGGCCTGAGGATTCGCATTTCTATCAAGCTCCCAGATGATATTGATGATACAGATATAGGGACCCCACTTTGAGAACCACTCTTCTAGCCTGTTAGAATTTACCTTAATTACAGTATTAACCCCAGGCTTTCTGTATTCTTATTTGCATGACCCAAAGCCATATTCAACTCTAGAACCCTGGCATTTTAGAGCTGAAAGGAACTTCAGAGACCACCTGGTGTCAGCCACAGAAATGCAAATCGACGGTCTCCCCCAAGGCCAGACATCAGCAAAAGCCAGGATTAGAGGCAAAACCAGGATTAGGCCTCCTGACTCACTCAGTTCAGCATTGTTTACTCTGCATCCTGCTGGCTCCCATGCTCCATAAATTCTCAGGCTTTCCGCAACTGCAGGCAACTGCAGTATTTTTGGTGAGCTCCCTACCCTAGACCAGCTTTGCAGGTGCTTGAGTCCCTTTCAGACACATATGTCATCAGCACAATCCGTGCAAACGTACTGGCCTCCTACCTAACAGCTTTTTGAAAAGAGGGCTTTGGAAACAGCCAGCAGCCAGGCTGGAAGCCACGGTGGAGAGGAAAGGCAGCAGCTAGCAGGCAAACCAGGCAAGGTGATTCAGAACAGAGGCCCTGGATTCTGACAGCAACTGACACCCAGGCTCTGCTGAGCAGCTGTGGGAAGGTCGTTTAACCTCTCTGGGCCTGGAAAGATGCTTTTCTTTAAGAAAAACAATACTCTCATTCAAGGAACGAAACATAGGGGAGGGTCTCACATATGGGCTAGGGGTGGGGGCTGTGTCAGTTTCCGCTGCATAACAAATCACTCAGTACTTAGTGACTTAAAACAACAACCATTTATTATTGCTCACAAGTCTCCAAAAAGGAGCAGAAGCCTTCAGGCCCCCTGAAGCCTAGGCTTGGAACCGGCATGCCATCATTTCTGCCATATTCTATTGGCCACAGCAAGACATAAGGCTGGCCCTCCTCTCAATGCAAGGAATGACAACATCACAATGCAAAGATATCTAGAGAGATAAAGGTTTCTGGACATTTTGCAGTCCATCACAGGGGAGTTATCTTAGTTTGGAAGACCCTGAAACAAAGCTTCCAGAGCAAATAGTTTACTTGGGAGGTACAGGAAATGCCAGTAATGGAGTGGGGGTATTGAGACAGAAAGGGGAAGCAGCCAATAAAGGGAGCCTAACCATTTTTAACCAAGCCACCAGTGGGGCGGTTGGAGCTTAACTCCACCAGAAAGCTCTGGAAGCCGGTGTAGGAGGCACCTCTTGTTATCGTTCCACCTGAGGGCCAAAGAAACTGGGATGTTGATATGTCGATTCATATCAACCTTTTGTTGAAAGCTGCTCCCAGGGGACTCTAATTGCCCATCACTTCAGCCTCCCATAAACTGACCACAGAGGTCAGAGCAAGACCTTGACAAAGAAAGGCAGGGTCCGACAGCTGGTTAAGCCACAGTGCTCTGAAGTGGTAGGATATGGGGGGATAAATGGAGGTGTGAGTAAGACACCCATAGCATTTCCTACAGTGCTGTGGTGAGAACAAAAAACTGTCAAGCTTCAGATCTGAGTTGTTTTAGTCAACGTGTTTTTTTTAAAGTCTGCTTTATTTTGGGTGATGCTTCAGTTTTGTTGCTAGCAAAGGTTGGGACACTAGGTGGCATCATATCAAGTTGTCCGTGTAGCTCAGGAAACAAAATGCCAAGTGATGTTCCTAGGTGTCCTTGGGATTCAACAATTACCGACATGAGTTGGGAGTTAACAATTGTCCAAGCCGTACCAGTGATGGAACACTTTAGCTTCTGGGGGACATACCAAGGCCAATGTTCTCTCCAAGCTTGTACCATGGCAACAACATCACAAGCTGTGTGGGGCCAAAGCACAAAGGAGCAGACAGAGGTAGCTGGCTTTTCTAGGGAGTGGGATTCACAAAGACCCTGGAGGGAGAAGCAGTAAGTAGAATGAAGCTTTCTACCCTCAGAAAGGTCTTTGGAAGTATGTGAAAAATGGACTGGAAGAAAAGATACCAAACTTATAACATAAATTTATCCTTGGAGGTGAGAGTAGAAGTGGGGTCATAGAATGAGGTTAAAAGTAAAGGTCAAAAGGTATTTAACATTTTGTTAAGACAAACGAGACAAAAGGTCAACAGTGATCAATACTTGGTAATGAATATGGATGGCTATCACAGTATTAGTTCTCCTTTTGTTTTTTAATTTCAAAAAATAAAGGTGTGTGTGGGAGGGGGTATGATAGTTCCCTGTAATTAGCAAGGCCTTATGGGGTTCAAAAGGTGACTCTGATCTTATTCTTGAGTGACTTTTGACAAATACTTCCCTTTAGTAAGCCTGAGAGGCAATAATGCACCAATGGTGTCTTGCACAGAACCCAAACTGGTCACTCAAAACACATTCATTTGTTCCCTTTGCTCCTCCCCAGGCCCAGCATCACGAATGAGAGTTCAAGGATCATGCTCCTCCCTTACACTGAGCCAAACCTGATGATTTTCTGGCTCTCTGGATAAGCTGGAAATAGGACAATCTTAATAAAACCTTATCGTGACTAAATCAACCCAGGGATAGACTTGCTCTAAGAAAAAAAAAAACGTCTCTTGAAAATATGGCTTGAAGGACATCCCCCTTACGAAGAAAGGGATTCTGGACTAACAGTCAATACATCCTAACTTTCCCCAGGGCTTCAGAATCTTCCACCCTGAGGGGAATCTAACCTATTTCTAGAACATTCCTAAGGACTTCAGGGTGACCTGTAAAGAGATAAGGTTTTAGGCTTCTAAATGTAAATGTAACAGTTGAGTCCTTATACAAATTTAGAGAGAGTCCATAGCCAGGCCTTGACAACACAAGATGCTATGAAGAAAAGGCTTGAGTGAAGGCTTGAATCAAGGCCCAGCCTTCAGAAGAGAAGGCACCTCTGGTCTCCATCCTGTCAAGGAGGTGGAGAGTAGCCTTAGGAGGCAACATAGCATTCCCCAGGGTTTTGTTTTGAATGGGATTCTTTGAACCTTGGAGGGATTGACCTTAAACAAAGCCTGAGGAGGTAGAGTCAAGGAGCTACTGGGCTGAGCTTTCTTCATGCAGATTACAAATAATCACAGGCTTCTACACACTCCAGGGTCTCAAGTCTCCAGTAGGGGTGCATGTGCGCGCTTGTGCACGAGCACACGCCCCTGCTTGTATACGGTTTCCCATCAACCCTGTATCAGTTATCTGTTACCATTAGATACACTGCATAATAAACCACCCCAAAACTTAGTGACTTGAAACAATATGTATTTAGCTCACAATTCTATGATTGGCAATTTGGGCTGAGCTCAGCTGGGACATTCTTTTTTTTTTTTAATTAAAGGGGTCCCTGGGTTGTGCAAATGGCTTACACTTGACCACTAATATAAAGGTCAGTGGTTTGAACCCATCCAGTTGTGCTGGGGAAGAAAGGCCTGGCAATCTGCTCCCATAAAGATTACTGCCAAGAAAACCCCATGGAGCAGTTCTTTTTTTTTTTTTTTCCTTTCTTTTTTTTAATTGTAACTTACGTGAAGTTTTACAGGGCAAATTAGTTTCTCATTAAGCAATTAATACACATTGTTTTGTGACATTGGTTGCCACCCTCATGACATGCCAACGCTTTTCCTTGCTCAACCTTGGGCTCCCCATTACTAGCTTTCCTGTCCCCTCTTGCCTTCTTGTCCTTGCCCCTGGGCTGGTGTGCCCATTTAGTCGCGTTTTGTTTTATGGGCCTGTCTAACCTTTGGCTAAAGGGTGAACCTCAGGAGTGACTTCAGTACTGAGTTAAAAGAGTGTCCAGGGGCCGTACTCTCGGGGTTTCTCCAGTCTCTGTCAGACCAGTAAGTCTGGTCTCATGGGTCTGTGGTCAGCTGCAGGTCAGACCAGCAGCTCTGTGATCTGGGCTGCGCTTTCTAACATTTCAGGGCTGACTCAACTCTGGTCCACAAGACCCTCATCACCCAGCAGGCTAGCATAAGCTTGCTCTTGTGGGAGCTGGAAAGGATTCAAAAAAAGAGAGCAGAAGCATGCAAGACCTATGAAAGTCTTGTCACTTCCACCACATTTTATAAGTCAAAACAAGTCACAAGGTCAGACCAGCTGAGTGTGTTAGGATAACCTGGCTAGAGAAAAGGTAGAAAAATGGACTCCCCCTCTTAATGGAATCACATTGCAAAAAAGCAGGGTCATGAGAAGGGGAATAATTGCAGCCATTTTTGGAGACATCGACCACATACTTCCCACTACTCTGAGGCAGATTTCTCCTGGATTTTACCACATACTGTTGGTCAAGCAGAGAGCTGGGATGGAGAGAAGAGTGAGGGGCAGTCTGGAGCAGGTTTCTGAAAGTCCCATTTCTGGAGACTCAGCCAGTGGTATAGACTTAAAGCACTGGTTCTTCAAGATGGTAAGAGGTACCAGGGTCAAAAAAACTTCAGGAAAAATGCATTAACCAAAACCAGATTTGAAAAAGGATAATGTCCACTGTTGACTTCATAGGGATATAAACGGAGACTTTCCCTTTTTTTTCCACATGAAACATATCCCTAACCCCCACTGAATTGTGCATAAGCTCTATTTCACTATTGTAATTATTGGCAAGTTCAACATCCACATAGATAGTATATTCAATACCCTGGCTTGGTAGTTCCCCAAACTCTCCCTTCACAGTGTTTTATTTCCTTCCACCTCATCCACTCATTCCATGGTCAGCCTGGTCATGCACAATAATTTGAGCACCTCTAATATCTCTATTCCACGCTATGACTAGCTCACTAGCTTTCAAGTTTGCATCCTTTGGTATCCCAGTTACAACAGTTCTTTGGCCTCTGGAATTCTCCCATTCAATGCTCCCACCACTTTTTCCCATTACCACCTTTATCTTTATTTCTCTCTTTAACTAACTTAGATTCTGTGGCCTGACATTATAATCCCTCCACTGCAAGCACCTTCAGCTCCCTTTCCACCAGAGGTACCCAGGGAAAATCTCATCCTGCTTGTACCCTATTATTCCCCTTCTCTATCTCAATGCTCCTTGAGAAAAATCAAAATGGCTTGAGTTAAATTTATGGCCACAGACTTCAAATGATCATACAACACTGTCCTTGTATCTAACTCTTTATCCTTAATAACTCTTTTGAATATGACTTATCTTCCTACCCCAAATTTTTCACAGCCATTCCCAACCCTCACTCACAGCTGGTAACCTTAACTCATATTTCACTGAGAAAATAGAAGCCATCAGAGATGATGCACTTCATTTTTTTCACCACCATCAAATATATAATCCCACCTGTACCTGCATTGACCTCTTCATTTTCTCCTGTTTCAAAGGCAGTGTCCAGGCACCTATCAAATGTTCCACTGAATTCACTTATGCTCTCAATTGAATCACCTTTTGCCTTCTGAAGAACTTCTCTCCTTCAATTATCTGTATCTTCTTGTCTTCCTATCTATGATGGTTAATGTTATGTGTCAATATGACTAGGCTATGATTCTCAGTGGTTTGGTAGATACTGGCCTGGGTGCTTTTCTGTAATGTAATCATCTTCCACGTTGTGATCTGATGTGATCAGCCAATCACTTGAAAGGAGAGTTTCCTTCAAGGTGTGGCCTACCTCCAGTATATAAACGGATGTTCTGGCAAAGTGTGTGCTCTCTCTTGACCCTGCACTGTTCTCATCTCCTGACCTCAGGCTCTTGGGATGTGAGCCAGCAGAAGTCTCCAGCCTGCCACCTGACCTGCAGATTTTGGATTCACCAGCTCCTGTAAACCCATGAGCCAGCAGTGGGTGCCTAGCCCCTTGCCTGATCCATGGATTTGGGACTTGTCAACCCTCACAATTGTGTGAGACATTTTCTTGAAGTAAATCTCTATGTATTTATATATATGTCTCACTGGTTTTGCTTCTCTAGAGAACCCAGACTAGGACACCAATGTTAGTGGATAATTTCCATTGTAAGTAATCATATGTTAGTATCTCCCACCTTCAAACTTCTCCCTTAACTCTGCATTTTCCTTCCACACATTTCTCTGCTCCTCTTCATCATAAAACACACTGAAATGTTTGTTTGGCATCACTGACTCCACTTCTTCACCTTTCCCTCCCTATCTGGCTTCTGTCCCATCACTTCACTGAAGTCAAGGTCAACAGTGATCTTCTTGCCAAATCCAATGGCCATTTCCCTATTTATCATCTTTCTTGACTTTTCTCAATTTTACAGTAGCTTCTAACAAAGTTAATTACTCCCTCCTCAATTTTTTCTCCTCTCCTATTTCCTACTCACTTACTTCAGCTCCTTTCTGACCTCTGCACCTTCGAATATCTCTCCTCATGGTGCTGAGCTGTCTTGTTTTATCTGGTCTCATCTTCTTTTCTCTACCTACACTCTTTTCTAAATAGCCTCATACTTTCATAGGACTTTCAATACCAGTTAAATGCTTATAACTTCCAAAGTTTAGCTCTTTAGCTAAACTTCTCGTACAACTTTCAAACTCACATTCTAGCAGCCTATTAACCTGGTGTTTTATCTTTCTCAGATCTTATCTCATACCACTGCCCCCTTTCTCCCAACCCTCCAAACACATTACTGCCTTCCTGTTTCTCATATATGCCAAGCCCTTTCCCATTTGCTGGCTTTTCCACTTGCTCTTCCCTCTCTTTAGAACTCTTCTTCAGCTCTTTCTATGACTTGGTCATTCTCTTCTTTCAGGCTTCATCTTAAATGTAAATTCTTTAGTAAGACTTCATTAGAACCGTTTATATTCTACAAACGCTAATGGCGATTTATAATCTGGTTTGTTATTCATCGCCTGCCACTACCACTAGGTCATAAGTTCGGTGGAAATAGGAAGTATGTCGTCCTTGTATCGTCCATACCTAGAACTTAGTACAAAGTGATTGTCTTTACTATCAAAGGGAGCACCATCAGTGCCAAATCCTATGGGCTGATGCACCATCACTTCTTGCATCAACCTTGACACTATTCTCTACCTCTACTTAGACAAATAATCTTTAGGAGGTCAGGGGGAGGGACGCTATTCAGGACCAAATTTGAGACTCATGATATTATTGGTTAACATTTATTGAACACTAGTATATGCCCGGCACAGTTTTAAATTCCTAATATGTTTATTTCATTTAATACGACACTCCTATGAAGTAGGTATTATTTTTATCTCCATTTTATAGGTTAGAAAATGTTTCATTGGTTGAATCAAGTCACACGCACAAGTCAATATCAATGTGGTAGAGAAGAACACTCTGCTGATAGTGGGAGAGAAAAGAGAATGGGGATTTATGGAACAATCACCCAAACTATCACATTAACATTTATAAAGTACTTATTATATGCCAAGCACAAGTCTAGGAGTCTTATATTAGTAACTCATTTAATCTTCATAGCAACTCAGTGAAGTAGATACTAGATCACATAACCAAATAGCAATAGATCTGAGATTTCAAACTAATACTTCCTTAACTACCTTGCTATACCATCTTTCACAGGCAGAAGTGTAAAAGGACCTCAGATTTTGTTTATAAGGCATTCATCTAACAGAAGTTCAATACACCCCTAATAAAGAGAAATCATTTGACCACATCCAGAGAATCTCATGGACCCAAAAATCAGACTTTTCAGGTTTGTGACAATTAGAAAGCCACCAGGAAGTGAAGCCGTGCTTTCCATCTCTCAAGGAATACAGGATCTATCTCTTCTTCTCTCCGCCTATACACTTCATTTTCCCTTCTCTGCGAACCCTATCTATTTACTTGCCAGTTTGCCCTTGGCTCATATTGGCAGCCACACCTCCGAGGCTACAAGAATTTGCATCTCTGCCCTCCACTGCCAACTGGCTGCAACAGTCTGTGTGTGTGTTTGTGTGTGTGTGTGTGTGTGTGTGTGTGTAGTTGAGGTTCGCAAAAGAAGAAATTGTATTGATTCTGTCAGATCTATAAATGGGCTTCCCTTGGACCAGATGGTCACTACTGGATCAATCAACCATACTGAGGGATGGTTTGGTGGAGATAGGGTCTTCTAGTAACCCAGGACTGGCCCAAAGAATGTGAAAATTTTTCTAGAAGGGGCCGTAGATGGGGTAGGCAATGAAATCTTCCTGGTATACATTTTTATTGAAGCATGGGATAAACATACATGTAAATCCATAAATTATAAATATGCCACACAATTAACTTTAAAAAAGTGAATACACCTGTATATCCAGCTCAAAAGAAGCAGAACATAACCGGCTCTGAAGAAATCCCCATCGCCTGCCTTTTCCTCTGTGCAAGAGTAATCTCTATCCTGATTCTTAATATTGTTGATTGGTTTTTCCTTGTTTCATATTTATATGAATGGAATTATGCAATACGTACTCTTTTGTGTCTGACTTCTTTTACTCATCATTATATTTATGAGAATCATCTATATTGTGTGTGATTATAAATTGTTCATTCTCATCCCTGTGATAGAATCCATTGTGTGAGTACACTACTCTTTATTCATTTTACTGTTGATGGGCATTTGGGCTGTTTCCAATATGAGCTATTACAAATATTGCTGATGTGAACATGTCTTTTGGTATATATATTTTTGTCTTTTTGGTGTATGCATTTATTTTGGAAGTTGCTAAGTCAGGAATATAATGATTTTGAGATAAAAATTTACCATAAAGGTGAAGAAAGACTCATTTTAGACATTTAGACTCAGGTTCCCAAAAGTTGTTTTGGAGGCTTGCCAATTCATTAAATATTTTTAGGCCCATTATATATACCTCATGAAATGAGCATTAGAAGTGCATGTTAATAGATAAAAAGGGGGTAAACCCAAATCAAAACCAAACCTGTTGCTGTTGAATGAATTCCAACTCCTAGTGCCCCTATAGGACACAGCAGAACTGCCCCATAGGGATTCCAAGACCATAAATCTTTATGGAAGCAGATTGCCACATCTTACTTTCATGGAGCAGCTGGTGGGTTTGAACCTCTGACCTGTTGGTTAGCAGCTGAGTACTTAACCACTGCGCCCCCAGGGCTCCTTGTAAAAAAGATGCAGCTATTTTTTAATTATTAGTTTACATAAGTTGCTCAGTCTCTGTTAGAACAGAAGCATAAATGAACTGCCTCTCTACTTTCCCTTTATCCCTTTGGCACTTCAGTCCCATGCCCCCCAGAGGGAGGGGAAGAACAGTGTGTCCTGTGGAGATCTTCAACAGCTGTAAAGTATTGAAAATTGATTCAAAGATCTGTAGTCAAATCAAGTCCCACAGATATAGTAATTATTACAGGATAAAGTATTCTCACAAGTCTCTTTTATATTTTAAACACTTAAAAAAAGCATTTGGGGGATAGAATATAAAATGTAGCAATGAAATACTTGAATACTACTTCACAATGACAAAAATATTATAATTACCTGACAAATATTTTAAAGCATTAGAAGTGCAGGATTATATTTATGAGATGCATCTATATTGTTGTGTGTAATTCTAGATCATTCATTGGCATTGCTGTGTTATAATGCTTCAGTAAGCAATTATTGGTGGTTTAAAACAAATAGAAAAATAGAGTCTCAATAAGAATTAGAAGATATAAAGGAAAACCAAATGAAAATTTCAGAACTGAAATATAACCAAAAATTTAAAAATAAATGAATAGGCTCAACAGCAAAGTAGAGGGGACAGAAGAAAGAATCAGTAAAGTGGGATAAACTGGAAGATAGAATAATAGATATAACCCAGTCTGAACAACAAAGAGAAAATAAACTAGTGAAAAAATGAACACAGCCTCTGGGGCCTATGGAACTACAATAAATGATCTAACATTCATATCATCAGAATTCTCTATGGAGAGGAGAAAAAGGGCAAGGCTGAAAAAGTACTCAAAGAAATAATGGCTAAAAACTTCCCAAATTTGGCAAAAGACATAAACCTACAGATTCAAGAAGTTGAGAGTGCAAACATGATAAACCCAGAAAAATATTTTAAAAATCATAAACAAACCTTAAAAACTTAAGACAAAGAAAAAATCTTGAAAGCCATAAGGGAGAAATGGCACCTTATCTATGGGAAAAAAACAATTAGAATAAAAGTGAATTTCTCCTTAGAAACCAGGTAGGTCAGAACGAAGTGGCTCAACATTTTTTCAAGTACTTGAAGGTAAGAACTGTTAACCTAGAGTCCCATATCCAGGGAAAATATCCTTGAGGAATGAAGTGGAAATCAAGACATTCTCAGGTATGTGAAAATAAGATAATTTATTGCCAGCAGAACTACTCTAAAAGTATACCTAAAAGAACTTCTCTAAGGAGAAGGTGAGCAATAAAGGAAGAGTTCTCAGAAAATTAGGAAGGAAAAGAGACTGCACACAAAATTATGTGCAAATAAAATAGGCTTTCTTTCTCCTCTTGAGAATTCTACATTATATTCAATGATTGAATCAAAAATTGTAAAACTCTCTGATGCAGTTCTAAATGTATACCAAACAAAAAACACAAACTCACTGCCACTGAATTAATTCCATCTGTTACGGAGTAGACTGCTCCATAGGGTTTTCTTGTCTGTAATCTTTATGGAAGCAGATAGCCAGTCTTTTCTTTCAAGGTGCTACTGGGTGGGTTCAAACCGACAAACTTTCTGCTGTCATTCAAGTGCTTAACTGTGCCACCCAGGGAGCTGATTCTTTGTTCTAAAATAAATAAATGTAATCCATGTATTAATAGACTAAAGAAGAAAAATCATATGATCATATCAGTCAATGCAGGAAAAGCATTTGACAAAAATTAACACCCATTAATAATAATAAAAATCAGAAAAATAGAAATAAATGGAGAACTTCCTCAACTTAATAAAAAGCATTTATAAAAAAAAAACCTAGAGCCATACTTAATCATGAATGGCTGTATACTTTCCCCCTAAGATCAGGAACAAGGCAAGAATGTCCACTCTCATAGCTCTTATTCAACATAGTGATGGAAGTTCTCGCCAGTGCAATAAGGCAATAAAAAAGAAATAAAAGACATACAGATTTGTCTTAGTCAACTAGTGCTGCTATAACAGAAATACCAGAAGTGGAAGCTAGAAATCTGAATTCAGGTTGCCAGCTCCAGAGGAAGGCTTTCTGTCTCTGTCAGCTCTGGGGGAAGATCCTTGCCATCAATCTTCCCTGGTCAAGGAACTTCTCAGCTCAGGGACCCAAGATCCAAAGGACATGCTGTTCTCCTGGCTCTTGTTTCTTGGTGGTATGAGGTCCGCCTGTCTCTCTGCTCCCTTCCTTCTTTTATATCTCAAAAGATATTGACTTAAAATACAATGTGATCTTGTAGATTGAGTCCTGCCTTATTAACATAACTACCTCTAATCCTACCTCATTAACATCATAGAAGTAGGATTTATAGCACATACAAAAATCACATCAAATGACAAGATAGTGGACAATCACACGATACTGGGAATCGTGGCCTAGCTAAGAAGATACATACTTTGGGGGGACACAATTCAATCCATGACAAGATTAGAAAAGAAAAACTGTTCCTATTTGCAGATGACATGATTGTCTATACAGAAAATCCCAAGTAACCTACAAAACAAAATTCCTCCTGGAGCTAATAAGAGAGCTCACCAAGATTGCAGAATACAGAATAAAATTACAAAAATAAATTGTATTTCTACATACTAGCAATGAACACATGGACACTGAAAAAAAGAACACAATATTACTTATAAGAGTGTTTATCAAAAAATGATACACTTAGGTGTAAATCTAACAAAAAATGTACAGGACTTGTATGGTGAAAGCTACAAAACACTCATGAAAGAAATAAAATAAAAATAAATGGATATCATATTCATGTATTGGAAGATTCAACATAATAAAGATGACAATTCTCCCCAAACTGATATATGACTTTAATAAAATTTCTATCAAAATTTCAGCAAGATGTTCTGTATAGACAAGATTAATGTAAAATTCATATGGGAAGGAAAAAACTAGAATAGGTAAAACAATTTCAAAAATGAAGAATAAAGTGAGGGAAGCCAGTCTATCCAATTTTCAGACTAATTATATAAAAAAAAATTATATAGCTACAGTAATTAAGTCAGAGTGGAATTGGTGGAAGGATAGACACATAAGTCAATGGAACAGAATACAGAACCCAGAAATAGACCCATACAAATACACTCAACATATTTTTGACAAAGATACAAAAGCAAGTCAATGGAGGAAAGATAGTCTTTTCAACAAATGGTATAACAGCAATTGGACATGAATAAACAAACAAACAAAAATGAACCTTGAGTCATGGTAGCTCCATAGAAACTTTCAAACTCCCTGAGGGACCAAATTGCTGAGCTGAGGGCTATGGGGACCATGATCTGGGGGAATATCTAGCTCACTTGGCACAACATAGTTTATAAAGACTATGTTTTACATTCTACTTTGATGAGCAGCATTTGGGGTCTTAAAAGCCTGAGTGGCCATCTAGGATACTATACTAGTCTCACCTCTTCAGGAGCAAGGAAGAATGAAGAAAACTAAAGATACAAAGGAAAGATTAGTGCAAAGAGCTAACGTACCACATCTACCACAGCCTCCACCAGACTGAGTCCAGTACAACTAGATAGTGTCTGGCTACAATCACTGACTGCTCTGACAGGCATCACAGTAGAGGGCCCTGGGCAGAGCTGGAGAAAAATGTAGAACAAAATTCTAACTCAAGAAGAAAGACCAGACTTGCTGGCCTGGAGGAGACTGGGGAAACCCTGAGAATATGGCCCCTGGACACCCGTTCAGTTAAGTAATGAGGTCTCTCCTGAGGTTCACCCTTCAGCCAAAGATTGAACAGACCCATGGAACAAAACAAGACTAAAGGGGCACACCAGCCCTGGGGCAGGGACTGGAAGGCAGGAGGGAACAGGAAAGCTGGTAATAGGGAACCCAGGGTTGAGAAGGGAGAGTGTTGATATGTCATGGGGCTGTTAACCAATGTCATAGAACAATGTCTGTACTGTTTGATGAGAAACTAGTTTGTTTCGTAAACCTTCATCTAAAGTACAATTCAAAAAAAAAAAAAAGAGCCTTAACTGAATCTCATATCTTTTTAAAAAATTAACTCAAAATGAATCATAGACTTAAATGTAAAACTATAAAACTTTTGGAAAAATAATAGGAGAAAACCTTTGGGCTCTAGGGCTAGGCAAACAGTTCTTAGACTTGACATTAAAAGCATGATCCATAAAAGAAAAACACTGATAAATTTTACTTCATTAAAATTAAAAACTTTTGCTTTGCAAAAGACCCTGTCAAGATGATGAAAAGATAAGGTACAGACGGGGAGACATACTTGCAAATCACATACTTGACAAAGGACTAATGATATTGCTGTTGTTATTGTTAGGAGCGATCAAGTTGGTTCCAACTCACAGTGACCTTGTGTACAACAGAATGAAACACTGTCCTGTCCTGGGCCATCCTCACAACTCTTGCTATGTTTGAGCCCATTGTTGCAGCCTCTGTGTCAATCCATCTCATTGAGGGTCTTCCTCTTTTTTGCTGACCCTCCACTTTACCAAGCATGATGTCCTTCTCCAGGGACTGGTCCCTCCTGATAACATGTCCAAAGTATGTGAGACGAAGACTCGCTAGCCTTGCATCTAAGGAGCATTCTGGATGTACTTCTTCCAAGACAGATTTGTTCCTTCTTCTGGCAGTCCATAGTGTATTCAATATGCTTTGCCAACACCATAATGCAAATGCATCAATTTTTCTTCAGTCTTCCTTATTCCTTGCCCAGCTTTCACGTGCATATGAGGCATATGAAATTACCATGGCTTGGGTCAGGCACGCCTCAGTCCTCAAAGTGACATCTTTGCTTGTAAACACTTTAAAGAGGTCTTTTGCAGCAGATTTGCCCAGTGACTGCTGCTTCCGTGGGCACTGATTGTGGATCCAAGTAAAATGAAATCCTTGACAACTTCATTTTTTTCTCCATTTATCGTAATGTTGCATATTGGTCCAGTGGTGAGAATTTTTTGTTTTCTTTATGTTGAGGTATAATCCATACTGAAGGCTGTAGTCGTTCATCTTCATTGTAAGTGATTAAAGTCCACTTTGATTTCAGAGAGCAAGGTTGTGTCATCTGCATATTGTAGGTTGTTAATGAGTCTTCCTCCAATCCTGATGCCCCGTTCTTCATATAGTCCAGCTTCTCAGACTATTTCCTAAGCACATATCTAGAATAAATAAATTCTCAGAACTCAACAGGAAAAAAGTAGATAATCCAATTAAAAAATGGGCAAAAGACATGAGGAGAAATTTCACAGAAGAGGATATACAGAACGCACATAAGCACGTGAAAAAAATTTCAGTATTGTTAGGCATTAGGAAAATACAAATTAAAACCACACTGCAATATCACTACACATGAATCAGAATGGCTAAAATAAAAAACAGTGACAATGCCAAATAGTGTCAAGGATGCAGAGACACTGGGTCACTCATGCATTGCTGGTGGGAATATGAAGTGGTTCAGCCACTCTGGAGAACTGTTCGGTAGTTTCACTCAGTGATTGTACTCCTGGACATTTATTTCAGAGAAAAAAAGAAACTTATGTTTACACACAAACCTGTACATGAATGTTTACAACAATTTTACTTGTAATAGCCAAAAACTCAAAACAACCCAGATGTCCTTCAAGGGGTGAATAGTTAAGCAAACCAGTTCCCACCATTGGCTATTACTCAGCAAAACAAAGGAGTGCAAAATTAATACATGAAACAATATGAATTAATCTCCAGAAAATTATACTGAGTAAGAATTCCACTGAGTAAATAATCTAATCCCTAAAAATTACTACCTGTATAATCCTGTTTATATAACGTTCTTGAAATGACAAAATTATAAAAATGGAGAACAGATAGTGGCTGCCAGAGGCTAAGGAAGGGGTGGGGTCAGAGGGAAGTTGGTGCCGCTATAAAAGTATAACATGGGAGATCTTTGGGGTGATGGAAATGTTTTGTATTTTGACTTTATCAATATCAATACCCTGGTTGTGATATTGTACAATAGTTTTGCAAGATATTACCATTGGGAAAAACGGGGTAAAGGTTACAGGGGATCTCTATTATTTCTTACAACTGCATCTGAATCTATAATTATATAAAAATAAAAAGTTTAGTTAAAATGAACCCTTAACATTAAAAGGATTTTTAAATGTGTAAGAGATCAAGTGGAAAAATAATTGGAAAGTGCACTGTGGTGCGATGGATCACTTTTTTTTTTTTTATTAACTTTTATTGAGCTTCAAGTGAACGTTTACAAATCAAGTCAGACTGTCACATATAAGTTTGTATACACCTTACTCCGTACTCCCACTTGCTCTCCCCTTAATGAGTCAGCCCTTCCAGTCTCTCCTTTCGTGACAATTTTGCCAGCTTCCAACTCTCTCTATCCTCCCATCCCCCCTCCAGGCAGGAGATATCAACACAGTCTCAAGTGTCCACCTGATATAAATAGCTCACTCTTCATCAGCATCTCTCTCCTACCCACTGTTCAGTCCCTTTCATGTCTGAAGAATTGTCTTCGGGAATGGGTCCTGTCCTGGGCCAACAGAAGGTTTGGGGACCATGACCGCCGGGATTCCTCTAGTCTCAGTCAGACCATTAAGTCTGGTCTTTTTGTGAGAATTTGGGGTCTGCATCCCACTGATCTCCTGCTCCCTCAGGGATTCTCTGTTGTGCTCCCTGTCAGGGCAGTCATTGGTTGTGGCCGGGCACCAACTAGTTCTTCTGGTCTCAGGATGATGTAGGTCTCTGGTTCATGTGGCCCTTTCTGTCTCTTGGGCTCTTAGTTATCGTGTGACCTTGGTGTTCTTCATTCTCCTTTGATCCAGGTGGGTTGAGACCAATTGATGCATCTTAGATGGCCGCTTGTTAGCATTTAAGATCCCAGACGCCACATTTCAAAGTGAGATGCAGAATGTTTTCATAATAGAATTATTTTGCCAATTGACTTAGAAGTCCCCTTAAACCATGGTCCCCAAACCCCTGCCCTTGCTCCGCTGACCTTTGAAGCATTCAGTTTATCCTGGAAACTTCTTTGCTTTTGGTCCAGTCCAGTTGAGCTGACCTTCCATGTATTGAATATTGTCCTTGCCTTCACCTAAAGTAGTTCTTATCTACTAATTAATCAGTAAAAAACCCTCTCCCACCCTCCCTCCCTCCCCCCGCCCCCGTAACCACAAAAGTATGTGTACTTTTCAGTTTATACTATTCCTCAAGATCTTATAATAGTGGTCTTATACAATATTTGTCCTTTTGCCTCTGACTAATTTCGCTCAGCATAATGCCTTCCAGGTTCCTCCATGTTATGAAATGTTTCACAGATTCGTCACTGTTCTTTATCGATGCGTAGTATTCCATTGTGTGAATATACCACAATTTATTTAACCATTCATCCGTTGATGGACACCTTGGTTGCTTCCAGCTTTTTGCTATTGTAAACAGAGCTGCAATAAACATGGGTGTGCATATACCTGTTTGTGTGAAGGCTCTTATTTCTCTAGGGTATATTCCGAGGAGTGGGATTTCTGGGTTGTATGGTAGTTCTATTTCTAACTGTTTAAGATAACGCCAGATAGGTTTCCAAAGTGGTTGTACCATTTTACATTCCCACCAGCAGTGTAAAAGAGTTCCAATCTCTCCGCAGCCTCTCCAACATTTATTATTTTGTGTTTTTTGGATTAATGCCAGCCTTGTGGGAGTGAGATGGAATCTCATCGTAGTTTTAATTTGCATTTCTCTAATGGCTAATGATCGAGAGCATTTTCTCATGTATCTGTTAGCTGCCTGAATATCTTCTTTAGTGAAGTGCGTGTTCATAGGATGGATCACTTTTGTGTAGCCTTTCTTACCGTAGTCTTTTAACTTCCACCCAAGTGCAAATAGGGTAATTGTGGCCCACCAACGGGAATGGTCGGTTTTGCCATCCCTCTAGGCTTAAAATGAGCCATTCCATAGCAAGTAAACAGAGGATCTTACTGCCACCAAGGAGAAAGAGCCAAGAACAGAACGTGTCCTTTGGACCTGGGATCCCTGTGCTAAGAAGATCCTGGAACCAGGAGACCAAGAGAGAGAGAGTGTAAAAATGGTTTGGTGGACAGTGTCTGATCGCCTCTAAGCCCCTTGTGGGGAAGAACCAAGATCAACAGTACAAGGCTGACTCCCATGAGGTGGAGGCCAAACAAGCCTCCTCTCTGCCATCTTTACTAATTCTGATACCAATCATCCCTTGAACAGCACTCTCTACTTCTTTGCTGAGTTCTGTAATTCATTGCAATGGCCAGACAGAACTCACAGACAATCCTCACAATTATGGGGTTTATTAGGGAAAACAGTTACAATTCAGGCTCAAGAACACTCAGGATACAGTTCTTCCATCAGGACAGCCTCTTCCCAACCGTGCTTACAAGGTTGTCAGAACTGGTAAATACGGTGAAGAAAGGAGGCATGTCTGAACTCCCCCCCATAGGAATCAGCCTTGGGCTATTGATCTTGGTCTCTTTCCCCTTTGTGAAGTTAGAGGAGGTCAGATGCTGCCCCCATACCATTTTTACAAGCACTGAATTAAGAAACAAAAGTCCTAGATTCATGTCCTGTTTCAATCAACTTGGGAAAGTCACTCGCCTTGTCCAAATTCACTTGTACAATGAAATTGATGGGTTCTGCTATAAGTTACCTCACAGGGTTGATAATAGGCACAAATAACAGTAATTGTGAAATAAAACTTTATAGATTTAAGAACAAAGGAACTATATGAATATGAGACATTTGAAAGTTTCCTTTCTCAAACAGATGCCTCCAAGCCCATTTTCTCCTGGTAGTTCAGGAACATGATCATCTGGCTAAGGCTACCAATTAATTTCATTTTCATGAGCAGTCATAAAATCACTGAGCTATAATCAAAGCACAATCTGAGACAAGAAAGGAGCCAGATCCCTTTTCCAGTCCCATAAGTCACTCAAGAGACTAGAAATATGCCAAGTGCTCTCCTTCCTGCTACAAAGGATGCTATCAAATACCAAATTCATTGCTGTACAGCTGTTTCCAACTCATAGCGACCCTATAGGACACAGTAGAACTGCCCCAAAGGGTTTTCTAGGCTGTAATCTTTATGGAAGCAGGCTGCCACATCTTTCTCCCATGGAGCAGCTGATGGATTCAAGCTACTAATCTTTTGGTTAGCAACCAAGCCCTTAACCACTGCTCCACCAGGACTCCTACCTGCTATCAAATAAAAAAATCAAATAGCCTCTCTTAATCTGTGTTTTAGCGTATTGGCCACTGGCAAGGTTGAGATACCATTCCAACATTTTCTATTTTAGGACTCATTTGGAAAACTGCAGAGAGTTCATACCATACAGGAGCAGATTATTCAATAGGCAAGGTAAGCATGGTGCTTACCAGATCATCTGTAATGAACAACTTCACATTTTTTCACCACATCAAAGATGCTGCTTCTAGATATGGCTGGCATCTGTCTCTCTCTCAGTCCCACAGCACCTTCCTACAGAATTAAAGCCTCTTTTCAAATTTAAAATCCCTGACAGGGGGATGACAGAATAAGCAAGGTAAACACAGGCTTACTTGTGCTTACTTACTAATCTGTTGTGAACAATTTCACTATAAATGATCTAGTAAGCAAAGTAAGCAGAGTACTTACCTTGTTTATTGGATAATCTATTCCTAATCCCATGATTCTTCCTGTGAGAGAGAAACCATTTTTAGCCATTGATAGCCTAAGAGATAGAAGTGATAAAGCAAATTTTGGCTATCACTGCTTTAGGGTCAGAGGTGGGGATTGTTTACTCTACTGGAGGCGTTTGGGTGTATTGGGATGCTTTTTACTGCCATTAACTTTCAGTTATTTCTGTATAACCTAAGCTAGCTTTTTAAATGAGGAAATGTGTAAGCTCATTTAATAGGAAGCCAGAGTTGGTTGTATTCAGCAACCCAATGTCATTACCCAGGACATAGTTTCTCTACTTTTCTTGGCTTTGCTGTTCACATGTTTGACTTCATTTTTAAGGCTTGTTCCCACCAATGGACAATTGTGTACTCATCCATGTTCATTCAGATCTATAGAGAGAAGAAAACTTTGCTGGACTCTCCCTTAAGAGCCAGGCAGAATTTTCCCCAGAAGTCTCAAATGACCCCTTCTCACATGTCATTGGCCTGAGCTGGGCCACATGACTTTTTTTATGACCCAATCACAGACAAGGAGGACAAGATAAACCTTAGTCCAATCAGAATCACTCCTAGCTCTGAAGGGTCAACTCCTCTGAGTCAAATGGACTACATGAACAGGACAGGGTACCTAAAAAAAATTAGTCTTCTGTTAAAAAGAAAAATAAAGAGTAAAAGGTGCTGTGCAGGCAGTTGGTGCCCAGTGACGCTGCTTTATGTTTGTAGGAGCAGAAAACTCAACTCAAATAAACTAAAATAATGAACTGAACTTACTGTCTCACATAACTGAAAAAGCGATATCATCAAGGACCCAGCATGCTTGTCTTTCTGCTCTAGATAGTGCTGGACCTTTCCTCCACATAGTGTCCTCCTGTCAACAAAATGCTACCACAGATTTGAAGCTCACTCCCTTACAGCATGTTGGAGGGAAGGTAGGAGAAGATCGATTCTAGTAGTTCCAGTAGAAGAAAGAGGAATCTTTCTCTTGCCAGAATTCCTAGAAACCATTTCTTCATATCTCATTCTGTTAAGACCATGTGCCCAACCCAAACCAATCACTATGGCCTTGGAGTGGGATATACTCTGGCAGGCTATTATGTTCTATATTAGTAAAGGTACGCTAACAGCAGTAACAAGCAGACCCCAAATCCAGTGGTTTTAATCCAAAAAGGTTCATTTCTCACTCCCATTCAGTTGTGAAAAGAGTAACTCTACTCCACACAGTGATTCAGGGAACAAGACTCCTTTTACTATGTAGCTTTGCTATGGGCTTCAACATCCTCTGCTGTATCTGAAAAATAGTTGAGTGAAGAGAGACAGAACACTCCACGGTCCCTGTGTAGTATACGCAGCCATGACAGAAGTATGGTTTCATCTCTCCTGCTCTGTGACTGCCTTGTTCTAATCCATCCAAAGGGACTAAATGACATATGACTAAGGACTTGACACTAAATGGTGCACATAAAGGGCACGGTTTGGCTTTATAGTTTTGATTCTTCAAACTAGCTGTGTTTGAAGGTAAATCAGACTCTCAGGCCCTTCATTTCTTTATTTCTGAAAGGAAGTAAAACTGTGTAACTTGGGCAAGTTATTTACCTTCTTGGTGCCTCAGTTTCCTAAACACATTATGTGGCACTAATGCTAGTTTATTTATAAGGTCGATATGAAGATTATGTGATTTAATGCATGGCTTATATCTATACACTAAGTGCTCTCTCAACATTAGCTATAAAAATTATACTACACCCACTTCTTACTTATCAACATGGTTAGGTTCCAAAGACCAGGTCATTATTTGAAAATTGGCATTATGTGAAAATGGAGGATAACCATGTCAGATCACAAAATGGAGAATGACTACATCATTACATAACTGCCAAATTACATCATTACATAACTGCCAAATTATATCATTGCATAACTGCCAAATTACATGATTACATAACTGCCAAACTACTGAGAATCATGGCCCAGCCAAGCTGACACACAACCTTAACCATCACAGCAAGTGTTACTCTCATCTCGCACCTTGGTGTTCATTTCTGCCAGACATATGTCATTGATGTGCAAAATAGTATATTTTTTACTATTGCTGTAACTGAGAAATGTTGGATAATGAGATAGTCGATAAGTGAGGAGTAAGTGTATTTTTTCATTAAAGTAGATATAGTAGTAATAATACATAAAGTAGTAGTAGCAGCACTAGTAGGAGTAATAACTGCTGTTGCAAAGAAAATAACTTTTGATTTATGAAAAGAAAGTATTCTTTAAAGAGAAATGAAGACGAAGAGAAATAGAATCTGTATTGTGCTCTCCTAGTTACTATGGTTGGGTAACATATAGCCTCAAAATTTAGTGGCTTAAGAGCAACATTTATTTTCTTCATGAATCTGCAATTTGGACAGGACCCAACAGGGTTAGCATATCGCAGCTGCACTTGGCATCACCTGGAGCACCTCAAGAGCGCATTCACATGTTGATGTCAGCTGTCAGCTGGGGGCCCAGGTGAACACCTATGTGTGGCCTCTCCCTGTGGTCTGGGTTGCCTCACAACATGGTGATTGGGGTCCATGGACAAGGATACTGAAAGGGAGAAATAGTTGCGCCCTTTTTGACCTAGTCTTAAAAGTCACTCAGGGATACTTCTGCTGCATTCTACACATACAGGCAGTCAGAAAGGCTGCCCAGAATCAAAAGAAGAGGAACTAGACTCCTCCTTTCTGGGGAGGCTTTGGAAGAGCATGTAATATTGGAAATAGTGCTGTGGCCATTTTTGCAAAATACAGTCTCCCGCTCATTCCTACATTCCCAAATGAAGGTCCTTTCCCGTGAGGTTTCTTTCACCAATTTCTGTTGGATTTATGATTTTGTTCTTATCAAGGTTGGATCTGTATATTATCCTACTCAAATCCCAGGGATCTGAGGAAAAAATGCCTCATTAGTTAGAAAATTTTTGTTGTTAGGTGCCGTTGAGTCGGTTCTGACTCATAGCGACCCCATACACAACAGAACGAAACACTGCCCGGTCCTGAACCATCCTTACAATCGTTGTTATGCTTGAGCTCATTGTTGCAGCCACTGGGTCAGTCCACCTCGTTGAGGGTCTTCCTCTTTTCCACTGACCCTGTACTCTGCCAAGCATGATGTCCTTCTCCAGGGACTGATCCTTCCTGACAACATGTCCAAAGTATGTAAGATGCAGTCTCGCCATCCTTGCTTCTAAGGAGCATTCTGGTTGTGTACTTCTTCCAAGACAGATTTGTTCTTTCTTTTGGCAGTCCATGGCATATTCAATATTCTTCACCAACACCACAATTCAAAGGCATCAACTCTTCTTCGGTCTTCCCTATTCATTGTCCAGCTTTCACATGCATATAATGTGATTGAAAATACCATGGCTTCGGTCAGGTGCACCTTAGTCTTCAGGGTGACGTCTTTGCTCTTCAACACTTTGAAGAGGTCCTTTGTAGCAGATTTACCCAATACAATGTGTCTTTTGATTTCTTGACTGCTGCTTCCATGGCTGTTGATTGTGGATCCAAGTAAAATGAAATCCTTGACAACTTCAACCTTTTCTCCGTTTATCATGATGTTGTTCATTGGTCCAGTTGTGAGGATTTTTGTTTTCTTTATGTTGAGGTGCAATCCACACTGAAGGCTGTGCTCTTTGATCTTCATTAGTAAGTGCTTCAAGTCCTCTTCACTTTTTTTGAGAAGAGCTTTATAAAAGAGAATTTCCAAAATAATGGCTTTTGGTGTGTGCCGTAATCCTCTACTGGTTCAGTAGAAGTCTTGCCTTCCTTGCAGGAAACTCAAGTTCAATTCTCAGCCAATGCACCTCAAGTGCAGCCACCACCCACCTGTCAGTGGAAGCTTACATATTTCTACGATGCTAAACAGGTTTCAGTGAAGCTTCCAGAATAAGACAGACTAAGGAGAAAGTTCTGGCAATCTAATTCCAAAATATCAGCCATTGAAAACCCTATGGTTCACAACGGTCCAATCCTATTGTGCACGGGGTTGCCATGAGTTGGGGCTGACTTGACGGGCAGCTACCACCACCACCACCACCACAATCCGCTTCCAATCACGCACACATGGGAAGAGGGTTCACATTCTAATTTCCCAGATGACTTTTCCTTTCTATGACTCCAGGTCCCAGCCCTACCTAGGAAACTCAGATTTTCATCTCTAAAATAAAGGCTAGCAGTTAAGATGATCAACGGTGTCTTTATCAGCTCTGACATTCTAGGAAATTTAAAAAAATTAATTTTTAAAAAAAGTAAAAGCCTTATGTGGGTCTATCAAAGGGAGAAGCTGAGTGGCTGCTTGCTGTATATTTGATTGCTGTGCATGGTTTTCATGACAGCAATGATAATTTATTGACAAAATGCTTTTATTGGGTTGGCTTTACTGAAGAGGCCGGGCAAGATTTTTCACCAGCTTGCTACAATTAAAAGCAGCAGTAAACAGAGCCTTTTCTATTTAGATTGAAAAGCAACAATTAAGCTTGCTCAGTTATAAATAGGAAGCAGCTTCACATTCATGGCCCCAGACACAGGCATTAAAGACTCTAGCCTCTATTACCCCCAATTTATTTCTACAGGACAAACCAATAACTTGTCAAACTCTGACCTTAAAGCTGACAATTTCTTAGGAAATGAAAGTAGGTAAATTATGCATAATTCTAGATAATTACTGGAATGCCCATGAGGTCAGGAAATCAGTACAACATGCTGGAAATCTAAATTTCCAGGCTTCTAGCTTTTTCCTTTTACAATTTTCAAGCGATGTTTTGCCTCAGGCAGCTGTCCTGGCTGGCTCTCCTTTGCCTGGGAAGCCTGGGAGAAAATAATGGATGTGAGAATTCGGGTGGAAAAGATGCAAAATACAAAGTGCTTTCCCAAGAATCCTGTTCGTTGGAATGATTCAGCAAAGAGGCCAGAAGATAGGCAGTCAGTGTTGAATATCTTGAGTAAAAATAAAAAACACAAATGTCATTCATCCCATCTATAAGCCATAGTTGTCTAAGATTCCAGAGTTGTGAAAGCACTTGGTCCAACCTCCTCATTTTCTGCAGAAGGAAACCAGAGGCTCAGGGATCCATGCGAACTGTCCAAGGTTACAGAACAGTGCAGAGCTGGAATGCACCAGTTTCCTAATTGCCACTCCAGCGTCCATTGAATGGAAACACGTGCCCCCCTTTCATCCTCTTCAGTAGAAAAACCTAGATTAATAAAATCTAAGTAATAAGATTCCAAAGGTCCTACATTTCTCTGAGTGCAAGAAGATGTTCCACAGATGACGGAATTTTTCCACTTGAAGGAGCTAGTCCCCTCTGCCTCTGCATACCCCATCTGAGCCATGAGTTGCCAATTTTCAAAAGCCCCTAAAAAGTGAGTTTCTGAATTCTTTTTAAAACTTGTGAGTCCTCTTGATTTTCTGTTTGTGCTTGCCCTGTGTCTCTCAGGACTTTCCAGCTGCCTATAACTTTCCTGGGGTCTCTGTTGTCCCTGTCACCCACTTTACCCAGCTCTGTATCCTAGAAAATTGACCTTAGTGGACTCATCAGTGATACCCTAGTCCTTTGGCTACCATTGATTTTGGTCAAGGAGGGTGAACAAGGAGATGGGAGAACAGAAGGTAAAGATGCCAGGATTTCTATTCCCCCAGCTCACTTCCTGAAGAGTGAAGAGTGAAGCAGAGTCACCCCACTGATTGCAGCCTGGGTTAACCAAACCCCAGTCAAACTCCAGAAACATGAGTGAGAACAAATGATTGTTGTTTTAAACCACTGATTTGGGGGCAGGTACTTTGTTATGCAGCAATAAGCTGATTGAGGTAAAGATACCTTGCTCTCTTCTTCCCTCCCTCCCTTGATTAACCCTCCTTGTCTTATGACGCAGTGGCTTACTTAAGGTTGGCACTGAAGTTGCAAAATAACAACTCAGAGCTCCTAGGCCTAAAGATGCAGGACCACAGGTAGCCATAAAAGCATCCTCATGGGCTTTCTGGTTGGTCTTCCATTTCTTCTGTTCCTACCTTATATCCTATACCTTTGCATTCCTTTGTTTCCACATCTGGATCTATAGGTGGGCAATCTGCTGCCATAAAGATTACAGCCAAGAAATCCCTTTGGAGCAGTTCCACTCTGTAACACATGGGGTCATCATGAGTCGGAATCAACTCAACGGCAATAGTTTTTACCCCATAACCAAAAAAAAAAACCAGTGCCATCGAGTCGATTCTGACTCATAGCAACTCTATAGGCCAGAGTAGAACTGCCCCATAGAGTTTCCAAGGAGTGCCTGGTGGATTCGAACTGCCGACCCTTTGGTTAGCAGCCATAGCACTTAACCACTGTGCCACCAAATTCCATCATCCACCATGGCTCAGAATAATACTTATATGGTAAAATAGCTATTAATTCTCGAGCTCATCCTGTATGCAATTTTGAAGCTGAAGAAATTGAGGTTTAGATGTGAAAATTAACTTTCCAGATTTGCATGGCTAATGACCATGTGATTATACAAGGCCACCAACAGACCAAAGATTTAGTGAGCTAGACGTGAGCCCTCAACCTCCATGTATCCTACGAGTCATAGCACTTCCTGCTACCCCTAGCTTTGCTAACCCAGCTCCAGCCCTGGTTTATCTTTGGTTTCCTTGATGAGTATTCCAGTTGTACTTTCCTGGGTAAGTCCCTGACACCCATCCTCCCCAGTCCTCACCCCCAGGGAACTGACACCTGTTTCTTAAACTCTGCCCTCAAGCTCTACCCGCCATTCCCCTATGTACACACAGCTGGAGGATTTTCCCTGAATACACAATGGGGACTTCCTGCTTTAAATTCCTGTCCACCTCCCCCTAGACTGAGCCATGGCAATGGGAGCCTAAAACCCTCAGAGTTGTTTGAGTTCCTTGAAGCAGACCCCAGAACAGGAAAAAATCAGGTATACTTGGTTTATTGAGGGTGGGCTTTCAGGAGAACCTCTAAGGGAGGAGAACAGACAGGATAAGGGAGGAATCCAAGCAAAGATGTGGGTTCAGGTAAAATCTAAACTTGGGCTGAGTCAGGAGAAGCCCGGAATGTGAATCACAGCACACAACTGCCTCAACTTAAGATAAGGTGGTGGCTTTTGGACCCCTGTATCAGTCAGTCTTTGCTGCAGTCTGCCTCTGGTTAAGGGCAGATTATAACCTCCAGGGCATCTCCTGAGGGCAATTTTAGGGGAGGGGAGGGAGGCCTCTGTGAGCCCTTAGCAGCCAACACTCAGAGCAGCTAGGAGACGGGCCACTTGCCCACTCGACAGAATCTGCTAAAAGTGCTCAGGCCTTGACACCTAACATGGGAGCTTCAGCAATCAGATTCCGTTTTCACCCCACCAGCCCACACTGCTGGAGTGCTCCCATGCCAGCTGCCCATCCACAGGCGATTTGATTTCAATAGGTGCACAGAGTCCACCACCTTGGCTCCCAGAAATTTATTAGCATTTTACATCTTTGTTTACAGTTACCAAGACTCCCCAGGTGGCAGCAAAAAAGTCAACAAGGAAGTAAAACTCCAAACAGCTGGTTTGTTACAGTAAAATCACTGCACAGGCACTAGTTGGGTTATGTGCCCACAGTCCCTAAGCATTGCTGGCCCTGAGGCTTATCCATCATTGCCTGTTTTAATCCCCCTTTCCATTCCTCCTGTCTTCCAGTTCCTTTGCATCATCTTAGCTCAGGGGACTAGACAGTAATAAGCTTTGAAGTTATTCCACTGCCTTTGACAACCCATGGCCATTTGATCCAATTACTTGCTGCTATCTCCAGCAATCTCTTGGTGGAATCTGTGCCATTACATCCCATTGTCCCCTTATCCTAAATCCCACATTTCCTGATGCTAAATCATTTGCATTTCCTACTTCATGAAATTAATACTTATTGTAGCCCTGAAAGAACTCTCTAGCCCATGATCTCTTGGACTAAAGAAATTAGGATAGTCCCAAAGGAAGTCATGCAAAGTGGTCAAGAGAAGTATTCTAGATATTGCCACCCCTGCTTCATCCTTCCTGGTTTGATTTTCAGGACCGCACACATATGAGCCATGGGCCAGAGACCTATGAGGCTGGAAAGAAGCTTGGGTTTGCTTTTGAATCCTTCCAGCAAGTTCAGAGCTTGATGACTTGGGGTAAGTGCCTTAAAATCTTCATGCATTAAATTTCTCCTCTGTAAAAATAATAGTGCTCATTACATACTCGAGAGCCCTGGTGGTGCAGTGGTTAAGAGTTTGGCTGCTAACCAAAAGGTCTGGCAGTTTGAATCCACCAGCCTGTACCTGGAAACCCTATGGGGCAGTTCTACTCTGTCGTATAGGGAAAGGTTGCTATGAGTTGGAATTGGTTTGGCTTGGTTTTTGTTTTATTGCATAATTGTTGTCAGGATAACATTTGAAAATGCATGTTAAACATTCACCATGGGGCAAATGACGGTTTGGTTGTAGGATTATCGCCTTCCATGCAGGAGACCCAGGTTTGATTCCCGACCAATGCGCCTAATGTGCAGACACCACCCATCTGTCACCAGAGGCTTATGTGTTGTTATGATGCTGAACTGATCTCAGTGGAGTTCCAGACTAAGAAGGACTAGGAAGAAAGATCTGGAGACCTACTTCAGAAAATTAGCCAATGAAACCCTGTGGATCAAAATAGCCCGATCCGCTGTTGATCCGGTAGATGGCATAAGGACCAGACGGCATTTCGTTCCATTGTGCGTGGGGTCATCACGAGTTGGGAACTGACTCAACAGTAGCTAACAACACCCATCGCTGTAGGGTTGGAGAACTTGCAGAGAGCAGAGCATTGAGCTTTGCTGCTGTCAAATGTTCGTCTACTTTCCCTTTTACCCTGCACGTGAGGCCATCCATGCCGAAGTTTGCAGTTAACACCAGAGCTCACCTTGAAGATAACATCATCTTTTTACTGAAGATTCCCAAACTCCTGGTAATGACATCAGATTGTATCACAGTCCTTCTAGGGTGTCTCGCTACTTTTAATAAGCATGTGGTAAAGAGAACGCTTTTCTTGATTCTAGCTGTATTCCATAATAAAAACCTAAGCTGCTCCAGGATGAGGTATAACAACATTTTCACTAGTGTTAAAGGGATCCCAGTGATCCCAAATTGGTCCATGAGCCCAGGTGCAGACCATTGCATCCACCTATGAAGGTGAAGCCACACACAATTGTTTAAGAATCCATTTTTTTTTTTTTTCCGCTATGCCCTAATAATCTCATCTCCTGAATATCTTTATCCACCAAAGGCAAAACAGAATCAGGACAGCATGACCAAGAACAATCTCCAAAACATGATTTCAAATAGGGGAGTATAAGGCAATTTTTTGAAGACTTGGAAAGTGTGCACTGTTTAGGAGTTGATTCGAAGACATCCTTAGGAGGAATGATGGCCCTAAAAGGGCCACCCATTCTTTGACAGTCCTCCCACTGAAAGATGGGGTCTATGTTCGCACTCCTTGAAACTGGGTGGGCTTGGTAATTACCTTGACCTGTAGAGTACAGCAGAAGTGACAAAGTATGACTCCCAATGATAGGTCTGAAAAGGTCATGCAGCTTCCTCATTTTTCTCTTGGAACACTCACCCTTGATGTCTCCAGCTGCCATGTAAGAAATCCAGCTTTGCTGAGGCTGCCATACTGGAGAGACAGTGTAGAGAGAGGGGGATGACTGACAAGCCCCAGCTGTGCCAGCCCCCACCGTCAGAGTCTTCCTGGACAAGGTAGCACACATGTGAACGGAGAAGACTTCAGTATGACTCCAGCCCTAGCCGATGTCCAGCTGCAATCCCATTAGAGCCCCAAGCCAGGATTGCCCCAGAAGCCTAGTCAACTCTGGAACCATGAGAGATACTAATAATTGCTATTGCAATTATAATCAGAACAGGAGGTGAATTCCATGTAGTGTGATGCAGAACACAACCCACCTGGTTCTCCTGTCCACTACTGGATGAATAGCTAAGATAGAGGGCACTGGTGTGGGCACACAGAGACCCAGGCAATGCCTCATGGGAAGGTAGAGCTGGCAGCTGTCTGCATACTGAGATTTGAGGGAGACTCACTGGAACCTCCTCCAGAGGACTGCTCGAACCCTGACTTCTCCCAGAGTGATTGCTTCAATAGGATTTGCAACCTCACAAACTTACAGAATGTTAGAGACCCCCATATCCAAAGGGGCTCAAACTAGGAATACTCAGAACTTTTAGCGGAAGTTGCCAAGACGGTAGGATGGAAAGAAAGCCAAGTGGGTACAGCTTATTCCTTTTCTCTGTTCTCAGGGGCAGGGCTTCTTCCTAGTCTCAGGGGTGGAACATGTACCCAGGGTTACTGGTATTATCTCCACTTTACAAACTATAAAATTGAGCCATATCAAGGTTAAATAGCATCCTTCAGGTCACAGGTGGTAAGCGTTGAAGCTAGGATTTGAACCCAACCTATTCTTTTAGCTTTTACACTACACTCCATTCAGGTAGAAAGTGCCTATTGATCAGCCTCTGGAGTCTGGGTCCCTCATCTTTCCACATTGCCTCTGTTCTTCAAGCATGCAACCCAAAAGGCCCCTGTTAGAAGTGCACTTGGGAGAAATTCTATTCCTGTGCACTTACCTCTATCATCTGTTCTTATTCCAGCCACAAAGTCCCTGACTTACTCATGTCACTTGGGTTCCGATATCTTTACCAGAGGTGAGAAAAGGCAGAGATCACAGGGAGCAAGATATCACTTAAGTGGTCAGCTTCCTTCTGCTTCTACAAATGCCTGTGCTTAGGGCACAATGCTTTATTCTCGAAAAAAAAAGAATCAAATTGTAGCTGACTCCAAGTCCCTGTTTCACAAGGAATTTTTGATCTCAGTCGTTAAGCCTCTCCTCCAACCCACAGCTCCCGAAAATGACCAGGCAGCCTGGAATTTGGAGCGAATTCCCCATAACATTTGGCCACCACTTATACTCATGTTCACACCTGGGGAGTGAACAAGCTTTCCTTGACGGACATCATAAAAAGAAGAAAAAAGCCAAGCCAGTTGCCATTGGGTTGTTCTGACCCATGGCGACCCCATGTGTGTCAGAGTAGAACTGCTCCATAGGGTTGTCAAGGCTGTTACTTTTTGGAAGCAGACTGCCAGGCCTTCCTTCTGGGGTGCCTCTGGGTGAATTCGAACTGCCAACATTTTGGTTATTAGTCAAGTGCTTAACTTTTTGCATCACCCAGGGACCTCCTGATGGACATTACACCCATTCTACTCTAAGAAGATGCTTGGATGCAAGCTCCAATATCTCCGGCCCCTTCCTCAACTCCGTTAATCTACAGCTCTTTTCTTACACTATTCCTACCTATCCCTTCCCTTTGAGAAAGTGCACAAACACTTTTACAACCCCTGCACCATTTCTTTCTCATATTGCATGAATTTCAGCCTAAATTGAAGTGGGCCATTACAAGAATTATAGGGCTTTTGAACACTCAAGCATCATTTATTTTAATATCCCTTTAAATCCCTTTTGAAAAATATCTTAGAAGTTTAGTCAATTTAGGGGTTAGTTAGTGTGTATTTTAATTGACCATTTAATTTCAAATGAACATGGAGGAATGTATAACCCTCTTCAACAGCTCAACGACAAATTAAAGAGAATGAGACCTTGATTGAAACCATTAGGAACATAGCAGACTCCGATGTGGTTGGAAGAAACAGCCCAGGGATTTTAAAATCTTGTCTCATTTTGCTTTTAGGAAAGACTTTAAAACTACAAAACTAGGAGAGAGGTTACCAAAATTTTTGAAACTGTTTAGTAAACAGATTTAATGAAATTATTTTAGTTGTCATTGAAAGACATTAATAACTAAAAGTTTACTTTTTTTAATAAAAATGATAATTCTCCCTCAGGTTGTAGGCTCAAGGCTGGGAAAGAAAACGTTTCAATATCCTGCCATCTGTTAACATATGTTGATCAACCCACACAATCAGACAATTTCTTAATCACAAGTGCCATCTGCAAACTCCCTGAGAACACATTTTTCTATAGACTCCATTTTGTTGATTCCCTTTGTGGCTCTGTGAGCACAAGTAGGGATGTTCCAAACTTGGCCAATGGTGGTCTGCAAACAGCTGGGGGTTTGCAGACCACTCTTATATGCAATCAGCTGAATTACAAACAAGAATGAAAAACAAGAAAAAAGAAACCTATTATGCATCACATACTGTGTGTAAAGACTTCTTTCACATGCTATCCCATTTATCCTTTCCAAACCCTGTGAGGGAAGACCAGCGTATTATAAACGAGGATCAAAAGACTAACTGAAGCTAAATAGCTTGATGAAGATTGCATAGTCAGTAGTACACCAGTACTACTCGTCGTCAGTTCAATTCTGATTCATGGCAACCACATATCTGTCAGAGTAGAACTGTGCTCCATAGGGTTTTCAATTGTTGATTTTTCAGAAGTAGATTACCAAGTCTTTCTCCTGAGGCACCTTTGGGTGGACTCAAACCTCCAACCTTTCAATTAACAGCTAAGCATGTAACTGTTGGCAACACCCAGAGACTCCAACGAGCAGTATAAGTAGGATTTATGCATTCACTCATTCATGGGCCATTTACCAGTAGCCAAGTACCTTGCTATATAAGTGTTTCTAAAGTTTAGTGTTCATCAGAATCACCTGAAAAGTTTATGAAGCACCTATTCCTGGGCCCCGCCTTCAGAGACTCTGATTCAGCAGATCTGTGGTAGGGCCTGAGAGTCTGCATTTCTAACAAGCTCTCAGTTGGTGCTGCCAATGGGAAAACCCCACTTTGTGTGGCACAGCTAGATACATGGGTGAATGCAACACACATGGTCACCACTTATACCATCAGAGGTGACAGCCCAGTGTAGGATACAGACCCATAAACAGGCAATAGTACAGCTTTAACACAATGATGGGGGAACGGAGAGAAACAGGGGACTATGGCAAACATGGAAGGGGCCTCCATCTGGAAGTTTGGGAATCAGGCTTATTGGGGGCAAATTTCAGGCTAGGGTGAGAACTTTAGATTAGGGAGGATTTCTTGCCATGTGGAAACAACTGAGATTTGGGGAAGGGAATAAGGAAATGGGTTCCAAGACAAGGGGACAGCATTTGCAAAGACTCAGTGATGAAAATCATGTTCCAGAAGGAAAGTGTTGTTGAACAGCTAAAGAGGCTAAATATTACCAAGGATCTTGTAAACTATTTTAAGGAGTTTAGGATTTATATTGGCAACAGAGAGAAGCCCCTGAAGGGCTTTAAGCAAAATGGTGTCATAATCAGATGTTTTACAAGAATAATTCTACCCGTAGAACAAATAAGCAAGACTTTGAACAGGTTCTAAATGGTTCACTCACAGCCAATGGAAACAAGGCCAGTATATGTGTTATGTAGCAACCAAATCTCTTGCTTCAGCTTTTGACCTGAGTAGGAAACAGGTAGCAGAGACTTGCCCAAAGGTGGTGGTAGACCCATGCCACTTTGAATGTGTGTCTCTCTCTACAGTCCTGCCAATAATCCAATCTCCCTTAACAGGAAAACTTCAGGAGCCACTAATCCAACCTCCTGCATCAGGAAACTTTCAGGAGCCTGATGTGGGGGACTGGATTACTGGCAGGGCTGTGGAGCATGACACACATTCAAAGTGTTGTGGTTCGATGCCATCTTTGAGTGGGGCACCACGGCCTGTTTCCTAGTCGGGTCAAAAGCCAATGCACAAGAGATTTGGTTGCTATGCGATGCATACACTGCCCTTGTCTCCCTTGGCCGTGACTGAACCACTTTCGAACCGGTTTGAAGCCCTGCCTTTTTTCCATTGGCCATGATTGAATCATTTAGAACCAGCTCAAATCCCAGTGTCTTAATCACCTAGTGCTGCTATAATAGAAATACCACACGTGGATGGCTTTAACAAATGGAAGTTTGTTCTCTAACAGTTTAGGAGGCTAACAGTCTGAATTCAGGACACCAGCTCCAGGGGAAGCATTTCAATCTCTGTCAGCCCTAGGGGAAGGTCCTTGTCATCAATCTTCCCTTGGGTCTAGGAGTTTCTCAGTTCAGGGGCCCTGGTCCAAAGGACACAGTTTTCTCCTGGCTCTCCTTTCTTGGTGGTATGAGTTCTCTCTGCTCAATTTGCTCTTTTAAATCTCAAAAGTGATTGACTTAAGAGATAGCCTAATCCAGTAGATTGAGTCCTGCCTCATTCACATAACTGCCTCTAATCCGGCCTCATTAACATCATAGATATTAGGATTTAGAACACATGAGATAAATACATCAGCTTACAAAATGAAGGACAACCACACGATACTGGAAATCATGGCCTAGCCAATTTGACACACATTTTGGGAAGACACAATTCAATCCATAATACCCCCTAACGAAGGAATAGCAGTGTTCAAGGCTGGTGGTAAAGAAGATTTTTAAGAGTTTGCTGAAGTTATCCCATGTTTAAACTCAGGTGTTGGTCTCAACATCTTAGAGGCCAGAGCTGGTGCCCCAAGTCCCCTTTGTTCTGTCCCCCAGAAAGGCCTCTCCTGTCCAAAGAGAAGGTATTCCTCTGGTCTACAAGAGGAAGACACCACACCAATCCTGCCAGTCCCCATTGCTCCCACGAACTCCCATTTCTACATGGTTGTTCACAATTACCCTCATGTTGGCATAATCATCTGTGCTGGTGCAAACTCTCCCCAAATCTTACTAGGTTTATTGCAGGGTCTGTGATGCTGTAGCTAACCCCCAAACTACTACTGCCTCCCGGTCACACCAACCCCCCAACCAAGTCTCTTCCTTCTTTGATTCTAGAACGTTTATGTCCCATCTTCCTAGGATGCTGATCCTGCACCACAAAGTGCTATTATTTTGATGTCATATGAGCACACACTTTGCCTTCTGCAATAAAAGTGGTTCAACCCCTTAAGAGGTAATCTCCCACATCTCTTAAGGCCAAAGGAGGGTCCGCACAGATGCTCAGAAAATACCAGTTGAATGGAAATGAAGTTTAATAAAGAAAGTATATAACCCCACTAACAATGGCCAATTGCCTACTAGAGAAATGGTCACTTACTGTTTTATCAAAAATAAATGATCTCTGTGGCTAATATTTATTCAGTACTTATTGTGCACCAGGCATTAAACTTTTCCAAATATTATATCATTAAATCTTCAAAATAACTCAATAAGGTAAATTCTGTGGTTATCTCCATTTTGCAGTTGAGGCAGAGAGAAGACATAACTTGCCAGTGGCCACACATCTAGTTTAGACTCCAGAGGTTATATTTATAGCCGCGTTTGTTTAACTCCAGAGAATGTGTCCTTAGTTACATTTCATGATGAAAAATTACACTTCACAACTGAATCAAGAAACGTACGAAGGATCATATACCACGACCAAGTTGGATTTATCCCAGAAGTGCAAGATCACTTTAAGATCCAAAAAACAATGTAATATACCATATTAATAGAACAAAGAAAAACCACGTGATCTTCTCTATAGACACAGAACAAGTATTTGAAAAAATCAACACATTTTCATGAATAAAACATTCAATAAACTAAGAAATAGAAGGGAACTTTCTGAATCTGATAAAGCTCATTTATGAAAAGCCCATAGGTAATGTACTTGGAGCCCTGGTGGCATAGTGGTTAAGAGCTTGGCTGCTAACCAAGAAGGCCAACAGTTCAAAGCTAGCAGCTGCTCCTTGGAAACCCTATGGGGCAGTTCTACTCTGTCCTATAGGGTCACTATGAGTTGGAACTGACTCAACAGCACCTAACAATAATATCATACTTAATGGAGAAAGATTGAAAGGTATTCCCACAAGATAAGGAACACTACAGGGAGACCCACTCTCACCACTTTTACTACACATTATGTGGGAGGTTCTAGCCAGGGCAATTAGATAAGAAGAAGAAATAAAGATCATCTAGATTAGAAAAGAAAAACTAAAATTGTCTCTATTCACAGATCACATAATCTCATATATAGAAAATCCTAAGAAATACACATGCACATACCCAAAAACCTGTGGGAACTAATAAACAAGTTTGGCAAGATTACAGGACAGAAGACTGATAAAGAAAAATCAATTGTATTTCTACAAACTAGCTGTAGTCTAGTAGCCTTAGAAGTTCCCTAACTTCAGTGGGAGGAGAGAGAATCAAGATCAGTCCAAAGCTGATTCCTTTGAGGCAGAGACCAGACATGCCTCCAGTCTCTAACTGTTTACCAATTCTGACACCAGCCGTTCTGCCAGGACACTCTCTACTTCTCTGCTGGGTTTGATAATGCATTGCAATGGCCATACAGAGCTCACAGACAATACTCACAATATGTGGTTTATTAGGGAAGTAAGAGGCTACAACTCAGGATCAGAATCAACTTGGAAGTAAAAGGAACAAGTCAGGAGACAGGATACAGTTTGTCAATCAGGACCATTTCCAAATAAGACAGCTCTCAGCTCCTTCTCACCTGTGCCTTGCAGGTAGGTGCTCTGCATGTGCTTACTGCCTCCAGCCCATCTGGGCCTGGCCTCTGCCACTGCACCCCTTCCCCCCCATCTCAGACCTGGCCTCTGCCATCAAGCCCTGTTAGGGTAAGTGCTACAACTCTTTTGGCTCCACTGTTAAGTGCCCAAAGGCATCCCACTCAGCCAGCAAGCCTCCTGCCCAAAGGCACTCAGCTCTCCTGTGTGTCAGCGAGCTCACTGCAGCCACTTCACTCCGTGGCTGGGCACTCACCACAGCCAGCTTGTGTGGGTCTCCTGGTTTTTGCCACTCGTGCTTCCTCAGGACATCTCCAGTGTTACAGCTCTTTCTGTCTTCTGGGGTCTAGGAGGTTCTCAGTGCAGGGACCCTGGGTCCAAAGGACACACTCCACTCCTAGCTCTTCTTGATGGTAGTTAGGTCCCCCTGAACCTCTGTGGGATTGGTCCTTACAAACCTACCAGGATGGCAAAATTGACCAATCCCCTAGGTAGGCCACAGTCACCTAGTTTGCATAGTAATCAACCAATCCACTCAAGAGTTTTATGTACCTTATTTGCATAGCAAACTGTACAATCCCTTTGTAAGACTGTGGCCTAGCAGATCATCTTGGCAGAACTACAAACCCAGGGCTGGAAAGGCCATATATAAAGAGAAACCCATTGCCCTACATTAGCAATGAAGAATCTGAAAATGAAATTCAGAAAACTATTCCATTTACAACAGCATCAAAAAGACTACAATAATGAGGAAAAAATTAATGAAAAAGTGTAAGACATATATACTGAAAACAGCAAATATTGTTGAAAGAATTTAAAGAATACCTAAATAAATGGAAAGACATCCCATAGTCATAGACTGGAATATTTAACATTGTTAAGATGACAATACTCCGTAAATTGATCTACAGAAAAAAAAAAAAAAATACAAGCCCTATCAAAATCCTAGCTGCATTTTTTCAGAAATTAAAAAATTGATTCACATGGAAATGCAAGGAACCAGAAGAGCCAAAACAATCCTGTTAAAAAAGAACAAACTTGAAAGACTTATGCTTCCCCATTTCAATACTTACTACAAATCTACATTAATCAAAACACTGGGGTACTTGCATAGAGATAGACATATAGATCAATAGAATTGAATTCAAAGTCCGTAAATAAAATCTTACTTTTGTGGTCAATTGATTTTTGACAAGGATGCCAGGACAATCTTTGTGACCTTGGATTAAGAAATGGTTTCTTAGATATGATACCTAAAGCACATATGACAAAAGAAAAAAATATATACTTATCGGACTCTATAAAAATGAAAAACTTTTGTACTCAAAGGACACCATCAAGAAAATAGAAAGACAGTGTACAGATTGGAAGAAAATATTTGATCAGGGACTTGTGTCTAGGTTATATAACCAAAAAAACCAATCCATTGCCATCGAGTCGATTCTGACTCATAGTGACCCTATAGGACAGAGTAGAACTGCCCCATAGAGTTTCCAAGGAGCGCCCGGTGGATTTGAACTGTCAACCTTTTGGTTAGCGGCCATAACTCTTAACCATTATGCCACCAGGGTTTCCAGAATATATGAACAACTCTTAAAACTCAACAACAGAAAGACAAACAACACTATTTAAAAAATGAGCAAAGGATCTGAATAGACATTCCTCCAAAGGAGGTATACAAATGGCATTAACTTTATTGAAAGATGCCTAGCATCATTAATAATTAGGGAAATTCAAATCAAAACCATAATGGAATATCACTTCATACCCACTAGTATGACTAAAAGAAAAAAGACAGACAATAACAAATGTTGATGAGGGTAGAGAACTTGAAACCCTTGTACATTGCTGATGGTGTTGTAAAATAGCACAGCCACCTTTGAAAAACAGTCTGGAAGTTCCTTAAAAATTAAACAGCAATTGATCCAGCAATTCCTTTCCTAGATACATACCCAAGAGAAACTGAAGACGTGTATCCACACAAAAATTTGTACACGAGTGTTCCAAGCACCATTATTTCTAATCACTAAAAGTGGAAACAACCCAAATGTCTACCAACTGATGAATGGATAAAAAATATGTGGCATATCCATGAAACGAAATACTATTTGGCCGTAAAAATGTATGAAGTACCAATACATGTTACAACATGGATGAACCTTGAAAACATTAAGCTAAGTAAAAGAAGCCAGTCACAAAAGACCACATAGTATATGATTCTCTTTATGAAATGTCCAGAATAGGTAAATTCACAGAGACAGAAAGTAGATTAGTGGTTTCCAGGGGCTGAAGGGAAGGAAAAACAGGCAGTGACTGTTAGTGGGTCCAAGGTTTCTTTCTGGAATAATGAAAATATTCTGGAATTATACTCTGTGACTATAGTAAACACCATTGAATTGTACACTTTAAATTGGCCATTTTTATTGTATGCAAATGATATCTAAATAAAGCTATTCTAAGAAAAATATGTATAATACATAAAATATTATATATAACCCATTAAACTTACCAACTATCTCATTATCTTACATTTAAAACAACAGTAAAAAATCTACTATCCAATTGTTTTGTGCACAAACAATGTACGTCTGGCAGTAACAAATGTTGAGGTACGAGGCGAGAGTAATGCTGGCTATGATGCTTAAGATTATGTGTCAACTTAGCTGGGCTATGATTCTCAGTGGTTTGGCAATCATGTAATGATGTAATTTGGCAATTATGTAATGATATAGTCATACTCCATTTTGTGGTCTGATGTGGTCATCCTCCATTTTCACATAATGCCAATTTTTCCATAATGACCTAGTCTTTGGAACCTAACCATATTGATAAGTGAGGAGTGGGTATAAACCAATATAGTGTATCCCGTTACCATCAAGTCAATTCTGACTTACAGCGACCCTGTAAAACTGAGTAGAACCGCCTCATAGAGTTTCCAAGGCTGTAATCTTTATGCAATCAGACTGCCACATCTTTTTCTTGTGGAGTGGCTGGTGGGTTCAAGCTGCCAACCTTTTGGTTATTAGCCGAGCACTTAACCACTGAGCACCCAGGGCTCCTTAATGTAGTGCATATATATATCATACATTCCAAACCAAAAAAACCCAGGGCTGTCAAGTCAATTCCAATTCATAGCGACCCTATAGGACAGAGTAGAACTGCCCCATAGAGTTTCCAAGGAGCCCCTGGAGGATTTGAACTGCCGGTCCTTTGGTTAGCAGCCATAGCACTTAACCACTACGCCACCAGGGTTTCCATACCATACATCATGTGTTATTTATTGCACATCATAGTATATAAACTTATAATAAATAATTATATATGTTATAATTATTAACAAGCCCTATGCCTCTCCTGGTCCATTTTCAAAGCTGAAGGCACTTGACTTCTTATGATCCCCACAAAACTTCCTTCATACATAAATATGCCCCCTCAATCTCCCACCATATATCAGAATGAAACCATAAAAATCATCCCTGAGAATAGTCTATCCTTATGTCAGATTTTTTGTTTGTTTTGTTTTGTTAGTACATCATGTGGTTAAAAATCCTGGGATGAGCCTGCTGTGCTTCTTACCCTCACTTCACCACTTACTAGCTTTGTGATCTTGGGTGAGTTACCTCATTCTCTTTGCCCAAATTTCCCATGTGTAAAGTGAGAAATAATTTAATCCATCACACAAAGTCATTAGGTGAATTAAATGAGACTTGAAACAGAGACTTTTGCTGAATGAATGAAAATAATAGTATTACTTTTATAGTTGTTACATTGTTCTTCAGATTCTAAAATACATCTTAAATTTTAAACTACTTAGTCAGCCTTATCCTTAATTGAGGAAACACAGGAAAGTGAAGGGCAAAGGCTCAAGAGAGCCACAACCTATAGAGTCAGGCCTGAAAACCCAAATTTGGGACATCCCTTTGGCTAGTTTGCAAATGGCCTTATTTGTTTTTCCTGTCTTGCCTCAGGATTAATTGTTGAATTTGAGGGAATGGCGTTGGAGTTTGCCCATAAATTTTCTGGTTTAAAGGGAAGATTTTTATCACTGAATATTCTGGAGTGAGCATGAGTCAGGGAGAGTGACTCAGGCAGCCTTCTGAGGTGGCTGGCCATAAATCAGCTTTTGCAGAAAATTAATCTCTCTGGCTGCTTTGGAAAGTTAGCAATTATTAATGGATGGTGTGAGAGATGAGTCTTCAAAAGAGGAATAGGAAGACAATTTCACCTTGAGTTTCTTCCAAACTCATTGACATTAGAAAAGAGAAAAGTTGTTCCCTCAACTAAGCATTGAGGTGCTGTAGTGGTCCTAGCAGGTAGATGAAGTGAAAGGAAGGTATTGGTGCCTGAATCTCACTAAATAAGTGAACTGGATCCCAAGAAATACCCTGGTACCCTCAGAAGAAGTTCAAATTTCATAAAGCTATTTGACCCAACAAAGGATTGTTTGTACTCACTGAAAGATTATGTATGAAACCATGAAAATACTCATCCAACCATTTTGAGAGTTGACTGGCACTCAGCAGCTGGATATGGATAACATTTCTGTGCTGGTATAATGTTTAGAGTCACAGAACTAGAAAATTCAAGAACTGTACATTGAAATGTCATCCACGCCAACCCCTTGTTTGAAGTAGGCTTACATTAAAACCATCACTGACAGTGTTTTCTCTTTCTTTTGCATCTCTATGTCAGTGATTCTAATTCAATACTGTATTGGAAGTCCTACCCAGAGCAATGAGGCAAGATAGGGAAAAAAAATGCATCCAAATTGGTAAGGAAGAAATAAAACTATCCCTACTTACAGATGACATGATCCTATATATAGAAAATCCCAGAGTTCCACAAGGAAGCTACTGAAACTAATAGAAGGATGTAGCAAAATGGCAGCGTACAAGATTAACACACAAAAATCAGTCAGATTCCTCTACATCAACCAAAAGAACTCCAAAAGGGAAATTAGGAAAACAATACCATTTTCAATAGACCCTCCAAAAGATAAAATACTTGGAAATAAACCTAACTAGGGATATAAAAGACTTATACAAAGAAAACTACAAAATACTACTGCAAGAAACCAAAAGAGACCTGCATAAATTGGAAAACATACCATGCTCATGGATAGGAACACTTAACATTTTGAAAATGTCCATACTACCTAAAACAATTTATAGCTACAATACAATCCCAATCCAAATTTCAACAACATTCTTTGATGAGATGAAAAATCTAATCGCCAACTTTATATGGAAGGGAAAGAGGCCCCAGATAAGTAAACATTACTGAAGAAGAACAAAGCAAGAGGTCTCACACTCCCCAGCCTCAGAACCTACTATACAGCCATGGTTAGCAGAACAGTCTGGTACTGGTACAACAGACACATAGACCAATAGAAAAGAACTGAGAACCCAGAAATAAATCCATCCACCTATAGAGAGTTAATCTTCCACAAAGTGTTGAAATCCATTAATGGCAAAGAGATAGCCTCTTTAACAAATGGTGCTGGCAAAACTGGATATCCATTTGCAGAAAAAAGAAACAGGATCCATACTTCACACCACACACAAAAACTAACTCAAGACGAATCAAAGACATAAGTGTAAAACCTAAAACCATAAATATAAAAGAAAAATAGGGGCAAAGCTAGAAGTCCTAATTTATGGCTTAAATAGACTATCAAAAATAACTAAAAAAGCACAAACAGCAAAAGATAAACTATACTATTGGGACCACCTTAAAATCAAATACTTATGCTCATCAAGGCTTTTCCAAAAGAGTAAGAAGAGAACCCAGAGACTGGGGGAAACATTGGCTATGACATCTGATAAGGGTCTAACCTCTAAAATTCGTAGAAAACTCCAACACCTAAACAACAAAAGGACAAACAATGCAATTAAAAAGTGGACAAAGGACATAAACAGATGCTTCAACAAAGAAGACATCCAGGCAGCCAACAAATACATGAAGAGATTCTCAAGATCATTAGCCATTCCAAAAACCAAACCTGTTGCCATTGAGTTGATTCCAACTCATAGCAACCCTGTAGGTCAGAGTAGAACTGCCTTACAGGGTTTCCAAGGAGCAGCTGGTAGATTTGAACTGCCAGCCTTTTGGTTAGCAGACGAGCTCTTGGCCACTGTGCTGTCAGGGTTTCCAATAGCCATTAGAGAAATGCAAATCAAAACTACAATGAGATACCATCTTGCACCAGTAATAATAGTACTAATCAAAAAATCAGAGAAAACAAATGCTGGAGAGGCTGTGGGGAGATTGAAACTCTCATATACTGCTGGTGGGAGCGTGAAATGGTACAACCACTATGTAAAATGATACAGCGCTTCCTCAAAAAGCTAGAAATACAAATACCATATGATTCAGCAATCCCACTCCTAGGTATGCATCCTAGAGAAATCATAGCTGTGACATAAATAGATGTATGCACACCCATGTTCACTGCAGTGTTATTTACAATAGTAAAAAAATGGAAACAAGCCTGAGTGCCCATCAATGGATGAATGGTTAAACAAACTGTGGTAGAAACACACAATGGGCTACTACACAATGCTAAATAATAACAATGAATCCTCAAACTCACAACATGGATGAACCTGGAGGACATAATGCTGAATGAAATAAGTCAACTCAAAAGGACAAATATTGGAGACCACTATAATAAAAAAGTTGAGAAAAGATTTTCACACAGACAGAAACATTCTTTGATAGTTACCAGGGATGAGAGTAGAGGGAGGGAAAACCACTAGCTAGATAGTAGACACATACTAACTTTGGTGAAGGGAGATATAATACACAATATGGGAGAAGTCAGCAGAACATAATCAAGGTAGAAGAAGACACTAAGAAGTACCTAAGAGTAAAAAGCAACGATGGTAAATAATAATACATATACTGCAACAACCGTAATAACAAACAATAACATGAATGGATACATAGGTAGATATGTATGCTGAACTGGGGTGGAATGGTTTACGCATACATACATATAAATGTGTACATCCTGCATATATACCCATGGATGTGATACAGCATACAGGGTGACGCAGTCGTGAAAACTTCTTAGCCATAACCATACACCTCCTGGGGCTGAGGTACTGGGCTTGACAAATAGTGACCATAGTCTCAGGAGACATCTACATCAGTTGACATATCATAATCCATATAGTCAATGTTCTACATCTGACTTTTGTGAGTAGTGACTGGGGTCTTATAAGTCTGTTAGCGGCCATCTAAGATATGATTTGTCTTTTTCCATTAGGAGCAAAGAAGAGTGAAGAAAACCAAAGACTCAAGGAAACAATTAGTCCAAAGGACCAATGGACCACATGAACCTACAACCTCCATTAGCCCAAGACCAGAAGAACTAGATGGTGCTTGGCTACTACGACCAAACACTCTGACCAGGACCACAGTAGTAAATCATGGACAGAGTGGGAAACAAATGTAGAAAAAAATTCAAACTAATAAATAAGACCAGGCTTGCTGATCTGAGACAGACTGGTAGAACCCCCGAGATTATGGCCCTTAGACACCCTTCAAATTTGGAACTGAAATCACTCCTGGAGATCACATTATAGCCATACAGCAGACAGGCCTATAAAATGAGCAATAACATCAGTGAGGAATGTACACCTCAGAACAATCAACTATATGAGACCTAAAGGGCAGTATTTGCTCAAAGGTAAAGTTCAGAAGTGTGGTAGGGGCAGGAAAGCTGGGTGAATGGACACAGGGAACACAGGGAAGAAGAGGGGAGAGTGCTGACACATTCAGGGGTTTACAACCTATGTCATCCAACAAGCTGTGCATAAATTGATTGGGAACTGAATTTGCTCTGTAAACTTTCATCTAAACTACAATGAAATGTTAAAAAAAAAAAAGTTCCCAGACCAGCAGGATCTGCATCGCCCGGGAACTTGTTAAAAATACAAATTCTTAGGCCTCTCTCCAAACTCACTGAATCAGAATCTCTAGGGTTGTGACCCAGAAATCTGTGTTTGAACAAGTCCTTTGGGTGATCCTGATAAATGCTAACTTCTGAGAATCCCTGCTCTAAATATTTCCAGTAACAAAGCCGCTGTTAAGTAAGCAGATGTGCCAGGTGGGATTATATTAAACTGCTAGAAACAGAAAATGGACCATGATGGTCTAACCAAATAGGGGTTTATGTTTTGTCACAAAAAGATGGGAGGTTGGCAACTCTGGGCTGGTGCTGCAAAACTGTAATGTTATCATTGTTCCTGGCTCCTTCTACCTTTCCACTCTGCCAACCTTGGCATGAGGTTTTTGTCCTCAGGTTCAATACTTCAAGGCCACAAAATGGTGGCTCCACCTTCACCTCTTATCCATGTTCAAGCCAAAAAAAAAAAAAAAAGCAGCATGAAGGGCAAGGGGTAAGATGTACATGCACGCTGAGTTTTCCCACTTCCAAAAGGCCTCCTGGACGCTTCACCTACTGACCTCACTCCCATTTCACTGGCCAGAATGGGCAGCTGGCCAGCTACAAAGAAGGATGGGGTGATGAGGTGCTCTGAAGAAAAAAGTAAGTAAGTAAGTAAGTAAGGTAAGTAAGGGTTCAGTTAGTAAGGTAAAAAGGGAGAATGGATATGGGTAGGCAATTAGCAGTGCTGTTAAGTGGACTTAGTAAAGAAGAGCTGAATGCTTTGAGTCAACATAAATATTAATTATAGACATTTAACCATCAGCCTGGAAGAAATAGGAAAGTACAAAGGGTTTAAAAAGATCAGTGAGCAACTTTTATTGTATAAGGCCCCATTTGGGGAAAATGTTTTTAAAATGCTTCAGTTTATTTTGCCAATTACTGCTCTTCAGACCAGAAAATGCAACATCTGCAATTGTCTTTGAGCCTTCTTTTATTATTACTTAATCACTAGACAATTTTCATTCTTCACTCAATTTCAGAAGTTGCATGGCTAGCGCTGCCTGTAGAATTTACCCATCACACTGGGCATGGTGGCTGAATAAAATGGTTTGTGTTGCCTTTTCTTGACCAACTTCATGTCACTTAATTGTGGACTGTGTTTCATATCATAGTGTTCCTTCCTGGCTGGAGATTTTTACTTTGCAGACAAACCAAGCAGCAATATCTTTACCACAAAGCAATACCCTTGTATCTGCTTACTTTGAAATATACAAATTTCATCAGCTACTTTTTTCTTCTTGGCAGCAGTCAAGTGTTGAAAGTTAATTGGGGAAATAATCGCACTCACACTCAGAGCAGACACCTTCCTAGTCCTTTTTCTAGTCCCAGACGAAGTCACTTGATGCTCCCTGGCCTATCGAGCATCCTAATGGGTGAATGGACATTATGCTTGGTAAAGCAGAGGATCAGAGGAGAAAAAGGAAGACCTTCAATGAGATGGATTGACACAGTGACCGCAACAATAGGCTCAAGCAGAAACCACAATTGCGAAGATGGTGCAGGACCAGGCAGTGTTTCGTTCTGTTGTACACAGGATTGCTATGAATCAGAACTAACTCAACGGGGTACAAAATAACAACAACATCAATGGGTAGATGCTTCTCTCCATCCTCCCCCCCACCGCCACCACCCAGGACCTGGTCAGAAGAAAGCTAAAGCACCCCATCAACATGGGTGGGGTGGGATGGGGGATTAATTTAGAAACTTCCTATTCCAAGTGTGCTTATCCCACCAGCAGCATCGGCACCACCTGGGAGCTTGTTAGAAATGCAGAATCTCAGGCCTCACCCTAAATCTACTCAATCAGAACCTACTTTTTGACAAGATGCTCGGTGTCTGGTGTGTTTATTAGTCTGATGAGCACTGGCCTAAAACAGTGGTTCTCCAAGTGTGACTCCAGACCTGCAGCATCAACATCTCCTGGGCAATGGTTAGAAATGCAGATTCTCAGGCCTATTCCTTGTTGTCGTATTCATGGAGTCAATTCCAACGCATAATGATCCGACGTGACAGAGTAGAACTGCCCCCACAGGTTTTTCTTGGCTGTAATCTTTACCAAAGCAGATCCACAGGTCTTTCTCTGGGGAGCTACTGGGTGGGTTCGAACCACAAATCTTTTAGTTAGCAGCCAAGCACTTAAGCATTGCACCACCAGAGTTCCTTTACAAACCAAAAAAACCAAACCCAATTCCGACTCATAGCGACCCTGTAGGACAGAGTAGAACTGCCCCATAGAGTTTCCAAGGAGCACCTGGCAGATTCGAACTGCTGACCCTTTGGTTAGCACCCATAGCACTTAATCACTACGCCACCAGGGTTTCCCCAAGGCCCACTTAAAACCAAAAAAAATCATTGCTGTTGAGCTGATTCCTACTCACAGCAACCCTATAGGACAGAGCAGAACTGCCCCATAAGGTTTCCAAGGCTGTAATCTTTGTGGGAGCAGACTGCCACATCTTTCTCCCATGGAGTGGCTGGTGAGTTTGTGCCACCAACCTTTCAGTTAGCAGCTGAGCTTTTAGCCACTGCACTACCAGGGCTCTTCCAGGCCCAACTAGACCTATTGAATTTGACACCCTGTGGGGTGAAACCCAGAAATCCGTTTTAACAAACCCACCAGGTGATTCTGATGCATACTAAGGTTTGAGAGCTGCTGCCCCTAGAACAATGGTTCTCGCCCTAACTATAGATTGAAATCACCTGGGGAGAATTAAGAGCTACTGATATGTCTCCCAACTCCAGAATTTCTAATTCTATTGGTCTAGACAGCAGCCTGAGCAGTGAGATTTTTAAAAGATCCTCAGGTCATTTTACTGTGAATCCAGCCTAGAAAAAGCATGAGAAAATTCCACTGCTCTTCTGTACCAGCCATGATATTTTCATTTGAAAGTATTTCTCCAATAGGACTCAAGGCCATTGCTTGACCATGGATGTTTTGGAGAGAGACACAGTGACCCTTCCTCTTAGGGCTTGTCTTTCTCTTAGGATCTAGCTCTCTCCTTCTTTGTTGTTATTTCTGTTGTTGTTTGTTAGATGCCTTTGGGTTGGTTCAGACTCATAGTGACCCTATGTATGACAGAACAAAACACTGGCTGATCCTGTGCCATCCTCAAATTCATTGCTATGTTTAAGCCCATTGTTGCAGCCACTGTGTCAATCCATCTTGTTAAGGGTCTTTCTCTTCTTTGCTGATTCTCTGCTTTACCAAGTGTGATGTCCTTCTCTACGGACTTCCTGATAACATGTCCAAAATACGTATGATGAAATCTTGCCATCTTTACTTCCAAGGAGCATTCGGGCCATACTTCTTCCAAGACAGATTTGTTCATTCTTCTGGCAGTCCACGTTATATTCAATATTCTTCACCAACACCATAATTCAAAGACATCAATTCTTCTTTGGTCTTCCTTATTCATTGTCCAGCTTCTGTATGCATATAAGGTGATTGGAAATATCATGAATTGGGTCAGGTGCACCTTAGTCCTCAAAGTGACATCTTTGTTTCTTAACACTTTAAAGAAGTCTTTTCCAGCAGATTTGCCAATGCAATGCGTTGTTTGATTTCTTGACTGCTGCTTCCATAGGCATTGATTATGGATCCAAGTAAAATGAAATCCTTGACAACTTCAATCTTTTCTCCATTTATCATGCTATTGCTTATTGGTCTAGTTGTGAGGATTTTTGTTTTCTTTGTGTTGATTTTGTTTCAGGATTTTTTTTTTTAATGGTTTTTGTTTTTTTCTCGTTTATCCAAAAAAAACCACAAACCTGTTGCCATCATTTTGATTCCAACTCATAGTATCCCTGCAGACAGAGTAGAACTGCCCCATAGTGTTTCCAAGGAATGGCTGTGGGCCAGGGATCACTCTGATTGCAAGGAGGCTCCTTCTATCCAGCTCTCAGCTGGCATGTGGCCCAGCCAGCCAGAGCTGGGAATGTGAACAGGGGGTTGGGGCCAAAGCTCTATCTTAATAAAAGGGTGCATTTACCCAGAATGGCCTCTTTCCACACCTCCCTCTTGAATCCCTGGCCAGAATATTAAGGATTAAGGGAATTTGGCAACTCAGCCATCTCTCTTTCTCTCTTTCTTTGAGCAATCTAACTAAGCCCTGTACTATTTGTCCATAAAAGGATTACTCAGTCTCTTTTTAAATATCTCATGTGTTGAGATACTCACCACTCCTAAAACAGGCCTTTTCATTTTCATATTGTTCTAATTGCTACAAAATAATCCCCTTATATTGAGCCCAAATCTGCCTCTATGGAGGACCCAATTGTGAATCTTATGTCTGCCCACAGAATGGGTTTCTCAAAATCACGTCACAATTCTTCAAACATTTAGAGACAGTCATGTCTCCTCCAAGTTTCCTCTAAGTTCCAAAATCATTTTCTAAATAATGCCTCTCTGTAGTAGATGTGGAAACCCTGGTGGTATAGTGGTTAAGCACTATGGTTGCTAACCAAAGGGTCAGCAGTTTGAATCCGCCAGGCACTCCTTGGAAACTCTCTGGGGCAGTTTTACTCCATCCTACAGGGCAGCTATGAGTCGGAATTGACTCGACCGCACTGGGTTTGGTTTTTGGTTTTGGTAGTAGGTGCTGTTGGGATCCAGCCCAGACCCTCCTTCCTGGACCGAATTCCCATTCCCCACTGGGTGTCAGTTGTTAAGAGTTCACAGTTGCACCCTGCTTTGCAAAATTGTCCTTGGCTGATGAGAGTCATGGCAATAGAGACCTGTGCCACCCTTTACCCCAGAGGCAGCCCACAACCAAAAACTGACTAATGTGAGGGTACAAAAGCCCAGTCTTCTGTCTCAAGGTGGGACTACTGAGCCCCAGAGAGGCTGCATCCTTCACTAGCTCCCTCCTCTTCTCCTGAGAGGACTCCTTCAATAAGTCCTCTAGCAAGAATACCCATTACAGCTCTTCTTCTAGGAAAGTTGACCTAAGACACTTTCTCCATGAACAGAAACTTTTAGGACTGCTCCTTTTAATGCTCCCCCACCTTGCCATCACCACACATTTGCTTGACCAGTTAGGATTAACACAGTCTGCTGAGCCAAAAAGGAATAATGCAAAAGCTAGATCTAGAGAACAGATTTGATGGGCTCTGTAGGGTCTGATGGGTCACCATGGGTCGGCATAGACTTGACAGCAGCAGGTTTGGTTTTCGTTTTTGGTAGGGTCTGGTCAGGGATGCAGCCTGAAAGAATAGGGCTGAATAGCAGCTGCTACCCCTACAGAGGTGTGGTGAAGAAAGGAGAAGACCCAATTGCCAATGTCATTGTTTTGACATCCAGACACATATGAAAGACTGATTATAAAAATGGCCCTGATTATCCATCCCTCCCTGTATACATTTTCTTTACAGTGTTATTTTGCAGATGGGGTAGAGGTGGAGTACATTTCTCTAACCCTTGGATTTGGGATGGTCTGTGACTTGTTTTGACCAATAGGTTGTAGCAGAAGGACAGTGCGCCAGCTCTAAGCCCAGACCTCCAGGACCCCTGAGCCCTTGAAAACCTCTACTTTCTCTTGGACTCTTTCTTCCACCAAGTGATGATGTCCTGTGTTTAAAGGGTGCTGGAGGATAGGAGACATGTGGCCCAGACAACAGCCAAGTTTGTGAGTGAGGCCATCTTAGAACAGCCATCATTCAGCTGACCACCGGCTCACCAGCAAGCCCAGCTGAAACCAGCAGAGTCTGGTCCAGAGCAGGACCACCCAGCTGACCCATAGTCTACTGAGAAATAATAGTGGCGGATGTTTGAAGACAGTAAGTTTGGAGTGACTCATTAGGCAGCATTGTTTTGACAACAGTTAACTGATACCCCACAACTTTCAGACCCTTGTTGGAGAAACCCAAATATGACGCAGAAGCACAAAGCTACACACAGCCCTCCACACTTGCTTCTGGAGTTGGGGAGAACTAGTTTGCAGCTCAGGGACACAGGAGAGGCCAGGGCCAGAGAACAGAGCATCCAAGCCCAGGGCAGGCTCACAGCTTATAGAGGGCCCTGTGAGCTGCAAACAGCACAGCCCAGGGCCTTTTATGCAGTCACAGGGGGAGAAATTGATGAGAAGGCAGGTTCTATTTTTGTTCTGTGGTTTAGAAAAAGTACCTGGGATGCCAACAGGAAGCAAATCAGGGAAGTTGACTGATAGGGCCAACTCCAGCTCCCATTTTATTAAAAGTATGGACTATAAGGAGAGAAGAGACAAGGGCCCAGAAATGTGAGACTCTGGGATAAAATTAGAATTAGGCTTTCACTTCTTTTGCTTTAAAGTTTTTTTCTGTATTGGGTATAACATTAGGTTGTCCAAGTCTTAAGGGTACACCCCCATGATTTGGGGCTGTAAGCACACAGATCAAAGTAGAGAAGACTTCCAGCACTCCAGGCCCCCTGTAACCATTCCTGGTCAACATCCCCCATCCTCCAGAGGTAACACCTATTCTGACTTCTATCTCTGTGGACTAGTCTTACCTGTTTTAAACTTCATACATACAGAATTAGACATACATTATGCCTGGCTTTTTCTGCTCATCATCTAACCTGTAAGATTCACACGTGGGAGTGCATCTGCAGTATTTTTTTCATTCTGTAATATTCTCTTGTATGAATATACAACCATTTAGTTACTCCATTCTACTGCTATTGGACATTTGGGTCATTTCCAGCTTTTGATCTTCTAATAGTGCTGCCATGAACATTCTTGTATGTGTCTTTTGGTGCACACATGTACTTTTTCTCTTGGGAAAACAGTCTCTTTTGATCAACTCCTTTTTTTGTTTATCATCTGGACACGATAATGACCAGAGACCTTGGATCCCTGTTGGTTACAAGCTTAAGAATCTGCACCTGAATCCAGAAGCCACCCTTGGAGAAGAGGAAAGAAAAGGAAAATGGAGGAGAGAAGAGGAGGGAGCTTCAGTGACAACAGAAGCAATGAACAATTCCTCCTAACTTCAGATTTTCTCTCCAGGAGCCATTTGAGATGCCTAAAATAATGGCATTCACTTAGACTAAAGAGTTCAAGATTCCATTTGAGGTACATACATACTTTTTTAGAAGGACAAATATGTACGATAATTAAAAGATTCCATCTGCCTGGTGCCTTATAATGCTAAATTGTTCTCCTATTTATTAGTCTCCTTCTACTATGAGTGGTCCCCAGACCAGCAGCAACGATCAGCTGGGGAATTTGTTAGAAATGCAGAATCCCAGGCCCCACTCCAGACCTAATGAATTGGAATCAGCATAGCATTTTAACAAGATCACATTTAATTTAGGAAGCCCCTTAATATCCCACTTTATACTCACAAGACTCTATGAAACAGGTAAAGGAGGAATAATTGTTCCCATTTTACAGATGGGAAAATCAAGGCACAGAAAGGTGAAACTGATGTGCCAAGGGCACCCCACTGGTTCTGTGCCAGAGGTAGAGCTCTAGATGGAAGGTCTGCTGATTTTCTGGGCGCAGGTATCTTCATTATTTACACTGATACCCACTGACACCCACTGACACACCCCACACTTCGTTCAACCAAATTGCTTCTCCCTGGAAAGCAGTATCCTGCGGGAATGCACCATGGTCTGGGTAACTTTGGATGTTGGCATGAGGAGATATTAAGAAGGACACAAATGTGGCAATGTGGGAAGGGCCAGGCCAGGTGGTGGAAAAGAAAAGGCATGAGGAACCCCAGCCACAACTCATGAGACAGCAGAAAAGAGCATGGAAAGAGGGGTGTAGCAGCCCCAGAGACAAATTTCAAGTCTTAGCTTTGCTGTTCTGTTCCTCCCTTGCCTATCAGCAAGACGTCTGTGCTGTGACTCAGTCTGCAAGAGCCAACTGGCAGCCTGCCCAGAGCTGGCCCATGTCCTCACTGCAGAGCTCTCAGCAATGCAGGGAGATGAGAGGCTGCCTGGCACACCTTTGCTGGCCCCGCACCAGAGAGAAACACAGCTCTGCTGTGAAGCCAGAGAGACTGCAGAGCTGGCTGGAAAGCTTGATGCAGTAACCCGAGACAGGTGCAGCTCAGGCTATGCCTGTATGCACCTGAAGAAGCCAGGCAGCCTAGGGCTTCACTATCCCTTTCTGCACCCCTGCAATCCCTCCTCCAGGCAGCAACTCCAGATCTCTGACTTACACCATCTGGCCTAGAGACTTCTGGACACTCTTTCATTGCCCCTGAGCCCCGGTGACTGCCATAGCCAAGATGACTCTCATTCAACAAAGCTTCAGACTAGTGAAACTTACCTGGACTCTATTGCCTTTCCTCAAACCCAGCTGCAGGGGTTTGGAAAATGCACCAGGGAATCTGGATGCCTACGTGCTGACGTGGGAAGACTCCAAGAACACCTACAGCCTTCCCCATGCCACCCCGCCTCATCCCGCCAGCACTACAGGTGTCAGACATCAAAGGTTCGATTACCAGTGGCCTTCCAAAGTTGATGTCTGCTTTGTTTCCCAACCCAAAGGAATGGCTCTAATGGTGATTCCAGGACAGGCCAAGGGAAGAGAGTGCCAGGGGCTCATAAGGGAGCTATTTAGAACAGGTGAAGAAGCCTGTGGGTCTATAATACCATATTGCATAGTGAGTTGCCCAAAGGTAGTGTAAGCCCAATCAACCTCTTAAGTCTAAAGAGTAGGACTCTTGCTACACATTCTCCCAGCTGCCCAATTTGCTTCCATAAATTTCACCATCTGTCAGTGGAGGCTTGTGTGTTGTGATGCTGAACAGGTTTCAGCAGAGTTTCCAGACTCACATAGACTAGGAAGAAAGGCCTGGCAACTGACTTCCAAAAATCAGCCATTGAAAATCCTGTGGATCACAATGGTCATATCTTGTTGTGCCTAGGGTCACCATGAGTCTGGGACCCACCTGATGGCAGCTAACAACAACAGCACCGCCATCAAAAGCCTTCCTGCTCCAATGTTGGGAGAAGGCTGCTCCTCCCCATGAACAGCTGTGTCTTGTTTATTTATTTGGGGCCCAGTGGTGTGACAAGGGCCCTGAAAGCAACCTCCAAGCAGATAAAGCTATTCTGGAATGAGTCAAGTTTACAGGTCAAAGTCAAACACTGGTCTGCGTGATGTGTGTGTGTTGGTGGATGGTCAGCAAGGGGAAAATGAGGCAGATGTCACTGAAAACAAAATTCTTCAAAATCCTTGTTTGAGGATTAACCACTTACTTGCCAAGCAACCAGCAGCTCCCTTTCCGGGGAGCTTTGCCAGCATGAATGTTACCACCTTCTCTCCTACTCCCTGCTACGTATGTTTATCCAAAGCAGGCGACTCATCAAAGTCACTCAAAACCATATCCTGATGGTGGAAATTAACAAAAATCTCTAATCAGAGAAGATTCAGCAACATATTAACTGCCACATGGTGAAGGAGTAAATGAGTTCCTTCTAGGCATTGTATTTTCTGACTTTTAGACCATATTTTTCCCAGTTGTTTTATTCAAGCAGGTAGAGCTTTAAAAATCCCACTTAGAGTTAGCCTTCCCCTTTTTATTATTCTCTCACCAGCCACCTACCTATAGCAGTTCATTCATTCATTCAATTGTGAGCATATATTGCACACAGGTCAGTGTACCAGTGAGGAATAAAACACAGTTTCTGCCACATAGGAGTTTGCTGAGCCTGCGAATATGTGGTGAGCACCAATGGCTTACATAGCACTGGGCTAGGTGCTACAGAGGAAGTCAAGGAGAAAAACAGCACATACAAGCTCTCAAGAAGTTTGAGATACATTTGAAGAAGCAAGCAAAGTCACAAGGCTTCCCACTTCTACTGCCAAAGAAATGGAATAGATGCTTGCTACTGTTGGCTGACCTGCAGCATCAGTACCCCCTGGGAACTTGTTAGAAATGCAGAGTTTCAGGCGCCCCCAGACCTGTTGAGTGAGAATCTGCATTTTAACCAGCTGTAGACAAGGGAACTTCAAGGAGTTCCGGGGGAAAGAGAGATTATTGTGCAAGTCAGTGATCAAAAAAAAAAAAAAATACTCATGCAAGAGTTTGCCTTGGATGAACAACTAGGCTTTGGATGGGTAAAAAGCAGCTCAAGGAACAGTAGTTTTCTAACCTGGAAACTGTGGAAGGCTAGTCAAATTCTGCAAATGCATTGTCCACAACAACATAAGCTTTGAGTTAGGTAGGATGAGCCTGCAATTTTCTGTAGCTGACCAGGTCAGGATCCCCAAATGGCAACTTGCCCAGTTTGGGCAGCTTCAAGGTCAGAATGCCTGGTGTCCAGGAATGGACCAGCTCACAGAAGATAGAGGCTTCATAAAAGCAAGCCAGGAAAGCCGATAGATCACTGTAAAGTTATGACTGGAGACTCTTAGCACACTGACTGCTACTCAATATTGCATCAGCCCGAGTGGGTGCCTCAGTTTTTCTTGCTCTCACATTCAATTTAAGAATTAAGATTTTTGTTTTGAATATGAAAACTGAAACAAATGAATAAAAAAATCAAAACATGACTGTCTTCTATTAGTAGGTACCAAGCAGAAAGAGGGAGTCTTTGCTTGGGGGTGGGGGGGGGGCACTGTATTTAAATCAAGAGTGATGGAAAAATCTGGAAATGAATAGTGGTGATGGTTTCACAATGTGGTAAAAATACAGTAATTAATGTCACTGAATTGTACATGTTAAAAAGTTGAAAAAGAAAATGTTTTGTTATATATATATTCACCATGTATTTTTAAAAAATGACTGTCTTTACTGTCATCTCATATTTCTACCTACCACTCAAAAAAAGTCTATGGTTGCCCAGAAATTTACTCACAGAAGATCATGCAATGTTTGTCCAAAAATTTGGAGCCCTGGTGGCATAGTGGTTTCGAGTTTGGCTGCTAACCAACAGGTCAGCAGTTCGAATCCACCAGACCATCCTTGGAAACACTGTGGGGCAATTCTACCCTGTCCTATACGGTTGCTATGAGTCGGAATTGACTTGACGCCAATGGGTTTAATGGGATCCAAAATTTTAAGCAGGAAAAGATTATAGATAACTTCATAACACCACTGAATGCACTATTTGAAACTAAGGTAATGATAAAAGCTGTCCATTAGTTCAGAAGCCATGCCAACGGAGCATCTGAGAGATAATCTCTGAAGGCAACATGCCCAATTCATCTACCATCATGAAGATTCCACCTCAGAATTATTTTTCTGGCAGCGGGAGTGGGTTTGTGCAACCCAAGAACACTCTAACTCTTGAGGCCATGGCTTGTGTTTATGGGCAGCTGGCAGGGGTGAAAACTTGGGCTGTGGTTAGAGTGCAGGACCCAGCCAGCTACTCACATAAAATAGAACCAGGATTTGACTCTTCATCTTTGTTCTAATCCCACTGATCTGATGCTCCATTAATAACAGGGCAGTAACATCTGCCATGAACTTACTCACCGCCATCCCCAACACCCTCTGCCCTCTCTTCTCTTCTCCACCCCAGTCTCCAGGAACTGGAAAGCACTGATCAATCGACTTATTCTGTTAACTATTACCCCAGATGTGCTTTCTTCCTGGTGCAGCCCATGGATGGGGACACCTGAGCAAGATGGCAGAAAGGGGCAGCCACACACCAAGAAGGAATAAACTACTTTCCCTCATCTGAGGGCCCTGCTACTCAGAAAAGGGCTTTTGGATGGGGAGATTAGAGCCTCAAATGCTAATCTCATCATTTTTGTCTGAGTCTTTCAGAGACTGAGCAGATTGTGTTTTTGGAATGATAAAATGAAAGTGTGAGAAATCTGGAAGCCGTACAGATGGGGAAGGGCTGAAGGAACTGATTGAGCTGAGATGAAAGTGATTTCAAATGTTGGAGGCGTTGTCGTGCAAGAAGCAGTAGGTATGTTCTCTGTAGTTCCAGAGGGTAGATGTAAACTCAATGTAAGGAGTAACTTCCTTACAAAGAAAAACACCCAACAGTAGGAAGTAACACTCTGCTTCCTGAGGTAGGAGCTCCCTGCCACAGCAGGTGCTTAACCTGAAGCTCCACGACTGTGTCAGGAGACATTCCACCTTATAAGGGACAGATTTGAACAGAACATCATCACCATCCTTCCAACGCTAAGATTCTGCAACACATGCAAAGCTAACGTTCAAAGAGTAATTTCTATGCTCTCACTTCATGCATATTGCCTCATTAGCCTCTGCAGCAATCCAATAAATTAGGTCTGAGGGTTTTTTACATTCTCCCACTGCTTGGAATGTTCTCGCCACAGATATCTGTGTGGCTCCTCCCCTCAGTTATTCTGATCCGCTCAGTATTACTTTCTCCAAGGGGCCTTCCCTCTCTTTCCTTTAACACAGCCCCCACCCTACTGTTTCTCCGTTATCTTACTCGGCTTCATCTGTCTTTGTCATGTATTGAATTGTGTCCCTCCAAAATATCTGTCAACTTGCCTAGGTCATGATTCCCTTGTATGACTGTCTACCATTTTACCTTCTGGTGTGGTTTCTTTATATGTTGTAACTCCTATCACTATGATGTAATAACGTGGATTAGCAGCAGTTATACTGATGAGGTCTGCAAGATTAAGTAGTGTCTTAAGCCAATCTCTTTTGAGATATAAAAGACAGAAGCAATCAGAGAGACATGGGGACCTCATACCATCAAGAAAGCAGTGCCGAGAGCAAAGCACGTCCTTTGGACCTGACACTTTTGTGCTGAGATGCTCCCAGAATGAGGGAAGACTGACCACAAGGACCTTCCTCCAGAGCCAACAAAGATAGAAAGCCTTCCACTGGAGCCGGTGCCCTGAATTCAGACTTCTAGCCTACTGGACGGTGAGAGAATAAATTTCTCTTTTTTAACACCATCCTATTGTGGTATTTCTGTTATAGCAGCACTAGATGACTAAGACAGTCTTTAGGGCATTTAGTTCTACCTGATTATGACACAAATATCTGTTTATAATGTCTCCTCCATAAGAATAAAAGGACTCGGTGGATTTTGCTGAGTGCTCATGCCCACCATATGGAATCAAGACCTGGCACGTGGTAGGTGCTCAGAGCATAAAATGGAATGAATAAATGAGTCCCTGTTTTACAGATGAGGAGACTTCGCTTCCGAAGGTGAAGTAGTCTCTTCAAGGACATGAAGTGATTAAACAGAAGAGCCAAGATTTGAGCAATTGACTCCAGAGTTCATGCACATAAATAGTTTACTGACCCTATCAAGAAACCATGTATGTTTTCTCACATGAAAGCTGAGGGGCCCTCAAAACTTCATCCTCTGGCTCTGGCCAGAATTAGCTCTTACTCTATTACTGCAAATAACCTGCTCTTCTAAGCAAGTCCACTGGTTGCCACCAATGTTGGTGTCAACAAGTCCAGGGAAAGAAGCGGAGGGCAAAAGGCAGAGGTCATGAAGCCACCTTTGGTTGGGATGGTCCTTGGCTGCACAGTGATTCGGCGAGTGCAGCAGATGGGTCAGAAGGGGACAGGGAAGCACTCAGTGGTCAACTGGTCCTAATCTGTCCCTGAGCAGATAAATTGACTCTGACACAACTCCCACGCCTGGAATCTTCAAAATCAAATTTGCAAACTCAGAACAGATTCCTTGCCTCTCCATGTGATGCCAAAACCATACGTGATGGGGCCCTTTCATCAAAGGGGCTGACTCTAAGTTTTTAAGTTCCCTGCTTCCTCCCTCTGGGTAGGGCTGGTACTTTTCTATGACAAAAGTTGAATTTATTTGAATAGTAACAGGTCATTGGCTTTTGTAGTTGATGAAAGAGAATACGGACTAGAAAATCAGACAAACCTGAGGTAGAATTCAATTGACTTAACCTCTCTGAGCTACAGTTCTCTTATCTGAAAAAGAGGAATTAAGTCCTACCTCTCACGGGTTTTGTGAGGGTTTAATGAGATAACATACAGGCGGCATCTGCCACTGACCCCCTCTGTCTGTGTCAGATCATTGTTTTCTTGCTCCCAGGACCAGTTGCCATTGATTCAACCCTGAGTCATGGCAATCCCACGTGTGTCAGAGTAGAACTGTGCACCACAAGGTTTTCAACAGTTGGTTTTTCAGAAGTAGGTCACCAGGTCTTTCTTTCAAGGCACCTCTCTGTGGACTCCAACTTTCAACCTTTCAGTTGCAGCCAAGCGAGCTAACTGCACCACCTAGAGACTTCATTTTTCTGCTAGCCGCCTTCTAATCTGCCTGTAGCAGGGTATAGAAAAAGCCTTATTTGAAGGAGATTTTCGGGTTGAATCCAAAACAGTTAAATCAGATTGCAAAAAGATATGGGTATTCCAGTTTATTGTGGCCAGGGAAGTGCTATGTTCGGGCATTGTCTGGGCTCTTCAGATCTGTGGATCAGGCTCTGAACCAGCTTCCTGCACATGTCCTCAGCTTTCCAAACCCTGGCTCACTGGGAAGCCACCCACCCAACATGGAGTCAAAGGATAGAGCTGAAACTGTGGTGGAGTAGGAGCTTTCATGACCAGAGACTGCCCTGGTCAAGCCCTCCCCTGGAACTCAAAGAGGGTAGGGGAATATTTTGGCTCCATTAGAAATTCTGAGGTCCCAGCTGGGCCTAGGAAGGACCAGTCCCTGGAGAAGGGCATCATGCTTGGAAAAGTAGAGGATCAGTGAAAAAGAGGAAGACCCTCAACAAGATGGACTGACACAGTGGGTGCAACAATGGGCTCAAATATACCAACGATTGTGAGGATGGCACAGGACCAGGCAGCATTTTGTCCTATTGTACATGGGGCTGCTATGAGTCAGAACTGAATGGACGACATTAACAACATCAGCTAGGCCTATGGATCTTCCCTAAAATGGCTTCTGTTTAAGATCAATGGAAGCCTATGGTCCAGCAGCTTCATGTTCAACCTAATGAGTCTCTCTTGGGGTTACCATAGTTCTTTAGCTTAATATCATTATCACTCATCTAGTGGTATTGGATTCTGCTGGTATACCTCTTACTAACAAAGCATACAGATTATTTGCTTATAAAATATGATACTAACTTATAAAATACACCAAGGGAGATGCCTATAAAGTGGATCTGTCTGCTTATGTTGTTAACCACTAAAATTTTTGCACCTACATCTAGCCATCACCAGAATGTGTTCCACTAGCTTCAGATAGAAAGTCCTCTAGTCCTCTGCAGTTGTATATGTTTGTTTATAAGGGAGGGTGGGAAAATGCATCTCAGATATCTCTAGCGGAGGCACAACACAGGAAGGGGTGTTCACAAGTATACGGTGACCAGAAAGATGCTGTTCACTATTGGGGTACTCAGAATAAATGTGAACTTTCATGCACTCTTGTATATTCAGTCTGAAACAAAACAAAGACAAAATTAAACATGACATCTTGGGAATGATAAATCCTAAATGTTAAGTCCTAAGAGTGCTTGGCATGTAGTCGGTACTCCATAAGTAATTTGAATGGATGAGAAAGTAAATGAATAACTAAATCTCTTAAAAGACTGAGTTATGGGCCCTCTAATATCTGAGTCATGGAGAATTTTTCTGAAGTGCCAGTGAAAAAGGAAAGCTTCAGTGAAAACTTCGAGTCCAATAAAACTTCTTAAATTTTGAAAAGGGAGCAGATAATTACTTTGGCTTTACGTTTTTTAGTGGGTTAATAAACAACAGAGAAATTCTAGTCTCTTCTCTGGGGCTATCAATAATGGTATCATTTACTTGGCCAAATGTTCCTGTTTGTTCCTAATGAATAATACCAGTTTTAATGCTGTGCTGCTTAAAAGATAATATTTTCTATGCTTGAGAGTCAATTACACAATGAAACATACATTCAGCCCAGGGTTTCTCAACCTTGACAGTATTGCCATTTAGAGCTGGATAATTTTTGTCGTGAGGGGTTTTCCTGCGCATGTGAGGTGTTTAGCAGAATCCCTGGCCTCTACCCACTAGATGCCAGTAGTACCCCCATCCAAAGTCATGACAATAAAAAGTGTTTCCAGATATTAACAAATATCCCTAAGAGTCAAAATTGCCTCTGGTTGAAAACCACTAATTTAGGCCTTAAAAATGGCTAACTAGTGGAGAAGTAAAACTTATTTCTGAGCTATTTAAAAGTTGTAAATTAATTTCTCTCTGAGTATACCTCCACCAGCAGCAGTTGCCATTGAGCTCATTCTGACTCATGGTGACCCCCCATGTGTGTCAGAGTAGAACTGTGCTCTGTAGGGTTTTCAGTGATTGAAATTTCAGAAGTAGGTCACCAGTCCTTTCTTTCAAGCAATTTTTGGGTGGGCTCAAACCTCCAACCTTTCAGTTAGCAGCCGAGAACATTAACTGTTTTGGTACCCAGGGACTCTTCTTTAAATATCACTCTGTCAATAACGTCTGCTCTGTAGTCTACTAGACCCTGAACAGAGTGGGTTTTCAGAGACCTGAGACCTCAAAGGGCATTGAGAAAGTTGTGCCAAGTGATACTTTCTCGGTTAACTATTGACATCATAATGCTGCATAACAAACCACCCTGGAGTTCAGTGGCTTAAAATAACAATCACTTACTCTTATGCTTCTGTTTAGCTGTGGCTATTCTCCCTCAGGGTCTGGGTCTGTGATTTGGCTGGGGCAATTTTGCTCCATGAATCTTACCTTTGGGACCTGGCTGAAAAAGGAGCAGCACTTGGGGGAAGCTCTACTTGCAGGGGCCCTAGCAGAAACATGCACTGTCATCTCCCGAGGTCTAAGATGGCATCTGGCACACCATCACTGCTGCCCATATTCCACTGGCCTAAGCAACACACACGATCAAGGTCAACATCAGTTGGGCTGGAAAATATACTCTTCCCATTGAGGATGGGGTCAAGGAGTGGAAATATTCTAACAATAATCTCCCACACTTATGTGCATGGACTTCAAAGATATTATCGATACCACCAGTGCAAAGGACCCGTGGCCTTCTTGGTCTCACTGGCTCATTTTCTTGAAGAGATAAAGAGAGGGAAGTCTCACTGGCATTTGAGTCATGTTTGCAAAGTATATTAGGGTCTTAGTGGGAAAAAAAAAAAAAAAGACATCCTGTAAATACAACTTTTTTTTCAGCTACCTTTAAGAAATCTTATTATTGAATCAATAGCCAGCTTTTATTGTTTGTTTTATTTTCAGGACCCCTGGTGAATACTGTACTAATTTTGGTTATTTTTTGAGAGAACTTTAAGTGCTGATGCAAACGGTTTAGCCCCACTTCTTTGCAACCAGAACACTAGATAAATCACTAGCAGCTTGACAAGAGCCATCAGCCTACGACAGAGATATAGCCTCTATTTTGTTCCACCTTCTTCTGTTCTCTGCATTAGTCATGGCTATCTTAGAGAGTTCTGTGTACTGTTTAGGTTTCTACAAGCTTTTAAAGGGTAGAGGAACTGGAATGGGTTCAACAACAAAATCGTTATTGGAAAGGAATAGATATTGGCTGCTTTTAGGATCCTTGACAAATAGTTATAGTTGATTTCGTTAACTCATAAATGTTAAAGCAAAAAGATCATTCAGATACTCTGGATACAGGGACCTGATTTAGATCGATACCATAGTTTTACAGATGAAAATTGACTTCAAAACAAAAAATATGTGTTGTTCAGGGCCACCCTTTGGTAGTAACAGACCCTAAATTAAATGAGCTGGGGTTTCTGGCTCCCAATTGCAGAATTTTCCACCATACTAGGTTTGTTTAATAAAGTAAAGGAACTGTGGGTATTTGCCCTGAAGTTGTCATCGTTGTTAGCTGCCATCGAGTTGACTCTGACTCATGGCAACTCCATGTACAGCAGAATGAAACATTGCCCAGTTCTGCACCATCTTATTGGACAATGTTCTGTTGTGATCTATACGGTTTTCACTGACTGATTTTCAAAAGTATATCATTAGGCCTTTCTTCCTAGTCTTTCTTAGTCTGGAAGTTTTGCGAAAACCTGTCCACTGTGAGTGACCCTGCCGGTATTTGAAATACCTGTGGCATAGCTTCCAGCATCATAAAAACCAAACCAAACCCATTGTTATCGAGTCAATTCATCCGTCAGTTTGTTGTACTGTGGTGACTTGCGTCCAGCATCATAGCAACACACAAGTCATGACAGTACAACAAACTGACAAATAGGTGGTAGAAATAGACTATAGCAATCCTGGATTTTAAGTAAATGAAAACATATTTCATCATCCATGGTGCAGAACTCTGGGGTCTCAAATGAAAAGGCAAAATCTTATTTTGAAAACAATATGGCACATTATCCACTGGTCCCATCCATGGAGAAGCTGGATGAAAGTGCAAGTAAAGACCTTAAATTTTCCTGGTAGAATGTCTGTTCTGCTACTCGGCCCTCCATATGCCTAAGTCCAGTGGAAATGTTTCATTCCTTGAGATGGTTGATATCTTCCTTCTCTCTTTGAAAATTCCCTCTCCCCTGTTTTCTTCCTACTTCTCTGATTGCTCTTTGTTAGTTTTCTGGGCTGTTCCTCCTGTTTTAAGCTTACCTCAAATGATTGTGTTCTCCTTGGCCCTCTCACTCCTTGCTCTGCGTGCTGTCCTTAGGAGCCTAGGATATCAAATCTTTACCTGCAGCCTAAATTTCTAAGTCCCAGAGCCTCATACTCAGACTCCTGATGAACATCTATTGGCCCATAGATACTTGACACTGTACTCATCTCTCTCCACATTCATCTCTTAAATAACTTTCTCCCTCCATAGTGTCTCCATCTCAGTGAGCAACAGCATCAGTCACCCAGTTGCCCAGTCCAGAAACTAGAGAGTCAATCTAGAGTCCAGTTTTCCTACCACACCTCACATCTAAGTAACTACCATGTTCTGCGATTCCATATTGTCAACACTTTCTAATTGCCCCTCTTCCCTCACTTACAGATACTACCTGAGTCAGTCACTTTTTGTCATTTCTTGACTAGATTATGCACTGGTATCCTAACTGTTCCCCTCAGCCAGCTCCAGCCTTTTCCACATCTGCAACCTCCATCCCCAAGCCATTCTCCACGTGACTGCCATCTGAACAGAGCACAAGTTCTTTTGTGAGTTTTCTCAAATGAAGAATGAGTTCATGTTTTATATAGCAGCCTGGTTTAAATCACGTGAGACATTTATTGTATTCTTCACATGAGAAATTTTCTACTCATTCAACATTACTGAGTGCCCATTATGGGCCAGGCCTTGGTGAGACAATATCAAATAAATAAATAAATAATAAGTTTAATAAAAAAAAAAAAAGGTATCCCTCTCAGGGTGCTTAAAGCCCAACAGAGGAAAACCTTATGTAGATATTAAATAGTCATATATAATGTTTTTTTTTTTAATCAGTGAGGTATATACTAAGTTGTTGTTAGTTACCTTCTGCCAGGCTATGATGGTGACCTTAAGTATAACAGAACAAAAAGTTGCCCAGTCCTGTGCCTTCTCCATGATCATTAATAAGTTTGAGCTCTGTATTGAGGTTAGTGTAGCAATCCATCTCACCGAGGGTTTTCCTCATTTGGGCTGACCCTGCACTCTACCAAACATAATGCCCTTGCCTAGTAATTGGCCTTTCCCAATGACATGCCCAAAGCAAGCAACACAAAGTCTGCCATCATCCCTTGTAAGGAGTACTGGGGTTGTATTTCTTCTAAGACTGGTTTGTTCTTCTGGCAGTCCATGGTATATTCATATTCTTCAGCAACACCACAATTCAAATGCATCAATTTTTCTTCTGTCTTCTTTTTTATTGCCCAGCTTTCACATGTATATGAGGCAATTGATAATGAAAATTGTGTTTGAGAAAAATAAAGCAGAAAAGGGGGATTGGGAACGCCATGGGGGTTGAGGGGCAAGGTTTGAAATATACGTAAGGTGGTTCTGGAGGGCTGCACTGAGAAGATGACATTTGAAGACCCCAGGTTGAGAAAAGTGAGCTATGTGGATAACCTGGAGGAACAGTGCACCAGGCTGAGGAACAGCAAGTACAAAGTTCCTGACTCAGGGGTGTGCCTGTCATGTTGAAATAATAGCAAAAGAGGTTCCTGTGCCTCTAATAGAATGAGTGTTGAGAAAGATGGTAGGAGATGAGGACAGAAAAGTGATGGTAGCCAGGTAGTATAGTATCCAAAAATAATTGTCCATGGTTGAGACAGTACTTAGAAATCAGCTTCATTTAAAAAAAAAGAAAGAAAGAAATTAAAAGGAGGTCAGCACTGAAATCCAATGTTTTGGGTTTTCCCTGGGATCTCTAAGAAGCTGTGGGTACAGTGTAGCTGTTGTAAGAACCCACTTAAATAATATGTGAACTAGTCGGTGTTTTGCTGTGTAACAAAACCTCAAAATCCCAGTTGCTTGCCACAAGCATCCGTCTCTCTTATTCCTGCATCTGTGCATCGGTTGATCTTGGCTGGCTTCATATTAGCTTGACTACAGTCTGCAGGTTGGGCTCAAATCTGACCCATTTGTCTCCTCATTTTCCCTGGATCAAAGGACATATTCTTCTCATCATGATGGCAGAAGAGTAAGAGGCCTAGCCAAACCACCAAGTGTTTTTAAAGCCTCTGCTCACATTATGGAAACCTTGGTGGCGTAGTAGTTAAGTGCTACGGCTGCTAACCAAAGGGTCGCAGTTCGAATCCACGAGGTGCTCCTTGGAAACTCTATGGGGCAGTTCTACTCTGTCCTGTAGTGTCGCTATGAGTCGAAATTGACTCAATGGCGCTGGGTTTGGTTTTTTTGGTTTGCTCATATTATACCCATTAGCAAGTGTGTCACTGGTCAAAGAAAGTCACATGACCTAGCCCAACATCAACTAGACAGGAACTATACTCAACATCCCTTAGTAGGGGGCACTGCAAAGTCTCCAGCAAAGGGTGTGGGTGTACAATTTTACAATAGGGAGGAATTCAAGAATCAGGAGCCATCATCCAATCTTGTACATATGGATGTCCTGCTTTGTATCTCTACAGGTTACAGCCTTTTCATGTGCCTTTTTACAACATCTATTAAAAGACCTGCTAAGCCAGGCAGGCGGACTGCTCATTCACTCATCTGTTATTCATTCAACCAACATGAAATGAGTGTCTACTTTGTAACAATCAGTTATTCTATATGCTAGGGTTTCAGCTGTGAACAAAACAGGCAAGTTTCAGACATCATGGAGCTTATATTCTCTTTGGGAGACAGATAGTAATATGCAGTGAGGCTGGTATGGTAACTGCTTTGATGAAAAACACAGCAGAGTTAGGGGCAGGACACCAAGGTCCATGCTGACCAAGATGAAGTAGAGGAAACAAAGCAGAGAACTATGGTCCCCATGGCAGGGAAACATCCAGAGAAGGATTTGGTCAGCTGGCAATAGGGCAGATGAACTCAAAGAACTAGCAAAGGAATTGAGTTAATGGAAAATTCCTGTCCAGGGCTAGTGGCCAATCTTCAGGAGTAACCCCAAAGGACAATAAGATCCTGTCTTTATACTGACTATTGGTCTTTCTTTTACCCTCGAAACTGCTGGTTATTTTCCCTGACTTCCTTCCTGGATTTGGACATCCAGGTTGGTTTCCCTAAAGTATAGGGCCCATTCTAGCCTTAAGACAAAGGGTATCAAAGCACTTTCAAGGTGCTTATAGTCTAATAAGGAGCCCTGGTGGTGCAGTGGTTAAAGAGCTCAGCTGCTTACAGAAAAGTGGGCGGTTTGAACCCAACAGCTGCTCCAGGGGAGAAAGATGTGGCAGTCTGCATTCGTAAAGACTTACAGCCTTGGAAATCCTACAGAGCAATTCTACTCTGTCCTATAGGGTCGTTATGAGTTGGAATTGACTCCGTAGCAATGGGTTTGGTTTGGTTTTATAGTCTAATAAAGTGTTTCCCAAAGTGAACCAGTGTGTCCTGCTGGTGAAACTGAGAGGAGGTTCTGTGTGGTCCTCTCTATCGCTCCACCAGGGGAAAAAAAAAAAAGCCTGAATATGACTTGCATAGAGACCTGCCTTAATTCAAGCTATGGCCTGTAATTTAATTGCAAATGTTGACTTTTGGCTCACACAAAGTTCATGGAATGGTGCAGGGAGGAGAGAGCCTCTAGTAACAAGTAGGAGCTAGAAGGATCTTTTTATAACCACTGTTCCTTTAGGGAGGAAAAAAAAAAACTTTGAGAAACTTAAAGTGAACAATTTCCTTGTATTTATTGACAAATACCTATGATCATAGCAAGTGATCCTGGATTTTTGTTTACAGTATAAATATTATTATTATTAGGTGCCACCGAGTTGGTTCCAACTCATAGCAACCCTGTGTACAATAGAACCAAACACTGCCCCGGCCTGGCCCATCCTCACAATCGTTATTGTGCTTGAACCCATTGTTATAGCTACTGTGTCAATCCATCTCATTGAGGGTCTTCCTCTTTTTCACTGACCCCCTACTTTACCAACCTTGTGTCCTTCTCTAGGAACTGAACCTTCCTGATAACATGTCCAAAGTATGTGAGATGTAGTCTTGCCATCCTTGCTTCTAAGGAGCATTGTGGTTGTACTTCTTCCAAGACAGATTTGTTCATTCTTTTGGCAGTACATGGTATATTCAATATTCTTCGCCAACACCAGGATTCAAAAGCATCAATTCTTTCTTCTTTGGTCTTCCTTATTCGTTGTCCAGCTTTCACACGCAGATGAGATGATCGAAAACACCATGGCTTGGGTCAGGCGCACCTTAGTCTTTAAGGTGACATATTTGCTTTTTAACACTTTAAAGAGGTTTTTTACAGCAGATTTGCCCAATGCAACACTCTATTTGATTTCTTGACTGCTGGTTCCATGGGTGTTGATCATGGATCCTAGTAAAATGAGATCCTTGAAAACATGATTCTTTTCTCCATATATCATGCTGTTACTTATTGGTCTAGTTGTGAGGATTTTTGTTTTCTTTATGTTAAGGTGTAGTCCGTACTGAAGGCTGTGGTCTTTGATCTTCATCAGTAAGTACTTTGAGTCCTCTTCACTCTCAGCAAGCAAAGTTGTGTCATCTGCATAACGCAGGTTGTTAATGAGTCTTCCTGCAATCCTGATGCTGCATTTCTCTTCATATAGTCTAGCTTCTCGGAATATTTGCTCAGCATACAGTTGAATAAATGTGGTGAAAGGATACAATCCTGACACATATCTTTCCTGGCTTTAAACCACGCAGTATTCTTTCGCATTCTAATCAACAGTAATTATCAACGCACCTTGACTGCATGTTCAATCAATGTCAGACTGCAGAAGTTGGTAAAAATCTTCAATTTCTTCATCTTTGGCTTTAGTGTGTAAATTTGAATAATAGTCATATTAACTGATCTTCCTTGTAGGCATATGGACATTATCCTATCACCGACAGTGTTGTACTTCAGGACAGATCTCGAAATGTTCTTTTTGATGATGAATGCAACGCCATTCATCTTCAAGTTGTCATTCCCAGCATAGCTGACCATATGATTGTCTGATTCAAAACGGCCATACCAGTCCAAGTACAAATATAAGCTCTCCTTTAAAAAAAAAACTTCAATTTGTAATTTGAGTACAGGTGGTATATTTTTAGATTACTTCTCTCAACTCTTTCTCTCTCTCCAAGAGATTGGAAATCTTAAGATTATACTTTCCAGACACCCTTGCAGTTGGGTTCTCAATGTAAATTATGTTGTGCCAATTAGATGCAGCTGCTTGAGTTTTGTAAGAAATAAAGTGAAGGCAGTCTTGTTTTAGTAGTGGCAGCTGATTAGTGAGCATTGGGAGGTTTGAATGTGTGTAGGAGTTAGATTCATGGTTCTACTTAATCAACATTGTGTGAAAGTGAGGCAGTTATGGTGGCAGCAAGAGTGGTAAACATGGTAAAAACAGTTTCTTTAACATTGAAACGAAAATTCCACTGTTACGTCTGACTTCCACTCTTCCCACCATTTTGTATGCATTCATTTCCCTTTATTAAATTATCTTCCGCCTTAAATACCTAGAGTGGTTTCTCTTTCCTTCACTGAGCCCTATGGCACATGTGGCAAAAATTGTGAAGATGTTAAATGCAGGTCTCATGGAGCCATAACTAGAAACACATATTCTCAGTATTCACATACAAAGGAGAAATAAGTAGATTTCCGAAATGTACTGTGGGCAAGGCAAAGTAAAGCTGCAAATGATGAGGTAAACATTCATCATCAGCTGATGCTCTGTGACCTCGAATCATCTGTTCAATTCCTTTTATGAAACGTGTTTTCGATTAACCTAGTTGTTTTGGAGTCTTGTAGCTGACTAATTTGATCTACTAGCTGGGAGGATGTTTTAGGGCATCTTGGAAGAATGTGGGTAAGCAAAATTTGTCTGTTTGGTTAACAACATCACACAGTAAAAGCCACACACTTGCCTGAGGCTACCGCTTTAATTGATTTGCCATTCCATTGCCCTGGCACTTGAGCTTTGAGGAAACATTGGACTTGTTGGATGTCTCCTTCAATAAACATGAAGGATGGCTTCAAAAAAACTACAGATGAGCTGGTGGGCACTTTGGTTTCCATACCAATGACTGAGGAGTACGTGGAGGAGAGAAATATGGCAATGGCTGCCAGTCCTGTGAGCTCTTATGCACCCAAAAATAAGTCAGTTCAATTTGTAAGGTGGCCTTGGGAAAATCTAGCTGCCTAAGAAGCCTGAAAGAGTATAAGGAGAATCATTTAAAACATATGTAAATATATGCATTGTCAGTACTGTAAGCATAGGAGTCTTTTGACTGCTGAGCTGATAAATATTGTTCTAGAGCTGATGTGCCTTAGGTTTTAGGGGGATTTCAGAAGTGGTCTCTTTGGCTACAAGATTCCCTGTTTCCTTCTTCACTTTGGTAGTAGATTTTTCTTGTTTTGTCTAATGTTGTCCACTCTACCACCTTCTGCTAACCACTCGTCACTCTCCTTTGGGAACTACTCCCTCCTCCATTCTCTATTCTTAGTCCATGTTCTCTGTGATCATTAAGGTTATGTGTCATCTTGGCTGGGCCATGATTCTCAGTGGTTTGGCTGTTATGGTGTAGTTTGACAGTCATGTAATGATGCACTCACCTGCATGATGAGATCTGATATAATGTGATCACCTCAGTGATGGGATCTGCTGTGAGTAACCAATCAGCTGAAAGGGAGTTTCCTTGGGAATGTGGCCTGCATCCGATATAGCTGGATTTTCTGAAAAGGTTCACAGGCTTTTGATCACTCTGGATCCTGCATCTAGCTTCTGTTCATCTGACCTCCAGTTCTTGAGACTTGAGCTAGCAGCTTACCTGCCGATCTTGGGATTCATCAGGCTCTGTGGCCTAGATCTTGGGTTCACCAGCCCCTGCAGCTGTATAAGTTAGGAGAGGCCTCCAGTCTGACCCATGGGCTTAGGCCTTTCCAGTCTCTACAACCATGTGAGCCATTTCCTTGATATAAATCTCTCTCTATGTGTGTCCTGGTCCTGGATTATGACTCAGCACATGACCCAAGCCTGACCAACTAGATCATTTCATTATCTGGGCCATCCCTATTGGTTCAGACATAGGCATGTGATATAAGCCTGCATATTCACAGCCAATGGACATGAGTCCCAAGACTTTTGATATAGGAAAATTTCTGTTGGTGTTAATAAGCTGGAGAGTGCAAGCTTAGGACTGCTGAGGGAACTCCATGTAGAGGAAGGTTGCCTGAAAATAAAACCAACATGAAGGAAAGATGAACAAATAAATGGAAAGAGAAAGAGAGATGGAGACAGTGACAGAATCCTTTAAATGCCACATGAACCCTGGATCCAGCCATACCTGAAATCAGCATGCCTTTGTACTTAATTACATGGGTCAAGGAATGCTCTTTATTGCTTAAGTCAGTATGAACTGAGTTGTTGTTGCACAGGATCCAAAGTATCCTGACTAACGCTTTGACTTCCCTTTCTCAATGTTAACATAGTGCTAAGTACTTCTTCTTTCTCCTATTCTCTACAATCTATCAGAATTCTCCTGATTCCAAGTTTCATCGTTTATTCATTCAGCAAGCATTTATGAAGAATTTTAAGAAAAATTAATAAGACGTAGATCTTGCCCTTAAAGAATTCAGAGCCAATATTGGTTTCCTAAGATGCATCTCAAGACAATAGACTGGCCACTTCATTTTCAGCAAAATCTTTCAGAAATAAAAGTAAATAAATAAATAAAACTAATTTAGCTCTCAATTTCAAATGTTTGTTACTCTTACCCATAATTTCGTTTTATTGCATATAAATAGATTGGACTTGGGAGCAGAAGTTATTTTGCTCCAAACTCCTGCATGTCTTCACTGCGCTTAATACATCCTCTCTTCAGGAAAGTTACTTAATCTCTCTGAGACTTGATTTTTCTGGTCTGTGAAATGAAACGGTGGAATATAGTGATTCATTTGGTATCTTGTCAAACTGAAATTTTCATAATTTTTTCACTTATATAGACCCCTTTCTTCTTTTGAAAGAATTTCCTATTCTACCCTGTAGCAGCCTCCACAACATATATTTCCCCCACCCCCCAACTTCAAAGAATCAATGAGTTTCTTAGACTCAGAATTCAGGAAGATTGCCTTGCTTCCACTCTTATTGCCTACAAATCACTTTACGCAGCAGCCAAATTGATCTTTCTAAAGTGTATGCCAAATCAAACCACTCACCCAGCTTACAATCCAGTGTCATCCCATCACCACTAAAATCCAAACTCCGTACATGGTTCCTGTCTTCCTCTTCCTCTCTCATCTGACCTCCTTCCCTCCTCCCCATCATTCACTACACTCCACCACACTGTCATTCTTGTTCTTCCTTGAGTCTGCCAATCATGTTTCCTCTTCAAAGTCTTAATCTTGCAACTCCCTGTGCCCAGAATACTCACTGGCCCCATCTTGGCAAGGCTTGCTCCCTAACTTCACTCAGATCTACGCACATGTCACCCATTGAAAAATACTTCCATGACCACAACTCCCATCTAAACTAGCCTTCTGCTCTCCTTCTCCTTGCCTTGATTTAATTTCTCCCTAGCTCTAATTACTCTCTGAAATTAGAGTATATCATGTTATGATGGTAAAAAACATTATATAACATAATTAATATTTAATTTTGATAATATAATATTTAATTAAATATAATACATTGTAAATTATATTAGCAGAAACCAAAAAACCAAACCTGCCGCTGTCGAGTTGATTCCAACTCAGAGCAACCCTACAGGACAGAGTAGAACTGTCCCCATAAGGTTTCGAAAGCTGTAATCTTTATGGAAGCAGATTGCCACATCTTTCTCCTGCAGAGCAGCTGATGGCTTCAAACAGCTGACTTTTTGATTAGCAGCCAAGTGCTTAACCACTGAGCTGTCAGGGCTCCTTCTGTATTAGCAGAAACCAAAAACCAAATCAAACCCATTGCCCTCAAGTCAATTCCTACTCATAGTGACCCTATACAACACAGTAGAATTGCCCACAGGGTTTCCAGGGTGTGGCTGGTGGATTCAAACTGCTAATCTTTGCCACCAGGGTTCCACCTCTATTAGCATAGAGAGTAGTAAATAGTAGAGGCTCAGCTGGTTTTTGAAGAAGAAATAACTGCACTCTAACTCCTATAATAGCCATCTGTTTAGCTGAGGCATATATGTCAATAACCCACATTGGTTATGATATCCTGTTTTAAGTATCTTTCACTGTAATGCATGGACAATTTTTCTATCCAAGTAGATTTTAAACAATTTGAGGATCCCACCAATAGACAGCCCGTCTTTTGTGAATTTTCACATAATGTTGTTAGCTAGTAGAATTGTGATAATATTCTAACAAGGGACTGTATATTCTATAGATACAAACAAGTTTCTCTGATATTCTTAAAAAAATCAGTTGGGACATGGTTGATTTAATTTCTAAATTAATGCAGAATGGGTACTAGATATAATCTGGTTTACCAAGTGGAAGCACAAACCAGCTGAGAGAAGGCAGTCCTTCGGATGACCCAAGCGGCTGTAATTATACCCTGTTCCTTTCCCTTGCTAGTATCTTTGGGCTTCTGAACAAACTACTGCACTTCAGCCTCTGAATCCTAATGGTTTGTCTAAATAAGCAGCAGGGCTAAAGAGATACAATTCCAGGCTAATATATTGGGGCTGGTGCCCCCATGTCTGACTAGGGAGGGGAAATCACTAACTAGATAGTGAGCAAGTGTTAACCGTGGTGAAGAGACAGACAACACAAAATATAGGGGAAGTCAGCACAACTTGACCAAGGCAAAGCCATAGAAGCTTCTTAGACACATCCAAACACCTTGAACAACCGAGTTACTGGGACCGAGGGCTGTGTACTATGGTTTTGGCGGATATCGAGGTCAATTGGCATAACATAGTTCATAAAGAAAATGTCCTACCTCCTACTTCTGTGAGTAGCATCTGGGGTCTTAAAAGTACGGGCAGCCATATAAAATATATCACATTCAGAGCAAAGGAGAATGAAGAAAACAAAAGACACAAGGAAAATATTAGCCCAAAGGACTAATGGACCACCACAGCCTCCACAACCCTAAGCCCAGAAGAACTAGATGGTGCCCGGCTACTACCACCACGGACCTCTCTGACAGGGATCACAATAGAGGATTCTGGGTAGAGCAGGAGAAAAAAGTAGAACAAAATTCAAATTCTCAAAAAAAGACTAGGCTTACTGGCCTGACAGAGACTAGAGGAACCAACAAGAGTATGGCCCCCAGACACCTTGCTAACTCGGAAATGAAACCACTCCTGAAGTCTACCTTTCAGCCAAAGATTAGGCAGGCCTATAAAACAAAAAATAACACACATGAGGAACACGCTTCTTCATTTAATCAAGTATACAAGACAAAATGTGAGCAACACCTGCCCAAAAGCAAAGATGAGAAGGCAGGAAGGGACAGGAAACCTGACGAATGGACAGGGGGAGCCTGGAGTGTGAAGGGAGAGAGGGAGAGTGCTGACATATTGCAAGGATTACATCCAATGTCACAAAGCAATTTGTGTATAAATTTTTGAATAAGAACTAATTCATGGGATGAAATGTCAGGATAGTGGTTACCGTTGAAGGGTTAGTGACTCAAAGGAGAAATGAAAGAGGCATCAGGGTGCTGATAATGATCTAGTTCTGTATTTGAGTTCTGGTTACAAGGATGTGTTAGCTTTATAAAAATTCATTCTGCTATATACTTATAATATGTGCATATTCCCTTACTTATTTTATATTCCAATAACGTTTACTAAAAAATCTTCCTCATATGTTTGAGAAACTTTAAGCCAAGAAAATTAAGAAAGCTCTCTCTTGTAAGTACTCACAGATTTGTATGCCAACTTTCAAACCCATCAGGAGCCTGTGTTGAAAAGAAGTTAAATCTTTAGCCGAACTTCGTGAAGAGACTACATTTGATTCTGAAGATGTCACACATCCTGAGTTTGTTGGAACAAAATGGCTTGATTTTCAGGATCCTAAAAATTTTTATTTTTTTTAAGTTATGTATTTTCCAAAATTTCACACCTTTCCTCCCGGCCATTCACCAAAATGAAGGGGAGGTGTTATCTTCCTCTAGAGAGGAATATTATTTCCTTGTGATAGCTGCCTGGGATACAAGCAGTCTGAAGTCACCTTTATCCTAGGGATTTAGATTATCTGGACAAACCAGATGACTCAAAGCTAGTCTATGTGTAAGGGCTGTGGAGCTTCGGACTCCAGCTTAACTGAAGGGGGAGGCTAATGATGAATAAACATCTTTTTTCCCTTCTAGCTCAGGTCATATAAGGCTAACGGAGTTCTATCTGCACAATAAATGTGACTCAGTGAGGAGTTAGGAGTAGGAGGGCAAGAAACAGCTGTGAGAGTGAAATGAAATATAGCAATGTGATCATCCAAAGTAGGTAACAGAGAAATGTCTGAGGAAGGTGACAGTTCAGAGATTGTTCTCCCAGCCAGTGTAGTGTATACTCAGCCCCTGAAGTTTATAAATCATACCAGCTGGAGACTTCTACTTCCAGTCATGGAATACTAGATCATTTGAACTAAGCTTCTGATTGAGGAAAGCTATAAAAAACTAAACAATATATTTATTTTTAAAAATAATAATAATAAAAGTCTGCTTAAAAACAAAACAGAAGAAGTTGGAAATCCAGAGAGGTCAGCCAATATTTGGTGTCACTTTAGCCTCAGGGGTACTTGTCCATATAGAAGAAGTATCTGAGAGGTTGAGAAGGGTTTTGACAGCCTCAGGGGACCAGAGGGACAAAAGTTGGAATCCAAAGCCCCACGACCCTCGCACACAGCCTAGCATTGAGTCATCTGGCTTGTCCAGATAATCTAAATCCCTAAAATTGGATAAAAGTGACTTCTGGCTGCTTGTGTTCCAGACAGCTGTCAAAAGGAAATAAAATTCCTCTCTGGAGGAAGATAACACCATCCTAGGCTAAAATTACTTCCACAAATATTTTTTTCAAATGTAATGTCCTACATAAAATGAAGTCAGGTGAAAATAGAAGACGGCAAAATAACATTAAAAGGAGGCAGCAAAAACTTTGATGATAGAAACCGAATCACAGGGTCTCCTTATATCTGAATATTAGAAACAGATTTTAAAATAACTTTTACTATATCAAAACAGATAAAAAAATTAACACTGAAAATTTTGACAAAGAATTGGAAATATTTTTTAAAAGAACAAAATGAAATTCCACAGCACAAGATACGAAAGCCAAACTAAAAAACTGAATGGATGATTGTATAGCAGAATAGCAAAGCTGAAAAAAGAATTTGTGAACTGGAAGACATCTTGGAAAAAAATAACCTGAAGGAAGCTTGGAGAGATAAAATGGTAAATAACACCAGTTTCACTAACAGACAGAATGCTTCATATCAAAATCTTTACATATCTCCCCATTCTATCTACCACTTCTTTCTCCACCATCATCACCACCAGAATCCTGAACCCACATGCTATAATTCTGTGATTATATCCGTAACCAACACTACAATTTTTGACAATATTAATTTTATTCTATTTGTATGAAAAGATTCAGAGATGACAAACTTGGAAGGAGGTGGATATAAGATTCATTTCACCTACAGATTAATTTCATTTAGTCCTTGGTAGGTGTTTATAAAAATTTTGAATGAAAAAGCCTTCAGATTGGGCAAACAGTTGCCAGTTAATTATGGCCCCCCACTACTATTTGATGTTTAACTCCCCAACACTAGACTTATGTTTTCTGTCTGGAATAGAAGACATGTACATTTTCTACTTTTGAATTAGTTCTTAGGAATCCAAAAATGTTCTCTATCTCTATACCTATCCAAGGCCAAGAAAGTTTCTCACGGGGGAGCAAAAATTACATGAAGGAATATAGGCATTTGTATAAATATCCCTTTACCCTTTGGTGTTCCAGAGGTACCAGAGGTTATTGGTTCATTGATGTATGTTATGTGTGTGTGTAACAGAGAGAAAAAGAATCAAAGCTAATAACACAAGCCCATATCTCAGCCCTGTCGTGGAAATAATTGGATATGTTCCAGCACCCCATCCCTACAAGTAAAACTGTCCTTGGAATAAATCCACCATGTAAGAACCCCAGCCATTCCTGATTTCACAGCTCACCAAAAAATTATGATTATTAGAAAATATTATCTCTCAAAATGAGTCAAGTTGGTGATAAGAAAGAAAAAATAAAGAGCTCCACGCTAAAAGCCTAACCACGTATGAAATTAGCAAGTACCTTGGGAGCAGCCAAGTAGGTTGCTTTCAAAGAGAGCCCCTAGAAAGGTAAACAACAGTCTCTACTTGAGATAATTAGTGCCTCCCACCCTCTTTATTATTCAGATTTAAACACCAACCACTAAGGCCAAAGATGGAGAAACTGAAGATTTTTACCAATGTCTCTAGTCTGAAGTTGATCAAACACACAATCAAGATGCATTGATAATTAATGGTAATTGGAACACGAAAATTGGAAACAAAGAAAAAGGATCGATAGGGGAAAATATGGCCTTGGTGATAGAAACACCACAGGAGATCATATGAAAAAATTTTGCAAGACCAACAACTTATTCATTGGAAATATCTTTTCTCAACAATGTAAACAGTGACTATATTGGATGGAACAGTGACCTTATTGGATGGAATATATAGGAATCAAATAGACTGTATCTGTGGAAAGTGACAATGGTGAAGCTCAATATCATTAGTCAGAACAAGGCCAGAGACCAATTGCAAAACAGACCATTAATTGTTCCCAGGCAAGTTCAAGTTGAAGCTGAAGAAAATGAAAACAAGTCCATGAGAGCCAAAATACAACCTTGAATATATCCCACCTGAATTTAGAGATTACCTCAAGAATAGATTTGACACACTGAACATTAATGACTGAAGACCAGACAAGTTGTGGGATGACATCAAGGACATCACACATGAAGAAAGCGAAAAGTCATTAGAAAGAAAGAAAAGAAAAAAACAAAATAGACATCAGTAGAGACTCTAAAACTTGTTGAACACAGAGTAGCTAAAGCAAAAGGAAGAAATGATGAAGTAAAAGAGTTGGACAGAAGATTGCAACGGGCAGCTCAAGAAGACAAAATAAAGTATTATAATGAAATGTGCAAAGACCTGGAGTCAGAAAACCAAAAGGGAAGAATTTGTTCAGCATTTCTAAAACTAAAAGAACTGAAGAAAAAAAATCCAAGCCTCAAGTTGTGATATTTAAGGATTCGATGGGCAAAACCTCCACATGTCTGTCAGTTCGTCATCCTGTAGGGGTTAGCGTCTTGCTATGATGCTGGAAGCTATGCCACCAGTATTGAAATACCGGCAGGGGCATCCATGGTGGACAGGTTTCAGCTGAGCTTCCAGACTAAGACAAACTAAGAAGAAGGACCTGGTGGTCTACTTCTGAAAAGAATCAGCCAGTGAAAACCTTGTAAATAGCAACGGAACATTTCTGATACAGTGTGGGAAGATGAGTCCCTCAGGTTGGAAGGCACTCAAAATACAACTGGGTAAGAGAAGCCTCCTCAAAGTAGAGAGGACCTTAGTGACATGGATGGAGTAAAGCTTTGAGAAACTTCATTTACTGATGTGGCATGACTCAAAATGAGAAGAAACAGCTGCAAACATTCATTAATAATAGGTACATGGAAAGTAAGAAGTTTGAATCTAGAAAAATTGGAAATCATCAAAAATGAAATAGAACTCATAAACATTGATATCCTAGGTATTACTGAGCTGAGATGAACTGGTAGTGGCCATTTTAAATCAGGCAATCACGTGGTCTACTATGCCAGGAATAACAAATTGAAGAGGAATGGCATTGTGTTCATTGTTAAAAAAAGAACATTTCAAGACCTAGCAATGCTGTTAGTGATAGGACAATATCCATATGCCTACAAGGAAGACCAGTTGATACGACTATTATTCAAATTTACACACCAACCACTAAGGCTAAAAATGACAAAACTGAAGATTTTTGCCAACTTCTGCAGTCTGAAATTGATGATACACGCAATCGAGATTCATTGCTAATTACTGGTGATTGGAAAGTGAAAGTTGGAAACAAAGAAAAAGGATTGGTAATTGGAAAATATGGCCTTGGCAATAGAAACAATACCTGAGATCACATGACAGAATTTTGCAAGACCAACAACTCATTGCAAATACCTTTTTTCAACAACATAAATAGCTTACTGTATATGTAGACGTCACCATACGGAATACAAAGGAATCAAATCAACTACATGTGTGGAAAGAGACAATGGAAAAGTTCAGTATCATCAGTCAGACCAAGCCCAGGGACCTACTGTGCAATAGACTGTCAATTGCTCATATGCAAGTTCTAGTTGAAGTTGAAAAAAATCAGAAAAAGTCGACAACAGCCAAACTATGACCTTGAGTATAACCCACCTGAATTTAGAGATGATCTCAAGAATAGATTTGACCCACTGAACTCTAATGAATGAAGAGCAGACACATTGTGGACATCAAGGGCATCATATATGAAGAAAGCAAGAGGTCATCAAAAAGACAGGAAGGAAAGAAAAGACCAAAATGGTTATCAGAAGAGACTCTGAAAGTAGCTCTTGAACATAGAACAGCTAAAGTGGAAAGAAAGTAATGATGAAGTAAAATAGCTGAACAGAAGATTTCAAAGAGCAGCTCAAAAAGAAAGAGTAAAGTATTATAATGAAATATGCAAAGATCTGGAGATAGAAAACCAAAAGGGAAGAACATGCTGGCATTTCCCAAGCTGAAAGAACTGAAGAAAAAAATTTAAGCCTTGAGTTGCAATATTGAAGGACTCTATTGGGAAAATAGGAAAATACTAAATGACGCAGGAAGCATCAAAAGAAGATGGAAAGAATACAGAGTCACTGTACCAAAAATAATTGGTTGACATTCAACCATTTCTGGGGTAGCATATTATTAAGAGCTGATGGTACTGAAGGAAGAATTCCAAGCTGCACTGAAGGCATTGGCGAAAAGCAATCTCCAGAAATTGACGGAATACCAACTGAGATGTTTCAACAAATGGATCCAGCACTGAAAGTGTTCATTGATCTATGCCAAGAAATTTGGAAGACAGCTACCTGGCCAACCAATGGGCAGAAATCCATATTTTTATGCATTCCAAAGAAAGGTGATCCAACAGAATGTGGAAATTATTGAACAATATCACAGGCTAGTGAAATTTTGCTGAAGACAATTCAAAAGCGGTTACAGCAGTACATTGACAGAGAACTGCCAGAAATTCAAGCCAGACTCAGAAGAGGACAGGAAACGAGGGATATCATCGCTGATGTCAGGTGGATCCTGACTGAAAGCAGAAATACCAGAAAGATGTTTACCTGTGTTTTACTGACTATGCACAGGCATTCAACTGTGTTGATCATAACAAATTTTGGATAGCATTGCCAAGAATGGGAATTTCAGAGCCCTTAATTGTGCTCATGAGGAACTTGTACTTAGACCAAAAGGCAGTCGTTTGAACAGAACAAGGGGATACTGTGAAGTTTAATGTCAGGAAAGGTGTGCGTCAGGGTTGTATCCTTTCACCATACTTATTCAATCTGTATGCCCAGCAAATAATCCGAGACACTGGACTATAAGAAGAAGAATGGGGCAGCAGGATTGGAGGAAGACTTATCAACAACCTGCGATAAGCAGATGATATAACCTTGCTTGCTGAAAGTGAAGAGGACTTGAAGCACTTACTGATGAAGATCAAAGACTACAGCCTTCTGTATGGATTACACATCAACATGAAGAAAACAAAACTCCTCACAACCGGGCCAATAAGCAACATCATAATAAACGGAGAAAAGATTGATGTTGTCAAGGATTTCATTTTACTTGGATCTGCAATCAGCCCCATGGAAGCAGCTGTCAAGGAATCAAAAGACATATTGGATTGGGCAAATCTGCTGTGAAAGACCTCTTTAAATTGTTAAAAAGCAAAGATGTCACATTAAGGACTAATGTGTGCCTAACCTAAGCCATAATGTTTTCAATTGTCTCATATGCATGCAGAAGCTGGACAATAAATAAAAAAGGCTGAAGAACAACTGATGCCTTTGAATTATGGTGTTGGCAAAGAATATTGAATATACTATGGACTGCCAAAAGAACAAACAAATCTGTCTTGAAAGAAGTATAGACAGAATGCTCCCTAGAAACAAGGATGGCGAGACTTCCTCGCAGGTAGTTTGGACATGTTATTAAGAGAGACCTTTCCCTGCAGAAGAACATCGTGTGTAGTAAAATAGAGGGTCAGTGAAAGAGAAGAAGACTCTCAACAAGATAGATTGATGCAGTGGCTGCAAGAATGGGCTTAAACATAGCAATGATTGTGAGGGTGGCACAGGACCAGGCAGTGTTCCGTTCTGGTGTACATAGGGACAATATGAGTTGGAACCAACTTGATGGCACCTAACAACAACAACAGCAACCCCCTGACTGAAAATGTTCATCCAGAGGCCAGACAACCTGATCTGAGAAATTAAACCCCTTTGGGTTTTGAATTTGTGATTTTCAGTACCTGCTGTGGCCTCTTGCCCTGGAGGATTTTATCTTAAGAATAAATAAAGAAATGCCCTGGTTTGTCATGCATAAACTTGTTTAGTTTATTCCAAAACAGTCATGGCAAGGCATGCAAGTAAGACCTCAGGACATTCATTTAGCATTTGAGAATCAGAATTAACAATTACAGTCTTAATTTAAAGGTTAGAGTCCAAATTTTTAGACTGCAGGCTTTTACCTTTAATGGGTGGTCTCAGGGAAGAGACTTGACTACTCTTCAAACTCAAAAGAGGTCCCCCGTAGCTAGGGCACCAGGTCAGTTGTGGTGAGCATTATCTCACCAGGTTTCTTAGTCACAAGGCAGAGAGAGCTTTTGTTTCCGTCCTCTCCAAAAATTAACAGAAATCCGTGGGTTTATATACCAGGTGTGTTGTCATGTTCAACAATAGCTGGTATGCTTTATTGCCAATTAAGGGCATTGTTGTATGACATATTTATACTTTGTTAATTTATAGAGATTTGAATTATTGCCAATAATGGCCTGACATGTTCTTGTTCACTACATATGTTTCAAGGCCAAGTCAATTAATTAAAAATTAAGAGAATTGGTTAGTGGCGTATATATTTGTTTTTGTTATTTTATAGAGATTCGATGAATGTTACATTCCATTATCACAGAGTATAGGTGCACAGGCCAATTTAGGAAAGTTATTTATGACTCACTTCACATAATTTTATTATCTATTTCCAAGGTCAGAACAACTTTCTATTGATTTATAGTTAACGGGTACACAGCATTATAGAAGTATACATGTTTCTATTTCCAAGTTCAGAAATTCTCTATTTTTAACTTCACATTGTAAGTGACTTATACATAGGTGTTTAAAAGCATTATAAAAAGTATCATAACAGTACAAGAAGCATTTTAGATGCATACGTAATTGTGAAGTGATTTGAGAACATCACAAAAATCACACGTAACACCTGTATAAACAGAGTTTTCCATTTTGAGCCTCAATCTCTTCATCTGTAAAGGGAGTGCAAACCAGGTGATTTTTAACGTTGCTTTTTTTGGTTCTAGGAAACCCTAGTGGCATAGTGGTTAAAGGCTATGGCTGCTAACCGAAAGGCCGGCAGTTCTAATCCATCACGAAGTCCTTGGAAACTCTATGGGAGCAGTTCTACTCTGTCCTATAGGCTCACTGTGAGTTGAAACCAACTCGACAGAAGTTGGGTTTGGTTTTTTTGGTTTTTGGTTCTAAATTCCACGTTCTAAAATCCAACTTTCTATTTCTTAACCTGGGTAGTGGTTTCACAAATATTTGCTTCATAATTATTCTTTAAGCTAAATGTATATGCTTATACAACCATCTAAATAAAAAATGTTTTAAGGTGTATTGAAAGAGGGAAAATCCTATCAGAAGAAGCCAGTCTAGTACCATTCTTGAATTCATAAACGTAGGTGTGAAAATGGAATGTTGGAGGCAAAAAGCCAAGAGCAGATTGAATCTTGTAAAACTCCTGAGGCTTCAAACCATTTTAGCGATAAGATAGAATCGAAGAAAGTGGAATGAATGGGAACTTGGACAGCAAGTAGGACTGTTATAAGCTCATAAAAGTCCCCACAATGGTTCTTGGAGGAAATTGAAATCCGGGGGTTGTTACTTAACAACTAAATGTCCTTTTAGTCAAATGTGACTGAAGGTGTATATTGGGTGGCTTAGGAAACACTTACTTCTAGTTTGCAATACAGAACATTTTAATATTCTCCAAATTACTTGGTTGCAAAACTTTTTTTTTTACAGCATTTATTTCTTTTACCAAGCATTGTACTGCACCATAGCATATAGAGATAACTAAGATACATCTACTTTCAAGGAGCTCGCAGATGTAAAGCTCTCATATTATTTACAATAAATTCCAAATTCCTTGCTTTTACTGAGCTCTCTGATTTCATCTAACAACATTCTTCCTCTCCCTCACTGGCAGGGACAGATTGCCCAATACACAAGGCATGCACACAGTCTTACTTGTGCTTACTTACTGATCTGCAGTGCACAATTCCGTCTGCTTTTTTACCGCATCAAAATGTGGTGAAACACTTGTGAAATTGTGCACTGCAGATTAGTAAGTAAACACAATTAAGCCTGTTCATACCTTGCTTATTGTGAGTCTGTGCATAGCTGGCTTACTAGTTAATCTGCCCCCGCTCACTGGCCTCTCTTCTCCAGCAAGCTCTTAACTTGGACCCTTGCCTAACATATCCTCTGCCTGACATTCTCATCCCCCAGTCTTCACTGGAATGTCTCCTTCTTACCATTTAGCTCTCAGCTCAAATGTCAGAGATGCTTTACTTGGCCTCCAAACCAAAAAAAAAAAAAGCTCTTCCTTCTTCCTAGTCATTCTCTACCTTATTTTTCAAAGTAATGTCCTTCCAAATACTCTATATTTGAAAATACCTACTTTTGTTTTCACTTGTTTCTTGTCTGTTATCTCTCAACATAAAGAATTCCACAAGAGCAAGGGCTTTATCTGCCCTGTCCAGTACCTAGATCAGTGCCTGGCATACAGCAGTTGCTCAATACGTATTTTATTACTATATATTAATGAAGAAATACTATGAGGCAAGCTCAAAAGAGCCTTTGCAATATGATCTTTACGGTTCTGTTTAGTCTTAATATTTTTGATTCTAAGTACTATCAAACAGATAAAAGCTTCAGAGTATTGTTAGGTAAAGAAAGGAGAGAAGAATCTTGACTCTATGTGATTTATGTAGGGTACAGTAACAGAGGAATTCACAGAAGGTGTCACAAGTGGGATTGGGAAAGATGCATATGATTCTTCAAGGTAAAGAATTGGAGAAAGGCACTGCAGGTTGAATGAATACCCTGAGAAAAAAACATGGAGAGATAAGAGCGTATAGAAAGCTTCTAGAAGATAGATGGAAGAGTAATGTGTGCAATGGCCATGAAATGCTTTGGATTTTATTCTAGCAGTTACAGAAATTAGGAAAATAATATGACCTGACCCATCTTATAGAACCATTTGTCTGACAGCAGCATGAGGAATGGGTTTCTGTGGGTGTGAGGGTCAATGAGTAATTTGAAATAGTAGCCAAAATGTTGAGTGTATGTGTGTGTGTGTATTTGTGATTTGTGGACATTCTACTGGTGAGAGAGAACCCATAGCTTTTGTCAGATTCTCTAAGAGGTTCAAAGCTCACTATAAAAGAAATAAAAAATAAAATAATGAATTCAAATATAAACACTGCTGTAGAGAGAAAATAATAAATAGTCACACTGAACACATAGAGAAGATTTAGCAGAAGAAATATTTGCCTTCTTAAAGATGATATCTCAATGAGAAGTATACACTCCTATCAATTGAGTCTTCACACTTTTTGGCAAATTCTCAGTTATACATATCCTAAGCATTCAGGTAGATTGAAAGTTTTTAGAATATAGGAAGAGGGCAATTTTTTATTGGAAATGAATGAAAATCTTGGACTTCATTATAAAAGACAGTAATTGCTTAAAGATAGGAAAGAGGCAAAATCAGGTCATAAGGGCTAAGATAAGATACAAAAAGAGAAAATAACAAACCATAGTCAGGTATGTTCTATGTGATTCTTGCTTCTGCCTTTGTCATCCACTCTTTGGGGATGGATTACTCGTCCATGCCAAACAGTTTCTCCCCTATGCCTGTAGATGAACAGTCAATTCTTTGGTCATTCTTGATCCAGCTGTATGGTGATATAATTGGCAAAACTGCTTGTAGCTTAAAATATCAGAGTTAATCCATCTACCCTAAGTCACAATATTGCCATTATGGTGTGGTACAAACAGCCCCAAAGTAGAGAAGAGTGGTTATTAATGGCAAAGTTGAGGAAAGAAGAACTAAGATGAGATGGTGACCAAGAAGAAAGCTTGATGAGACTCAAGCCAACGGGCCATGGCTTCATGGGAACAAATTGGGGAAAAACTGAGGTCAAATAAGGACATTGGCAAGGCAAGACAACCGGCAGTGAAGTCAGATGGCCTTGTCCTTGTGAAAGCTAATCACACCCATCTGAAGAAGAGGAAGTTGAATTACAGGAATTGGCTCCAATTCAGTAGGAAAAAGTTGCAGGAGCCAGAAGACTGAAAGACGTCTGCCATCTGGAGAAACTGGAGGAAGGAGAATTGGAAGTCAGGCGGATCAGAGGTGAAGATAGACAGGCTATTTGGCAGAAATACCTTGGGTGGGGTCAGATGCCTCCAAGATGCTCTTATTCTAGTATGCAACTTGCATAGTCTCGACAGGAGCATTAGTAATAAAAGAAAGTAATTCATTTCCAAATCCTAAGAAATCTATATTTTGAACTGATATTTAAGAAAACTGTCTTTTAATAAATAAGTACAGTATCTTATATGTGATCCACTAAGAAAAAGCATCAAATTTCTAAACCCATTAACAAAAATTTTACAAAATTCTATATATTTACGATTGTTGTTGTTGGGGTAAATGAAATTATACCAGATTTCTCAGGCTATAGTATTCCCTCTTGAAGAAGCAAAATCCATCGAAACCCTCGCAGGGCTGAGAAAGAAAAGTGAAGGCTAATAGTCATTACAAGTGCAGGCTTTTGAACGAGACCGCGTGAGATCCGATCCTGGCTCCACCACTGACGAATTGTGTGATCTTGGGAAAGTTCATGAACCCTGTGAACTCCCACTTTCTCTACCATAAAACAGGAATTGTACTCCCATCAAAGAGTTATGATAAGGATTAAAATTAAATAATGATGCACTTAAATTATTTAGCCTAGTTCCTAATGTATTTTGAGAGGTAAAAAATTGTTACCCATCTATTGCCACCACCATCATTATGTTATTTGTTAATTAGAGAGGACCTCCTGAATTATTCCTGGACAAGGCTGATAAAGACTGGATTTTTCTTCATCAGTAAAGAGGGTTGAACAAAACAATCTCTAAGGTTCATCTGAGTTCTAACATTCTATGATACCGCAGCTACTGTTTTAAATTCAATGCTTAGGCAGAGCTAAAAACAACATAACTCCCAGTTGCTGGTATTGGTCTACGCTTATGGGTACTGAAAGTGCAGTGTGTGTGTGTGTGTGTGTGTGTGTGTGTGTGATTCCACAGGTAAGAAATATGCTGCACTCCTCGGCCTGTTTTTTCAAAGCAGCCATTTTGTTCTACCCTTGGCTGGCAGCCTCTCCAGTAATTTTCTGCAGCAAACTCCACCCCTCCATCCTTATCTGAGGCGGTGAGAGGAAAATGAATTTGCCCAGCAGTCCCAGCCATCCCTTCGGATGTCGCAGAGAGATAGCACACTAGGCATTTCACTCTTAATTATCAGCAGCCTGGCTGCTGTGGCCCTTTGCTGTGCCAAATTGAGAGATGAGGCTCTTTGCACTGCTTATTTGGATCAGCTAAACAAATATTACGCGGCATTAGTGTTGTCAAAGATACAGTCTGAATTCAGCTCCCTGGCATGGCTAGTGGTACTCAAGCCTTTTGCCATCACTTTTCCTTCCTGACCCCCATACCATTCCACAGCTAATCTCTTTTTCTCCTCTCTGGACATTCTGACATCAGGGGGCTGGAACAGGATCATTAATTTAGCTCCTTGGCTTAAGGTTATCATACGTCTATGCTACGAGATTTAAGGGCTCCAGCATTAATTCCTTCTTATTCTTGTTTCAACAGGTTTAAAACTTCTCAGTCCCATATTTTGAGTTAGAGTCACCACTTGCCTCTTGCCCTCTAAACAGTCAGGAGGTGGTATTGATAGACCTAAGCCTTTGACTACAGTGATTAGTTTAAAATGGGAACACGACCCTAATCAGGCCAATCATGGGTAAAACTTAATTCCAGGACTTATTTAAGTTATGTAGAAAACAGGCTTTCTCTTCCTGGTTAGATTCTGAATCTAGAAGATGTAGCCCTAATAGCTACTGTTAGCTTTTTTGCAACCTTGGAAGTAGAAAGTTCTAAGAATGGAGCCAACAAGCCATAAGTGGGGCAAAGTAATGGAGAAAAGGAACCCACATATGATCAAAACAGTTAAGATCCTGGATCAAGCTTTACCTGAAGTTGCTCCAATCTTTGGATATTTCAGTTTTGAATCATTATGCCTCTTTTATTATTAAAGTTTGAGTTAAGAATTATAATACTTTCATATATATATGGAACATATATATATATATTTTTAATGTATTTTTAATGTGGTCTCCTTGATGTGTCCATTTGTAGCTAGTACAGGTGGATGGAACTCTGCCCATATCCCTTCAAATCTTACCATTGCAATACTTTCTGGTCTCCCTCCTGAATTCTTACTCCTCAGGGCTTACTTTAGCGTTTCTGTCTTAGCAGAAGGCAGCCCAGAAGTTCTGGGTAATTAACACCCCCCAAGCAGCCTTCAACCAACAACTGGCAGGAATTGGTGGATAGATATCTCAGCTCCTTGTTCCCTTGGGATAACCTTGAGATGTAAGTTCTATACAAGCTACCAGAGTTCCCCAGTGGGACTGAGCCTCAGTTGCCCACAGTGATAACTTGTTTGATAATGTACCCTTTATTGGCTCTCTCCCCTTTCCTGTCTCACTTCTCCACTATTGGTATTTCCTGGCATTAGCTTCTAAATAAATTAAGTGGGTCCTCACTTAAGCTAAGACACCATCTAACTGAGCAACATATCAAAGCTACATTTATCCACAGCAATTTATAAAAAGTAACATCTACTTACAACTTTCAATTGCACCCGTGAATTGTTTGTCTTACACAATTTTCACCTCTTCACCCCCAAATAGACTGATATATACACAGACCATTTTAGCATAGACTTAGCCTAGAAAGAATTCCAGATACAAACTCAAAACCCAGAAATTCAAAGCTTTCTTTTCTGTCAGTGCTGGCCAAACAGAGGGTAATGTACTAGATGGAAGATTTTAGGAGAGAAAAAGAAGTAGAAACATGAACAAGCCAAGGTGCAGAAGAAACTCATTAATCCTCAGACTCAAATAGTGTCAACGAGATGTCTAGAATCTTCCACTGGAAGAATCCAAGTCAGTGAAGTTATTAATTTGGTAGCCCTGAAAGATGAGCAACACAGACATGTTTAATCTCTGGATTTGCTTCCTCCCTAGCAGTCTCTCTCTCTCAGTTCCTAAACCTTCCACACTAAGAAAACATCACCAGGCATGGGACTTTGCCAGCAACATGCATTTGCACTCCAAACAGTACTGTCAGATGAAAAATGCATTTTTAAGTAATATATTCCCTGGCTTTTCTCCCTAACTGGATATTGTCTATTATTTACATGAAAACATATTAAAATGCAGACTTCTTTGTTTTTTATTTACTTTAATGCTGGCGGGAAAAAGTCCATTTCTCTTCCATGTTTCTTTCTTCTTCCAATCCTAAATCTGTATCAAAGAACACATACGGTGATCAGAGCTTGTGTTGACCCCAGTGCAACTCCTTTTCATCACCCAAGCACAATCATGGGATTAAGGAGTAAGAAGTACTTTTGAGTTACTGTGGTCTAAGTTCTTCATTTTACCCACAAGACTAGAGGAAGCATCAAAGTCTTAGATGACAAAATGGACAGGACTTTAAGGTCACCTGATCCAATCCACTTCTGTCACAGATGAGGAAACTGAGGCATAGGTCAATGAAGTGCTTTGCTTAAGATGTCATAGCTAGTTAGGGACAAAGTTGAGGCTTCAGCCAAGGAACCTTGATTACATACCCAATACCCACCCACCCCCAAACCTTCCCTCAATAATTTTGGTTTAACTTTGAGGTTTTAAATGACATACATGTTTATTTTATCTTAAGATCACATTTCAACTCTATAGCCTATTTTGTATGGCATCACCATATTGGAACATGACTCTAATCGGGCCAATCATGGTCCAAACAACTTAATTCCAGGACATGTTTAAACTATTTGGAAAAAAGGCTTTTTCTTTTTGGTTGGATCTGGAACTTGGAAAATGTGGCCTGAATAGCTATTATTAGCTGTTTGTGAAGCTGTTATTCAGCAGTACAACGGTGAAGAGATATTTCTTCTCAGAAAACCTGAGGTTGTACCGCTGCATTTTAGTGACTTTGCCTAAGGAGTTGCAATGTGCAGAAAACCTTCCTAATTTCTGAGCTCTGTCACTGGACATTGCAAGACACATTGCATTGCCTTTCCTTCTCCCTTCTGACACAGCCTAAAAAGTCAGATTTTACTGCAGATCAAACCTTAGTTCACTGGGTTTGATGCTCATCCCTAATCCCTGACCATTTCCTGGGCCTGAGCCCAGGTACTGGTGTGGCCAGGAAAATGCCAGAAGCCATATGGACTCCCCTGGCCACCTCTTGCATGAGATTGGATGGCACTCAACCTAGGAACCAGCTCTCTCCAAGAGACAGAACAGATGGTATTCCAGATATGAATATGCATAATGTAGACTGCTAAGGCTGTTAAATAAGTATGTATTTTAGGTAGATTCACAAAAATAAAGAATTTTCATAACTGAAATGAAAGCCAAGTGAAGGAAATCACAAGACACTGTTCAAAGTTGTACATTATCCGTATTTATGTGCTGGCATTGGCCTCCACAACAGGCTTCAACCTTCAGAGTAACCACTGGAAAGTAACCAGGAACAAATAAGTGAAAACTGCGATGAAAGATGTCAATTTCAGACTTCCATGCTATGAGACCCTGGAATGGGTCACTGATGGTAGAAATTAGCCTTCAGCAGAACAAGAAGTGGGTTGAATTTCTCCTTGGCTTTGCCATTCCTTTCCATGGCCATTTATTGATAATTCCACCCTGTCCATCCCACCCTAACCCAAGCTACTCATGCTTCAATCTGGCTGCCCCAGGAACAAGGACTAATGCAAGTCATTGGATCAGTGAAATTGGATAAGATATTGCTGTTGTTGTTATGTGCCATTGAGTCGGTTCTGATTTCATAGCAACCCTATGTTCAACAGACTGAAACACTGCCCAGTCCTGCACCATTCTCACAATCTTTGATATATTTGAGCCCTTTGTTGCAGCCACTGTGTCAGTCCATCTTGTTGAGGGTCTTCCTCATCTACACTGACCCTCTACCTTACCAAGCTTGATGTCCTTCTCCAGGGACTGGTCCCTCCTGATAACATGTCCACAGTGAAACATGAAATGAAGTCTCACCATTCTTGCTTCCAAGGAGGCTATGGCTGTACTTCTTCCAAGACAGACTTATGCATTTTTCTGGAAGTCCACAGCATATTAATATTCTTTTCCAACACCATAATTCAAAGGCATCAATTCTTTAATCTTCCAAATGTCTTAAGTTGGGTTCTCTAGAAAAGTCAAACCAGTAAAGTCTGTACATACATATATATATAGAGAGAGATTTATCTCAAGGAAATGGCTCACACAGTTATAGAGGTTGGCAAGTCCCAAGTCCATGGGTCAGGCGTCAGGTCAGGCTTCTCACATAGCTGCAAGGTTTGATGAACCCAAGATCAGCAGGGCAGATGGCAGGCTGCTGGCTCATGGGCTGTGGAAGCTGATGAATCCAAGATCAGCAGGTAAGATGGCAGGCTGCTGACTCACAAGCTGCAGAGACTGACGAATCCCAAGGCCACAGGCAATATGGCAGGCCATTGGCTTAAGTCCCAAGAACCGGAGGTCGGATGATGATGAGCCAGATGTAGATCCAGAGCAAGCAAAAGCCGGTGAGATTTGCCAGAACATCCATGTATATTGGATACAGACCATACCCTTGAGCAAACTCCCCTTACAACTGACTGACTGATCACATCAGATCACATCACGGAAGTGGTTACATGATAGCACAAAATGGAAGATAACTACATCATTACATAACTGCCAAACTACATCATTACGTAACTGCCAAACAACTGAGAATCACCGTCCAGCAAAGTTGACACACAACCTTAATCATCACAGTCTACTTCTTGTTAACTTGGCACCTGTACACATCTCTTTAAACCATACACAATCTCTAAATAAAGACAACTACAAAGTCATGCTTAAACCCCTGAGGCGGCTTCACCCAGCTCCACTTAGGCTTCAGGTTCTTGTCCTGTCCTATTAGCTGATTGAAATAAGACAGACGCCAGCTGCAAGGGAAATAGAAAGTAGCAATTTACTGTCTGCACAGACAAGGAGCAACCTAGGGCCTAGCAACCAAAAGACCACACTCTCCCCATTCCAGGGGATCGGTGACCTTTTATGTCCAGGAGTCCCCAGAGAGCAGGGATTGGCGCCTGAAACACTACCCAGCCCTCCCATGCCCAAATTTGGAGATCTGGATGCTGAGTCATGCTGCATAGAAAGTCCTCATTTTGGGACCTCTGGCTTTGCAAAGGGGCTCAGTGGTGCTATGTGCTGGAGAATATCTTCCCCTACCGTGATGCTCAGGTCTGGGGTCAGGTAAGGACAGATTCTTCAGATCTGGTGCCAAATTCAAACCTCAGTTAGAGGCTGCAGCCTGCAAAGGCAGCAGGCTCTCTGACCAAACAGTGGTTAGGTACGGTGGCTTGGCAGTGAATGAAACGGGGAAGCCCCAGCAAAGCAAGGTGAAGCCATGGTGGAGCGGGATGAAGCCTTGGCAGGGGTTTCAATACTTGTGCCTAACATGATACAACTGCATGCATACAGCCGAAAACACACTAGTTGTTTACATCTTATGTTTTATAAGAGAAGAGAACAAAAACATTTGATGCACACATACAAGGAGGGAATATTCATAACAATTACAGCTCTTGGGTCTGCAACTGGTTATGTGGTCCTGACTGGTATTTAGAACTACCTTCTTCCACCACCCATTTTGTATTCCCTTTGCCCTCAGCAAGCACCTCAGCTGATTGTGGTTCTTTGCCTGGTGGAGTGATGCAGACCTTCATCCCTGAAGGGTCTGGGCCATTATTAGTCATGTTGCAATTGGGTTGTTGTAGTTTTCCATTGACTTCTACAAATCTCCAATGCAAGCAGTACCCGCCAGAAGGCTTTGAGATCTTTGCCAAGTAATAATAACTCCTTGCATGTACATAGCTATTTCCAGTTTACAGAACACACTCATATTCATGATTTCATTTGATTTGATCTTTACACCAACCCTGAGATAAATAGTGCATGAATCATTACTTCCACTTTCCAGATGAGGAAAAGGAGGCTCAGAGAGATTAAAGGACTAATTAAGATTGCAAAGATGATAAATGGTGCCTTTGGAACTTGAACACAAGACCCTTTGATTCCGTGTCTAGCAATGCATCTGACTCACCAATGAATCAACAGCCAAAAAGGCCTTCACTGGGAAGATACTCCACCTGCTGCCAGAAACAGTTTAATCCACGGATTGACTGATTTTGATGAGTTAGAACATCAGAGAGTAGAATAAGGGGATTTTTTCCATATTCTGGGAACGAATGCAGAAACTGGGTACTTATGTATGCATTACTGATATCATTTGTTCAGGTGCATCTGTGCCCTGTGTAATTCATTCCGTGAGAGACAGAACACATTCTGTGTTGCACACTAATGATGGACATGGCAGTGTGACTTGCTTTATCCACTGAAATATTAGTAAACATGATGTGAACAAGACTTGAAATGGGCTTGCTCATTTGGGCCTGCCCTCTGTGCTCCTGTTATCTGCCCAAGGTAGCTCACTGGACCAAAGAAGATAAGAGACATGTGTACAGACCTAGATACAGTCCTCATCTTTGAGCCAAGCCCAACTGAGACTGGCCTAAATCATCCAATCCCCAACCAACCACTGACACAGAGCAAGAAAAAAATGGTTGTTGTTTGAAGCTACTGAGTATTGGGGTGATTTGTTATGTAGTAATAGCTGACTGATACACCACCATTTTTATCCTCCTGTCTCCAACTCAATGCAACTGGTGTCTGCCTGGGTTATTACCATCATCCTATTTCTTTCTAGGCACTGAATCACTGCCTTTTCTCGAGTCCCATGTTAGCAGGGCTTCATTATCAGATCTGTCATCATAGGATTAGAGAAAGCTATTATTAAAGATCCAGGTGGTAGTAAAAATAAAGTAAGTGAAATTATACCCACAAAAGAGAACACAATAGGTACCAGATAAATATTTAATAAATTATTGAAAATGTGCATTCAAAGGCTACTTTATGGTTAGCACAACAGAGAAAACACATTGCCATTTGACAATATTTCCTACACACCTCTTTACATTGTAACCTAGTGTTTGATGTGCAGTGAAGACAGGCTGCCCAACCTCCAAGGCATTATTGAATAAAACAGACAACACAGAGGTAGGCAAGTAGAAAATATAGAATAGGCGTTGATAGATTGACAGTAAAAGGATAGATTGAATGTTTTCTTTAGTCTGATTCTCCCATTTCAGCTTTGCTGTTGTCGTTAAGTACTGTTGAGTCAATTTCAACTCATAGTGACCCCATATGACAGGGTAGGGCTGCTCCATGGGGTTTTTTAGCTCTAATCTTTATGGCACAGATGGCCAAGTCTTTATCCCGCAAAGACACTGGGTGGTTTCAAACTGCCAGCATTTCAGTTAGCAGCTGAGCACTTAACTCTTGTGCCACCAGGGCTCCTTAAGCTTTGCTGAATGCATAATAATCTCCAAAGTTCCAGAAAACCCAATTCTCCTGCCTCCCTGGGAATCTGTGACAGTTTCCATCTATAGAAAATTTATTCTTTCCAGCGTGTTTAAGAGTTTTAAATCCCCTGCTTCTTTAAGCAGCTGCTCCATGCTAAGAGGAAGTGGGTGTACCAATACCAGCCCACTTGAAGGAAAGAGGCCTTGGTCATTCATCACTTATCTGCAGACAATTTTCTGGAGAAAATGGAAAGAAGATGGTGCCTACCACCTGTCATCACTCAACAATATTTACTAAATGAAAGAAGAAAGGAAGATAGGAACTAGCCCCTGCACCCTGCTAATTCTTTTATCCTTCCACTTTCAGTTTGATTTCAGTTTCAAATGTCACCCATTTGTCTGGTTCCTCCAACCTTTCACCTGTTCCAAACCTATGATTCAGCATCACCAAACATCCTAATTCATTCACTGATCACATTTTCCCCCTGTCCCTGGCATAGTGCTGATTTCAGCCTTGACTCTTGATATCTATAGATTTTCCATATTGGATCTCAACCCTTTCTTAATGTGCCCCAGTGGGCTGTATTTTGGACACAGTCCCCACCCTAACTGTAACCCCAGAAGGGTGGACTTTAGGTCTCAAATTTGTTTGTTACATGCACACACACACACATACATACATATATACATATGGTGCTGCATTCATCATCAAAAAGAAGATTTCAAGATCTATCCTGAAGTACAATGCTCTAACTGATACACCTACAAGGAAGACCAAGTAATATGACTATTATTCCAATGTACCCACCAACCACTAAGGCCAAAGATGAAGAAATTGAGGATGTTTACCAACTTCTACAGTCTGAAATTGATCAAACATGCAATCAAGATGCATTGATAATTATTGGTGATTGAAAGGTGAAAGTTGGAAACAAAGCAGAAGGATCAGGAGTTGGGAAATATGGCCTTGATGATAGAAATGAAGCAGGAGATCACATGATAGGATTTTGCAAGACTAACGACCTATTCACTGAAAATATCTTTCCCAACAACGTAAATGGTAACTATACATCTGCATCTCACCAGATGGAATACACAGGAATAAAATCGATTGTATCCGTGGGAAGAGATGATAGAGAAGCTAAATATCATTAGTCAAAATAAAGCCAGGGGCCGACTACAAAAGAGAACATCAATTGCTCATATGTAAGTTCAAGTTGTAGCTAAAGGAAATTAAAACAAGTCCATGAGAGCTAAAGTACAACCTTGAGTATATCCTACCTGAATTTAGAGACCATCTCAAGAATAGATTTAACCCATTGAACGTTACTGACCAAAGACCAGACCAGTTGTGGGGTGACATCATATATGAAGAAAGCAAAAAGCCATTAGAAAGACAAAAAAGAAAAGACCAAAGTAGATATTAGTAGAGACTCTGAAATTTGCTCTTGAACTTAGAGAAGCTAAAGCAAATGGAAGAAATGATGAAATGAAAGAGCTGAACAGAAGATTTCAAAGGGTGGCTCAAGAAGACAAAGTAAAATATTATAACGTAGTATGCAAGGAACTGGAGTTAGAAAACCAAAAGGGAAGAACACACTTGGCATTTCTCAAGCTAAAAGAACTGAAGAAAAAATTCAAGCCTCGTGTCGCAATAGTGAAAGATTCTATGGACAAAATATTGAATGATGCAGGAAGCATCACAAGATGATGGAAGGAATACACAGAATCACTGTACCAAAAAGAATTTGCTGATGTTCAGCCATTTCAGGAGGTAGTATATGATCAAGAACTGATGATAGTGAAGGAAGAAGCCCAAGCTGTACTGAAGGCATTGGCAAAAAAACAAGGCTCCAGGAATTGACAGAATACCAATCGAGATGTTTCAACAAACAGATGCAATGCTGGAGGTGCTCACTTATCTATCCCAAGAAATTTGGAAGACTGCTACTTGGCCAAAAGACTGGAAAAGATCCATATTTATACACATTCCAAAGAAAGGTGACCCAACAGAATGTGGAAATTATTGAACAATATCATTAATATCATATACAAGTAAAATTTTGCTGAAGATAATTCAAAAGTGGTTGCACAGTACATTGACCAGGAACTGCCAGAAATTCAAGCCAGATTCAGAAGAGGACGAGGAATGAGGGATATCATTGCTGATATTAGATGGATCTTGGTTGAAAGCGGAGAGTATCAGAAAGATGTCTACCTGTGTTTTATTGACTATGAAAAGGCATTTAACTGCGTGGATCATAACAAATTATCGATAACATTGTGAAGAATGGAAATGCCAGAACACTTAATTGTGCTCATGAGGAACCTGTACTTAGACCAAGAGGCAGCCATTCAAACAGAACAAGGGAATACTGTGTGGTTTAAATCAGGAAAGGTGTACATCGGATTATATCTTTCACCACACTTATTCAATCTGTATGTTGATCAAATAGTCTGCAAAGCTGAACTACATGAAGAAGAATGTGGCATCAGGATAGAAGGAAGACTCACTAATAACCTGTGATGTGCAGATGATACAACCTTACTTGCTGAAATTGAAGAGGGCTTGAAGCACTTATTGGTGAAGATCAAAGACTACAGCCTTCACTACAGAAGACAAAAACCCTCACAACTGGACCAATACGCAATATCATGATAAACGGAGAAAAGACTGAAGTTGTCAAGGATTTCATTTTACTTGGATCTACAATCAATGCCCACGTAAGCAGCAGTCAAAAATCAAACGATGTATTTGCATTGGGCTAATTTGAGGCAAAAAATCTCTTTAAAGTGTTTAAAAAAAAAAAGCAAGGATGTTACTTTAAGGACTAAGGTGCACCTGACCCAAGCCATGGTATTTTCAATCACCTTATATGAATGTGAGAGCTGAACAATGTATAAGTAAGGCCGAAGAAGATGCCTTTGAATTATGGTGTTGGCAAAGAATATTGACTATACCATGAACTGCCAAAAGAACAAACAAATCTGTCTTTAAAGAAGTACAGCCAGAATGCTCTTTGGAAGCAAGGATACTGAGGCTTTGTCTCACATACTTTGGACATGTTATTAGGAGGGACCAGTCCCTGGAGAAGGATATCATGCTTGGTAAGGTAGAGGGTCAGCGAAGACAAAGAAGGCCCTGAACAAGATGGATTGACACAGTGGCTGTAACAATGGGCTAAAGCATAGCAAAGATTGTGAGAATGGTACAGGACTGGGCAGTGTTTTGTTCTGTTGTGCATAGGATCACTATGAGTTGGAACTGACTGGACAGCACCTGAAAACAACATATATATACATATATATATATGTATATATATGTTGTTTTGTGCTAGGCATTGGATACCTAGTTTTGTACCACTTATATAACATGCTCTTCCCTACTAACTCACCTGATCCTCATGAATGACAATACTCTTAGGTGGATAGTATGACCCCGTTTGTTCAAATGAGGACTTGAAGTACAAAGGTGGTCACAGAGTTGGTACACAGAGCAACCCAGACACAAACCCCGTTTCCCTGTCTCTAACTCTGGGACTCATTTCCTTACATCATCTACTTCTAAAAGTTCTAACATTGCTAACATTCTTGGGCCTCTTTTCTAACATTCAAAATTAGAAAAGAAAATAAAAAATTGCTAAGAGAAAGAACTAGTTGGCATGGGTCAAAAGATGTCCATGTTGCATTCCACAAGTTTGAACAACTTAGGTGTCTTACCTTTGCCTGAATGACCCTCAGCCATATTTCAAAATATCAATATAGAGCTTACAAGTCTAGGTTCAATTGGCAGGACTCACTCTTCCAAAAATAACTACAGAATTCCAAGCCTTCATGGCTAGAATGAGACGTAGTCCCTCCTAAATTCCATAAACCTTGGTTTCCAGCCCAGCCTTCAAGAGCAACTAAAGAAGAAATGTTGGCAAAGCCTAGAAGTTGGTGCATCATAACCCTCTCAACATCTATTGGAACTCACTACTTTTATAGTCTACTTCTATATTTACATCTTAGGGTGAAGTAGGGTGGTAAGACTTTATTTGTCTTACTTTGGACATATCATCAGGAGGGACCAATTGCTGGAGAAGGACATCATGTTTAGTAAAGGGGCAGTGAAAATGACAAAGACCCTTAATAAGATGGTCTGACACAGTGGCTGCAACAATGGGCTCAAACTACTGTTGTGAGGATGGGACCAGATCTGGCAAAGTTTTGTTTCATTATACACGGGCTCAATATGAGTCATAGCTGACTCACGGCACCACCACCACCACCAACATAGTAACAGGGCATTTAGGCTTTTAGGGAGGCTAGAGGACTAAAATACTGCATCATGAGCAGGTGACTGTCTTGCTCAGTGGCATTGTCCACTCTGATTTCATTTTGAGTTCATTTCTAAATAACCACCTTGAGTGTGGAATGGTAGAAAAGTCCTAGGTTAGGAGGAGATGACGGATGACCAGTGTTCAACTCCTGGCAGTCCCACAAATGGCCTGTATGAAGCTGAGCAAATGCCTTGGCTGGTACTGACCTCATTCTTTCCACCAATATTTATTGAGCACCTACAGTGTGCCAGGCATGGGGAATGGAACAGTGTACAGGACAACATCCTTGTCCTCAGGGACTCATATTCTAGGGGAGATATACAATAGATAGATAAATATATAAAGAGGGAATGATAGCAACAAACCAGTTTACAGGGTTAGAGAGTGATGAAGCTATGGGTGGGATGCTGTTTTGTATAGTGTGGTCTTTTGGGCACTGTTAAATGAAATAAATATCTGGCAGAAGAGAGTCCAGGTAGAGAGAACAGCACGTGTGAAAGCCCGGAGTTGGGCATGCATGGTGAGCAGACATTCAAGCTAAGCATTTGAGCTGGGCCCAACAGCTTTCAAGGGAGAGGTGAGGTAGCTGCAGCAGAGCAGGAGAGAGCAAGTTAGGGGAAAGCCAAGGGCCATGAGGTCAGGGTTAACAGGGGCCCCAACCAAGGGGGGCTTTTTAGGCCTGGTGATGACTTTGGATGGGAAGCCATTGGAGGGTTCTGAGCACGTGAGAGTATGATCTGACTTATGTTCAAGGAGGAGGACCTTGGTTGCTTTGTGAAGAACAGACTGTCACTTCCTCATCAGAAAACAACCTGGTTTGGATCAGAGAAACAAAGAGCTTCTCACTGCTCCTTTATGAGCTTAGATTCCAAGTCATGCTTTGCTGACACAAACCACGGCACATCTTGGTGGCAGAACATCTAAGCCTGCAGTTGGTCTTTCATCCCAGAGGCCTAAGGCAATCCTGTTCCTGCCATTAGTCCATGGCTAGTGAAGGCGGCCACTGGAATCCACCAACCACTCCTCGGGAGAAAGATGTGGCAGTCTGCTTCTGTAAAGATTTATAGCCTTGGAAACCCTATGAGGCAGTTCTACTTTGTCCTGTAGGGTGGCTATGAGTCAGAGCCGACTCCACAACAGCTGGCATGACTCAGGTGGTGCAGATGGAGAGTGTTTGGTTGCTAACTGAAAGGTTGGTGGCTCCTGTCCGCCCAGAGGGGGCTCAGAGAAAGGGCCTAATGATCTGCTTCAGAAAAATCAGCCACTGAACCCAATGGAGCACACTTCTACTCTGCTTGCAAACGGGGTAACTATGAATTGGAATGGACTCCACGGCAATTGTTTACTTAGTAACCGAGGGTCCCTGTGAGTCGGAATTGACTCCACGGCAACGGGTTTGGTGGAGGTGGTGGTGGTAGAGGGTGTTAGCGTCCCCCTAGCTCAATCCAACCACAGCAGGCCGCTCAGCACTCTGGGTGACTTTGCAGAGCTGGGCCCTTTGGGTGATTTGAGGCTGAAATGATCGTAGTTGTCATTGCTGCCCTGCATTTCAATCCAACCTCCTCTGACCTTGCCTCCCGAAGGGTCGGTAGAAAGGCCAGTGGAGTTAAATAACTCGCCCTTCGCCCCGCAGGGTGATGATTCTGGGGACGCTCAAGCCTCTGAGATCTCACTGGCTTTTTGTAGGTCACCTGCTTGGTGTGAATTCACCCGAATACACCGCTTCTCCTGCAGACACCCGAGCTAAGCGTCTGGGCAGGGCCGCCGTGGGTGAGGCCTAGAGACTCCCCAGACGCCTCGCCTCCCACCTGTCCTTCTGGAGCCGGCGAGCTCCGTCTGTCTGCACCCCTGTGGCTTCGCCCCTTGGGGAGTCCTGAGTCATCTGGTCGGCTCTGTTCCTCCCCGGGCCCCTGATGAAAAGGAACTCTGACGCTTGGCGCCCGCCCCCCTGCAGAAGGGCCACCCCACCCGCTTCCTCTCCCTCTAGCAGCACCGCTCGGGGCCACGGGAGGACAGTGCCACAGCCAGGTCCCCGGCGAGCAGAGGCCGAGGGCGCCGGCTTGAGGGCGGAGAAGGCGGGCGCGGGCGCGGCGGGGGAGGCAGAGGCCCTGCTGGCCGTGCCGCAGTGACTCGGGTGGCGGTGATTTGTCGGCGCTGCAGGCTGGGAGGCGGGCTTCCTGACTCACTGCGGCACAGTCAGGGATGGGGAGGCGGCGGGAGGGGGTAGCAGGGATGTCGTGGTGCCCTCCCCTGCCCCCCTACAATCTGTTACTCAGGCGAGGGCAGCCAGCACGGCATCCCCTAAGTCAGGGGTCCTCTTGGGGGGCTTCGTAAACCGCCTGTGCTCATTTCCGTGGGTACTCCCGGGGAGCTGAATTGTCGCTGTTTATTTCCACATCTGCCCCCGGGACAGTCCGCTGGGGCAGAGCCTTCTAATCCACCCACTGATGAATCCGGTCCCTCGCACTTGGCCCTAAGCCTGGCACGTCATCGCAACTTGGGTGATCAGTAAACCCTAGAGGAAGGGAGGGGGGAAGAAGGGGGAAGCGAGGGAGGCGGAGGGAGAGAAGGAGAGAGACACAGAGGGAGGGAGGAGGGAGGAACAAACAAGGAAGGGGCTCGAGCCTCCATATTTGCAAAACTGCAGACCATCCCCTTGATTAATATAGGAACAAAAACCGGGATGGGGGTCTGGGGACTTGGCTTGGCTGCTGCTGACACACTTTGGATACACACTGCTTATGCACCTGGTATGGTTTGGTTTTGTTTTTCCTGGTATGATTTGTTTGCTTGTTTGTTTTGTTTGTTTGTTTTTGTATAAACACTCCATCGACTCCAAGTCACTAGTTGTCCCCAAGGCAAAGCAGATTGGTGGGCCCTCCCTGCATCATTTTCTCAAAACTTGCAGAGCCTGTAGTATTCTCAGAAAGCATCTAGTACCCCATTTACAAGATGAAGAAACTGAGGTTCAGAGAAGCTCTGTCAGGTGCCCAAGTGGAGGAAGACAGGACAGGCATCAAGGTGTTAGGGCTGGGGTTTCAAGTCCCCTACCTTGCCCACTGCACCACACTGCCTCTCCCTGAATGTTCTCTTCTCCTTGGTTTCTCCCAAACTAAAAATTCTGAAGGGAGCCCTAGTGTGATTTGTCCTGGTCCTCAACCCTGGTAAATGCAGGTATGGGATTCTGGAAGCAGATGGGCAGATTAACCAGTAAGCAAGGTATGCACAGGCTTACAGTAATATCTTTGTGGTGAAACCCATGAGAAATTGTGCACTACAAATTAGTAAGTACACAAAAGTAAGCCCGTGTACCTTGCTTGCTGGGTAATCCGGCCCTCGGTGCAGAGCTCCAGTTGGCCAAACCCCCAGCCACCCCAGGGCTGTGTGCTGCTGCCAGCCACCACCTGACAACAAGCTTTCTGGGGCATCTCCTTGAGGTGAGAGGTACGTCCTCTCCCGCAGCTCCAAAAACAGATTTTGCCATCTCATCCCCAACGTTTGCAGACTCAGGCTGGCTTCTTGTGATTGGCCAGAACCTTCCCTCACTGGGAAGATGAGGAGAACCTACCTCCTCAGGCCAGCTGGGGCAAAGCAGTACTGCAGCAAAGGTGGGAGTGTTCTACCCCAAACTCATGGGATAGAGGGGTGTCAGGAGTGGGCTCGACAGGCTGAATGAGGCCAGGGACTCCCGAGGGCCTCCACACTGGACCCTGTGGCCTGTGACAGGGTAGCTAATCTTCTCTGCCTTTCATTCTATAATTGGGGGTGTCATAATGGATTCTTTGACTTCCTGGAACAAAAGATTTCTCAAATTTTAATTTTAAAAGTTGTCATAGGGGCTGGCTGTTTGTGTACTCAGTAGGTGGATGTTAACATACTTGAAATTGGGGACCACGAGTGCTTCCTGTCTGCCTAACTAGGCCTCAGCCATGTCGGCTGCACCACCTGACTCCTAAGCTTTCCCAGTGTCTGAAATTCTACCTGGAGAGATTCAGTCTTTAAGACTGACACATAGCACTTCAAGACCTCCCCAAGGTGAAGGCTTTATTAGCTATTAATATTCCAAATATAGGGATTCTCTGCCTTGGCTGCTCTTTAGAGTCATCTGGGGTTTCTAAAATAATACTCATGTCCAGGCCACACCTCAGACCAAGTAAATCACTATTTCTGGAGGTGACTTTTTTTTCTAAAGCTCCCCCTGCCAGGCTGGAAATCAGCTCTCACGGAAACTGCTACTTTGCGTGCCCAGAATCTGTTCTCCCTTCTAATAGCAGCACCTGATGGTCCTTTGGGAAGCCCATTTGCTCTCGATTCATATAATTGAATGATGCTAAACCCACCCTCACATCTACTCTACCCTTTTCCCAGGGGCTAGCAGGTTACAAGGTTGGCCAATTAGCATTTTCCATTCCTGTGGAGAAAGTAATTGGTTCAGGCAGAACATGTGACCCACGTGGTACAGGCAGAACATGGCAGTCCAGTGAGAAATGGTCCCCAGATTTTGCTAGAACTATTGGGAAGGGAAACATCTCCTTATGCTGTAGTTATTCAGCAGAAAACGTGTCTAGGGCTCCCGACAGCCATTTTGACACCATATGGGGAAAGCCTGCCTGTAAACAAAGGCTCAAAGGAAAAGAGACCATCGATGGAACAAAAAAGACTGAAACCTATTAGCAACGATGCCTGAAACAAGACACCCCTGAGTAATAGAAACCAGTAAAATCTGCCTTTTTGCTTAAGCCAATTTGAACTGAGTTTTCCTATGACGTGCCACATCATAGCAGGTGCCTTAGTTTCCTAGGACTGCCATAAAAAAAATATTGCAAGCTGGATGGCTTAGAACAACAGAAATGTATTGTCTCACCGTTCTGGAGGCTAAAAGTTTGAAATCACGGTGTCCACAGGGCCATTCTCTTCCTGAAGGCTCTAGGGGAAGATCCTTTCTTGCCTTCTTCCTAGCTTCTGACATATTCCTTGACATTGCTTGGCTTATAGAGACATCACTCCAATCTTTGCCTCCATCTTCACATGGTTGTCTTCCTTCTGTTTTTCTGACTCTCTGTGTCTCTTCTGTTTTTATAAGAACACCAGTCATATTGGAACAGGGCCAGCCTTACTCCTGTATGACCTCGTGTTAACTAAAAACATCTTCAAAGCTCCTATTTCCAAACAAGGTCACAGTCACAGGTATCAGGGGTTAAGATTTCACCCTGTCTTTTTGGCTGATGCAATTCAATCTCCAACAGCAAGGCCAATCTGTTACATAACTAGATGCTACCTTGAAATGCAGAGAGCAGAGCTCTGATCTGACGGGACGCAGAACCAGCAAGCTTTGATAAAGGAAGCCCTAGATGTTCATGAGGAAATGTCCCAGGCATCTGAAGACAACAAAAGGTTGCTGGTCATCTTCAAAAACGAGGGCTCTCAGAGGAAAGGAGACAGACATATTCTATTCCCTTAGTTTCTTCCAGTGACCCTCAAGAGCCATAGGCATCTTAATCTTAGTCAAATATGGAAATAAATAAATAAATGAGAGATAGATAGACAGATAGACAGGCTGAATGATTGATATATCTCAGGGATAGTGTATGGACTAGATTTCAGTAATGTCTGTCAGAGCTTTTATAATAGCCAATATAACAATGGTACAGGAGATTACATGGTTAGACAAAAGCAGACAACAGACCATCAAGACAATGCATTGAGCATTTTAGATTTTCTTCTTGCTCAGAGATTTCCTGAAGGTACGAGTGAGGAAGAGTAATAGGCTTACTGAATTTTAGAGCTGAAAGTTCTGTCAGTTAGCAATTACTGTGTAGAAAAAAAGCTACCTCTTAACTTGGTAACTTAAAATAGTGATTTATTTGGTTTATCATTCTGTGAGGCAGAACTCTGAGTTGGGGTCAGCTGGATAGTTGTAGTCTCAGCTGTGTTCACTCATCCATCTGCAGTCAGCTTCCAGTCAGTTGAGAGGCTCTGTTTCTGGAATTTGTTGGCTGTTACCGTAGTGTTAGGGGTAACGTGTCCTCCAGCAGGTTAGCCTGCGTTTACGCACATGATGGAGAAAACCAAAAGAAACAAAACAAAACCCGATTTTGACTCATAGCAACCTTAAAGGAGAGGGTAGAACTGCCCCATAGGGTTTCCAAGGAGCGCCTGGTGGATCCAAACTGCCGCCCTTTTGATTAGCAGCTGTAGCCCTTAACCACTACGCCACCAGGGTTTCCATGATGGAGAAAGGGTTCCAATGTTAAGATAAAAAGCACACAAGTCCTTTCAACTCCCAGACTCAGAACCTGTACGCTGTGATTCCACCACATTCTATTTGTCAAAGTAAACCACAGCCTCACTTCTTGATGGAAGGAATTGCAAAGTCACATTGCAAAGAGCCAACAGGAACTCAGAGATTACTTAACCTAACTCTCCCCATTTAACAGATGTAAAGCAAAAGGCAGTGAGCTTACCTAAGGTCTCCATCTGATTATAAAAGGCTATTATGGCCTCCACTGTCCACACTGATGCTTTGTGTATCCCATGCAGTGTGGATCCACATAAAATCTCTTCAAAGTGATTAAAGCAAATATTGCTTAAATTTTGAGCTTTACAATTGAAAAATCTGTCACTCTTATTCTCAAGATCACTCACGAAATATGCTAGGTTTCCTACTCTGGGCTAGAAACAGGGGGCACAAAAGGAAACAGGACAGACATGATCTCTATCTGTATGGAGCATAGAGTTTACCTTGTAAATGTTATGGCTGATGTTGCCTATAGTGGCTTAAATAGGTATTTGTTAAAGTGAAGAATGATAATGAACAAAGAAGACACAGAAGAAAATAAGGGAAATAACATGTGGCAGTACTACACCCTCAAAGATCCAAGAGTTAGGCTCCTCCAGATTGCGAGAAACAGAAAGGCATGCTGAAGATGGAGGGAAAGGAAAGGGACTTCAAGAAACCATGACAGCAGGTCACAGAAGCAGGCAGGAACAGGAGGAAAAAAAAAAAGGAATTTAAACCAAGATTATCTGATTCCTGTTATAGAAATACCTTACATCCCCATTCACTGTTATGGTCCTCCTAATGCTTGTTTGTGATGGGGACAGTTTATGTTAACTTACAGGGTTCTCAGCCTTCCCTCATTTCCTTTTCTACTACCTGCTAAAGAGAATTTTGTCTTTGATTACTCAGCTTCTTCTCTGAGGGGGTCTGTCTTTTTTGGGGTAAGGTCCCAGGCTTTTGTTATGTCAGAAATTGGATCATGGGTAGAAGAAGTTCAGAAGAAGCAGGGGGAAAGGAATGAGAGAACAGGAGACAGGCAAGGCAAGAGTGATGGAGCTTTAGAAAGAGTCAGGTAGGGAATAGGAAGTAGAGGATTTGTAGAATGAGAGAAGCCAGAAAAACTGCAAGCTTATATGAAAACTAGAGAAAAAGAATTTTTTAAATGCTGTGACGAGTTATGGATTGGATCTCTTAATTTTCTTTCAAATATGCAAGAAAAGTTGGATCTACCTTTTATTTTTATTACTTTTGGCTACTGACTTTGTTGGGGTTTTTGATGGAACACCTGGGCAGGCCTAGAGCCCATGGGAACTGGAATTTCTCTGGGGCAAATTTATTTAAGAATCATCATGTCCCGTGGCAAGACAACCAAAGTGTGTGCCTTCACCAGACAATTGGTCCAAATGTAAAAACTCAACTGCCCTTTTCTTTAAAAAACAAACTCTAAACTTTATTCAGATCTCATTGGTTTTTCCTAATGTCTTTTCTTCTGTTTCAAGATGTCTTTTAGGATACCACATTACATTTGTTGTCATGTCTTCTTAAGCTCCTCTGGGCGGTGACAATTTCTCTGTCCTTGTTTTGGATGACCTTGATGGTTTTGAGGAGTATTGGTCAGGAATTTTGTAGAATGGTTTTTCAATCTGGGTCTGTCTAAGCCTTTTTTTTTTTTTTTTTCCTGAAGTGAAACAAAGAAATGATAAAGAGCTAAACAGGAGATCTCAAAGGGTGACTGGTAAAGACAAATAAAGTATTATAATGAAATATGCAAAGACCTAGAGTTAGAAAACCAAAAGGGAAGAACACGCTCAGCATTTCTCAAGCTGAAAGAACTGAAGAGAAAATTCAAGCCTCAAGTAGCAATATTGAAGGATTCTGTGGGGAAAATATTAAATGGTGCAGGAAGTATCAAAAGAAGATGGAAGGAATACACAGTCATTGCACCAAAAAGAATCGGTCAATGTTCACCCATTTCAGGAGGTGGTGTATGATCAAAAACTGATGGTACTGAAGGAAGAAGGCCAAGCTACACTGAAGGCATTAGTGAAAAACAAGGCTCCAGGAACTGATGAAATAACACCTGAGATGTTTCAATAAATGGATGCAGCACTGGAAACACTCACTCATCTGTGCCAAGAAATTTGGAAGACAGCTACCTAGCAAACAGACTGGAAGACATTCGCATATGTGCCCATTCAAAGGAAAGGTAATCCAAAAGAATGTGGAAATTATCGAACAATATCATTAATATCACACACAAGTAAAATTTTGCTGAAGATAATTCAAAAGTGGTTACAGCAGTACATCAACAGAGAACTGCAAGAAATTCAAGCCAGATTCAGAAGAGGAAGTAGAACGAAGGATATCATTGCTGATGTCCGATGGATTTTGGCTGAAGGCAGAGAATACCAGAAAGATGTTTACCTGTGTTTTATTGCTTATGCAAAGGCATTTGACTGTGTGGATTATTCATAACAAATTTTGTCTAACATTCTCAAGAATGGAAATTCCAGAAGGCTTAATTGTGCCATTAAGGAACCTGTACATAGACCAAGAGGCAGTCATTTGAACAGAACAAGAGGATACTGTGTGGTTTAAAATCAGGAAAGTTGTGTGTCAGGGTTGTATCATTTCCCCATACTTATTCAATCTGTATGCTGAGCAAATAATCCACAAAGCTGGATTATATGATGAAAAACGTGGCACCAGGATTGGAGGAAGACTCATTGACAGCCTGCGATAATCAGATAACAACCTTGCTTGCTGAAAATGAAGAGGACTTGAAGCACTTATCGGTGAAGATCAAAGACTACAGCCTTCACTAGGGGTTACACCTTAGCATAAACAAAAATTCTCACAACTGAACCAATAAGGAACATCATGATAAGTGGAGAAAAGATTGCAGATTGAAAAGGTTGAAGTTGTCAAGGATTTCATTTTACTTGGATCCATAATCAATGCCCACAGAAGCAGCAATCAAGAAATCAAACAACGCATTGCACTGGGCAAATCTGCTGTAAAAGATCTCTTTAAAGCGTTAGAAAGCAAAGATGTCGCTTTAAGGACTAAGGTGTGTCTGACCCATGTCATGGTGTTTTCAATAGCCCTATATGCATAAGAAAGCTGCACAATGAATAAGAACAATGATGCCTGTCATGGATAGAATTACAACCCCCCAAAAATGTGTGTATCAACTTGGTTAGGCCATGATTCCCAGTATTCTGTGGTTGTCCTCCATTTTGTGATTGTAATTTTTGTTAAAGAGGATTAGGGTGGGATTGTAACACCCTTACCAGGTCACATCCCCGATCCAATGTAAAGGGAGTTTCCATGGGGTGTGGCCCTGCACCACCTTTTATCTCTCAAGAGATAAAAAGGAAAGGGAAGCAAGCAGAGAATGGGGGACCTCATATGACCAAGAAAGCAGCACCAGGAGCAGGGTGTGTCCTTTGGACACAGGGTCCCTGCACTTGAGAAGCTCCTCGACCTGGGGAAGATTGAGGACAAGGACCTTCCTCCAGAGCTGACAGAGGGAGAATACCTTCCCCTGGAGCCGACGCCCTGAATTTGGACTTGTAAACTACTAGGCTATGAGAAAATAAATTTCTCTTTGTTAAAGCCATCCACTTGTGGTATTTCTGTTATGGCAGCACTAGATAACCAAGACAATGCCTTTGAATTACAGTGTTGGCAAAGAATATTGACTATACCATGGACTGCCAGAAGAATAAGCAAATCTGTCTTGAAAGAAGTACAGCCAGAATGCTCCTCAGAAGCAAGGATGACAAAACTTCATCTCACATACTTTGGACACGTTATCAGGAGTGACCAGTCCCTGGAGAAGGACATCATACTTGGTAGAGAGTCGGAGAAAAAGAAGACCCTCAACAAGATGGATTGACACAGTGGCTGCAATAACAGGCTCAAGCATAACAACATTTGTGAGGATGGCACAGGACCGGGCAGTGTTTCATTCTGTTGTACATAGGGTCTGTATGAGTCAGAACCAACTCAATGGCACTGGACAACAATAGCAACTTTTTTTCATGGTTAGACTGTGGTCATGGCCTTGTGTGAAGAAGTCGACAGAGATGACATGGCATTTTTAACTCATTATATCAAGGGTACATACTATCAACATGACTTATCACCAGTGTTGCTACTAGCCTTGATCACCTGGCTAAGGCAGTGTTTACTGATTTCTCCACTGTAAAGTTACTTCCTTTGGAAGCAAGTCACTAAGCATAGCCCGCACTGAAGAGATGAGACATTACGCCCTTACCAGGGTAAGGAATTTTATATATTAGAGTTTAAACTTAGGGATGGGAAGGAAGATGATTCTCCAAAGGATAATAGTGCTGTAAGAGTGTGGGACGAGCTCACATTTTGTAAGAATGGCAAACAGGAATATTAAGGGATCTGAAATGAGGAAATGGGAAGCCACATGATGGCGAAAGCAATGTGTGGAGAGAGAGGGAGAAAATTAGCAGTTGTTCTTGGGGGAAACTTGGATAGTGGCATCTAGAGAGGATATTTCAAAATTTTTTGGCCAACTCACTGTAAGAAACCCCTGTAATACATCTCTGAAAAAACTTATAGTAAAGATTTATATTTATCTTTAAGGCCTCAGAAGCTACACTGCTATTTCTTTCAGTCAAAGACTGGGCCACAAGAGAGCCTTGTCATATTTGGGTTTCATCAGCTAACAATAAATTGGGATGGGTCTCAGTCTGGAGTGGGAGATCTATGATCCCAAGGCCAGATCAAGCATATTGTCTAATTTCTTCAAAACCATGAAAATGTTTTAAATAGACAATGGTAATAGGTTTTTGCAATGGCATTTGTTCGTTCCACAGCAATTTGCATTTATTTCTCTGAAGATGTAAATAGTAGAATGGTTGATGATGACATCTTTGCATTAACTTGAAATCGGATTCTTTTGTGAATCATGTATTTCTTGATTGTTTCTTTTTGCTTTCAGTTGACTCTGTTGTGATTCTTGTATTTTTTTATCATTGCTTTTTACTTATATTAGTCCATAATGTCTTTTTATATATTTTCCCTCCACAGAAAGATTGTTTTCCATTCCACAGTCTGTTAACTGGTCAGTCGCTTTGCGTTTGCTGTTTCCATCACACACATCTGTGTCAAAGGAGAAAGCCTCGATGACTTATACTGAGCAGTAGAGCGTGTTGCCAAAAATTAAGCATAGAATCCATGTGTTTCCACAAGGTATAGGCAAGCTTCCATGAGAAAGATGATTAAGTGTTTAGGGAAGAAATAAACATGTTCTAATAAGAAGTCTTTGGTCAGCAAAGTAAGGTGCATGGTAAGTAGATCCTTGCTTGGGAACTGCCAAAGCCCAGGGCACGTGCTGCTGGTCCAACCAAGCAGATCAATTAAATTAACAGTGAGGCAGTTATCCATAAAGATCCTTGGCTAGGAAGCGAAAGCAGGGACACTGAACAGGTGCCCCTTTCCACTGTTCCTGGCCACAAAGTCTAATTTCCAGCCCATGCTGTGGCAGTGGGAGATAGAGCAAATTAACCAAGGTTTGCTTTGTCCCAGAAGTCCTTTGTATCCTGATAACCCAGGGAAAATTAGTTCATGAAGAAAGAAAAGAAATGCTGATAATTTTTAAAGAGCTAGTCCTACTGATAAAGCTGGGACAGGCAAATATTCTCAGAATTCAGACAATGACTGTTAAACATTTCTGGGGCTCCAGCAGCTTTTTTAAAAAAAGGCCTGTTTCCAAGTGACATTGTAATGCCAAATGCAGTTTTTTTTTTCTTTCTTTTTTTCTCTTGGCTTATTAGAATGAAGAGATGTTGATGCTGTTTGTTACCCACTAATATCATTAAAAGTAGCCCTGGTGGTGCAGTGGTCAAAGTGCTTGACTGCTAACCGCAACGTCAGCGATTGGAAACCACCAGTGGCTCCGCGGGAGAATGATATGGCAATCTGCTTCCGTAGAGATTTACAGCCTTGGAAACCCTATGGGGTCACTATGAATCAGAATCGACTCCATGGCAGTGGGTTTAATATCATTAATGTTATCAACGATGGTGCAACAAACCATTTAGTGTTTTCTGATTGTGTGCCAGAAGACAGGCCTCTTTTCTTCTTTGACAGATGTTTTTGCATGTTTCCAAGGCCATCTTTGCTTTGAGAAGGAAACAAGGCTATAAACCTAGACTCTCATTTTGAATCCTTGTCTGAAATATGCTGGTCCGCTAAGTCAATATTTCACAGAGGCCTCCAACTTGATAACTCCTGGGCCCCCAACACTCCAGGGTCTGCTTTCGAAGACTCATCACAAGTGTTAAAACTCAGAAAGCTGTTTTCCTTGCATTGGAAAAATAAAATGAAGCATTTGGCAAGAAAAAAAAAATAATAAAATTCTTTGATTTAATGTCAAAATCTGGTGCGGGGTGGGATATGAACCGTAGAAGACTATCCCAGAAAAAAACCCTATTACGAGGTCTGAAACAAGATGGAAAGAGGGAGCGTGCTGTCACGTTGTGGGGATTACAACTAATGTCACAAAACAATGTGTGTATAAATTTTTAAATGAGAAATTAACTTGAGCTGTAAACTTTCACCTAAAGCGCAATGAAAATAATAGTAATTAATTCATTACGTAATTAAAAAAAAAAAAGATGCTTAGCTCCTGGGACCAAATGTAGGGCTGTCTCTGTCATCTGGATTACAATGCTGTGTGAGACCAGAAGGTCCCAGCCATAAGATAAACATCTCTGTATTGGCCCCTACTCCTATTAACCTGGTACTCAGCTGGGCACGGCGGGCACTGGGCATGCCACATTTGGATTGGCCAATTGTCCTAACCCCCCTGTTTATCTGTCTCTGCCCTGTATCCACAGCTAATGAGCCCTTAGATGGGAGGGGAGAGGCTGATGCCAACTAAATAGAACTATAATCTAGATCATTTCTAATGAGCTGGCATATTACACTTGTCACTTTATACAAAAAAAAAAAAAAAAAAAACCACAGACTTTTTATTATTTCTGTAATTACATAACTTTAATCAGGTCACATGAGTATAATGAAGCCAGCCTCCTTTAATTAAGATATTTTTAAATTTAAAAGTAATACATGCCTTTTTATATTTATTTTACCACAGTAGAAAAGAAGAAAGTAATACATGCTTATTGCAGAAAATATAGTTAATATTACCCATAATGCCAGCAGCCACAGAGCAGATCCATTCTATATGCATAAATGTAACTATATTCATATTAAATTCATGTATATATAGTTTTTTACCCTGCTTAATTAATTTAACAGTTTATTGTGAACCTTTTGCCATGTCAGTAAATATTTTTAAGCATAGGAGTTTAACAGCTACTTAATACAACCTTCAACAGTACCTCAATTTCTGTGTCAATTTTATTATTTTGATCAATTTAGGGTCTTCTCATTTTTTTTTTTCTATACTAAATAACGTTCTAATATTTGTCAGCAGGTCCCAATGCATTATGGATTTCTTTTTCTTTTTTTTTTCCTTCTTTATATATTAGATGTGGTAGTAGAATCAGAATTTTGTCACTGTTTGGGTATAGGGAGAAGTTTACACTCTTACCTACATATCGTTTTCCTCTGCCGGTCCCCCATGATCTCAAGTTCAGAGACATGGAGCCTCATCTGGTGAAACTCTAACCTCGCTGCATCTACTGCTGTTGGGTCTGGTGTAATTCATGGTCTTCCCTTGCTGATTCGCCCCTCTCTTTGGATCTTGGGATGTGGCAATGTCTCCCGTTCGACCTTTAGCCTAAGCAGACCACCCTGCAGCCCTCTACTACAAAATCGCAATAGGCTTTACTGTCCCTATGAGGTCGCAAGTCAGCTGCCTCAACTCTCTTACATGACCCTCTGCCCCTCATCCCCTAGCACATTTCCAGGTGTAAGCTGGTAGCAGAACCACAGGCCTTCCCGATGCTTAACCACTTCATGCCATGTGCTCATTTCTCTCTTGCTTGGCCTCCCCTCGTTGGCGTGGGACTTGTCCTGGGATCTGCTAGGAAAAGTGAGGAACGATTCCTCCCACTCTGACATTCCTCCAAAACGGCTGATTACTTCATCCAATGTGTTATTTGGAATGCTGTCTGTTCTAAGTAATAGTTAATTTGAATAAGACAAAAAGAAATTTATTAGTCCCAAAATAGAAGTCTATCTGGTGTTAGGGCGTATTGATTCAGGAGCTCAATAGCGTGAGCCAGGACGCCGCAGTATCTTTGTTTCTCTTCACTCTGAGTGCCACACTGCTGGTCTCATTCCAAAGCTGGTTTCCCATGTGGTCAGAAATTGGCTTCAAACAGTACTGTGAGCCTGCTTCCTCCACCACCAACTAGGGAGAGAAGAAAACAACTTCTCTCTAACCTTGTGTAGAAAGGCTTTTCCTTCAGCATAATTGGGCCAAGTCAGAACAAAGAACAGTGCCAAGGAATGCCATGTGCTCATTGACTTAACTTGGGTTTCTGACTTAAGCCCAGCAAGCCAGGAAAAAGAACCTCTTGCTATCAAATCGATTGGGACTAGAGCTTTGAACTGGTTCATTCTGGTTCAAATTCCTGCTGAGAACCTGGATTTCCACCCCAAATACACTGAATCAGAATCTACATTTTAACAAGAACCCTCAGGTGATTCTTACGTATAATATATTGAGAACCACTGCTCTACTAGTGATTCTCAGAATTGTTCCCTACCCAGCAGTATTAGCATCGCCTGAGAAATTGTTAGAAATGCAAATGAACTGGTTTGAAGCCCTGATTCTGATTGATGGTGACTTCATATGTTGACAGAGTAGAACTCTTCCATAGGGTTTTCTTGGCCATAATCTTTACAGAAGCAGGTCACCAGGCCTTTCTTTTTCAGCACTGCTGGGTGGGTTTGAACCACCAACCTTTAGGTTAGCAGTCAAGCATAAACCATTTGCTCCACCTAGGAACCTGAAGCCCAACAAAGCGATTATGGTTATCATTATTTGCTTAGACTAAGCTCCACCCTTGTAACTGGAGGTGAGTTCAGTTTCTCAAGTCACATGGCCTAGGTAAGATAAAGATGGGCAGCTAACAGAGTCTTCATTCTACCAATAAGAAGGCAGACAGTTAAGGATGCTTGTTGTTGAACAAGAATGTCCCCTACAACCATCTCTCAAAAGACTCTTTTATACCAAATACGAGGAGCCAGTGCACTCATCTGACCTCTTGCCCTTTGCTTTCTCTCTCTCCCTCTCTCTTTTTTAGTGGTGGAAAACTTTATATGCCTTTCTGTCTTGTGGGAATTTCCCTTCACATATAGGCTAAGTGTATCTCCCCAGTTATTCTCTTAAAAATTAGTTTCCTTCCTTTTGTTATTATAATTTGTAATTATCTATTTATTTGTAATTATGCTTCTTTATTTGTTTATCACTTTATTACCTATTTTCTGTACTATGTAGAAACATTTGAGGGTAGAAATCTCAACTATATTGTTCATTATTTTATCCCCAGCACCTAGCAGAAGACCTGGCACAAAATTGGCTTTCAATAGTCATTAGTTAGGTGACTGAATGAGTGAATGAACAATTTTATGTTTCTAAATTGAATAGCCCTTACACAATTTAGGACTTTCAGATCCATTATTTTAGCTGATTCTAAGAATGTGGTGACTCTCTGCCCAAGATAACAATAATTATAGTGCCCTAATAATAATTAAGGTACAGAGACAAGTGACTTGATCAAGGACAGACAGACAGTGTTACATATGAATCTCAAACTCAGGTCTTTTGTCTCAAGTCCTGTGCTCTCTCCGTTATGTAAGGTAAAGATGGACAGCTAACAGAGTCTTCATTTTACCAATAAGAAGGTAGGCAGTTAGGGATACTTGTTGTTGAACAATAATGTCCACTCTGACCATCTCCTATGCTTTAAAGTTCTCAAAGTTTAGGAACCATTTCAATATGGTAGAGTGAGCAGCTAGAGAGATGGGAGGCAACAGGGAACATTCTTGGAGTAATTGGGTGGTGGATGCTGGGAGTACTTTCATGTACCTAGCCCTATGGAATACCTAAGGAGATGTGATATTTCCCCAGGAGAAATACAAGTACACCTTTTCCTGCCTTTGCTTGACTGCAAAAAACAACTACTACTGCCTTTAGCAACGCCTAGAAACGAATTCCATGCATAATAACAGAGTCTGAATGGAGGACACGGTGCAGAAGTCACAAGGCAAGGGAGGTTAAATTTAGCCTCTGCTCCCTGGAATGTTTCCAGAGCTTGAGCTACATAGAAATAAGGCCAGCGATCAGTTTGAACCAACCCAGGGCTCAAGACTTCTCCTCCAGCAAAGGGAAAAATCCTAGGCCCTGCAGGCTTTCCCCATTCCATGCTCCAGGATTGACAAGGGCAGACATCTGCCAGAAGCCTGGGGAACCAACCACAAACCAGGAGGGAGACTAGAAGGAAGACAAGAGATGCTGGCATTTTCTTTCCTTGGAAACTATGAGGCCTCTAAAACCAGAGATCTAAGTCAGCTCTGATGCTTCAGCATCTGTACAAAATCATTCCGCTCGAAGAGCATGCTGAGAATATACGACCAGCATTAGCTCAGAATGACCATTCGTAGGGCGGGAGTCCATCCTCACCACTCACTGTTCTCAATGACCCTTGATAACAGCTTTGTGAGATGAGTCGGGCTGGTGCCACTATCCCCATTTTTTTTGGATGAGAAAACTGAGGGTCAAAGAAACCAAGAGATTTGTGTAATGTTACTGTGGTGGTTTTATGACAATAGTGGCCCCAATTTTTTCATGCTTCTCTGTATCCATATGTTTTGGTAGTACTTTTCCACACTGGCTTGGGCTCGGCCATGTGACTTGTTTTGGCCAATGGGATAGAACAAACATGATGTAAGTAGAGGCTTAAAAAGTGCTTGTTCATTAGGACTTGCCATTCTTGCATACTCATGTAACCATCCTGTGAACAAGCCCAGGCTAGCCAGCTGGTTGAGAGATCATATGGAGAGAGCCTCCATTCATTTCATCTGTTGCTATAATAAACCAGCCAGTAACAGCCAAACCTCCAGTTGACCACGAATGCACGAGCAAGCCCTATCTAGATCAGGTATGCTCAACATAAATCATCAGAACCATAGTTAGTTCATAGATTAATGAGTAATATAGATGGTTGTTGTTTTAAACCACTAAGTTTTGGGTTTTTGTTTCTGTTTTTTTTTTAATCAAACTTAGATGAAGGTTTACAGAATAAACTTGTTTCTCATCAAACAGTGCACATATTGTTCTATGACATTGGTTAACAACCCCACAATATGTCAACACTCTCCCTTCTCAACCTTGGGTTCCCTATTACCAGCTTTCCTGTTCCCTCCTGCCTTCCAGTCCCTGCCCCAGGGCTGGTGCACACCTTTAGTCTTGTTTTGTTCCATGGGCCTGTTCAATCTTTGGCTGAAGGGTGAACCTCAGGAGTGACTTCACTACTGAGCTGAAAGTTTATCTGGGGACCATAATCTCAGGGTTGGGTTTTTTTATTACACAGAAAAAACTAACTGATACAGTCACGTAGATAGTAAATGGCAGATCTAGAACTCAAAATCAGTGTAAGACCTATTTGTACTGCACAGCTCTAAATCAGTAACACCGTGACTTATAACTTTCCCACAATGGAAGGTCAATGCCTTGAGTTGTGGCTGCAGTGTCGCGCCAAATGCAGAGACTCTAGCTTCCTTAACTTATATGTTTTATTCACTTCCTTCTTCTCCTTCTCCTTCCTCCCCTTCTTCCCCTTCTTCTTCCTCTCCTCCTTCTTCCTCTCCTTTTCCTTCTCCTTCTTCTTCGTCCTCTTCCTCCCACTCCTCCTCTTCCTCCTCCTCCTCTTCTTCTTCTTTTTCTTGGGATTTCTATCCCTGAACAATGAACACAAAATAAGCGGTTTGTGATTTAACTGTGTGATTTCTGGCTTTGATGAGATGGACCCATATCTGTGGTATTAGTAGAGAAACTGGCAATAAAAGGGAGAGGATAAGGGCTTTATAGGTGAAAGAACAGTCACGTAAGAAACTAGCTTGTTGTCTCACCAAGATGCGGTATTTGTCTGCCTAAATTGTGTCCCAGGGCAGATGGGGAGTTTAATCCTTGCCCCTGTCATAGGAAAAAGGCCATTACTAGGAGCCTCGATAGACTCTATTTCCTCTTTACCACTCCTGCACACACAGAGATCACGTCAAGCTTATGGATGGAATGCCAGCTTTTGGAAACATCTGAAGATGTGACCAAGGAAACCTTGGGAATTAGAAGTGAGGGAATTGTTGAAAGATAGGTTGACCTGGTTGTGGTAAGACGATGGGAGGGGGGCAGGAGGGGAAAGGAGTACAACGGAATCAATTAGCTATTGCTAATTGCTATGTAACAAACCCCCTCAAAACTTAGTGACATAAAACAACAACCATTTGTTATTCCTCATGAGCCTATGGCTCTACTAGTAAGTTCTGCAAATCTGGATCAGTCTCAGCTGATCTTGGCAGGGCTTGCTTATGCATCTGCTGTCAGCTGCCAGGTTGTCTGTCAGCTGGCTGGTGTAGCATGGCCTCAGCTGGGATGAGTTGGCTGTGTTCCATGTATCTCTCACATCCCTCCAGCAGGCTAGCTTAGGCATGTTCTCTTGATGGTGGCAAAGATTCAAGGGAGAAAGCAAAAATTTGTGTATACTTTTTGAGCCATGTCTTTCAATAAGTTGTCTACTGTCTAAATAAGCAAACACATCTCATGACCAGGCACAGAGATAGAGTGGAAGGGCACTAACAAAAGCTGTGGATAGAGGGAGGCATGAAAATCTGTGTCCATTAATGCAACCAATCCACAATAACAAGCTGATAACCATGAATCTAGTAGAAAAAAGGATTCTTGGAAGGGAGAATAGCAAAATGCCCGAAGTAAGAGGAACTGAGGTATCTCAGGGAGCTCAGAAAACAGTATAACAAAATGAAAGCAAGTTCATGAAGAGCCTTAGAATAAATACTGGGTGGGAATCTGGTGCTCCAGTCTGAAGGTGACCTCCAACCTGGCCCAGCATTTCTCTGCCCTCCTACTGTTTACCCAGAAACTACTCTTCTAGACTAACTAAGCTAGAGAAAGGAAAAGCTCCTAGGGGACACAAGGGCAGATCAAATGGGAGGTAAGGTTTTCCAGAGTGTGGTCTTGGGCCTGTGAGTGGCTTTGGAGAGAGGCACAGCTGAACATTTCTACAGCTTCTGTGACCTTATAATCACTGCCACCTCTTGCCTATGGATATTTTGTTATTCCTATCTTCTAGCCCTCTAAACTGTGAGAAAATAAGTTTCTGTTTTTAAAGCCATCCACTTGTGTTATTTCTCTTATAGCAGCACTAGGTAACTAAGACAGAGGCCAACATTCTAGGCATCACTTTCTGACAGTTGACAAAGCCAGCCTTGTCCTCTTCCTTGATTCAAACTTGTGCCATCCCTCCCTCATCAAAAAAATACTCCCCAGGGTAGTGAGTCCCACTGTGCATCTCTGTTTGTGAAGACTAACACCAGACAGTCTAACATAGAAACTTTGAACCAAAAAGACAGGTGAGAGTACAATAAAAGGGAATAGAGAAAAATCAAGAAGTATTAGGAGAGAAAAAAAATAGTTCTAAAAAACAAATCTTAAAATCATGGAGGGAGCCCTGGTGGCACAGTGGCTAAGAGCTTAGCTGATAACCAAAAGGTCGGCAGTTCAAATTCACCAACTGCTCCTTGGAAACCCTGTGGAGCATTTCTACTCTGTCCTACTCAACAGTATCTAACAACAACAATGTCATGAAGACCCCCTGGTCCAATATTTAATCTAAGGACTTAATGGAAGTATCTTATACCCTGAATAAATATGGATGATGGGTCTGGAGATTAGATACATCTTCGTAATGAGCAGGCCAAGTGAGACCCCACACCTCCTACTTAATTATTAGTCTTATTTTTAGTCTTATAATTGGGTCATTTCAGTTGCAGAAATCACACTTCTATAAGTGTTTTCCACTTATAAAGTTTATGTATTGCAGTTAGGATTTGATTTGGATACAAATGCATGTAACAGAAAATGCAAAATAATGGTGATTTGTTGTTGTTAGGTATCATGGACTGGATTCTAATTCATGGGGAACTATAGGACAGAGTAGAACTGTCTCATAGGGTTTCCAAGCTGCAACTAGTGGATTTGAACTGCCGACCTTTTGGTTAGCAGCCAAGTTCTTAACCACTATGCTACCAGAGCTCCAATGGTGACTTAAGGATTATATACTCACATTGGTCTGTCCTCAGAGTTTCTGGTCTTAGCTATTTATAAGATATGCTACTTTTCCCTCTAATAATAATGTTACCCTAGTCTTCCAAATTTGTTGACACTGACTAACCCTCCCCCAACAGGGAACCAACTGCAGTGTATTATATTGTTTTAGTTAAATTTTTAATTCCTTAAGGGCAGAAACCTAGAACAGCAGTCCTACACATGCAGGCACATGTCATATTCAGGGGGAAAGCATTCTTTTCACTCTTTTAAGCATCTTGCTTTCCTATGACAAGGGCCGATTACAAAGACTGCAGAGCAAGAGACAATGGAACAAGGAAATGATGGAAGTGAATTCTGAGTAAATATTAGAGGAGATAATAGGTGTATCTTTCTGAAGTCATGACTTAATGAGGTCAGGCTAACAAGTTTGAGGGACTAGAAAGGAACTGATGGGAAAACAATGGCAATGCTGAGAGAGGGATGGTGTGGATTCTAGAGCAGGGGACCAATCAGCATTCCAGTCCCATGAAGAGTTATTAGATCCAGAAGAGCAGCCATTCCTTGAGGACTTTATAGACTGAAAAGTGCATACACTGGGTTACAGAATTTGACAACGTAACTGATGAGGGAGCACCACTTTTCACTCAGACTTGAGGCCTCTGGGATTTCTCCTAAACTTCTAGAGGCTGCCTTGAAATTACAAATTTCCAATGTGGAGTCATTTAAGCTATAGATCTGGATTTTGTTTTCCGGTGCTAAGAACTCAGAAATCTGGTTACCCTTTGCTCTACTTCACAGAAGATGGCTGAAGAAAATCTTCATAATTACAAAAGGAGAAATAGAAGAAGATGACCCCAGAGTTGTATGAAGAAACCTGGAACTAACGTGATTGGGAAGCCCAAGAGGACATTGAGCTTGACAGGTTTGGAGAAATGCCAATGTAGCTGTGTCAAAACAATAACTCAAGTTTTTAAAAAAATCATTTTTGTTTAAAAAGAAAAACATGTATGTAGTTCAGACCTCTTCCCTGAGCTACAGGCTTAGAGATCTAGTTGCCTGCATGATATCTAACCACCAATAGATATTTGGAGATCTCATAGTCATGTCAAATGCAACATGTTAAAAATAAAACTTTTGGTTTCTATGCCTAGTTTTTCCATCTAGGGGACTTGTTGTTGTTGTTAGGTGCTGTCTAGTTGATTCTGACTCATAGCGACCCTATGTACAACAAACGAAATGCTACCCAGTCTTGTACCATCCTCACAATTGGTGCTGTGCTTGAGCCTGTCATTGCAGCCACTTGTATCAATCCACCTAGCTGAAGGTCTTCCTCTCTTTCACTGACCCTCCACTTTGCCAAGCATGATGTCCTTCTCCAGGGACTAGTCCCTCTGGATAACATGTCCAAAATTAGCACCGTTTAATTATCCAAGATACAACCTCCCACATCCATTCTATCACCAAGTCCTGTCAATTCTACCACCAGAATATATTTGGAACATGTTTCCTTCTCTCTATCTCCAGAATCATCACCCCAGTCCCAGCTACCATCATCCTGTGTGGCAGCCATAGCCTCTGGGCTGTGCCCAGACTTCTACTTTTGCCCTCAAACCCTCAATCCACTATTTGGGTAGCAGTCATAAGCTCACTGAGATGCAAGGGGAGAGGACACGGACTCCAACTTCTCCATGAAAACAGTACCAAAGAATTTGTGGGCATTTTTTAAAACTGTCACATACACTTTTACAGAAATTAGTACCTATTGTCAATCATTTCCTTTCACATTCCCACTACTTCTGGTCACAGGCCTTGCCCAACGTGAAACAAAAAAACAAACAAAAATCCATACCAGCTGCATCCCCTACAAACTCGATTTTTGCATGGTTTGTCTACAAAAACACAGCAAGCCTCTCTGTTCGGACTTTGAGGTGATGAACTCAGCTGCTGGACCAATACCTCTTAGCTCTGGTTCCGGTTCTGGTTCAGGCACTTACCAGTCAGATGACCTTAAGCAAATAATTTAACCTTTCTAGGCCTCAGTTCCAACATCTGCCTGAAAGGTCCTCACATCTCATCATCTCTAAGGGTTTTGCAATTTTGCCAGTGCAATGTGAGTTCAGCCATTTGCCCACACTCAGGGACCATGGATATACAATTAATAATAATTTCTAATTGCATTAGTTACAAAAGACCCTCTTCCGTTTCGACTTTTCATGAAACATGATACAAGTCTCTTGAGGCTTTGAGTTGTCATGTCATCCCGGCTCCCCAGTATCTCCAGATTATTCCAACCAACTTTAGATGCTATGATTGTTTCCATAGTCAATTTTCTAGAAGATGCTCTCCCTTTTTAACCCAGCCGATTTGTCTCCATTCCATTTCCTAGGAAGCCCTTATCTGATCTAGCCTTTTTTATCCCTACAAGGTCTTCTTTTCTTTCTACCTGTTCCAATAGTTTTCTTCAGTTGTCTTCTTCAGAAAAGGCCTCTATATTCTTTGTTAGCATAAATTTATAATAAAATGTAATTTCTTCTCTGTTTGGATTTTCTTTTGCTTTGTGTTAAAAGAACAGTACATCCTGGGGCAGAGAACAAATCCCTTTTATACACTGAGGGTTTGTTTAAGCTGGGTTAGAAGGCAAAGATCCCATTTTTTTCAAAACTATAAAAGTTTTTGAATCCGTAATGATTAAATTGTTTATAAGGAGAGGGATTTATTTTGTTTATTCCTCAGCCCCTTTTTCTATATTCCCAAAATACATGTGAGTATATCACATATGTTATATATAGTATATATGATAAAAGTAAATTCTTAAAAAAAGATGTAGTAATCTTTATGAAGCTAAACCACTCTCAGGTATCAATGATCCAGAGGTTAGAGGGTTTTTAAAAATATTTTATTCCAATATAACATACATATAGTATACAAACGATAAGTGTATGATTTGATGGATTTTCACAAACTGGAAACAACTGTGTAACCAGCCAGAGGGTGGAGTTTTTATTTTACTGGTAGAGTCTCAGCAATGGCTTTTGAGAAACACCTGTATAGTTGTCTTACATTGTTATTTAACTTTACGCAAGCATGAGAGCTGTCTCTCCAATCAAATTGTATATTCTCTGATGGTAGGACCATAGCTTATATGACTTTTTTTCTACCACAGAGTTAGCTAGGTGCCTTGAACTGAGGATACCTTCAAAAATGAGCATTAACTATATTCAGGCTCAGTTTATTAAATATTAATACATGGCAGTCTCTGCTCTCCATGCTTCCATTTCCTAATTCACCTTCAACATCACTGACTTTTCTAAGTCAATCTCACTGGCCAAATGTTGAAATGTCTTAGGAGTTTTCTCTCCTTCATCTACACACTCTTTTCCTAGTTGAACTCAATTGTTTCCATGGCTTTTTAAGTACCATCTATATGCTGAAAACATTGAATTATAACTTCTGCTATAGTCAACTAATTGCATTGATGGCTCCAATTAATGATCTCTCTAAATCCATACTCCTTTGCAATATAACTTTACAGTAGTTCCCATCAAAATTTGAAACCTATTTCCTCATCCATTGAATCAGGGCTGGCCTTGTAACTTTGGTCAGAAGCATGCCAGGGAAATGACAATGTACCATTTGTGAGCTAAAACATCTTCTTACTCCTGGAATACTGCCTCCACCATATGAACAAGCCCAAAGTAGCCCACTAATGGATGAAAGACCACGCGGACCATTATTCCAGCTGACAGGTTACCAGCCCCCAGAAACAAAGCCACCTGCCAATTTGCAGCTGACTACTGATGCATGGTGGAACCCAAACTAAATGAGATACACAACTACCCCAGGCTAAAACAGCAACCTGCAGAATCATAAGATTACAAAATAATCGTGCTTTAACTTGGTAACTCTTGATGTGGTTTGTTATACAGCATTATCTAACTGATACACCAGCTGACTTATATGTATAGACATTATTCAACTATCAACCTGCCATCTCCATGTTAAAAAAAAAAAAAGAACATTGCCAGTGAGCTCATTCTGACTTATTGTAACCCTATAGGACAGAATAGAACTGCCTCATAGGAGCAGCAGGTGGATTTGAACTGCCGAGCTTTTCGGTTAGCAGCCAAGCTCTTAACCACTGTGCCACCAGGGCTCCTAATATCTCCACGTAGATAGTTCATTGAAAAAAAAAAAAAAATCTGTTGCCATTGAGTCAATTTCATCTCATAGTGCCTCGTGTGTTACAGACTAGAACTGCTCCATAGAGTTTTCTTGGCTGTAATCTCTAAAGAAGTATATTGCCAGACCTTTCATCTACAGCACTGCTGGGTAGGTTCAAACCACCAAAAGGGTAGTAAACAAGCACAAACCATTTGTGTCACTCAGGCACTCAGAGATGGCTCATAGTCATCTTGAAAAAAATCTACACTGAAATGTTTATTTTCTCCCCAGTTCCAAAACCTCTCCTCTCCAGTCTTCCCCTCTTACGAAGTGGTCACACCATCCATCCAATTCTCCAACCCAAAAACTGGAAGATACTATTTAATTCCCCCTCCCGCCTCCACATCCAATCTATTAGCAAGCCCTATTTATTCTACTTCCCTAAATTTTTCTTGAATCATTTCTCTTTTTTCCACCTATTTACATAATTTCTTCCAGTCTAAGCCTCAGCCTTCTCTTGCCTCTACTATTGCAGTAACCTCATTTCCGGTTTCCCCACTCTACTTCTGAACCTCTCCAAACCCTTTTCACACAAAACCTATAGAGCTTTAGTTTAAAGATCCTACAAGACCATGTCAGTTCCCTGCTTAAAGCCCTTCAAAGACTTCCCGTAGCGCTACATACCAAATTCCAGTTCATTATCATGGGCTGTAAGTAAAGTCCCATGTGACCTGTTGCTGCTGTTAGTTGCCTTCTGGTGGCTCCGACTCATGGCGATCTATGTATAACAGAATGAAACATTGCCAGACCCTGCATCATCCTCACAGTTGTTGGTACGTCTGAGCCACTGGTGCTGCTATTGTGTCAATCCATCTCATTGAAGGTTTCCTTTGTTTGCAGTGACTCTCTACTTTACCAAACATGACGTCCTTTTCTATAGATTAGTCTTTCCTGATGACATGTCCAAAGAGGCAAGATGAAATCATGCCATCCTTGATTCTAAAGAGTGTTCTGGCTGTACTTCCTCCAATACTGACTTGTTCATTTTTCTTCCCATTCATACTACATTCAATATTCTTCACCAACACCGTAATTCCCGGCTGTTGTCTCCAAACTCACCTCCTATCCCCCTCCATTTAACTCACTAGATTCCAGCCACATTAGCCTTCTTTCTTCTCCTAGAATAACCAAGCTTCTCCTCATCTCTAAGCTGTTGTTCTTGTTGTTCTGTCTGCTACAAATTATCTTCCCTTGCTTCCCGCTCTTTTCCTGATGGCCTCCTTTTCATCCTTCTTATCCCAAATTAAATCTCACAACCTCTTGGAGGTCTTCTCTGGCCACTCCGTCTAAAGTTATATTTCTACCTCAACATTTTTTCTCTATCATTGCATCTTGTTCAGTTCTTTTAAATTATTACAATTTCTGAGCCTTGACATATTTACTTAAGAATTTACTTTTGTTGCCTGTCTTCTTCACCAGATCAGCTGTTTCGTGAGAGCAGACCATGTCTACTTTGCTTACTTAGTCTCATCCGTGTGTACCACAACCACTTGCCCAAAGTAGACACTCAATAAACAGTAGTTGAATACATGAATTTAATACAATTCTTCCAGTAACACTACCAAGTAGATCTTTTATCACCCCAGTTATACAAATAAGAAGCTTGAGGGCAGGCATTATCTATATCACCTTTTTTCAGGGCAGGTAGAATGAATGGAAACATACCAACCAGGACAAATTGTCACGGAAGGTGTGCAGAACTATATTTCCCATATAGGGACTTATCCTTAATCTCCCTATTACACCGACTTGAAAAACAAGCAACTGTGTACTTTGTAGGGGCGGGGTGTTGTCAAGGAATATGAGAAATAAAATGCTTCAATTCATATTAGGTGCTTCTCACCCTTGGCCCACTGCTGCAGCTCCATGATTCACATCCTCACACAACTGAATCCAGATGCAGAAAGGAAGAGGCCGACAGCAATGGCCTTTCCTCAGCACCTTCCTCTTATCAGAAAGGAAATGATTTCCAAGAAGCCTCCAGCAGATTTCTAGTCCCATTATGAATGAAATTAAAGAAAAAAAAAAAAAAAAAACACAAGCTAATGACTAATGACCCCTGACATCCTTCAGATAGAGAAGGAGCAACGTAAGACCCTTTCTAGGTAACAGTAGGAGAAAACACAACTGAAAAAGAGCCTTGCCTATTTTTAAAGGTATTAGCCCCAGGGACATACCATTTTAAAGAATAAAATTCTATATTACATTCTTCAAAGGACTGAAATATCTTATATATGTTAACCTCTAAACTATGTAATGAGATATGACAGTATTCTCCCCCAAGGGAAGAAATTAACCCATTCAAGAAGAAAGTAAATTATTGGCCACGGTCCCATTTCAGCATTGGTTTTCGAGCAGTAAGAGTCCTATCTGACCATGAGGGAGGCCACCTGGGTGGTTGGTAGAGTTGTTCAGAAAAATTCTGGCTCTTCTTCTCAAGTAATAGGGAGCAATGCATTTCCACACCCCCTAAGTGAGAGAGGCCATATGAGTTGGTTTAAATTGTTAAATATGAGCAGGAAGGATGTTTGCCTCTTTCAGTGGAAGTGGCTGTGCTTGACTGATTCCCCTTTTGGCATGATGAAAGCCTACGTTGGGGTTTCCATTTATAGAGCCATTTGTAATCTTAAGGAACAAAGGTCCTGTCAATCCATGTTGGACAAGCAGTGAGTGGAAGAATAAACTTTAGCTATGTTAGCACATTACGCATTTGAAAATGTTTGTTACCGTGACGTATCCTAGCCTACCTTGGCCAATAATACATCAACCAAATCCAAGTCCTATGGCAATAAATAGAAACCATGGGTTCTGATTCCTTTGCCTCTATGAATACAAATTTTAAAAAAGCTATATGTGTACAGATCAAGAGTTAGGTACTGGTGAGGGATCAGCCTTGACAGACAGTCCTAGGCCTCATTTCCTACAAACATGAAATATAAGGAAAAAAATGACTAACATGAGCAAAAACGGTATGAGGAGGTTTATTTAAACTTTATGTGTGCTTGGGTCACTTTTTCTGCCTGGTGGAAGGAAAAAAATACTATATAGACTGTGTATGCCTAAGATGTTTTTTCCTACAGGAGGCTTAAGTTTTTTACTTCCCTTTTTCTAGATATGCTGCTGAGAGATTTTTCCTCTTAAGAACAAATAAACCATCAAGAACAACACTGAGCTTGCTGAGTCACTTGTCTTCCACAAGAATTTTAACTAAAAGGATCTGAAGGCAGCCTGCCTGTGTTAAGGGAGGAGAGAGAGAGGTTTATTAATTGTATTAGAAAAAGTAAAAATAATCTTTGAAAGTTTGAATTAAAAGATCTCTTTTCTTACCCTGTGCTGGGAGCCCTGAATATGATACTTTAAAAAAATATTGTAATGTGATTAAGGTTAGAATTGAGATTTAAAGAACAAGGTAATTGAGGGAAATGTTGTTCTTGGTTGCCATCAAGTTGGCTCTGACTCATAGTGGCTCCATATACAACATAACAAAACAGTGCCTGACCCTGCACCATCTTCAGGATCATGGGCATGTTTGAGTCTATTGCTGCAGCAACTGTGTATTTTGAGTGCCATCCAACCTAGGGAACCCTGGTTAAAGCACCCGGCTGCTAACCAGATGGTTGGCAGTTTGAACTCACTAGCTGCTCTACGGGAGAAAGATGTGGCAGTCTGCTTCCATAAAGACTTACAGCCTTGGAAATCCTGTGGGGTAGTTCCACTCTATCCTATAGGGTTGCTATGTTGGAATCAACTCGATAGCAGTGGGTTTGGTTTTGGGTTTTTTAACCTAGGGGGTTCATCTTCCAGCACTATATCAGACAATATTCTGTTGTGATCCATAGGGATTTCTTTGGCTAATTTTCAGAAGTAGATTGCCAGGCCTTTCTTCCTAGTCTGTCTTAGTCTGGAAGCTCCACTGAAACCTGTTCACCATGAGTGACCCTGCTGGTATTTGAAATGCCTGTGTTATAGTTTCCAGCATCACAGCAACATGCAAGCCACCACAGTATGACAAACTGACAGATAGGTGGTGGCAAGAGGGAAAAGACCTAAGTTCTTATCCCAGGACATCCACTACTACCTATCTGACTTTGACAAAGTCACTTCACTTTCCTGAGTCACAGTTTCTTTCTCTATAAAAAGAGAATAATATAAACTTACCACATATGTTTGTAGGGAGAATGGAATGCTACAAAACACATGAAAGAACCTAGGAAAGTGCCTGGCCCCAAGCAGGGACTCAATAGATGCTTCTTCCTCTCTCTGTCTCCCTCTCCCTCTATTTCTTCTCCTTCTTCTTCTTTTTTTTTTTTTTTAATATTTTATTGTATTTTTGGCGAAAGTATACACAGCAAAACAGGTTCCCATTCAACACTTTCTACACACAATGTTCAGTGACATAGGTTACATTCTTTACATTTTCATTATTTCCGTTCTAGTTGTTCCATTCCCATTACTTAGTCTCACTGCTCCTAACCTTCTCTTCTGTGCTTAAGAGAAATTCTTGTCCATTTGTGCTCATACAGATAATTTTTTAAAAGAGCACAAACTTTTCAAGCTAACCTGCTCTTTAGTTAAAAGGTGGCTTCAAGGGGTAGTTTTGGTTCAAGGTTTAAAGAATATCTCAGAGCAATAATCTAGAGGATTCCTATAGTCTCAGTGGGTCCAGTAAGTCTGGATTCTTTGACAATCTGAAGTTCTGTTCCACATTTTTCTCCCTTTCTATCAGGATACATGTATTGCGACCCTGATCAAAACGTTCAGCAGTGGTAGCTGGGCACCATCTAGTTCTTTTGGTCTCAAAGTAGAAGAGACCATGGTTCATAGAGACAATTAGGCCTGTAGTCCAGTTCCTCCACTGATTCTTGGGTTTACTTCTTTCTCTTTTGCTCCAGATGAATAGAGACCAATCATTGTTCCATCTCTTCTTAACTCTACCAAAAATTTTCTTCTTGAAAACCAGTTGTAGAAGGGCAAATTGTGGTTCTAATTCTGCCATTAATTACACCGGGTCAAGTTTTTTCAACTTATTTATTTTATTTAATCTTCACAATAATTTTTTTCTGAGGAAACAGAGACCTAGAATAAAAAAAAATTGCCCAAGTTCACACAGATAGTCTTTCAGTCATGTATTGCCACAATAATGCAGAGGCTCCTTTACTGAATAAAATGACGATTTGGGGTCAGCTAAGTAACTTTTGTTGAACTCTAAGCCAGGGATCTCCTTTGGTCCAATTCCTTAAACTCAGGCAGGCCTGGAATAGAGGAATGAAGAGACCCATGGTTCTGACAGAAAGGCTGCCTCCCATCCCCATACTACCCCAGAGAGGTAGCAGGAAACAGTCTAACGATAGCCTAGAGACAGGACATACAGATACTTTCAAACCCCACCAATTTAAAAGGAGGGCTATCAAGCTGGGCAATTGACCACCACTGGAGTCTCTGGTGGGGTGTAAATGGTTAACACTCTACTGTTAACCAAAAGGTTAAAGGTTTGAGATGACCCAGGTGTGCCTTGAAAGCAAAGCCTAGCGATTTATTTCTGAAAAATATCAGCCATTGAAAACACAGGTGTACTCTGATACACCTGGGGTCACCATGAGTCAGAATCCACTTGATGGCAACTAATTTTCTGGGAGATCACTGAGGTTGATACTTTAGCACAGCACAGTTAATACTTCACCAAAATGTGATCCATAAACCAGCTGCACAAGCGTCACCTGGAAATTTGTTAAAAATATGGACTCTTGAACTCCACCCCAGACTTGAAGTTGAATCTAATAAGCATCGCTTCAGCAAGGTAGGATCGCACCACTGGAGTAGTACCTGTAGCCAAATTTGCAATAGTAGGTGAATTAACTCTTTAAGCCCCAGCATCTTGCTGAGCCTCTGTCCTCCCAAGCACTTAATGCCTCTATTGTTCAAGTTCCCCACTCTGGAATTTGCACCTGTTATTCTGTTTTCTCAGTATGCATTCTTCTTGTTTATCTCATTCTGATTTTTCTTTGGAAGGATTCTCCTCCCCTACTCCCAGTCCATGTGGCAGGACTTATCATGGTCCCAGGTGTGGATGTGTGATTCAGGGTAGCCAGTTACAGCACAACACCCTTCCAGCCACAGTGAGTGGATGCGGAAGGAGCACATGACTCAGGCCAGCCAAAAAGAGAAATAATCAGGGATTGCAAGAACTACCGGGAAAGTGGTAGGCTCTTTTCTGCTGATGACCATAGCTGGTTGAATCTGTCAGAGAATGAATACATGGTTGGCGAGAAGTAAACTCCTATAAAACAAAACAAGACTAAAGGGGCACACAAGCCCAGGGGAAAGGACTAGAAGGCAGGAGGAGACAGGAAAGCTGGTAATAGGAAAACCAAGGTCAAGAAGGGAGAATGTTGACACGTTGGGGGTTGTTAACCAATGTCTTAGAACAATATGTGTACTGTCTAATGAGAAGCTAGTTTGTTCTGTAAACCTTCATCTGAAGTACAAGAAAATATATATATACATAAAGAAAAAAATTAAAAATATATAAATAAAAAGTAAGTAAATTCTTAATGACATTGTTTGAGCACCTGGAATCAGCCTTTTTGACGTCATACCTGACCCCAGATTTTTAATTAGATAAGCCAGAATGTTCCTGTATGTTTCCCATAAGTTATCATGGTCTGGATTCGTATAACTTTCGAGGAAAATGGTCCCGAAATACAAAGCCATCCCATGTTCCAAGACCGCTGACCCTGTACAAGTCTGTTTAGGCTGTTTCTCTTCTGTTCCTCATTACCTGTGATATGATCGTTTTCCAGTGTCCAAATTCTAAACGGTTTGTAATTACATTTGCTGCCATGGCCACAAGCCTAATGAGATTTCATGAGATAATACTCAACGTGTCCTTAGAGATTCGAGGGAGACATAATTCTTCCCAAGTGTAACATGGACCTGAAGCGCTGGGTTCTGTCCAGGACTTCACTACTCAAAATGTGGACCAATAGTATCGGCATCACCTGGGAGTTTGCTAGAGATGCAGAGGGTCAGGCCACCCCAGACCTGTTGAATCAGAATTTGCATCTTAACAAGAGCCCCAGGTGATTCACACACACAGTTTTGAGAAGTCCTGATCTAAAACATATGTCATACAGTGAGGAAAAAAAACGACAACCTAGGAGTTAGGAGGTTGGTCCTGTAGTTCTCCCATGGGTTTGGTTTCCTCATCTGTGAGATGAGAAGATTGGACTATTTCAGAGACTTAACTTCAGCCTGGACTTTCCAAGATACTCATATGTTGGGGTCCCTGGATCAAAGTTGGAGCTCTGGTGCCACAGTGGTTAAGATCTCAGGCTGCTCACCAAAAGGTAGGCAGTTTGAGTCCACCAGCTGCTCCTTGGAAATCCTATGGGGCAATTCTACTCTGTCCTATAGGATCTGTATGAATCGGAGTCAACTCAATGGCAACAGGTTTTTTGGATCAAATAGATTAAGACAGGATATGTTCAGACTAACAAAAAAGACAGGAAGTAAAAAATAAAAGGGTTCCACTATCAATCAGAAAGCAACTAGTTGATCCATGTATGATATGACATCCACCTCCAACTTGAGACAATTTCTCATTTTATAGATGCTAAAACAAAGCCAGAGAGGTTACCTGGTTTGCAAAATTCACACAGTATAGGCACAGCAGATCAAGAATGAGAACACAGATTAGAGCTGAGGAGATGTTATATAAATGAGTCAAAGATGAAACACAACCGTTCATAATATTCCTTTAGAATACTTTTATCTCTGTAAGATCAGTGGTAAAGTTCTTTTATTCTTGATCTTAGTAAATTAAGTCTTCTCTTTTTTCTTGATCCTTCTAGCTAAAGAATCATCAACATTAAAAAAAAAAAAACTATTTCATTGATTTTTCACTAGTTTCTATTTCATTTATTTCTACTCTAATCTTTATTTTTTCCTTCCTTCTGTTTGTTTTGGATTTAGTTAACTCTTCTTTTTTTTTTCTAATTTCTTAAGGAGAGAGATTGGGTTATTGGTTTGAGGTTTTTCTTCTTTTTTTAACTTAGGTATTTATAGCTATAAATTTTCCTATCAACACTGATTTTGTTGCATCTTGTAAGTTTCAGTATGTTGTGTTTTCATTTGTTTCAAAGTTTTTTTCCAATTTTCCTTGTGTTTTCTTCTTTGATCTATTGGGTAGTAAGGAGTGTTGCTTAATTATAATTGTGAATTTCCCAAACTTCATTCTATGATTGATTTTGGATTTCATTCCATTGTAGTTGGTTACCTAATGCTGTTGTAATAGAAATAACATGAGTAGGGGTGCTGGGTTACCATTACCAATGTGCTTATTAGGACCACAATAGATGGACCACGATAGAACAGGAGAAAAATGCAGAACAGGACCCAAATTCTTAAAAAATCCAGAATTACTGGGCCATTTGAGACAAAAGAACTAAAGGACTCCCTGAGACTATGGCCCTGAGATACTGTGATGGTTAAGATTGCATGTCAGCTTGGCTGGGCCATGATTCTCAGTGGTTTGGCAGTTATTATATAGTCTGGCAGCTATGTAATTATGTAATCATCTCCATAATGAGATGTGATATAATGTAATCATCTCTGTGATGAGATCTGCTATAAGCAGCCAATCAGTTGAAAGGGAATTTCCTTGGGGGTGCAGCCTGCATTCAAGATATGTGGATTACGTAGTGGCCTACACTAAATCAAACTGAAGTACTAGACCTGCCTGGGTATACTGTAGAAGAAGGAACCTAAAGACTTAGGGGAATTGTCATGTTAGAGTGGACTTATCGGGTTGGGCCTACAGACCCACACGTGGAGGGCCCAGAGAACACAGCTTTTACCGCAACAGTGAGGGACAAATTTGTGAAGGGAGCCCCAGCATCCTTGAAGACTGCTGTGATTGTTATTTTATGTTAATCAGATTTGACAGTGGGAACTGCCCTAACTGAACTGAGACATTTAACTACAATGGGGCTAACTAGACCCTGTGGTGGTAGTTGCCAAGTGATGGCACTCAATCTACAAAGACAAGGTGGGCATGGTTACCATAATGAACAGTGGAGTCAAAGCAATAATCAGAATAGTCTGACTCTTGTGGACTTTTAGCATTGGCTACTTAGTCATGGTGAAATAGATGGGAAATCTACTAAATATTTAATTGATATGTACAAGTGGAAGAATTCTAAGTCAAGTGAATGGCAGTCTAACTTGAATCGCCAGAATAGAGGGTCATGGCCCCTCAACCAATTCCAAGACTTTAACCATTTACAGACCCACAAACCCTTGAATGAAGGGGTGGCCAGGTCCCCTTGAGGAAGGACCCCACCACACTGCCAAAAATTTATACCATTAATCTTTCTCCCATCCTTTCCCAAAGGGATCTAAGGTCTTTTATGAGAGTAACTATTCATTGGGGAAGGGAAATAATCAGACTTTTTAGGGATTACTGGATATTAGCTCTGAACTGACACTAATTGCAGGAGACCCAAAACATCAATGTGGCCAACCAGTCAGAGTGGCAGACTATGGAGGTCGGGGTTATTAATGAAGTCTTAGCTTGGCTTCAGCTCACAGTGGGTCCAGTGGGTTACCAAACACATCCTGTGGTAATTTCCCCAGTTCCAGAATGCATAATTGGAACAGACACACTCAGAAACTGGCAGAACCCCCACACTGGCTCTCCGACAACTGGAGTAGGGCTGTTATGGTAGTAAAAGCGAAGTGGAAGCCATTAGAACTGCCCCTACTTAGGAAAATACTAAACCAAAAGCAATACCACATTTCTGGAGGAATTACAGTGATTACTGCCACCATCAAGAACTTGAAGGACCAACACTGAGTACCCAATAAGGTACCGTTCCTCAAGGTGATCAACCAGCAACCTAATGGAAGGTTGATTACGTTGGACTGCTTCCATCATAGAAAGGGCAGTGTTTTGTTCTCACGGGGATAGACACTTAGGCTGGATAAGGATTTGCCTTCCCTGCACGTAATGCTTCTGCCAAAGCTATCATCTTATAGAATGCCTTATCCACCATCATAGTATCACACACAGCATTGCCTCAGATCAAGGGACTCACTTCACAGCAAATGAAGTGTGGCAGTGGGCCCATGCTCATGGAATTTACTGGTCTTACCATGTTCCCCATCATCCTGAAGTAGCTGGCTTGATAGAACGATGGGATGGCCTTCTAAAGATACAATTACAGTGCCAGCTAGGTGGCAGTACTTTGCAGGGTTGGGTCAATGTTCTCCAGGAAGCTATGTATGCTCTAAACCAGTGTCCGATATGTGGTGCTGTTTCTCCTATAGCCAGGATTCACGGATCCAGGAATCAAGGGGTGAAAATGGGAGTAACACCACTCACTATTACCCCTAGTGACCCACTCACAAAATTTTTGCTTCCTGCCCCCACAACCCTATGCTCTGCAGGTCTAGAGGTCTTAGTTCCAAAGGAACTAGGTTCCCACCATGAGACACAGCAATGAGTCCATTGACCTGGCAGTTAAGAGTGCCACCCGGTGACTTTGTGCTCCTCACACCTCTGTGGATCAACAGGCAAAGAAGGCAGTTACTGTATTGGTTGGTGTGATTGATCCTGATTACCAAGAGGAAATCGGATTGATATTACATAATGGAGGTAAAGAAGGATATGTCTGAAATACAGGAGATCCCTTAGAATGACTCTTAGTACTACCACGCCCTGTGGTTAAAGTCAGTGGAAAACTACAGCAGCCCAATTCTGACATGACTACTAATGGCCCAGGCCCTTCAGGAATGAAGGTTTTTGTCATCTTACCAGGCGAAGAACCACGGTGAGCTGAGGTGCTTGCTGAGGGTAAAAGTAATACTGAATGGTTGGTGGAAGAAGGTAGTTCTAAATACCAGCTGTGACCACATGACCAGTTGTAGAAACGAGAACTGTAATTGCTATATGAGTATATCTTCCTTATATGTGTGCATCAAATATTTTTGTTTTCTTCACTTATAAAATGTAAGATGTAAATGGCCAGTGTGTTATGGTTGTATGCATGTTAGTTGTATCATGTTAGGCATAAGTATGACTTTATAAGTGTCCTTATTTAGACACCGTATATGGTTTACGGAGATGCGTATGGGTGCCACGTTGACAAGAGGTGTTTCCTTGGGGGTGTGTGTCCTGCATCCAATATATGTGCACTTTTTGGGAAAGCTGGCTGGCTTTTGCTTGCTGTGGATCCTTCATCTGACGGCCAGTTCTTGGGACTTGAGCTAGCAGCTTACCTCCTGATCTTATGATTTGCCGGCCTCCTCAGCCTATGAGCCAGTGGCCTGCAGTCTTACCTGCAAATCTTGGGATTTGTCAGCCTACGCATCCTGTGAGCCAGAGGTCTGCCATCTGACCTGACAATCTTGGGCTCACCAGCCCTGCAACTATGTGAGACTGGAAAAGCCTCCAACTTGACCCACTCAGACTTGGGATTTTCCAACCTCTACAACTGTATGAGCCATTTCCTTGATATAAATCTCTCTCTCTCTCTCTCTATATATATATCCATATATAGGCTTCATTGGCTTTGCTTCTCTAGAGAACCCAGCGTAAGACAAATACTCTTTAATCCTTGAACTGACTAGCCCCTGAGGTCACCTTTTAGTGAAATGACAGGTTGGCACACAAAATAAAGGATATTATCCATGAATACAGTGATCCATTAAAAAAAAAAAAATTTTTTTTTTTTTTTTTTATATGAGACCAAAAGGTCAACAACTACCCTAAGGCAAAAATGAGAAGATAAAATGGCAGGGAAACTACAGCACTGGAAACAGAAACCATATGCAATTAAAGAGAATAGTGACACATTGTGAAAAATGTAACTATGTCACAGAACAATGTGTAAAAATTGCCAAGTGGGAACCAATTTGCTGTGTAAACTTTCACTGAAAACACAATAAAATATTATTTAAAAAAAGAAAAGAAATAACATGAGTTGGGTGGCTTAAAAGAATATAAATTTATTTCCCCACAGTTCAGAAGGCTAAAGGTATGAATTCAGGGTGTGGCTCTAGCAGAAGATCCTTCCTTGTGGGTAGTCCTGAGAGTTCTTTGGAGTTCCTTGGCATTCCTTGAGGATTCTTTGGTGTCTGTCTTCCCCCAGTGTGTCTTTAAATGCCTTGCACTGGTAGGTTTCCCAGTCTTTGCCAAAAGGCTCTCCACATGTGTTGGGTTATCTTTCAGTGCTCTGGTAGAAGTTTACAACAATGCCTTAGTCTTCATCTCCTGCTTGTACAGAGCCTCCAAGTCAGCTAGAGTTGCAAGCTAAGGGGCTTTTCAGGTCTTTCTGGGCATTCACACAGCCCTATGCATGTGAGTGACCTTCTAGTCTCCCAGGAATATAGTAGAGCTTTTCAAAGATCCCTATGAACATCTCACTCCTCAACTTTTTAAGTTTTGTGATCTTCTAGTTTGCTGCAGCTGTTATCTCTGTATCAGGCAGCTGCTATGTTAATCAATTGTCACTGATTGTTTTTGACAAATGCCATGGGAAAAAGGTGCTGACTCACATCTGAGTTTGGTCAAATAAGTACAAGCCCTAGAGCTGTGATTTCTAGGGAACTGCCAGGCAGAACAGAACCGAAAACAACCAAACCCATCGTCATCGAGTGGATTCTGACTCATAGAGACCGAACAGGACAGAGTAGAACTGCCCCATAGGGTTTGCAAGGAGCAGCTGGTGGACTCAAACAGTCAATCTTTTGGTTAGCAGCCGAGCTCTTAACCACTGCACTACCAGAGATCCAGAATAAATATTAACATCTCTATGGTTGGGGGGGCTTTAGGTAGTGCCAAACCCATTCTTTCCCCTCCAATGACTGCTAGCCTACTGGTTTTCATGGATATCATTATTATGAGGCTGTTGATTTTCAAGGCTACAGTGGTGCTAAGGAGAGTAGGATGGAAATAGGGCAAGTTAAAATGCCATGAAGCTCATTGTTACACAACATTCAGGTGCTTTTCTGGAATAAATGCTCCTCGGATTGTTGTAATCCTTTGATTAATTTCCAGAGTTCTGAAGACATGTTCTCCTTGTTTTTATGGAGAAACAAATTTTTGGTTGCTTTCTCAGAATCATAATTTTATAATTAAAATGGTATTACCCAGAGGTCATCTTTCACAACTTAATTTTCAATTTTAATTTTTAGTTTCTCTCCTTAGCACACTGCAGAAAAATAAAGGGGCTAAAAATACACTTCAAGGAATCTTATTTTTCTTATCTGTAAAAGTCAATGCCATTTTAGTAGGAAAAACAAGTAAGTTTTAGAATGGCGAAGGATTTAAGGGATAGGACACTGAAGACAGAACACTGCAGCCGACTAAACCAGGAGTACCTTTTTAAAGGCATTTTAAAATAAATTTAATATCTCCATTTTTTAATAGAGTAATAAATTCACACACAAAAAATAATGATAACTTATAAAAGAATTTTACCTCACTTCTTATTCTTCCCAGATGCAACAATCTTTCAACAGTTCTAATTTAAGTTCTTCATGGTGTTTACAACTTTAATTTTAAATAGTATACTTATACTTGTATTTGTTGATTCACCAGCTTTAAATAGTATTAACTCACCTTTAGGAAAGATGACAACATGATCTAAGAGGCTCCTTCTCTCTTAGTCCCACCCTCCAAGCTTTGTTATTTCTGTTCTTCTTTTGGTTAACTTTATAACTTTAAATAATATAACAAAATCCTGTTTTTTTTTCTATAAACTTAGTATCAATTCTCTTAACTCTTTACCATATAAAATGAGTAAATTGTGGCTTTTACATTATACTCCAGCTCACTACCCTACCCTTCTCCTCGGCGCCTTTATCTCCCAAATATTGACAGCTCTACCACCACTTTCATATATTAGGCCTTATAATATTTATATTCCTTTAGATAAATGTAATCCTTTCATGCCTGAACTACAATTGACTCTAAAATTTGGAAATCAATAAAATGCACTTACAGCATTAATCAAAAAAAAAAAAAAAAAAACCTATTACTGTTGAGTCGAATCCCACTCATAGTGACCATATACAACAGAGTAGAACTGCCCCACAGGGTTTCCAAGGAGCAGCTGATGGATTTGAACTGCTGACCTTTTGGTTTGCAGCCAAGCTCTTAACCACTGCACCACAAGGGCTCCATTTATAGCACTATGACCATATTAATAGTATTATTTCAGAATGAGGTAGAGTGGTGAGTCTTAAAAGAGGAAGTAATCCTGTAGCACTAAATCTTCACACAAAGAAAATTAGCAAAGAGAAAGTGTTGGATGGAAGATCTTTCCTTAAACTCCATCAAAAACTGCTGAAAATTGCAAATATAGAATAAGTCACTACAATATCTTAGTGATGGCTCAGAGACAGCAGTCGATATCAAACCACATAAAGAAGCAGACCATGACAGCTTCTACAACCCCCCAAACAAAAGAATCAAAATCTTTCCCAAATGAAGATACAATCCTGGAATTATCAGATACAGAACATAAAAAACTAATTTACAGAATGCTTCAAGACATCAGGGATGACCTCAGAAATGAAATAAGGCAAACTGCAGAAAAAGCCAAGGAACACACTGATAAAACAGTTGAAGAACTCAAAAAGATTATTCAAGAACATAGTGGAAAAATTAATAAGTTGCAAGAATCCATAGGGAGACAGCATGCAGAAATCCAAAAGATTAACAATAAAATTACAGAATTAGACAACGCAATAGGAAGTCACAGGAGCAGACTTAAGCAATTAGAATGCAGAGTGGGACATCTGGAGGACCAGGGAATTAACACCAACACAGCTGAAAAAAAATCAGATAAAAGAATTTAAAAAAAATGAAGAAACCCTAAGAATCATGTGGGACTCTATCAAGAAGGATAACTTGCATGTGATTGGAGTCCCAGAACAGGGAGGGAGGACAGAAAACACAGAGAGAATAGTTGAAGATCTGCTGACAGAAAACTTCCCTGACATCATGAAAGACGAAAGGATATCTATCCAAGATGCTCATCGAACCGCATTTAAGATTGATCCAAAAAGAAAAACACCAAGACATATTATCATCAAACTTGCCAAAACCAAAGATAAAGAGAAAATTTTAAAAGCAGCCAGGGATAAAAGAAAGGTCTCCTTCAAGGGAGAATCAATAAGAATAAGTTCAGACTACTCAGCAGAAACCATGCAGGCAAGAAGGCAATGGGATGACACATAGAGAGCACTGAAGGAGAAAAACTGCCAGCCAAGGATCATATATCCAGCAAAACTCTCTCTGAAATATGAAGGCGAAATTAAGATATTTACAGATAAACACAAGCTTAGAGAATTTGCAAAAACCAAACCAAAGCTACAAGAAATACTAAAGGAAATTGTTTGGTCAGAAAACCAATAATATCAGATACCAGCACAACACAAGGTCACAGAACAGAACATCCTGATATCAACTCAAATAGGGAAATCACAAAAACAAATTAAGATTAATTAAAAAAAAATGCTCAAAACAGGGAATCATCGAAGTCTATATGTAAAAGACCACAATAATCAAAAAGAGGGACTAAATACAGGTGGCATAGAACTGCCATATGGAGAGGGATACAAGGCAATATAGGATAATACAAGTTAGGTTTTTACTTAGAAAAATAGGGGTAAATATTAAGGTAACCACAAAGAGGTATAACAACTCCATAACTCAAAATAAAAGCCAAGAAAAATGTAACGACTCAGCAAACATAAAGTCAAATACTATGAAAATGAGGATCTCACAATTTACAAAGAAAAAGTCTCAGCACAAAAAATAAGTGGAAAAATGAAATTGTCAACAACACACATAAAAAGGCATCAAAATGACAACACTAAACACTACTTATCTATAATTACGCTGAATGTAAATGGACTAAATGCACCAATAAAGAGACAGAGAGTCTCAGGCTGGATAAAGAAACACGATCCGTCTATATGCTGCCTACAAGAGACACACCTTAGACATAGAGACACAAACAATCTAAAACTCAAAGGATGGAAAAAAATATATCAAGCAAACAATAAGCAAAAAAGAAGAGGAGTAGCAATATTAATTTCTGACAAAATAGACTTTAGACTTAAATCCACCACAAAGGATAAAGAAGGACACTACATAATGATAAAAGGGAAAATTGGTCAGGAAGACATAACCATATTAAATATTTATGCACCCAATGACAGGGCTGCAAGATACATAAATCAAATTTTAACAGAACTGAAAAGTGAGATAGACACCTCCACAATTATAGTAGGAGACTTCAACACACCACTTTTGGAGAAGGACAGGACATCCAGTAAGAAGCTCAGTAGAGACACGGAAGACCTAATTACAACAATCAACCAACTTGACCTCATTGACTTATACAGAACTCTCCACCCAACTGCTGCAAAGTATACTTTTTTTTCTAGTGCACATGGAACATTCTCTAGAATAGACCACATATTAGGTCATAAAACAAACCTTTGCAGAATCCAAAACATCGAAATATTACAAAGCATCTTCTCAGACCACAAGGCCATAAAAGTGGAAATCAGTAACAGAAAAATTAGGGAAAAGAAATCAAATACTTGGAAACTGAACAATACCCTCCTGAAAAAAGACTGGGTTATAGAAGACATTAAGGAGGGAATAAGGAAATTCATACAATGCAACGAGAATGAAAATACTTCCTATCAAAACCCTGGGACACAGCAAAAGCAGTGCTCAGAGGCCAATTTATATCGATAAATGCACACATACAAAAAGAAGAAAGAGCCCAAATCAGAGAACTGTCCCAACAACTTGAACAAATAGAAAGTGAGCAACAAAAGAATCCATCAGGCACCAGAAGAAAACAAATAATAAAAATTAGAGCTGAACTAAATGAATTAGAGAACAGAAAAACAATTGAAAGAATTAACAAAGCCAAAAGCTGGTTCTTTGAAAAAATTAACAAAATTGATAAACCATTGGCTAGACTGACTAAAGAAATACACGAAAGGAAACAAATAACCCGAATAAGAAACGAGAAGGACCACATCACAACAGACCCAACTGAAATTAAAAGAATCATATCAGATTATTACGAAAAATTGTACTCTAACAAATTTGCAAACCTAGAAGAAATGGATGAATTCCTGGAAAAACACTACCTACCTAAACTAACACAATCAGAAGTAGAACAACTAAATAGACCCATAACAAAAAAAGAGATGGAAACGGTAATCAAAAAACTCCGAACAAAAAAAAAGCCCTGGCCCAGATGGCTATACTGCAGAGTTCTACCAAACTTTCAGAGAAGAGTTAACACCACTACTACTAAAGGTATTTCAAAGCATAGAAAATGATGGAATACTACCCAACTCATTCTATGAAGCCATCTCCCTGATACCAAAACCAGGTAAAGACATCACAAAAAAAGAAAATTATAGACCTATATCCCTCATGAACATAGATGCAAAAATCCTCAACAAAATTCTAGCCAATAGAATTCAACAACATATCAAAAAAATAATTCACCATGACCAAGTGAGATTTATACCAGGTATGCAAGGCTGGTTTAATATTAGAAAAACCATTAATGTAATCCACCATATAAATAAAACAAAAGGCAAAAACCACATGATCTTATCAATTGATGCAGAAAAGGCATTTGACAAAGTCCAACACCGATTTATGATAAAAACTCCCACCAAAAAAGGAATTGAAGGAAAATTCCTCAACATAATAAAGGGCATCTATACAAAGCCAACAGCCAACATCACTCTAAATGGAGAGAGCCTGAAAGCATTTCCCTTGAGAACGGGAACCAAACAAGGATGCCCTTTATCACCACTCTTATTCAACATTGTGCTAGAAGTCCTAGCCAGAGCAATTAGGCCAGACAAAGAAATAAAGGGCATCCGGATTGGCAAGGAGGAAGTAAAACTATCTCTATTTGCAGATGACTTGATCTTATACACAGAAAACCCTAAGGAATCCTCCAGAAAACTACTGAAACTAATAGAAGAGTTTGGCAGAGTCTCAGGTTATAAGATAAACATACAAAAATCACTTGGATTCCTCTACATCAACAAAAAGAACACCGAAGAGGAAATCACCAAATCAATACTATTCACAGTAGCCCCCAAGAAGATAAAATACTTAGGAATAAATCTTACCAAAGATGTAAAAGACCTATACAAAGAAAACTACAAAGCACTACTACAAGAAATTAAAAAGGACCTACTTAAGTGGAAAAACATACCTTGCTCATGGATAGGAAGACTTAACATAGTAAAAATGTCTATTCTACCAAAAGCCATCTATACATACAATGCACTGCCGATCCAAATTCCAATGTCATTTTTTAATGTGATAGAGAAACAAATCACCAACTTCATATGGAAGGGAAAGAAGCCTCGGATAAGCAAAGCATTACTGAAAAAGAAGAAGAAAGTGGGAGGCCTCACTCTATCCGATTTCAGAACCTATTATACAGCCACACTGGTCAAAACAGCCTGGTACTGGTACAACAACAGACACATAGACCAGTGGAACAGAATTGAGAACCCAGATATAAATCCATCCACATATGAGCAGCTGATATTTGACAAAGGCCCAGTGTCAGTTAATTGGGGAAAAGATAGTCTTTTTAACAAATGGTGCTGCATAACTGGATATCCATTTGCAAAAAAATGAAACAAGACCCATACCTCACACCATGCACAAAAACTAACTCCAAGTGGATCAAAGACCTAAACATAAAGACTAAAACGATAAAGATCATGGAAGAAAAAATAGGGACAACCTTAGGAGCCCTAATACAAGGCATAAACAGAATACAAACATTACCAAAAATGAAGAAAAGAAACCAGATATCTGGGAGCTCCTAAAAATCAAACACCTATGCTCATCTAAAGACTTCACCAAAGGAGTAAAAAGACCACCTACAGACTGGGAAAGAATTTCCAGCTATGACATCTCCGACCAGCGCCTGATCTCTAAAATCTATATGATTCTGTCAAAACTCAACCACAAAAAGACAAACAACCCAATCAAGAAGTGGGCAAAGGATATGAACACACACTTCACTAAAGAAGATATTCAGGCAGCTAACAGATACATGAGAAAATGCTCTCGATCATTTGCCATTAGAGAAATGCAAATTAAAACTACGATGAGATTCCATCTCACTCCAACAAGGCTGGTACTAATCCAAAAAACACAAAATAATAAACGTTGGAGAGGCTGCAGAGAGACTGGAACTCTTATACACTGCTGGTGGAAATGTAAAATGGTGCAACCACTTTGGAAATCTATCTGGTGTTATCTTAAACAGTTAGAAATAGAACTACCATACAACCCAGAAATCCCACTCCTCGGAATATACCCTAGAGAAATAAGAGCCTTCACACAAACAGATATATGCACACCCATGTTTATTGCAGCTCTGTTTACAATAGCAAAAAGCTGGAAGCAACCAAGGTGTCCATCAATGGATGAATAGTTAAATAAATTGTGGTATATTCACACAATGGAATACTACGCATCGATAAAGAACAGTGACGAATCTGTGAAACATTTCATAACATAGAGGAACCTGGAAGGCATTATGCTGAGCGAAATTAGTCAGAGGCAAAAGGACAAATATTGTATAAGACCACTATTATAAGATCTTGAGAAATAGTATAAACTGAGAAGTACACATACTTTTGTGGTTACGAAGGGGGGAGGGAGGGAGAGTGGGAGACGGTTTTTTACTGATTAATTAGTAGATAAGAACTGCTTTAGGTGAAGGGAAGGACAACACTCAATACATGGAAGGTCGGCTCAATTGGACTGGACCAAAAGCAAAGAAATTCCAGGATAAACTGAATGTTTCAAAGGTCAGCGGAGCAATGGCGGGGGTTTGGGGACCATGGTTTAAGGGGACTTCTAAGTCAATTGGCAAAATAATTCTATTATGAAAACATTCTGCATCCCACTTTGAAATGTGGCATCTGGGGTCTTAAATGCTAACAAGCGGCCATCTAAGATGCATCAATTGGTCTCAACCCACCTGGATCAAAGGAGAATGAAGAACACCAAGGTCACACGATAACTAAGAGCCCAAAAGACAGAAAGGGCCACATGAACCAGAGACCTACATCATCCTGAGACCAGAAGAACTAGTTGGTGCCCGGCCACAATCGATGACTGCCCTGACGGGGAGCACAACAGAGAACCCCTGAGGGAGCAGGAGATCAGTGGGATGCAGACCCCAAATTCTCACAAAAAGACCATACTTAATGGTCTGACTGAGACTAGAGGAATCCCGGCGGTCATGGTCCCCAGACCTTCTGTTGGCCCAGGACAGGAGCCATTCCCGAAGACAACTCATCAGACATGAAAGGGACTGGACAGTGGGTGGGAGAGAGATGCTGATGAAGAGCAAGCTAATTATATCAGGTGGACACTTGAGACTGTGTTGGCATCTCCTGTCTGGAGGGGGGATGGAAGGATGGAGAGAGTTGGAAGCTAGCAAAATTGTTACGAAAGGAGAGACTGGAAGGGCTGACTCATTAGGGGGAGAGCAGGTGGGAGTATGGAGTAAGGAGTATATAAACTTATATGTGACAGTCTGACTTGATTTGTAGGCGTTCACTTGAAGCTCAATAAAAGTTAATAAAAAAAAAATTGCTCAAAATTGCATTATGTTATAAACTGGCTTTACATTTGGATCAAAAATATGTTGTATAGAAGTTTATTTTTCCTGGCATTTATAGGGGTCTTTTATTTTTTATTTTTTTTATTGCTGGCAGAAGGTCTCAATGCCATCATCAGAGTTACAGTAAGATCATTAATTAATTTGTTAAATGATTTAATTTGCACTGATTTCCTTCTATACCTGCTTGCTATCTTTAGTTCTGGGAAAGAAATCCTGTATTAGTCCTAATATTTCATAAATCTCTAGTCTTTCTGCTTTTTGTCGATGCCCTTGTGGTTGTTTTTCTGGCGTGCATTCTACAGAAACTTTTTTATTTGCCAAAAGGGTGCAGGGGGGGTGAACTTCTCAAGTCTGCATGGCTGGAAATGTTATTTTGCCCTTCATACTTATTTAACATTTTGGCTTAGTACAGACTTATGGGAGTCCATGGGTGATGCAAATGGTTAAGGGCTAGGCTACTAACCACGAGGTTGGTAGTTTGAACCCACCCAGAGACACCTCAGAAGAAAGGTCTGGTGATCTGCCTCTGTAAGGTCACAGGTATAAAAAACCCTACAGAGCACAATTCTACTCTGACATAAATATGGTCACCGTAAGTTGGAATAGACTCAATGGCAACTAGTTTGGGTTTTTTATAGACTTACAACTGAAATTTATTTTTCCTCCAATATTTGAAGACTTGTTCCACTGTCCCCGACCTTATAGATCTATGATGAAAACTATGATGTCCATGCGATTTTATTCCTTAGCAGACAACCAGATTTTTCTCCTTTATGAAAGCTTCTAAGATCTTACCCAGAGAAAGTGGAAAATTATACAAAAGAAGCATATCATATTTTTTGCAAGTAATGCAGCCACGTAAATAATGTGCCCACACATAACGCTTATGAAAATAAATGATGGGGTGCACGGTTGGCAAAAAACCATATAATGCTTGTGTTAGTTCTGTAAAAATACGGTCATCATTGGTATGGTACTAACTTACCAGTGAACAATATTTATCTAGTCATGGTAATGCCTGAGTGATTTTTTAACAAAAGGTTGTTGTATAGAGGGCATAGAGAGAAACGGATGATATAAGAGAGCTTGAGTATCATCGGCCATAACAGTAAGTCAAAAGACAGTCTAGTTTATAAATCAGGAAACAGCAATGTCACCATATTATTTAGAAACAAAAAAGAATTTACCCAAGGGAAAAGCTTATGTCATTGAAAATGGTTGGCTCTGGGGAATAGGAGGTAGATAAAGATATATAAACAAATACATAATATAATATTAAGAGATGCAAAGTGCTATGAAGAAAAATAAAGTGGGGTAAAAAGATAAATGACCAAAGAAGAATTGAAGCCTTTGAATTGTGTTGGCGGAGAATATTGAATATACCATAGACTGCCAAAAGAACAAACAAATCTGTTTTGGAAGTACAACCAAAATGCTCCTTAGAAGAAAGGATGGTGAGACAATGTCTCATACACTTTGGACATGTTATCAGGAGATAACATGGGGAAGGACATCATGTTTGGTAGAGTAGAGAGTCAGTGAAAAAGAGGAAGACCGTCAATGAGATGGATTGACAAAATGGCTGTAACAATGGGCTCAAGCACAACAAGGATTGTAAGGATGGCGCAGGATTGGGGAGTACTTTGTTCTGTTGTACACAGGGTCACTATGAGTCAGAGCCAACTTGACAGCACCTAACAAGAACAACAACAACAAAAAGATAAATAATGCCAGCAAGATGGAGTTAGCAATTTCAGATAGTGTTATCAAGGAAAGTTCCTGTGAAAAAGTGACTGTTTAGGAGGAGGGACATAAGAGTATCTGGGGAAATAGTGTTCCAAGCAGAGGGAACAGCAAGTGCAAAGGCTCTGAAGTGCAAGTGTACATCAATGTACAGCAAGAAGGGCAATGTGGTTGGAATGGAATGAAGTAGAGGGAGAGTGTTTGGAGGTTAGTTTGGAGATGTGGCCAGTAGCCTGATCTTGTAGGCTAAAGGAGAACTCCTAAGTGTGATGGGAGCTATTGAAAATGTTCAGCAAGGAAATGGCATCATCAAAGTTTGTCCTTTAAAAGGCTCATTGTAGCAACTATGTGGAGAAATAGAGGTTAGAAGGCAAGGTAGGAGTCTACAATAACAGCCCAGGTGAGAGAGGATGGTAGCTTAAACTAAAGTGGTATCTGTGGAAGTCTTGAGAAGTGATTGAATTTGGAAAATATATTGAAAGTAAAGCAACATTTGCTCACGTAACAGATGTGCATATGAAAGAGTTCAGTGAAATAAGACTACGAAGTTTCCATCCTGAGGAGCTGGATGAATGCAGTTGCCATTTGCTAATATGGGGAACACTAGGGAGGAGAGCCATCTTGGAGTTAAAGAAATCACAAGTCCTACATGGACACGCTAGGTTACATGTCTGTATTTGCCTAACATTTAAGTGCAGCTATTGAGTAGGAATAGCTGCACTCCACACAAGCTGGAGTTCAGGAAAGAAATCAGGGCTGCATATGTAATATGGGAATATCAACCTATAAATGCTACTGTAAGACCACTAAACTGGATAAACTCACCAAGAAATTGGCGTTTGGAGAGGAAAGAAGTTCCAAGTACTGAGCCCTTAGAGTTGGGAAGAGGAAACAAGGTCACCAAAGGAGAAAGAAACTAAGATGCTTCTCATTTAGCCAGTTTGTATGATGGACACATGGTGAGACTGTTAATTAAAAGTATAAGAAGAAAAGCATATTCTCACAGTAAGTGGAGTCAAATGACACATGTATATGTTCAATTTTCAGTGCCTTTGAGTCATCCAGATGACAGTGTCCAGTAAGAAGCTAGAAATATGGCTCTGACATTTACAAGAGAAGTTGGGGCTAGGAATATGGATTTGACAATCATACATACATAAATGATGGTTAAACTCAATTAAAAATTTTTTTAATAGTATGGATTAAATTTTTTTGAAGGCAACATGCGAAGGAAGAAATGGGATGTTGGGTTCTCTTGATGTACCATTGTCAGTACAGAAGCCTGCAAGACCAATCAAAATTCTGTGGTGTCTGATGTTGGATTTAGAATGGGAAGTTCTCAGTGTATAGTCCAACTCCACTGCCAATTCTCTATGTGATTAATCCTCACGTATTAATTAGGAATTAAAGTAATAATTGCTATTTTATATACCTCAGAGAGTTGTAAGAATAAAATGAGATCATGTGTGTGATAGTGCTTTGTAACTTGTACAAAGGGCTATACAAATGTTCAATTTTATTCTCTTTGGCTTAGAGTGCAAAAGCTTTCATGGTGGAGTCAGGACATGTTCCATAAACATATGGAGCTCCCAGAGGGGTTGCGTGGGGCTCAGGGAAATGTCCAGCTTAACCTTCTGGGCACCACAATTTTGCTGCTCCAATCCATCTGCTATGGAAAATGAGGAGCCAACAAAGAAGGGAGAAACAGAGGTGAGGACACCTGATAAAGACAGCTTTAAGAAATGAAAGGAATGGTACACAGTGTTAGATGATCCCGAAGGCAAGGAAGATGAAAAGTTGGTTGGACATCACCGAGAGGTCACTGACGCCATCTACTAAGTTACTGGAGTGTGCCTTCCCCAGCCTGGTGCCTGTTAGCTGGGAAAACTGCCCTGCCCTCACTGCCAGTATCAATAGAACGGCCACAGATATCCTTGTTCAGTTTCCAGCCATATTTTGAATTATGTACCTCAGCCCAACTCAACATGATCCTCACCCCCAGAGTTCGTGGCCCTTGAAATCATTCCTGTTTGAGACCTTACATGATCTTCTCATTACCAATGGTCCACGATGCATTCTGTTCTGACATCTGGCTGACCCTCCCAATTATATTTTGAGGGTACCTTCTGGCTCAATTCTTATTTAAGCTCTTCTTAGGCATTGGCCTCTGAATTCGCTCCTTGACTGTACTTTGTACTCTCTTCTTTTGAAATGTTGTTTCTGTTTACTCCAGGTAATCATCTTGCTAGCCCAGACCCCTCCCTTGGAATTCACATTCAACCAGACCTTGTGTTCAGTGACCCAAAGACTCATTCTATTAGGAAATGGAACCCTGAAGCCGCTAATAAGAAAAGACATATGTGACCACAATACGTTGAGGTAGAGATGTTAGCAGTAAAGGGAGGGCGTAAAGTCTGATGGCACTAGAAGAGTATGTACTAAAACGTTGTGATTGTTGAATTAATAACAGACGTCTTACTTTGATTTTAAGGTTTTTCTTATCCACAAAACCAGCCAGGCCAGGGGCCACCTAGTAATCTGATAAACTGAACTCAGTATAAGGAGGAAGGCAGGGTTCAGTCAATCATGTTAAGATGAGTCAATGGTTTATCTTCTATTCTTCTCCCTCCTCTTCTCTTTATAAGCTTTGTTATAACCAGCCTACTTTAAGCTTTTTGGTTTTTTTTTTTTTTGGGAATCAGAATGAGCTCCCTATATGCATACAGAATGACTGTTTGGAAAAAACTTTTGATTCAATTTCTTTGAGTTTTGATTATTTTTAACAGTTTTGATGTCAGAAGTGTGATCCAGAGAAGACTGAAGTGTCTCACTGTTGATGAGATATCATCAAATACAGTATTAAACTTGGGCCTTTTGCACCCAATTTTTCCCTTACCATGTCTGGGAAACTTGGTAAATCTCTCCCGGGTTTGAATTTCACCCCTTTTGTGTTGAACTCTCTGGGTTTATATCTGAGCAGTTATGGATGTCCTTTTCCTTGTTAAGTTACTCTTTTGCTCTGTCTGTTTGGGGAAATGAGTTCCCATCTGCTATCCTTTTCTTTCCACTTTGAAGCATTTCTGTTTGGTGCTCAGGTTTCATAGGGGGTTCTCATTTGCATTTTTTTGAATACTTGCCTTTGACTGGATGCAAGCGTTATCAGATTTGATCCAAGGGAGACCTCGGTTAATTTTATTTGAAAACTTACCCCAGATTGGGTACAAAGGGTATTGAGTTTTACCCAAGGGAGGCCTCAGGAAATTTTTTAAACGGATCACCTGAATGAAAACAGCTTGAAATTGCAGTAGCTACTTTTGTGCGTGTGTGTGTGTTGCCTTGGTTTGTGTTGTCCTGTTTTAAGAATGTTATGCTGTTGTTGATCATCAAAAAAAAGGAAAATCACAAGGTAAAGAATAGGAATACACCCTATAAGCATGTTTATTCAACCTTGCCCCACACTCCGGTGAATTTGGTTCTCACCAAAAATGATGTCCACTTGGACAAATTGTGTGATATGTCCCTTATAAAATTGGATGAGACTTTGCCTTGCAGACTTTGGTTTTGATCTAGACAGAGTATTCTGTCTGGGTTTTTATTTATTTGTTTGTTTTCTATATGCTATCATGAAGTCACTCTAAGTCTCAGCTCCAAGAAAAACTGCTTCTTGTACCTGTTTTATGATTTGGGCTTTCAGTAGCTACTCTGGGAAACTTTAATATAAATTGGTTCATTTGAAATGTGCACTGAAAAAGGATGGATTGTTTATTTTGATCAATACAATGAGGCTACGAAAAGATAAAAATTGTTCTAAATTTACTTCTCTAAAAGATTCTTTAAAGTGCGCAGGTGATAGGGCTATGAAAATGTAGTATTTTTGTACCTTTGGATGGTATTATAAAATTAGATTGTAATACTCCTTCAGAGAGTTTTATTCTGATTGGTTTAGTGAAAAATAAGCATTTATATAAATGTAGTAGTTCTACTATTCTCAGGAATTAATGAAAGTGAATTTGTTCAAATAAAGGCTTTTACGTCAACTTTAAAACAGTTTCCAAGAATTTTTAAACAACTTAGGCTAGATTGAGTATATATGATGATTTTTATTAAGGAAAAAAAGTCGAGGAATCCCTCCTAACAAAGTGGAGATCTTTAAAGATAATACAAATAAAAATAAGGAAAAATTGCTGCCTTACTACAGGTATCAGAAATTGGGTAAATCTCCAACATTAAAGAACCACAAACAAGTTCTCACTATTGTAGAGGAATTTTTTTTTTTTAAGCCAAGAAACCCTAGATGCTACTCACCACAGTCAGATGTAGAACATTTTCTTTATAAACTATGTTATGCCAATTGAGCTAGATGTTCTCTGAGACCATGGTCCTTTGAGAAGACATCTAAGACACATCTACTTGCCCCATCCCAGCTGGAGCAAAAGAGAATGAAGAAAACCAAAGACACAAGGGAAAGATTAGTCCAAAGGACTAATGGACTACAACTACCACAACCTCCACCAGGCTGAGTCCAGAACAACTAGATGGTACCTGGCTACCACCACCAACTTCTCTCACAGGGATCACAATAGAGGGTCCTGGATGGAGTGGGAGAAAAATATAGAACAAAATTCAAATTCACAAAAAGAAGACCAGACTTACTGGTCTAATAGAGACTAGAGAAACCCCAAGAGTATGGCCCCCAGGCACCCTTCTAACTCAGTACTGAAGTCACTCCTAGGGTTCACCATTCAGCCAAAGATTAGACAAGTCTATGGGGCAAACAGTAACACATGTAAGGAACATGCTTTTTAGTTCAATCATGTATACAAGACTAAGTGGGCACACTAGCCCACAAGCAAAAATGAGAAGGTAGGAAGGGACAGGAAAACTGGAAGAATGGAAACAGGGAACCCAAAGGGGAGGAGGAGAGAGTGTTGACACATTGCAAGGTCGGCAACCAATGTCACAAAACAATTTGTGTATTATTTGCTTAATGAGAAACTAATCTGTAAACTTTCACTGAAAGCACAATAAAAATAAATAAATAAAAAGCTAAGAGATAAAAATCACAATAAGAGTGCACATAAAATGGGGAAAATGTTTCCACCCTTAGCCAGGGCGAGGAATGTTAATGAATGTGTTCATTTTGTTTGTTTGTTTGTTTGTTTGTTTGTTTGTTGCCACTTTGATAAGTTGTACTATTTGGTTAACTAGGGAAAGTTGTATTATGTGTATGTATTTATGAGCCTACTGATCTGCTAAAAAGGCTTATGTGGGATACATAATTCATAATTATGTACCCCTTCTCAGTTTTCTCTGTGTAATAGAACTAAACTACTTTTCTTAAAAATTACAATATGGAGGAATCTGGAAGGCATTATGCTGAGTGAAATTAGTCAGTTGCAAAAGGACAAATACTGTATAAGACAACTATTATAAGAACTCCAGAAACAGTTTAAACAGAGGAGAAAATATTCTTTGATGGTTACGAGAAGGGGGAGGGAGGGAAGGAGAGGGTTATTCACTAATTAGATAGTAGACAAGAACTACTTGAGGTGAAGGGAAAGACAACACACAATACAGGCGAGGTCAGCACAATTGGACTAAACCAAAAGCAAAGAAGTTTCCTGAATAAACTGAATGCTTCGAAGGCCAGCATAGCAGGGGTGGGGGATTGGGGACCATGGTTTCAGGGGACATCTAAGTCATTTGGCATAATAAAATCTATTAAGAAAACATTCTGCATCCCACTTTGAAAAGTGGCATCTGGGGTCTTAAACAATAGCAAGCAGCCACCTAAGATGCATCGATTGGTCTCAATCCACTTGGAGCAAAGGAGAATGAAGAACACCAAGGACACAAGGTAATTACGAGCCCAAGAGACAGAATAGGCCACATAAACCAGAGACGACATCAGCCTGAGACCAGAAGAACTAGATGGTGCCCAGCTACAACAGATGACTGCCCTGACAGGGAACACAACAGAGAACCCCTGAGGGGGCAGGAGAGCAGTGAGATGCAGACCCCAAATTCTTGTAAAAAGGCCAGACTTAATGGTCTAACTGAGACTAGACGGACCCCAGTGGTCATGGCCCCCAGACCTTCTGTTATCCCAGGACAGGAACCATTGCCAAAGCCAACTTTTCAGACAGGAATTGGACCGGACAATGGGATAGAAAAAGATGCTAGTGAAGAATGAGCTTCTTGGATCAAGTAGACACTTTGGCATCTCCTATCTGGAGGGGAGATGAGAGGGCAGGGGGCGTCAAAGCTGGTGGAATGGACAGGAAAAGAAAGAGTGGAGGAAAGGAGCGGGCTATCTCATCAAGGGGAAAACAATTAGGAGTACATAGCAAGGTGTATATAAATTTTTGTATGAGAGACTGACTTGATTTGTAAACTTTCACTTAAAGCACAATAAAAATAAAAAAAAAAAACCCAAAATACAATATTTGTTCGTGGTTGAGTCTATACTGAGGAAAAATGGTATCAGAGAAATACAACTGTGTACATGCTTCTGTTTTTCAAGGAATAGAGTTCATGTTTTTTCCTTTCCTTTTTTTCCAGAAGCAATGTTTGTTCGTTCATTTGTTTATTATTTGTCTCCAAATGCCTTTACACTCTTCATACTTACTGAAGACATCAAAGAATTTGTGAGTGCACTGGGCAGGAGGGGTAACTATAAACATTAACCATATCAGAAATTAAAATTGAGAAACATTTAATTAAAATGCTCATTTATTAAATCATTTGTAGATAACAATGATTGCACTGTATGTCAATAACCTCTTGATAATATTGTGAGATTAGTTCTGACCTTGTAGACCCTCTGAGATCAGACCTGAAATAAAATATCAATTTTTTCTAGAATATAAGAGCACACTAAAGGACAAAAGCCTTGGAAATAAATTTTATTTACCTTGGTTTATAATATGTGGTTTATGAAATGTGTTAAAATCTTGGCAAAGTTACTCTATTTCTATGTTCTTGTTTCCTTGGTTTACTGTTTATTGCCCTCATCTATAATACGAAAAGTTGTTCTTTCTCCTGTGTAATCTGCCTCAGAGGCAAACGTTCTGTGTCTCTTGAGTTTACTTTAACATTTATGCCCTTGATTAGGAAAACCAAGCCTCAGGGTTTTGAAAAAGCTTTTTAAGCATTTTAATTTTAAAACCTTTCATTGGCACCTTAGTTAAATAGATTTCCATCTCACTGATCTATGAAAAACTCCTGACAACTTTGAAACTTCATGGAGATCCACAGATCTGCTCCTGTGGGAAAAGTGCTAGGAAAAACATAAGGCTTACTTAATGTGTCATGAGTTGTATGAAATATGTGGTCAAATCAAGAGAAATGCCTCATTTTCTTTGGGTTAGAAAATTTAATGTGTCCAGTGTCTTCTCTTATATTTTGCCTAATATTAGACAACAAGAGCATAAATTTAGTTGTTTTTTTTAATTGCTAGCTTGGTTGAAGCTTTCTTCTTTAATCTAAATCTACCAGTATTGATGTTAAGGGGTTTCAACTGAGGATTTACTCTGTTTACCTCTAGAGTTTCATTAATATTCAGATGTTTAGAAACTTGATAATCCTGGTCAATTCTTGGTATATTCTAACTATATGTTTATATTCATATTATGTTATTTCTCATGACTATTTTACATCTAAGTTTTTTTTTTTAATCACTAAGGATTATGGTCTTTCCCTTTCAAAAATTAGAAAATAATGTTAATCACTATATTTAGAGATATTTTATCTACAGTTTTTTTTTGTTGTCGTTGACTTATTTTGCTTTGCATTACTTTTGTAATGAATTCTCATCTGGTCCTCTACTTGCATGAATTATTATTAGTAATGGCTATTTTTAAGTCTTATCATCTGGATATAGCTTATACTTTGATGACGTACTGAAGGTGCTTGCAATAAACAAACCACAGGCTAGAGTTTTTTCACCAAAAGGGACCCATGAAAAGAACTATACCAGATATTTGGATGTAGAATTTTAAATGGCACTGCATATACCACTAGAATGAATCAAGATTTCCAGAACTTTCATGGAGAAGCTGATGTATTCACGACTGCTGATGCAGGACTAATGGAACAGAAATTAATTACAGGACTGAGTGGATTAAAGAACAATTAGGGGTTCTATATGAAGTATTGCTGGTGTTTTGATGTTCTATCTTCTGAATATAAGAAACCCCTTTCTCTTTTCTTCTAAACTCTGTAATGTGTAACTATTTCATAGACTGTTCATGCAAACAAAAACGAAACATTTATCTTTTCTCTCTGCCTTATCCCTCTGGAACTAGGAAACTCTAAATGAGTGTTCTTATTTTTATGGAAATATAATTATTTACATTAAATTTAACAATTAACTGCCCCCCCCCCTTGTTAACAGGACGTAATTGGAAAACCTGGTCATATAACCAAGCTTTAACTGGAACATCATATTTAAGAATGGTGTTCAGAAAATCAGGTATGACCAAACACTTTTAAGGCGCTAGGGTTGACTTTATGAAGCCAATGCTTACAAAGCTCTCCCAGGAAATCTAAACTGGCATCTGACTTATGGAAACCTTGATGGTGCAGTGGTTAAGAGCTATGACTGCTAACCAAAAGCCCAGCAGTTCAAATTCACCAGGCGCTCCTTGGAAACCCCATGGGACAGTTCTACTCTGCTCTATAGGGTCGCTATGAGTCAGAATCGACTCGATGGCAACGAGTTTGGTGTTTTATTTGGACCTGACTTACAAGGTTCCCAACCTTACAGATAAGGAAGACCGCCTTCCTGCAGGCCCAGAAACCTTATGATGTTTTGGCACCTAGAAGAAAAATGAACTCACCCAAATCTGCGGGTACTGTAGGTAAAATCTGGTGACAAGCTCTTGGCTTGACTTTCTGGCCCTGAGGGGCTCTTACAAGTTTAATCTGAAGTTCCTTATGAAAACTCCCAGCAAAGCAATTTTGAAAGGGATAAATTACCATTCTTATTGTACCTATGTAAATACTAATGAACAGCCGTGTTTTAGATCAAGAAAAACTTTGCTTTGAGATTGCCTTTTGATTGAGAGGACAGTGACCATACAGAGAAATTTTTTGTTTCAATAGGAAATTATAGCAAGCCCTTGTAGGCTATCAGATTTTGGGTTTTGTCCATTGTCTTTGAGAAACCACAGACAACTAATGAGTTTGCTTTCTAATTGCAGATTAGACTCGTTTTTGTTACATGGTTTATGTTGTTCTCTATCTATCTATATATAATCAATTAGCCAAAAATAAAATTTGGAAATATGACAGAGATTAAAACTGAAGGTCGTCAAACTATTGACTAAACTGCTACCAAATCAGGTTTCATTGACAAATGGAGCATTAATTGGCTGTTCTATAAAAGCCATGGTACCCATAGTTGTTAAAATTGGTTTAAACTATATAAAACACACACACACACACACACACACACATATATATATATAAACCAGAATAAACCCATAAAACCGATTGACGTCAAGTCAATTCCAACTCATAGCGACCCTATAGGACAGAGTAGAACTGCTCCATGTGGTTTCCAAGGAGTTCCTGAAGGGTTCATACTGCCCACCTTTGGGTTAACAGCTGTAGCTCTTAACCACTACGCCACCAGGGTTTCCATATATATATATAAAGGTTACAAATGATGTTAGGCAAGACGGCTCTATTAATAGTCTAGATAATGCTATACTCTGAAATAGCACAGATAAGGATAATTGCATTATAGAATAGCTTAGCTCTTGATCATTTGATCATTTACCTGCTTCCCAAGAAAGAGGTTGTGCTTTGGTGAAAGCAAACTGTTGTGTATATATATCCATGGCATCTAAGTGAAAATATATTGAGATACAATTTTAGCAGAAGCTCCTGTTGGAGATACAATGCATGCTGGAGATGCCCCTTATGCATCTTCCTGTGATTGGGGTCATGGTTAGGAAATTTGGGTTTGTGGGCCACCAGGAAACCCTGGTGGCATTGTGGTTAAGTGCTACGGCTGCTAACCAAAAGGTCAGCAGTTTGGTTTGAATCCACTAGGCGTTCCTTGGAGACTCTATGGGGCAGTTCTACTCTGTCCTACAGGGCTGCTATGAGTTGGAATCAACTGGATGGCAACGGGTTTTTGGGGGGACCAGACAAGCCTTTCAGACTACTGGCTTATGCATTCTCCTTATTTTAGTCTTTTCTGTTAAGCTACTAAGTTGCTTAGCGTCTGGGGGCTTAAAAGCTTTCAAGCAGCCATCTAAGGTACAGCAAATGGTCTCCTTTCGACTAGAGGAACAACAAAGTGAAAAAGCTAAGGAACCAATAGAAATAATATGTTTCACAAAAAGGTACCCCATAAAGCAGTACCTATGAGACCTGAAAAAACCCGGCCAAAACTTAGCGATCAAAGATTCTAACTGAATCACAACCAGAAGCAGGGAAATGTGAAAGAGGAAAATTAATAACAGACATCACACTTTGATTTTATGGTTTTTCTTATCCAAATAAAACCAAATATTAACCTAAAAAGTCTAACCCAAACTGCAAAAGGATTGATTTGGTTCCCACCAGAAACTGCTCTACAGCAATGTAAAATTCTTCTCCTGCTAGACAAGAATGGTCACAACAAAACCATTTCTTCCTGATTTAATGAAAAAGATTTAGGCTCCTCTACTTTAAATCTCAAAGTCCATGGCTGCAGGTGGGTGGAGAGCCAAAATTTTTAGCCGCCAAGCCGGGGGTCACCTAGTAACCTGACAAACTGATCTCAGTAAAAGAGGGAAAGCAGGGTTCAGTCAATCATGTTAAGATTAGCCAATGGTTGGTCTTCTATTCTTCTCCCTCCTCTCTTCATAAGATTCATTGTAACTAGCCTACTGTGAGTCATTTGCTTTTTTTTTTTTTTTTTGGAATCAGGATGATCTCCCTATATACACAGAGAATGACTGCTTGGAATAAACCTTATGATTCAATTTCTTTGAGTAACACGATTATAAGCTTGGGTTTCAGGGTTCAAATCCCAGCAATACTATTTATTTAGCTGTGTCCTTGTTCAGGCTGGAAACCCTGGTGCTATAGTGGTTAAGTGCTACAGCTGCTAACCAAAAGGCTGGCAGTTCAAGTCCACCAGGCGCTCCTTGGAAACTATTGGGCAGTTCTACTCTGTCCTATAGGAGACTCGATGGCAATGGGTTTGGGGTATTTTGTTGTTGTTGTTCAGGTTATTTAACTTCTCTAACCCTTAAGTCTCTCCTCTGTTTTACCTAGGTCCCAATATATTCTAATGCCAAGTATATGGCAGGCACTCAATGTTAAGTAAATGAATGAAACAATACAGATGACAAAACTAGGGCCCAAAGAAATTAAATGATATGTATCTAGCTAACGGAGAAATTAACCCTTCCTATTTTACCCATACCCATTGCCATCGATTTGTTTCTGACTCGTACTGACCCTATATGACAGGGTAGAACTGCCCCAATTGGATTTCCAAGGCTGTAAATCTTTATGGAAGCAGGTTGCCACATCTTTCTCCCATGGAAGTAGAGTTACATGTCAGTAATTAGAGAAAGAAAGTTAGTCTCATCATATCCATAGATTTTTTTCATTTAACCAATACTGTTGTGAAATAAAATGATAAGTTTTGCTTTATGCGAACAGAGAGTGTTCTCTTGCCCATGACACTAAAGGTCATCTTATTAAATGTTAGAAACCCATGTGCTGTGTAAGCATAGATAGAGATATATATAATTTTTAAGCTTAGTTATGCCTAAAATTGTAACTAGCCTTTAGAAGCAGCTTGTTCAGTTTCACGTAATTGTATTTAGGTGATCAGGCTCATTGGGACTTGTTCTTTCAGAAAATAATAGAAGATAAATGAACACGGCCCATTTCTACAACTCCAGAGGTCTTAAAATCATGGCTCACTGATTGTCTTAGGAGATTTCAATTTTTCTATGCTTTATAATGTTTGAGTACATACTGCTCTCTTATAAGATTTATGTATTCTGATATAATTGTCCACCAATCAAAATGGTCTCATTCAAAGTCCTTGATGAAACTTTCTGTAAATACCCTGATTCTTAATTCCTCAGGGCACTGATTTACTCGGTAATGACGTGCTGCCCGACTTTGAAGTTGTCCAATAAACCTGCGTAACAATCTGTTAATGGTGTTCTGAGTTGTTTATTTTTGACACTGTAAATACTTGACAAGTGCCAGAGATAATTCTAAGTGCTTCACAGTTTCTCTGTAAGTTGGGTACATTTATAATCCCCCATTTTTCCTATGAGAAAACTGAGGTACAGAGAGGTTACAGAGCTAATAAGATTCTCAAAAGATTTGCTAAAGGAGTATTGTGATCCCTTTCAAATAGCCTTTGTGAAGTTTGCTAATTTTAACCCCCATTTTCCCCTTCCCCTCTGCTCCTGATTACCCTAAGACTCCTCCTTGCCACTTGACTATAAGATGTGTCTCAGCACTGGAGAGGGCCCCAAGTTGCATTCAAGTATAAAAGAGAGCCCGCAATTTATTATGGAACAGGAGTGTGGAAGCACCCAGCCTCTGGCTGGTGAGCAGTGCCTTCCCTTCTTTCCTACAATGCTGTTCTTAGTAAAGAACAAAGTGTTATTTAAATTCTGGGTGTACAGTCTTATTTTTCCTCAACATGGCAAGCCAGAAACAGAAACGAATATTTCTGGTTCTGTTTCTACTTCTCACAAGATATATTCCTACCTCAGAGGCTTCAGGGAATAAGGACAGCCTGAGGAGTTTAGATCTGCAGCATTTAAGCTTTCCCAAGGTATTACTAGGTCACTCCCTATAAGTGGGTGGGGACTGGAGTAAGGGCTAGAAGAACATATAAAGAGAAAGTGGCAAACAAGCCATATGGAAAGCAAACCAAAGAATAAAAATAGTTCATTGTTAAATGGAAACCCTGGTGGTATAGTTGTTAAGAGCTACCGCTGCCTACCAAAAGGTCTGAAGTTCAAATCTACCAGGTACTCCTTGGAAACCCTGTCCTATAGGGTACCTACAATTCAGGATTGACTCGATGGCAACAGGTTTGGCTTTTTTTTTTTTTTGATCTATTGAGTTGTATATTCTTGTGCCCAAATCTTGTGCCCTGTCATGGACTGAATTGTGTCCCCCAAAATATCTGTCAACTTGGCTGGGTCATGATTCCCTTGTATGATTGTATGATTGTCCACCATTTTGTTTTCTGATGTGATTTCCGTATATGTTGTAAATCCTATCACTATGATGCAATAAAATGGATTAGCAGCAATTATACTGATGAGGTCTACAGGATTAGGTAGTGTCTTAAGCCAATCTGTTTTGAGATATAAAAGAGAGAAGCCAGCAGAGAGACATGGGGACTTCATACCACGAAGAAAGCAGTACTGGGAGCAGAGTGCATCCTTTGCACCTGAGGTTCCTGTGTTAAGATGCCCCCAGACCAAGGGAAGACTGATGACAAGGACCTTCCTCTAGAGCTCTAGAGCTGACAGAGAGAGGAAGCCTTCCTCTGGAGCCAAAGCCCTGAATTCGGACTTCAAGCTTACTGGACTGCGAGAGAATAAACTTCTCTTTGTTAAAGCCATCCACTTGTGGTATGTCTGTTATAGCAGCACTAGATGACTAAGATATGCCCTAACAGTCTTTTGAGACATTGTCACAGGGTTTCAAACATGCTCCAAAGGAGGACGTTGTAAGAGTAGGGGAGATTCTGAGTTTGGCTTGTTCTAAAACTACTTCCAAGTTGACTTTGGAAGATCATATGGCATTCTATAAAAGTTTTTATTACTATTATTCCTTATGAGGTTGTAATTATTGAGTCATCTATGAATCTCGCCCCTGACCTCAGAGAATACAAGGTAAACTCCTTGGATCTGGAGCTATTGCGAACCAGAATACTTTTGGGGCATGTTGTACCAGAAAAGCCTTTCAGAGACTGAATTAGCATAGTGTAAATATCCATCCAGCTGAGCAGGTAATTTCCTCACTTCTCATCAAATGAGATCCTAAGCATTAGTTACTCTATGTGTTGGTTCTTTGCAGAAATAACTCACAGGCAGCTGAATCATTTTGGAGCAAATTTTCCATCACCTTCCTTCGTTGTGTGCTTCAGGCCATTATAGACCCTGAGTAAAATAAATCTGCTGGTTGTGGCAAGGTTGACTTTTATTTTGTTTTTGTTTGTTTCATTTTGTTCTGTTTTTTTTTTTTTTTTTTAATCCTCAAGCCATGAGAAAAGCAGAGGGGGAAATCTCATTCTTATATTCCAAAAGCATTTAGCACTATCTATGGGGCTCTGTCCTACAGGGTCACTATGAGTCGGAATACACTTGATGGCAACGGATCAAACCCACTGCCCTCTAGTTGATTTCAATTCATAGCGACCTTATAGAAAAAAAAAATTTTTTTTTTTTTTTTAGAATTGCTCCATAGGGTTTCCAAGGCTATATAAATCTTTAAGGAGGCAGATTGCCACATCTTTCTCCCAGGAATGGCTGGTGGGTGGGTTCAAACTGCCAACCGTTTGGTTAGCGGCCTAGCGCTTTAACCACTGCACAGCTATGGCCCCTTAGCACTACCTAGTCATCTTTGAAGAAGCTCTGGCTGCTAACTGAAAGGTCAGAGGTTCAAACTCACCAGCTGCGCTGTGGGAGAAAGCTGTGGCAATTTGCTTCCATAAGAAACACTATGGGGCAGTTCTACTCTGTCCTATAGAGTCACTATGAGTCGGAATTCGCTCAGAGGAAATGGGTTTGGCTTGGGTTTGGTCATCCTTCGTAGACTTTCAGCTCCAAATAAAGCTAAATGTCCAATATTTATGTTACTCAAATTAGATTCTGTTGTCTTTCCCAGAATAAGATGAATCTTTCAAAGGACATCATTTTTGACCTAAACACAGGGGAAAGGAAAGTGCTGTGACCACCACAAGATATCTTTTAGGACCTGTGATGTTTTCTGTGATGTCTTGAATCAACCTGGCTCTCTCTTCTTATCTATCATTTTTAAAGATGTCAGTGTAGGACATCAGCTGTTGAAAGCTCAGACGCCACGCCAGCCCTCCCCTGGTGACTTCCACTCAGCTTCTGTCTGTAGGATGAGCCTCCATCACTGATGTGATTCCTTTATACTTTTTTTTTTTTTTGATCTGGAAATTCCCCCACCTCCTCTTTTCCTTCACAAAACTTTCTGCCTGAATGACTTCTAGTCTGAAGGCCAGACACATATTTTGTTTCTCCCCACTGCAGGATTTTCTTCCCCGAACTTCCACATGCTGTCTTTTTGTGTGTGTGCCACATTTTGGAAACAATCCTAACTGTAACAGCTTTTGCTATGCCAGCACTTCCCCCACCCTAGCCCACCCTGCTTTGTAATAAAAGTAAGAGCCAGAGCTAGGACACTTTCAACAGTATATAAGTAAGAACTTTACAGATTTTCTTGTTGTTTATGGTATAGGAATTTTAAATGTTTACTATATAATTAAGTAAACAAATTTCAGTAGCATGGTTTTTTTTTGTTTTTTAGAAATCCAGCTTTAATAAAAATCCAAATGACATTTGTTAATTGTGATTGCAAAGAGTAATATTTCAAAATACCCTTTGAGTCAGAGAAGCTTTAAGAAACAATGACTTAGAGGCGTCCTTTATTAAAGTCTGACAGCTCTGCTCCCTCTAAACGCAGTCCCTTTACAGCTCTACTTTCCTCCTCTCCTGAGCTCTCTCTCTCCAATCAAGCACAATTAAAAGCCTTATTATTGCTTAAGCTTGGCTCTCAAACCAGCTGGTGGCTGTTTGGGGGAGGGGGGGATGAGGGGGTAGAGGGGCTCCTTGTGTGTTGTTTTCCTAGACCCAGTTCTGAAAGGTTTCTTCCAAAAAAGGCAAGGATTTTCCATCGTCTAAGAGGCCATCAAGTTTTAACGTTGCAAGGCACGACTTCTAATCACATCCCTCCCGGAAAAGTACAAACAGTTCCTCAGCTGAGGTCCCCCACCTCCCACGCGCTCCCCAGCTCGCCCTCCCCGCGGAGAGCCCCGCGACAGCCTCCCCAACACCTGTGAATCATCCAGAGGCTGCCACCGCGGAACTGTTTGCATAACCCCCCCCCCAGCACCTAATGCACGAGGGAAGACCGTTAGGATTATTGCTTTATGATTATTATTTTTAATCTTTTATGACCAGCAAAACTAGCCTTTCTCGCCCATGCCCTGTTTGAGCATCAGCGGGACCCCAACCCAGGGTTTGCGCACCGAATGAACCACCAGAATTTTGTCGTGTCCAAGCCACCCTTGAACCTGCAGCCTTCTACTTTTCTCTGGAGGTCTGGGCGGTTCTATGATTCTGTAAGGCATATACGTGCCCTACTGGATAAAAAAAGATACTCAACGTCAAACCCCAGACTCCTATTGCAAATTCAACCGAAAACAGCATCATCTATGTTGCCCTCCGCAACTGCAAGCCTGGAGCCCTAGCAAGACGACGCTGGTTGGGCTAACTGCCTTTCCTCCGCGTCCCCAAGTCGTTTGATATATCACGGCGATAATTGCTCTGACGTACTTTAAAATAACGTCTGCGACTCTCTCTCCAACTGACCACATTAACGAGAACTCCAAGCCCTCGATGCTGCTTTGATAAAACAGAGATCACTCATAAAAATAGCAACCCACGTAGGCTGGCCATATATGGAACTAGACAGGGTTGACAGGGATGCCCCCTTTGAACCCTCTTCTTTGGCGAAAACAAATCTCTGCTGAAATCTACCCCCCAACACCCCTCCTCCATCACCATCACCGCCCCCCGTCCTCTGTCTTCCCCTCCCCCTTCCACTGTGACTCAACCAATGATTCAACTCAGCAGGGAAAAAAATATATATATATATATATATATATATGTATAGGGTTTGGGTTATACGTATATATATATGCACATACTTATATATGTATAAAAAATTAAATACACATATACGTATATATACATATACATACACATATATATGTATATACACATATATATAGTAGCGAGATAAATGTGTTTGCTCAAGACCGACTGTTAAAATGGAGTCAGAAGAATCGCCCCATTCGGCTGTTTATAAAAGACTTAAAATTCAAAGGTTTGCAGTGAAGCGTTCAGGGAACTGAGTCAAGCGCTCCGCTCCTCCGGCTCCTCCCCTCCCACCTCCAGCCTCTGTCCTCCCTCCGCCCTCCCCCAGCACACTTCCTCCCCGCCCCTCCAGGAGATGGCTATTAAAAGCTGCTGACGTCAAAAGGGACAGCCATCTTTGATGAGGGCAGAGCTCACATTGCATTGAAGACGAAACCTCGGGGAGGTCAGGTGCTGTCTTTCCTTCCCTTCCTGCTCGGCCGCTCCTCCACACTTGAAACCTGCAGGGTCCCGGCGAATACCATCCTCTGGAGAAGCCAAGGTAAGGAGCCCCTCCTTGGGCCATGGTTCTGGATCTCGGTGACTGCAAACTCAGAGGGGACCACAGCTGGGCAGACCAAGTGGGCTTCGGTAAATACAAGTATTTGTGCACCTAGGGTGCGGTATTCTGTGTGTGCGCGTCTGGCTAGACTCCCGCCTGGGGCTTTATAAAGTATTTTCGAGGTGAGCTGTTAGGGGGGGAGGGATGAATGGGGACACTGCAGATGGAGCGATGGGAGGAAGCGCAAGGATACGTACCAAATAATAACTTACTCTTTTCAAACTGTAGTGGGACCTTCTCTCTTCCATTTTGCGATGCAGTTTTCAGTGGTGTTTAGGATGCTGTTTTCTTTTTCTGTAGACCAAAACAAACAGACAAAAAAATCTGTCCACCTAACCCTATTATGATCGTTGTGATTAGAAAGCAGTTATCCAGTGAAGAATTAAGGACAAGGCAGGGTGGGCGCTGGAGAGGCGAAAAGACAAGGAGAGAGTTCCCGCCCCGGGCCAGCTGAGCTGCGGCAGCGACAGCAGCCTCCATGCCCCCACGGACTTGATTTATACCGCCTGCTCCACGTCAACTGCAGGCTGGCGGGAGGCGGGCGGGTCATGCTGGGTGGGAGGGCTCTGTGGAGGGCTGGCGGCAGTGGGCTCGCCTCGGGGACTGCGGAGGCCCGCACTCAGAACCCTGGACAGCGTACCCAGGGCCCGCGCTGGCTCCCGCGACCTTCCAGCACCACGGACAGCGATCCGGCCGCAGCGCCGCAGCTACTTGCGGCACAGGTGCCTGGCCAGGGCGAGATGCGCCAGGATTGGACGCCAAATTGCCTCTTGGAGACAGAGATACCTAATAGAGCAGGCGTAGTAGGTAAAAAAAAAATCGTGCCTACAGGGACTCCTTTGCAGGTAATTACTTGCTCCCTCCGCACCTCCTGCACAGCTTAAAAAAAAAAAAAAAAGTCTACTTGTGGAACCATTCTGTATGCCCTCTTCACCTCCTTTTAGATAGGAAATGAACACATTTTTAAAATTTGTATTTATTCTCCAATTATATAATCAAGGTTTCGTTTGTGTTTGTTTTTAACATAGAGTAGGCGTTGCACTGTCTATGAAACTTCGGTAGGCATGAGTGTAGTATACATAAAGATGCCAACACTATCGTTTATAGGAGTGAATACATCTCTCTGTATTTCTATTTGGTGAAAAAAAAAAAAAAACGGGTTGCTGAACTAAACAGAATCAACTACTTTAAGAATTAATCCTTCTCCCTCTGTCTTTTCCCTCACTCTTATAATTATGTGTGAATACAAGCACACACCCACACAAATACATCTCTGATAAATATTTACGAGTCCCACAGTCTATAGATTTAACCTCTTTGCTAATGGTTTTAGAGTTAGGGGAAGTATTTCCTGTGAATACTGGCTATCTCAGGCCAATAGTTTGTGATTTTGACAACATTAAGAGTGGTCTTCTTAGGTGGATCCAACTGTGTCCTTCAGCGTACTGCAGGTGAAAGAACCACAGTGTTAGACTGAAAGTAGACTCTGACCTTAAGATCTACTGCAATTTCTTTTATGGCACTGCGGGATTTTGCTGAGGTGGTGATAAGTATTCTGACCGTTTTCTACTCTGAGGCTTGGAGCCCCTGAGCCAGCAAAAATCATTACAGAGAGCTTTCTTTCCATTTGATATAGATAAAATTGGCATGAAATGACCAGGAACAAAATAGTAGTATTATAATAGAGTCATTGGTAAATAAGAGTAACTGTGTCGTATGTAAAAAATATATACAACGCATTAAGGAAACGCCATCATGACCCTCTTAAAAGCCTCACAATAAGATCTTGGAATGTTTTTAGCCAGGGTAACACTAATTATTTGTATACTAGGTGTTAAAATGCCCTATCCACATAGAAGGACTTTTGCTCCCAGCTATTTGTTTATTTTCTAGTGTTTATTTTTGTTTTTATAGATAACCATGAATTTCCAAATATGTATATATTGATCTGTTATTGTGCATGGATGTAAAATTATTTGGGTGGAAATGTATTCAAGAGTATGTAATTGTGTGGAAGAAGTTTATAACTCTGCAATCTGCAGAAGAAATAAACAATTGGGTTTTAGTGATGGGAGGAAGGAGAAAAAAAAGATGGGCAGGAGTCTTAAAAAATGCTTTGACTTCATGCTTCATGTCCAGACAGCTCTCTGCGTAGTTGCATCAAATGAAAGCCTAACGCTGCCGGAAATACATCCTTGGACATTAGTAATTACTGCTGGGTTTATTTGCTAGTGGAAGAGGGGGGAAGGGCGGTAGAGGACTGCAGTGAAGCTGGCAAAGGGCACAGAGCTGGGAGGAAGAGGAGATGTGCAAAATTATGGAGCGAATTCTAGGACATCTTCCTGAAAAATTAAAGAAAAAACATCACTGAGGCATGAATTTAACATTGATATTATTGACAAGCTTCAGAAGAAAAAAAAATCCAGATCTTTTCCATTTTAGGTTTCAAATTTTAAAAATCCAGGGCAATATGGTAAGAAGAGGCAGGAGCAGATGGACACAAGGACCAGCCAGGAAGCACTGACGCAGACCCTCTGACGGTAACACCTGCCTGCCATTGGCATTTTCTGCATTACCACTGTGGCATTCGGATTACAAAACAATTTATAATCTTCTTAACCTCCCATGGCACCACCTCCTAAAAATTCACAATTTTATTTTTACTTTGCTGAACCTGCGCAACCACATATGTGCACACACATACACACACAACACAAACTGACCCATAATTAGCTTGTCTAAAGACATTTCCTGAATTCCAAATGTTAACCCCAGAGTATCAACCAGAAGATTGATATTTCTGCCAGTGGCACCTCTCTGCGTAGTAACTGGCCTTCAGCAAAACATGTAGGTTTTGAAGGATCTGTAAAAGTGAGAGAAATAATTTGAGAAACAGGTTGAGAGAGGAAACAAGAAGCAGAAAAATAGATAAATTTGCTTTTTTGAGGCTGCAGTATGAATAAACTAGCTTTTTCACATTACAGAAACTGCTTTACAGTTTTACAACGGTAATAAAATTGGTGTTTTTAACCTCGGCACCAGATACATTTCTGCAGCGTCATCCCTTGTCACCAGGGGCCAATCTGATAGGAAGATATTGATCAATCAGTGAGCACCAGATACATAAATGAACCCTACCAGGGCTAGAAAGTCTCATGGTTATATGGCTTTTGGCCTCAAGAAGTTTAGCATCTAGCGATCTTAATAAAAATGAATAAATAATACCAAAATGAAAACTCAATAAAACAGTAGAATAATAATCATGAGGGAGTGTGTAATTAGTTGCCATGTGAAAAAAAACAAAATTTAGGACTGTAAATTCTGAGGAGGACTAGATTGAGCTGAAAGAGGAGGCAGGACTGGAGTTGGCTCTTGGAGGTCGCCGGCGCTGGGTTGGGGGGGGATCTGCTAAGTAAAAATTACAGCATAAGCAGAACGTCAAGTTAGTCAAGCCCACCCTAAAAATGCCCCTCCATTCGGTTGGAGTGGAGAACTTTCATCAGGGAGTATGCTGGAAGAAGGGTTGGAGCCTGCTGTGGAAGGCTTTGCCTGCCAAGCTGAGGATTTCTTCCTTTATCCTCTAAAGTTTATTTCTGAGTAAAAGGTGATATTTCAAAGTTAACAATGTCGTTTTTGGTATCCAGGAATTGGTATTGACTGAGTGGATTAAATTTGTGCTCTTCCAGAAATAGAGGGGAGCAGATTGGTATCATAAGGGATTTTTAATTTAAAAAATCAATTAATCAATCCTCATTGAGGCACCTTTTAAAATCATACTTTGAAATGCTTAGACCTACAAGGACATATAAGCCCTGCCCAGAAGTTAATTTTAAGTTTCAATTTTCCATGATTGACTGGAGCAAAATATTCAAGATGAGCACCTGTCAGAGATTGAAAAGCAGGTTAGGAATCTGTTGATGAGGTCACCAGAAGGCACACTTGAATGACAAAGGCCATGCAGAACACTGTCTTGGACCCCCTGCGTACTCTGCTTTGTCAAAACACCGCTAGACTGATGAAAAAAGATGCCATTTTTCTGCGCATGTTTTGGGCAGTATGACAAATAGAACCAGCCCCAAGTGACTAAATATGAAAGAAAAAGGAGATGCTATGGTAAAATTTAGAAAACTGGTGTGAGGTGAGGTGAGCAATATATAGTATTTCTTTCTCTACCCATCCTGTTGACTTTTGCTGATTACCCTCACTGGAGAGCTAACCCAAGACCTAAACTGTACCCATCTCCTTTTTAATATTATGGTTATGGCCATGGCGGAGCTTCAAATTCCAAATGCTGGCAAAACTGCCGAACCAAAATAGTCCATGGCCTCATGTGGAGGAAGAAATGACAGTTGCAGACGCGGACTTTATTGCTATTTTAATCCTGATGATGGAGTGTAAAGGGACTATGCCTATCTGTGCTTTACAACACTGGCAAGGGAGGCAAAACCATGTTGTTTTGATTTCCAAGCTGACTACCCAGGGAAATTTGGAGGCAGTGACGTATACTTTAGAGGAGGTTAGGCTGGTGATTATTAAACTGAGTCCAGAGGGCCCCCTACCCCTCAGGTAAGAGGAAAGAGGAGATGCGATATGGTATTGAGGAAGCAGGGCATGGAAGCAGAGAAACACTTGAAATTAGTCTTTCATGGGAAAGTGGGGGGAGACCAAAGAAATTTCCAGAGAGCCCCGGCTGCCACCGAGAACTCTTCAGAATTGCTCATTCCTATAACAATAATAAGGAGCCCACCAGCCGTGCCATAGGAGAAAGATGTGGCAGTCTCCTCCCCTAAAGATTTATAGCCTTGAAAACTCTGTGGGGGCAGTTGCACTCTGTCCCATAGGGTCACTAGGAGTCGGAATTGACTCGGCAGCAATGGGGAAAAAAAAATGAGAATAACAATAGTAGCTTCTCTTTTCTGCATAATTGTCTTTACAGGGATCTCAAAGCATTTCACCTAATATTAGACAAAAGTCCAAGCAGTTTCTGACCTATTTCTAAATAAATGGTGCAAAACATAATTCATATGAGTTTAGGTATAGTATTAGGTAACATTTAGAAAGCCAAAAATCTGATTTAGAAGGGTAGAGATGCCCCAAAGAGAATAGGCTTGTGGGTGAGAAAAGTGAGCCAGCTGCCCTGAAAGCTTCGCCTGTACTACCCAGTGCCCAGTGCCACCTGTACTAGCTCATTGAATTCTTGTATCAACCCTATAGCTCAAAAAAAACGAAAACCAAACCCAGTGCCGTCGAGTCGATTCTGACTCATAGCAATCCTATAGGACAGAGCAGAACTGCCCCATAAAGTTTCCAAGGAGCGCCTGGCAGATTTGAACTGCCGACCCTTTGGTTAGCAGCCATAGCACTTAACCACTACGCCACAAGGGTTTCCACCCTATAATTATTTACATTTTACAGGTGAATAACTTGAAACGGAGTTAGACTAAGTAGCTTGCCTAAAGCCATGGAACAGAGGTGGGATTTAAGTGCAGGCAGTCTGACTCCAGAGAGTTAACTGTAGTACACACTATGCTACCTCTATCATTTCCACCTGCTTCATATTGGTCCAAGAAGGCAAGAGAATTACATGGGTTTTGGTTTTTGTTTGTTTGTTTTGTTTGTCACAATGTCTTTTCCCCCTCGGTGGGCAGCATAGGGCAATGGCAAGGATGCTGGTCAGGGAGCCAGGAGACCCAGGTATATCCCTGAAACAACTGCTTGCAATATCCTGTTTTAGAATCAGACCATCTTTGAATAAATCAGTCAAATACTGTTGAACTCAGTTTTTTCATCTGCAGAATGACCGAAGTGGACTAATTTTGTCCACTCTCCCTGCCAACAAAACCAGTGCTGAAACCCCAAGCAATCAATGGCTCTGGGTCAAGTGACCACATGGTCTCAGCTGGCACTGCCTTAATCATGCTTCAGGAACTGACCTGACCCCACATCCTAAGATTAATCGCATCCGCGGCCTCCCCACCGCACTCCCGATCTCTCTCCTCTCTCTCTCTCCCTTTCCTCTCTTTCTCTTTTCTTTTTGTTCTATAATTGCTTTGACATCATCTTTCTGAAGCCTTTCCAGTCAGACTGAAATTCTGTCTCTTTCCTCAAAGCCCTGGTCTGAATCATCACTTCTCAATCTGATTTATGGCTGTGAGGCACAGGTTATTCCCTAAAACCTGCCTAAACTTTTTGTAATTATTTTTTTTAGTCTATTGACTTTTTTTCTCTCTCTCTCTCTCTTCTATACCCTTTTTTGATCGTTTCCTATTTCTAGCTTGAGGCGATATATTAGCTGCTATTTCCTGACTCCATTTGCTGTTTGCCACTTAGAAAAGAGAAAACAGAAGGTTTCATAGAATCTGTGAGCTCGTGAATACTTAAAAAGTAGCATTTCCATATGACCTGAATCACGTGATACTGGGAGCCAGCTCAAAAACTAATCAGATTGAGAGAATGAAGGGGTAAAATACTATTTCAAGAAAGCGTTAAGGACAAGGAACAAGAAGAGGAAGCTTCAAAACACACAAAATTAAACATTCAGAGACTAAAAAAATGTACCACCACAGCAGCTGGTGGTACAATATTTAATAATTAAATTCATAGTCACATGTGAATTAAATTGAAAAGTCACAGAAAAGGCAGGTTCCCCTCGTTCCAACCCCATTCCTATTGCAGATTTCAGCACCTCACCACCAAGAAAAAGCACTGTATTAAAAGAGGGAAGACTTAACTTGTTTTCTTATTGCTGACTCACAGAGGTTAACCTCAGGAGTGATTAACTGATGGTAAGGACAAAACTGTATCCTCAAAAAGAGATGGGAGAAAATCCCCTTTATGGATTAGTGTTTGCTTTTAAATGCTTAGCAACCATTCTGGGGAAACTCAGTCAAAGTGAATTGTGATTCCTGCTCAGGACTGATGTTGAGTGACAGCTGCACTCGGTTTATGGCTTGCTTTCCTTGATCCTGGAAAAGCATATTTGATCCTCTTAGCTAGTAGAGGAAACCGATTCTAATTCGTGTGAAGAAGGAAGTAAAACAACTCATGTATCCTTTCTTCTGCTTTGGGGTTTTGTTGTTGTTTGTTTGATTGGATTCCTACTACCCATAAAAAAAAAAAAATTTTTTTTTTTTTTTTTTTTTTCTACCCATAGTTGGTAAATTCTCATGTCTTGAATTGAGACTGTTTGCACTTGACCTGGGAGGCCAGACATGGTAACCCTGCTAAGCCACCAGGTCTGGCTTTCCCATATGATCCATTTTGAAAGCCGAAGAACAAGGTTATTTTCCTCCTAAAGTAGCAGGTCTACAAAATGACCGTCCGGTCACAGCTTCCCCATACTTCTTATATCCAAATGACACTAGTGTCAGATTTTGAACTTGGGAAATGACTTTCCATGCCTGCAGGCTTGAATCAGTGTTTTCTGCCATTTACTGATCATGGCAAGTAAGGCAATGAGAGCCTCTGAGGTGCCCTCCTGAGGCCAGAGATCAGCCCTGCACTCCTGCCTCATGTAGCAGCTGAGCTCTCAGAAACTTGCAAGTTGGACAGAGTCTATTTTCCATGGAGATTTTCAAACTGAATTGCTGCTCTCCATTATTCATATTCATCTTTTGTGCAGTTTCAAAGAATAAAGACCAACAAATTGCAAAACAGTGAATTTCTTAAATTGTCCTGCTGTTAGTCAGAGGTTGGTCTGACAGCTACTCATAGGTAAATAACACTGTCTTCTTCATAGTTAGACCAAAAGTAGAGGAAAATAAATGCCAGAAAGCTGATGGGAAGAACACTGATAAATGTTTTCAATATGCCATAGTCCTGTTCAGTGGATTTAAAAAAAAAAAATTAATGGGAAATTCTGTTATAACTTCAGTAAAACACTAAAAAACAAGATATTGTTTCTGATTTATACCTGGGAAATTGCCGAGTATCTTTTTTTTCCAATTTCAAGATGACCGTCCATGTATTTTTCATGGATTTTTCAAACGTATGTCAGCTATTCTTTGTTAATTAATTTACTTAACAAATATTTACTGAACACCTGCCATGTGCCTGGAAAACATTTATGCTGGTTACTGAGGACACAGCAGTAAATAAAATGGGCATATTCCTACCCTCTATGCAATTTTATGCAATATTCTGGGTATCCCTTTTTGAGGTAGTAAGATGCATTATTATTTTAGAAAACATATTTCAAATAGGATCCCTTGTGGAGTTAAGAAAGTGACTAAACTTAGAAAATAACTTGGCACTCTATCCAAAATATGCAATTGATTTAAGGTTATCTATTGAGTGGTCAGTATCCACAGACAGATTGTTACTTCATAAACAGAATATATGTATTAAGAACCAGCCTCAGTCTTCAAGGAGCTAAGTAAATATCTAAGATATGTTCTTATATAGATTTGTCTCCATTTACATGACGGTCAACTTGGATGTTGTTACCAAAACCAAACTCTTGGCCGTTTAGTTGATCCCAACTCATAGCAACCCTATAAAACAGAGTAGAACTGCCCCATAGGGTTTTCAAGTCTGTAAATCTTTATGGAAGCAGACTGCCACATCTTTCTCCCATAGAGCAGCTGGTGGGTTCAAACTACCTACTTTTCAGTTAGCAGCTGAGCACTTTAACCACTGCACCACCAGGGCTCCTCTGAATGTCGTTAGTGACATTAAATACATATCTATATTCCAGTATATTCCAGTATTCCAGTTAGTTCGGTCCTCTCCCTATGCAAACCATTTTCCACCACTCCTGGGCACAAGGGGTCAAGCTTCAAGAGACATGGTACCTCCTAGGCCAGAAGACTCATAGAACAACGGAAGAACAGGGTGACTGAGAAGGACAACACAGTGGATGACAGTACCTCCCAAGACAACCCACTTCCCTCCTCTGAAAGCTCCCTGTCATTAAACAAGAGATTCAGGACCAAGTGGAAGGATGTGCTAGTCCCCACCTGCCAATGCTTCCCTTTAGAAATTCATCTCTTATCAGTGAACAATGCTTCTATCTCCCTTGTAAGAATTGTCACTTTGATTTCTAATGACCTATTTATGCATTTCTCTCTCTTAATAGACTACGAAAGTCTTTGAGAACAAGGGCGACATTTTAACCATCTTTTAATCCTCAGTGCCTATCACAGTGCCTGTCACATACCAGGTATACAGGAAATGAGTGAGTGAATGGGGATATCAGCCACCCCTCTGCAGAGAAAAGAATCCTACCGCTGTAAGTAACTCCACCTTTTGTTGATCAAGTGTTATGATCAGAACTACTCAAGAATCGCTGGGTAGTTCTGCATGTAGATTTACCCTAAAAGTTGCAAGAAAATTCAATCCCAAAGAAGCACTTTGGCTAATCCTAAGTAGCTGACAAACTTCTGCAAATAATTTATTCTAACGTGCTGTTTTATTGCCTATGAGTTAGAAGTTAAATGCAAATGAGGGATCAGAGGATTCTCAAGAAAAACATTGCTAAGTCCAGGTCTATATTTAGAGATGAAAAACTACTTCCTGAGAACGACGTATGAGTCGGAATCAACTCAACGGCACTGGGTTTGGTTTGGTTTTTGGTTTAAGAACAATTTAAGTCAGTTTCACACATAAAGCCGAATTGTTTACCATACATAAAATACACAGTTAAAAGTCTTTACTGCTCGCTAAGATGCAAAAGATATTTTCGATGCCGCTGTTCACCCATCCATTGAGACATATATCATACTCACGAAGGGGATAGATTGGTGGCTTCAGCCAACTCTCGTCTTAAAGGTCACGTATTTGCTGCTGCTCCATTAGAATTGGCACGGTGTATACAAACTGTCCATGTTGGTTTGGCATTTTCTGAAGAGTGTCCTTCAAAGACACCAGTCTCTAACAGATATTTTTTCTTTCAAACAGCCAGTGTCTCCTTGCCTAGGAGAGAAAAATGTGCATGATGTGGTAAATCAACTCCCTTTATCTTTAGGAAAAAGCCATCACAAACATTGAGCATTGAGTTTTGCGTTCCCTTCTACCCCAGCCCTTCTCATGAAATAAGTCTAAAACTAGTAGTCAGTTACCCTGCATGCTAATTTCTCCAGCTAAGAATAAAGATAACACTTGATGACCACAAAGAGAAAAGTAACATACTGAATGCCTGTTGTATACCATCTTAGACTCTTGGCATACATTATCACATTTAATTTCCATGGAATCCTTAGAAGAATTTGGAACACTTTTCTGACTACAAAGTCCATATTTTTCCCCACTACCCCATGAGTTTTTCCCATGATCTGTACAGAATTCATTGAGATCTTCTCGTATTAGAAAAAGAGTAGAAGTGTGCTCCTGACGTGAAGAACACGAGTCAGCAAAATCCTAATAGTTCAGTCCACTAGGCTAAAAAGTCTGGTGAGATAAAGTGGTATTAGTGACCGGTGTTGCTAGTTAGTGATTAGTCCCTAAATGGCGCAAGTGGTCAAATGCTCAGCTACTAACCAAAAGATTGGCAGTTCGAGTCTACCCAGAGGCACCACAGGAGAAAAGCCTAGCAATCTACTTCTGAAAGGTCACAGCCACTGAAAGACCTATGTAGAGCAGTTCTGCTCTGAAACACATGGGGCCGCAATGAGTTGGATTCTACTCAAAGGCAACTGGTTGACTGGCTAGTGACCATGGGAAATTAAGCATCCAGATGACCTCACTGAGCACTGGATTGAGAGTCAGAGAGCTGTGTACTTAGCCCAGCTCCACTACTTTAATTGTATGACCCTGAACTACTTACCTAACCTCAACTGAGCCTCAGTTTTCACATCTGTAAAAAGAAACCTGTAGTTGCAAAGCATATGTCACATGGTGTCGTGAGACCTGAAGGACCTAATGCTTGTGAAGTCTCCTGTCACCTTCACCACTCTGGGTGAGAGGAAGGAACTGCCAGTATCATGTTTCATTCTCCTCCACTTGCTATGCCAGACTTTCCCTTGTTCTTTATTGCAGGTTACATGAAGGCCATATGCTTCTTTTCCTCTGTGTAAGTCTGCTTAAAGAAATGACAGGTCTTAGTGTCACACCGTTTTCTAGCTTGAGCAGCACGCATGATAAAATGGGAAAATGTGTCCACAGTCTTTGATTTTTTGGGGGGGTGGGGGGGGAGGATTGAAAAATGCCTTTGAACAGCATCTCTGTTTTGGGAATGGCCTCATGATTCTCAGGATAACTTTTGGAGACCCAAAGAGGCTATTATTCTTGAACTAGACGGTAGTCCCCTCTTGCTTAATACCTTGGGTTTCAGGCTTTTGAAGAGTTAAAATATATGATATGCAGATTCCCTGCTATTCTTTAGCTTTTGAAAAAGAAATTTGCTTCAAGCTATTTGGTGAATCATTATTGAAGGTCCATCTGTTGGCTTCATTTTGCATTTAGCTCTGTGTTAAGGTTTTTTGTCGGAGGTCCTTCTTAAATATTGTGTGTGTGGCTGTATGGGTCACCTGAGTACAAGTTTATGTGTACACAAGATGCAGGCAGAGGGGTGCCAATGCAGACTCTGACTTGCAGCCATCCTTAGATACAAGATTCTTCCAGGTATCACCTCATGGTTAAAACCTTTAGCTTTATTCATAAACCAATAAATATAAAACCCGTAAGGGCAAGTTATATGAATTGCAAAATGCATGTTCCTAAGACTTCCAGGAGTCCCTGGGTGGTGTAAACAGTTAATATTCCCAGCTGCTAACCAAAGGACTGGAGGTTCAAGTCCACCCAGAGGCACCTCAGAAGAAAGGCCTGGCAATCTACTTCTGAAAAAGCAGCCACTGAAACTCTGTGGGGCACAGTTCTACTCTGACACGTATGAGGTTGCCATGAGTTGGAATTCACTCGGGGCGACTGGTTGTTTGTTTGTGAAAAACCACATTGACAGCATGAATCCCTCAAAGTTGAAAAAGGCTTACAAAGCATCGCTGCACGTAGCAATGACCTCAAATTCTGCCTTGGGGACAGTTCCTGTAAATCCAGGCCTATAGGACAAGGTAACTTTCTGGGAAAATTTTTTGAAGCCCACATTTTTTTTAAACATCTACTGTGTTCTAGTTCTTATATTACCATCTTAGCCAGTATTATTTAATTTCTCCAGAAACCTCCTGAGTGGTGGGTGTTGTTTTCCATACTTGCCTCAGAGAGAATACTATTTGGTCAAGGTCCTGCGAGGGATTCCAAGGTGTCAATTGCTGCCCCTCCCCTCCCCCAATGAACCAGTTCATACATAGACAGGGGTTACTGATTAAAATATCAGGTTTTTTTGTTAAGGCTGGATTGAAAAAAATAGAACCAGCAGCCAGCATCAGACTATCAGATCATCCTACTCATCTTAGTCCAGTTCAAAGTCTAGACATTGGGACCCACAAGAGGAGAAGGAGAGCCCTGGTAGTACAGTGGTTAAGAGTTTGGTTGCTAACCAAAAGGTTGGCAGTTCATATCCACCAGCTGCTCCTTGGAAACCCTATGGGGCAGTTCTGTTCTGTCCTATAGGGTTGCTATGAGCCGAAATCAACTCAATGGCAACAGAGAAGAAAAGGCTCTGGGTGATGTATACTGAGGTGGGACAGCCAGAAAACCATAGGCCCTACTTCCCCTTCCCAAGAGACACAGCTTGTAGCTTAGAGGAGTAAAACATACAGGCTTGCAGTAGACAGGCAGATCCCGGAGAAAAAGCCAAGTCAGAGGGTGAGCTCTGCTTGATTTTCTATTTCGCATCTCACAGAGCACTTAACATCACTCTCCTCCCTTGGGCAAGTGCAGTATAGGGTGGAGGGAGTGGTGGGAGCTATCTTCCCAATACTGGTCTTCCCAAAGCATAGAGGTTCTAATTTTATGGGACAAGGTAGGAATTGATGAGGCATTGAGAGGGAGAAAAATAGTTTCTTCCACACAGCTAATTTGAAGGGGAACTTGAAGTTGAATTTAAGATCCCAAGTGGAATGCGACTGACCCTCCACAGTCATTACTCTAGGACACTGGGTTTCAAACTGAAATCCTTGGACCAGCATCATCATCACCACCTAGGGGCTTGTTGGAAATGCAATTCTGAGGTTCCACCTCAGACCTACTGAATCTGAAACTCTATGGGTAGGGCTCAGTGGTCTGTGTTTTAGTCACCTCCGGGTGATTCTGATACATGCTTAAGTTTAAGAACCACTGCCCAAGAGACAGCCTCTTTAAGTGTTTACATCTATCTCAAACTGAGTCTGATGAGGATGAGGTGTTTCTGCTGCTCTCCATCTTACCAAGCTGTGACTGGGTACTTGGAGAGAGAAGAGTTGCCCTAGGCCACTGGATAAAAGTTTCTACTCACGCTTCTGACTTGGTAATTAAGGTGCTATTGTTCATCGTCGTCCAGCTTTTGCATGTATCTATGAGGCGATTGAAAATACCATGACTTGGGTCAGGTGCACCTTAGTCCTCAAAGTGACATCTTTGCATTTTAACACTTTAAAGAGGTCTTTTGCAACAGATTTGTCCGATGCAATACATTGTTTGATTTCTTGACTGCTGCTTTCATGGGCATTATGGATCCAAGTAAAATGAAATCCTTGACAACTTCAATATTTTCACCGTTTATCATGATGTTGCTTATTGGTTCAGTTGAGAAATCTGGGTAATGAATAAGGAAGACTGAAGTAGAATTGATGCATTTGAATTATGGTGATGGTGGTGGTGTTAGGTGCCATAGAGTCAGTTCTGACTCATAGAAACCCTATGTACAACAGAACAAAACACTGCCCAGTCCCGCGGCATCCCCATAATTGTTGTTATACTTGAGCTTATTGTTGTATCCACTGTGTCAATCCATCTCATTGAGGGTCTCCCTCTTTTTTGCTGACCCTCTCTTCTTTACCAAGTATGATGTCATTCTCCAGGAACTGGTCCCTCCTGATAACATGCCCAAACACGTGAGGTGAAGTCTTGCCATCCTTAAATTATGGTATTGGCAAAGAATATTGAATATACCATGAACAGCCAGAAGAATGAACAAATTTGTCTTGGAAGAAGTACAGCCAGAATGCTTATTAGAAGCGAGAATGGCAAGACTTTGTCTCACATACTTTGGACATGTTACAGGAGAAACCAGTCCCTGGAGAAGGACAGCATGCTTGGTAAAGTAGGGGGTCAGTGAAAAAGAGAAAGACTCTCAACAAGGTGTATTGCCACGGTGGCTCCAACAATGGGCTCAAACATAGCAACAATTGTGAGGATGGCACAGGATGGGCAGTGTTTAGTTCTATTGTATATAGGGTCACTGTGAGTCAGAACTGACTCGATGGCACCTAACAGCAACAACATTGTTCATCAGATTAAGTTTGCAGGATAAGAAGGTGAATATCCACAGAATAAGGATGGGATTCTGAAATGGAAGCCTCTGTAGGCAGAGGGACTCAAATATTACAGCCAAACCAAGGATCCTGGCACAGGATATTAAACTATGTGGTCAATTTCCCCTCAAGTCTAAGACTCACACTACTAGCTCCTTCTATATTTAGTTAGGTTGTATCCCATTGGGCTCCATGAGGACAGACCATACATGGCCCCAATGGGAGAAGAGGTGAGTGTGAGCTCTTGCCCCAGCCAGCTGTAAAATTGAACCCTGCTGCATATTTTCTTGGACACAATGAGAGGAGACACAGAGGAGGGAAATGGAGAAACTCCTGCCTCTGCATTCACTGACTGGACACCACCATTCCACTGGGCAAAAAGGCCTACTATAAATCTGAGTCATCTCTGATGAGTGAGCAGGTTAATGTTAAGGGTTGGCTTCTGGATGGGTGGTGGGATGCAGTAAGGCACAGAGACCCTAGACAAGGATCAGATGGGCTCAAAGATGCCATTAGGCTACAAGATCTTACCTCTGGACCAACAGATTCGGGTTTAAGGCCATGTTCTCATTCCACTCACTGTAGTCCCTTGTATTCTAGTATTCTAAGTATCTCATAACTGCTTTTTCTTTCTTTTGTTGGTTTTATTTATTTGAGCTTGCTTTCAGTTTTGAGTTTTTGAATGAGGCTTTCATGTACCATTAAATTAAAAATTAAGTCTTCCACATTGGGTCTTGAGGCTCACACAGGTGGCCCTTTTATGTGTCTTTTTAATACCAACTCTACTAAGATCTTTGGCCCAGTGCACCAGAGTTAACTGCTCATTGAAGTGGATAAGGTCCCATTGGTCATTTTTGAGGTGCCACTGGGATTTGACAGGATTGTGATTTGAAAGAACTGTGTCCTATATAGACAGGCTGAAGTTTTACCAGGCTCCCTACCAAACGATTGCATTGATTCACTCTGCATCTATTTAATACTGTTTCTTCTTTCCATATTGTTTCCCCACTATAATCTAATTTTTAAACTTCATGACAACTCTGAAAAGAGAGATGATAAAGAAGCCATCACCATTTAGCAGATATACAAACTGTAACATAAAGAATTTGACTGCCCTGGAAAGGTTCACCTAGTCAATGGCAGAGCCAGCTCTGGGATGAAGGTTGACCAAACATCCAGTTTCTCGATCTTTCCCCTAATCTGTGGATGGAAAACTAGTAGCCCACAGGCTTAGTACCATCTGCAATCTTATTTTATTTGGTCGATGCTGGATTTGCAAATATTTTTAATGTGAATTCCTTAAGGCAGGATATTCCCTCTCCAACTTGTCACAGAGCCTAACATTACTTGTCTTTCTATACCTGGTCCAATCCACATATTTTTATTATCTTCCAAGTCTTTATAGACATTTGAGTTTGCTTACTGTCCTAGTTAGCTAGTGCTGCTACAACAGAAATACTACAAGTGGGTGGCTTTAACAAACAGAAGTTTATTCTCTCACAGTCTGGCAGGCTAGAAGTCCGAATTCAGGGTGTCAGCTCCATGGGATGGCTTTCTTTCTCTGTCAGCTCTGGAGGAAGGTCCTTGTCATCAATCTTCCTTTGGTCTAGAAGCCTCTCAGCACAGGAACCTTAGGTCCAAAGGACACGCTCTGCTTCCAGCATTGCTTTTTGGTGTTATGAAATCCCCCGTCTCTCTACTCGTGTCTCTGTTTTATCTCAAAAGAGATTGACTTAAAATACAACCTAATCTCGTAGGTTGAGTCCTGCCTCATTAACATAACTACCACCAATCCCACCTTATTAACACCATAGAGATAGAATTTATAACATATAGGAAAATCATATCAGATGACAAAATGGTGGACAATCACACATACTGGGAATTATGGACAAGCCAAGTTGATACACATTTTTGAGGAGGTACAATTCAATCCGTAACACTTGCATTGCCTATCAAAGTCATGGCATTCTTGGTGGCTCTGTGATCTGCCAGAAAAAACTGCTCGTGCACCTGGCAGAATCAGGCTAGAACTTTACGGTATTATTTTGTTACAGCTTTTTCTTATGGGTCTTCATAAGTCATGTCGATATTCAGGGAGACAAGACTGGGCAGATAAGCTGCACTAAATAGACCAGCTAAGTTTCTCTTATCAAAATTGAACTCAGGGAGTCTTTAATTGTTTGTTTTCCCATGGACACTACTGGCAGCCTGGGAAAGCCTATAGATCCCTTTTCAGAGTGATACATTTAAATGCCTAAAATAAAATACATCAGATCAAATAGGAAGCCAGTTATATTGAAGTATAATTATCAAAATATTAAAAAATAAGTTTTTAATATAGAAATATAGTCTTTTTTATTAAAATATGAAATAACAAAATTCAGCAGTGAATCTGATAACTATCACAATTTCAAAGTAGTAGTGAGAGCATATGATATTTTGAGACAGAGAGAATATGATATTTTGAGACACAGAGTATATAATATTTTGAGACATCTGCAACAGCTACAAAGTGAATTGAAAATGTTTGAGATTTCTATTGATGACAAATCAGTGTCTGAGCCCTCCTCCACACCTCTTTGAGTGGTGGGGTAGGAGTTAGCTAGTAGAGTGGAGGGAGGAGTGGATTCACATGTCATCCAGGCACCATGATAGTTGGGAGACCTTCAAGCAGTTATCTTTTGCTTTATAACAAAACATCCCAAAACTTAGTGACTTAAAACAGTAGCCATATATTATTGGCCATGAGCCTGTGGGTTAACTGGCTGGTTCATCAGTTAGCTGGTAGATTAACTGAGATCAGGTCTGTCTAGGATTTCCTCACTCTCATGTCTTGTGGTTGATGCTGGCTCTTGGCTGGGGCAACAGGAGTAACTGGGCCACATGTCTCATCATCCAGCAGGCTAGGCATGCCATTGTCACCTTGTGGCAGTAATGGAGCTCCCAAGAACAGCAAGAGATGGTGACGCCCAGTGTGCAAGCACTTTTCAAGTCTCTGTTAAAGTCATTTGCTAAGTCAGCGTAGGAGGTGCCGCCCAGGAACATGGATACTGAGAGGGGAGTTATTGTGGCCATTTTTGCAAAAACTCCACCACATTTCTCATCAGCCTTGGAAACATAAGTCAGACAAAGCCCCTTCACCTGCCCCAGGTTGGGCACTGGGCTCTACCTGTCCCTCTCCAGGGCCAGACAACTTCCGCTGATTGTCAAACCAGGGAACTTAGATGCGTGTTATTATTGCTCTGCCACAATAGGCCTTCCAGTTCCATTCCCAGCCAAATGCAGAGCCCTTGGACTTCAGTTTTGGATATCCTTGGGTCAAGAGGGCCCCTGAAACATCTAGCTGCCTCTCTCCAAGGTAGCTAAGCAACCACAGACCCAGGTATCTGATCGATTCAGAGGGAGTCGGAAAATCTTCTCCTCTGAACAGAGAGGATGAGTAAGCTTTTCTGGATTCAAACTGGGGAAAAACATTAGCTTCTTATTTTTTTGTAATGATGTTCCTTTACCTGAAATTTCACTTGGGCTTGTCTTGGTGAGGGCAACTGTATTTGAAGTTCTTTCTCTCCCTCCAGAAGCCCCCTCCTCCCCCTGACCGTTTAAGCAAACGCTGCTTTCTCCTCTAATTGCAAGAGAACTACCCGTAATGATAGAAACAATTCTCAGCCAGTCCTCTGCCCAAGGAGCGCTTTGGAAATGGGAACCCGAGGGAGAAAGCAGTGGAAAAAAACCCTTAAGGCTTGTCAACCGTGCTGCTGTGTCACGGAAAACAAGCCAGGCAACTGTATCAGGGCCTCACGGCAGGACCCTCCAGAGCTTTCATCTTAATTATTCCATAGATTAGCTGATTCACTCGCTTTCCTAGTCGGGCTTCCAAAGAGCACTCTGAGTCCTGGCTGGTACATTTTCTCAACTTGCTTCAGATATCAGATGGCAGACCCTGAAGAGCAGGAGATCTCTCATCTCTTTCAGATCCTGGCCCAGCTTTAGTTTACTGAGCCCCCAAAGCAAAGACTTCTGAATTCTCTAGTTGGAATGCTGTCTTAGAGCAGATTCTCCCAGAAATAGATGCTGAGACATGGATGTGAGTGAACGTATTTTGGAAATGATCCTAGGAAGCACTGGTAGGTGAGTGGGAATGATAGGGCCCAAGACAGGGCATTAACAAGCACGTTACATCCTGAGAGGGCTCAGTCCCACTGGGGACCTCTCGGAGGGAGTGTAGAACATGCCCAAGTTCCGCACCTGGAGGGCGAGGAAGCTGGGGTATTTATCCACAGCCTCCCATCCTTCAGGGTCCTAGGACTGATCTCAGGGGTGAAAATGCCTCATCTCTTAAATCCAGCCCTGTGGGGGACCAAGTCCCCTCCTGAGACTGGAGAAAGCCCTCAGGCAGTGAGTTGCAGGTGCTTGCAGTGGAGGCCCTAGGATATATAGGACATGTATAGGACATATGAGTGTCAAGGAGGTATGACTGGGGCACCAAGGATGGCTGCTACGATTTTGCAAATTGTCATCTCCAGACACTCCCAGAGTCACAACAGCGGTCTCCAGCTTTGGCACATTGATACTTCAGCCTTTCATTCATTCGACACATTCATTGGGCTCCCATTGGGTACCACCTATTCAGCACCAATGTGCCAGGCACTGAGCCAAGGTTTTTACACTCATCATCTCATTTGATTCTCATGACAACCTGCAAAGTATGTTTCATTGCATGATACGGCTGAGAAAAGTGAGATGCAGCGAAGTTACGTAACTTACCTTTCCCTCAGCTTGAAAATGGCAGAGCTGAGATTCATAGCCAGATCCACCTCCAGAACCCAGGCTTGGTGTACTTAAACCCCCACCCCTGTTAGGTGGGCAGTCACCTCTGCCTGCTGATTTGAGGCCGGGTCCAACCATGCCAGTCCAGTACCACTTCTCCGAATCCCTCTCCACTCCCTTCTTGGTCTCTCCTGCTCCCTTGTCTTTTGTTAGTCTTTAATCACCCTCCAGCCCCCACCCACGTGATTTGTGTTCTTTTGACCCACACCTGTCAGGTGCTCAGGCAGGTCCTGCAGCTCTGACACATAGGAAGGAACAAGAGAGCCTTCTCTTTGTCGTATCTTGTGGCTTCAGGGCTGGTTTCACCACTGAGTCCCAAGAGAAATGAACCACATGGTTTGTTTTTAGGCATCAGACCAAAATGTAAGTTCCAATTTACGATTGTTAATATTTTAAAAATAAGATGGCATGGAGCGAGAACCAGGAGAGAGAATAATTAATTCTAGCCTGTCAGCAGGGGCATTGGAGGAAGGCAGCAGGCTCTCTGTCTCAGGGAAGATGACACACTGGTAAACACAGAACTTCAGCCCAGATGGTGACAGAAATAGAGATGATAGATGATAGATAGATGATGATAGATAGACAGATAGACAGACAGACAGACAGACAGACAAATAGATGATAGACAGGCAGACAGACAAGACAGATAGATGATAGACAGATAGATAGACAAAGGGGAGCAAACAGGTGCTGCATGCCTCCATTTTAGCACTAGTGTATCTGACTTCCAGAAACCTATACTATTATTTTGAAAAACAGTATCAATAAAGCATTAATCACAATACGATCTCGGGTGCTCTGAAACCAACATCAGTGAATGGCAGATCCTCTCCACCCTTCACAGGCCAAAAACAAAAGAGAAAGTTGGAAAGAATATACAGAGGACTTGGATACAAAATGCCCTGGTACAGATGAGTGTAAATTTTATACCATGGGTACCAATGGCCACTTCTGTGACAAAATCTAATGTTTTCATGGAGAAGGAAGAGTAGAGGATCTTGGGTCATTTGGACTTAGGTTAAAATTTGCAGTCCCAACTCCAAGTTGTTTTGAACCACTCGGCTTGCCATGCCTTCCTTCTGTCCCCTTGTGTCCTCATGTGTCCACATTGTAGAGTTGTGGGATGTAGAGCCGGAAGCCTCCAACCCAACCCTTCACTTCACATGGATGGATACCAAAGCCCAGAGAGTTTAATCAGATTGCACAAGGTAGCACAGCAAAAGTTTGCCAGAAACACGGTGAAATCTCAGATCTTACAATTCTTTCTCAGGTTTCCTTTCTATAGCATGTGACTTCCCGTGGAAGCACCAACGCCTAGTTATCCTGTTTATTGTGTTTCATGCTGGATCTATCCACCAATTAGCTCATTCAACAGTTATTGATTGAACATCTGCTGTGAGCCAGATACTGTATTACATGCTGGGGACACAGTGGAAACAAAACAGAAATCCTGCCCTCATGAAGCTTATATTCTAATATGAGACAAACAGTAGATGGAACAATATCAAGCAGTAATAATTGCAGTGAAGAAAAGTAAAAGAAATTGTTACGAGCTACACACTTCAGTATGGAAGCAACTAATCACACATGTGGCTATTAAATTTAAATTAACAAAGATTAAATAAAATTTAAAGATCTGTTCGGCAGTCGCACTAACCACTGATCACATGCCCAGTGGCTACATGTGGCCAGCGGTGACCATTTGAGCAGCACAGGAGTAGAATGTTTCCATCATCATACAAAGTTTTATTGGAAAATGCTGGATAGAGAGTGGTGGGTAGTCAGGGATTCATATATGTATTTTTGCCTCAGAAACCAGCTGAAGTTTTCTTAGACTTTTCAATTATTCCCCTAAGGCACTTAATTTAGTGGCTAATGGAGAGGAATTTCTAGATCCTCTGTTAAGGACTTTTACCTGACTAAGTCAGACCCACCCAGGATAATCTCCCTTTTGATTATCTCATAATCAGCTGATTTGGGAGCTTAATTACACCTGAAAGTCCTTTTTACCTTTGCTTTTTATGGAACATAACCTAATTGCAGAGTGACATTCTATCACATTCACAGTTGCCACCCACATTCAAGGGGAGGTGATTATACAGAGCGCGTACACCAGGTCCCAGGAGTCTTGAAAGCCATATTAGAATTCAGGACGCCACACCAGGGAAAGCCATAGTTCACTTCCTTCAGCTATCCTCCAGAACCCCAGCGCAAGGCTGCCACACACTTCTACCCTAGGGGAGCCTTGGTCCACCTGGCACAGTGAGAGGCCTTCCAAATGAGCCTTTCTCAGTTGCCAGGCCTCGTTCTGAACTGGGTAAATTTTTTTTTTTTTTTTTTTTTTTTTTTTTTTTTTTTTTTTTTTGCAGATCTGCCTATATGCTGAGTAAGGGCCTGGATGCATTATTTTATTTTATTTTTTACCTTGATTGCCTCAATCCACAGTCATTCTTGCTGAGCCCCGCAGAGCCCTGGAAGAGCAGGCAGGGGGCTCTGGAGCATTCTGCTTTCAGTGTTTGCCATTAGCGGCCTGAGGAGTGATGGGCACGGCTCCGATGGCTCTATGGAGCCAGTAATCACAGCGGTCTGGGGGTCCTTGATGTGAGCTAGAGAAACGCCTGTGTGAAGCGGCGGCTGAGGGTAATAATAACATCCTGTGGTTTCGCTGGAGCCCTGGTGGTGCAGTGGTTAAGAGCTGGGCTGTTAATCAAAAGGTAGGCAACTTGAATCCACGAGCCACTCCTTGGAAACCCTGTGGGGCAGTTGTGCTCTGTCCTACAGGGTCGCTACGAGTCAGAATCAACTGGACAGCGACGGGTTTTTCTGGCTTCGCTGAGCTTCCACCAGGACAAGCAGGAAGTCTGGGCCTGCCTGCCCAGCCCGAGGAGGCAGACCTTGAGGGGTAGATTACAGAGGGGGTGCAGCCAATGGCCGAGGGCAGCACCTTTGTCTGTGATGCCCAGTGTGTTGTTGATTTACAGGCCACCCGGCAGTGCCTTCTAGGCCCCAGGGGGTATCGGTGGATTCCACACTTTGGATCCTCATCACAGGGAGCTGGAGCCACAGCACCCATCGGTCCCCCTACCCACCTTCTGTCATCCACAAGTAATAATCGAGCATCCATGACATGCCTAAGTTTGCTCCAGTACTGGGCAAACAGTGTGAACATTTCACACACAAAAAATTTTTTTCAAAGCATGAACACATCAAAAAATCTATTCTCATGGATTAACATTTTAATTGAGGGAGACAGACATCAAACAAGTAAATAAACAAGAAAAATATCAGGAGTATGAGATGCTAAGTAGGAGATTTAAGTAGGGGAAGGTGATAACAAGGGGTGGGGGACAGGGAGCACCTCTCTGAAGAAAAGACGTTCAAGCTGAGGCCTGGCTGGTGAGATGGGTCAGTGGGAGATGATGGGAAAGCTTGCCCGACCAGTGGTGCAGACCTTAGCAGGGGCAAGGCTGGTGTGTCTGAGGAGCACCATAGGCCAAGGCTGTTGGGGTGAAGTAAGGCTGGAGAATTAGGAGGGAAACCAGATCAGCTGGGGCCCCTGGGCCCTGGTGAGGAGTCTGGTTTCTGTTTGAAGAACATTGGAAGCCAGTGGAGGGCCTTACAGAGGGTGTGATGTGATTTATCTTTTCACAAGATCACTCTGGATTGTAATGGAGCAAGAGCGGAAACAGGGAGCCCAAAAAACCCAAAAACTAAACCTGCTGCCATCGAGTTGATTCTGACTCATAGTGACCCCACAGGGTTTCCAAGGCGGGAGGTAATTACAGAGCGTGGACCTGGAGGAAGAATCTTAGACCCAGAGAGGTGACATGACTTATCAGACTCCTCAACAGATGCGGAAGGCCAGAAGGAGAGCATCACCAGGCAGTGCCACCGGACAACTGTAACTGCGTCCCCTGATGGATGCTGCTGTAAGAAACAGGGGAGCCGGGTGCAGGAGGTTACTGAGGGAGGCTGCTCGGGTGAGCCTAGGAGAAAGTGAGGGGAGCACAATGGGGCAGGAGAAGGAACCGAGCAAGGATGGAGGCTCAGGTGGAGTAACCTCACCTTGACTCCTGGGACCTCTGAGCATGAACCGCCTTACAGATAGCTCTGCCCTGAAGCCGTGAGGCCGGGCTGGGGCTGCCTTGTTCATCAGTCACTGGCCAGCAGGGAGTGAGGGCCTGTAAACCCCGGACATCCCAGAGGAGCTGGCTCCCGTCAGCCAAGGACGGGGCACTGGAGAGGTCACATGTGTGAACCATTGGCTACAGCACTCTCAGCATGTGGGGAGTGGGGCACCTGCCAACAAAGAGCAAAGGGGATCTGGGAGAGCCCCTCCAGCATCTATTATACAGTAAAACCTGTGAAAGCTGGAACCTGTGTAGGGTGAAAACCTGCTAGAGAACGAAAATGCAAACATTTTCCACTAAAATGATAGAAAAGTAGAACGACTTCACCCTATCAGAGGTGGAAAACTTGCGAGACCTGGAAAAACAAGGCAGTCTCATTGCTTTCCGGCTCTCACTGATTTCACTATAGTAGCCAGGACTTTACTGGGTGAGGGAAGGAAGAATGCCTAGCCTATGAAAATACTCCTCTGCAAGAAAACATTGGGTCCAAAAATGTAAATATAAATAAACTGTTACAAGAGAAAGCTCTCATTGCCCACAGAGTCTCCTCCAAACACCTTTAAATAGTCAGCCCCCCCATGCACTTAAAATAGGAATTGGTTAAAGGGTTGTATTATACAAGTGTTCTGTTCACCCAGCCTCTCAGAAATACATATATTTATTGCATGCTGAATGGACTCGACGGCACTGGATGGTCATACCTGGATATCCATCTATTTGGCATAAAGGGAAATTAGGATTTAAACAAACAAACAAACAAAAACACCCAAACCTGTTGCCACTGAGTCAATTCCAACTCATTGTGACCCTATAAGACAGAATAGAACTGCTCCATAGGGTTTCCAACATGCTCTTAACCACTGCACCACCAGGGCTCTAATTACCCTATATAGTACATGTTAGTACATTAGAGTCCCTGGGTGGTGCAATCAATTAAGGACTCCTCTGCTAGCCAAAAGATTGGAGGTTAGAGTCCACTCAGACGTACCTTAGAAGAAAGGTCTGGTGATCTGCTTCTAAAAATCAGCTGCTGAAAACCCTTTGAAGCACAGATGGTAACTGGTAAACACTGCATTGGAGTCTCTCACCAAAGAGATCTTGCTCTGGTCTTTGAGAATGACTATGGCTAAGCAGCATCATGATAAATGGAGAAAATATTGATGTTGTCAAGGGTTTCATTTTACTTGGATCCACAATCAACACCCATGGAAGCAGCGGTCAAGAAATCAAATAAAAAAAAAATCAAACGATGTATTGCATTGGGCAAATCTGCTGCAAAAGACCCCATTAAAGTGTTAAAAAGTGAAGATGTCACCTGGAGGACTAAAGTGTTCCTGACCCAAGCCATGGTATTTTCAACCACCTCATGTGCATGAGAAAGCTGGGCAATGAATAAGGAAGACTGAAGAATTGATGCCTTTGAATTATGGTGTTGGCAAAGAATATTGAATGTACCGTGGACTGCCAGAGAATAAACAAGCCTGTCTTGGAAGAAGTACAACAAGAATGCTCCTTAGAAGTGAGCATAGGGAGACTTTGTGTCACTTTGGACATGTTATCAGGATGGACCAGTCCCTGGAGAAGGACATCATGCCATGCTTGGTAAAGCAGAAGATCAGTGAAGAAGAGGAAGACCTTCAAAGAGATGGATTGACACAGTGGCTACAACAATGGGCTGAAACGTAGCAATGATGGTGAGGATGGTGCAGGACCCAGCGACATTTTGTTCTGTTATACATAAGGTTGCTATGAGTTGGAACCAACTTGACAGCACCCAACAACAGCAACCAACAAGGAGGGCCACTCATGAAGTAACCACTGCACTGGGATGACACAGAAGGAACCAACAGACTAAGGAATAATGAAAAGACGGAAGCAGGTGCCATCAAGTTGATTCTGACTCATGGCAACCCTGTGCTTCAGAGTGGAACTGTGTTCCATGGGGTTTTCAATGGCTGTGACCTTTTGGAAATAGATCACCAGGTCTGTCTTCTGAGGCACCTCTGGGTGGATTCCAACAGCCAGCCTTTACTGTTAACCAGGTGCTTAACCATTCGCCCAACTGAGAGCTAAGGAGTAGGACCACCTTAACTCAGCTGCCCTCTGTGACAGTCACAGCTTTACTTAAACTGGCTTTACCATTTAGCTTAGTAGCTCTTTAGAATGTTGATCAGTGCTTCCTAAACTTGTCTGCACCTCGGGATCCCCTGGGATCTTGTAAAAACCTCTAAGCCTAGGCCACATCCTAGAAACCCTGGTGGTGTGGTGGTTAAGAGCTATGGCTGCTAACCAAAAGGCTGGCAGTTTGAATCCACCAGATACTCCTTGGGGCAGTTCTACTCTGTCCTATAGGGTTGCCATGAGTCGGAATCGACTCAATGGCAATGGGTTTTTTTTTTTTAGGCCATATCCTAAACCAATCAAATCACAATCTCTGGGGGCATTTTTTTAAAAAAATAAACCTTCTATTTTTGATTAAGTTTAGATTTACAGAAAAGTTGCAAAGATAGTACAGTGAATTCCCATATACGTCTCACCTAATCTCCTCCACTGCTAACACCTTACAGTGCTGTGGCATATTTGTCATAATTAAGTCACCAACCCCTGGTGGCGTAATGGTTAAGCACTCAACTGTTAACTGAAAGGTCGATGGTTCCAACCCACCAGCTGCCGCTCGGGAGAAAAGGCCTGGCAATCTGCCCCCGTAAAGAGTTACAGCCTAGGAAACCCTATGGGGCAGTTCTACTCTGTCCTGGAGGGTGGCTATGTGTCAGGATCGACTGGACAGCACACAACAACAACACAACAAGAAACTGGTATTGCTAAATTGCTGTTAACTAAACTCCAGACTTCACTGGGATTCCACCAGCTTTTCCACTAATGTCCTCTTCCTGTTCCAGGATTCGATGCAGGGCGCCAGGTCTCCCCTGTCTCCTTTGGCCAGTGAGTGTCTCAGTCTGGCTTTGTTTCTCAGAACCTTGACGTCTTGAGGAGCACTGATCAGATGTCCTGTAGAATGCCCCCCAAACTGAGATTGTCTATTGTTTTCCCAGTGGTTAGACTACAGTCGTGGATTTTTGGAAAGAATACAACACAGGTGAAGCACCTTCTCATCACATCATATCGGGTGCAGCAAATCTGTATGACGTCACTGGTGATATGAGCCTTCATCACCTGGTTAAATGATGTTTGCCAGATTTCTCCACCGTAAAGTTGTTAATTTCCCTTTCTTTCCTCTAATATTTGGAAGTGTGTCACTGAGTCCAGCCTACCCTTGTGGTGGCAGCGGGGAGCTGGGGGATAGGGCTGGGGGGCGCAGGGTGGAATTAAGTTCCACATCCTGGAAAAAGAGTGTCTACACACATTATCTGGAATTCCTCTGTAAGGAAGATTTGTCTCTTCTCCCCATTTATTTATTTATTCAAATGTATATATATAAAACCCTTGGCTGTCCAGTCGGTTCTGACTCACAGTGACCCTATAGGACAGAGTAGAACAGCTCACATCATGTTTCCAAGGCTGTAACATTTTATGGGAGCAGACTGCCACATCTTTCTCCCATGGAGTGGCTGATGGGTTCAAACCACCAAACTTTTAATTAGCAGCTGAACACTTCCAACACTTCCACAAGCACCACCAGGGCTCCTATATATGTGTATGTGTGTGTATGTGTATGTGTGTGTGTGTGTGTGTATGTGTGTGTATGTGTGTGCATGTGTGTGTATGTGTGTGTATATATGTGTGTATGTGTGTGTATGTGTGAATGTGTGTGTATGTGTGAATGTGTGTGTATGAGTGCATATGTGTGTATGTGTGTGTGTGTATGTATGTGTGTGTGTGTGCGCGTATGTGTGTGTATGTGTATGAGTGTGTGTATGTGTGTGTATGTGTATGAGTGTGTATGTATGTGTGTGTGTATGTGTGTGTATGAGTGTGTATGTGTGTGTATGTGTGTATGTGTGTGTATGTATGTGTGTATGTATGTGTATGTGTGTGCATGTGTGTGTATGTGTATGTGTGTGTGTATGTGTGTGTGTGAATGGCAGTTGACCATACAATCCGGTTGCCATCAAGCTGATTCTGACTCCTGGTGACCTCATGTGTGTCAGAGTAGAACTGTGCTCCATAGAGCTGATTTTTCAGAAGTAGATTGTCAGGACTTTCTTTCTAGGCACCTCTGGGTGGATTTGAACCTCCAACCTTCCAATTAGCAGCCAAATGCTTAATTGTTTGCACTACCTAGGTACTATATATGTATTTAGGAGCCCTGGTGGCACAGTGGTTAAAGAACTCAGCTGCTAGCCAAAAGGTCAGCTGTTCAAATCCACCAGCTGCTCCCTGGAAACCCTGTGGGGCAGTTCTGCCCTGTCCTATAGGGTCACTATGAGTAGAAATCAACTCGATGGCAACGGATTTTTTACTATATTATTATTTATATCTATAAAGGACTTATGTATTTTTATTTTATACTTTGGGTTGTAATCCAGTATTATATTACTTATTTTGTGGTTCACATTCTTTCAGCTTTAGCCATTGGGAGCTCTCTTGTGTTCCTGTGTCCCTTTGACGTGTCCCTGTCTTTTGTTTTCTGAGCATTTCCTTACTTTCTGGTACTGCAGGATTCTCCAGGCTCATCCTGTAGTCTCCCTGCCTGCTCTAGTCCTAAAATCCTCCATTTCTCCAAGGATCTCTGGTTCCTTCTATTAGAGAATGGCATTAGAAACCAAGATAAAGGCGCTGGATGTGCTTGTCGCTGCTGGGGTATTTGCTAATATAGTGTCGGATTCGTTTTATACATCTTGATTCTATTTCAAGTCTGTAATTTCAGCTCTAATATAAATGTTAAAATTGGTTCCTACATTACACAGTGAGGGATTTTAAAATATGAGAAAAAAAATCTTATACAAGAAGATCAGAATTTCCTACATATAACCCAGAGCTTTGTCTCTGCTGATGGTGCCAAGGACAGTGTGTAAGACAGAGTGATAGCTGTCACTGTAAAGCCAAGGCATTAGCTGCAGTAACACTGCTGAGTGACCACCATAAAGTTAGGAGTTTGGACTGAGTGTTTCCTAACATCCAATGCCCCCTAAATTCTGTGTTTCTGTGACACCATCAAAAGGACCAGCAGTGTCAGGGGCCCACAGTCTCTCCAGGTGTTCAATTTAACTAAGCCTGCTGGGTTCAGGTTAACTAGGGCTCCCGTTCAAGAGACAGTATTCAAACAGCCCATCTTAAACTTTAATATCCATTAAGAATCCCCTGCTTAGAGTCAGAGCCCTTCCCCATGCACATATGACCCAGCGATTCCACTCCTAGGTATATACCCAAAAGAATTGAAAGCAAGAGTACAAACAGATAATGTATTCCAGTGTTCAATGTAGCGCTGTTCACAATAGCCGAAAGATGGGAACAGCCTACATGTCCATCAGCAGACGAGCAGGCAAACAAAATGTGGTACATACATACAATGGACATTATTCAGCCGTAAAGAGAAACGAAGTCCTGATCCATGCTACCACATGGAGGACTCTTGAAAGCGTTTTGCTGAGTGAAGTCAGTCAGTCACAAAAGGGCAAATATGACATGATCCACTTACCTGAAATATCTAGAATAGGCAAATGTATAGAGACCAAAGTCTATTAGTGGTTACTGGGGGCAGGAGGGAGGGGGAAAGAGGGTGTCATTGAGAAGGGTGATGGAAATTTTTGGAAATGGATAGTGATGGCTCTGCAACGTGATGAACGTAATTATTGTCACCGAATTGTGCATGTCAAAATATTGCAGTGACAAAGATTTTCTCACCACAATTTAAAAACAATCCCCTGAAGAACTGGTTAAAGGCCAGATTGCCGGCCCCACCTTTACAGATACTGATTCAGTAGATCTGGGCTGGGGATGCGGAATTTGCATTTCTAACAAGCTCCCACGTAATGCCGATGCTGCTGGTTCGAGGACCACGCTTAGAGTAGCAAAGTATAAAAATATTAATAGTTGTCCATGTTAGTCTAGATTCCCTAAAAAGCAGAGGGAAAAATGGGATTAATTGTTTCAGAAAAGTATTAGGAGAGACGCCTATGAGAGAAATGAGGAGGAGTAGGAAGAGGCTGGGAAGCCAGCAGACAGCAGTGCAGCTCTGACCCTGAGAGAAGGAGAGAAGTGAGGAAGGAACAACAGGACCTTTGACTGCCACGTAGGTCTAAGGAGGTTTCAGCAAGCGCACTGGGGAGTCCTTGAACCCAAAGTGCCCACCAGAGGGCCCCAAGTCTCCCAGGAATGGGCCACCTTAGGACACCTGCCATGCTTAGCATTTAGCTGGGAACCACCCATGAGAAGAGTGGCCTCCAGTGGATTTCAGAGTGTAGCAGCTGGACCCAAGGGTGAATTAACTAGAAAGCAAGGTATGTACAAGCTTAATTGTGTTTACTTACTAATCTGTAGTGAACAGTTTCACCCACCACAGTGAAATTGTTCACTACAGATTAGCGAGTAAGTACAAATAAGCCCGTGTGTACCCTGGTGGCAAAGTGGTTAAGAGCTTAGCTGCTAACCAGAAAGTCAGCAGTTCTAATCCACCAGCTGCTCCTGTGTCCTGTAGGGTTGCCTAGAGTTAGAATCCATCCAATGGCGGGGGTTTGGTTTTGGTTTTTTCGGTACCTTGCTTACTGGGTAATCCGTCCCCGGCTGGGACCTTCAGCCAGTTTGCTCCCTGTAGTCAGAGTTCTGAGAGGTGCATTACCATGCTACAGTGTCCCCATCTCTGTGCTTTAGTTGTCAATCTGTATCGTGTAAACTTTCTCAACTGATCTGGCTTGACATACTCTTCAGATTCTCTGAGACTGAACCAGCTCTTCCTAGCTGTGTTACCTTGGGCATGTTATGTGACTGCTTCTGAGCATCAGTTTTCTTATCTGAGAAATGGGTATCCATAGAGTATTTCCAAGAGTTATCACAAAGACTAAATAGGATAATGCCTAGAAAGCTCTTATCACAGTGCCAAGTACAGAGCAAACATTCAATAAATGTTAGCTACCGGCAGTATTGATAATGATGCATTCCTTACTCTGACCTTGTGTATCAGATATCTGTTGCCCAATGATGCACCTCAATGACACTAAACAAGTCAACTGTTCCATTGAGGGCTGGGAGGTAATCATCTGCTGATCTTGGCTGGGCTTGCCCACATGCCTAGGAGTTGGCTGGCTGTTGTGATCTTGGATGGCCTTGGCTGGGTGATTGAGGTGAGTTGGTTCTGCTCCCCCTGTCTCTTATCCTCTAGCAGGGTAGCCCAGGCATGTGCTAATAGAGATGGCAGAAGTCCAAGAGTGAGCAAGCCCAGTTGCATAAACACTTTATGCTTGTAATTGCTTAGGTCATGTTTACTGACATTCCATTGCTCAAAGCAAGCCACACAGCCAAGCCTACAGTCAGAATGGGTAGGCATTACAGCATTACATGGCAAAGGGAGTCACTAGAGGGAGGAAGTAAGAATGAGGGCCATTAAAAAAAAAAATTTTTTTTTTTTTTTTACTCCTGCTGGCCTGTTCTGCTGGATCCAGACTCCATAGCAAGGCATCCACTGACTTCTCAGCCCTACTGTCATTAGATCCACATCTACACAACCATCCGTCTTCACCCCAAGCCTTCTAGCCCAACCTCTCACCCAGTATGATAGGCCAAGGTCCTCATATCCAACCCCCCACTTTGTGGCTAAATTAGTGGAGCCCAAAGAAGTGATGTAACTTGCCCAGAGTCCTGGGTTTGGGGGCAGAATCAGGCTTAATACCTAACTCCTAAATAAGAGTCTTCATCCGACTCTGCCCTCTGATACATTTGACCTTGGGGCTGAAAGTTATTCGTGATTAAATAGGATTTCATTTCTGTACCATTATGGCATCCATTTTTCATTTTCTGGAACTTGATTAATTCAGCCATCAGGTATTTATTAAGGGCCTACTAGTGGCAAAGACACCTGGTGGCACGGTGGTTAAGCATTCAGCTGCTAACTCCTTTGAAGCCCTAAGGGGCAGTCCTACTCTGCCCTACAGGGTCGCTATGAGTTGGAATCAACTCGACAACAACTGGTTTGTTTTTTTTGTTTTAGTGCTAAGGACTGTGCATGTTACAACACTGAATAAGGGACCTGGTCCCTGCATGTGGATCTTCAGAGTGAGAGACAGAGTGAAAGAGAGACAGATTACAGAAAATGTTCATTATTCCGCAATGTTTATTTATTAAACAAACACTTATTTGGCACTTATTAAGCATCTTCTAAGCACTGTTCTAAACATTTTTATAAATATTAACTCATTTAGTCTTCATAAAAATCCTATGGCGGGGGAGAGGGGCAGGATGGATAGGTGGAACACAGGGCATCTTTAGGGCAGTGAAATTATCTTGTATGATTCTGTCAGAACCCATAGAACTGTACAACACAAAGAGGGAACCCAAATGTAATCTATGGTCTTTAGTTAATAATACATGATCAAAATTGTTTCATCAACTGTAATCAATGTATCACACTAATGAGGAAGGTTAATTAACAGTAGGAGAAACTGCACAGGGGGGTCGGGGGCATGGGAACTCTACTTTCTGCGTAATTTTTCTGTAAATCTAAAACTGCTCTAAAAAATAAAGTGTATTACAAAAAGGAAAACAGCCTGTGAGGTAGGAACTGTTGTTATCCCTATTTTATCAATAAAGAAATTAAGGCACAGTGAGATCAAGCAGCTAGCCCAATGTCATACAGTCAGTGGGTGGCGGGGCCAGGATTTGAACTGAGGAAGTCCAACTTCAGAGTCTATGCTTGTAACCGCTACACTACGCAGAATGCTGCACACAAGGATAGTGTTGTGAGACTGTCCAAAAGGGAGGCTTGCCCTGGTCAAGGGAGGGGAGCCCAGTCAGGGGAAACACCTGGGAGGATATGGCTTTGAATTGAAGTCTTAGGTGGGCATATTCCAGGCAAGTGTGGTGATGGAGGTGTTTGGAAAGAGCATTAAGGAACCTCCTGGTGAAGTGTGGTATCCTCTCAAGGGCCAGCTGATATTGGGAAGTCTCTTTCTCCCTGTTTCATGCTGAATGTCATTAATTTTAGTGATTTAGGAGAGGGTAGGACTCCTTCTTTCAGGAATTGGAACTGATGGCCGGCATAAAAGAACCCGGGCCGTTCAAAACACAACCTTGCATTTCATCCCCTACATTTAGAAAATCAACACCCTCCTTACCTTTATGTCAGGAGTTGGGTAATGCAGAGAAAGTTTCTGATCGTGAGAATTTAGATTAGCTGTCATTTTATGTCTTAGGTGAATGAATGTTCATTTGAATCTGAGAGTGCAAAAAAAGCACTGTTTCCAGGGTGAATGTCCAAGTTTTGATTGCATTTAGGTCCTCACCCTGGATTTTTTCCCAGTCCATATCCTTGCTCCTGAACTCAACTACGGACTTCTTGGTGATAGGGAGGATGCTATCTTATTCATCTTTCACTTTCTCTTTCCTTCTCTCCCTCTCTCTCTCTCTCACACACACACAGACACTGACAATTGCTACACAGCATGTGCTCAGTAAGTGTTTTTTAGTGAGCTTAAATTTAAATAGACTGATAAGGTGCTATAACATGCTGCATTCATATTTGAAAAACCACAAGAACACATATAAATGACAAGCTATGTCCTTTCTTTTGCCCCTTCATCCCCATGTTAAATCATCTTTCTGCTTCCAAAATCAGCAAGGAATAAAAGTATGTTAATTCACATCATGACTGAAATTTTAAATACACCTTTACCGAAGCCTGAGACTTCAAAGCTGTGTGCCCTTCAGCCCAGCTAATGAGTGTCCTCCAGAGTTGGCATTATTTAGTGGAGCTCATTGGAATTCATATTATGCTTGAATATGTTGACTCCATTTCTGTCTGAAGCCTGATGGGACAACTCAGAATTCCAGTGCTTTCTCTGGGACATATTGTATCTGAGCTATTAGGTTTCAATTACAGAACTTCACAGCGAATTTTCCTTGTTTGGAGCAAAAGAGAGGATGGTGGGAGTATGTTTTATGAACTCCTGGATGTAGATGTGGGATGTGGGTGGTGTTATGGATTGAGTTATGTCTCCCAAAAATACGTGTGGTAAATTCTAACCTCTATGCCAGTGGTTATAATCCTATTTTAGGAATGGGTTGTCTTTATTATGTTGATAAGGTGGAGTTAGTGTAGGGTGTATCTTGAGTCAATCTCTTTTGAGATATGGAAGAGATTTTAAAAACAAGCAGAGCAGAGATGGGGTAAGAGAGACGCCATACCACCTGATGATCGCTAAGAAGCCAAGGAATAGAAGCTGAAGAGACAAGGACCTTCCCCCAGAGTCTACAGAGAGATACATGAGTCAGAACCAACTCGATGGCAACTGGTTTGGGTTTTGTTTTTTGTTATGGTGTTTCTAGACACTCGAGGCAGTCTAATTCATCTAATTAAAACCTATATGATCCAAAAGAAAGGAATAGGAAATATATCAGTGGCTAAGGCAGGGATCTCTCCTTATCCCCTAAAGGATTGACGAAGCTGCAGAGAGCACTGTAGATCTGCCCAGAATGCTGCATCTGAGCTCTCACTGATGAGGCCACCAACATAGAGATGCCACAACTATCCACTTGTGCAGATCGCTAGTGACATCTGGGTCCATCCCTACAGAGATGTTTTTCAGGCTCCTGAAATGAAATGAGATGACAAATCTTTATTTTACCAATGACATTCTTCCTGTCCTGGTCCACAATCTCAGCCTTCCCTTTTTAGACCAAGAGAGGCATTCAAGTGAAAATAAATTTCAACATCAGTAACGAAAAGGCTAAGAATAGAATCGCTGGTTGTTCCTGAGATGTCATATGAAAAATTTAGATTAAGTCATGCTTCTTTTTTTCCTCTTGGCCTATTTTCTTTCATTAAAGGATGTGAAGACAGCACCTTCCATTACTTACGTGCCTTCCAAGCACACTTTATTTCTGCTCTACTTGCTGCCTGCTGCTTACTCATACTGATAGTCCAACTGCCTGTAAGTCTCCTTACATAAAAGAATGAAAAGAAATTTGACTGTTAGGTATGAGGTAGAATAGGGAGAGAGGATGTTGACACTAGCAAACTCTTGTGGTATATCTAGTATATCAGTTAGCTTTTGCTGCATAACAAATGACCCCAAAACTTAGTGGCTTCAAACAGCAACCATTTATTTAGCTCATGAGTCTGCTAGCTAGTAAGTTGGGCTGAGTTCAGGTGGGTAGTTTTTCCAGTCTTTGTTGGGATCACTCTGCAATCAGTGGCTGGGTTAACTGAGTTCTGGTTGGTCTAGAATGGCCTCAGTTAAGACTGACTTTACCTCTATTCCACATGGTCTACCTCATCATCCATCAGACTAGCCTGGGGTTGGTTACCCAGTAGTAGCGTGGATACAAGAAGGGATGAAGAACACTGCCTTTTCTGCAATCTTCCACATCTTCATCCAGCCAATCATCTTGAGTCCATGCTCATGGGCTAATGAGGCCTAGAAGGTTGTTCTTCCTGACTGAATTACATGGGGATGATCAAACTGACATATGGATGCACAGAAACCAGTAACATATGTGCTTGGCTTTAAGGATAAGGGCACAGGGTTCAGGGACACCCATGTTGTTGTTGTTAGTTGCTGTCAAGTCAGCTCCAAACTGTGGCCACCTTATGTGTAACAAAATGGAATGTTGCCTGGTTCTGTGCCAATTCTATGATCTTTGATATATCTGAGCCCACTGTTGCATCTTTTGGAGCCCTGGTGGCACAGTGGATAAGAGCTCAGCTGCTAACCAAAAGGTCAGTAATTTGAATCTACCAACTGGTCCTTGGAAACCCTATGGGGCAGTTCTACCCTGACCCATGAAGACTCCAAAATCTTCTACATCCAACCCCAACACCTCATCTGATTCAATTGTAAACACTTTCCCTCCTTCAACACAAATAATTTTTATAGTATTTCTTCTTTATAAAAGCAGTTCATATTAATTGCAGAGAAATGTGTAGGCAAAAAGAAGTATAAAAAAGAAAATAATCCATTAGACTGGACTATAAGGCATAAAATAATACTCGTGAAGGGTGTGCTTCTTAGTTCAAGTAGATATATGAGACTAAATGGGCAGCTCCTGTCCGGAGGTGGGATGAGAAGGCAGGAAGGGACAGGAGCTGGTTGAACAGACACAGGAAATCTGGGGTGGAAAGGAAGAGTGTGCAGTCACATTACAGAGAGAGCAACTAGGATCACATAACAATGTGTGTATAAATTTTTGTATGAGAAACTACCTTGAGCTGTAAACTTTCACTGAAAGCACAATTTAAAAAGAAAATAATCAACCACGATCTCATGGCCCAGAGGCAATAATTGTATGTAATTATTATATTATACATATGGCATAACACTGGCCTTGTTTCTATCTACGTTTAAATACCTAATAATAATACTATTTTGTTATGCACTATGTGACAGGCCTTCTGCTAAATGCATTACATGTATTAACTTTATCCTCACAACAACCCCATGTTTGAGATGGAGAAAATGAGGCAGAGAGAGGCTAAGTACCTTGCCTGAGATCACACAAGTAAGAAGTAAAGCCAAAATTTGAAGCAGACCATTCTTGACCATTGTAATCTACTGCACTGTCTTCACACCCAGCACTACTCGAACATTGTTGTTGGTTGCTGTCGAGTCAGTTCTGAGTCATGGCAACCCCATGTGTGCAGAGTAGAACTGCTCCTTAGGATTTTCAAGGCTGTGACTTTTCTGAAGCAGATCACTAGGCCTGTCTTCGAAGGCACCACTGGGTGGGTTCCACCTGCCCATCTTGCCCATCTTTCAGCTAGTAGTGGAGCATTTAACCATTTGCACCACCCAGGGATCCTACTCAAACCTGAATGTGCATAAAAATCACCTGACAGGCTTGTTAAGGCAACTGCTGAGCCCCACCTCCAAATATCATGGTTCAGTTGGTCTAAGAAGAGGCCCAAGAATTTAAGTTTTAACAGACTCCCAGGTGATACTGATGTTGCTGGTCCATGAACCCACACTCGAAGTAGCTCTGTCCATAACATCATTAAGGTACAAGTGATGAATTCTACTTCATAGATAAAAAACAGAAGTTCAGAGAGGCCCAATAACTTTGCCATGGACATACAACTGGTCAACTTATATCACTTTTACAAGTTTACTCCCATGGAAAACAATGAACACAGGCAACTTTCACATCATTTTGTGATCAACACCTTTCTCCTGGTGAGGACATAGTGCTAAAGGAGAGAATTTAGACCTTAGGTGGAGCCTGTCTGAGAGCCAGACGTGAATGGAAGTTGTGTAGTTTGTTCATTCATTCATTCATCTACTTACTCATTCTTTTCCTTCGTGAGAATTTCAACCTGTAAAATCCTGTGATGCCCTCAGCATCCTCCACGTACTGATCTGTAAGTGACATGTCTCTGAAGGAGGGACAGTTCTCATCAAAAGAGATCTGAACAGAAAAAAATGCACAAAGACGTTGCCTTTTGAAGCTGCAGAAAGAACGTACTCCAAAGGCCATGCTCTTTTAAAATAGTAAAGAGCCTGGAAATATTTTGTCAGGTTTCTTACAAAGAAAAAAAAATGCCCTCTGTGATCTCCAAGCCTTCATGATGTTCCAGCAAATGAAGTGTAGCTTTTGTAGCCACGTAGGACTAGCTCTTAGCTTTCTGGTTGTCTCTCCTTGCTACTCCAAGTGTGGTTCGTGGACCAGCAGCATCAAGGGCATCATGGGAAACTTGATAGAAATACAAATTCATAGGCCCCACCTAAAACATAGGGAACTCCAATCTCTGGGGCCCAGGAATCCATGTTTTAACAAGTGCTCCCGGTGATTTTTATGCAACTACATTTTTAGAAGCCCTGGTCTACAAAGAGGAGCCCTGGTGGCGCAGTGGTTAAGAGCTCAGCTGCTAACCAAAAGGTTGGCAGTTCAAATCCACCAGCTGCTCCATGAAAACCCTATGGGGCAGTTCTACTCTCTCCTATAGGGTCGCTATAAGTCAGAATCGACAGCAGTGGGTTTGGTTTTTTGGGTTGGGTCTACCAAGAACCCTCAGAACTACTTATTTTGCTTCCCCTAAGGAGGACAGCTGACCCTCTGGAGAGTTTTTTGGCCTGCACTTCTCAAATTTAAGTCAATATCAGGACCACCTGGAGGGTTTCTTAAAGCATTAATTCCCGGGCCACGCCCTCAGAGAGATTCCCATTCAGTAGAGTCTGGGATGGGGCTCATATATTTACACTTCTAACAAACTCTATCGGATGCTGATGTTGCCCATCCTGGAGGACACTTTGACTAGGAGCCCACTAGGTAATAGTCCTTAAAGGAAAAGAAGAAAATTACTTGACTCTTCAAGACCTTTTCAAGATCTCTGATTCTATAATTCCTTTTAAAATATATACATATTTTTCTTTAATTAGAGAATTCACTTTCTTTAGAAAAAAAATTTATTTTTTAAAATGTATTTTTCAGCCAACGTCCATAAACTGGTTTGAACTAGAGCAGGTTCTGGCTGTCCAGGGCATTTCTGAAAGAGCTAGTTGAGTCTAAATTAACTGGGAGAGTACATGGGATGGCATCATGATTTATGTTTAGGGAGATTGGGATCACTGTCCACCAGCTTCAAACCACAAACAAACAAAAGCAAACTTGTTGCCATGGAATCCATGCCTTCTGATTCACGGCAGCCCCACGTGTGTCAGATTAGAACTGCACTCCTAGGGTTTTCAGTGGCTGTAATCTTGGCACCACTGGGTAGATTGAAACTGCCAACCTTTCAATTAGTAGCTGAATGCAAACTACTTGTGCCACTTGGGGACCTGAGCCCCCTGATAAACACTGCCTCAGGCCACATTTTCTGAGAGCATTAGGTAGGCCCAGCAAAAGTGACACCCAGTTGGTCAACAGTGGCCTCCAGGGCCTCTGGAGAGGAAACCTTAAACTTTTACCTCAACACTCATCTCTACTCTTAAGCTTCAGTACTTCCGCCTTCTGTGATGCTGAGGCCAGTGCCTAAGGGTATGTGTGTAATTTCTTAAATTACTAATTTATTGCGTATTATAAATAATAATTCAGTGAACATCTTTGAGCATAAATCTTTGTCAAACCAAGCCAAGCCCACTGCCATCAAGTTGATTCCGACTAACGGCGACCCCGTAGGACAGAGTAGAACTGCGCCATAGAGTTTCCAAGGCTGTAATCTTTATGGGAGCAGACTGCCACATCTATCTCTCACTAAACCTTTGTGCATATGTTATATTACTCAATTTATTCCTTATATTCCAATCATAGAAGTCTAACTTCTGGGTCAAAATTTATGGGCATTTTTAAAGATTTTAATCTATATTTCCAAGTGGTTCAACAGGAATATTGTACCAATATAAGTTTTCATAAATAATTGTTAAATGTGTTTCTCTCCCCCAACTGCCTCGAACTTATTACTAATTCATTAATCTTAACACAATAATGATTTGTAAATATCATATTAATTTCTATTTTTAAATGAGTGGTGCTGCAATTATTTTTTGTATGCTTAATAGGCATTTGCACTGTTCCTTTTATGACTTATTAGAATTATTAGTATTATTCCATTGGCCAGCCCTCTCTGTGTTTATTTTTAAATTTATACAGCAAAACGTTAACATTCATGAAAAATCCAAACCCTATAAAACATTGAGAATAAAATGTTATATTTTCTTTAAAACAAAATTATTGACTTATTGGACTCTCCAATAAATAATTGAGAATGTATTGCCTTAAATGGTCAAAGAAAGATTGGAGCCAAGAAGTTGCAAGAACCAATTCCAGCTATAGGACAGAGTAGAGCTTCCCCAGGGTTCTCAAGGCTGTAATCTTTACAGAAGCAGACTGCCACATCTTTCTTCCATGGAGCAGGTGGTGGATTTGAACCACAGACCTTTCAGTTAGCAGCCCAGCGCTTAACCACCACACCACCAGGGCTCTTAAAGAAACATACATGTAAGTGCCTACTCAAATTTGAGAGCCCAACATCATGTCAAACAAAGAACGTTATAAAGTGTGAGTGATCCTTGTTCTCAAAAATATTTACTCAATGCTTTCTCCGTGCTAGGCCCTGGGATTAAAAGGTGCCCTTTGAGGTCCTATCCTAGGGGAGTGGGAACAGGCCAACATAACTTATGGTGGTAAATACTAGGATAGGACCACACAGGAGTCCTGAGAGGGCCTAGGCCCAGGCCACCAGCCTCCTCCAGGTGCTACCACTCTCTCTGAGCTTTGAAGGCTGGGTGGAAGCTGGCCAGGTAAAGAAGGCAGGGCAGAGTTGAGGAGTGATGTTATGGCAAATTAAATAACAGAGACTTGAAGGTTTACAGTAAAAATAAGTAGGTAAGCATTCTTCATCACGTTTGCTCCAAGGGAGCAGTGATTAATAAGCCTGAGATCTGATCCCTTGGAAAATGTTAAACAACCCTCCTGCTACCTCCAAAAAAGAGCACATAAATCTATTTGAAGGGAGCCATGTTTGCATTGGTGATTAAAGCAGACTAACCTTTCCTGGGTGACTTTTCTCTTTCCATTTTGTTATTCATGAAACCTTTCATTTTCATCGTATCCCCTGGAGATTCTAGCTAAATGAAGTGCAGGCTTAGAAAGGCGTGTTTGCTTGAAATGTATCCCTCCTGGAAAATGAATTTATGGAAATTTTAGATATTTGTGCAGCTACAGGAAAGAAAATTCCAAATCTGGGGGGATGAAAAGAATAGGAACCTGCAGAAACTCAGGGTGTAAATCCTCTGCACATTTGTGTTTGCCCTGTCGCTCTTCCAGTAAATGCCAAATAAGAATGCACGATAATCCCAGGCTTGCTTTGTTGCATGGCTGCCATAACCTTCTGGAACCATCCAAAGCTCTGCCATCCTTAACCTGTTGCCATCAAATCTGTTCCAACACATGATGACCCTATAGGACAGAGTAGACAGAACTGCCTATAGGATATCCAAGGAGCAGCTAATGGATTCAAACTATGGACCCTTTGGTTAACAGCCAAGCTCTTAACCACTGTGCCACCAGGGCTCCTACCACCTTAGGTGGGCAGAACAATTTGTGCCCTGATTTGCTCTCTGGAAAGCCCTGGGGACATTTTAATATTGACATATACTGAGACACACAACGAACTCATCAGTGGCAAAGTATAATTTCCAAAGAGTTAAAACATGACTCTCATATGACCATACTAAAAAAAAACCAAACCAAACCCGCTGCTGTTGAGTCGATTATGACTCATAGGATCCTATAGGACAGAGTAGAACTTCCCCACAGGGTTTCCAAGGAGAGGCTGCTGAATTCAAACTGCCTTTCTTTTGGTTTCAAACGCTTAACCACTGTGCCATAAGGGCCCCATATGACCATATAGTGAGTCTATATCAAAGATTTCATTGGTGAGGGAACCAGCAGCCTGGTAAAGCTCATTCTCAGAACATGGAGGAGCAAAGGTTTATATAAAGGAATGTAAAAATAACTTTGTTAAGCTAGGTAGAGAACTGTTTAATGTCCTATAGGGCAATTAAACTATAACCTTTAAAATTATCTTTTCTACCAGACAGAAATATTAGCATTTCTACTGGACAAAAGTCATTTGCTTAATCTTCTTTAAAGTAACGTGTAACTTGATAGCCTGGTCTGTAATCAAGAGTAAATAGTAAAAGCATTCGGGGATGATGAACATGTTTATGACCTTGGTTGTGGTGATAGTTTCATGGGTATAGACATACACCAGAATTTATCAGATTGTACACTTTAAATCAGTGCAGTTTATTGTATGTCAATTATACCTCAATAAAGCTGTTAAAAGAGAGGGAAAAAAAAGGTAAGATAAACACAGATACATTCCCCTAGAAAATTAGATAATACTTGGGCAAGCCTATTAGACAATGCTCCAGAATGATATTAATGACATGCTAACATCCTTTTGGAGCCCTGGTGGCATTTAGTGGTTAAGAGCTCGGCTGCTAAACAAAAAGGTCAGCAGTTCGAATCCACCAGCAGCTCCTTGGAAACGCTATGGGGCACTTCTACTCTGTCCTGTAGGGTTGGTATAAGTCGGAATCGACTCAACAGCAGTGGGTTTGGTTTTGGTTCTGCCATCTTTTGCTTTATTCTCAAGTTTTGTATAATTTTCCTTGCCACTAATTGAGGCAATTGACTCTAGAGTCAGAAGGATTTAGGTTTCGGCCACATTGGCCAGTGAAGCCATGGGCAAAATACTTAAACCTCTCTAAGCCTTAGATTCTCCATGTGAAAAAATGAAGATAATAATATAAAATACACATGTAGAATGCTTAGCACAGCACCTGGTACGTATTAAAGATCTGGTAAATGTTGACTATTCGCAATTATTATTTCTAAGGAAGAAGATAGCTGTAGGGTCTGAATGAGATAATTTGACCAGGTGGGAAGACCTTAGGCCAAGAATGAAGCTCTAAGGATACCAAGAACTGCATGATCTTGACCGAGTCACTTCCCTTCACCTTATCTCTGATTCCTCAACAATAAGCTCTGAGAAGAGCAGGCGACGGCCAAAGCAGCTTCTAACTTTTAAAGTAGGATTCACTCACCAGGCTTTGAACCAAATCCTAATGGAATTCTAGCTTCTTCACGTCCAGAATCTATTCATAAGCACTTACAGCTCTATGTCCACAGTACTGTGGAGTTTAATATGTAGTTCAGTGGTTAGTGGCAAGGACTCTGGGTTCAAGCTCTCTGAGTTCAAATTCCAGTTGAGTCACTAACTTTCAAACCTCTCTGTGCCTTGGTTTCCTATCTGTAAAATGGGAATAATAAAAGCATTCACCTCTTATAGAATCGTTGGGGGTATATCAATGAGTTATGGTATACGAGGATCTAACCAGTACTTGGCAGACATTAAGTGCTCAGTAACCATCCCCTGTAATCAATTAGTAGGGCCTTTGAATGATTTGTTGAGCAGCCAACGGTCCTGGAGATTCAGCAAGGCTGAGGAGGGTTTTGGACTTTTCAGAGTGATGAGGGTTTAAAATGAAATTTTTATATATAAGACAATTCCCCTTTGGGGTGTCATTTAGCAATAATCCCAAAGGCCTATTTTGCATACTAATGAAACTTTTCTGACAGCTGCATATGCAATTTAATGACACAAAAGCACTTTGTGAGCTACTCGTCATTCCCTGGGACTGGAGAAAACGTGTTGATACCTACAAAGGACTGGCCAGGCAGCTTGTAGGGGGTGAGCTGGCCAGGCCTCCATCCTGCAGACTGGCAGGGCCCCAAGCAGGACGTGTCTTCACACTCCCATGGAGCCCACAGATGGCTGACCACCTGCTTCAGGGAAGACGACTCCTCCCTAGTTCTGGGTACTGCCTGGCCCAGAGCTGCAAGAGCACTTATCCACCAAGGGTTCCTCTAGTGAGCACTGTGGGTGCCCCACTCAGAGCCCCTTGGGTCCCTGTGACCAGCCCATTGCTCATTGTTACTAAAGGCAACCTGGGGCTTGACCCATACAGAGGGTTGCCTGACTTATCCAAAGGGCCATAATGACGGGAGTGCTGTGCCCGACCCTGACCAGTGGGTTTAACCTGTGACGGACTAGTGCAGAAGCAGAGACACCCAGCTCCTTGGCCTTGAGGTGGACATACCCTGAAGTGCAGTTAACACTCCAGAGCTCCCTGTAGGATGAGACTGAGGCTGGGACTTCCTCTTTGCTTGGCTTCTTCCCCTTTTTTGACTGTCTTCCTCTAGTGTCTTTTTTGGTCTCCCCTGGGAGCCTTCCCTCATAAATCCCTTGCACACATATTCTTGGCTCACTGTTGGCATCTTGAGAAGCCAGCCTAGGACTGTTTCCTTTTCCCCTCACTCCCAGGGCTTGTGAAGCCCCAAAGGAGAATTGCCCTGCTCTGAAGTTTCTAGAAAGCTATAGCTTTGTTTGAAAAATTTGCCCTACCCTGAGGTACTTGCCATGTAAATACTCTGCGGGCAGGAGGAGAAGCAGGACTGGGAGCCTTAAGCCTCATAGTGGATGGAGAAGGCAGCGATTCAGAATCCTCCAGAAATAAATGACACTCCCAAGGCCAGGTGCAGCAGAGTCAGGTCTCCCTCGGGTCTGGAGGCTGTTCTTAATGCACTGGGCACTCCCAGGGCCTCAGGAACTTCTCCCAAAACAGAGACACAGTCTGCCCTTAGCCACAGTGACCTCAGGGAGAGTCTCTCTACCTTCCTTCTTCAGCTCAGCCATTGTTAGAGCCCTGGTGGTACAGTGGCTAAGAGCTCGGCTGCAAATCAAAAGGTCAACGGTTCAAATCCATCGGCTGCCCCTTGGAAACCCTATGGGGCAGTTCTACTCTGCCTATAGGGTTGCTATGAGTCAGAATCAACTCAAAGCCAACAGTTTTTTGTTTTTTGTTTTTTCTTTTTTACGCAAGGATTATTTCATTCTCTAGGGAAGTCTACCTTTGTTTGACTTACTATTTACTGCTGATTAGGCTCCAGGCTCATGGAGTTACTTATTAACTTGGATATTTTTGCGTGATAAAAATTCAAATGATTTCTGTCTGAAAGAAAAGATAACTACAAAGGTTACCGTTTTGTTTTCCTGTAAGATATTAACAAAGGCTGCCCTGTAAGATATTAACCACTTTGTATCTAATTTAGCAATCTTATTCCAACTTTATATATATATATATTTACCCAAATCTCCACTTGCTTAAGCAACTAGTGTGACTATAACTCTTCCAGTGTTTAAGATTCTTCAGTTACTCAATTTGGCATTTGCCATTATTAACATGGAGCAGATTTAAAGACCTCTTTGGACTAGACCTTGTGGTCAGAGGGCCTGGGGATTTTCGCAAGCCAAATATATATATATATACACCAGATTATATTTCAACCAGGTCTACCATCTTGTTGGTTCCCACATGAATGAGTTAAATAAATCTTTGACATATGTTCATTCTATATTGGAAGGAATCGTAATTTTAACTTTTTAAAATTGTAACCTTGAAACTATAAAACTCAGTGACAGAAGTGAACTTAGTAGACTCACACCGAGTAGAGATTTATCCAACATAAACACCTCTGAGTTTAGCCACAGAAAGCTTCCTTCCCTCTGAAGTTCATCGTACATGCTCTCTGTGTGGTTTGCAAAAATCCCCAGGCCCTCTGACCACACGGTCTAGTCCAAAGTGCTTTTTAAATCAACTCCACATTAATAATGGCAAACGCCAAACTGAGTAAGTGAAGAAGCCAATCTTATACACTGGGAGAGTTATAGTCACACTACTTGCTTAAGCAACCGGAGATTTGGGTAAATCTAATTTCACAAATCACTCTTCTGTTCCCATTGGCTCACGCAATCACTTCAGAGGCACTTTATCATCATTCGGAGTTCTTCTGCCATCAGCTGGGACTCCTGACCCTTTGGCTGGACTTTTTTATTCTCATTCTCTGGGTCAAGTACTTAATGATCTGTAAAATGCTAGAACGTAAGTCAGGAGCTTTACTATTTCAGGAAAACCTGCAGCGAATTCCTTTCTAGAGCTGATAATTTTCTGGTGAGTCTCTTAGCTTAACCGCCCAGTAGGTTGCTGTTTAATAGGTTTGTTTGAAGTGGGATTGTGTCTGTGGTCCTGCTTGCTTTAAGGAGAGACATTGCAGAACTGTTACCTGAGGCAAATAATAGTAATAATAATTATCTCCATCAAAGGTGAAAATTATGAAATCTAGATGTAATGCCTGTGTTGCCTGGTGCGTAGTTGTCAGATTCATCTGTGAAATGATAATTAGATTAGCATTTTTGGTTCTCTGACTTCCATGGAAGCAGACTCTGCAAGTGAGTAGACTCTTTTCCTGGGAGTTTTCCCAGTGGGAAATGTGTTCCTCGTTTCCAACCACAATGGATCCCTTAACACTGAGGAACAGATGGTGTTGCTTCAGGCATCACAGACCTTTCCCCAAAAGAATGACAAGGTAGAATTAGGGCTATCACAATTCTAATCTCTATGACTGCCCTGGGGAAGAAGTGGAACCGTGTTAAAGGATTTGCCTCGGCGAGTCCCACTGCTACAAAGAACCCACTCTTAAACACCACAAATGCACCGTGACTTCCTTCGCAGAGGCAGGGACTCCAGGGTTGGAAGGGGATGTGCACATTTCCTGATCCAATATCCCATCTCATAAGTGAATCTTATCCACCAGGAGCCACCAGATGGTCAGCCAGCTTTTCCTTGAATACTGCCAGGAATGCAGAACTCACTTCCTCCAAGGTCTCCAACCCAGACTTTGGACAGATCTCTTAGAATGTCCTTTATTGGGCCAAACTCTGCTCTCCTATAACTTCTCCCCAGGGATGGTGGTTGTAAAGTTTGTTGCAAATTGTCCTCTGCCAACTCAATAATTCCAAGTGATTATTTGAGTAGATGTCTCCAACTTATAATAGTAGGTGAAGTTTGTAGGTCTCCTCCTCCATGACCTCGACACTAAGTATTATGTTATAAGGAAAGCAATCCTCACGTTGAATGCTTCCCTCCCTTCAAATGTTTATTAGAAAAAAAGGCACAGTAATACTGGTTGGACAGTCTGTTCTATGAACACAATGAAGTCCCAACTTTCTATTCTTTTGGGCATTCCAACAAGCACTTTGCATAAAAGGCTTCTGGAGGAAGATACAACAATATTCTGGTGGTAGGACTCAAGGAACCTTGGGGTGAGATCAGGTAAGAGCAGTGGTTCTTGGTCCGTGAGCCAGCAGCATCAGCATCGCCTGAGAATTTCTTACAAGTGAATATATGTTATTGGGCCCCACCCCAGAGTCGCTTACTGCATCAGCAGTCTGGGTTTTAACAAGCCCCCAGATGAGAATCGGTAGCCAACAGAATCCCCTAATATGACTCAGTACTCTTTGCAGTTGAGTCAATTCCAACTCATAGCAACCTTGTAGGACAGACTTTGTAGGACAGAGTAGAACTGCCCCATAGGCTTTCCAAGGAGTGGTTGGTGGATTTGAACTGCCGACCCTTTGGTTAGCAGCCGAGCTCTTAACCACTGCACCACCAGGGCTCCATGGCTCAATAAAGGACCAGATTTAAGCCTTTGGTAGAACAGAGAGAACCGTGGTCCATGTGGTCTTCAATGGCTGATTTTTTGGAAGTCAGATCCCTCCCGATTCGCTCTATGTGTGTACATCCTGTTTATACCGGGGTGTTAGTACAATATTTCTAGCCAATTCACATGTTTTTAACACTCATTCCGCCAGTGAAAAAGCGTCCCTAACATCATTATGCTAATTAGCAAACTCTCCAGTAGATCATAGAGTGGAAGCTGCCTCAGGAATATGGGCTTTTCATTAGAACCATTCAAATGTTAACTCTTCCACCCAAAAGTATATATTCCTGATTTAAAAAAAACGCCAACTGCCGTCAGGATTCCAATTCCTGGCAACGCCACGCGTGTCAGAATAGAACTGTGCTCCACGCAGTTTTCAGTGGTTGGTTTTTCAGAACTAGGCCTTGCTTCTGAGGCATCTCTGGGTGGGTTTGAACCGCCAGCCTTTTGGCTAGTAGTCTACCCAGAACACTTGCTCACTGTGTAAAAAAAAAAAAAAAAAAAAAAAGTGAATTGGCTAGAAATATTGTACTAACACCCCGGTATAAACAGGATGTACGCACATATAGCGAATCGGGAGGGATTTGACTTCCCAAAAATCAGCCATTGAAGACCACATGGACCACGGTTCTCTCTGTTCTACCAAAGGCTTAAATCTGGTCCTTTATTGAGCCATGGAGCCCTGGTGGTGCAGTGGTTAAGAGCTCGGCTGCTAACCAAAGGGTCAGCAGTTCAAATCCACCAACCACTCCTTGGAAAGCCTATGGGGCAGTTCTACTCTGTCCTACAAAGTCTGTCCTACGAGGTTGCTATGAGTTGGAATTGACTCAACTGCAAAGAGTACTGAGTCATATTAGGGGATTCTGTTGGCTACCGATTCTCATCTGGGGGCTTGTTAAAACCCAGATTGCTGATGCAGTAAGTGACTCTGGGGTGGGGCCTCAAACAAATCACTTCACCTCTCTGTAATTCCCTTTCACCTCAGAGGATTGTGCTAGGATGACCCCAAGTTCTAGCCATTGTGTAATAGTTTGGAAGCAGAGCCTTCAAATCCAAGTAAGTTCGGCCAGGACTTCCCATGTTCTTAGGCCATCACATGGCTGGGAGGACAGAGAATTTTTGCTCTATCTTTTTTCCCTTTTCCTGATGCAGAGATTTGTTGTTTCCTTTAAGTATCTGGTTTATAGTCACACGTAAAGGATAGAATGTAGCTCAATAATAAATGGACATTGTCTTAGGTGGAGTTCCTCAGAAGCAGACCCTGAAACAAAGATTTGTATGCAAGTGATTTATTAGGGATGTGCTCCCAGGAATAACTGGAGAGGGCCTGGGGGAAACAGGACAAGAAAGGGGGGATAGCCGAGCAAGGGGGCAATTTCAGGTGATATCACAGCTTTCGCCCGATCCTGAGAGTTGCTTTCGAGTATGCATTACACCTCAGGGTTGGCTTCACCTTAAGGTAGAAGGGCTGGGCTTTTTTTATTTCTATTCCACTAGCTATGTTCCTGGGTGGTGCCAACTGTTAATCACTCAACTAGTAACCAAAAAGTTGAGGGTTCAAACCTACCCAGAGACATCTCGAAAAAAAGTCCTGGAGATCTGCTTCTGAAAGTTTACAGTTTTGAAAGCCCTATAGAGTGCAGTTCTACTCTGAACAGGTGGGGTTCCATGAGTCGGAATCAACTCAATGACAACTGGTTGGGTTTTGGTTTTTCCAGTAACTGGACCTACCCTGGGGCAAACATAAACCCCCAGACTCTTAAACCTTTCAGTGAACTAGGCAATAGCCCAAAGGTGCTCTTACAAAGAAGATGGCAGGTGTGAGTCAGGAGTGGAGTGCAAAAACCAGGTGGTGACCCCACAGAACAGTGAGAAAGACCCCACGGGGCTAAGCCGAGCACAGACAACATCCATTACTGAAGGCACCACTATCTGTGAACCTAAACACACAGTGTCTTCCCTCCAACTACTGGTTTGGTCATGTGAGCATGGAAATAATTTGGGTTTGATAAGAATGGGAGTCTTTCTGCTTGGCCACAGGATTCTGTCTGTTTGTACAGTCCCGAGCAAAACCATTTTACTTAGGAGGTAATGAGACTGGTTTTTCAGTGTGGCCAAATGTCAGTCCAACAAGTTTATCTCTGAGGAACCAAGCCATATTCCTTGGAATACAACATTTTCATCAGTTTTTCTCCTAGGCAAGATGGAGGAGGAGACCCAAAAGCAAAAGGCTTCTTGCTAGAGTTCTAAGAAGCATGGAATCACCCCTCAGAGGCAGCCATTCCACCCCAGCCGCCTCCTGGATGCTTCTGCACCAGCAGCAGCACTCAGTAAACGCTGGTAAAATGGATGAACAAGTTACATGACTTGTTCTGACTACCACTGGGTAAATGAGATGAGGTTGGATTCTGCCATTCCCTCTCAGTGAGCTCGCCGAGCTTCAGCTCCGCAGTAAACAATCAGGAACTGTTGCATAATACAAACCACACTGCTAAATACCCATTTGGCCTCGTTTGCAAAACAGTCAAAAGAACATTGGCATTTTTGAAAAGGGGAGATTTAGACATAATCAGTGTTGGTGGTGGCTGGCTGCCCTTAAAAAACAAACCCAAGCTGAAGCTGCCTATCAGCAAGACTGTTGATAATCCTGGAATAGCTCAGGAAACGGGTTTGTCAGGAAAAGGGGCTCGTCAGGAAAGCCAGACTTCCCGCCTCTGAAGAAAGCAGATCAGGATTTCACCTGTTTATATACAGGTGTACAGACATAGGATGTTGTTAGCTGCCCTCAAGTCAGCCCTCAACACATGATGACTCCATGGATAATAGAACAAAATGCCATCTAGTTCTGCACCATCCCCAAGATTGGTTGCAGATTGGACCTTTGTGAACCATAGGGTTTTCACTGGCTGATTTTCGGAGGTACATTGCCAGGCCTTTCTTCCTAGTCCATCTTAGTCTGGAAGCTCCACTGAAACCTGTTCAGCATCACAGCAATACCCAAGCCTCCGCTAACAGATGGAATGGGGTGGAAGTCTGGAAAACAAATAGGTTTCTAATGGTGCTCAAGACCTTTCCCAGAGATATTGAGGAAAAGGGTAAAACTCCTGAGAGATGATTGAAATATATTACTGAGAAGGTTTTTAAATCAAATTTACCTGTAAGAAATGCATTCATAGTGTTTTATCCAGCACATTCTATGTCAGCAAATATTGGAAAGAACATGGTAGGGAGAGATAGAGCCCACCATCTCAGATGAAGATGGCCTCCTGTATCATTTAGAGTTCTCCAGAGAAACAGAATATATATGCCAAGAGAGAAGGAGAAAGAGATTTTAAGAAATTGGCTCAAGTAATTGTTTTGGCTGGCAAGTCTGAAATCAGTAGACTGGAAACTCAAGAAGGAATTGAGGTTACAGTCTTGAGTCTGAAATTTGTAGGGCAGGCTGTTAGGCTGGCTCAGGCACCATTTCTATGTTACAGTCTTCAGGCAGAATTTCTTCTTCTCTGGAAACCTCAGTTTTTGTTCCTAAGGCCTTATAACTGATTGGATAAGGCCCACCCACATTATCAAGAGTAATCTCCTTAAAGTTGACTGATTGTACCTGTTAATTACATTTATAAAATACCTTCACAGCAATATCTAGACTAATGTTTGGGCAAACATCTGGGTACCATCGCTTAGCCAAGTTGACAGGTAAAATTAACCATAACACCTCCTAAATGCTGGGGGCCCATTGTCTTTCTAAATTTAATCATAGGTCACCAGAGTTTTCCATTAGATACTTCCCAAGCCATTCAGCCCTAAGAGATGTTACACATGGACCTTCTACTTCTGGGGAGCATAAGAAGAATCTAAGGTTTTTGAAAATGCAAATTCCAATCCCACCTCAATAGCTCTCTCCCCCTAGGTGATGTGATATGGAATCTACATTTTGACAAGCAACTAAAGAGGTTTGATGCAGCAGTCAACACGCTTAACTATTCTCTTAGAATTGGCACTTTGGATCTTAACACCAAGGAAAAATTTCATCCAGTGAAAATAATAGCACTAGGCCCATCCTTAATCACATTCTCATGCCGTTACAATTGGGAAAAGAGATAACGAATCCAAGTATTGGCTCCTTTTAGAAGCTGAGGAGGCAAACACAGAGAAAACAAATGACTGCTCCACTGTTAGAGCCTGAGTCATGAGTCAAAGGAGAGTTACCCACAACTTAATAAGGGTTTGCTGTTGGTGGTGGTTTGGTTTGTTTATGAAGATGAAAGTCATAGGGCAAAGATATATACTCTGGACACTTGAGTTTGACCAAAGTTGTGCACCATAAATAACATAGTGAAAAGGTGTGTATGTATAGCAATGCTCATCTTTACTATTGATAAAAGATACAATCCACAACAAAGAGGTACCAGGCATGGATCTATATACATATGACAACACAGCTGTAAAAAGTAAAAAGCAAAAATGGACTAAAATATAAGAAGAAACTAGTAAACCTGCAGTCACTGTGGGACACTTAAACATACCATTTTCAGAAATCTATAGATCAAGTTGGCTAAGGATTTCAGGGAGTTTGAATGTCATAAGCATTCCTTTTCTACCGGATTTGAGGTAGGTAGGTCTGTAGATAAGAATCAAGGACAGAATAGACTTTCTTTTAAACAGCAAATTAAACATTCTTCAGAATTTAGCCACCTGTTAGGGTACAAAGGAAATCTCAACAAATTCCAAAAAGCAAACATCATCTAGGCCACCTTCACTGACCATAACAAAACTGAAATTAGAAATAAAAAAAAAAAAATTATATTGAAATTTTAAAATCACACTTTCAAATAACTTGAGTTAGAGGAGAAATTAAAACTGATATTTAAAACTAGAAATGAATAACCAAGGACATACTCTTTCAAAACCTGAAGGAAATGGCCATAGTCGCAGATAAAGAGCAATATAGCAATAAGTACACTGAACCAAATACAAGAAAAATGGAAAATAGGTGAGTCTTCTGTCAATTCAAGAAAATAGGAAAAGAACAAGAAAATAACACCTTAGGAAGATAAGAGAAATAGAATAAGAATAAATGCAGGGAATGAAAAGAACTGGAAAAAAGAAGAACAAAGTGGGAAGCCTCACACTACCTGATTTTAGAACCTATTATACCGCCACGGTAGTCAAAAGAACCCAGTACTGGTACAACAGATACATAGGCCAATGGAACAGAATTGGGAATCCAGATGTAAATTCATCCACCTATGAGCAGCTGATATTTGACAAAGGCCCAAAGTCTATTAATCGGGGAAAAGACAGTCTCTTTAACAAAATGAAACAAGACCTATACCTCACACCATGTATAAAAACTAACTCAAAATCGATCAAAGACCTAAATATAAAATCTAAAATGATAAAGATCATGGAAGAAAAAATAGGGACAATGCTAGGAGCCCTAATACATGGCATAAACAGTATACAAAACGTTACTAACAATGCACAAACACCAGAAGAAAAACCAGATAACCGGGGGCTCCTAAAAATCAAAAGAACTGAAAATTAAAAGCATAGGTAGAAATAAGTAATATTAAAAGTAGTATGTACTGAGATGTATATGTCAAACTCCATGATAAGGGGGTTCTATGGGCAAATAGGAAACCCTGGTGGTGTAGTGGTTAAGTGCTACGGCTGCTAACCAAAAGGTCGGCAGTTCAAATCCGCCAGGCGCTCCATGGAAACTCTATGGGGCAGTTCTACTGTGTCCTATGGGTCACTGTGAGTCGGAATCAACCTGACGGCAGTGGGTTGGGTTTGGTTTTTTTTGATGGTCAAATACAGATGGAAACATCACTCCACACTGTGTCTGCCTATTGGACACGTACAATGCCCTGTGGATATGAAAGGCTCTGAGGAGGACCATTGTAAGGATTTCTGTTTAACTTTATTTAGTGAAGGGGGCAGCAAACTTTTTCTGTGAAAGGCCAGGGAGTAAAACATTTTGTCTTTACAGGCCACACCATCTCCCTTGCAACAACTCAACTCTGTGATTGTAGCATGAAAGAAGCTGTAGAAAATATGTAAACAAATGGGCTTGGGCATGTTTCCATAAATCTTTATTTTGGGACCCTGAAATTTAAATTTGGTATAATTTTCACATGTCACAAAATATTCTTTTTTTTATTGCAAATACTTTTTTTATTTATTGTGCTTTAAGTCAGCCTCTCACACACACAAAAAAAATTGTATACACCTTGTTAGGTACTCCTAGCTGCCCTCCCTCTAATGAGACAGCACACTCCTGCTCTCCACTCTGTATGCCCTATGACCATTCAACCAGCTCCTGTCCCTCTCTGCCTTCTCATCTAACCTCCAAACGGGAGCTGCCCACATAATCGCACATCTGCTTGAGCCAAGAAGCTCACTCCTCACCAGTATCGTTTTCTGTTTTATAGTCCAGTCCAATCCCTGTTTGAAGAGTTGGTCTTGGGAATGGTTCCAGTCTTGGGCTAACAGAGAGTTCAGGGACCATGACCTCCAGGGTCCTTCTAGTCTCAGTCAGACCACTAAGTCTGGTCTTTTTATGAGAATTTGAGGTCTGTACCACACTGTTCTGCTCCATCAGGGATTCTCTGTTGTATTCCCTGTCAGAACACTTTTCGGTGGTAGCCAGGCACCATCTAGTTATTCTGGTCTCTCTCTTTTTTTTTTTTTAATTCTTTTTAACCATTTAAAAAGTCTCAGTTCATGGGCAGTGTAAAAGCTGGCAGTGAGCTGGATTTGGCCCACAAGCCATAATTCCCAACTGCTGGTTTAGCCCACAATATGTGTATAAATTTTTGTATGAGAAATTAACCTGAGCTATAAACTTTCACCTAAGGCACAATTAAAAAAAAAAAAAAGAACAGATAAGGAAATTTCTAGCCAGAGATGCTAGGGAAGTGAGTGACAAGGGTGGAATCTCAGTCTGTGGGTCAAGCTGGCAGAGAAATTTTTGCTCAGAGGATGAGGCTTCAGGTGCGGACCAGGCAGTGTTTCGTTCCATTGTATATAGGGTCACTATGAGTCAGAACTGCCTCAACAGCACCTAAAAACAACATATGACACACCAACAATCATGACTATGGTGCAGGACCAGGCAACATTTCATTCTGTTATACATAAGGTCACTATGAGTTAGAGCTAACTCACCAGCAACTAACGACAACATATGACACTTATTAATATCCCAGGAGAAAGTGTTCTGTAGATCAGAGCTCTTCAGCGTATGGTCTGCAGACCAGCAGCATCTGCATCACCCACAGGCTTGATAGACTGCGGAATCTGGGGCCTGAGGTTACACCAACTGAATCAGAACTTTCGGGGCTAGGGCCCAGCAATCTGTTTAAATAAGCACGCCCCATGATTCTCATGTGCATTAAAGTTTGAGAAGCATTGCCCTAGACCACACCTTGGTTTGGCACATTCATGCTATCTGGTGTACTTTAATAGTTATTCAGTCATTCAACAAGTCACTAAGTATAAATTGAGCACTTACTAGGGACCCTTTGCTAGCCACTGGCTGAAAGACCCCCGTTGCCCAGTCGGCTCAATGGGCCTGGAGATTGCCTTACGTTAGAGACCCAGGGAATAATTTTGAGCAGCTCTGCTTCCTAATTTCCACACTTCCCAAGAACACTACCAGCTCAGGCAACACGTAGAATAGCAGTATATGAGTGAATATGTGCTAATATGAGTGAAGTGTTACATACCACCTAGGCAATAAACTCCGTTTCACCATTAACATCTTCTTAGCTACTGAAATGACTGTTAATGAACATCATTTTGCCTCCTTGGTTTCTGTCTCTTAAAATGCTAATATACATAGATTTGAGGTGGTGGTTGTTGTATGCCTTAGAGTCAATTCCAACTCATAGCAACACTATACCTGTTGCTGTTGAGTCGATTCCAATTCATAGCGACCCTATAAGACAGAGTAGAACTGCCCTATAGGGTTTCCAAGGAGCAGCTGGTGGATTCGAACTGCTGACCTTTTCGTTAGCAGCCAAGCACTTAACTACTACGCCACCAGGGCTCCAAGCAACCCTATAGGACAGAATAAAATTGCCCCCAGAGGTTTTTCTAGGCTGTAATTATGGGAGCAGATCGCCAGGATCTGCTAGTGGTTTTGAACCGCCAACCTTTAGGTTAGAAGCTGAGCACTTAGCCATTGCACCACCTGAGGTTTGGGGCTGGTGGGGCGGGTGATTTTTCAACCACAAGCAATAAACATATCAACAGAGAATCTGGCGGGGCATCAGTGCCCAGGTTCCCCCTAGTCTTATTATGAAAGTGGGCATGGCTTTTTCAGTTTTCAAAAGCTATCCATTTAGGAGCTGTTGATTCATCATCCATCCTCCCAAATCAGAGATGTACCCTACATTTTAGAGCAGCACAAAGGCTGCCTGAAGGTGCAGAGCTCCCAGGGAGATGGTGAAGGTGATTAAAACAAGGGTATCTATCCCACAGCTTCTCTGCCATTGCGCCAGCTGCCCATCAGCCAATCCTGATAGGTTGCCATCGGCGTGAAGCCAGGGGGGCCTACAGCTGTGCTTCAGATGCTAAGAATAGCAACTTTGAGAAGAGATTGCCAAGGAAACATATGGGGCCTGGGTGTCTGCGTGTGTGAGAGTCCAAATATCTATCAGCAAATAGACCTAGAAGCGTGGGAAGCAGCAACATTCCTGCAGATCTGAAAGCAGACACCCCTGCTTCTTACTAAACTGGACTATTAAGAGGAAAGGTCAGTTGTCTACTTAGCCCGGAGAAAGAAATTACCCCCAAGGAAACCAAGCAGCAAAATCTAGAGACCAGGATGAGAAGGCGCTCCTGTTTGTCTCCTGTGGTAATCCTATGAGAGGTGCAGCTAAGAGACTGGAGGCTCAGGCACTGGCTGGTTTCCCTGGTTTCAGCTACCATGGGTGCTCAGCACCATGGTAACATGCCTCAGGCCCACCCCGATTAAAGGAAAGCTAATTAACAAATATTGCATTTGTTCCACTCTTAGCAGAGGGGGACAGGCCTATCCTGAATGAGTAAGGCTTTCTGGATATTGAACCTCCACATCTTTACAATCTTGGTCAGAACTTTCTATCATTTGAATAAATTATGTTCCCTTCAACAAGTAATGAGATTGGTATTATGTGGCCCATTGAGAAAACTGAGTCTCAGAGGTGATGATGAACTTGCTCAGAGTCACCTAGCTACTGAGTCTCAGAGCCAAGAGTCCAACGAGGCCGTTCTAACATCAAAGCCTTTATTTCATCCATTCCATTAAGCCACAGCCACAAGCTACTAACCTTTCCATGGGTCACCATTTTATTCTGGAGAGTAGATCTCCAGATGCTCAGGGAAAGATTGGAATTTTGTTTCTCTTCTTCTCCAGATTCAGGAGTGGCTTGGGAAATTCTTCCATTTTCTGTTACCTAGATTCCTAATTTCTAAAATGGAGACACTAATCTTAACTATGGAAGCCTGTGCTCAACTACTAACCTAAAGGTTTGGTAGTTTGAACCCACCCAGAGGCTCCATGGAAGAAAGGCCTGGTGATCTGCTTCCATAAAAATTTACAGCCAAGAAAACCTTATGGAGCAGTTCTACTCTGTAACACATGGGGTTGACAGCAATGGGTTTTGTTGTTGTTGTTGTTATGGTTTTTGTTTTAGTGTTAACTATTACCCCATATACATATAGGCATGTATTTAAGTAAAACACAAAGAGTTTAAAGCTCTACATCATCTCATGAACACATACTTTGATGGCCAGAATAGGCATCCAAAAATTAGCAAGCTCATAGTCTGATGCCCTGTCAATTTCTTAATGACTGCACATAAAGCTAACCTAACATAAACTCACTACCTTTTCTAATTCTTCTCTTTCTTTTTTTACTACAATTTGATGCTTCGCCCAAGAATCGCTGGGTAGAAAAGAAACTGTAGAATCTATTATCTCCAAAGAAGTTTTGCTTTAGGATTCCTCCTTCCTAAGAACCCTAAGTAGCAGGAGTTATTTCATAAGAATGATAAATGTGGAAGATCCTTATAATACGTACTAAATGAAAATCATAGCTATGATTGTTGAGAAAGCAGTAGAATGATGGGTCTTGGAGTTGAGGTCAAAAAGCTCCCTTCCCTAAACTCAAACAGATGGTCTGTCTCTATGATGTTTGGTTCTCTTGCCACTGAGAATGTTCCTAAACTTTTTTGATTCTCAAACAAAAAATGAAATATGATATTGCCCCGCGGTCCTAACCTGAATTTCCCCTCCCAGCTTCAGTTTTCAATGGAAAGAAAAACACAAATGTTTCTCTGTTAGGAAATCATGCTCATATGTGATGTTTCTATTCTGTTACAAATTTCTTCAGGCTTTTATTAGTTAGTGTAACAGCAGCTGCTATAACAAAGAAACCTTGCATTATCAGTAAGGTAACCAAAAGAAGTGTATTTTTTTCTCATATAACTGTTCAGTGTGGGTTTTTCTGGCCAGCGGTCAATTTCCTCCATGAAGAAATTTGGGACCCCAAGTTTCTGCTGCTTGATGATTCGTTATCCTTGAGGGCCCTGTTTTTGCTGGCAGAAGGGGAAAAGAGGGTGTAAAAGGGGTGCCTGCTTCTAAACTGCCTTGGTCTGCAGGGGACACACCTCATTTCCACAACAATTCATGAACATCTCTAGCCACTCGATGTCACCTCCTTGCAATGATGCTGGGAAATGTTATTACCTGACTGGGCAGCCATTTCCCAGGGATGGTGTTCAACCACGGAAGAAGGACGCATTCTGGCACACAGTTGGCCATAGTAGCCACAAAACGAGAGCCCATGCCTTCTAAGTTGTGCTACTTATGGAGAAGTTTTTATCACATCAAATACTTAGCTCTAACCCTTCCTTGGGACCTTTATCCCCTTCCTCCAATGACCATTCCTTGAGATGTGACTTCCTCAAGGAATCCTGCTCTGGCCCCATGGGCAAGAGGCACCAGGCATGTACCCTAGGGTATTTCCTATCACAGTGAATAATATCCTTATGTCACACCCGTCTTCCCAATTAAGAAGGTAGTTCTGGGAGAGCAGAAACTCCTCCTATCTTATTTGTAACTCTATTCCTAGTGTCTAACACTGTCCTGGTGTATTACAAGTGTTCAGTAAAGTGGGAAAGAAGGAAGGGAGAGAGGGAAGAAGGAAGAGAGGAAAGAAGGGAGGAATGGAGGGAGGGAGAGAGAGAAGGAGTGAAGGAGGTAGGTTTTGAAGGGAGCTTAGCCCTGCTATCCATAATTTGCACCATATGGAATTTCAAAAGAGTAGCCAAGAAATGGGCTGGTGAGTTTCAGTCCCCTCCTCTTTGGAGAGATAGATGCTTACTCCTACACAAGCCCCCTTGGCAACCTCTGATGACAATTGAAAAATCAAAGATTTTTCTGCCTTTTGCCACTAAATGCCTCTAAATACAATGGAAAACTACTCAGAAATAAAAAGACATGAACTATTAATACAGGAAACAATATGGATGATACTCAAAATAATTTTGTGAAATGCAAGAAACTGGAGATAAAAATTTGCATACACTGTAAAATTTCATTTAGATAAAATTCTAGAAAACGCAAACTAATTTATAGTGACAGAAAGCAGATCTGTGGTTACCTGGAAACTAGGGTAGGGTCGTCTGGGGTCAGGAGTGGTGGGTAGGTGGAATTACAAAGGACATGAAGAAACTTTTGAGGGCGATGGATATGTTCATTATCTTGATTGAGGTCATGGTTTCATGGGTGTATATATTTGTAAAACTTATCAAATGGTACGCTTCAAATATGTGCAGTTTATTGTATGTCAATTATACCCCCAATAAGCTGTTAAAAAGTAAAATGAAAAATAAATCAATGTGAAGCTAAAGTGTGCTAACCCAGCACCACACCCCTCCATCCCATCATTTCCAGCCCTTGGATGATTTGTCTCTTGAAAGATATCTATCTTAAAAGGTATTTTTCTCCATGGTAAAGTTGGCAAGTGTGTGTTCATGGAACCCTTCAGAGAAACAGCAAAAATTCTGTTGACCCCTGTCTGAGCATGGCCTCCAGCCCAGGAGACAGCTGACCACAGGGATAGAGAGTAGGCCATTTGGACCTTCTTCTCTGTGTGCACACCTACATGCACACTTATAACCTCTCATAATTTCTTTCTGATCTTCTTCTTCCCAGGTTCCGTGGCCAAGCCCTTCACTGACCCCCCAGCCCAGGCCCCGAGCCGCCCCCCATCGCTACGATGGCCGAAGACGCAGACATGCGCAATGAGCTGGAGGAGATGCAGAGAAGGGCTGACCAGCTGGCTGATGAGGTGAGGGAGGGAAACACGGGAAGGAAAGCTAAAGGTGGGGAGCTGGGGTTGTTTGTCTTATTCAGGTTCAGGTGGAAAAAGGGCTTCTATGGTCTCAAAAAAAAAAGAAAAATTGCTGTAACTCTGACTTACTATACACCTGAGCCCTTAGGATAGGAATTGGTTGATTTCAAAACCTGCATACATATTAATATCTTGGTCCAAACTCCCAGTTTCTAGAAATCTTAGGACATCAAGGGGCACTAAGGAAAGCATTGTTTTGGGGTGTCCACTGGTACAACTCTAGCCCCAACTGTTCAATTTCACAAGCTTTGTGAACCAGTTGTTCGACATCACCACTATTCAAGTTAAATTTTGTAAACTGACAACTAAATAAACTGTATTAAAATCAAGGTAATAAATGCTCAAAACATATTTCATAATTATTTTACTACATTTTACTACTATCTCTGCTCTTTATGTTTTTGACATTTATTTATCTGTAGGGTGGGCATGGCCTGTTATCGTGAATGTCTTCCCAGCTTCACGTTCATCAACACCATGTTGGTAGTTAAGAATAAGACGTGGTAAGAGTACTTATACCACGGAAATCCACAAACACTACCTAGCGGGTTTCGACTTCTTGTTTTCTTGATTGTCAAAACTGAGAACATGGTGGAGAAAATGTGAATGAGGCAGATTAAACTTAAAAGTCTCTACAGCCATTCCATTTTGAATTGCACAAAACAATTGAGAAATATTCTTCTAGTATTTGAAAGCCACTGACTATTTGAAATATTACCCTATTTAGCAAAGAAGTCATCTACATCATCACTGAATAAGTGAAGCTGTGACAAAAGCCTTCATTGTTGCCCTTTCACCTTACTGCTTAATGTAAATGAAAATATCATCCAACATTCATGTTAAAACTATATTCATCAGACAGTTGGCTGCAGACACAAGCATTTGGCAAAAATCACCACAAGCATCCTATGAGAATCAACTGGCTAAGTGGAGTTTATAATAAACAGTATTGTGTGTTTTATTATTATTTGTAGATTGTGCAATAATCATCCCTTCCATGAGGAAAATAAGATACTTAAACACACGCATTCATGTATTTTTTCTAGAGAGCCGGTTGTTAAACATTTGCTAGCACACCACTGCTTCCAACCGTTCTATTTCAAACAGCAGCTGCTAACAGGTCTTCCAGGAAAGGCAGCATTCTTCAGGTTCTTGCAGAATCTTGTCGAAAATAAGTTTGTCACTTAAAAGCACTGCTTTTAGAAATCACAACCAGTTCTTGGATTCTAGTAGTTTCAAAGTAACTGAGAAAAAAAGTGGCAACATGGTACCCAAGGGAACATCATTGAGTTCAGGCTTTCAATCTCATCTAAGGATGGAGATAATTATTATAGCTGTCTCCTATAGGCTAGTTATGACGAACATGCTTGATTTTTGTCAGCCTAGAGTGACAGTTTAATTTTTATTGATAAGAACTTTCTATTGTGTTTCCAGGGGTTTTATAAGAAAGCTGATGTTATAAAACCAGTGCTGTCAAGTCGATTCCGACTCATGGCGACCCTATAGGGCAGAGTAGAACTGCCCCATAGAGTTTCCAAGGAGCGCCTGGCTGATGTTATATTCATTCCAATTCATAAAAAAACTATATTTATGTGTTCAAAAGTCAATGTTTCCACCAAATTAGTCCTCTGGGCTACATGAAATAATTTTTCATGCATCCTACACATGCAAAATTATCTTTTCATGATTACTTTGTCTTTGCTGTCAAGATCAGCTTCATGTAATTTGGATCTTTATGAAGATAAGCTGTAATCTAATTGCTTTAGGAAGTCTTATCATGTAGAAGAAAGCCTGATGGGAAAGAGATGTAAAATGGAAGGACTTTCTGTATTTTAGTTGTGAACTTAAAAGAACATGTGATAGTGACCCTTTGTGTTTCTCAAGGGAAGAAAGTATTTCTATGACTTTCTGAGCCTCTGGACCCTACACTTAAAATATTTATGTTTTTTCTTTTAGTCGCTGGAAAGCACCCGTCGTATGCTGCAACTGGTTGAAGAGGTAAGGAGTGAGCATATTTAAAGATCAAACTAACCCCTTGTGCTAGCATATTATTTCCCTAGACCCTACTGCCCCTCCCTGGGCCATGTCACCATTGATTCTAGTGTTAATTTGCCTGCCAGGAAGCCACATAAAGAGAGAGATGCTGTATTTAAATTACCACGTAGCTATCAAATTGTATTTACTCTCTCTCCCTGTTCCAGGCCACCTTTAGAGCTGGGATGCAGAGATAGATAATATTTCCAAGGAAATGCTCCTAAGAAATCACTAAGACTGAATCACTAAGGACATCAGAATGATTTCTAATATACAAAATCATTTACACGAAACATATTTGTAATGATTTTGATACCTGTAAGTCACATCTAATTTTGACATCCTGTTCTGACTTTAACCACGTATATGACTCTTAAAAATCCATGTAGGAATATCATATTTTCAGAAGTTGTTATATTGAGAGTCAGGCACTTAAATTTATGAAATAATAGGAAAATTCTTGAAGAAAGGGCAATAGCAAGTGCAACAACGTCAATACAGGCCCCCTTTTATATTCTCAAATTTGGATTGAACAGCCGTTTGCGAGGCATGGTTAGTGAATCCCAAACTATGTTTAAATGAGTAAAACAGAACAGATAGCAATAATGGGATCAAAAGGGCATTTGCAATAAGCCGCACTCAGTCCAGTTTGGCAGAGCAGCAGCCAACCAGGAAGAATAAATGGATTAATTGAACTTGCCCATTGGGAGAGATGAAGTGGAAAAAAAATGGAATGGACTACATTTAGTTTAACCTAATAAAACAAGCCTCATGGTTTTTTATTGTGTGAGACGCTGCTTTCCCTATGCTTTGAAACTGGTTGACAATGTGTAAGTTCATGTGTGGTTAGAGACTGATTACCATAACCAAGGTACACACAGGCTTACTTGTGCTTACTTAACTAATCTGTAGTGCACAACTTCACCTCATGTGAAATTGGGTGCTAGACCGTGAGTACCTTGCTTACTGGTTAATCTGCCCATGCCGGTTATCGTTTTTAGAGATCTTAGGTGTTCTCTAGCAGAATGATTAAATGGACCTACCTATTCCACGCTACTGTAAATTGCTGGTGCAATGCCATGAAAAGGAAAAAAATAAATTTTACAAAGTCTAAGAGGAAAGGGGACTGCTTCTCACACTATGGGAGCCAACATCTTCCTTTATTTCTACAGCTTCAGCTTCTCACCTGGGAATAAACTATGACTCAGTGTGAATGGCCACAGGAGGAGAAGGGGAGAATGAGGCCACCTCGAAGGGGGCTGGTAGACTTCACTAAATCTGTTTTCACAAACAATGACAATTGGTGCAACTTAGCACAAATTGGCCCCGACAGAAAGGCAGGCCCAGGGTGGGGTAGCACTAGAAAGCAGCCTTCAGTCTCTAGATAAAATGTTTTCTTCGCTCTGTCCTGGGAACACTGCTCATATGCAGAAATATTTGACGACAAAGAAGGAGGCAGATATTCTAAATCAAGGGGTGCCAGTAAAGGTTTCAGAGTAGACTTATTCTCCCCCAACTTGCCATGAGGATAAACCAAAGGAACATACCTTGGTAATGTCCCTACCTGAGCTCTCACGTTAACCCAGAGCCCAGAAGTCAACTGACCTCATTACCTTGGCAAGTCTTTATGCCCTTCAACCATAGCCTCCAACCTTAATTTTCATTTTCTTCTATGCGTATGCACATATGAAGTAAATTTCTAAAGCTCCAGAACTGTCACCAGTGTGCAATGTTGGAACGCTGCCTAGGATGTGGAAAGGGGTGGAACAAGTGTACCAGAACACACCACCTTGGAGGGACCCCTCACCCATCTGAATTCTGGGCCTCAAACGCTTCCTTTTTTGTGTCTTCTTAAACTGTTGGCAGTGTCAGCCAGTCTTGAAAGATGAGCATATGCTCTAATTTATTCTGAGAAAAATCTCAAAAGTGCTATTGATTGAAGTAGGATTCTCGAATCCTACATTCATTTCCTCTAAAGTGTTTCTTGATCAAGCATGAAGTCACATCTTAGAACAAAGAATAAAACAGATGGAAGCTATCTCCCACCTCTAGTAAACGAGAGGAGGCTATTAGACTTCCCATCCGTAGGAAATCATGAGCAAGGCATTATTAGAGTAGATTGATTTGCTCTTACTTCCTCCTGGATTATTTTATATTTATGGTCAAACATCCCTTATGTCTAGGCCATTGGCTATTTAGATGATGTCCTGCTTTTCAATCAAAAAGGAAATTCTCATTAAAAGAGAATCAGCATTAAATATTAATCAAGGGTAGAAATCGTTTTGAAAATCTGAGCATTGAAATAGCAGGACCTTGCCCATGATCCCAAAGTACATCAGTGCTATCTATTTCGAATTGGGCTGACTTCTTACAGAAATTTAGTCTCAAAGACAGGAAAGGTTACTCAACTTAATGAAGTGTCTCTAAGGCAAAACATTTCACCTTCATTGGAATATATGACTTCTAAGATCATCACTCTATTCGTAATATACTCCAGAGTGTAACAGGGGGCAGGGAAGGTTGGGGGGGGGGGGCGTCGCTTTTAACTGATGTCATCATCGCCATTTCAAGGGCCATGGAAACTACACAGAGGTCAATGGGGAAAATTCAAAAAAGCTGAATACCACAGACAGGTAACAAGGTTAGAAATCATATAGCAGAATTTGCTCCCCCGGCCCCCATAATTGGGACCTATCTCTTTTAATAGATGCATCTCAACAAATATTTATGCAATGCCTAGCTCTGAGGGTAGGAGGGAAGATATAAATTGATATGTAGACACAGACATGTAAATAGTTTTCCAAATTCAAGGCCATAAGCTACCTTAGGCCCATAGAGGAGGGAACAATGGATTCTGATAGGAGAATCATGAAGGTATCCTCAAGGAGGGAGCATTTGACTTCAGGAAAGACAGGTTGACCTTGCTAATGCTAAATGCAGCAAATGAAGGCTGTACATTAATACCTTGGGCTGTGAAAAGGAGGCTGAGGAAAAGCCACACTGCTTTAACACTGCTTTAGAGCAGAATAATTCCAGTGAGCCACACACAGCTTTTACAAAGTGGTTACTGAGGGCTCCCTAACATTTTACGGATGATTTAGCATTTTTCCTTTAATACCAACTTCTGTTTCAAGATACTTTGGCCACGAGAATAGAATAAGCATTCTAAAGCTGTGTCTGTGCTATGTCTGCCAGACTTTCAGCTAAAAATGGAAAATTCAGGCAGAGCAATTCTTTTCAGATATGCAGATTTGGGGTCTTTGGGAACTCCAGCAGTTAAGAGGGGGCCTGGAGAGTTCTGTTTTAGCTCAGATGCACTGGGCTTTGGGGAAAGCATCTCAGACTGGGAAAAGGAAGATAAAACATGTTCTGTAAACACCGTCTTAGTTCATCTGCAAAAAATAAAAATAGAGAAAGATATGAAAAAAGAAGAAAATCACTTAAATCTCCAACTCCTCTGTTTTTAAGTAGACAGCTTTACCAGAAATGTCAAACAGAAACCACAAATTGAGCTGAGATAAAAATAGAGCCACCTCCTCTCACGCCTAGCTTTTAAAACACATACTCTTTAAGGAATAGGAGAAGTATCCTGCCTCCCCTGAAATATCATCCCCATCCCTGCCCTTCTCCCTTGAGCTTCTGATCCCCCCAAGGAACAATCCAGTTATTATGATAGAAACTGTCAACAAAACAGTGGAGCCAAATGTAAGCTCCAACTTTTGTTGAGAAGCTCATATGTGCCGGGTACTGTGCTTGCTAGGGGCAGTTGTCATCATCATCTTCCTCATCATCACCTACCTATCACCTAATTTAATCCATGTAACCACCTTTTACCATTACTTTGATCTCCATTTTACCAAGGAGGAAATTGAGGTACAAAATGGTTAATTAACTTCCTTGTGACACACAGCTAATAAAAGGCAGAGATGAAATTAAAACCCAAATCCACCTGATTCCAGAGAGTGAATTCTTAGTCATAGCACCTAACTTCCCTTCCACTAGCAACTTCTACAACATTTTTTTCTTTGAGAACACCACAAAAAGTGTAAGGATCTAAGAAAACCAACAAAGTGCTCATTCTGAACTGACTGGAATTCCACTCAAATTAAATCCTGCATCTTACTGTGATCCTTTCTGAAACAAGCAGGATCTCCTTAGAGTTTAGCTTTTAGCAGCCTTCACGTTCTGGAGCTCATTTTATCCTCATAACCACTCTGGAAAGTAGTGGGAGTGTTACTGCCTCCAGATGACAGATGGGGAAACTGTGGAACATGACAAGTGACTCAAGAGCTACACGACTGCAACGATAGGTGTAGAATTCAGAATTACTGATTCCCAAATCCTAGGTCTGCCCGACCAACCAAATTACCCTTCACACTGAGAGGCAGAGTTGATAAACCATGTGTTTGTCTACCTCTTATCCTTAGTGTCTGGGGCAGAGTTGAAACTCGATAAATATTTGTTGAATGAATTAATCAATTAATGAATAAAATAATGAATGAACAAGTGAGAGAGGGAGAGTTAGTGAGTGAGTGAATGAGCCAACCTATCAAACCACCCAACCTTGTTTGGCATCTCTCCCCTTATTTTAAATATGGGGAAACATCCTGAAAGATCAGGTGACTTATCCACTGTCTTTTGACTAGTTGGTGGCAGAGCTAAGAACACAGCCCAGCCTTCCTGCCTCCACCATCAGTGCTCTCTGCTTCTGTTCTTTCACATTGGGGCAACCTAAAAAAACTCTTGCTTCTTCAAATTAGCTCTGTAATCATTCCAGTGCCGAAACATTCAGCACCAAATTAGACCAAAGTGAAATTACACTTGTAGGGCTCCATCTCCATAGAAAAGATCAAGAAAGTGTAGATAGATGAGAGTTGGACTGACCAAAAGGAAATCATTCATCTGCTTCCCATCAGCTCTCTCCAATAGAATGGAACAAGGATCATACGCTTGGCCTTGAGTTGGGTCCCCAAGGAAAAACGCTCTCTGAGATGCCTCTGTCCTCACCAGAAGTTGCCTCATCACAGCCATATGTCTAAGTCAACTGCTTTTCTTAATTTCCTGTTCATAAACAATAGCTAAAATATCACAAAAGAGCACAGGGATTGTTAAAATATAGGTTAGTGTAGTTGAAAGTCAATTTACATCCAAAAACATCCTGCTTATGAAAAAAATTTTTAAAGGCTTTGTGGTCTAGAGTCTTGCTACTCAATGTGGGTTCCTGCACCAGCAGCATCAGTACCATCTGGGAGTTTGTTAGAAATGCAGAACCTCAGGCCTTCCTCATTCCTACTGAACCAGAATCTACATTTTAACAAGATTCCCAGGGGATTCATATGCACACTAAAGTTTGAGAAGTAGTAGTCTAGAAGCTTTTATAGTGGTTGGTAATGGTGATATTTTTAGTTTGCCTTGATATCCTGCTATCACTGTATTTTCTGGTTCTATTTACTTTATAGACACATAGTGCTTACTATAGGCCAGGAACCACCATTCTAGCACATTACACATATTTATCTATTTAATTCATATATAACAACCCAATGAGGTGTATGCTAGCATTATCCCTGTATTACGAATCAGAGGACTGAGTTTCAGAGCAATTACTACACTTGCTCAAGGTCCCACAGCTAGGAAATGAAATTACCAGGATTGCAGCCCAGGCAATCTGGCTCTGGAGTCCATGCTGACTAATGACTACCAAAGTCATCCTCAGCCATCTCTCTAAAAACTGCGTCCTGGCTTTGCAAGCAAGGCCTATCAAAACGTGTTCAAAAGAAGATAGGCTTTTGTGTCTGGGGGAGTTAATTTAATTGTATACATTCTCTGAAGATGTTGGTTTATAAAACCTCACAGAAATCATTTCAGTGTTTTCTTTCATTTTTAGAAGCACTAGTGGAATTTAATTTGTAAAATACTGTTTTTTTTTGTTTTTTTTTTTTTTTTATTAAAAACACTCTTGATCTCCACTAACATCTTTCTCTCTTTCTTAGTTCAAAGTCAGTCAGTGGAAAATAAATGGGGCTACAAAAGATGTCTTATTTTAGAATTTATTCTGGGGTCCACCATGAACTTCCTTGAAAAATCAATTAATCCAAACTGTAAGCAATCCTATTTTATACTTACTAACAGGCACCCTGTCAAATGGAAGGTCTTTGCTTAGCTTTAACTTTAATCTTAATCTAGGAATTCTTAGAGTTGATAATTTCTAAGTATGAGCAATGAGGAAATCTCTGCTTCTTCCCCCTACCCACCACCTCCCACTGCTGTCCCCACAATAATTCAGGTGGTGTTTGATTTATTTGGAAATAAGGAGTGACATGGGAAGTGCCTTTTGAAGACCTCTCCTGCCCAAGACAAGTGAAGCACAGCTGTGGAGGAGTTATTTTCTCACAACACCCTACCATGTGCAGAATTTTAAATTTCAGAATAAGGAACCCCTGTTTCTCATCTGCCAGTCCGTTTTCTAAATCTCATAGCCCTCTTCATAGAAAGAAAATGGGACTGTGAGTTTCCTTTTGAGCTGTGTAGCTCAACTTTTGTGTAAGCCATATCCTCTTGATAAATCTAGAAATCTCACCTCCCCCCACGTTTCTTACATGTCTTCCAGTTGGACATCCCTCCCCAACTCAGTGATATTTTCTGAGATATCATGCTGAAGAAGAAGATTTATTCTAGAAAATTTTGAAACATTTGCTTTCTGTGGTTTGTGTTAGGAACACTATAGGCATTTTTATTTTCCCAATATAAATTTACAGTACAATAGCTCTACGCCATGGAGACCGTGCTTCATCCCCCTCCACTTCCACCCACCTGTAAGAGTCATGGATTGAGCAAGTGCACAAGTACCCTTCCTCCAAGCCCCTCCCAGCTCCTAAATGCTCTCGCCATATTTCTTCCCTTTGGTCCTTCTTCATTTTCCATTTCTAGGGCTAATTGTCCTTTTTACTGATGTCTCTCTTTCTCTCTTTTCTCTCTCTAACTCCTTTTCAACTTTGCTACCATTATTGGAATGTAGAGTAAAGATGCTGGTATCAGGACTTTGGTTATGTTGGATGAACAAGGAGGTAAGTTCAGATATCTTCAGTAAGAACAATTCTTTGTCTGAATAAAGTGCATTTTTTAAATTATTTTGCAAATGCAGGTAGTCATTTTGGCATGTGTTACACGTATATGAGTATAAGGGTTCTAGAATTTTTATCTTGCTTTTTTTCCCCCTCTGTAGAAAAGATGGGTAAATATGTGGAAAGGTTGAGGCCTTCTTCATGACTGAATGAAAGGTACTACTATCCCTGTTATATATGCTGGGGTAACAGGATTTTGAAGGCGACAGCCATTTGTTTGCAATTTTTTTTTTTAAACAGTAGTGTTTTGAGAGGTGTGAGAATTCTCTTATCCTCCTTGCCCCCAATCTTTTCCATAAATTTGGTTTCCTTCAAATAATTTTTAGATAGAATAGGAGAGTAGTGTGTCATGCTGTTCACTGCTTTTGACCATCTTAATTTAGTATCTGGCAGTTTAGACTTTCAGTTTATTCTGTGCTTCCCTTGAGTAAATAGAAGCCATTTTAAACAGGATATGACCAGTGGGAGATCCTTTGGAAAATGGGAAATTGAACCAATTGAAATATTTTGCAAAAAAAAAATTATTATTATTATATGCAGTGTTAGAAGAAATGGAAATTAAAGGGCCAGCATTTTAGTATGGCATCTCCATACCCTAAAGTGGAACCCTAGAAGGGTAATACCGTAATTTTTCTTTTGTCTCAACATATCTAGCCATATGGTGATGTTTTACTAATTCTAGCCACAAATTTGTCCCAGATTCTATTTTGAATTCTTGTCATAATAGATTTTTGATAAAATGTTTTTCTTTATGCAGTTTTTGTGAAAGTGTTAGAAAATTCTTCAGAACTCTGAGAGTTTTTTATGTAAAAGATAAACACATAAAACATATTCACAGCCTGGAACAACATAAACAAAGTCTGAACATAGACCTCAAACTGGGGAGAAGAATTGTCATGTAGATAGCAACATAAGGCACTTTTCCCTAAAATTGAGAGTGCCCTTATATAACATCAAAAAGAAGGACAACAGGCCAAGAGAAAAATGGACACAGGATAAAAATGATCAGTTTACAAATGAACATATGAAATTATGCTTCTGCCTCATTCAGAATCTAAGAAAGTTTGAAACAACAATAATGAGATACCACTCTTTAAGTAGCAGACTGACAGAGATTTTAAAAACTGACAATAACCAGTGGTGGTGAGTATGTGAGGAAACAGGGACTGTCATTCTACAGATGGGTATTGTACAAATGTTTTGAAGAACTATTTGATAATATTTCCGTTTTTGAACTGCAAGCATCTTTGACCAAGACATTCCACTTCTAGAATTGTACACTGCAGGTATACGTTTACAATTGCACAAAGAAAATTTTACATGCCTTATCTATAATAGTATAAAACTGGAAATGATCTAAATGTCTGTTAGTGAGGAAACCAACCAAATTAATTATGGTACGGTCCTAAAAGGAATACAGATAGTCCCCAACTTACAATGGATTTGAGTTACAACAAAGAATGGTGCTTACAACCATCGATTTTTTTTTTTTTTTTTACATCTTACAATTAGTAATATGTACTTTTTTTTACTACATACAATGTTGCAGTACAAAATTTGCTGTTATCATTCTCATGCCAACCCCCAAAGACAAATAAAGACTGGATTTATAAAGATACTGATAATAAAAAGCAATAGTAATGAAAACTAAAAAAAAAAAAAAAAAAAAAAATGAGGTATTCAACGTACGTCAGAACTGATTTACAGTGGAGTCGTTGGAATGGAAACCTGTCGTAAGTCGGGGATTTCCTGTATTCTGCAACCATTACAATAAGTGAGGTAAATCTTTACTGACTGATGGGGAGTTGGGGCAGGGGCAGAGAGGGACTGAAGGGAGGCGTATCAGTTTGAGTCTTCTGGGAAGCAAACGACAAAAAGGAATTAGACGTGGAAGAAATTTATTGGGGAAAACATCTGTGATGGATCAAGGGGCAAGGGAGCAGTAGGCAGGGAGAGCCTTCAGACTATGATGCAGGTCTGACACCTGTCGAAGGTGAGGGGGAAAAAAAGACGATTGGGTAGGATAAGCCTCAGACTGCAGTGCAATCTGAAGAAGCCTAAGCCAGGACCATGGAAAGCCCCAGAACAAAGCTGGCCCATTAGAGGAGCTCCACACTGGGCAGGAATGTCCCAGCTCTAGTACTCCATTGTGCCCAGCCATTGGCTAGAAGCATCCTAGGGGAGCATGCATGGCCTAGAAGTAAACAACTCAGAGGACCCCATAGGTGCAGCAGCTGGAGGCTTCAGTAATCCACAATCCTCTTCCTAGCAGGTGAAGTGCAATCTGAGGGGCACAGCTCCATGGTTGTCTTATAAGGACTTTTATTTCTACATTTATTTTTGTACTAAACTTTTTAAATAAATACTCATCAACTGGAGCTCTGCTGGCACAGGAGTTAAGAGCTCGGTGGCTAACCAAAAGGTCAAATCCACCAGTTGCTCCTTGAAAACCTTATGGGGCAGTTCTACTCTGTCCTATAGGGTTGCTATGAGTAGGAATTGACTTGATGGCTACAGTTTTGGATACTCACAAATCAGCAAAAAAAGAAAATCAATAAAAAAAATTTTTTTTAATAATTGTATGGCTATACCACATTCTGTTTATCCACTCATCTGTTAATGGACATTGTTGATGGACACTTGGGTTGTTTCCATCTTTTGGCTATTGTGAATAACCCGGTAACCAATCGCCATCGGTTCAATTCCAACTCACGGCAACCCCGTGTGTGTCAGAGCAGAACTCGCTCCCCAGGGTTTTCAGTGGCTGATATTTTAGAGCTAGGTCACCAGGGCTTTCTCCCAAGGCATCTATGAGTGGGCTTGAACCACAAACTTTGCAGTTAGCAGCTGAGCACATCAACCTTTGCACCACTCAGGGACTCCACTACTGTGAATAATGGGATAGAAACCCTGGTGGCATAGTGGTTAAGAGGTACGGCTGCTAACCAAAAGGTTGGCAGTTCGAATCCCCCAGGAGTGCCTTAGAAACCCTGTGGGGCAGTTCTGCTCTGTCCTAGAGGGTCGCGATGAGTTGGAATTGACTCGACGGCAGTGGATTTGGTTTTGATTTTTTATTCAGGCATAAAGAGAAATGAAGTTCAGATACATGCTACAACACGGATGAACCTTCAAAGCTTTATGCCGAGTGAAATAAATCAGACATAAAAGGACAAATATTGTATGATCCCACTTCTATGAAATATCCAGAATAGGCAAATGTATAGAGATCAAAGTTTATTAGTGGTTCGCAGGGGTGGGTGGAAGGGGGAAATGGATGGGTATGCCTTCAAGGGCACTAAGTTTCCATTAAGGTGATGAAAAAATTTGGAAATGGATAGTGGTGATGGTTGGACAACAGGGCGAATGTAATTAATGTCGCCGAATGGTACATGTAAAAATGGTCGAAGTGGCAGATGTTGTGTTATATGGATTTCACTACAATAAAAATAAACAAAGAAAAAAATTGGACATTAACACAATTGCCTTCTTCCCATTTTTTTGAAATACAGTTTCCCAAAATGTTTAATTAAAAAAAAAAGAGTCTAGTGGAATTGTATTTTAAAGGAATTGCAATCACTGTGGCAGTCTTCAGAATTCCCAAAGTGAATTTGCTATAACTATGAGACTTGATGGCTTGGTCTGTGTAAAAGTTTTCCATGTTTTGAAACTCAAGATGTATCAAGTCATTGCTTTTTTGCCTTTTTTTTTCTTTTTAATAGCAGGTGCCAATACAGAAGAGTGGTATCTCATATCCAGAGCAAAACTGACATACACTGAATTTTTTTAGTTAATAATTTGCATGTGAAGTGAGTTTGAGAAAGGTTCAGGATCGTGCCCTTTTTTCCTCTAACTATAAATATTGACATAAAGACATGAAAAATAATACATGTAAACCTGGAATCAAAAAGAGAGAAACTGAATAACATGTTTACTTGGGTCACAAATTTAATTGTACTTTTCTGAAGAAAAGATATAATTTGGCTAAAGCCTCATATGAATACAAAAACGTATTACTCTTGTGCACAAATGATGCTCAGGAGCATCTATTATTCTCTGAAAAACACAATGTCTGTTTGCCAGATATCCCCACTAGATAGTTTATGTTCTCAGCTAAGACGTTTCTGTTGTGGCGATACCACGTGAAATGCGAGATTCCTCAGTTAAACATATTTCCTAAGATAGCCTGCGTTTTACCAGATACATGGTAGATAGATTGATACGGATAAGAAACATGCAGGTGTAAAACCACCAAAGGTGGATGGTTTCCGTCTGGTTTTAGGTGATATTCCTTCCATTTATACTACAGTATGAAATTAGGACCTTTTTAAATGACAGATGAGCATAAGTCAACAACTATCTTGCTATGCCTTTGTAAATGCATTTTAATTCTAATTATGCCATGTTTAGTTGTCTAGATCAGTAACGGCTTCAAAATTTCTTTTCAGCTATATTCTGCTCATATTTTCTATGCCTGAGCACTAAAAGTATTAACTATCTCTACCCAACAGGAGCCTCAAGAAGCAACCATCCTTCTAAAGAACAATTCCAACCACTATTGGGTCAGGCCAGACCACTCCAGGTGGCCTGGCTAAACAGTTGCACACAGAAATTCCTTGTGGGATTCTTGTTTTACACTTAGGTAACAGGAGACACCAGAGCACACTCAGTATGACACATGCCCTGGAAATATACCAAGTCCTGGGACTTTTATTCCCCTAGACAACTTGTCTCCAAGACAACCCCCTATGAAACAATCTTGGCACTAATGTGGGATGATTTAACCTTTCACCTCTGTATCCTTGTTCCTTTCATTGCTCTCTGCTGAGGTATACATTTACTTTGATGCTGAAGCTGTGCCTCTTGGGAAAATCCCCTGGGATCAGCTCCAAACTAAACAGTGAATCTTTGACCCCTGCCTAGCAGAGCAAAGGCAAAGTAAATCCCCATCAAGAAAGCCAGTCAATTGAGACTAGAAGGACCCTGGAGGTCATGGTCCCCAGACCTTCTGTTAGCCCAAGACAGGAACCATTCCCAAAGCCAACTCTTCAGACAGGGATTGGACTGGCCTATGGGATAGAAAATGATAATGGTGAAGAGTGAGCTTCTTGGATGAAGTAGACACATGAAACTATGTGGGCAGCTCCTGTTTGGAGAGGAGATGAGAGGGCAGAGGGGGTCAGAAGCTGGCAGAATGGACACGAGAATAGAGAAGGAAGGAGTGTGCTGTCTCTATTTTGGCTTCAATAGTATTAACTTGCTCTGAGATTCAATAAAACTTCTCTGGAAGGGCAAATACATGAATGTGTATTTCCACATACCACAATCCATGCTTACTTCAGCTGTATTAGTTGAGGGTCTGAGCCCAGACCTTCCTCCAATGCCTCTTAACCCAGCACTCCAGGAAGCCATTAACTATTACACCCTTATACATTGGTGGGTCAGTGGAGGCTTGAACGTTGCTATGATGCTGAACAGGTTTCAGTGGCACTTCCAGACTTAGACAGACTTCTAAAAACTCAGCCAACGAAAACCCTATGGATCACAATGGTCTGATCTGCAACCAGTCTTGGGGATGGTACAGGACCAGCAGCGTTTCATGCCTTTGCACATGGGTTGCCATGACTCAGGGGCCAACAACAATTCCTGCCTGTACTTATAATGGTTCTTCATTTGACGATGTTGAGTTCCTTTTCCCTCCACTCATCCTCTCACTCAAATAGTTAATTTGATCTACAAACTAATTTCTTGCATTCTTTAATAGAAACTAGAGTGAAGCTTTCCAAAAAGTAAAAGCACTTTCCTGAAATGGAAAGAATTATCATCCTTTTTTTTTTTTTTTTAAGCCCTTTTAAGACATCGCTGGACTTGTATTCACTCAGCAGAAGTTTGCTGGCAACACAGTGCTATTTCTTCCAGTTGCACAAGGCTGGATAAACGCTCTGAGCATTTTGTTTTCACCGGTCATGTGAAGAGTAGAGCTGAGACAGCAGGTCCCTAACAAGCTAAATTCTATTCTTTAGCCCCACAAAAGAGGACACAATAGGTGGGCCCACCTTAGTGTTTCCAAATGACAGTTTCCACTGTACGATTTAAAGTGAAATTGTTTTAAAGTGAGTACTTTTGCTCTTATGCTGGAAACCAATTTATCAGTTTTATTCACATCATGTCTTTATTCCCAGAGGCTTAAGCATGCAGGCATGAAAATGTAAATGAAATGAGGAATGGAAATGGAATTAGGTTTTGTAATCAGATGGCCAAGACACCCCATTGCTGCTTTCCTTTAAAGGTCTTAAAAGCTGTTTTAAAAATCCCTTCAATAAGCTTGTAGTTACCTGAATTTGGTGACACAACTTTTGAAAAATTGAGTTAGTGTATGTAACCTTGGCAACCGAGAAGTACAATTCGCTTTTAAGACTATCAATCTGTCTCAGATATGCTAAGGTCAGCTTTGCCGACAGCGATGACACAGTACTGTTTTATGTCCCAATCCATCACCCCTCCAAAGAGACCTGTGTGGTCATCCTCCTGCTCTGCACCTGGGATTGCTATCTAGCATGCCACCACTACAAAACCAAACCAAACCAAACCTATTCCCGTCGAGTGGATTCCGACTCATAGCGACCCTATAGCATAGAGCCTGAGAAAGCAAAAAAAAAATAAACCAAACCCACTGCTGTCCAGCGATTCTGACTCATAGCGACCCTATAGGACAGGGTAGAACTGCCCCATAGAATTTCCAAGGAGCACCTGGTGGATTTGAACTGCCGACCTTTCGATTACCAGCCATAGCTCTTAACCACTATACCAATAGGGGAAGCAAGGGGCAGAAATGTGACATGCCTTCCAAAGCTCTCATAGCAAGTAAGCCATAGGATGACAAAGGAATTAAAAGGTCCCAGTTATTTATAACATTGCCGTGCCACCATAATACGGTTTTATTTATGGCTTCTATGAATGAAGCATTCTCAAGCAAGAACTGACCATGGGCTACCTTTGGCTAGAAAGCCATTACTAGGGGAAGAAAACAGATCTGATACCCTTCGCTAACGATTGCTGTTGTTGTTGTTGCTTTCTCCAAAGAAGAAAACTGTCTGCCCTTACCTGGTCAAGGATGCTTACAACCAAAAGATTTAGCTATTTAAAGGTGAAACAGATAACTTTCCTCGTGTGGCATGTACTCTAAATGCTGAAGCCTAAACTAACACCCTGTTTTTCTTTCTCTTGAGTTTCACTGGTGTCTGAGTAAGTGAATATGCTGGGCTCTTTTCCTGGACATTCAGAATGGAGCAGGCCTACCTACCCCATCCCATCCTGTTTGAATTACCAGCTATTCTGAGCATCGTTTTTGTTCCTTTCCTTCCACCCGTGCCAGCGTAGGGCAGCGGCAGCGGTCTGCGGCAGTGCATCTTCTTGGACCACGCATTGTAATCTCTCTCTTTCTCTTTCTAATTCCATTTCACATAGTCATTTCTCATGTTCTGTTGGAAACCCCCAAAAAATTCATTCCACGCTGTCATCCCTCTGTCCTAACCAGAACAACTCGATCGTGTCGAAGAAGGCATGAACCATATCAACCAAGACATGAAGGAGGCCGAGAAAAATTTAAAAGATTTAGGGAAATGCTGTGGCCTTTTCATATGTCCTTGTAACAAGTAGGTACTGGGTACCAGCTCTAATCTGTGGCGTCCAGTTTTCTTTCTTTCTTTTTTTTTTTCTTTTTTAATGTCAAAGTGAATGTCTGAAGTTTTGTCTTTTTTTTCTTTGTCCTTTTCCATCTGCTTCATTCTGTGGGGATAAAATACTTGTGTTTAATCAGAACAACTGGAACGCATTGAGGAAGGGATGGACCAAATCAATAAGGACATGAAAGAAGCAGAAAAGAATTTGACGGACCTAGGAAAATTCTGCGGGCTTTGTGTGTGTCCCTGTAACAAGTAGGTGCTGCCTGCCTGCCTGCAGCTTTGGTCTCCTCCAAGGCCCATCTACAAGCCTTGACCAGCTCATTCCTGCCGGGCACATAGGCAGGATGAGCGTGTGGCATGCAGAACAGATCAACACCGTCTCCAATGCATTCATTTCATAGCATAGATGATACTAGTGGGAGTTACCTGGTGATGCATTACAAATCAGGCATACTACAGCAAAAGCTTCACTGCCAGCAACTTTTCTTGATGAACGTTTCAACATTTTCCAGAAAGTGTACCTTAGACAGAGCCCAGCCTCAAGACAGAGGCACCAGGGAACTTTTATTATCTCCAATCCCAAGAGCCAAAATTGCAGATTTAGAAAAGGCTGGAGGTATGTTTGGAAGAAGAGAAACACATATACCAAGGTTTGATTTCTCAAGAGTAAAAGAATCAGGTAATTTGGCCTAAGCGAGCACTTCTGTAAGTTAGAGAGTGTGCACAGATCCTCCCTTTCTACTGCCAGTCACTTGCCGTATCCGGTCAGTGATTAGCCTGCAGGTGCCGCAGCTGCACCTGACTCGGGGGCCATGAGCCCTTCCGCGAGAAGCGCTCGGATTTGGCCCTAATTGAACCCATTCCTCTCAAATGCTTCCCCTTGGAAGATCTACCTGTACACTGGCTGAAATGTTGAAATGTGTAGATTTTGCATGCACAACATCACAAAACATTCAACTGTTCTCTAGGTTCTGCAACGCTTTTTCTGGAATGTAGCAGACAATGTGACATGTGGTTATAAAGGTTTGCAACAAAAGGAACCTGAAACCAAGGGTTCTGGAAGGTAGCCTCATTTGACTAGCAGTGGGGAAAAAAATGCATGAGCAGACTGCCCAACATGCATTTGAAAAATTACACTCATTACCCCATCTCCCTCACTCCTCTCACTTCCCCCTTTTAAAAGAACCCCTTTTCCTAACCCTTTCCTGATCCCAGCTTTTAGAATAGAACTTGCTTCCATTTCCAGCTGATTATATGACCATTCGCAGCCATTAAACTTTGAGGCTGGTTTAAAATATCCCACTTCCTATTTAGAAGGCGGAGGGGCTCGATTTAAATAATCTTTAAAAAAAAAAGATTGATCTACAGTAAACCTTGATCAACTGGAATCTGGCTAACCGGAACCCTCAACTGTATTTATACGTTTGCTCCATTCCACTTTAGCAAAAAGAGACAATTTTTTTTTTTTTTTTTAAATCACATCAGGGATTCAAAATGGTTTTTCTTCCAGGGCTGTCTGTTCAGTAAGTATTCTCTCACTCAGCTTCTACCCTCCTACCAGGGACGGATCACCCAATAAGCAAGTTACGCACGGGCTTACTTGTGCTTACTCACTGGTTCAGGCACTACAAATTATTAAACACAAGTAAGCCCGCGCGTGCCTTGCTTCCTGGGTATTCTGTCCCTGACTCCTACAATTTCCAACAAGAGCAAACAATAAGAGTTGGTCTTCAAGCACACAAAGATAAACCATAACCTAAAAAAGACTCAATGACATTCACTACCCTAAAATCCTAAAGCAGGAAAATGGCTCAAAAGCCTAACAAAGATATTCAGCAATCACCCTTGAAACAAAGTTTACCCCATGGCCCATTGTTAAGAAAGTAATTCACCAAAATACCCCATTGCTCAAGCATTCCAGTTAATCAAGATTGACTGTATAGCCTTTCCAGTGGCAGCTTGCCCCCAGGTGAGATTTCTAGCCATTTTGTGATGAATTCCAACATATATATTTTCTCTGGTTCATTAACTGTGTTTGGAGAAAGGCTGGAGGCAGGGCCCCTTGAGACAGAGACCCGTGTTTTTATGAAATGATGGCGCCTAAGAATTGCACATATTAAGAATTGCACATATTAGTGAGCACTAATTCCTTAGTGCACAAGAGATCCTAACTGAGCTTCAAAGCTTGACTGAAACATTCCCTATCATGTGTAAGTAATGCTTTAAAAACCATGTGTCACAACGCAGTGGCTGATGGGGCCCTAGCCTCTGAGGGGTTTGCCCTGTCTCAGCATGTTTCCAAGGACTATGGTAGATGTCCCGCAGTTATGTGAGTCTGTGTGCAGGCTTGTGGGTGCAGTCATTTGCCTTCTTTTAGAAACGCATACTTTCCTACCCCCTGGAATTTGCCAAAGATGGTATCCGAGACATTTGACATAGCAGAAAACATCACAAAGTCCATATAACTTCTTTTAATCTGAAGAGGGAGGGGATGAGGAGTTGGAAAAGACAAAGCCAGACTCTCACTCTATTAAACAGTTTTTAGATCCTGTCCCACTGAGTGGGCCTGTGGCCCTGTAACACAGTAAATTCTCACTGCTCTAAGGGCTGTGGAATGATACATTAGATCACGGGAGTTGCTGAAATTCCATTTGTACAATATTCCAAATCGTCTCCAGGTTTGCTTGATCCCCAATCTGCAAGTACTAAAGCCAATTTTAAAAGATGGTTGTGGTCCTTTTGTGGGAGGAAGAAAAAAAAAAAGTCACACTCTGGTGTCTTCTAATAGAAAATGTAAAATGGGACCAAAGAAAGTTCTGTTGCTTTTGGACTAAAATGCTTGTGGTTTCTACTATGCAAAGAACCTGAAAACATCTTTGTTTGCTTTAAATTACAACACACCCATCAATATATGCTGCACATGTTTCTGTTGGGCACAATAGGTATGCCTGGATTTTAAGTTTCTCTCCAAGGCAGCTCAGTGAAATATGGCCCCTGGAGACCACACCAATTCCAAACCACTCCCCCTGCCACAACCCCAGGATAGCTGAAGTAGGAGGTGGTAAGCACCCCCACCCTGCCCCTCGGCCCAACAAAGAAGCCACTTAACCTGCGTTTCAAATCCTCATGAAGGCTATTACTGCCCTGCTAGTGCCTTTCGAGAATGGTCAACTTCTGGAGTAGTTTGGCTTAAATGAGAATGCTTTACTTTCTACTCATGCCTGTAGCTGGTGCATGAAGAAGATGTAGAGGGGTTTCCCTTTCTGGTGCTAGATGGCTTGTTCTCTCTTCTATTTTCCTGCATTCATTTCACTATGCCTCTTTTACTTTTTGTCTGTGTGGACAAAGGTTTGTACATCAACTCTGGATGTATGGTGACTGTTTGAAAGTACCGATATATTATCTAATTCAAATTCCTCCAGTGCAACTCAAAGACCATTACCCTTGGCCAACCACCAATCCTTTATGTCTTTCATGCAAACGTTAGTTCCATACACTCGTTAGGAAAAAAAAAATATTTAAATAGTCAGTCTTTGCATGATGGTGTGTAACAACTTGGTCGAGTGTGTTTTTCTTGATGACAGTGTGTTGTTGTGGTGTGATGAACACACTCTACTTGGCAGTCTTGTTTTGTGTGTGTCTGCCAATATGTTTTTCTGTGTGTTTTGTGTCTCAAAGTATAACCGTGTCACTGAAATAGAACTCAACGACCTCCAGCTGCCTTAATCCTTGTCTTAAATCCAACTAAACTAAAACAAGAACGACCTTGTAGGCAAAGGTTGCAGTCTTGACAGTTGAAATTGACTGGATTGGAAATGAAACGCTGAGTAGCTGAGGCATGGTGGTGGCCAACCCGTTGGGTCCGGTTTATGATATATCGGTATTCTCTAAATGCCCCAAGTTAAAACTCATTCGCTTGATTCAGTTCTTCGCTTGAAGAGGTAACAATTATGAGCTTGCTTCTCCACCCCGTGCCTTGTCACTCACCCTCTTTTTTGCATAGGCTTAAATCAAGCGATGCTTACAAAAAAGCCTGGGGCAATAATCAGGATGGAGTGGTGGCCAGCCAGCCTGCTCGTGTGGTGGACGAACGGGAGCAGATGGCCATCAGTGGTGGCTTCATCCGCAGGTGAGCTTCGTACAGCCAGCACGGTAGCAGTTATTGTGGGGGGAGAGCCACCCCAAAACTGAGGGGCTTAAAACAACCATTTTATTGCTCATGAATCTATATGCTGGCTGGGCAGTTCTTGCTCTAACCTCTCCTGGCTCATTCATGGGGCTACATGTAACCGGGGGTGGGATGATTGAAGATGGCCTCACTCAAATGTCTGGTGGTTGGCTGAGGTTGTCAGCCGGGGGCCTCTGTTCTCCATGGGGCCTCTCCAGCAGGATAGCTCAGGTTCCTTACATGGCGGTGGCAGCATTCCAAGTGAGGAGGCCCCAGTGCACAAGTACTTGTCAAACTTCTGCTTGTGTCATATTTGCTGAAGTTTCATTAGACAAAGCAAGTCAATGGCCATGCCCAGGATCAATGAGCCAGGAAGAAGGCATCTCATTCCATGAGTTTGACTGAATAAACCTTATTAAAGAGGCTTTTTACAGAGGTGTGGACAGGTTAATAACAATGTCGAAGTACTCAGGGACTAGCAATAATGGGAAGCTGATACCACATACTCCGGAAAGGACAGGAGAATGAGCTATTATCAGAAACTAGCAATAGTTGTGACCCCGGGCAAGAGCCACAGATAGAGCAATGCAGCTACAGCCAAAACTCACAGGAAGTGAAAACATTAAATAAATACCGCAACAGAGAATAATGAGCATACTTGCCTTCTTACTAAGCATTTTCTTTGAGATCTAGACATAAAAACCAACTTAAATCTCTATAAAAATCTCAAATTATACAGATCAGCCAATTTAGAACTCAGTTCTTAGGAGGCTAGAAAACAGTAATAAATATCCCTGTGGTGGAAAAAAAAGAAAACTCTGTGTATCCCTTTTTACAAGCCACTACACCAGGACTTGGCAGTGGCTAAGGTGGTTGTTTTACAGCTATCTATATCCAGGCCATTGCTGGTGGTGGTGGCAAACAGATAACCCAGATTCAAATGATAGGTAACTGTCACTTAGACCTGAGGTCTAGCTATCTACCTAGAGCTTCATGGATGACAACTGTGTCCCTGCTTCTATCTGTTCCCAGGGAAACTAGACCAAGGGTTCGCAACATTGGCTGCTCATGAAATTCACCTGGGGAGATTTTTTTTTTTTTTTTTTTGAATACCAGTGCCTGAGATCAGTCTACACCAATTGAATAGGAATCTGTAGAAGTGGTGGCTATGTTTTTTTAAAGCATCTCAGGGGATTCTATCAGCGTGCCTTAGCTCCTACGATTATTTAAATAAGCTTCTCTATATGAGAAAGCTGGGAAGCTCCCTTTAATTTTCAAATTTTCTCTGGCCTGGGCTGCTTTAACAACCTTAGCGGGCCAGTCTGCATTGGGTGTTAACATGGGGGGGAGGGATTTTAACCCCTCTGAATATGTTTTAGCCCTTCACCATCTGTGGGAAAGTATTAATTAGCCAGAACATTCTGGAAAAAGTACTTACTGTTTTCAATAACACCTTTTTCTTAACTTTCAAGCTGGACTATGAAAGATGGCAAGATGGTAGGACACTCAGATCCAACTCCTTCCTCACCACTCATCGTCACTTAAGCTGGAATAACAATCTTTTATCACAGTTTTCTCCTCCGAAATCACCCATTCACAAGCCATTAAAAACTCTGTGGCATTAAAATATTAGCAGATGAAAATCATCTTGAACAAGTAGCTCCCTTTGGAGTTCTTGGGAGCAGGCAGGATTAAGGGGTAGAGTGTAATTATCGTTACACTTTTCGTTGATGTGGGTCCCAAGTGGGAAAGGGGATGAGCAAAGAGATTCTCTGACTCTCTGCAATTAATTTGTTCTTTCATCCTGAATTCGATTCTTGGAGCCTTTGGTTGACATTTTGGAAAGAAAAATAAACTTTCTATCTAATTCTAGCTTCATTCTCTGCCCTTGAGCCCTCCCAAATAAAATGATTTTACCCCTTAAAATATAAAAATTCAGGTAAAAATATGAAGGAGGAAACAGCAGTGGGAGTGAGGGAAGTTGATAAATTCATCTGTTTAATATACCTTCTTTAAAAATTGAAATGCAAGAGTTCAGGAATTAAATTTTTATTATTATTTTAGCATATAAACGTTAAAATGTGTTCTTGTATTGAATCGACATTAAAGATGAAAACACTGAAGGTGCCTAGCGGTCTCCAGATTTTTCCTAAGTTCTAAGTCCTTGGTATTTGGGTGTTTTCATACCCTCTATCTTCTAAAAATTGCTCTTTGGCTCCCAGGGTAACAAATGATGCCCGAGAAAATGAAATGGATGAAAACCTGGAGCAGGTGAGCGGCATCATTGGAAACCTCCGTCACATGGCCCTGGATATGGGCAATGAGATCGATACACAGAATCGCCAGATTGACAGGATCATGGAAAAGGTGAGCGCCTGGCAGCCTGCAGCAAGTTGCTGCTACTTGTCACTCCTTCACACAAGACCCTGAAACCAGGACGATGGATTCAAATGCACTGGTAGCTGGAAATCTTTACCTTAATTTTCAAAGACAGAAACACAGAATTCAGCAACAGAACCAAAGTGAAGAAAAGATGGTAGAATTTAATCTAGCAGATATTACTCAGGGGCCTCCCTGTGCCAGGCACTGTGGGACATATCAAGGTGAGAAAGATACCATCCCTCCAGCCAAGAAACTCACAGCCTAAAAGAGGCACCGAGCCACCAGATGAAGTTACTACCAAACAAAACATGATTCCCCAAGAGAACCACAGATAAAATGCTATATAGGTTAGAGAAGGGAAGACTTGAAGGGGCAGGAGTGGGAAAATCTAATAAAAGATCAAATTACATTGGATCTTGAAGGACAGTTAGGAGTTTGTCAAGTGGAGATGGTGTGATGAATCAGAAAATGAGTGAAAGAATAGTTTAGCCAGAAAAAGATTATCTTAGTCAGGGTTCTTTAGAGAAACCCGTTTAAAAAAAAAAAAAAAGCCATTGCCATCAAGTTGATTCCGACTCATAGTGACCCTGCAGGACAGAGTAGAACTGCCCCATAGAGTTTCCAAGGAGCACCTGGCGGATTTGAACTGCCGACCTTTTTGTTAGCAGTCATAGCACTTAACCGCTACGCCATCAGGGTTTCCTCTAGAGAAACAGCCAGATATATATATGTTTTTATAGGTTTGTCTGTTTATATCTTTATCTGTTTAGATAGACAGAGGTTTATTTTAAGGAGCTGGCTCACATAATTGCAAGGTCTGGCAAGCCCAAAATCTGTAGATCAGAGGACAGGCTGTAGGTTCCTACAGTCTTAGGTTCCAAAATCCATAGGTCAGGTAACGGGAAAACTGAAGAGTGGAGGAATTCTGGCAAGATGTCTATAGACTGGAGGCAGAGTTCACCCTAGGGAAAACTCCATTTTTGCTCTTAAGGCTTTCAACTGATTGGATGAGGCCCACCCACCTTATGGAGGGTAGTCTGCTTTAATTAAGGCCAGCTGATCTAATCACATGTAACTTCTTCATGTGCTTGGCTACTAACTGAAAGACTGGCAGTTCAAATGCACCCAGAGGTGTCTCAGAAGAAAACCCTGGCAATCTACTTCTGAAAGATCATAAAAGAAAGATCATAGCCATTGAAAATCCCATGGAGCACAGTTCTACTCTGAAACACATGAGGTCACCATGAGTCGGAATGGATTTTTTTTGGTTTAACTACTTCATGACAGCAACTAGACTAGTGTTTGACCAAACAACTGGGCAGCAGAGCCTAGCCAAGGTAACATATAAAATTAACCATGACAGTGAGTTTTGCTTTTTATAAATACTGTACAAAGCTTTAATGATAGTGCAAAAAGACCCAGTTCCATTTCTAACTTAACAGCGCATATCCCCAGATCTCAAAGTAGGGAACTCATATCTGATGAAGTTGAAATCACAAAGGACACCAGACCTGGCTCGTAGGCTGAGACCCCCAGTGCCAACGAAGGGCATAAGGAAGACTGAAGTGAATAGAATGGAAAGGGTTAGGTTTCGGGGGCTCAAGATGAAGGAAGAGAAAGAATCACTGGAGAGTTTCTATAAAGAGATTTGAGGCACCAAAATCTGGTATTTCACACCATACAAACCCAATGTAGTTTCTGTGTCCTTGCATTCCATCTCCTCCTCAATCAGGATGATCTCGAATTTTGCTTATTATCTCTTAAAATGTTCAAATGCCAAAAGGGAGAAATAAACACATTATAGGGTTAATGGTAATTGTACCTCAATAATCTATTCTATTTGGTTAATCTTACATTGTGTGAGGTTATTCCCTGGGAGATAGTAAAGTTCTGAGCCTGAGACCCTGGTTTTCTTTGTAATAATCCATTCCATTTTGGTGAGCAAAGAAGAATGCTTCTGAGATTTTTTGAATCATAAAGCTAAATAGTGTCTTGGTACTCAAGCAGGTTCTGCTGACTTGAAAAAGGAATCACTAGACATAAAAGGAACACTTTGCCCTTTTGTGTTCTGTGTGTTCCATATTACAAGTATCTGATGGCATAGTATTTTGCCTGATCAGTACTGGGTTACACAAATGTCAGTGTTGGCTGGCAAAAAGCTTGTGCTTTGCATATTTTTTCAGGTCATGACATGCGTATCACTGTTAAGAGGCCTTTGATATGCTAAAGCTTTTAAAGCCCTGCAAGTCAGTGGATTTTAGAACAATATGGAGAGTTTCAAAAAGCACTGGAGCCAACACAATCTGACCTATCCAATTATGGCACAGAAAAATGCACTAAGAATTGCTGAACTGCCTTCCAATGGGAAAATGACTTTTAAAAAAACACAGGAAGTATTCATTTTCTATCAATGGCCCCCGTGTCCTCAAAGATGCAGGTAGATGATGCGTCAAAGCCAATTCGTTTTAGAAGGAGAGGTTTTACTAACGGAGAGGTCAAACCTTTATTGAGACAGTTGGACATTAAGCATGAAAAAGTGTTCCTGAAAAGGCAAGTGGCAACTTAATTGTCATTGTGCATTTCTGTTTCTCATCTTCAGGGAAAACCTTTCATCCGGGGCCCAACTTCCTGCCAGGGCAGAGCCCTACGCAACTTTATAAGGGTTGATCAAAAACCAGGCGAGTGGAAGGGAAGTCAAATGACCATTCTTGGTTGCGTCATTCCTTGAGTGCTGAACTGTTTAAGAAATGGGGAAGGGGCTAGTTGACTTTGAACAATGAATTCATTCTAGCCAACACTTTAAATAGCCTTTATTTCAAAAATCATCATCTGGCCATGATTTAGAGCTCATTTCAACCCAGCGTTGCTCCAAAGGATACATATTACATGAGTTGCACAATTATTAATAGATTTCCTCCTCCTCGTGTAGTTTCTCACCTCTGATGGCAGGAAACAGAGTGTAAAAATCTCTTACAAGTCTATGACTTAATTAGCATCGTGCCATAGGAGTAAGGAGAGTCTTGTGCTGTTTCTCCTGTGTTCTCTCATGACCCCACCACAACCTTCACCCAATTCCATGATCTTTTCCCATCACTTGGGTTAATAAATATTGAAGTTTTGAGAGTCTAGAACGATGAAATCTATAATACATTCCTAGGGACTGTCAAGAAATTACTTGGGTCCGTTTAATAACCTTGCTTTCTGCTTAAACGTATTACAGATAGAAAATCTTCTACGATTAAAAAGATATAATTATTTCAGAAAATGGCTAAATCAGAGGCAAGCTTATGTCATATGTTTTCTGGGAGCTGTTGCTAGGGAAATAAGTTACTGAGAGTCAAGCCTCGATTTAAAGTTGTCAGCAGTAGATGTCATGTATGGGGTGAAATACAGTGAGGCAAAAGCTTCAGCACTCCTCTAATTCTTCTATCAGTGAGGAAGCACAGTGTTTGAAAACTGAGACCTTGGGTTCTAGAAGTTTCCACTCACCAGCTCTGTCACCTGGTTGTCTCATCCAAAAAATGGGGATAATAAGAGAACAGTTCAAACCTGGAATCTAAATGGGCTGCCATGTAGGGTACGAAAAAAAAAAAAAACAAACTTGTTGCCTTTGAGTCAATTCTGACTCATAGTGACCCTATAGGACAGATTAGAACTGCCACATAGGGTTTCCAGGGAGCAGCTGCTGGCTTTAAACTGCCAACCTTTTGGTTAGCAGCCAAGCTGTTAACCACTGTGCCACCAGGGCTCTGCCATGTGTGGTAGTGGGCATCAATTCTGGAAGCCTGAGCTGGGGCCTACTTTGAGCTGCTACTCTCTGAAGTTGAGGAGATTTCTGGAATGTTCAGAAGGGTGAACTGAACCAAAAACTCACTGCTGTCAAGTCTATTCCAACTCATATCAACCCCACAGGGTTTCCAAGGCCGTAAATCTCTATGGAAGCAGACTGCCATGTCTTTCTCCTGCAGAGCGGCTGGTGGTTTCAAACCACCAGCCTTTCAGTTAGCAGCTGAGCACTACCACTGCCAGATAATTTAAACTTACAAATAATCTAAAAATATTTTTTTATTTTAACTTTGCCAATTTCTGTTTGAAAATGGATAACTTTAGTGTTCTAGAAATTCATACTTCAAACCTAATAAAGAAGACTCAACTCAGTACAGATTGGAAAGCACAAAGAATTAATGGTGGGAATAAAGTCAGTTTGACTTGTTGACTGATAAACACTTCATTTTCCCTACACTGCCTCTCAGTTTCCTCTTCCTCTTCTAGGCTGAAGAAGGATAGTGTTGCCAATGACAATAGGCCAAAACAGCACCCTAAATAGAATCTTCGTCTTCCTCTCTACTTGCTAACTCGTGTCTTTCTCATGATGATGGAATAGTTAATTTTCTAGGGTTCAAAGGTCTATCCTGGTAGCAGCCCTGAGTTTCATGCTTCATGTACAACAAAAAGTAACTCAAATAGTGAGAGGATCAACCAAGAGGCCAAGTGAGCAAGACAAAGAATTATGGTAAATATGCCCATGTAAAGAAAGACAAGTCAGTCATCAAAACCATACAACTGAGTCTTCAAACACATGTTTCAGAAACGCAAACATCCTGAAAGCAAGCCAGGTTGTCTCCCAATAACTATAATTTCAAGATAACAGCACGTAATTTTTGCAAAACATTACTCTAAGCACATTATGTGTACAAACTCATTTAATCCTCCCAGTAACCCTAAGTAGTATGGGGATTAACACAGTGTTAACAGGCTGCTTGCATTCTGACCCCAGCTGCACTCCAGGATGCTGTGTTCTGACCCTGGCTTCCCCTCTTACTAGTGCTATGCCTTTAGGCAAATTGCATAAACCATCTCTGCCTGGTCTGCTCAACTTGGAAAAAGGAGCTAACAAAAGTACACCCCTGATAGTTCCTGTTGTCCATCTTGATGTCATCAAAATTGTATGAGTAGAACGTTAGGTGCTCGTACTCTTTAACATTATTCTTTATTGCCTCCAGCTTATAGATGAGAAACCCTCGAGATGTTAATTTGCCCAAAGCGACACTGCTAAAAAAGTTAGCCATGATTTGAACTCAACCGCACAAGTGGTGGTAATTCAAGTCAATCCAGCAAGTTGGAATGCCTACCACGGAAGTCATTGGGTATTATTCCAGGGACAGAAACATAAATGATATAACCCTGCCCTCAACAGGCTGCTATCTGGTGGGGAAAATAGTTATGAGAACTAATCAGGCTTCTATGGTCACATCCAGTTTAGCACTAAGGAATGGATCTGGAAACACAAAGGAAGGGATGGTCCATTCTGACTGGGGGATTTCCAACTGGCCAAGAGATGGCATTTGAGGTGAACCAAGAAGGATGAAAGGAATTTTAAAGGGTAACCTGAGTTCTGTTCTCTTTCCCCTTTTTCCAGGCTGATTCCAACAAAACCAGAATTGATGAGGCCAACCAGCGTGCAACAAAGATGCTGGGGAGTGGTTAAATGTGCCCACCTGAGTTCTCTTCCAAATGCTGTCAAGCAAGATAGCAACTTCATGCTTTTCTCATGGTATTACATAGTAGGTCTGCACACACACATCAGCCCATCCTCATGGGGAATGTTGTCCTGTGTTGTCTGTCATCTCCCAACAATACTATGTGTCTTCTGTTCTTTCTGGGTCTCTCTCTTTCCAAAGGTTGTATATAGTGGTCAGTTGGTGGCTCTAACTCCCTACGTAAGATGTCTTTGGTTTTATTTTTCCTTTTCTCCCCTCAGTGGCGTTGGCTGAATGACAACAATTTAGGAATGCTCAGCGTGCTGTTGATTCTTTCAAAACACAGTATCGTTCTTGTAAAACTGTGACATTCCACAGAGCTACTGCCACGGTCCTTTTTCTGAGTGTCAGGCTCTGAAACTCTAAATTTGTTGTCCTCGGTTCCTCATGGCTGTCATTTGTCTTTATGATTTCATGATTAGACAATGTGGAATTACATAACAGGCATTGCACTAAAAGTGATGTGATTTATGCATTTATGCATGAGAACTAAATAGATTTTTAGATTCCTACTTAAACAAAAAACGTTCCATGACAGCTTACTGATGAGACAACACAATCACACGACAATAGAAACAACAGCAAAACAACAACAAAGCATGCTCAGTATTGAGACACTGTCAAGATTAAGTTATACCAGCAAAATTGCAGCAGTGTCACTTTCTGTTAATATATAGACTTATTAACCATAATCATCCTTTTTTTAAAAAAAAAATGAATTTTTTAAAAAAGATGGATTCGACACACCATTAAATCATTTCCAGCAAAATATACCTTTGGCTGAAACAATGTCAAATAGATGTAACATAGGGTTTGTCTGTTGCTTTTGAAGGCTATGTTTTGGACAAGGCAATCTTGCTGTGAAACAGTGTGGAGATGTAAATTTTATACGGCTGACTCTTATTAATTGCCATTTCTCCTGTGGTTTGTTATCAGTACAATTCTCTGTTGCTTTATCTAGAGCTATGCACACCAAATTGCTGAGATGTTTAGTAGCTGATAAAGAAACCTTTAAAAAATAATATAAATGAATGAAATATAGATAAACTGTGAGATAAATATCATTACAGCATGTAATATTAAATTCCTCCTGTCTCTACTGTCGGTTTGTGAAGTGATTGACATTTTGTAGCTAGTTTAAAATTATTAAAAATTATAAACCCCGGATGTCTGCTTTAATTTCTTCATAAACCCTGTCTGATTTTGCACTGCCTCAAGAAGAGGAAGCCACGTGTCTTACTTATCCAGTGCTGCTATAACAGAAATACCACAAGTGGGTGGTTTTAACAAACAGAAATTTATTTTCTCACAGTTTAGAAGGCTAGCAGTCTGAATTCAGGGTACTGGCTCCAAGGTAAGGCTTTCTCTCTCCGTAGGCTCTGGAGGAAGGTCCTCTTCTCTTTTAGCTTCTGGTCGTGGGCAGTCTTCATGTGGCTTGGCATCTCTCTGCTTGCTTGTTTAATCTCTTTTATATCTCAAAAGAGATTGACTCAAGACACACCCTGCACTAATCCTGCTCACTAACATAACAAAGACAACTGATTCCCGAATAGGATTATAACCACAGGCACAGAGGTTAGGATTTATAACACATATTTTTCGGGGACACAACTCAATCCATAACATTCCATGCTTTGGCCCCCAAAAATTCATGTCCTTGCCACATGCAAAACACCTTCACCCCATCACATCATTGCAAATGTCTTAAATCAACTCCAAATCCAAAATCTCATCTTCTGAAGGGTCTAGTCAAATATGGGCGAGACTTTTGACATTTTCCATCCTGGAGCAAAATTCCTCTTCACCTGTGAAACTGTGAAATCTAGAATACAAGTTATCTTCTTACAAAGAACAATGGTAGAACAGGCACAAGGTGGACATTTCCATTACAAATGGAAGAAATTGAAGGGAAAGAAGGGATAACAGGCACCAAGCAAGTCCAGAACCCCTCAGAACAAATTACATTAGCTCTCAAGACTTGAAAATAATCCTCCGTTCTCTGAGACCATCTAGGCAATGGCCCTGCCCTCCAGACTCTAGGTGTTGACCATGCTTTCTGGATTCTGGGTGGAGGCCTCTCAGCCCTGGACTTCAGCTCTGCCTTCTAAGCCCATTGGAATGACAACTCTGCTCCCTTGGCTTTGGGCAGCCTCATTCTCCTAGTCCATCTGAGTGGCAGCCTACCCCCTCGGCCCCAGCAGACCCCATTCTTCTGCCCCTTGAGCATGGCAGCCCCACCCCTTCATCTTTGGGCAGCAGCCCCATCCTCTTGGCCAAACTGAATGGCAGCCCCACACTCCGGAATCGAATTGAAGATCTGACTTTTAGAAACCTAGGAGGCCATGACTCTATCCTTTGAGACCCGAGATGCTGTGGCCCCACTCTTTGACTCCCCAGAGGCCGTGGTCCCATCCTTTGGCACCCCAAAGCCCATGGCTCCAACCTCTGAGACTGAGGCAGCTCAGCTTCCCATGCTTTTGCTATCAGTTTTGCTGATCACCAAGTTGCTGCATGCACAGTCCTTTGTTTGGAGAATAACACATGTAGCTCCTTTGGCCTGTTTCCTACCTGTAGAATTCTAAAAGGCAGACAGCATTCTTTCTTTTTGTTCTTTCTCCATCCCCTTCAGTCTAAGCTGATAGGTTTTCTGCCGTGGTAGTTTGTTAGATCCATCAGTCACAGGCTTAATCTCTTTAACAAAAGATTGTGTAGCCACGTCCTTGGTGAAAATTCTACAGCATGTGTCCTTAGTTTGTACAAGAGAATCTTCCAAATCTTTAAGCTTTGTTTTCATTTTGCACAGTTCATTTTTAAGTCCATCTCTTTCCTCTTGCAATTTACATAAGCGGCAAGGAGAAACCATGCAGCCCCTTTAAAATCTTGCTTAGAAATCTCATCAGCCAGATACCCAAGTTCAGCACTTACAAGTTCTACCTTTTACCAAACATTTGAACATAATTCAGACAAGTTCTTTGCCACTGCATAAAAAGCATCGTCCTTCCTCCACTGTCCAATCACATGTCTGTCATTTTCTTTTAAAGCTTCACCAGAGGCACATTTAATGTCTACACCTCTAGCAACATCCTGTTGGTGGTTCCATGTGTATTTTGAAGATGATACTTTCTCTATAGCACTCCTCGCTCCCTTCTGAGCCCTCACCACAATTGCCTTTGACGTCCATAGTTCTACCAACAGTCTCTTCAAGGCAATTTAGGCTTTTACTGTTAGGCACCTTAAAACTCTTCCAGCCTCTACGCATTACCCAACTTCAAAACTGGTTCCACAATTTAGGTATCTGTTAGAGCAGCACCCCACTTTTCTGGCACCAAATTCTGTCTTAGTTATCCAGTGCTGCTATACCAGAAGTACCACAAGTGAGTGGCTTTAACAAACAGAAATTTATTTTCTCACAGTTTAGAAAGCTAGAAGTCTGAATTCAGGATGCCGGCTCCAGGGGAAGGCTTTTTCTCTTTGTTGGCTCTGGAGGAAGGCCCTAATCTCTCTAGCTTCTGCTCCTGGGCAGTCTTCATGTGGCTTGGCATCTCTCTTCCCCCATATCTGCTCTGATTGCTTGTTTAATATCTTTTATATCTCAAAGAGATTGACTCAAGGCACAACCTACACTAATCCTGTCTCATTTACATAACAAAGACAAGCCATTCCCAAATAGAATTATAACCACAGGCATAGAGGTTAGGATTTACAGCGTATATTTTGGGGGGAAATAATTCAATCCGTGATACCAGGCAACTCCATCTTTTTGCTCTTTATAAGCCAGTTTTTTGTACTGGGAACGCCGTGTGGAAAAACCAAAGGTGTCCCTTTTAGATACATTTCCAATAGTAGTTGAGAGCTGGGCTTGATTGCCATAATCTGTTTTTGAAATATTTGGTTGCGACTATAATGTTGCCTCTGGGATGGAAAGTGGCTTTTTAGCAGTCATAGAAAAAAATCTCAAATCTGGTTGAACTCTGTGTATTCGGACTTGGCCCTAGTAGACTCAGGTATATCAGGTATCTAGTCAACTTTTAAGGAGCCCTGGTGGCACAGGGAAACCCTGGTGGCATAGTAGTAAGCACTGGGCTGCTAACCAAAACGTTGACAGTTTGAATCCACCAGGCACTCCTTGTAAACCCTATGGGGCAGTTCTACTCTGCCTTATAGGGTCACTATAAGTCGGAATTGACTTGACAGCAATGGGTTTGGGTTTTTTTGTTGTTGTTGTTGTTTTGATGACACAGTGGTGAAGAACTCACTTCTAACTCGAAAGGTTGTAGTTCTAACCCACCTGCCACTTTGCGGGAGGAAAGACCTGGTGATCTGCTCCCTTAAAGATTACAGCCTAGGAAACTCTATGGGGCAGTTCTACTCTGTGCTGTAGGGTCACTATGAGTCAGGATCGACTCCATGGCACGCAACAATAATCAGCTTTTACCTTCCGTCCTTTTCCCAATATCTCCACCACCAAAATTGAGCCTTGCTTTAGTACCACCGTGCCACCCCTACTTTTTTAAAATAGCTTTATTGATATACCTTCAAATTCATTCAAAGTGTCCAATTTAATAGTTTTTAATATATTCCCATAACAGAATATACCGAGTATAGTATAAGGACATTTTTATCACTCAAAAAAGAAACACTGTAGTCGTTAGCAGTGACTTCCCCCCACCCTCCCAGCTCTAGGCAACCACTAATTTGTTTCCCGTCTCTATACATTTGCCTATTCTGGACATTTCTATGATCGCCACCACCACCTGTATCACCACCACCCCTGACTCCACGACGGTCGCCTCCATCACCACCACCACTGCCTCCACCACATCTTCACGACCACCACCACCACCGCCACCACCACCACCACCACCGCCACCGCCGCCGCCACCACCACCGCCGCCGCCGCCGCCACCACCGCCGCCGCCGCCGCCACCACCACCACCGCCGCCACCACCACCACCGCCGCCACCACCACCACCACCGCCGCCACCACCGCCACCATCACCACCACCACCATTATCACCTAGATTTGCCAGTTGTTAACATTGTGCCACATTTGTTTCTATCTCTTTGAAACTTTTGAAAATAAGTTTCAGAAATCATAACATTCACCCCTAAATACTTCAGCATGAATTTTCTGAGACCAATTTTTCTACATAATGATAATTATATCCAAGAATTTCAACATGAATATAATTTAACTTAAGATGTAGTCCATATCCAAATTTCTCCGGTTATCCTAATAATGTCCTTTTTATATCTTTTTTAAATTTCATATAAATAGGATCACACAAAATGTCAAATTTTTGACCGACTTCTTTCACTTAGTGTAATGGTTTGCACGGTTCTTCCATGTTTTAGCATGTATCCAAACTTCATTCCCTCTGATGGCTGAATGATATTCCATGGTACAGATACACAATGTCCCTCATTAATTTAAGAGTATTTGAGTTGTTTCCACATTTTGACTGTTGTAAATAATGCTTCTGTGAACATTCATCTACAAGTTTTTGTTTGAACATATGTTTTCAATTCTCTTCCCACCATTGCTTTACCACTATCATTGCTTCCCAGTACCAACACCTCCACCACCATCACCTCCACCATCATCTGTACCACTACCACCTGCACCATCACCACCACTACCCTGAATACCACTGCCTTCATCTTCCATTGCCTCTCTCATCTTTCCACCATCTTCACTGGCTCCACCTTATTACCACCACCACAGTCCACACAACCACCATCATCTCCGTCATTCCCTGTTCCACCACCACCACCACTACCACCACCATCACCCGTACCACCATTGCCTCCACCAGCATCTCCCCACCACTTCTACTATCACCACCATCACCTCCATCAACTCTACCACCTCCTCCACATTTTTTTAATACCCCATAATAGCAATGTAGATAAATTTATCCTGGTTGCCTTGGTTGGCTGCCAGATAATTTCGTCCATGAAAGCAGCTCATGGATGATGAACGCAGTTAAGAAGCAAGAACAGTGGTGACAAATTCATCATTCTAAACAAAAGTTTGCAGTTCTTTAACTGCTCTTACTAAGTCTTCCTTCAGAACAGATCTTATATTTACCCAGATGCTCAGGGAAGTTACCGTAAGGAAAAAATGACAATAACAACATATTTCTTCCTTAAAATTAAGGTAGTAGAGAAGATGCTAGAAGACAGAGAAAGTGAATAAATACAGTGCATGTGTCAAAACTGCGAAGGGTCAACCTATGGGCTATGTTAGAGAATTCTGTTCCAAACTCTCTCTGTTCTTGTCTAGGTAAGGGAATGTGTTTCCACATTGTTTGAGTGATTAAAATCCAAGGCTGGATACATAAAAAGTAAGATGATTTCGCCTTAAGAACCGTCACATAATTCGTTCTGAGACACATTTCCTTTGATAATTAAGTTTGCCCAGGCTGGGTTCTTATGTAGTCAGCTCCTTTTAGCTAAAGGAGGACACATTTTCCAGGGATGAATTTGCTGTAAGTCATGGGCCAATCTAAGAGTTACAACATTAGAAAAGTAATGATTGGGGCAAGGCAGAAGATTGTAAAGACTAAATCTTTCATCTCCCTGATATGTGGCACTGACAAAAGGACTCTTTCACCAAGGACCAGAAGCAAAGGGTGGTCCCAAGTCTTAGTAACAGTGTTTCTTCCTCTTGTCTGCCTCTCCTTCTCTAGTTTTCATTATCCTCCTTCCACATCTTCCCCCGGAATCTGCTTTGACCAACTTTCCCTAATCTTGGTGTCACTGCTTTGTCAACAAATTAATGTTTGCCCTGGAAATTAAAAGGGAAGAAAATTCTTATTTCTAATCATCTAGCACATGAGGTCATCATGAGCCAAAATTGACTCAATGGCAAATAACAACAACAGAACATGCACTGTTAAGTGCCTTACATATGTTGACTCATTAAATTCTTAGAAACCCTGCAAAGTTGGCAAAATGGCATTATTAGCTCCCTTTTGCAGATGATGAAATTGAAGCTCAGATCATTTATTTGAACAAGATCTCTCAGATAGTAAGTGGCCTACATGTGATTCAAACCAGATGTGTGCAACTCCAAAGCTATTGGGAGACTTGGAAGACACATTTCAGGATCATACCTCTCTCAATTCAGCCAGACAGGAAACTCCAGGAGACATGTGTTTCCACAAAGAACATCAAGGAGAGATGTACTGGTCTTTTTAGCAGAAGGTCTCGGTGAAGCCACTTTAGTTCACTCATTCATTCAAGAAATATTTATTGAGCTTCTAGTATGTTCCAGGCACAGTTCTGAGTATTGGGAATAGAACAATGAAAACAAGCAAACAAACCAGGAAATAATTTCTGCATTAATTGATCTTAAGCTCAAGCAGAGAGAGGATAGATAAACAAATTAGTCAAATATTAAGTATATCAGATTGTGTCATAGAGAAAAGCAAAACAGTGATCGGGATAGGGAGCATGGGGGCGTATTTTAAAATAGAGTAGACCTCGCCATTAAGAAGTTTGAGCAGGGAATTCTTCAGGTGTTCAGGTAACTGAAATATGTCCAGGGAGAACCTATTTGGGAAGTAAGGACTGGAAATAAGGAAGCAAATTTCCAAACTACCTACATCTTTTTGTTTAGTAATACAGGAGTACCTCCAAGGCAACTCAGTGCTGGCTTGAAGTATTTCTTGTGTGAATTGTCCAGAAGAAATTTGCAAACTCCTGGGCCCGGCAAGCAAGGAGTGGAATGAACAGCGGGCCAGGAATGAGTGCCAAGTCAAATCTCCTTAGACAAGTGGACGGTGCTAATTCTGTGGTCCAAGGTTTAGAAATTCTCACTCTAAGTGGTCTTTGTACAATCATCACCCTAATAACTTACATTCAAGCAATTTAGTGTGTATCTCAGGTTCTCCATCTAGGTTTTAGAAACTCAAATCTATCTCCTAGAATATAGAAAGCTTTGGGAAACAGGAAACTAAGGAAAAGCAAACCAGTAACAAGTCATTTAACACTGTTGTTGTTGTGTGTCGTAGAATCAATTCCGACTCATAACAACCCTATAGAACAGAGAACTGCTTCATAGGGTTTTCTAGGCTGTAAATCTTTACGAGGGCAGATGACCAGGTCTTTTCTGCCATGGAGTGGCTGGTGGATTCAAACCATGATTTTTCTGGTTAGAAGTCAAGCACTTGACCATTTTGCCACCAAAACCAAAAAACCAAACCCTTTGCCATGGAGTTAATTCCAACAAATGTTGATTCTATAGGACAGGGTAGAACTGCCCCACAGAGTTTCCAAAGCTGTAATCTTTACAGAAGCAGGCTACCACATCTTTCTCCCATAGAGCAGCTGGTGGGTTTGAACCATCAATCTTTAAGTTAGCAGCTGATCTTTTTAACCACTGTGCCACCAGAGCTCCTTCATTTAACCCTAGTACCTGGAATCCCTGGATGGTGAAAACAGTTAACAGTCTTGGCTGCTAACTGAAAGGCTGGAGATTCAAGTCAACCCAGAGGTGCTTCGAAAGAAAGGCTTGGCAATCTACTTCCAAAAAATCAGCCACTGGAAACCCTATGAAGCAGTTTTACTCTGACACACATGGGGTCACCATGAGTCAGAGTCAACTTGATGGCAAAACTGATAGTAGTAACCCTCATAAAACCCTTTGCCGTTGAGTGCATTCTGACTCATGATGACCACACATGTTACGGAGTAGAATTGCTCCATAGGGTTTTCTTAGCTGTAGTTTTTACAGACGTGGATCACCAGGCCTTTCTTCTGTGGCACTGTGATTGGGATCAAGCTGCCAAACCTTTAGGTTAGTAGTCAAGTGCAAACTCTTTGCACCACCCAGGGACTTTATTAGCAACTGTAGTACCCACAGCTATTTCTTGGATGAGGTGCCAAAGCATCCAGGCATCTAACTGATATACCTGTCCCTTGTAGAGTGCCACCAGCTAATGTCCACCACCCTCCATTAGACACAACCCTTGGCTCCTCTAAATTATTTCCGTACTGTAGCTCCTAGACAATTCAACTTAGGGAGAGATTTGCTGCCTTGAGTTCACAAAGCTCTTTCCACAAGGAATTCAGAAATGTTTAACTCATGACCCTTCTAGCAGAAGCTGCTGGCACGCTGCCCACATCCCCCTCAACACTCACCTCTACTCCCAAAAGGTTGTTTGCATTGAAGAACCCTGTAATTCTCTGCCTTAAGGCAGGGAAAGCTGGAAGTGCTCAAGTGTTAATGCCCCCAGAAGCAACCTTCAACTAAGAACGGTTGGAGATGGGTGACTCAATATGCCGGCTTCCTTGACCCCAAATCAGGATTCCTCTGAAGTGTGTGTTCCACATTGTCTCCTAGTGTTCCCCCAACAGAATCAATCTCCAGTGGCTCATGTGATAAGTTGCCTGGTAATTATCACACTATTTAGGCTGCCTTCTCTTCTCTGTCTTACTTTCCCACCCCACTATTTGTGCTTCCTGGAACCACCTCGCCAATATAACTGCTTGTCCCAAAATCCTTGTCTCTGCATCTGCTTTTGTGGGATCTCTGACTAAGACAACTCCTTCTCATGCAATTCGTGACACCTCCTGAGCATCTTCCCCAAAACACTGCTGTAGAGAAATGTGTTGCCTTCCACCTATTTGCCAGCACACTTTGAATCCATCCTTCTTCGATGACATTCCTTTAATTCCTACTGCCTGTGTTTAAAAACTGCCGTTCCCGAGTGGTGACTGAAGAGCTTCATCCAAAGCAATACCAACTAATGCCATTTATTCTTGAAATCTGGCCTGCCCCTCATGCAACACCATACCCTCCCCAACGAGGGTGGCAGGAATGCAAGTTTACAATAAAAGGCAATGCCCTGCCTCCCACAAAGTTATCAACTCAACGATCACATGGAGGTGATGTGGAACAAGAATTCGACCAGGATTCTTAAGTCTTTCCTGAGCCTTAGTCTACTTATTGGCAAATGGGTATAATGATGCTTGCTCTACCTATTTTACAGGATGCCCGGGAAGATCTTTTTTTTTTTTTTTGGGGAAGATCAACTGGGATAATTGTTCATAAAAACACCTTGTAAACCTTAAACACTACCCAGATGATAGTTAAAGTGAAAGGCAGCACCATCAACACTTATCATGGATAGAAACAGACTTCGCTTGTCACTTTTCATTAGAGTGTTCACTCGTTGTAGGTATGCACATAACGTACTCACTCGCCTTCATCTTAGGTTTTAAGAAAATTAATTTTCCTCTCAGAGATGTTTCACACCTTTGTCAGATCTATCAGTAACTGTCCAAGTATCTCCATGTTCCTAGTTGTAGCAGTTGGTGCACTAAGTTTTCCACCATTAAAGCTCTGTTAGTCTCTCTGATCTTTACCCAAAGATCATAAAAGCTAATGGCATTGGTGCCTCTTTTTCCGTTATGTCCAAAATGGGGACCATTGTCTAGATGTTACTGTAAGAACCAAATGAGTTGTAAACATGAAGGTAATTTGTACACTCAACAGTTCTAACTACCTATTATTATTACTGTGACAAAACAATTAATGATAGTGAGGGAAACCAGGCAAAGGATCCAAGGAATGCGGTAGAGGCTTGTAAACCTCTATAACAATGAGCTATTGCTACTGTCCCAGGAACTGTCCTAACAACATGGTGACTTAAAACAATAAATAGTTATTTAGCTCACAATTCTGCAGGCTGGCATTTTCGGGTAGGCTTGGCTGCAAGTTCTTCTTGGTCTTGGCTGGGTTCCTTATGCAACTGCAGTCAACTGTGGGTCAGCCAGGCACCTCAGCTTCTGAGAGTTGGCCGGATGTCGGCTGAGGCTCTGCACCTTCCTGCATGTGGTCTCTCATTCTTTAGTAGCCTGGTCAGAGTTTTATCTCATATCATAGCCAGGAGTCCAAGAAAGAGAGCAGAAGCATGCAAGGCTTCTTGAGGCCTAAGCTTATCACTTCTACCACATTCTATTGGCCAAAGCAACTCACAAGACCAGTTCAGAATCAAGAGAAAAGGAGATAGACTCTGTCTCATGTGGGAAAAATCTTCAAAGTTGTATTGCAAAGTGTGTGGATACAAGGATGGGTGAATAATCATGATACCTTTGTTAAGCACTTGGCTGTTAACCAAAAGGTCAGTGGCTCGAACCCACTAGCCACTCTATGGCAGAAAGACGTGGCAGTCAGCTTTCGTAAAGATTACAGCCCAGCCTGGGAAACCCTATGGAGCAGCTCTACTCTGTTCTATAAGGTCTCTATGAGTCGGAACCGACTGGACAGCAATAGGTTTATCTTTGCAATCAATCTACTACATCAAGGAAACATATGGAATTCTCTTTCTCTCTTCTCTGTCCTTAATGTCTTATGAAAACAAAGGTTGGGATGAACCCTCTGTGTACCCTTAGAGTGGGCACTTTCCTTTTAGTAATATTCAGGAGTCCCTAGTGGCACAAACGGGTAAGCACTTAACTGCTAACAAAAAGGTGGGTGATTCAAGTCCACCCAGAGGCACCATGGACGAAAGGCCTGGTAACCTGCTTCCAAAAGGCCAGTCTTGAAAAGCCTATGGAGTTCAGTTCTAGTGTACACACATGGGGTTGCCATGAGTAGGAATTGACTCAATGGCAACTGGTTTGATTGTTGCTGTTGTTGCTGTTGTTGTTGTTAGTAATATCCAGAGGAAATACTAGAGCTCCATGGACCAGCAGCCCAAGACAGGATTTGAGAATCATGAACAGAATGACCATAGGGCTGGGGTCTGCTGACAGGATAAGACAGCCTGTTGATAGGACTGACCTTAATCCTGAAATAATAAAACTAATCCCTCCTATTCAAAGCAATAGGGTTTCAGCCACTATCATTAACCCCTAAACACCCAGAACGTGAAAGAAAACACTTTAAAATATACAAAATAGAACTGAATCCTCAACCAGCACTCCATAAATTTTCTTATTCTGGGAACTTCCTATACCTTTTCCTTCCCATCTTTTATTTGTTGCTGTTGTAGGAATTTACACTGAATTTTTTTTTCTTTTGGCCAGAGGGGCTTCCTTTTATTTTCCTTTCCTCCCAATCGTTTCTGTACAAAAATATACTGCTCTTTTAGCTGAGAGAATACTAAAAAAGACTGATTACTCTGGGATGAAAAAGAAATTATGTGTCTCAGAGACAGCTTAAGTATACACAAGATGTATCCTGGGTATCTGGGGGAGTGGGGGTGTGGGAGGTGACTGTTGTCTTCCCAGGCACCGACTTACTTCTTTAAAGGAACTGTGACAACAGCCAGTTTAGGAAAGATGAGGCAAGTGCTAATGGTGTGTGTTTTTAAGCATTCAGAGGCTGTGCAGATACAAAGCTCTAGAGGCCTAAATCCAAACTCTCATTTGTTGTTAAAGGCAAAACTCCAAACTAGGACAAATAGATTTTCCAAGGGGTTAGAGCTTTCGTACATCTCCACCAAAATCCACTTCATTTTCCAGTTCTATTGATTTGACTATGACAATGGCCCAACTGAAGTTATGCTTTCTGAACTTTATTTATACACCTTAATATTCAAATAACCTGCCCAGCTCTGAGGATAATTAGCAGTTTTTCAGTCTGGGTAGCCCTGCCAATTATCTCAACATAATTTTCTTCTAGAGCAATCATTTCAAATGAAGATGAAACTCTGAAATGCCTTGGAAGTGTTTTGTCCACCCCCAGGGGGCTGAATTAGGGGGTGCTGCAGGCTGGTTCCCCAGAGAACAAAGCTTGAGACAAGGCATAAGTGTAAGTTGTTTATCCGGAATGTGATTCAGGGAGCAGGAGTGGAGGATGGGAGAGTGAACGAGTGCAGGAAGGAGAATCAAGGCAAGAATACACTTGGGTGCTTGATCACTCAGGATAGCTGAAAAGCCTTATGAAATCTTTATCAGGGCCATCTCCTCAGGGCAGGAAAGGGAGACACGTTTACCTATTGGCTCCTGTCTCTCTTTGGTCAAAGACTATCAGACAGAGCATTAATTCCCCTATACTTCTGAGTTGCATGTGTGAATGCCAAGGAGTTCATAAGCATGGCCTGCACCGAAGCATCAGAGAAGCTCCAGGTCAGGAAGTGAGGGGTGGGGCTGAGGTGGGCACTGTCAGCTTATATCTGCATGAGGCTGCTTACCATGCAGCGGCTAGAATGAAAGACAGGGTCAAGAGAATTTGAAGGTGTGTTTAAGAAGTATCTGATGTAGGTGGAGCATGGGAGACAGGCCTTCATGCAAAGCACTGAGTACTCTTGTGCAGCTTGCATACTGCTCAACCCTAGAGGGCACAATTCATATCATGACAGCAGCTCCACATTTGCCTGCTCTATTTGTTGTCATGGAAACCCAGGTGGCATAGGGGTTAACTGCTACAGTTGCTAACCAAAAAGGTCGGCAGTTCAAATCCGCCAGGCGCTCCTTGGAAACTCTATACAGCAGTTCTACTCTGTCCTATAGGGTCGCTATGAGTCTGACTCAACTTGACGGCAGTGGTTTTGGTTGGTTTATTTGTTGTCATTGTTGTTGTTGTCGTTAACTGTTGTCAGGTAGTCCCCTGACTCATGGTGATCCACACACATAAGAACAAAATGCCACCCAGTCCTGAAGCATCCCCTTTATTGGTTGTGGATTAGACTGCTGTGATTCACAAGATTTTCACTGGCTGATTTTCAGAAGTAGATCACCAGGCTTTTCTTCCTACTGCATCTTAGCCTGGAAGCTCCACTGAAACCTACTCAGTATCATAGCAACATGTAGGCCCCCAGTGATGGGTGGGTAGTGGCTGGGCATGAGGTGCCTGGAAGGCAAGAATTCTAAGTCTACCACTGAACCACAACTGTCCCCATCCTGTACCATTTATAAGATTTCAATTAATATTTTGTTTGGAAAAGGTTCCACTGGGGAGTGGGGGGAGGGAAGAATTGATAAATTTAAAAAAGATTGAAATTATACAAAGTATTTTCTCTGACCATAATGGAGGGAATCAATAATAGAAAAAAAACCTGGAAAATTCACAAACATATGTAAGGTAAACAACACACTATTAAACTATCAATGAATCAAGGAAGAAACCAAAAAAGAAACCATAAATTTATTAGAGTTAAATGAAAATGAAAGAAAGCACAACACACAAAAACCTATGGGATGCAGTGAAAGTACTCAGAGGGAAATGGATAGCAATAAATGCTTACATAAAAAAAGAAGAAGGATCTCAAATTAACAGCCTAACTCCAGAACTAGAAAGAGAAGAGCAAACTAAGCCTAAACCTACAAGAAGAATGGAAATAACAAAGATAAGAGCAGAAATAAACAAAATTGAAAACAGAAAAACAATAGAGAGAATCAATAAAACCAGAAGTTGGCTCTTTGAAAAGATCAATAAAATTGACAAACCTATAGGTAGACCGACAGAGAAAAGATGCAAATAAACAAAATAAAAAAGGAAAGAGGAGACATTACAACTGTCTTGATAGAAATAAATACAATTATGACAGAATATTATGGACAACATTATGGCAACACACTGGATAACCCAGATGAAATGGACAAATTCTTAGAAGCACACATCCTCCCCAGATTGACTCCAGAGGAAATAGAAAGTCTCAACAGATCCATAACAAATGAAAAAATCAAATCAGTGGTCAAGAACCTCCCAACAACAACAAAAAAAAATCCTGGACCAAATGGCTTTACTGAGGAATTCTACCAAATATTTAGAGAAGAATTGACACCGATACTATTTAAACTCTTTCAAAAGATAGAGAAGAAAGAAATATTCACTAATTCATTCTTTGAAGAAAAAATATCCTGATTCCCAGACCAGGCAAAGACACCACTTAAAAAAAGGAGAAAAGGAAACTACAGACCAATATCTCTTATGAATATAGATGCAAAAATCCTCAACAAAATACTGGTGAACAGAATCCACAGCATATTAAAAGAGCCATGTACCATGACCAAGTGGGATTTATTCCAGGAATGCAGGGATGGTTCAACATTAGAAAATCAGTTAACAGAATACACCACATCAACAGAACAAAGTAATTGGAAAAGAAGAATAAAATCATCTCTATTCATGGATGATATGATCCTATATATAAAAAAATGCCAAAGAGTCCACAAGAAAACCTGTAGAGCTAATAGAGGAATTTAACAAAGTTGCAGGGTATGGGGTCAACAAACAAAAATCAGTTGGGTTTCTATACACCAAAAATTACATATCTGAAAGGGAAATTAGGGGAACAATTCCATTTACAATAGTATCTAAGAGAATAAAATACCTAAGAATAAATCTAACCAGAGACATGAAGGTCTTATAAAATGAAAACTATAAAACACTGTTGAAAGAGATTAAAGGAGACTTAAATAAATGTAAAAATGTTCCATGTTCATGGATTGGTAGACTTAATATTGTTAAGATGTCAATACTACCCAAAATGATTTGTAGATTCAATGCAATCCTGATCAAATTACAAAAGAAATTCTGTAAATTTCTATTTACAGAAATAGAAATACCAATCGTCAACTTTATATGGACTAGCAAGAGGGCCCGCATAGCTAAAGCAATGCTGAAAGAGAGGAACAGAGTAGAGGGCTCACACTTACTGATTTTAAAAACATACTACACAACTGAGTCCAGCACAACCACATGGTGCCTGACTACCACCTACAACTGCTCTGACAGGGATCACAATAGAGGATCCCATACAGAGCTGGAGAAAAATGAAGAACAAAATTCAAACTCACAAAAAAAAGAAAGATCAGACTTACTGGTCTTACAGAGACTGGAGAAATCCCAAGAATATATCTCCCAGGCACCCTTTAACTGAGTGCTGACGTCACTCCTGAGGTTCACCCTTCAGCCAAAGATTAGATAGGCCCATAAAACAAACAATAACACACATAGTTATTCAACTATGTATATGAGACTAAGTGGGCACACAAGCCCAGGGGCAGGGATGAGAAGGCAGGAGGGGACAGAAAATCTGGACAATGCAAATGGGAAACCCAAGGTTGAGAAGTGGAGAGTGTTGACACATCATACTGTTGGCAACCAATGTCACAGAACAATATGTGTGTTAATTGTTTAATGAGAAACTAATTTGCTCTGTAAACTTTCACCTAAAGCATAATTAAAAAAAAAATACAATGCAGATACAGTAATTAAAACAGCCTTGTACTGGTATAACAATAAACACATAGACCACTGGAAAAGTCCAGAAATAAACCCATGCATCTATTTTCAGTTGATTTTTGACAATGGTGCTAAGTCCATTTGATGGGGAAAGAAGACTCTCTTCAATAAATGGTGCTTAGAAAATTGGATTTCCACATGAAGAAAAATGAAACAGGATCCATGCCTTACACTGTACACAAAAACAAGTTCAAAATACATTGTCTTAGGCTGGGCTCTCTAAAGACGCAAAGCCAGTAAAGTGCATAAATATATATAAAGAGAGATTTATATCAAGGAAATGGTTCATGCAGTTGTAGAGGTTGGAATGTTCCAAGTCCGTGGGTCAAGATAGAGGCTTCTATTCACATAACTGCAGGGGCTGGCGAATCCAAGGTTGGTAGGTCAGAGAGCAGGGCTCTTGCTCACAGGTGGCTGCAAAGATAGACAGCGAATCCCTAGACCGGCAGGCAAGAACATGGGTAACCTGCTAACTCAAGTCCCCAAAACCAGAGGTCAGACAAACAGGAGCTAGCAGCAGGATCCAGAGCAATAATGTTCTGCCTCTTTTCTTAAAATCCTTCAATGATTACCTTTAAGAAAAAGTCTAAACTCCCTAGCAGGACATATGAAGCTCCTTATGATCCTGTGAATGCCAACAATTAGGACTCCATGTCAGCCTCACACCTCACCTTGACAAACACCTGCTCATTTCTTAGAACTTCATTCAGGCATCACAAAGCCTTCAACTTCCCTGATCTCCCTGAGGCAGATTTCAGGACTCCTTTTTCTCTCTCCTTAGGCCACCTTGTACTTTCTTCAAGTATGATGTTTATCATATTCCTTTTCAAAATTTTCCTTCAAGTTTGTCTCTTTCATGACACTGTAAACTTATATTATTACTGTTGCTGCATAACAAACAATCAAACAAGCTCAGTGGTATACAACAGTATTAATGTCTCATACTATGCAAGGTTCATCAGATCTGGGCTAGGCTCAGCTGAATGGTTCTACTGGTCTCCACTGGGTTCATTCATGCAGCTGTGGGTCAGTTGGGAATCTGTCTAGGCTGGACATGACTAGGGTAGCTTAGCTAGGGTGTCTCTGCTCCACGTGTCTCTTATGCTTCTCATAGGACCAGGCTACCCACCGCTTATCCTTCTGTGGGCAATGGCAGAAACGCAAGAGACACCAGTCCAATTGTACAAGCAGTTTTTAAGTTTCTGCTATCAACAACATCCAATTAATGTGGCTGAGCCCAGGGGTGGACACTTATATCCCGCCACAGTGGGAGAGCACTACAAAGTTACATGGCGAAGTGTGGATAAAGAGAGGGAGAAGAATTGGGGCACTAATGCCAACTACCAAAGAACTTCTTTAAGGCACGGGTTTTGTCTCATTCATCATAGTACTTGATGTTCAATTGTTGAATTGAAAAGCGCAGTAAAATAGCTATTTAACATTGTAGAAATGAAATAGAAAGTACCAAATTGAATCCAATCTTACCCCTGTCTACTGCTGCCATAACAGAAATACCGCATGTGGGTGGCTTTAACAAAGAGAAATTTATTTTCTCACAGTCTAATAGGTTACAAGTCCAAATTCAGGGAGTTGGCTCCAGAGGAAGTCTTTCTCTCTCTGTCGGCTCTGGAGGAAGGTCTTTGTCCTCAATCTTCCATGGTCAAGGAGCTTCTCCGGCGCAGGGACCCCGTGTCCAAAGCACACACTCTGCTCCTGGTGCTGCTTTCTTGGTGGTATGAGGTCCCCAACTCTCTGCTTGCTTCCCTTTCCTTTTATCTTTTGAGAGATAAAAGGTGGTGCAGGCCACACCCCAGGGAAACTCCCTTTACCTTGTATCGGGGAGGTGACCTAAGTAAGGGTGGTGTTACAATCCCACCCTAAACCTCTCAACATAAAATTACAATCACAAAATGGAGGACAACCACACATGGCCTAACCAAGTTGACACGTATTTTTGGGCGGACACAATTCAATCCATGACACCCCCATTCTTCCCAAATTCTTCTCCCTATCCACACCCTAAAAGAGAATATCCTACCCTCTCTTCCACCCTCATAGGTATTATTTTTTCACTATTATTTTATGCTATTATTTTTCACTATTCCAGTCATTAAGAGGTAAGACTTCCAAGTTTCTTGCAAACTCCTGGCAGAATATTCAAATGCCAAGTGGTATTTTTATCCACACAATAGCAATGACTTGTTTGTCTCCTGTGGAGCTCTTTGAAGGAAAATTACTCTGGTGGTTTAAAGTATTTCCACAAATTCTTTGACATTCCCTTCAAAAGGCGAAGTCTAATTCTGTTCCCCTTAAGTGTGGGCTTAGGGACTCACTTATAATTAATAGAATAAGGCAGAAATGACAATGTGTAACTCCTGAGACCAGGCCATAAAAAGTACTATGGCTTCCTCTGTCTTTCTCTTGGATCACTTGTCTGGGGGAGCCAATAACCATGTGAATAACTTGTCTTGGTAGCAGATATTCCAGCCCCTTCAGAAGACTGTAGCCCTAACCAAGATTTTGACTGCAACCTCATGAGAGACCTTGAGCCAGAACTACCCACTCCTGGATCCTGATCCTCAGAAAGTTAGTGAGATAATAAATGTTTGTTGGTTTAAGCTACTAGATTTTGGGATAATTTATTATACAGCAATAGATAACTAATTTAGCCTCTTGGTAAATAAATGATTAAATTCTCCCCTAGACCCTAAGTTTCATAATTTCTACATAACAGTGGCTTCTAAACAGTAGAAAACATCATAGATAGGTAGATAGATGGACAGATGGATGGACAGACAGATATAGATGCTGTTGCCATCGAGTAGGTTCTGATGCATAGTGAAGTTATCAGATGGAGTAGAACTGCCCCATAGGATTTCCAGGGAGTGGCTGGTGGATTCAAACTGCTGACCTTTTGGTTAGCAACCAAGCTCTTCACCACTGAATTACCAGGGCTCATAGGTATAAGCCCATTCTGTCGTGTTGATTCCAACTCATGGTGACCCTACAGGACAGACTAGAAATGCCCTTAGGGTTTCCAATGGTGTAGATCTTTACAGAAGCAGACTGTCACATCTTTCTCCCATGGAGCAACTGGTAGGTTCAAACCACCTACCTTTCAGTTAGCAGCTGAGTTCTTAACCACTGCATTACCAGGGCTCCTTATATAGGCATAGATATATAGACCTATAGACATAAATATAGGTCTATATTTTACCATTGGTCTGTCAGTTTGTCATACTGTGGTTGTTCTCATGTTGTTATGATGCTGGAAGCTATGCCACTGGTATTTCAAATACCAGCAGAGTCACCCGTGGTGGACAGGTTTCAGCAGAGCTTCCAGACTAAGAACAAAGGCCTGCCAAATATTAGCCAATGAAATCCCCATGGATCACAACAGGCTACTGTCTTTTTTTCTGATATAGTGCTGGAAAATGAACCCCCTAGCTTGGAAGGCACTAAAAATACACAGTAGCCACAACAATGGACTCAAACATACTAATGATCTTGAGGATAGTGCGGGTTCAGGCAACATTTCATTTTATTGTACATGAGGTTTCCATGAGTTGGAGTTGACTCAACAACAACGTAGATATAGGTATAGATATATCCACCTCCCCTGAGGGAAAAAATGACAAAATAATTATCTAATTTTCTTTGAGCTAATACAAAGTTGTCAGGTCTTAAGAGGGAATGTTGAATTTGACTGCAACTGTTGGCCAAGAAATCTGGGTTGGGAAGCTAATTTGTAGAAGAAGAATTGAAAAGACTCTAGCACCATCCCTTTGACTGAATCTCAACCCCTAATTTTCAAATGCCATGTCTAGATGTTACCTCCTCAGAAAAACTAGATTACTAGAACACTAAGATGACCCCAGTTTATTGAAATCTCATTTGGTTAGCTCTCCCCAGCCTGGCCCTGAGACAGAAAACACTGCTGGCCAACTCCTGGTCTAGCCCTTATGTGATAATGAGGAAAATGATGCAGCTCCTAAAAATAACAAAAAAGGGGGCAGCATTTGAGATTGTGAGTCACTGTTGTTTGGGAGGCAAGGGAATGAGAACAGAGAGGGGAGGAGAACATAAAAAGACCTGAGCAGAAAATAAACACAGGCTATGCAGACACAAAGCCAAAGGGAGTTCCAGGCTCCAAGCCTCAAAGTGCTTCTGAGCAGGGCTGTGCTGGAGGGCTTGACAGCCAGATTCAAAGGGAGGAAGGCTGCACATGACTGCCACCCACCCCTGCACAGTGACTTTTGGCCAGGAGTGTGAGTCCTTGCAGTCCCCCAAATCTCCATTTTAGCCACTGACCAGCAACATCTACCACCCCTTCATGGCAAGAAACAAACACTCATGGAGAAGCCAATATGTACCTGGATTGGACCAAGCCCAGGAAATATAAAAACAAATGAGACTCTTACGAATTTATCATTTAATAGGGAGGCTGACCTATGAACATATACAAAAGAATGGGGCAAAAGTAACAACGGAAGTTGGCTCAAGGAATAATGGGGGACAGAGGAGGTGGTCTACTAAGACTAGAGTCTGGAGGCAGTGAGAGGGTAGATCTAGGAGGCTACCTGGAGGAGGTGGCATATAAACTGAAGAGATAGTAATCACCCTGATTAAATATGTGCTGTGAGGAAGAGAGGATGGCCAGGTAATTCCAGAAAGAGGTAATATCACAACTGTATTGGTTTCCTACGGCTGCTGTAACAAGTCATCACAAACTTGTTCGTTCAAAGAAGACCTGGTGGCGCAGTGGTTAAGAGCTTCGCTGCTAACCCAAAAGGTCAGTGGTTCTAACCTGCCAGCCACTCCCTGGAAACCCTATTGGGTAATTCGACCCTATCCTATAGGGTCTCTATGACTTGGAACCGACTTGACAGCAACAGGTTTGGTTCAGGTGTTGGTGGGTGGTTCAAAACAACAAAAATTCTATACACAGTAAAATAAAGGAAGACTTTATCAGCAACATTTTTCAATAAGTAGTTGCCAAAAAATCAATGGTCTGGAGGCCAGAAATCCAAAACTAGTTTCACTGAACCAAAATCAAGGCATCGGTAAGGCTGTGCTCTCTCCAAAGGCTCTAGGGAAGAATCCATTCCTTGCCTTTTCCTTTCTGGTGGCTTCCAGCATTCCTTGACTTGTGGTCACATCGCTTTAATCTCTACCTCCATCTTCACATTACTGTCTCCTCTGTGTGTCAAATCGCACTCTGCCTCTCTCTTAGATACTCATGATTGCACTTAGGGCCCTCCTGGATAATCCAGGATACTTTCTCCATTCAAGATTTTTAACTTAAATTTTCAAAGATGCTTTTTCCTTTAAGAGGCCAGAAGAGAAATCCAGATGAAACATGATGGTGGGGAGGGGGGGGCCTAGGGTGGTGACCATGGAGGTACAGAGAAGTGAGATAATTTAGGGATTCTACTGGAAGTAAAACCAGATTTGACAACGGATTGAAAGGTAAAGGATTGGTCTTTGGTCAGTTGACTGTTAATTGATCTAGACTGCCCTTATCTGGACAAAGGGAGCAACTCAGCCTTGCTCCATGTGTCTGTTATCCTCCAGCAGGACAGTCAGTCAAGACAATTGCAGAGGTGCAAACCACAGTGGAACAAAAAAAGTGGCTTTTCACAGGAGGGGACAGGAAAACTGGTAATAGAGAACCTAAAGTTGAGAAGGGAGAGTGTTGACATGCCCTGGGGTTGTTAACCGATGTCATAAAACAATATGTGTACTGTATGAGAAACTAGTTTGTTCTGTAAAACTTCATCTAAAGTACAATAAAAGAAAAAAAAAAAACTTTTCTGCAATGCACTGTGAAAAAACAACTTTTACAACAACAACAACAAAAAGTGCCTTTTCAGCTTCTGCCTGAGTCACATCCACTAACAACCCATTGGCCAAAGCCAGTCACATGGATGAAATCAGGATCAAAGGACAGAAAATAGACTCTACCTCCTAATAAGGGGTGGAGCTGCAAAGCCACAAGGCAAAGGACTCCGATACTGAGAGGGCTAAAGAATTGGACCACAGTTCTTTTCAAAGCTTGGGAAACCTCACACTAATAGCCAAGGACAGGAGGCAATGGAGGTTAACACAGTTGTAGAATGCTGAAAATGACACTTACCTGTCACTGTCAGCGAAATCAGTCAGTTTGGGAAGCCAAGAATTAAAATAATGAATAATGGCTAGACTTGGAATTGCCTTAGGGCTCTAGGGTATGCAAAATTAGGCATTTTCCAATCTTTGGGTCAGGCTATGTTCTGATTTGTTTTATTTCAATGGAACAGGAAGTACAGTACAAGATGGACTGGCAAACAATTTTCACTCCTTTTGTTGCTGTTGTTGTTAGTTGCCATCAAGTTGGCTCTGACTCATGGAGACCCCATGTATAACAGAACAAAATGTTGCCCAGTCCTGTGCCATCTTCATGATCTTTGGTATGCACCAGTCCATTGTTACAGTCACTGTATATTTTCAGTGCTTTTCAACTTAGGGTGCTCATCTTCCAGCAATATATCAGACAGTATTCTGTTATGATCCATACGGTTTTCATTAGCTAACTTTTGGAATTTAGGGCTTTCTTCCTAGTCTCTCTTAGTCTGAAAGCTCCTCTGAAATCTATCTACCATGAGCGACCTTGCTGGTATTTGAAATATCAGTGGCATAGCTTCCAGCATCATAGCAACAACAAGCCACCACAGTGCCACAAACTGACAGATGGGTAGTGGATTCTCCCTTTAGTTCCCCTCTGTGTGAGGGAATTTAAAATTGAGGGACCTGGTAAAATCTGAAATTGCTGACTTGAGGTCTGGGTCCACTCCCTTTTGTTAGTTCTACTTTCACCCTAGCAACAGCCATCTTCCGTGCAGACTTAATCAAGTAGCTACAGAAATGTTTTTCCTCTGTAATAAACATGTAGAAACAATGTCTCTGAGAGAAGACTGTGGCGCCGACTGTTATCTAAACCTCCCACTCAAATACCTGCGGAAAAATTCCTACTTTAGTAAGCTGTTTCTAAGAAAGCAATGGCTGCTAATCAAGACAAAACTACCCAGGGACTCCCTTACTATAGCAAGTCACACCGCAAGAGCTCAAGGAAGTCCCGCCTTATGAGCTCAAACTACAGGAAGTCCAGCCTTATCAGCTTCCACCACAAGAGGTCCTGCCTTATGAGCGCCTGCTAAAGGAAGTCCTACCTTGTAGTGATCTCAAGTTTGTCACTACCGATCAAGTTGTGTACCCCAAGCTCTTTGTTCTCCCAAGATTTAAAAAAAAAAATCTCTGCGGATTCGCATTTTGAAGTCCTGGCGTTCACTCCATGGAATTTAGTCTCTTGCAATCTCAGGCTGCCTCTTTACTTTCAATGACTCTCCCAATTTTATTTTAATCAGAGTACGGGTTATTACTCTATGACACCTCAAATGTAACAAGTGCTTTCTAGTTATTAGTTACCTAGTGCCTCTCTTTGGTGGGAGTTCCCAACCATCCAAACAGTCCTGGACCCCTGAGCTGTTATGCTGCACCCAGAAAATCCTAGGAATTTCCTTAGAGAAAGTAGAGTTTCTGCTGCTATCACCAGGCAAATCATTACAGTAGTCAGGCAAGGGGCAATGGTGGTGGTGGTGGACGTGGTGTTTCCATTCTTTCTGTTTTTGGATTTTTTTTTTTTTTTTCACTCAAGGACAGATATTGTGGGACCTTGATGACATACACTTATAAATTTTTACCTTATTTGGGACAACAAAGAGCAAGCATGTTCCTATTTTCTAGAAGCATATAGAGCAAGAAAATAGGTCGAAGCATAGATAGCAAGAAAATTGGATGTTTAAACAAAACAAGACTTTTACCGGAAGGTCTGCAGATGTTACATGCTTCTCCCCATCACTGCAGATCTGCGGCCTATCTCTGGGAAGGGACAGGAAGGCTTGGGGCACCTTACTCAAGAACAATAGATAAAAGTCTTGGTCTGGCAAACCCATCTGCTTCCCTCAAGAAGAAAACATTATAAAAGAGAAATACCAGGGCCCCAGGCAATGCAGTTTTCCAAGTATCTGTGAGTTAACTCAACCAACATTTTCTGTCACATGTAAACTTGGAGTTGTGATGGGGGTTGGACAGACAGCTGTACTCACTGTGACTACATTCGCACTTGGTGCATATGAAGGGGTACCATCTGTGCCACTGCTGCAAAATAATGATGCTTAGATGTGTCTTTTAAAACATTCCATCTGGGTATAATTGAATTGCTCCTTAAAATAAAGAACATCTAAATAAGGGTAATATCTACCCTTATTGTAACGGTCTTCATTATTTCTGTAAAATACACTTCATGATACTACAACATGAAATATTAACTAAAGTCAAAGATCTTTGGGTGGATGACTGTGGTGCCTTTTTTTTTTTTTTCTTCCCCCTTTGGTTGGCTTGTTCTTTATTCCTTGTGATTTGTAAAACGCTTTCCAGATGCAAATTTTTCTCTCTCCCCTTCCCCTGAAAAAATACACTGAATGGATAACTAGATAGACGGAATAAGAATGTCAGTCTGTTATCTACACACAGTAAGAAAACAGGATATGAATTTGCTGGAATATCCAGTTACCCTCATTTCCAAACCAAGAAATGCTGCAATTCATTTTCTTTCCTAAAAATCATGTTGCTCTAAGGAGCACGTTCCTCTAGGGTACTATTGTTTATTTTATAGGTCTTCTACGGTTTGGCCGAAAGGTGATCTCGGGAATAGTTTCAGTTCCACTTGAGAAGGGTATCTCAGAGCCCTAGTACTGACGGTTCTGCCAATCTCTATCAGACCAGTAAATCTGGACCTTTTTGTGAATTTGATTTTTTGTTCTACAATTTTTCTCCCACTCTTTTGGAAACCTTCTGTTGTGATCCCAGTCAGAATGGTCGGTACGGGCACCATCTAGTTCTTCTGGTCTTGGGGTTGTGTAGGCTGTGGTTTCTGTGGTCCATTGGTCCTTAGACTAATTGCTCCCTTGAGTCCTTGGTTTTCTTCACTCTCCTTTGCTCTGGATGGTAAGAGACAAATTGTATCTTAGGTGGCTGTTTGCAAGCTTTTAAGACCCAAGACCCTACTCCTCAGAGTAGGATGTGGAACTTTGTCTTTATGAACTATGTTGTGTGAATTGTTGTAGATGTCCCCTGAGTCTACGGTCCTTTGCCTTTGAGCCTAGGAACTTCATCCCACATGGTGTCTGGTTATGCCTAAGAAGTTGCCCTGTCTGTGGCCTTTGTGTGCTCTATTGTTTATATTAATATATAAGCAGCACCTACAGTTATATATGTAAAAATATCCACCACCAAACTTATATCCATAGGAGGTTTTGTTCCCCTACACCCTCCCACACCTCTTGGCATACCTGTCTATCCATGCATCCATTCATAAACTGGCGTCTGTTAATACTATTGTTGCAGGATTGTCTATGCTAACAAAAGGGCAACATTTGCCCAAAAGCAAAGATGAAGAGGCGGGGAGGGGTAGAAAATCAGGACAAAAGGGTATGGGGAAACTAGGATGGAAATAGGAAGAGTGCCTACACGTTGTGGAGAATGAAACCAACGTCATGGAACCCTTTACGTACAAACTATGAAATGAGAAACTAATTTGCTCTATAAACTTTAACCTAATGCACAATAAAAAAAATTTTTTTTTAATTATCTTGCTTCTAAAACACATTATGAGAATAATAATAAGGATAATTATAAGCACAACTTGGATTCAGAGTGACTTGCTTCTGAAGCATCAAAAAGCATAAGAGGGAAAAAAGTACATGGGAATCTAACATGACTCTTTCCAGGTACAAGCCCAGATTTCAGATCTGTTGTTACCTTATGCTCTGTATGTTTCTACAATGATCACAAATCCCACATGGTGTAAGTCACTACTATGCTTTCAAAATACATATGTATAAGCACTCATAATAGGAACTTAGAAATATGCCTACCTCTGTGAGGCTCTCTAATGCTAATTAGAAGCCATTAGAAGCCTGTAAGTCACAAGAAAGTTATTTAGAAAATTTCTGAACTTCGACTTAGAAGTATATGAAGTATGTAAAGAATGTGAACAACTACTATGACCAAAAAAAAAAAAAAAAGAGTACCTATTGAGGCTGCTTATGTACAACCAAACACCTCATGGGATCTGATTCCTCGGTTTGGAGGTTTAGGGTCATGATTTCATAGGACATCTGTCAATTGGCCTAATAATATGTTTAGCGCTTCTGTTCTATCTCCTAGTTCATTTCGTGGTGCCTGGGGCTTTAAAAGCTTACAAGTGGCCATCGGGGCACAATGGTCTCTATGCACCTGGAGCGACAGAGAAAGAAGGAATAAGCAGTTGCCATCGAGTTGATTCTGACTCATAGCGACACTATAGGACAGAGTAGAACTGCCCCATAGAGTTTCCAAGGAGTGCCTGGCGGATTCAAACTGCTGACCTTTTGGTTAGCAGCTGTAACATTTAACCGCTATACCACCAGGGTTTCCAAAAGAAGGAATAGGAGGAAGATATGAAATGTGTGGCTAATTGCCTCCATGAACAACTTCCTCCTTTGCCATGAGACAAGAAGAACTGGATGGTACCCTGCTACCATTACTGAACATTTTGATCAAAGAGTCCATAGAAGAATCCTAGTCAAAAAGAGGGAAATACAGAACAGAATTTCAAATTCTCATGGAATCCAAACTTTCTGGAGTCATGGAAGCTGGTGAATCACTGAAAACATTGCTCTGAAATAATCTTTAAAGCTTAAATCAAAAATTCCCCCAGAAGTCTTCTTAAAACCAAATAATAGTTCAGCTTAACTAGTTAAAAATGTCTGTTTTGAGCATTATACACTTTAAGAACTATACATGGGTTCAAATTTACAACAGCAACTCGAAAGAGTCCCCAAACCCAGTGCCATCAAGTTGATTCCGACTCATAGTGACCCTATAGGACAGAGTAGAACTGCCCCGTAGAGTTTCCAAGGAGTGCCTGTAGGATTCAAACTGCCAACCCTTGGGTTAGCAGCTGTAGCACTTAACTACTACGCTACCAGGGTTTCCACTCAAAGGATTAGGAGGTAGCTATTTTATGTTAATGAGAGAGAAACAACTCGGAAAAGGAGGGTGCAAATTGTTGCACAACTGAAGGAATGTAATCAGTGTCACTAAATTATACATGTAGAAACTGTTTAATTGGTGTGTTTTGCTGTGACAAAATAAATAAAATTTAGAAAGAAAACATCAAACAGTAGTTTTGTTTAACTAGTTGAGAATATCTGCCCTGACATTCAATAAAGTCCAACACCCATTCCTGATAAAAACTGTCAATAAAATAGGTATAGAAGGAAAATTCCTCAACATAATAAAGGTCATTGTTTTTGTTTTTTTTTTTAATATACGAAACCAACAGCCAACATCATTCCTAATGGAGAGAAGCTAAAAGCATTCCCCCTGAGAACAGGAACTAGATAAGGTTGCCCTTTATCACCACTCCTCTTTAACATTGTGCTGGAAGTCCTAGCTAGAACAATAAGGCAAGAAAAAGAAATAATGGGCATCTAAATTGGTAAGGAAGAAGTAAAACTACCCCTACTTGCAGATGATATGATAGCATACATAAAGAACCCAAAGAACTCCACAAGAAAACTACTGGAACTAATAGATTCAGCAGAGTAGCAGAATACAGGACAAACATAAAAAAATCAGTTAGATTCCTACACACCAATAAGGAGGACTATACGAAAAGAAAAGCAATACCATTTATCACAGTGCCTAAAAAATCTGATGAGGGACATAAAAGACCTACACAAAAAAAACCAAATGAGACTGACATAAATGGAAAAACATACCATGCTCATGGATAGAGAGACTCAACATTGTGAAAATGTCAATTCTACCCAAAGCAATCTACACATACAATGCAATTCTGATCCAAATACCAACTGCACTATTTTAATGAGATAGAAAAACTGATCACTGACTTTATGGAAAGGGAAGGGGCCCCAGATAAGTAAAGCACTACTGAAGAAGAAGAATAAAGTAGGAGAACTCTTACTACCTGACCTCAGAAACTACTATACAGCCTTGGTAGTCAAAAGAGCCTGGTACTAGTTCAAGGACAGACACATCAACCAGTGGAACAGAATCAAGAACCCAGATGTAAACCCGTCCACCTATGGTCACCTGATGTTTGACAAAGGACCAGAGTCCATTAAATGATAAAAAGATAGTCTTTTAAACAAATGGTGCTGGCAAAACTGAACGTACATCAGTAAAGAAATGAAACAGAACCCATACTTCACACCATACACAAAAACTAAATCAAAATATACCAGAGATTTAAATATAAAACCAAAAGCTATAAAGATCATAGAAGAAAAAATAGGGTCAAAGCTAGAGACCCTAAACATGGCGTAAATAACATACAAACCATAAATAACAATATACAAACATCAGAAGAGAAGCTAAATAACTGGGATCTTCTAAAAATTAAAAACTTATGCTCATCAAAACAGTAAAAAGAGAACCTACAGACTAGGAAAAACATTCTTGGCTGTGACAAATCTGACAAAGGTCTAATCTCTAAAACCTGTGGGAAAATCCAATACTTCTGCAACAAAAAGACAATCCAATTAAAAAATGGACAAAGGGTATGAACAGACACTTCACCAAAGAAGACATTCAGGCAGCTAACAGACATGTGAGGAAATGCTTCCAATCACTAGCCAATAAAAAAAATGTAAATCAAAACTACAATGACATACCATCTCACCCCGACATTGCTGGCACAAATAAAAAAACAGAAAATAACAAATGTTGTAGAGGCTTCAGGGAACTTGGAACTCTTATGCACTGCTGGTGGGAATGCAAAATCGTACAACCGTTTTAGAAAGCAATATGGCACTTCCTTAAAAATTTAGAAATAGAAATACCATATGATCCAGCAATCCCATTCCTGGGAATATATCCTAGAGAAATGAGAGCCATCACACAAATAGACATATACACACCCATGTTCATTGTTATTCACAATAGCAAAAAGAGGGAAACAACCTAAGTGCCTATCAACAGATGAATGAATAAACAAACTATGGTACGTACATACACACAATGGAATACTACGCAGCAATAAAGAACAATGATAAATCTGCAAAATATCTCACAACATGGATGAATCTGGAGGGCATTATGCTGAGTGAAATAAGTCAATCTCAGAAGGACAAATACCGTATAAGACCACTATTATAAAAACTCATGAAAAGGTGTACATGCAGAAAGAAACAATCTTGATGATTACTAGGGTGGGGAGGGAAAAACACTAACTAGAGGATAGATAAATGGTAACTTTGATAAAGGGTAAGACAGTACACAATACTGGGAAAGTCAGCACGTCTTGACCAAGTCAAGGTCATGGAAGCTTCACAGACACATACAAACTCCCTGAGGGACTGAATTACTGGGCTGAGGGCTGGGGACCATGATCTTGGTGGACATCTAGCTGAATTGGCATAACAGGTTTATAAAGAAAATGTTCTTCATCCTACTTTGGTGAGTAGTGTCTGGGGCCTTAGAAGCTTGTGAGCAGCCATCTAAGATACTCCACTGGTCTTACCCCTATGGGACGAAGGGAGAATGAAAAAAACCAGAGACACCAAGGAAAGATTAGTCCAAAGGACTAATGGACCACAACTACCACAGCCTCCACCGCACTGAGTCCGGCACAACCAGATGGTACCTGGCTACCACCACCAACTGCTTTGACAGGGATCACAATAGAGGGTCCCGGACACAGCTGGAGAAAAATGTAGAAGGAAATTCTAACTCACAAAAAAAGACCAGACTTACTGGTCTGACAGAGGCTGAAGAAACCCTGAGAGTATGGCCCCCAGACACTCTTTTAACTCAGTACTGAAATCACTCCGGAGTTTCACCCTTCAGGCAAAGGTTAGACAGGCCCATAAAACAAAAGACTAAATGGGCACAGCAGCCCAGGGCCAAGTACAAGAAGGCAGGAGGGGGCAGGAAAGCTGGTAATAGGGAACCCAAGGTCAAGAAGAGGAGAGTGTTGACATGTCGTGGGGTTGGCAGCCAATGTCGCAAAACAGTATGTGTATTAATTGTGTAATGAGAAACTAATTTGCTCTGTAAACCTTCAACTAAAATACAAAAAAAGGAAAAAAAAAAAAAAACCTGTGATGAAATCCCACTGCTCTGACAGGGATCACAATAGACGGTCCTGGACAGAGGGGGAGAAAAATGTAGAACAAAATTCAAATTCGCACATAAAAATTACTGGTCTGACAGGGTCTAGGGGAAACCTGGAGACCATGGTCCCACATACCCTGCTAACCCAGAACTGAAGCCACTCTCGAAGTCCACTTTTCAGCCAAAGATTAGACAGGGCTATAAAACAAATAATAACACATGTGAAGAACGTGCTTCTTAGATCAATCAAGTATAGGAGACCAAATGGGCAACACCTGCCCAAAAGCAAAGCCAAGTCAAGAAGGGATAGGAAAACTAGATGAATGGACACAGGGAACCTGGGGTATAAAGGGAAAGGGGGAAAGTGCTGACACTTTGCAGGGATTGCAACCAATGTCACAAAACAATTTGCGTATAAATTTTTGAATGGAAAATTAATTTGTGCTGTAAACTTTCACTTAAAAGAAAAGAGTATCTGTCTTAAGTATTACGTTCTTTTAAGATTTATCTATAAGAGATCAAAGAGACAACAGTAACTTGAAAGATTAGTTAAGAACCTTAGAAGACAGTGGGTTTATGTTAATGGAAGGAACAACTCAGAAAAGGAGGGTGAGGATGATAGCACAACTTGAAGAACGTAATCAATGTCACTGAATTTTACATGTAGAAACTGTTGAATTGGCGTATGTATTTGCTGTATAAATTCTCAATGACAACAAAAACAAAATAAATAATAAAAAAACTTGTAAATGACCTTTAAGTTGACTTTGACCCAGCATGCTGTGACACAAGAAAACATAAAATAATCTCTAAACAACATCTCTAATTTCTAACCTTGAAGAAAATCTGCATCTCTCTACTTTTCTGTAACCCTGGAGAAAAGACATACTAGTCTTTGATGTCATACTGGTCCTTGTCGTGTGGAGCCAAGGCAACAAATTCATACATAAACCCTAAATTTCTGCTCACTTACTGAGAAAAAGCAGAGGTGGAACTGAGATTCTGCTCGCTGCTGACCTTGGACCCTATCTATGAGGGACCTCCGCTGAGTTCATACTGTGATTAAGCCTTCCTCCTGAGACTTCTCCTTAAAGGTAAAATCCTGAAGTCTAAATATTTGAACTATAACCATTGAACTAACTTTGCAATTGTAATTGTTAATTCTGATTCTCTGGTTCTAAATGAACGATGTGAGCCCTTACTTGTGTGCCTTGCCATGACTACTTTGCAATAAATTAAAGAGTATATACCTGACAAACCTGAGTATCTCTCCATTAATTTTCTAAAATAAAATCCTACACAACACCTTACTATGGCAACCTTCATACTTAATTTCCCAAGTGTTGAACTTTTGTCACCCTACTCATTTGGGGGAGTTCTTCAGCAATTGTTTTCCCTGAATTCACACAATTGCCTTTAATATCTAGCATTCCTCTGTAAATACTATGAGCTCGCTTCCCCAGACCAAGAGATCGCCAAAGACCAGGAAGAATTTGGCTATGCCTTTAGCAATGATTTTTTCTTTTTAGCAAGAATGCTTAGATGTGTTCTTCTTGGTTGATGGAAACCAATATTGGAAAATAACTCCGAAGGGCCAGTGCTAAGTTCAAAAGCAGAAATTTGGCTTCCTGTCTGTCTTAGTTATCTAGTATGGCCTTAAGAGAAATACCAGGAGCAGATGGCTTTAACAAACAAATTTATTTTCTTACAATTTAGGAAGTTTGACGTCTGAATTCAGGGTGCCAGCTCTAGGGGAAGGCTTTCTCTTTCTGTTAACTCTGGAGGAAGGTTCTTGTCTCTTTTGCTTCTCCTTCCTGATTTCTTGGAGATATCCATGTATTTTGGCATCATTTTACCCCTTCTCTGCTCTGCTCAGTGGGCATAGTGGCTGCAACAATGGGCTCAAGCAAAATGACTGTGAGGATGGCACAGGACCAGGCAGTGTTTCGTTCCCTTGTACATAGTGTGGCTATAAGTCGAAACTGACTCAAAGGCACCTAACAACTCCTCTGCTCACTTGCTTAATCCCTTTCATATCTCAAAAGAGATTGACTCAAGACACACCCTACACTAATCCTGTTTTGTTAATATAACAAAGACAACCCATTCCCACATGGGATTATAACCACAAAGAGGTTAGGATTTACTATACATATTTTGGGGGGACATAATTCAATCCATAACACTGTCTTATTCAATCCAATTTTAACAAATACTTATTAAGTATCTACAATGTGCTAGAAGGAAACCCTGGCGGCATAGTGGTTAAGAGCTACGTCTGCTAACCAAAAGTTGGCAGTTCGAATCTACCAGGCGCTCCTTGGAAATTCTATGGGCAGTTCTACTCTGTCCGATAGGGTCACTATGATTCAGAATCAACTCAACGGCAATGGGTTTGTTTCGTTTTGTTTATGTGCTGGAAACTACAGACAATAGAAAGATAAAAATAAACCATATTGTCTGATCTCAAGAAACTCACAGTGAAGAGAGGCAATGAGATCTAAATAACTATAAAGCAGTTCTTAGCGTGTGATCCTCAGACTAGTAGCATCAGCACCACCTGGGACCCTGTTCGAAATGCAGATTCTTGAACCATCTGAATCAGAATCTCTGGGAGTGGGGCCCAGCAGTCTGCATTTCAGCTGTCCTTCCAGGCGATTCTGATGCTCACTGAGGCTTGAGAACCACTATAAAGCAATGCAGCTCAAGTGCCATAAAGGGAGTTTAGGGAGTTACAACGTGATTAGAGTAAAGGGAAAATCACATCCATTTTGGAAGGGCTTCCTGGTGTGCTAATATTTTCATGAAGCTTTGAAAGTTAGATAAGCTATAGTTATGAATAAATTTTGTCCTCCACCCCCAAAATTCATGTTGAATTCTAACCCTTGTGTCTGTGAATTTGCCCCTGTTTGGAGATAGGACTTTTCTTTTGTTATGTATGTTATATTAATGAGACCATAGAAGAATAGGGTGAGTTCTAAACCTACTGAAGAGTGGTGTCTTATAAGAAGAGCAGAATAGATAGAGAGACATGCACAGAGGGAAGATGCCATATGAAGACAGAAAATCCAAGACAACACTAGCTAAACATGTAGAGTTTATTCCAGCACATAGAAGAAATCAGGAGGTAAGCAGGGCAGTCTAGATATCATGGCTCCATGAAGTCATCAGGGCACCAAGTTTCTTCTCATTTTCTGGTTTGGCACCCTCTGCTGGTGGACTCCGTCCTCACGGTCATTTCATTCAAGATTGCTGTTGAAACTCCAGCCATAAGAGAGGCAATGGCTGAAAGCATGGGCATGGATGATTGCTGAGTGAAAGAATATAAAGAGTAGAAGATTGAAGAAAGAACTCTGGCGAATGACCACAAGGAAGGGCCTAAAGGACACACAGGAAAGAGACAGAGAGGAAACCTCCAGCATCATGTCAACAAAAGGCTGGGAAATACAAGGCTTCAAATAGGAGAGATCAGTAGATAGTGTTCAATGGTGTAAACCATCAGCATTGAAAAAAAAAACTTATTGGATTGGAGAATTTTTGGAGTCCCTTGGTGGTACAAAGGATTAAGCGAATCTACTCAGAGATGATTCAGAAGAAAAGTCTGGCAATCTGCTTCCAAAACATTAGGCACCGAAAACCTTATGGAGTACAGTTCTACTATTTGGACACACATGGGGTTGCCCTGAGTCAGAATTGATTCAGTGGCAACTGGTTTGGTTTTTTATTGACCTTCAAAGAGTAGCATCAATAACATTTTATAAAGAGAATGTTCTATATTCTACTTTCGTGTGTAGCATCTGGAGTCTTAAAAGCCTGTGAGTAGATTTCTAAGATACTCCACTGGTCTCACCCCTTCAGGAGCAAGGAATAATGGAGAAAACTAAAGACACAAGGAAAAGATTAGTCCAAAGGACTAATGGACCACGACTACCACAGCCTCCACCAGTCTGAGTCTAGTACAACTAGATGGTGCTGGGCTACCACCACTGACTGCTTTGACAGTGATCACAATAGAGGGTCCCAGACAGAGCACAAGACAAATGTAGAACAAAATTCTAACTCACAAAAAAAGACCAGACTTACTGGCCTGACAGAGACTGGAGAAACCCTGAGAGTATGGCCCCCAGACAGCCTTTTAGCTCAGTGATGAAATCACTCCTGAGTTTCACCCTCCAGGCAAAGATTAGGCACGGCCATAAAACAATACAAGACTGAGTGGCACACCAGCCCAGGGGCAAGGACTAGGAGGAAGGAGGGACAGGGAAACTGATAGTCGGGAACCCAAGGTCGAGAAAGGAGAGTGTTGGCGTGTGGTGGATTTGTTAACCAACGTCATAGAGCAACGCGTGTACTGTTTAATGAGCAGCTAGTTTGTTCTGTAAACCTTCATCTAAAGTACAATAATTTTTTTTTTTTATTAAAAACTTAAAAAAAAAAAAAAGGGCAGCATCATCACTCAAGTGTTCTGTGAGATCAGGTTTCCGAGGTGAGGAAATACAAGGTGGTGAAGTAGTAGAGCAATAATTTCTTCCATGAAGTTTGGTGATAGAGGAAAAGAGAGAAATGGAGGTAATGACTGAGTTTAGCAGGACTGAAGTAATGTTTTCCTAGATTAGAAGACCTGAACACAATTTCCCTTTATGAATATCAAGTCTCCCTGGAGTCTAGGTTTAAATTGCTTGAGTGTGTGGGCTGAAACGTTGAAGCACCCCTTCCAGGTTCTACAGCTCCAATCCATTTCCTCCCAGAGAAGCGAAGCAAGTGTTTAAAGGGCTGACATCACACCCTTTAAAGGCTGCCTGATAAACTGGATTAATTTTTGTTTTTTCCCCCAAAAGCTGGATGCAAACTCATCCAGCTCTGTCTTGGGTCCATGAAGAAAAATTAGATTGCTAAAGTGGGGATGTTTCCTTAGCCTCTTGCACTCTCCCAAAGTCAGTGAAGGCTCTCTGGTTGCTCTACAAGTCTGCAGAATCTGGAATGGCAGGGCCACTGCTCCATTGCAGCAAAAAAAATATCAGATTACAAGACACTGTTTTCACAGCTGAAGGAAGTGCTGGTCTAGGGGCTATTTCATTATGCAGTTGTGAACAGAGAAGTTGCTGACAGGGCAAAGTACAGTGTTTGCATCATTTCTTTATGAAGCCATTTTCTCCCCGCAAGGGTATATTCCCAGAAGAGTATTTTTTCCAACAAATGTCTGATGTTTCTGCAGTGCTCAGCACACATGACTTGCTTTGAAGGTTGTTAAAGCTAGATGTTGGGCCAATCCTCTTGCTACCCTTAATTCCTGCCTCCCCAACTTTCTGCCCCCCTCCCCCCCAACCCAGCTCCCTCCCTGCAAACTCCTGTACTACAAAATGATGAAAGACTGGCAGAAACTGAAAGCTTAGCATGTCTTTGCATTTCTGATTTCTAATCTGGAACTCCTGAGACATAATACTCCAAACGCTTAAATCCGCTTGAGGCAAATCCACATCTTCTGACTTTAAAATAGCAAGTCTTCTTTCACTGTTTTAGTTATTTTGAGGTAGATTGTCATACATATGCATGCTTTTTGAAATTAAATGTGTGTTTCACTTTTATCCTTTTTTTTTTTTATTTTCCCCCTTCTGGAGAGGTAACAAGCTTGAGGGGCATTTGCTTTCTACCTCTAAAATTAGAGAATTGATTTGAATGCTCAAAAAACCCAGGCAGGTGCTAAATTAACAGATTGTGGGTTTTCTATCTAGACTGATTAGGCCTGGTCCTACTTCGGAAAACTGGGTACGTTTAGAAAATGGTGTTGTCCCACTCAAGTCTGCCTTTGAAGGTCATCACAGGTCTGCCATAGTTTGGGTCCACCCAGAAGCAGACTTTAAGATGAGGATTTGAACGTAAATGGTTTTGGGGGGAAGTGAATCCAGGAAACAGTGATAGGGGAGAAGGAAAATAAGCAGGGAATGGAAGGCAGCAATAAAGGATGTCTTAATGAGATGCTGCCACTGTGGGCACCTAGAGCTTGATTCTGCTGGGAACCTCTGGGAGTCAATGTAGAACATGCACAGAGTTGTCCCACCTGAGGAGTGGAAAAGCTTGAGCATTTATCAACTAACTCCCATGAGTCACTGGTTAAGAGCTGCTCCCAGGGTCATCAATATCAATGCACTGGTCTGCTCTGAACCCAGCTGTGCCTGCTCCTATAGCCAGAGAAAGCCCTCCATGATAGCACAACAGATGCTTGCAGTAAGAAGTCATTGGTGAAGTTGGGAAAGGTGAGGGTAATGTGGGATATTAGTGGGGCATCGTAAGCATCTTCTACAAGGCCCTGGAATGGAGGCCATGTTGGAGCCCTCCCTGACAGATACCAGCCACGAGGCAGACCATAACAGGACATCAGCCTCTGCAGTGACCTAATAATGTTTGGGTTCACCCAAATATGAATGTTTCCAATGCAATGAAACTTGAGTTTTGACTTTGGATAAAATAGAATTATTTAGAAAACATATCGGTGTATTATTTGACCCCTAAATCCTTTGAAATTGGGATTGGCCATCCCTAATCTGGCTTTAAATCAATAGTTCAGTCACTTCAGGAGTCTGTGAGATATTTCCCACTTATCACTGCATCCTTGTATTGAGTACACTGTCAGTGAAAGGGCAAACTACGAATACATTCGTTCACAGAAAAGATCAGCAAGGAAACTTACCTGAGTCTTAATGTTTCCTCAAGGGAGAAATAAATACCCCCTAAGAATTTGTAGCCAAATACTAACTTTCATATTCTTTATGACCTACATTCACATTACTTATATTATCTGAAAAATTTCAAGCCAAAAATTATTTTAGCATTGTCTATATAAACCCATGTTCACTAATTGAAAAACTCAATATTGTTAAAATGTTAGTTCTTCCCAACTTCATCTATAGATTTAATGCAATGACATTCAAAAACCCAGCAGCTATTTTGTAGATATTAGCATACTGATTCTAAAGTTTATATGGAGAGACAAAAGACCTAGAATAGCCAACACAATACTGAAAAAGAAGAACAGAGTTGGAGGACTTAAACTACCCAATTTCAGGACTTACTATAAAATCGCAATAATTAAGACACTGTGTTGTTGATAAAAGTATAGGCACACAGATCAATGGAACACAATAGAAAGCCCTGAAGTAGACCCACACAAATATAGCCAACTGATCTTTGACAAAGCCTCCAAGACAATTCAATGCAGAAAGAACAGTTTTTTCAACAAATGGTGCTGGAACCTTTATACAGACCTTACACCATGCACCAAAATTAACTCAAAATGGAACATAGACCTAAATGTAAAATACAAAAAATACAAGCCTATAAATTTTCTAGGAGAAAATGTACATGAACTTGGGTTTGGTGATGAGATTTTAGATACAATACCAAAATATAACCCATGACTGAAAAAATTAAAAGTTGAACTTTATTAAAATTGAAAACTTCGGCTCTGCAAAAGATACTGTTACGAGACTAAAAAGACAGTCTACGAGAAAATGATTGAAAAACACATATCTGATAAAGGACTTGTAACCAAAATGTACAGAGAATTCTTAAAACTCAACAATACGAAAAAATCCAATTAAAAAAATAAAGATTGTCAGATGGGTAAAAATAGCATGTGGGTGTGATCCTGGTTTTGTAAATACTAATCACAGTAAGTTAATAGAAACAATTTTTTTAAATAGTCAAGTTAGTTTTTCAAAAAGGGGTTGGCTAGAAACATTTCCCTTGTTAGCCTTTATTTTTCTTAAAATTTGAGCAAGAGGGATTATACTACGAGAAATGGAATTGCAGGAGAGAAAGAGTGATGGGCAGATAAAGGGGACAGTCCCCAAGACTGGCTGGGCATGCACAATGATTTGGAGAACCCATGCCCCATGCTTTGCTCCTTAGGAGGTGGCAAGACCCCAGAGTGAAGCTCAACCTAGCACTTAGTCTCCTATCCTGGGCAAAACTCTCTGCAAAGCTCTGGGCCCTGAAGCTGTAGAGTCCCAGCCCTTACAAACTGCTGGAGGTTTAGTTGTGATGAAGGCTGCTATGCTGTTATGAAATGGGCAAAAAACCAAAAACCAAACCCGTTGCCATCGAACCTATTCCAGCTAATAGTGAGAGACCCTATAGGACAGAGTAGGACTGCCCCTTAGTGTTTCCAAGGAGCAGCTGGTTGATTGAACTGCCAACCTTTTGTTAGCAGCTGAACACTTAACCACTGCACTACCAGGGAGACGTAAAGGCAGCAGGAGAGTGGGAAAGCTTTACAACTGAAAAAGGAAGTCTTCAGGTGTGCCCTGATTGGAGGCTATTTGCGTGAGGAAGCTGAAGGTGAGCTAGCTAGAAACAGGGCATCCGATGAGATTGGTTAGGGGAGCATATGGGGCTTTCTCCAGTTGGTCTTAAATTGGAAGTGGAAACAAAAATTCAGGAAGCTGGCAGTTATTAATCAAGCTCTGGCCATTTGGGGCCCATTGTTACAGGATTGTTCTTTGGCTTCCGGAACTGGCAACTGCAGATAACGGTTTGTCCACCTGGGCTGGATGCTGCAGGCTGTGGGTCAGAATTCTATTTTTATGTATGGCCTGGCTGTTGTCTGTTTGTTCATTCAGGCTCCCAGTTCTTTGTTTCTGGTTTGAAGATCATAGGAGTTCTCCCACTTTCCTAGCAGCTCATGAGTTTCCCATTTTTCTCTTTGACCCTAATCACAGCCAAGATCCCTAATATTTACGGAAATTCACTCTCCTGATGAACTGCACACAGATTTAACTTTATCTGAAGACAACAAAATTCTTGTACCACTGAGTTTATGGTTACAAAGTCATAGCCACATAACACATACAAATAGGAAAACAACCATAAGGGTATATCCCAAAACGATTATAAGTGGTTAACTCTGAGGAACGGGAATATAGGTGATTTTTTTCTTTTAATTTATCAGTGCTCTTTGATTTCTGTACAATGAGTATGTATCATGAACCTAAAAATGGGAACAGGGAGGCCGGTGGGACCTGGTTTTTAGAGCCACACAGACATGGGTTTGAATGATCAGTTCTTCTACTTCCCAGCTTTGTGACCTTGAGAAAGTTACTTAACATCTCTGAGCCTCAGTGTCCTCATCTGTAAATGCCAATTAGATTTATCGTCCAAACCAAAACAAAGCCATTGCTGTCAAGTTGATTCTGACTCGTAGTGGCCCTATAGGACAGAGGAAAACTGCCCCACAGGATTTCGAAGGCTGTAAATCTTTAAGGAAGCAGCTGCCACATCATTCTCCTGTAGAACCGCTGGGGGGTTTGAACAGCCAACCTTTTGGTTAGCAGCAGAGCACTAAACCACTGCGCCACCAGGGCTCCATAGAGTTATCACAGAGATTATAATCAATCCAAGCAAAGTGCACAGGACAATTGCCCACATATTTGCACACACAAATACTTAATGACGATTCTGTGCTTTAAAAGGTTGTATCCAAATTATATCTCAAGAAAGCTGTTAAAAACCACACCAAAAATACTTAGGATGCTTTTGCATGAATACTGAGATCAAATCTGGAACTAGTTAATTTGGATACCCAAAAGAATATTTATAAGGTTGGGGTACACATCCATCGTTTCTATCTTTAAATTAAAGAAAAAATAAAATGAAGGCATTGCTTTCTTTAACCTTGTTCTATAACGTCCTAAAATGTCAACTCTGAAATACAAGACAGCCTGCACTGTAACAACACCTTTTTCCACCCATGACTTAAAGAGATCCACAGATAGTACAGGTCATCAGCTAGAGGCTGTGTTCCTCAGCAGAAAGTTCAGAAGACCACTGAGTCCCTGGAAACCAAGTATTCTTCCACTACTAAAATAACGAGGACAGTCCTCTTGCCCACCTGAATTTTGGGAGTGTTGGGAAGAACCTGCCTGACATTTGGAAAAACCTTGGGAAGCTTTTTTTACAAAGGTCTAATGGAATCATGATCACTTATGGTGTAGTACTTAAAATTATGGTGTGGCAGGTATGCACATTCCAAGGTATATAGCAAAGATATTTAACCTTTAGGTTCAAAATGAAAAGTGGCAGGAGGGAAAATAACAAATCAGGAGTTTTTGTGATAGCTTCTCCACTCCCTTCTATGGACAAAAGAAGGATCTGCTCGGTTTGTTTACCAGAGCATTGTTGGGCCCAGAGAAGTAGTAGAAAGAGGGAAGACTTGAAGTTGAGAAGATGAAATTAATCTTCATGAAAGCAAAAAGAGAAAAGATAGCGGGAGTAAGAAGAAGAGCCAGCACAGTGGAGACTTGGAGAGCCTTTAGGAATGGAACCTTGGGTGTGGGGAGAGATGCATAAGGAGGATCATAAACCCTTCCAGGGACTATTTTTTTTTTTTTAATTTTTTTGCTGATGCCAAGTTTTGTCTCTAATGGAATGGATACTGAATCATTGTTTGTTGGTAGTTTTTTATTATTTGAAAAAATGGGGTACCAACTGCAAGCAGGACACATCAGTCCTGTGTTCCATGAAATACATCATACACGTGGGACATATTGGTCCCATGGTGCATCACACTTCCTGGTTACATTTGAGCCATAAGATATCTTACTTAACTTTCCAAAAATACACAAAAATGCACACAAAATACTGAATAAACATTGCACTTGCTGCACATAATTGTTATCAGTTTGATTGAGAGTGGGCCATATCAGTACCAAGTTCCATGAAGCACACCACACGCACGTGATATACCCGCCCCATCACCCAGGAAGTGCATCACAAACAGTTTTCACCCCAAAAATAACTCGTTTACTTGAACATTTCTGAACGCTGGTAACCGTACCTTCCCAATAACACAAAACAAAGTGGGTGGCTTTACAGAATAGAAGTTTATTTTCTCACAGTTCAGGAAGCTAGAAGTCCAAATTCACGGCATGACTTTGGGAGGAGGTCCTTCTCTGTCTAGTTCAGCTTCTAGTAGCTGGCAATCCTTGGCATCCCTGGGCTTGTAGATCCACCTGCTGTGTGTTTCTGTCTTCGTACGATGTCTTCCACTTATGTATGTTTCTGTGTCCATGCTGCTCCTTTTATAGTTCAGAAGTGAGTGGGTTTAGGATCTACCCTACACAGGTATGATCACATTAACATAACAAAAGAAAACCCATTATTTCCAAACAGGGTTATATTTACAGGTGCAGGGGTTAGAATAACACATTTTGGAGGGACACAATTCAGTTCATAACAGAAGGCATGCCGGGTAGAATGCAATGTACTGTCTCTTCGCCCCTCTGTGAAAAATTGTCACTAGCTTTTCACATTATTTTCCAAGTCTTTTAATTCAAATTTCCAAGATTCATGGTGTTTTCCCTGACATTCCACAATGTTGAAATGGCTGTAAAGTGAAAACAGGCTAATTTAAGACAGCTTCCCTCAGGTCACAAAAGCAGTATTTTTGTCTAAAAATTTTCCACAATGTGGAACACAAAGTAGCATGCAGTAAGGGCAATGATTAAGCAAAGAGTATTTTTAAGTTGACTATTCCTTCCATATGATTTCTCCAGCTTTCAAGTGTTTTGTTGCTCGGTCCATCTGTTATTCTATTTTAATTGCTCTTGGAAAATAGATGCAGAAGGAGAACATTATTGCGTTTTCTGCTTTATATAACCCCAGAGATACAAAGAGGAGCCCTGGTGGTAGAGTGGTTGAACCCACTCAGTTGCTAACTGAAAGGTCAGTGCTTTGAAACCACCAGCTGCTCTGCAGGAGAAAAACGTGGCAGTCTGCTTCTGTAAAGATTACAACCTTGGAAACCCTATGGAACAGTTCTACTCTGACCTATAGGACTACTGTAAGTTAGAATCAACTGGACATCAATGGGTCTGGCTTTTTTTTTTTTTTTTTTTTTTAATCGATACAAACATAGTTATGGTCAGATTTTCTTTTGTAGGGAAAAATTGTGACAGACTGAAATACTCCAAAACATGGAAAACTAGGCATTGTCTAGCATACTGTTATGGATTGAACTGTGACCCCTCAAAAAGATATATTGAAGTCCTAATCCCGAGTATCTGTGTACATAACCTCATTTGGAAGTAAAGTTTTTGAAGACATTATCAATTAAGTTAATACAAGGTCATACTGGAGTAAGGTGGGTGCTATTCCAGTATAAGTGGTGTCCTTATGAAAGAGGACAAGAGGGACAGACACACAGGGAAGACAGCCATGTGAACACGAGGCAGAGGTTGGAGTTACCAAAAAACCCCACTGCCGTTGAGTCGATTCCAACTCATAGCAACCCTATAGGACAGAGTAGAGCTGCCCCATAGAGTTTCCAAGGAGCACCTGGCAGATTTGAACTGCCGACCTCTTGGTTAGCAGCCATAGCACTTAACCACTAAGCCACCAGTGTTTCTGAGGTTGGAGTTCAGCAGCCACAAACCAAGGAATGCCTGGGGCTACCAGAAAGTAGAAGAGGCAAGGAAGGATCTTCCCCTAGAGCCTTTCCTCCTAGAGAGCATGCCCTGAGGGCACAATGAATTGATGCTCTGCAGAGCTGTGAGTCAATAAAATCATCTTGTTCTAAACCACACGTTTGTGGTAATTTTTTGTGACAGTCCTAGGAAACGAATACACCACACATACCCTTCCAGATTATCTGGGTCTATGTGGTCTCTGAAACTTGCTCTTGAACATAGAACAGCTAAAGCAAATAGAACAAATGATGAAGTAAAAAAGCTGATCATAAGATGTCAAAGGGCTGCTCAAGAAGACAAGGTTAAGTATTATAATCAAATGTGCCAAGATCTGGAGTTAGAAAACCAAAAGGGAAGAACACTCTCAGCATTTCTCAAGCTGAAAGAACTGAAGAAAAAAGTCCAAGCCTCTGGTTGCAGCACTGAAGTATTCTACGGGCAAAATATTAAACAATGCAGGACGCATCAAACGAAGATGGAAGGAATACACAGAGTCATTGTACCAAAAAGAATTGGTCCACATTCAATCATTTCAGGAGGTAGCTAGCGTATGATCAAGAACCAGTGATGCTGAAGGAAGAAGTCCAAGATGCACTGAAGGGAATGGCGAAAAACAAGTCTCCAGGAATTGTTGGAATACCAATTGAGATGTCTGAAAAGATGAATGCAGCACTGGAGGTGCTCACTCGCCTGTGTCAGGAAATTTGGAAGACAGTTCTCAGGCCAACCAACTGGAAGAGATCCACATTTGTTCCCATTCCAAAGAGGTGATCCAACAGAATGTGGTAATTATCGAACAATATCATTAATATCACACAAGTAAAATTCTGCTGAAGATCATTCAAAAACACTTGCAGCAGTATATCGACAAGTAACTGCCAGAAATTCAAGCCAGATTCAGAAGAGAACATGGAATGAGGGATGTCATTGGTGAGGTCAGACAGATTTTGGCTGAAAGCAGAGATGTTTGTTCTTGTTCTTAGGTGTTGTCGAGTTGATCCTGACTCATAGCGACCCTATATACAACAGAACAAAACACTGCCTGGTCCTGCACCATCCACACAATTGTCATTATGCTTAAACCCATTATTGCAGACACTGTGTCAATCCACCTTGTTGAGGATCTTCCTCTTTTTCGCTGACCCTCTACTTTACCAAGCATGACGTCCTTCTCCAGGGATTGATCCCTCCTGACAACATGTCCAAAGTATGAGAGACATAGTCCCGCCATCCTTGCTTCCAAGGATCTTTCTGGTTGCACTTCTTCCGAGACAGATTTGTTTGTTCTTTTGGCAGTCCATGGTATATTCAATGTTCTTCATCAACACCACAATTCAAAGGCATCAATTCTTCAGTCTTCCTTATCATCATCCAACTTTCACATACATATGATGTGACTGAAAACACTGTGGCATGGGACAGGTGAACCTTAGTCTTCAAGGTGATATCTTTGCTTTTCAATATTTTAAAGAGGTCTTTTGCAGCAGATTTGCCCAACGCAATGCGTCTTTTGATTTCCTGACTGCTGCTTCCATGGGTGTTGATTGTGGATCCAAGTAAAAGGAAATCCTTGACAACTTCAATCTTCTCTCCATTTATTATGATGTTGCTTATTGGTCCAGTTGTGAGGATTTTTGTTTTCCTTATGTTGAGGTGTGATCCATACTGAAGGCTGTGGTCTTTTGTCTTCATCAGTAAGTGCTTCAAGTCCTCTTCACTTTCAGCAAGGAAGGTTGTGTCATCTGCATAACAGAGGTTGTTAATGAGTCTTCCTCCAATCCTGATGCCATGTTCTTCTTCATAACTTCATGTAGTCCAGCTCCTCTGTTTACCTGTGTTTTGTTGACTATGCCTTTTACTGTATTTGGGCTACTTATAGCTCTGTAATTTGTAGATACCTGATAGCAATGCAAATTAGTCTTGTAAACATCCACATTATTTTGGTAGAGGTTCAATTGATTTCCCTTCCCCTCTGTCAAAGAAGCCATTTTTGCACCAATTAAACAATTTTCAATCATTTTAGCATTCCTGATAGTCTATGTATGTTTCTTCTCTTTGGATTCTCCATTGAACAGGTTGTAGCATCATACAGATTCCCTCATTAATTAATGTATTAAATAAAACCTTTGACATGTGTCCATTTTCTGTTAGCGTGACAGTCAGGAATTTGTCTTTTCTAAAAAATTATCCTTTAGTAGTTTCATGAATTGACTAGATTTAAGCATCTAGGAGCCTAGCTGAATATTACTCTTATCTGAGTTTTGCCTGGGCACAATAAAGTGAATTACTCTTTTGAAATGAAGGATAGCAGTGGGGGGCTGGAGAACAGCATGGCTGCTCTGACCTGTTCATATCTCGGGCAAAAGTCACAACTGTGCCCACCTCTAATGATCTCAGGGGAAGCTAATTATGATCTGTATGACATTTTTATTTCTGTCATTCATTTTGACATCCAAATATCACACAGTAGAAACAAACAAAACAATCACGAATCCAAAATGAAACAGTAAAATTTTTTACCTCAACACTACATCATCTAGTCTAATGTGAAGGAAAATCCATTTCCATTTGCCACTGCCTGCTGAGGAGCGTAAACTCAGCTGTCATCCAAAGGTGCAGTCTCAGAAACCATCCAGGCAAGAAGGCAATGGATGACCTATATAAAGCCTTGAAGGAAAAAATTACCAGCCAAGAATTATATATCCAGCAAGACTGTCTCTCAAATATCATGACGAAATTAGGACATTTTCAGACAAAGACGCAGCCTCTCCTAAAAGCAGGTAGAGTCATTGCTGTGAACCTGAGAGAGACAGAAGAGTTGGAACCCTCAAATTTCCCTGAGGGATGTTTTGGGGGGAAATATATTTAATCAGTGGGTTTAGCTTACACTGAAAAGTTACTTTTATTCTGCTTCATTTTCATGTATGAAAGTAAAAGTGTCATCAGAGAAGTATGCTGACAACTTCCAGTAGTTTAAATGCCTGCTATTTTGAGATTAAAAACAACCGAACCAGTTGCTGTAAAGGACATCATCATTCTATGTTTTGTAAAGTAACTGTCTCTTTGCAGACATTGTGATCTAAAAAACACAGCAAATAAAACCAAAAACCAAACCCTCATTAATTAATGAGGGAATCTCTCTAGTCAATTCCAGCTCATGGCAACCCCATGTGTTACAGACTAGAACCATGCCCACAGGGTTTTTGTGGCTGTGACCTTTCAGAAGCAGATCGCCAGGCCTTTCTTCCAAGGCACCTCTGGGTGGGTGAGTTCTAACTGCTAAACTTTCAGTTAGCAGTGCAACATTTAACAATTTGTACCACCCAGGGACTCCTATCTTGATATAGTTGTTGTAAAAAAAAAAAAACCCAGAAAATGATACAAGAGCTTTACCCTGCATGTGTTATGCTAACAAAATTAGAAACACAGGCTGTATGCTTTCTACTATTGTCAGACTTGATGCCACTTGCTGGTATGTGTAGGTTCAACATTTACTCGTTTACTGTGTTCACAGCACCCATGGCTTCTTCATCACGTCCAGGTTGTTTTTACTAGCCTTCAGGTCCTGGTTAGATTATTTTAGAGTTTCGAGTTTTTTTTTTTTTAATTAAAAAGCAATGCTTTTTTCCTTTCCCTCCCTGTTCATGAAATTGAAGGGCAAGAATACAGGGATCAAATCTAGATAACTATTTTAATAGACAATGTCCAAACTGTAATTTTCAAAATGTTTCACATAATTCTGTATAAATTCATAATGAGTAGTGACCAAATGTTCCAAATTGCCCACTTCTTACCCTCTGCTTTGTCTTGATGAAACTTTAGCCAGGCTTCTCTTCTTCCTAGAGGCCCTGGCACACTGTTTGTCCCCAAGCCTGAACAAGTCCTAGAAAAAATGGAATGTGCTCCCCCATCAGCTTATTTCTGGGACCCAGCTGACCACAGTACTGAAACAACTGACCTTTGCCACTATCCTTTCCCATCTGACTCAGACAAAGCTCACAGGTGGCCATTTGTTTACCTACGACAAGGCCAGACACCAAAAAAAAAAAAACCCTGCCATCGAATTGACTCTGACTTACAGCAACGCTATAGGACATAATAGAACCATAGACTTTCTAAGGCTTTAAATTCTCACAGAAGCAGATTGCCACATCTTTCTCCTACAATGCAGCCAGTGGGTTTGAATCACTGAACCTTCAATTAGCAGCAGAGTGCTTAACCACTGCATCACCAGGGCTCCTTAAAAGCCAAACACGGATCCCCCGAATTCACGTCCCTTGCCTCATAACTGAATTACTGAATTGCTTGTCCCTGCTAGCTAATCAGAAATAAAGTGCTTGTTAATTGAACTTCGGTTAAGCGTCTCTCCTTCTGCCAAGTCCCTGAGCATTGGCCCACTTTCAGCCTGAGTCAACATCCTACTCCTCTTTAAGGGTCCCTCCCTAAGAATAAGTTGTCCTCGGTGTACAGCATTCTGATTTCTGTCTGATGATGTCACACTTTCATCCCACTTCCCCATACCTGGGTTTCCTGGAGTTTTTTGTGCTCAGCCTCTATAAAGGAAAAACGCTTTTTCTCTAACTCTTTGAGATGCTTGCTGATCTTACATTCAGAAGCTCTCCCTGTTGCAGTAGACTTTCTTTCCCCCTTTTTTTCTTGCTGAATGAAGCTTCTCCCTATCAAAGTCTGGATATGTTTTTCATTTGACAGCAGAAATCAAAGCTTTAGGAAACTCGTTAATAGGGAACCAGCAGGATGGTAAAGTTGGTTAAAAGGAGGATAGTCAGTGAAAGAAAAGAAGAATGCTGGAATAAATAACAAACTTAGATGCAAAACCAGTTAAAGTCCTACCACAATAAAGCAATAGCCTTTGGGCTAACTTCTCTTCCCCCTAAAAATTATTTGCATTGCTATCAGGCAAAAATAATGTTCATAGTGTCCAAAGTATAAACAACACTAATTCTGTATGGAAAGAAATGATAGAGTTTTATGGAGAAATATAACTTGAGTTCGGCAGCACTGAGTGGATTTACAAAGCGCTCAGACATTCACAAAGGAATGTCGGGTTTTTAAATAAGACAGCTCGCAGTGACTGCGACCACAAATAGGCCTGTCTTCATATCAGTTCATCTATTTTAAAATGCATTCTTCCTGAGGGAAAGCATTTTCCAGGCTGCACACACTTCCTGGAATCACAGTCAAGCGAGCACAATCACATTTGCTTGCAGAACAAGACTTGTTTACCTCAAAGTGGTGCTCCTACTTTACAAGGACCTTCCCCTACGGCCACTCCCTGGGTTTGGGCTTCTAGTCTCCTGAACTGTGAGAAAATAAATTTCTGTTCTTTAAAACCACCCATTTGTATTTAGGTCACATCAGCACTAGAAAATTAAGACCGTAATCTTATATTAAAAAGCAGATAAATAAACTTATACTACTTACTGTCTTTTGGAAATGGCATTAGAGCAAAGATTTTAAAATACCAGACCAGACTAAACCAGTCCGTGTTATCTCCTCAGAGATCATACCACCTATAGTCTCTGGACCAAGACCAGTATGGTTTACAGATATCTGGGAGATTTTATTGACTACCTGCTGTCCATCTTCAAAGCAGGAGTAGGTAAAATGTCATCTTAAACCCAATTCACATAGGTAAATTTTGATCAAGGTTTATCTAGGTATAGGAGCTGAGTTTTAGCCAGTACTCATAGTTTGTTAAAATATTATAATACTTAAGTACAGTTGGTAAATAGCTACAGCTCTGAAGCCCATAGCTAACCCTAAGGTTATCCCAGTCATCCCAGCCCCTCCCACAGGAGCCCTAGGACCTCCCCACAATCATCCAGCAACTGAAGAGTTAACTCTGGCACAAAGTGGACAGCCAACATCCAGTCAAGAGTCCATTGCGATTGGCTGGATTGTGATTGGCTGGTGCCCATGCCATATTGTACACTAAGTATTTTACATTTTCCCCAGGTTTGACCACATTACCAAATTGCTCACAGTTTCTTCCCAGTTAATTTTCTCCTGGCATCCACCAGCCACATCACAATATTAGTGCAAATCGCTTAAAAAAAAAAAAAAAGCAGAGGCAAAACTAAATAAATAAAACTGTAAAAGTAAGTAAATAAATGAAACCACAATTTTAAAACAAAACAATAGGGCATAAGGAAAGAAGGAACAAGAATGAGAATGAGAACCAATCTTAACTGTACCATCTCACCATACGTGAATAGAGAAAGAAGATTGAGTAAACTATTAGAACAAAGGGCGCTAGGTAAAGACAAGGAAAGGCTGAGTGTTGAAGAACTGGTCCAGTGGAAAAAACTGGGCATTTATACACCTACTGGGAGAGGAGGCTCCAGAGGATAGTAAAAGCCCATAGGGGAAGGACAAAGAAAACAGAAAAACAAGACAAAGGAGCTTTGAAAAAAACTTCAGATTTCAGACTTTCTGCTCAGTCCACCCATTCTGATTTTAGCTCTCCCCAGTTGCTGAATGCCAAACTTGCAAACACCAAAGATGAGATGCTGCTGGTGGCCTGCCTATATGCCCCTGCTCCTCTTACTACTTTACTACACACTGGCCCAACTTTCAACAGCCAGCCCCTGTGTTCTTTTTTCCCTAAGGGTGTTCACTGTCCTCTGGAGCCTTCTCTCTGCCAGTTGGCATATAAATGCCCCAGTTCCTTGGCCCCTCAGGTGGGATAACCCTGATGTATTCCATTGCTGTTGTTGTTGGGTGCCATGGAGTCAATTCTGACTCAGAGATCCCATGTAACCAAGTAAAACCGTCCCATATGGTTTTGTTGGTTGTAATTTTTGCGCAAGTAGATTGACAGGCCTTTCTCCCACAGAGCCATTGGGTAGGTTTGAACAGCCACTCTTTCAGTTAGCTGCCAAACACTTAATCATTTACCACCAATGCTCCTTTGATGTATTCTACTCTGACAAAATTAGGCTGTAACACCCATAACAATAGCTTGATTGATACTGTACATTTTTTTCACTCCTTTCTCCTCGTAGTTTCACTTTGGTATTTCCCGACTAGTGTTTCCTTAATTCCTAAGTAAACTCAAAGCCTTCATCCCTCAAATGGCACTCAAATCCTTGTCTCAGTATCTGTGTTTTTGGGAGAAACCCAAAATAGGAGCTCAAGAAACATTCATTCACTCATTCAAGCCTTTGAAGTATTTTACTTTTTGGAACTTATTTCGGGTTTTTTTTTTTTTGTGCCCTAATTTTTTTTAATGTGATCAGTTTTTGTGAGTGTTTCATAAATAGTTGGAAAGGATGTATATGCACTATTTCATGGCAAAAAAAACGTTGCCATCGAGTCAATTCCAACTCATAGCAACCCTATAGACAGAGTGGAACTCTCCCATAGGGTTTCCAAGTAGTGGCTGGTGAATTCGAATTGCTAACCATTTGGTTAACAGCTGAGCTCTTAACCACTGCACCCCCAGGGCTCCATTTTCATGGCATAGTGCTTAATATATGTCAATCAGTTCTACTTTAAAATTATGTTATTTGGCTCTTTCATATTCTTTTTTGTTTTTTGTCCACTTGAGCTACCACAGACTGAAAGAGTTGAAGTCCTCTACTACCAGACTGCTTTTATTTTGTCTTTGTATCTACTGTAATTTTTGCTTTATAATAATTGTTGCTATGTCACTTGGTGCATAGATACTCATAACCGGCCTATCTTTGTATGCTTTGCATTCTTCAGAATTACAAAGTGCCCACACTTTTGGGGCTGAATTCTACCTTTTTGGATATTATCTTCATAAATTCTTTTTTTTTTTTTTTGCTTTTTCCTATCAAAGGTCTGTCCACTATTTTATTTTTTATCTTTCTGAGTAACATTTTTAGGTGTGTCCCTTACATAAGGCATAGAATTTGGGTTTCCTTTATAATTCATTCTGAAAGTTTTCTTCTAATGTGCCGGTTAAGCCCATTTATATTTATTAAGATGACATATATGTTTGATCACTGTTGTGTCATATTCCTTCATGTTTTTATATATTTTAAAGACTCGCTATATGATCTGTTTGCTTTCTGCCTGTAGTTTTGATATTTGGAAAGGTATGCAGTTCTCTTCTGGTGATTAGTCAGTGTACTTTAATCCCCTGCTATGCACAATGGCTAGAGTTTCCTCTTTCTTCCCATTCTCTTTCTCTCCTCCACAACTCGTTGCTAGCTTGTAATGTTACCTTTCTTACCATTACCTTTGTCCTGTTCGAAATGTGTACACTTGATTAGTCAGCTTTTAATAATGTTCTTTGACTCATAGTTATTACAGATGAGACAATCAGCTAATCTATCCTAAATCCCCCACCCCCACCCCAGTTTGGTGGCTATGAGTAAGAATTGACTCAGTGGCAATGGGTTTGGTTTGGTGAGGGTTTTAACATTTCTATGTTGCTCATGGAAACCCTGGTGATGTAGTGGTTAAGAGCTACGGCTGCCAACCAAAAGGTCCACAGTTCAAATCCACCAGGCACTCCTTGGAAACCCTGTGGGGCAGTTCTACTCTGTCCTATAGGGTCGCTATGAGTTGGAATCAACTTGATGGAAATGGGTAAATTGCTCATAGTCACTTCAAGGTAAGTACATCACCTGCAGAAAATAGATTCTTACATTGTTTCCTGAGACCTGTTTTTCTCTGGATACTCTCACTAATCTCTGTGTTTTTTTCCTTGACTTTCTCCTTTCAGTTTCTATCCCTCTCTGCTTCTTTTTTTATTTTTCTGTCTATGGGTTGTATTTGTTTGCCAGTTTCACTGAAGATGGAATCTGTGTGTGAGGGGGTTGTTTTTTTCATTCTCTCTGAAGATTTTCTATAGTTTTCAGGAAAAAAGAAGAAAGAGGCTTACTTGTACACACTTGTTCCTACTGGAAAGTCCCTGGGTATGCATCCTGTTGTTGTTTTGTTTACTGGCCATTTAACCCTTTCCCACATCCATTTAGGATTAAGCCTTGCAGAAACACGAAAGGAGTGACTAATCATGGGAATTGTAGGCGTTTGATAACAAAGGAATCATTTCAGGGATAACCTTTTCAATACCTCTTAAAGTAGAGAAGTAGATGGCTCTCTCCTCTGGCTACGTAATTATCTGGATTTTCCATCTGGAGCAAGGGAGAATGAAAAAAACCATAGACCCAAGGGAAAGATTAGTCCAAAGGACTGATGGATCACAACTATCATAGCCTCCATCAGACTGAGTCCAGCACAACTAGATGGTACCCGGGTACCACCAATGACTGCTCTGATAGGGATCACAGTAGAGAGTTCCAGACCGAACAGGAGGAAAACGTAGAAAAAAATCTAACTCATAAAAAAAGACCAGACTTACTAGTCTGCCAGAGATTGGAGAGAAACCCCAAGAGTATGGCCCCCGGACACCCTTTTAACTCAGTACTAAAGTCATTCCTGAGGTTCACCTTTTAGCCAAAGATTAGGCAGGCTCAGAAAAGAAACAATAATTACACATAGTTTAACCATGTATGTGAGACTAAATGGGCACACCACCCCAGGGACAAGGACAAGGCAGGAGGGAACAGGAAAGCTGGACAAATGGAAATGGGAACCCAAGGTCCAGAAGGGCAGAGTGTGAACATGTTGTGGAGTTGCCAACCAATATCACAAAACAATATGTACAATAATTGTTTAATGAGAAACTATTTTGCTCTGTAAACCTTCACCTAAAGCACACACACACACACACACAAAATTATATGGATCAACTTCTAACCACCCCTGATGTGGCAATAACCATTTTCCTGCAACTGGCTGTTGTAGCGATCCCACAAATCCATAAGGAAGTACCAGGAAGTAATACCATGTGAGTGATCTAGAGAGAAATTCATGTCTGTTCTTTATCTTCACTGATACACCTTCCTCTGTTTTGGGGCTGCGAAGCATGGCTGTTGCCCTGGCACCCAAGACCCACTTACTAAGGCCAACTGCCCCATAAGGTTTCCAAGAAGCACCTGCTGGATTCAAACTGCTGACCTTTTGGTTAGCAGCAGTAGCTCTTAACCACTATGCCACCAGGGTTTCCCAAAGACACTTAAGAATTATCAGTGTGTATATGTGTGTGTGAAAGAGAGAGAGTATTGGGACATGCTTCACACCAGTATACCTCCTCTCTTCCATTCGCAGAATTTCTTAGCCTTCTCTTCTAATTTCAGGGGTTCCGATCTTGTAATACTAATTTTTAAGTGCAATTTCAAGTAATCCTCACTAAGATTGATTCAAACTGGCTCAAAGGCAACTAACATAAGATTGATTTATTCCTCAAGTTTGACCAAAGTAAATGATGACACTAAGAATCACATGACAATAAGGGACAATTTTTATAAATTCTATAACATACGCAATTTTGTAATTACAGTAATAACAATAAAAAAGTGTGTGTGGTTACATGCATACATAGGTTATATGTTCAATATATGTGTATAGGAAGGAACATGTGAGTATATGGGTGTGCATGTATAGCTGTATCTGTAGATATATGTATATACATGTTTGTGTGTGCTGTGTTTGTATTCATATATATAATAAAGCACAAAACTTGTTGCCATCAAGTCGATTCCTACTCATAGTGACCCTACAGGACAGAGTAGAACTGCCCCATGGGGTTTCTAAGGAGCGCCTGGTGGATTCAAACTGCTGACCTTTTGGTTAGCAGCCATAGCTTTTAACCACTACACCATCAGGGTTTCCAATAAAGCACATGGAGGCACAATTGCAGATACTTCCTAGACATAACCAAACACCTTGCAGGATTGGTTTACTGGGTTTGAAGACTTAGGACCAAAGTTTCGTGGGATAACTCAGTCAATTGGCATAACATAGTACATAAAAATACTGTCCTACATCCTAGTTTGGTGAGTAGCTTCTGGGGTCTTAAAAGCTTGCAAGCAGCCATCTAAGACACAACTATTGGTCTATACTCTGCTAGTTGTTTTTAGGTGCCGTCAAGTCGATTCCGACTCATAGCGACCCTATGCACAATAGAACGAAACACTGCCTGGTCCTGAGCCATCTTTACAATCATTGTTATACTTGAGCTTATTGTTGCAGCCACTGTGTCAATCTACCTCATTGAGGGTCTTCCTCTTTTCTGCTGACCCTGTACTCTGCCAAGCATGATGTCCTTCTCTGGGGACTGATCCTTCCTGACAACATGTCCAACGTATTTAAGATGCAATCTCGCCATCCTTGCTTCTAAGGAGCATTCTGATTGTACTTCTTCTAAGACAGATTTGTTCGTTCTTTTGGCAGTCCATGGTATATTCAATATTCTTCGCCAACACCACGATTCAAAGGCGTCAATTCTTCTTCGGTCTTCTTTATTCATTGTCCAGCTTTCACGTGCATATGATGTGATTGAAAATACCATGGCTTGGGTCAGGAGCACCTTAGTCTTCAAGGTGACATCTTTGCTCTTCAACACTTTAAAGAGGTCCTTTGCAGCAGATTTACCCAATGCAATGCCGCTTTTGATTTCTTGACTGCTGCTTCCATGGCTGTTGATTGTGGATCCAAGTAAAATGAAATCCTTGACAACTTCAATCTTTTCTCCGTTTATCATGATGTTGCCCATCAGTCCAGTTGTGAAGATTTTTGTTTTCTTTACGTTGAAGCGTAATCCATACTGAAGGCTGTGATCTTTGATCTTCATTAGTAAGTGCTTCAAGTCCTCCTCACTTTCAGCAAGCAAGGTTGTGTTATCTGCATAGTGCAGGATGTTAATGAGTCTTTCTCCAATCCTGATGCCCCGTTCTTCTTCTTCTTCTTTGCTCTACTGGAGCAAAAGAGAAAGAAGGAAATCGAAGACTAAAAAAAGAAACTAGTCTGCAGGATTAATAGCCTATCCGAACCGCTGCCTCATCTATCCTGAGACCAGAAGAACTAGATGGTGCCTGGCTACAACTCACAACAGTTTTGACCAGGAACACAATAGATAGTCTTGGATAGAATGGAAGAAAAATGGAAAACAAACCTCGAATTCCTAAAAAAAGACCAGACTTACTAGGCCCATAGAGCTTAGAGGATCACTGAGACTATCAAGCCAAGATACCCTTTAAACTTGGAACTAAAGCCACTCTCAGTGGAGATCACCCTTCTGCCAGATAATAGATTGGCTCATAAAATAAACGATATCACCTGTGAGTACTGTGTCGCATTAAACACTCATCTGTATGAGACCAAATGATCAATATTTATCCTAAAGCAAAGACGAGAAGGTATTGTGGGGGTGGGGCAGAGAAGCTAAATTAATGGGAACAGAACAATCAGAATAGAAATCATGAGAATGCTGACACATTGTGAAAAAATGTAACCAATGTCACTGAACAACTAAAAAAAAAACACACATAGAAATTGTTAAATAGGAACCTAATTTTCTACATCAACTTTCACCAAAAGTACATTAAATTAAAAAGAATATTTAAAAAAAGATTAATTTATGATTTGGCTCCTTGCAGACACATTTACATTATAACAGGTCTTTCTACTAAATATTAAAGATATTAAAAACTGAAGTAGCATTCTTTAAAGGTACAATTTTTTTTTATTTTATTGTGTTTTAGGTGGAAGTTTACAGCACAAATTATATTCTCATTCAAAAATTTATACAGAGGTTGTTTTGTGACATTGCTTGCAATCCCCGCAATGTGTCAGCATTCTCCCCTTTCCTTTTACACCCGGAGTTCCCCATGTCCATTTATCAAGGTTTCCTGTCCCTTCTTGCCTTTTTATCTTGCTTTTGGGCAGGTGTTGCCCGTTTGGTCTCATATGCTTCATTGAACTAAGAAGTATGTTCTTCATATATGTTTTTCTTTGTTTTGTAGGCCTCTCTAACGTTTTGCCGAAAGGTGAATTCAGGAGTGGCTTCAATTCTGAGTTAACAGGGTGCCTGGGGTCATAGCCTCGGAGGTTCCTCCAGTCTCTCTCAGACCAGCCTTTCTAGTCTCTTTTTGTGAATTTGAATTTTGTTCTACATTTTTCTGTCACTGTGTCTGGGACCTTCTATTGTGATCTCTGTCAGAGCAGTTGGTGGTGGTAGCCAGGCACCATCTACTTCTTCTGGGCTCAGGCTGGTGGATGCTGTGGTTCACACGGTCTATTAGTCCTTTGGGCTAATATTTTCCTTGGATGTCTTTGGTTTTCTTCATTCTCCTTTGTTCCGAACATGGTGAGACCAATAGTGGTATCTTAGATGGCCGCTCGTAAGCTTTAAAGACCCCAGGTGCTATTTGTCAAAGTAGGATGTAGAGCATTTTCTTTATGATAATGGCACAATTTGTGACATGAGGAGAGAAAGTGAGTCATTAGAAAAGAAACCTTTCCCTCTGGTCAGTACATCATACTCAAGAGATGGCTTATTTAGGACATTTGTATGTGATAAGCCATTTAATATGTAAACTTATGGACAACAAATGCCATTGGTAAAGGAGAAGAAAAGTCTTCCAGCCAATCAAAAATATATATTTTGTGAAAACCCAGGAAGAGTGGAGTTGCACACTAATGATTGTTAAAGCTAGCAAGCTGGAGTCAGAATATTTTTTTGCATACAACTCTAGCCCTTAAATACAATTAGACATCCATTTTTAAAGGGGAAAAAGAGAGTGAGGCTTAATAGATCACCTGGAAACAGCTGCAGCACCTCTGTACATATGTGCCATTATCCAAAAATTGCATTCTCTAAAACCTGCATGATAAAAGGTGATGCAAACTAACATAGGGCTAACATATGAGTGTGGCTGCCAGGAGGTGGGGGACCCCCTTGGAAGTATCAATAAAATCAGTTTGTAAGAATTAGCATATATATATTAAAAAAAAAAGAAAGAAACCAGACTCATTGCCGTCGAGTCAATTTCAACTTATAGCAACCCTATAGGACAGAGTAGAACTACCCCACAGAATTTCCAAGGAGTGACTGGTAGATTCAAACTGCCTACCTTTTTGGTTAGCAGCCATAGCTCTTAACCACTATGCCGTCAGGGTTTCCGAGCATATATAATATATGATAAGAATCAGTTTCTATTGAGTCGATTCTGACTCGTGGCGACCCCATGTGTGTCAGAGTAGTACTCTGCTCCCTAGGATTTTCAATGACTAATTTTTCAGAAGTAGGTTGCCAGGCCTTTCTCCTGAGATACCTCTGGGTGGACATGAACCTCCAACCTATCAGCATCAAGCATTTCAACCATTTGTACCACCCAGGAACTCTGATAATGTATGATAGTATACAATAATTAAACTTATTAAAGGAAAATACTGTTAAGCACAAATGTGAGAGACCTGACTTAGAAGCCACATTGAGACCTGGTACTTTGGGGACAAAATGTGGGCTGGGGATTTTCTGTTACAAGTTAAGGATTCTTTAATGACTTGATAAAGCCTATTGCCTTCGAGTTGATTCCGACTTGTAGTGATCCTATAGGATAGAGTAGTACTGCCCCATAGGGTTTCCAAGGCTGTAATCTTTATAGAAACAGACTGCCACATCTCTTTTTCCATGGAACAAATGGTGGGTTCAAATGGTCAACTTTTTGGTTAGCACCTGAGCTGTTGAACCACTGCACCATCAGGGCTCCTTCTCATCACTTGATAGCCGTCACTATTCCTCAGATTCTGTCTCCAATGATACTTTTTGCTTCCTTGAATGGGTTATTTATTTAACTGTTGGCCTCATCTAAAGTTACAAAGACATCAAAGACAGTGCTTGCTGTGCATGGAAAAGTCACAAAATCTATTTATTTTCCAAAAGCATTTTCTTTTAAACTTGTGAAAACCCTTAATAAGGCCAACATGAACTTTTTTATGTAGAATGGAAATGCCAATATAAACACAATTTTTTTTTTAAGTTAACTGGCCATTTATAGACATTAGCTGGAAGTAGACATTGGTATGAGCATATATAGATAATAAATACTAGAGTACACTGATATTCCTTTTCTTGAAAACAACACTTTCGTTAGTTTAATACATATATTGAATAATATGTCGACTTATGGATTAGAAACCCAGTATAACCAGCATTTCTGAGTCATTACTATGTGTAAGGCATTGTTCTAAGTGCTTTACATACATTAACTTATTTAATCTTTATAAAACTCAAGGAGCTAGGGATCCCCATTTTACAGGAAAGACAATGTCTTTTGCCCTCCACCTTGGTTTCCAGTCACTCCTGGAGGTAGGTTCAGGACATGTGTTCTGTTTTAGCCAACAGAATATAACCAGAAGGTCTTTTGCATCCTTCTATATCCTAACTCGAAGTAGAAGTCAAAAACAGCTTTACTTGCAAAAACAGCTTTACTTGGAGCATAGTAAATTTGAAGCACCTGTGGCATTTATCATCCGAACTGTATGTATGGTTAAAACTGGCTGCCATCAAGTCAATTCTGACTCAGAGCAACCCTATAGGACAGAGTAGAACTGCCCCATAGGGTTTCCAAGGAGCAGCTGATGAATTCCAATTGCCAACCTTTTGGTAAGTAGCTAAGCTCTTAACCACTGCACCACCAGGGCTCCATATATATATATATATATATATATATATGGTTATGGGATCCAAAAGAAAGATGGAGGCTGGGGATGGAACTTCACAGATTATGGAAGAAGATGAGATCATTTTGAGTGTAGATACTGTCCTTCAGCACTGAAGACAAAAAGGAAGATGATCAAGTAGAAAACTTTAGGGAAGAACAACATTTAATGGGGGGAGAAGGAAAAAGAGCCAGCAAATGAAATGGAAGAAGTGGCCAGGGAGATAGAAGCAAAACCAGAAGAGAACCAGATTATGGAAGAAAAAAAAGGAAATTTCAAGAAGGAAACAGCGATCAACTTTGCCAAATGCTACAGAATATTCTGAAAGAAAAGACATTTTGTGCCTTGATATTCTGGTGGGCATTATGGGAGCCTGGGGAGTAAGGGACAGCAATCTGGCGCAGTAAACAAATAGCTTCTGGAGCCAGAGGCCCCTGGCTCCACCACTGGGCTTCAGGTCCCTGTCTATAAACTAATTATACCTACCTCATACAACTAGTGTGAAGATTAATGAGGGAGTGTATATAAAGTACATGGGACACGGAAGGCAATCAATCAATGTCAGTGGCTCTCCTTTGTACTTCCCAGCTCTTCCTCCTTTCTGCCAATCCTTTCTTTTATTGCCTTGGACTTCAAGTAGAAAGCTTTTTTGGGGAGTAGCCAATTCCTTTTCTAGTGGAATATATGTAGTCCTCCAGCAATCTGGTCAGAAATGTTCTGCTTTAGCTCCTAAATATCATTTGGCTCACTAGTGATGTGGCTCTATTACGGTACTTTTCACATTGCTTTATAGTTGTTTTTTGGCATGTATCTCTCTCCCCCTGATTTTAAAAGTTCTCAAAGGCAAAGCTCCTGCATTTACTTCTTCAAATCTACTATACCTATTGTATTAGTTATCTGTTAGCACATAACAAACTACCCTAAAACTCAGCAACTTAAAACAACAAACATTTATTTCCTCACAGTTTCTGTGGGGCAGAAATCTGTAAGTGGCTTACCTGGATGGTTCTGGCTCATGGTCTCTATGAGCTCTTAACCGCTGTGCCACCAGGGTTCCCTGTAAAGATCACAGATGACGGCCTAGGAAACCCTATAGGGCAGTTCTAGTCTGTTACATTGGGCCGCTATGAGTTGGAATCGATTTGACGGCACACAACAACATTGTTATTAATGAAATTAATTCCTTGGGAATTGTTTCCCCCCACTAGAGCTTTAACATTTTTCATACTCTTGGCTTTGTCATGTGGTGTTCAACAGGTTTTCATTTTTAGGGAGGAGTTTAGATGAAAGCTCAACTTGGAATCGACTCAATGGCAGTGGGTTTGGATTTTTGGTTTTTTAGATAAGATAGATATTAGTTAATTTACTCTTGAAAAATTCCTCAGATTGTCTCTAAAAGGCAGTCTGTGTCCTTTACAAGAAGTATAATACAACCAATTTTTCCTCCAGTCTTGGAAATTTTAGTTTGGTTAAAGGGCAGTGAAAATAGTTGGCTTGGAATAATGCTGTAAGAAAAATTACGTACCTTTAAGTACAAGAATTATATTTAACACAGCTACTCAGGCTTGCTATGAGTTGGAATCAACTTGACAGCAATGGTTTTGTTTTTTTTGTTGTTTTTTTTGGTTTACACAGACAGACAAAACACAACACAGCTACACATACACGCATTCACAGAAGCACACAGGAGACATTCAGGAACTGAGGTGACTGATCTCATACTGGCCGCAGAGCTTCCCTCCACTTAGTGGAATGACAGGTAGATCCACCTGTCCTATTTAAAAGGTTTTTTTTTTTTTTTTTTTGTATTTTTTGGCCAAGTTCAATTTGCATAAGTTAACACTGATGATTCAACACTGACATGTTGGAATGTACAGGTGTTTTCTGATTCATTTGTAAAGCACTGAATTATTAGTTCTATAGGATTTTTTTAAATAATTTTTATTGTGCTTTAAGTGAAAGTTTAAAAATCAAGTCAGTCTTTCACACAAAAACCCATATACACCTTGCTACACCCTCCCAATTACTCTCCCCCTAATGATACAGCCCATTCCCTCCCTCCACTATCTCTTCCCGTGTCCATTTCACCAGCTTCTAACCCCCTCCACCCTCTCATCTCCCCTCCAGGCAGGAGATGTCAATATAGTCTCAAGTGTCCACCTGATCCAAGAAGCTCACTCCTCACCAGTATCCCTCTCCAACCCATTGTCCAGTCCAATCCATGTCTGAAGAGTTGGCTTCAGGAATGGTTCCTGTCCTGGGTCAACAGAAGGTCTGGGGCCATGACAACCGGGGTCCTCCTAGTCTCAGTCAGACCGTTAAGTCTGGTCTTTTTATAAGAATTTGGGGTCTGCATCCCACTGCTCTCCTTCTCCCTCAGGGGTTCTCTGTTGTGTTCCCTGTCAGGGCAGTCATCGGTTGTAGCCGGGCACCATCTAGTTCTTCTGGTCTCAGGATGATGTAGTCTCTGGTACATGTGGCCCTTTCTGTCTCTTGGGCTCATAATTACCTTGTGTCATTGGTGTTCTTCATTCTCCTTTGATCCAGGTGGGTTGAGTCCAATTGATGCGTCTTAGATGGCCACTTGCTAGAGTTCTATAGGATTTGATTTCTCATCTTAGCTTTGTTTTTTCAGCATTACAGAGCTTTTCTCCGCTTGTTGTTTGATGCTAACCCAGCAAGCTTCAGAACTGTTCTAGTATCAGAGCACCTGGAAGCCAAACTGCTTTTTGCAGGATATGATGACATATGGATAGATTTTAGTCACATCATACAAATAATACTTTAGCACAAATGTGATGTTTGGTTAAATTTATAGTGATTAGGAGCGTTAAATTAAATTCATACAGCTTGAAAGGGAGTAGAATATCACAATCACAAGTTGTTACTTGTTGTTAGGTGAAGTCGAGTTGGTTCCGACTCATAACGACCCATTGTACATCAAAACAAAACACTGCCCAGTCCTGTGCCAGCCTCACAATCATTGCTATGTTTGAGCCACTGTGTCAATCCATGTTGTTGAGGGTCTTCCACTTTTTCACTTACCCTCTACTTTACCAGGCGTGATGTTCTTCTCCAGGAACTGGCCCCTCCTGATAACATGTCCAAAGTATGTGAGATGAAGCTTTGCCATCCTTGCTTCTAAGGAGTGTTCTGGCTTTACTTCTTCTAAGACAGATTTGTTTGTTCTTCTGGCAATCTGTGGTATATTCAATATTCTTCACCACCACCACAACTCAAAGGCGTCAGTTCTTCTTTGGTCTTCCTTACTCGTTGTCCAACTTTTGCGTGCCTATGAGGCAACTGAAAACACTGTGGCTCGGGTCAGGCTCACCTTAGTCATTAAACCCAAGTATACAAATCCGAACTCCTGAAAACACATATACAAACAAGCTTTTGAACCAAACCTATTCTCTAGTATTGGTTTGTTGTATGCTCATTTGTCTAGTTGTCAGCTACCACTACCTGGCACATAATCAGCGGTACCTGGCAAGAGTTTAAGCAAGCTTTATATTTTAGAAACTTTATACAGTATTGTAAAAAAAATAAATCTGAGAAAAATCTCCTTGATTTATTTTTTTTCTTCCAGACTGGAAGATTGTTTCATTTTAGCAGAACACCTTGTGCTTGCTCACAGAGAAGCAATGTTCTGTTGCAGCTGAATGGATAATCCCAGTCTATCTCATGAGCTGAAGAGAAATCCTAAAGTCATAAAATCTCAAATGTTTTCCCTCCATTATCCTTGTTAAAAATAATATCTGCTTTTTTTTTTTTTTTTTAGATATTATTTTCATCTAGAGCTTCATCTTCCAGGAAGGCTAAGCACTTCCTCAATTGTCATGCAGTCTTATTTTCTGAGTGATGTCTTCACTACTAGCTATGTTTTACAATTGGTTCTGATATACATATAAACACAAACATACCTTGGTTAAGGGTAAAGAAGCTTCAAAATAACTGTCTCTTCTAACCAAAATTTTGCTAGAATGTAAGCACCATGAGGGCAGGGCCCTCTTTTTTGCTCACTGATATTTCCCTAGAGAAGTGCCTAGCACATAGTGTTGTTGTTGTTAGGTGCTGTCTACTTGATTCTGACTCATAGCGACCCTGTGCACAACAGAATGAAATAGTGCCCGGTCCTGCGCCATCCTTACAATCGTTATGCTTGAGCCCATTATTGCAGCCACTGTGTCAATCCATCTCGTTGAGGCTCTTCCTCCTTTCTGCTGACCTTGTACTTTACTAAGCATGATGTCCTTCTCCAGGGACTAATCCCTCCTGACAACATGTCCAAAGTATGTAAGATGCAGTTTCGCCATCCTTGCTTTTAAGGAGCATTCTGGTTGTACTTCTTCTAAGACAGATTTGTTCGTTCTTTTGGCAGTCCATGGTGTAGTCAATATTCTTCGCCAACACCACAATTCAAAGGCGTCAATTCTTCTTCAGTCTTCCTTATTCATTGTCCAGCTTTCACATGCATATGATGTGATTGAGAATACCATGGCTTGGGTCAGGTGCACCTTAGTCTTCAAGGTGACATCTTTGCTTTTCAACACTTTAAAGAAGTCCTTTGCAGCAGATTTACCCAATGCGATGCGTCTTTTGATTTCTTGACTGCTGCTTCCATGGCTGTTGATTGTGGATCCAAGTAAAATGAAATCCTTAACAACTTCAGTCTTCTCTCCGTTTATCATGATGTTGTTCATTGGTCCAGTTGTGAGGATTTTTGTTTTCTTTTTGTTGAGGTGCAATCCATACTGAAGGCTGTGGTCTTTGATCTTCATTAGTAAGTGCTTCAACTCCTCTTCACTTTCAGCAAGCAAGGTTGTGTCATCTGCATAACGCAGGTTGTTAATGCATCTTCCTCCAATCCTGGTGCCCCATTCTTCTTCATATAGTCCAGCTTCTTGGATTATTTCTCAGCATACAGATTGAATAAGTATGGTGAAAGGATACAACCCTGACACACACCTTTCCTGACTTTAAACCAATCAGTATTCCCTTGTTCTGTCCAAACAACTGCCTCTTGATCTATGTACAGGTTCCTCATGGGCACATTTAAGTGTTCTGGAATTCCCATTCTTCACAGTGTTATCCATAATTTGTCCTGATCCACACAGTCAAATGCGTTTGCATAGTCAATAAAACACAGGTAAACATCCTTCTGGTATTCTCTGCTTTCAGCCAGGATCCATCTGACATCAGTAATGATATCCCTGGTTCCACATCCTCTTCTGAATCCAGCCTGAATTTCTGGCAGTTCCCTGTTGATATACTGCTGCAGCCACTTTTGAATGATCTTCAGCAAAATTTAGCTTGTGTGTGATATTAAGGATATTGTTCAATAATTTCCACATTCGATTGGATCACCTTTCCTGGGCATAGGCATAAATATGGATCTCTTCCAGTTAGTTGGCTAGGAAGCTGTCTTCCATATTTCTTGGCATAGACAAGTGAGCACTTCCAGCACTGCATCCGTTTGTTGAAACATCTCAATTTGATATTCCGTCAATTCCTGAAGCCTTGTTTTTTGCCAATGCCTTCAGTGCAGCTTGGACTTCTTCATTTAGTACCATTGGTTCCTGATCATATGCTACCTCTTGAAATGGTTGAACGTCAACCAGTTCTTTTTGGTATAATGATTCTGTGTATTCCTTCCATCTTATTTTGATGCTTCCTGCATTGTTTAATATTTTCCCCATAGAATCCTTCACTATTGCAACTTTAGGCTTGAATTTGTTCTTCAGTTCTTTCAGCTTGAGAAACATGGGGCGTGTTCTTTCCTTTTGGTTTTCTATCTCCAGCTCTTTACACATGTCAGTATAATACTTTTCCTTGTCTTCTCAAGCCGCCCTTTAAAATCTTCTGTTCAGTTCTTTTACTTCATCATTTCTTCCTTTTCCTTTAGCTGCTTGATGTTCAAGAGCAAGTTTCAGAGTCTCCTGACATCCATCTTGGTCTTCTCTCTCTTTCCTAGGAAGAAGGATGCCACAGTCTATTTCTGAAAAGAATTAGTCAGTGCAAACCTTATGAATAGCAGCAGAATATAGCACATAGTATGTGCTCAAAAAATATTTGTCAAATGATTTTATGGTTCAAATAAGCTTTTATAATATGTCTTATTTTATTTTTCTACCTCTGGTCACTAGTTTTAAGATTCTGTTTGTTCAACACACGTCTGTTAATTGTCTGCTATGTTCCAGGTTCCAAATTTTGATAATGCAAAAGTCAGTATGATATGGCCACTGGTCTTGTTTAGCTAGATAATAACTCATCAATTGTTTTAATTTTAAATCTCTAGTAATAAAATAAAGTACACTTTAAACTCACATAGAAGGAAATCTACTCAGAAATCTCTTCATGTTAATTTTTGTGTGATTCTAATGAAGACTCTTTATTGATGTTAATTTTCAATTGCAGACAGAGTTTATCATGTCAGATGTTATTAGTTTCAGGTCATTCCTTTAAAAAAAAATTCTATTACGTGAAAGAACTTTATTAGTTTCAATGTCTTTTGATTTGGCACAAATCAGAATTGTACAGGAGCATTAACTTCAATTAGGGCCTCACTTAGTCCTGTGCCATTTTGTCATTAAGGTATTATCAGCATCCTGCTGGCTGTCGTTAACAATATTTTGTCTTTTTCTGGATTTCTCTGAAAGCATAACCAGAGATATTGTAGATAAAGTAGTTTATTTGGAAACTAATCCCAGGGAACAGGAGTGAGGGATAGGGGGTGAACAGGGTAAGAGGGAGACACAAAGCAAGAATATGTTTATCAAGTTGATCACCCCTAAGCAGCACCTGGTGTCTGAGTCTTATGAAACACATCCCAGGGACAAAAGAGAGAAGCATTTACCAAACCATTAGTTTTCTATTACCCATTGGTTAAGGGTTAACTCCACCCCAACCCCCCATCAGGGACTTACTTGTGTTAGATGCTGGCTGAGCAGTTCCCAAGGGTAGTCCCATGGAAGGAACAAAGCTGGTCAAGGTGTGTCCTGATCTAGTGGGGCCAATAAGATTGAGTGGAACAGAGTTGTTCCACTGCCAAGTGGCTTATCCTTAGCTGTGATGGTTAAGATTGTGTGTCAACTTAGCTGGGCCGTGATTCTCAGTGTTTAAATGTGATCACTCCCATGATTGAATCTGCTGTGAGTAGCCAATCAGTTGAAAGGGAGTTTCCTTGGGGCCGTGGCCTACATCCAAATATTAGCAGACGTTCTGGCTTTTTTGCTCTCTCTGGATCCTGCTGGCTCCTGTTCATTTAACCTCCAGCTCTTGGAACTTGAGCTATCAGCTTATCTGCAGATCTTGGGATTCGTGGATCTTCACAGCCTGAGAGCAGGAACCTCATTCTCCAGTTTGCCAATCTTGGGTGCAACAGCAACTGCGGTTATGTGACTTGAGAGAAGCCTCTATCCTGATACACGGCCTTGGTACATTTCAGCCTCTATAATCTCGTGAGCCCTTTCCTTGATATAAATCTCTCTCTACGTATTTACCTACTTTACTGGTTTTGCTTCTCTAGAGAACCCAGCCTAAGACATTAGCTTATAAGACTTTACAGAGTATGGAAGTAAAACATTATTAATAAGGTCATGGACTTTGGAATCAAGAAACTAAGTCTCTGACCTTGGACAAGTCACTCTCTGTGTGTTTCAGTGTCTTAATTTGTATAAGAGGTCATGGTAACAGTCACCCCATGGATTTATTGTGAGAATGAAATAATAGTCAGAAAAGGTTTGGCACATGGTATGACAAATAGGAAGCACCCATTGAGAAGTGGCTATTATTCCCAACTTGGGAAGCTCTGCCAGGTACCAACCACAATCATCACCACCCCATAACAACACTGCTCTGTTTTCTTTTCAATTAAAAGGGTAAAACTTAATGGGTTTTCTCCACGATATTCAGAGTAAAATAGCTGGAAATGGTTAAAGTAGTACCAGGTCAGTTTAATTTCCTTCTGATGTTAAAACATAACCCAAACAAGGCAATTCATATTGAGAGTCTCCTAAATTAAGCCATTGGACCGACAGCAGGATTACCTAGAAGTACCATCCACAGCCTTTGTTCTCAAGATGCTAAAATTCTAGGGCAAGAGAAATAACATTAACATGAAAACTAAGCACTATGAAAGATGAATAAGTGTTCATGAGTAGAAGCAAAGTAAGCTTGCAAAGCAATTCTTGGGTAAATTAATAAATGAATTCTACAAACAATACATGCTAGTGCATAATGACTCTGGGTTTGAGAGATTAAAGAATTGTTTACCGGCAAGTTTTAATACCAGATTTGGCAGAATTTAAACTTTTGTTGGGAAGAGGGGGAGGATGATGAAAAGGGGGGGTGGAGGGTAGGGAGGGTATTGAGATACAGAAGTGAAGAAGAAAAAATCTAGAGATAATAAAAACACGGTGTGGGCCTAGAGCAGTTAGTTCATCCTTGCTAATGTTTTAGGACTGAAATAAGCAATCGAAATCTAACAATGGCAATATCCAGTTTATAAAGAGTTTCACGTTTTTCTCATGGCCTTTTCACTGAGTAGGCTGTGCTGATGTGTTGGGGAGTTGATTGTGTCAAAGGAGGAAAAGATATTGAGGTCACTGTAGAAATGGAATGTGTGAAGTCAACCAATTCAGGGGAAGGTATTCAGGTCACCACAACCTTCTGAAGAAACAGATAAGGAGGATGAAAGTGCATGTTATTTACGTTCTGAAAACCACAAAAATGATTAGGGCCAAGAACACAGTTGAAATGTGACCAATTGGGGCTCCCTGAGGGAGTCCCTCAGAGAACAAACACATACCCGCTTCGGTTTGCCTTGAATGAGGATCTGCTCTTCCGTATCTGCTTAAGAAAAAGCGCGTACTCAAATGAGGTAAATAGTAATAACAGGTGGAGCTAACAGTGGTCTCCACAGTTCCATCTTGGATGAGGAGCTGAAAGCTGTTTGAAAAGGATTTAAGTTACAAAGAATAAAGCCAAGAGAAAAACAATGTTAAGATATGTATTTTTTATTTTATTTTTTTTACCACTTGCCACAGAGTTGATTCCAAATCATAGCCACCCTATATGTATAAGAATAGAACTGTGCTCCATAGAGTCTTCCACAGCTGATGCTACTTTTTTTGGAAGTAGAGCACCAGACTTTTCTGAGGTACCTCTGGGTAGAATTGAACCTCCAATCTTTTTGTTTGCAGCCAAGCTCTTGAACTTTTGTACCACTTAGTGACAAGTTATTTATAAAAGTGTTAAATTAAACTAATTTATTTGAGAGCTTCTGGGCCCCTGTCCTTGGTCAAAGTAAATCTACAATAAATCAAGTAATGGCAAATGTACATAGCCTTATCTAGTCTATTGGCCTTGATGCTTGGAAGAAGCCTTGAGCAGGGGAATGACAAAAGCTTATTCTCCTGCTCTCCTGAGAAGATTGGCTTAGGATCACAGCAACTGAGGTAACCTGTGCCCCTCATTCTCACTTAAGAGAAGGTAGCAGGAATAGGGCAAAAGTCAGTGTTAACAGCCTTCAATGGTCTCATTCCTTCAGAACCCAGAGAGATGTGAAGATTATGCATGGTTGTTCCTATTCGACAAATGAGAAAACTGAGCTCTAGAAAGATTCAACAATTTTAACAGTGACTTCTCTTCTAAGAACTAAAGCCGCAGATGTTTCGACTACAGGAAACGATGCTGACAAGCTCATTACAGAATAATGTTTTTCTCTCTAGTCCATGAATATTTTCTATGATAAAACTTCCTGAGCCTTTTATACTTAGTCTTTTTTTGTTTTTGCTTTTTTTTTTTGGTTTTTAGTATCTTAGGACTTGAACAAAGAGGCCCAAATAGTCTCTCAAAACCCAACATATTTTTCGTTCCCTTATGTAATGTTTCGTTTTGCTTTGTTTGATCAATAGTTCGTTTCTCATTTCTAGTTTAACAAAACACATCCTTTCTTCCCAGACAATGGGAAACCCAAATCAACAATAATAATTTTTATGGGCAGCAGTTCCATAGAGGGACATAGAGTATAAAGTTATTATGTGAAGTATCAAATTTTATAACGTTGTGAGAGTCTATTAAAAAAAAAAAAAAAGCCAGTACAAATGTTGTTGCCAGGCAGCGGTTGTATGAGGAAGAAAGCGTTTCTTACAACCTAAATGAAGGACTTGTGTTTGAATCTCATCTTTTTCTTCTGCTTACTAACTAGGTGATGATGGATAGGCCATGGACCTTAGCTTTGCCTTCAATAAAATGAGAATAATAGTGCTTTCCCTCTTGGAATGTTGCTAAAATTATACCCAGTGCAACATCACATCTCCACCGAGTTACGTCCCCTGGTCGCCATCACCATAGCCAACAACATCTCATAATAAGTTTATTACCGTAAATTGTGGGTTCAAGTCTCTGCCGCAAAGCCAATACTGAGACAGGAGGAGGTAAGCAGTAAGAAGGCTTTATTGAATACCGGTATTCAAGAGACAGAGGGGGTTAAATTCCTCCCAAATTCTGTCTGCCCTAAAATGGTTGATGGGAAGGTTTTATATGGGAAAGATCAGGGTTACCTAATGTTTTGAGCACGTAGTCCACAGATGGTCTTATACATCACAGAACAACTACAAAAACTTTTTATTAAACTAAAGATAAACTTGTGAGGTATCTGGACTCTAATTAGTATATTTGTAACAGGCTGAAAAACTCTCATAAGAACTTCTCGGCTAACGGAGCTGTTTTGCCAAGTCCACTGTGGCTGAGATAGGGAGCAAGAAAGAAAGCCTTCCTGTCGGTTTGCGGGCTGAAGGCCATTTCTCAAGAGAACAAAGACAAGTGACCAAGGCCACAGGAGCCGAGATAGCACCGCACTCCTTTGGAAGAGACCAGGGCAGTTGGTGCAATTAAAAAATGTTTAGAGATTACTTAGAGCATCATTATGGCGTTAGTCATGTCAAGCTCTCAATCACCTATTTGGAAGAGGGGAAAACATGTTGTAAAGTATTAGGGTGTTTGTTATGTTTAAGAGTGGAACAAGCTGCTCAGCTATATTTTGAACAGAGCCTGCACCATTTTCCAAGGACTAGAGAGAGATTAATCACAGCTTATACAGCTAACATAAAACAAATGAGAAAATATATTCCCTCTCTAATATTAAAACACTAAGGAAAATGCATTTTCGTTACTTCAAATTTATTAAGAAAATAAAATAAAAATACCTGCATCTTAATAATAAAGTCATCATTCTAAATATTTTATCATTTTTTTATTATTTCAATCAAATTTCCATTTGATCCACTTAAATCTATATCATAATGTACTAGTTAATGTTTGTTGGACCAGCCTTTGGACCTTAAGTGAGTGACTTTTATTTCATTGTAAAGTGAAAGCGTAATGGTTTATATAAACTATATGTAGTTTCATAAAGTGGAAGCATAAACCACATGTAGTTTATATAGTCTTTCACGCATCTACTTTATGAAGAAGTAGATTCCTATAGTCAACATGAAATAGAATCAGAGCCGAAGAACTGCAGATAGAAGGAAGCTTGGGAAACAAACAGGTTTGGAAAAATAATGCACTCTGATAACCTTGACCTCATAGTACACGTCACCCCTAGCCACATGGCCATCTTAAACTTTTCATTTAAAATAATATACATGCCTAAGGAGCCTCAGGAACTTGGAATCGAATTATTTGACACTTGATGTAATTTAGATGCCATATTTGACTCTTGAGTTAAAAGTTGAAATGAAAAGACACCTAGCCAATAAGTCTATAGAGGGATTTCAACCTTATACAGTTTCCTTAAATGAAGATAATCCTTTATATCTGTGGCACTTAGTGGTCTAGTTTTCTTCAGTCTTTTTGGTTAAGAAAATAATCTTTTGATTAAAAATATTGGAATAGCATTTCTAGAGCTTACTAGAAGTGGCAATGTTTTAAAGAAGACTACCTCAATGGTTTGAAATTTTTTAGAGGGCAAATCTGAAAATCATGCTTTTTGTGAATTGCCACAAAATACTAAGATTTAACTCCTTCACGTTGTGGTGAATACTGGCTAGATGCTCCTCAATCTCTTTTCCTTTTCCTGACACTTTGGACGACTACATTTTCCAACCGCCCTTTCCAACCCATACAACTGAGTTCTGACCAAGGGGTTATGAGTGGAGTGATATGGACTGGCCAGAAAATCAGCTACACAATTCTCTATGAGCTTGCTCTTCCTTCCTTCCTTCCTTCCTTCCCTCCTTCCTTCCTTCCTTCCTTCCTTCCTTCCTTCCTTCCTTCCTTCCTTCCTTCCTTCCTTCCTTCCTTCCTTCCTTCCTTCCTTCCTTCCTTCCTTCCTTCCTTCCTTCCTTCCTTCCTTCCTTCCTTCCTTCCTTCCTTCCTCCCTCCCTCCCTCCCTCCCTCCCTCCCTCCCTCCCTCCCTCCCTCCCTCCCTCCCTCCCTCCCTTCCTCCCTTCCTCCCTTCCTCCCTCCCTCCCTCCCTTCCTCCTCTGTAGCAATCATGGAGGCCACATGTTGGAGAACACAAAATGGAAGACGCATGGATGCCTGAGCACTGCTTGAAGGAGAACTTCCTGGGAGCCAACCGACCAGAACATTCCATATTGGGTTTTTGCGTGAATGAAAAATAAATCTTTCTTGTGAAAAGTCACTGAGATTTGGAGGGAATTTGTTACAGCAGTGAGCATTACTTACTCTAACTCAGATGCTGGCAAACTGCATAGCTTGGATGTAGGTCTCCTATTTTGTAAGCAGAGTTTTACTGGCACACAACCATGTCTGTTCATTTACGTATTGTCTGTGATTGCTTTTGCACTACACTGGCAGAGTGAGCAGGTACAACAGAGACTGTACTGTCAGTAAAGTCTAAAGTATTTACTCTCTCGTCTTTTAGGAGGAAGTTTGCTGATCCCTGCTCTAATACACAGATAAACTATAATTCACTGCCAACTTACATATTTGGTCCTCTTAAATTTAAATTTAAGTTAAAAAGTTCAACTAAATTAATAATTACTATACCCATGCAACTGGGGGAAAAAAAAGAAGTTTGACAATATTAATAAAATGTTATTAAGGATGTGGAAAAATAGAAAACTTTATGTATGCTGTATGTAAACCATATATGAATTCAACCAAATAACTTTGGAAAACAATTAGGTGATGCTTAATGTTAAATGGATGAATAAATCATGGTTCATTCATAAAATAGAATGCTATACAGCAACAAAAATGAATTATCTTTTTCTGTAGAGATCAATCTCACAAATATAATGTTGGCTAACTATGGCAAATTGCAGAAGGTTACATTAGTATATTACCATTTAAATAAAGTTTTAAAAGATGTAAGAAATACTATATATTGCTTAGGGGGATGTTCAGGTATGGTAGATACATGCATGGGAATGTCAATCACCAAATTTAGGGTAGTGGTTCCTCTCACACGGAAGGAGATATAATTAGGAAGGAGAACACAGGGGTTTTAAATGTAATGTTCTATTTCTCAAGCTAGATGGTGGGTGTATGTTGTATTATTCTTTATATCTTTCCGTATGTCTTAAAATGTCATAATAAATTTTATTTTATTAAAAAAAATCATTTAATACAAAATAGGTTTACAAAGCATAGACATATTCAATTAAACTACAGCTATTCACTGTAAGCTCGTCTGGTTTTTATACAGTAAATATGCAAATGGGATTATTTGCATTCTATAGAGGGTGGTATTATCTTGACCTTAGATTAATACAGTCTATAACTGATTTAGAAAATTAATGAACAATATTCTTGAGATCCTATGCATTGATCCAAAGTAAAGAGATTGTTTTATGAAAATACTAAGATAACTTTGCAATAACCCAACCATACATTCATACAGCAAAAATAACCCAGTTGCTTTAGGCTCAAAATTGAGCTGCTCTCTTCCTATAGTTGCAGAAAGGTCTGTACTTTGCTTGTTTCTTGCTACCTCTGAAATCTACTGCAACTGTTTAATTATCTCAGTGTTGCTGGTTCCACCTAATTATTCTTTGGAGACAGACCAAAAAATACAGATAAGAAAGTAAAGCTTGCCATTTCAATGGAAACAGGTTGGTGGTGGGCAGTGAAAAGAGACTGAGAAGTATGAGATCTTTCTGCATATTCTATCTGCGGAATAAAAATGTCGATGGTCTTAGAAATTTATATGCTAACATCTTTGGTGAAAAGAATTCTAATAATAGCTTTATAGAGTTTTGCAGAAACAGTGATTAATTTCTTTTAGTTTCTGCTGATGTCTTAGTCCTAATTTTAAGAGAATCTTAATTAAAAAGTTCCTAATTTGAGTCCATTAAACACACCGTTCACCAAATAGCGTATTCAACTGTCCAGATTTAAGAACTCAAGCCAAACTACTTGGCTAATCCAGGACTTCTCTGTTTATTTACTTACTCTCTATTCCCTCATCCCTTGATGTTGAACCCACAACGCAGATGCAATGCAAAAAGAGAATGTTCAGATGTATTTTTATAAAACTATATGTTATTCACTTTGGTTTTGCAAAAGTATTCATGCAGTTTTTTTCTCAGATTGCTTCTATAATGGCAAAAATGGAAGATAGTGTAAAAGAAAGCCTTTTTCTTCCCTGATACTTCTAGACTTTTATATTTGAAGAAAGCTTTTCTTAGTAGAGGAAAGTGGTTGCTTTTTTTTTCCTCGTGACAAATGATATTGAATTTTGGAATGTAATAATTACATGCTTTTTCCATTATGCCTTTTGTGCATAGAGGTTAAGCAGACTTCTAAGAGGGAGAAAATGATCTTAGGATGAAATGTAAATGTTGAAAGAGAATCTTTATTATATACCTTAGTTTAAACCCTTCATATGCTTGTCAGATCAATTCTTCAACCTCATACACACTGAAGCATTTAGAAGATTTCTGCTCTAAACATTCTCATAGTTTTTAAACATAGTTAGCACCTTAGCAAAAAATTCAGAGGCTGCTGAGCCCATTAAAGATAAACTTAATACAGGCTGATGATGGAGATCAGGTGACATCCTGGGCCCCAGAGATACTTTGAGAAAATGGTAACTTCCTAGAGTTACCGAGCTTGAGGAAATGATGGTAGATTAGGGAGAAGGTATTATTGTAAGCTTCAAGAGCACAGTCATTTCTTACCTCTGACATTACAAAACTCAGGGTAATAGGGCCAGGTTCATCTCTGCCATGTTAACTACCAACACTTTGTCACTACGACATGAAACCATGAGCTCTGTCAAAAAACAAAAGCCGAAGAAGTAAAGAAATGGATTTTATTCAGGCTCTTGTAGTAGGAACACTCCAGCAGGTCTCAGCGGGGTAATTTGCCTTAGAGTTCTATAGGGAGGAGCCGAGAGTTGTAAGTGGGGTGATTTTAGAGATGAGATTGTTTTGGACTCAGGGAACGTCTCAGTCCATCAACAGAACAGGAAATATTTCTCTTTGTGTCTAGCTAGATTCAGGAGGACAAGTAGTTCTAATCTCAGCTATTCAATCCTGAGACAAGAACAGGGAGTTGAAGGGTCTGTGTTCTGGCCTTGTGAACAGGCTCAAGTGGAAGGGGAAAGGTCTGTGTTTGGCTTGTCACAGTTAAACAAGGGAGTCTTCTACAAGTATGATGGAAGTTACAAGAGAGAGTGGACAGCGAGTCTGACCTAAGTCATATGGGGAAGAGTGGTTTTTTTGCAGTAATTATTTCCCAGAATGCAAAAAGATGAGAGCTTTTAGAAGACAAAAAGTTGGGGTATTTCTTCACCATCACTGTTTTCTGGGAACACAGGACTCAGGGCAAGTTCAACATTGTCAGTTCATCCATTCATCAGTTCATCCTACCCACACCAAACTGCCCACCCTTCCTAAGAACAAAACAAATTCTCCATTGCCATGTTCTACTTTTGTTTAGTCATTTACCACCAAAATATTAGAATTTACAAAGGTCGATGCTGAAAAGGTCAGGTTTCCAATGTTGGTCAACCTTTCTTTATGCCAAGATAAGGTCCAAAAAATTTACACATAAATCATATTCTTGTAAAATAGGCTGGAGTTTGCATAGCCAAACAGTTGTCTACTTACTTTCTCTAAATTTGCATCCTGTGAGCCACTTATTAGCATTTTCAAGAAACTTTCTATGTGACTGTCAACTCATCTCTAAAATGCAACACTGCTCCTCCCACCCTTACATGGTCTTAATGAGGATTAACTCTGATAATGTGTCTAAAACAGCACTTCTCAAAGTTTCATGTGTGTCAGAATCCCTGGGGAACTGGTTAAAATGACAGCCCTGATTCAGCTGGACTGGGGTGGGGCCCGACCAAAAAAACCAAACCCAGTGCCGTTGATTCGATTGCGACTCATAGCAACGCTGTAGAGTAGAACTGCCCCATAGAGTTTCCAAGGAGTGCCTGGCAGGTTCGAACTGCTGGCCCTTTGGTTTAGCAGCCATAGCACTTAACCACTAGGCCACCAGGGTTTCTGGGGTGGGGGTCTGAGACTCGGCAATTCTAACGAGCTCACAAATGATGCCCATGCTGCTGGCCCTGAGTCCACACTTTGAGCAGAAAGAGTCTAAAGACTAGACTACACTGCCCGACACCTGGTCAGCAGTTAAATAGGTGTTATTTTTATTAGATTGTACAACTGTGCATAAGTTGAGGAGGACCGTGTTAGAGGCAATTTGACGTGAAGACTTCTGTAGTCACATTAACACCCTACATAACCTTTGCCTGTCTGAATTTCCGTAAATGTGATTACAAAACAACGAGGCATATAAACCAAATTTGAAAATCACCATTGTAATTTTACTGTCTCAAGTTATGGTCATTATTAGATTTTGCTAAAATTATGTATACTTTCTCAGCTAACTCAAGAACTATGTTGCTCTTCGGAGCCTCATTAACTAGATTTTAACACTGAGTCTTGCTCGTTAAATTGTGATTCCCTTAAAGTGAATGCCCCTAAGAGTTCAGAAATGGCTAAGCCAACATATCTGATTTTGCTAAAGAAGGTAGGTCTAAGGAGAGTAGGAAAGGCTACGATTTACCATGGAAGTGTACAAAACAGTGAATTGGGCATGTTTCTTTTGAAACTGAAACTTACTTTAAAACATGTTTGTTGCTATCGCCATTGAGTCATTGCCTCCAACTCATGGCAACCCCATGCACAATTGAACGAGTTGTTGGCTGAACCTGCGCCATCCCCACGATTGCCTGCGGATTGGACCGTTCTGATCTATAGGGTTTTCACTGGCTAATTTTCATAAGTAGATCACCAGGCTTTTCCTCTGAGTCTATCTTAGCCTGGAAGCTCCACTGAAACCTGTTCAGCATCATACAGGTGGCGACTATGCTTGGGTGCATTGGGCACGAATCAAACCCCACATGGAAGGCCTGAATTCTACCACTGAACCACTACTGCCCCTATAAAAACATGAGATTACTTAAAAAGGTGAGGAGAGACTTGTAGCCTAACTGTGAAACTTCCCATTGATAAAAGACAGAGAGGCAAATTCAAATATTTACACTGAAAAATTACATTACTATGTACGGAGATCTGTTCTAGTGGAACTACCATACTCTGCTGGTGGGAGTGTAAACTGTGATAGCCTCTTTGGAAAACTGTTTGGTAGTATCTGTTAGAGCTGAACATATACACCCTATGGCCCAGCAGAGCCATTCCTAGATATGTAGCCAACAGAAATGCATTTGTATGGTCACCAAGAGACAAATACAAGAACGCTCAAAGCATCCCTATTCACAATAGCACAGGCTGGTCACAAGCCCAGTGCCCATTAACTGTACAAATTTTAAGTAAAGTGTTATATCATGCAGTAGAATACCACACTGCAATGCAAACAATGGAACTACAGCTACCCCCAGCAGTGTGGATGAATCTCTCAAATATAATATTAAGCAAAAGGAACAAAACAAAGTGACATTAAAACCTAAACAGAATTATTTTGTGGTCTCGGAAGTTCAGGTGGTGGTCACCCCTGGCATGATGCAGTCCTAGTCATATTCTATTTCTTGATCTGGATGCCAGTTACAGTGCGTACACTTTGTAATGAGTCATCCATCTGTTCACTTGATTTGTGTACTTTTCCGTAGGTCTGCAGTATGTTGATAAAATTTACTTTACAAAAAATCTGTGGCTATCTTAAAAGTGACATAAACTTCTGAGGTACTGTGTTTTTCTACTCAGTAAAGTATTTGAGAGGAAGAAGTGAATTGCTCCTGAATTTTTAACCTGTCTTTGATCTGACACTTCAGCTTAGATTCTTTCTTTAAAAGACAATGCTACCAAAAAAAAAAAAAAAAGAGAGATAGAAATGATATCACAAAGAAACTCCTCAGGGATCTGCTGAGAAACAAAGGAGGGCTATAGCCTCCAAATTTCCATCTTCTTCTCACTAACCTGTTATGATCCTTGAGCAAGAGCCAATTAAATAATCAGAACGGATCCAAGGAAATAAACTCCCCTTCTCTGTGTTCTTTTCTCACTCCCTTCTCCCTGCAAAGAAAAGCGTTCAAGAGACAGCCTAAGGATATTGGACACACAATCAAAAGACCTGAAGAGACACTTCACCCCCACTAGGATGGCTATTATCAGAAAGATAAAGTGCTAACAAGAACGTGGAGAAATTAGAACCTTTGTTCATTGCTAGTAGGAAGGTAAAACGGTGCAGCCATTATGGAGAGCAGTTTGGCAGTTCCTCAAAAAATTAAACATAAAAGTACCCTATGGTGGATGTGTTTCTTAGTTCAATCAGATATATGAGACCAAATGGGCAGCTCCTGTCCAAAAGCAGGATGAGATGGCAGGAAGGGACAGGCATTGGTTGAATGGACACAGGGAATCTGGGGTGAAGAGGGGGGTGTGCTGTCACATCGTGGGGATTGCAACCAACGTGACAAAACAATACGTGTATAAATTTTTTAATGAGAAATTAATTTGAACTGTAAATTTTCACCTAAAGCACAATAAATTTTTTTTTTTTAATCAAATTGAAAAAAATTTTTAAGTTAAAAAGAAAGAAATTGTTGGTTGCTGTTGGGTCAGCTCTGTCTCATGGAGACCTCATGTCTGACAGAATGAAACGTTGCCCTGTCCTATAGCATCCTCATGATCGATTTTGTTGTTGCTGCCACTATGTATTTTGACTGCCTTCCAACCTAGGGGGCTTATCTTCCAGCACTATATTGGGCAGTATTCTGTTGTGATCCATGGAATTTTCATTGTTTATTTTCCAGAGATATGTTGCCAGGCCTTTCTTCCTAGTCTGTCTAAGTCTAGAAGCTCTGCTGAAACCTGTCCACCATGGGTGACTTTGCTGGTATTAGAAATACTAGTGTTTCCAGCACCTAGAAAGGCATAAACCAACACAGTATGACAAACTGCCAGATAGGTTGTAGCTCTAAGAAATAAAGTCTATCCCCAAAATACCATTTGCAGATAAATTTAAAAATACACAAGGTTATAAGGAAATCAAGAAAGACTTGGCAATCTTCTTAGGGAAGATCAGCCAGTGAGGATCCTACGGATCACAATGGTTGGATCCCATTGTATATGGGGTTACCATGGGTCTGGGCCAAATGGACAGCAGCTAACAGCAACGTAAGGAAATCCATTATGATGAAATACATTTACCAAAAAATATATATATATTTTAATTTATCTGTCTGAGTTATTGGGGCTGAGGCTTGGGAACCATGGTCCCGGGGGACATCTAGGTCAATTGGCATAACATAGTTCATAAAGAAAATGTTCTACATCCTACTTTGATGAGTAGCGTCTGAAGTCTTAAAAGCTTGAGAGTGGCCATCTAAGATACATCTATCAGTCCCACCTTACCCAAAGCAAAGGAGAATGAAGAAAACCAAAGACACAAGGAAAATACTAGCCCAGAGGACTAACAGACCACATGAACCACAGCCTCCACCAGCCTAAGCCCAGAAGAATTAGATGGTGCCCAGCTACCACCACCGACAGTTCTGATAGGGATCACAATAACAGAGGGTCCCAGACAATGCAGGAGAAAAATGTAGAACAAAACTCAAATTCTCAAAAAAGACCAGACTTACTGGTCTGACAGAGACTAGAGGAACCCCTGAGACTAGGACCCCCCTATGTCCTTCTAACTCAGAACTGAATTCACTTCCAAAATTCATCTTTTAGCCAAAGATTAGACAGACAGGCCTATTAAAAAAAAAAAATACCATATGATCCAGCAATTTCACTCCTAGGTATGTTCAGTGCAGTGAATTACTTAATATGGCCTTTCTAGCCATAATCTTTGTAACTCTCCCCAAATGACTAGGTGGGGCTATGCAAATGAGGCGTTTGTGGCCCACCAATGGGATTGGATAGCTTGTTAATGATGTAAATAAGGTTCGTGGCACCCTTGTGGGGGTGGGACCACGCAAATAAGGTTTATGGAAAGCTAACGAGGGGATCGCTCAGTTTTGCCATTCCACTAGGCTTAAATGGAGACACAGAGAGCTGTAACAGTGGAGACAGAGAGAAGAGCAGCAGCAGCAGAGGCAACAGAACCAGGAGACTGTCAGGAGATACCTAGGTAGTGAAAGAGCAGAGCATCTTCGAGCAGGAAGCTTACTGGAAGAGTGGGGTGCCTCGAGGGATTTAGTGACAGAGCTAAAAGAGCTTTGTAACACTTGCCTGAGCAGGGCAAAGGCCAGGCCAAGAGGCCAAAGGCCAGGGAGAGGCCTGCCTGCGGCGCAGCTGAGAAGATGATGCCCTGATGGAAGAACTGTATCCTGAGTGTTCCTGAAGCTGGATTGTAACCTGTTACTTCCCTAATAAACCCCATTACTCTATGATCTGTGAGTTCTGTGTGGCCGTTGCAATGAATTGTCAAACCCAGCAGAGGAGTATAGAGTGCCGTGGGAGGGACAGGTGTTGTCAGAATTGCTGAAAAAAGGGCTGGCAAGAGGAGGTATGTCTGACCTCTGCCTCAGAGGAATCAGCCTTGGGCTATTGATCTTGATTTCTCCTTCCCCCTTGTGAAGTTAGAGGAGGTCAGACACCTCTGCCCCACCATTTTTACAGTATACATACCCAAGAGACTTGAAAGCAGACACTCAAACAGATACTTATACACCAATGTTCATTGCAACATTTTCACAATAGCCGTAGGTAGATGCAACCCAAATGTCAATCAGTAGATAAATGCATAAACATAATATGATATGTACATAAAGTAGAATATTATCTAGTCATAAAGAGAAATAAAGTTCTGATACATGCTACAACATGGATGAACCTTGAAAACATTATGCAGAGTGAAATAAGTCAGACACAAAAGGACAAATATTGTACGATCCCACCTACGTGAAGTATCTAGGACAGACAATGGCATAGAGACAAAAGTTTTAGTGGTTACCAGGGTTTGGGGAGGAACGAGAATGGGGAGTTATTGCTTAAGGGATTCTGAGTTTCTGTTTGGGGCGATGGAAGCCTTTTGGGGTTGATAGGCTGATGGTTGTACAAGGCAGTGAATGTCTTTAATGCACTAAATTATACATTTAAAATGGCAGATCTTTTGTCATATATATGAATAAATATATATATGTATGAATAAATACATGTATATATGATATACATATCTATACACACAAACATATAGTCCCTGTGTTACGAATGAGATGCGTTCCTGTGTCTTTAAATCTTTAAGTGGAATTTATAGGCGTATTGTAACAGGTGCATAAGGTTCTTTTGTGTAAGAAAAGCCTGGAAGGCTTCTCAATAACCTAAAAGCTGCACGTACAGCAAGGGAACGTGATTGTGATGAAGAATTTGTTGCAAGTTAGGGATTGGTTCAATCTTTTCAAAATGAGGGCACGTACACATGGTCCATAAGTAGGACATTCGTATCCTGGGGACTGCCTGTATATGTATAAAACCACAAAAAAGAAAAAGATATGAAGCGAGACCACGTAGATTTCAAAAAGGCAGCAAGAACAAAGGGTCTGTCTGAGGGCGGGCCAAGACATCCTGAACCACCCACCCCTAACTGCATTAATGTCCGTGAATTAAAAGGAAAGAAGAAATAAAAAGGAAGGCAGCTGTAAATTGCTTTGGGAATGAATCAGCATTGGGAACAATTAACCCACATCCAACTTTCAGTTTCTATGCCCTCCCTCCTTCTCTTTTTTTTCCCTCATCCTTCTCTCCCCTAAAATCTATCCCCCAAACCAAAGCAGTCACTTAACTTACTCCCTGCAGCTACTTTTATTACAAGGTCTCTGGTTGGGGTTCTGAGGCTGGCTCTTGATGGGCCAATTTCATCCAAATTGCAGCACTATTTGTGGGAAGTGGGAAGGAGCCTGTTAAACGAGCTTTTTCTGTGTGCATCACTGCTGTTGCGCGTTTGATTCCCTTCAGCTTTTCCCAATCCGTGTTTGCTATTTTTTTTTTTTAAGTAACTTGCACTTTATTGTTTAAACCACAATGCCTTGTACATAATGCCCAAATAGAAAAAGCTCTTAAAACTAAAAGTGTCTGTTAAATTTAACGGCAAAACCAGAACTCACATGAGGCTGTTTATAATGACGATTTATCTCACCAACTGTGACTTTTTATGTTTCATTGCAGAGGTTTAAATGTGTTTATTCCAGGATGCTGCTTCAGTTGCCCCCAGAGGTATAATGCCAGATGTGATATACGGACTGCATTATCTTTCTAAAACCCCCAAATTCCAAAGCTCATCTGGGATTGTGGAGCAGCAATCAAGAATTCCTCTTCAAGAGTAGAAAAACCAAACCTGTTGCCAATGAGTAGATTCAGACTCATCCTGACCCTATAGGACAGAGCGGAACTGCTCCATAGGGTTTCCAATGAGCGGCTGGTGGATTTGAACTGCTGACCTTTGGTTAGCAGTGGAACGTTTAACCGCTACCCCACCAGGACTGAGTAGAGATGAACTTAATCAGCTGTTGGAGAGATCTGGGTTAAATTTAAGCTACAGCATTATGGCCATAACAGTTGTTTAACACGGATATTTTCTTTCAAAAGACTGTGTTGAGATATCAGATCAATATTTAACTTTGAGTTTAAAGGTAAAATCAACCCCCAGCTGCCTACAGGACTCTGGCCCTCACTTATCAGAACTTTTTCCTACAGATAAGGGGGTGGGAGGGAAATGCAACTTCAACACATTTGGAGAATCATTAGTTAGGAAGAAGAGACAAAAAAAAAAAAACAAAAAAAAAAACACATAGGTATTATGGCAAACTTTTGATGAGCCTCCTTTAACGTGTCTGAAGTAGGTGATCGGAAATTAACCCCAAGAGTGTTTGGTGGGGGTTTCACAGTTGACTGGGTTTTTAGCACAGTTTATTTGCTCCCTCTTGAATGACCCTGCTGTGTGACAATAGAGATTACGAGACTTCCCAGAGTAAGACACTTTCTGTTTCATTGCTTGAACGTTGAAGACCACGAGCTTCAAGCTTAGCTGCATAGGCCATGCTGCATTGAGAAAGCATGGTAGCTGAACAACTGAAGATCAGTGGCTCTCCACCTTGGCTGCAAATGGGAATCGCCCTCTGGGCAGCTTTTTTTTTTTATTCACTTTTATTGAGCTTCAAGTGAACGTTTACAAATCAAGTCAGACTGTCACATATAAGTTTATATACACCTTACTCCGTACTCCCATTTGCTCTCCCCCTAATGAGTCAGCCCTTCCAGTCTCTCCTTTCGTGACAATTTTGCCAGCTTCCAACCCTCTCTATCCTCCCATCCCCTCTCCAGACAGGAGATGCCAACACAGTCCCAAGTGTCCACCTGATATATTTAGCTCGCTCTTCATCAGCATCTCTCTCCCACCCACTGTCCAGTCCTTTTCATGTCTGATGAGTTGTCTTCGGGAATCGTTCCTGTCCTGGGCCAACAGAAGGTTTGGGGACCATGACCGCCGGGATTCCTCTAGTCTCAGTCAGACCATCTGGGCAGCTTTTTAAAAAGAACTGAAGTCTGAGTCCCATCCTCAGAGATTCGGTTTTAACTGCCTGGAGGGCTTCTTGGACGTTAGAAACTTAAAAGTTTCTCAGGTGATTCCAATATGCAATCAGGGCTGGGACTCCCGCTCTAGAAGAAGCCTCTTAACACACTGGAAGATCTGTATATACCATTTCCCAAAATACTGTGAGTTAGCCTTTATTATGGCTTTGATGACGTTATCCTGGGGGACGCTGTATCAGTTAGTTACCGCTGTGTAACAAACCACCCAAAATTTAGCGGCTTAAAGTAACAGCCATATGTTATTTCTCTATGTGAGAGGCCAGATGGGTCCTTGATCTGGGCTGGCTTGGCTGATTTTGGCTGCTGTCAGTTGGTGAATCAGTCTAGGATTGCCCGATCAAGGTGTGGGAAAATAGGTCTTGCATTTTTTTTTTTTTTTTTAATGGGGATAGCTATAATGTCATATTGGTAAATTAGAGTATTGGGGCAATTTTATAATAATCTGCAAAGATGTAATGAAGCTAAATGACATCACAAGGTCCCTTTTAGGCCTCTATCCTTTGCTGTCTGAATCATAACCAAGGAATAGTGGCTTCCATTAATGGTATATTGCAAAGGCCTTACTTAGCAAATGACCCCTTTGGCTTCTCTCACCTCCTACTTTAAAAAAATATATTACATAAGTAATAGTTGCTCATTTTAGAAAAATCAGAACATACAGATAAGCACAAAGAAGAAAAGTAAAATCATATGTCTTTTTCCCAATTAAAGATAAACAAGTTAATATTTGGTGTATATTCTTCTAGTTTTTTTTTTCATATTCTTTTTTTTTCCAAAAATGGAATTATAATCTAAAAGTACAGGCTCTGGTGCAAATCTCGACTAGACCAGTTACTAGCCCTAGGACCTTAGACCAGTTATCCTCACTGTGTCTCAGTTTTCTGAGTGGTAAAATGGGAATAATAGTGCTTGCTCAAAGAATGTTATGAGGATTAAAGGAGCGAACCCACATATAAAACTTAGAGCAGTGCTTAGCTTCTTGTTGTGTGCTGTGGAGTCGATTCCAACTAATAGCAACTCTACATAACAGAGTAGAACTGCCCCCTAGGTTTTCCTAGGCTGAAGTCTTTATGGGAGTAGATTGCCAGGTCTTTTCTTCCATGGGGCATCTTGAAGGTTTGAACTGCTGACTTGCTTAGTAGCTGAGTGTTTAACCATTGTGCCACCAGGGCTCCTTGCTTAGTTCATACTAAGCACTTGCTAAATGTTAGCTGTGGGTTTTTTGCTGCTAGGATGCTGATCAAGTTTCAGTGGAGCTTCCAGACTGAGAGGGACTAGGAAAAAAGGCCTAGTTATCTACTTATGAAAATTAGCCAGTGAAAACCGTATAGATCACAAAGGTCCAATCCATAACCAAGCAAGGTGATGGCACAGGACGGGGCAGCAATTTGTTCCATTGTGCATGGGGTTGTCATGAGTCAGGGGCCTACCTGTTTACTTAACAAGAAAGCGTGAATATTTCCACAAAAGACGTTTATTTTATATGATATCATCTTTAAATGCCAGCTTGTGTTGTATTGATTTATTGGAATTATTTAAATCATTCCCTTTTTTTTTTTTTTGACTTTAAAATTATTTCCAGTTTTTTGATATTATGGACATTGTAATAAAATATCCACATCCCTACATCGGATAGCCCTTGACCAGTTACTGCCTTAGGGTACCTAACTAGCAGTGGGATGATTGTACGCATGTTTCTAAGGGTCTCAGTATTTATCCCCAGGTTGTATTTATTTTGCCTTTCACTGGGCAAGTATATTGTCGTTGTTGTGTGCCGTGGAGTCCATTTTGACTCACAGCGACCCCTTAAGACAGAGTAGAACTGTCTCATAGGGTTTTCTAGGCTGTAGTCCTTATGGGAACAGATAGCTAGGTGTTTCTCCTGCAGAGCCACCGAGTGGGTTTGAACCACCAATCTTTTGGTTAGCAGCCGAGTACTTACCGTTGCCACCAGAGCTCTTATTATTATTATTTTTAAAATAAAAACAAAAAACAATACCCACAAACAGGTGTTTGCACTGTAAGATGAAGGAGGCTAGTCATCTGGGAAGCTGACAAAGTGCAGTGGATCTTCCCCCTCACCACGCCACTGGGCAGGTATCTTTGGACATTATAATGTGCCCTCCACTTAACATCTGCTCATCCAGACAAAATGCAATTCTGTAATTGTCAAAAATGTGATAAAAGGCAGAACGAGATAGTGTGTGAAATCAGCTACAGAAATTGTGAGACCCGCAGCTCCATAAACTGTTCTGGATCAATGTATCCTTTGCATTTTCCCCCAGGGAAAGGATGAGAATAAAGGAAAACTCCGAGCACCATCTGCTGGAGCAACCTGGGCTCCCAGCACTTAGCCAGCACCTCCCTCCCCACCCAACCCACACCTGTCCTCCTCCTTCAGAGCCCTGGAGGAGGGAAACAGAGTAATTCTCTGAGTTTCCTGTCTCACAAAAGCTTCCACTTGACCTTTGTCAAAGAATGAAACGAAGATCACCAGAGCTTTAAAAAAAGAAAAAAGGGGGGAAAAAAACCCACAAAGCTGAAGTTATTAACCTGCTGAGCTCAGGAACATACCAATAAAGAAATTCACTGAGGCATTCTTCTGGGAGAAAATCCTGCGTAAGGGCTAGAGAGGTGGTAGGAGGTCCTTATGATAGTGATGTTAATAAAGGATTGAGAAGGGGTACTCTGGACAGTGGAGATTTACGGTCCATTCACAGTTGGTAGAAACAATCCTCATACTTCATTGACCAAGAAAGAGTCTTGAATTAGGGCCAATCATCAGGCCAGGCACAAAAAGGCCACTTAAAGTCCCTGGTCCTTTAACAGCTTCACTGGTTGGAGACAGTTCTGATGAAACACAATGTTTGGTTCTGGTTTTCCCAGAACAACACATCTCAGACATTAATATACATTCACATCACCTGAGGATCTTGTTAAACCCGCAGATGCTGATCCCCTAGGTCTGGGGTGGGCCTGAGATCCTGCATTTCTAACAAGGCTTTCCCACATATGAATCACCAGGAGGGCTGATTAAAACATAGCCCCATCCTCCTCGTTCCAGGCAAAAAAAGCAGTTAAATAAAAAAGGCATGTCATTCTATTGAATTTACTGTTAACATCTGAGTAGTCATTTTTACATACCGGTGACCTTGCTGGTAACCCAGAAACCCGTTGCCCTCGAGTCAGTTCCAACTCTTAGGGACCCTGGTACAACATGTAAGTGTAACCTAGAGTGATAATTTCCTTGTGAACTTTGATGTTAAAATTGTATCAGTCAGTTGAAATATGTGTATACCCCAATCTAATCCAATCCCATTGCTATCAAGTCCATTCTGACTCACAGCGACCCTGTTGGACAGAGTAGAACTGCCTCTTAGGGTTTCCAAGGAGCGTCCGGTGGATTTGAACTGCTGACCTTTTGGTTAGCAGCCGAAGCTCTTAACCACTACGCCACCAGGTTTTCTATATATATATATACATAGTTGCTATGGAGTCCATTCCAACTCATGGTGACCCCACGTGTGCAGAGTAGAACTACTCCGTAGGGTTTTCAAGCCTGCCATCTTTTGGAAGCAGATTTTCAGGCCTGTCTTCCAAGGCACCTCTGGGTGTGTTCGAACTACCAACCTTTCCCCTAGCAATCGAGCGCTTAACCGTTTGTGCCGCCCAGGGACACACACACACACACACACATAACAGCAAGAATAAAATACGCTATACTTAATGATCATGAAAGCTATTCATTTTATGTACAAAAAAAAAATCAATGATTAAAAATTTTTACAATAGAACTGCAGCTAATAGAATTAGAAGAGAATGCATTTGGTAGATAACTTTAGGAATACCATTCTATCTTTTTCAAGCCAACAAATGTTTATACAATTTTAAACAATAATGGAAGGCAGAATAACAGAGATTATATATAAGACATGTTTTTAACCTTTGCAAAATTATTATGTTATCATTCACAACATTAAATAAACTTTAAGAACTGCATTTATTTTTTTGTTATTTAATTCTATTCAGGCCAGGAATTTTTAAAGAAAAAAACCTACCCTAGTTCATTCTAAGTTGGTGATAGTTGGCTTCAGCTCAGTATTTATTTTAACATTAAGCCAATTGGCATTCAGCCAAAATTAATATTTGGTACATTTCCAACAATGGTCTAAATCAGGAGATTCCAAGATCCTGAGTCAAACAATATCCAGAGGGCTTCTACTCCTGGTTAACTGGAGCCACTCAGGGCTTCCCACCCAACTCCCCTTGTTTGGTACTCCTTAATGGAGTTAAAGGGCTCTCGCAGTCTTTGAGAATCACCTGGAAACTTGAAACCAGTGCGTTGGTCTCCCTCTTTCTGAGGATTAAGTGAAGTTAGAGTTGCCAGATTAAATAGAAAATGTCCAATTAAGTTTGAATTTCAGATAAACAATGAATAATTTTTAGTATAGGTGTGTCCCATGCAATATTTGAAACATTCTTGTATTTTTATTTGCTATATCTGGCAACACAGATGGGTCCCAGCTGCAGGAAACACGTCATAAAATAGTTTCTCAGAAACTCAATATTTCTTCCCTCCCTGGTGGTGCATTGTTTAAGTGCTATGGCTGCTAACCAAAAAGTTGGTGGTAAGAATCCACCAGCTGCTCCTTGGAAACTATACGGGCAGTTCTTCTATGTCCTGTATGGTCGCTATGAGTCAGAATCAACTCGATGGCAATGCTTTTGGTTTGGTTTTTAACATCAAATTGGAAACATTTAAAGATGAATGATAGTGCATTTGAATTCATAAGATATGACATAAAAGCAATTTGGAAAGGGCTCCATTTTTTAGGAGAAATGTCACATAGTTATTAAAACACAAGTTTCAAATGGAGGATACCTTTGTTCCTATCCCAGTTTTACCATGGTTACCACCGTCTGGGATTTTGAGCTGGTCATTTATCTTATTTTACAGCTCTAGGATGCCAAGGCTTGTAAGACACACCATTAAAAAAATGCCACAGGAAAGAAAAAAAATGATGTCAATTAAACTATGATACAATGTTAATACACCATTGATTATAAGACTCATCTTTATTTCAGGGATACTAATATGTAGAAGGAAACCCTGGTGGCCTAATGGTTAAGTGTTATGGCTGCTAACCAAGAGGTTGGCAGTTCAAATCCACCAGGCGCTCCTTGGAAACTCTATGGGGCAGTTCTACTCTGTCCTATAGGGTCGCTATGAGTCTAAATCGACTTGACGGCAGTGGGTTTAATATGTAGAAAAAAAAAAGTGTCTTGGGATTGATAAATTATGGTATTTTGGCTTGTGTCATTTACGTAATGAGAATAATGATCATTTTTCCTAGTGAATATACATAAAGATCAGAACAAGAAATCAATAGTTAGCTCATACTTCCCAATCTAGCTTTGAATTGCACAACAGAATACTTCAGCTTCTGAAGTAGATATTTTCCAGTGTTGGCCCTTGTCAAAGTAGCATACAAGAAGGTTAAATTTTCTTAAATGCTTTTAAAAAAAAAAAGCCCTTTTCTGAGTGGGTTAAAACCATTTCACTCTTTTGTCCCATTGGGTGAAGAATCATCTTTATGGTCATAATGTAGCAGAGTCCGATGTTGTTAAAACAGAAAGTAGCTATATCCATGAGTTTGTATCACCCACTCACTCACTCATCCATCCATCCATCCATCCATCCATTATTCATCTAATCCATCCAATGTTTATTGAACCTCTATTCTGTGCCAGGTACCAGACTAAACTTTGATAATACAGAAATAAAAAAGTCCTTGTCTTCAAGGAGATCCCAAAAAGAGAACTGCAGTGCCCTACTTATTAAAAGATCAGACTTCTGGAAAATAGCTCACATCTTCTTTCCTCTCTAACTATGCAAACCCCACTCATTCTTCAAAAGTCAACTCAAATCCTACCTATTTTATGAAGTCTTTCCTGGCTACTCTGAATTTCCCCTTTTTAAAAACTTCTAAATTGCTTACAATATTTGATTTGAGGAGGTGGAACCAAGATGGCGGAATAGACAGATGCTTCCAGCGAGCCCTCTTTACAACAAAGACCCCCAAAAACAAGTGAAACGAGTATATTTGTGACAAGCTGGGAGCCCTGAGCATCAAAGGCAAGCTTAGACAATGAACTGAGGGGTAGGGGAAGGAAGAGGCCATTCAAAATGGAGAGGAGTTACCAGACCTGAATCACGGGGAGCCCTCAGGCACCATTCCCGGAGCAGCTGTGGCTGTGGCGGGCTGGTCCTAGCGTTCGGGTGCAGTTTCCTCAGGGAGAAGCAGCAGCCACACAGCCCACTCCCACCTCCGGAACCTGAAGAGAAGGGCGCTCTCAGCAAAAGCTAAGTACTTGCGTATATTTTACCGCGCCCTCCCCACCTCCAAGCCAGCCTCAGTGGCTGAATCCCTGGGCCTGAGGTAGACCCTGGTGAGCACCTGGCGCCGTCCTCCCAGCCTTGGGGAAGGAAAAAATTTGCAACTGGGGGGAAAAGATAATTTGCTAGCTCCATTAACTGGGGGAGCTTAGGACAGAAGTGGCTCCTGTCCAGGCATAAACCATCCATGAACCTTGAGCACCTTTCCCTTCAGCATGGACCTGTGTGGGCCTATTTCAGGAGAATAGGCCCTTGTTGGCAAACTCCAACCATTTCAGCTGTACGGTGGAGAGGTGGGTGTTTGATGTTTGACATTGCTTTGCCTATTAAACAAGGTCCTCACCTACCCACAACAGGGACCTAAGGACTGGTAGCTCCATTCAGGTCACCCAGCCACCTGCGACAGGGGTCCAAAGATAACTGGTACCTCCCAGTCCTTACAACCAAAAACTTTGGATGCCCATGGTCCCTCTGCAGAACCCACCCATCAGCACGTCCTAGGGAACAGAGGCACGTTTTCCTCAGAGACACTTCGGGGTCAGTTCTCAGCCCCCAGCCTTGTTCAGAGCATGACTTCCTGCTGCAGTCAGATACCGGTATATACGCCAATCACCCCTGCCCCTCTAAGACTGTAGGACAGAGACTGTACCACACACTTGATATCAGCTACCTGGAAACCTGGCTGAATTCATACAAGAAAACTGAATGAACTCCTAGACTGACATACCTGATAACTGTTCTAGCCAGCTGGGGACAGGACACCAGAGCTCCAAAGGAGAAAATAATCAAGCTAGCTTACTCAAGCAACCCATAGCAGTATACCAAAACAAAACAAAGCAAGCAGCTACGACACAGTAAGCAAGCATAAACTAATACAATAACTTATAGATGGCTTGGAGACAACAGTCAATATCAAGTCACATAAAGAAACAGACCATGATCACCTCAACAGGCTCTCAAAACAAAGAATCCAGGGATCTTCTAGATGAAAGTGCATTCCTGGAATTACCAGATGCAGAATACAAAAGTTTAATATACAGAACCCTTCAAGACATCAGGAAGGAAATGAGGCAATACACAGGACAAGCCAAGGAACATACAGATAAAGCAACTGAAGAAATTTGAAAGATCATTCAGGACCATAATTAAATGTTTAATAAGCTGGAAAAATCCGTAGACAGACAGCAATCAGAAATTCAGAAGATTAACAATAAAATTACAGAATTAGATAACTCAATAGAAAGTCAGAGGAGCAGAATTGAGCAAGAAGAAGCTAGAATTTCTGAACTCGAAGATAAATCACTTGGCACTAATATATTTGAAGAAAAATCAGATAAAAGATTTTTAAAAATGAAGAAACCTTAAGAATCATGTGGGACTCTATCAAGAGAAATAACCTATGAGTGATTGGAGTACCAGAACAGGGAGGGATAACAGAAAATACAGAGAAAATTATTGAGGATTTGTTGGCAGAAAATTTCCCTGATATTGTGAAAGATGAGAAGATATCTATCCAAGATGCTCATTGAACTCCACATAAGGTAGATCTAAAAAGAAAGTCACCAAGACATATTATAATCAAGCTTACCAAAACCAAAGATAAAGAGACAAATATAAGAGCAGTGAGGAATAAAAGAAAAGTCACCTAGAAAGCAGAGCCAATAAGAATAAGCTCGGACTACTCAGCAGAAACCATGCAGGCAAGAAGGCAATGGGATGATATATTTTAAAAATTGAAGTAAAAAATTGCCTGCCAGGAATCATATATCCATCAAAACTGTCGCTTAAATATGAAAGTGAAATTAGGACATTTCCAGATAAACACAAGTTGAGGGAATTCATAAAAACCAAACCAAAACTACAAGAAATACTAAAGGGAGTTCTTTGGTTAGAAAATCAATAATATCAGGTATCAACCCAAGACTAGAACACTGGGCAGAGCAACCAGAAGCCAACCCAAAAAAACAAAGCAAGATTTTAAAAAAAAAAAGCCCAACACAGGGTAATGGCGATGTTATTATATAAAAGAAGACAACATTAAAATAGTAAAGAGGGACTAAGAAATGTAATTATACACCTTCCATATGGAGAGGAAGATATGGTGATACAAAGAAATAAAAGTTAGTTTTAAATTTAGAAAAATAGGGGTAAATAATGAGATAACCACAAAGGAGACAAACTATCCTACTCATCAAAATAAAATACAAGGGAAAAATACAGACTCAGCAGAAACAAAATCAACAGGAACAAATATGAGGAAAGGACAATATATAAAGAAAATCTACTCAGCACATAAAATTAAGTGGGAAAAAGAAACTGTCAACACACAAAAAAAGACATCAAAATGATAGCACTAAATTCATACCTATCCATAGTTACCCTGAATGTGAATGGATTAAATGCACCAGTAAAGAGACAGTGGCAGAATGGATTAAAAAACAAGATCCATCTATATGCCGCCTACAAGAGACACACACAGACTTAGAGACACAAACAAACAAAACTCAACGGATGGAAAAAAAATATATCAAGCAAACAACAATCAAAAAAGAGCAGGAGTGGCAATATTAATTTCTGACAAAATAGACTTTAAAGTTAAATCCATCAGAAAGGATAAGGAAGGACACTTTATAATGATTAAAGGGACAATACACCAAGATATAACCGTATTAAATATTTATGCACCCAGTGACAGGGCTGCAAGATACATAAAACAAACTCTATCAGCATTGAAAAGTGAGATAGACAGCTCCACAATAATAGTAGGAGACTTCAACACACCACTTTCAGTGAAGGACAGGACATCCAGAAAGAAGCTCAATAAAGACACAGAAGATCTAAATGTCACAATCAACCAACCTGACCTTGTAGACATATACAGAACACTCCACCCAATGGCAACCAGCTATACTTTCTTTGCTAGTGCACATAGAACATTCTCTAGAATAGACCACATATTAGATCATAAAGCAAGCCTTAGCAGACTCCAAAACATTGAAATATTACAAAGCATCTTCTCAGACCATAAGGCCATAAAAGTGGAAATCAATAACAGGAAACGAAATCAAACACTTGGAAACTGAACAATACCCTGCTCAAAAAAGACTGGATTATAGAAGACATTAAGGATGGAATAAAGAAATTCAGAGAATCCAATGAGAATGAAAACACTTCCTATCACAACCTTTGGGACACAGCAAAAGCGGTACTCAGAGGCCGGTTTGTATCAATAAATGCACACATCTAAAAAGAAGAAAAGGCCCAAATCAAGGAATTATCCCTACAACTTGAACAAATAGAAAGAGCAACAAAAGAAACCCACAGGCACCAGAAGAAACCAAATAATAAAAATTAGAGCTGAACTAAATAAAATAGAAAACAGAAAAACAATTGAAAGAATTAACAAGACCAAAAGCTGTTTTTTTGAAAAAAATCAACAAAATCGATAAACCACTCGCCAAACTGGCAAAAGAAAAACAAGAGAGGAAGGAAATAACCCGAAGAAATGAGAAGGGTGATATTACAACAGACCCAACTGAAATTAAAAGAATCATGTCAGATTTCTATGAAAAACTATACTCAAACAAATTTGAAAACCTAGAAGAAATGGATGAATTCCTAGAAACACAATACCTACCTAAACTAACAGAAACAGAGGTAGAACAACTGAATACACCCATAACAAAAGAAGAGTTTGAAAAGGTAATCAAAAAACTCCCAACTAAAAAAAGCCCTGGTCCGGATGGCTTCACTGCAGAGTTCTACCAAACTTTCAGAGAAGAGTTAACACCACTACTACTAAAGGTATTTCAGAGCGTAGAAAAGGATGGAACACTACCAAACTCATTCTATGAAGCCACCATATCCCTGATACCAAAACCAGGTAAAGACACCACAAGAAAAGAAAATTATAGACCTATATCCCTCATGAATGTGGATGCAAAAATCCTCAACAAAATTCTAGCCAATAGAATTCAACAACATATCAAAAAAAATAATTCACCATGGCCAAGTGGGATTCATACCAGGCATGCAGGGATGGCTCAACATTAGAAAAACAATTAATGTAATCCACCACATAAATAAAACAAAAGACAAGAATCACATGATTTTCTCAATTGATGCAGAAAAGGCATTTGACAAAGTTCAACACTCATTCATGATAAAAACTCTCAGCAAAATAGGAATAGAAGGAAAATTTCTCAACACAATAAAGGGCATTTATACAAAGCCAACAGCCAACATCACCCTAAATGGAGAGAGCCTGAAAACATTCCCACTGAGATCAAGAACAGACAAAGATGCCCTTTATCACCGCTCTTATTCAACATTGTGCTGAAAGTCCTAGCCAGAGCAATTAGGCTAGACAAAGAAATAAAGGGCATCCAGATTGGCAAGGAAGAGGTAAAAGTATCTCTATTTACAGATGACATGATCTTATACACAGAAAACCCTAAGGAATCCTCCAGAAAACTACTGAAACTAATAGAAGAGTTTGGCAGAGTATCGGGATACAAGATAAACGTACAAAAATCAGTTGGATTCCTCTACACCAATAAAAAGAACATCGAAGAGGAAATCATCAAATCAATGCCATTTACAGTAGCCCCCAAGAAGATAGGAATACTTGGGAATAAATTTTACCAGAGATATAAAAGACTTATACAAAGACAACTACAGTACACTTCTGCAAGAAACCAAAGGAGATTACATAGGTGGAAGAACATACCTTGCACGTGGATAAGAAGACTTAACATTATAAAAATGTCTATTCTACCGAAAGCGATCTATACATTTAATGCAATTCCGATCTAAATCCCAAGGACGCTCACTAATGTGATGGAGAAACAAATCTCCAATTTCATATGGAAGGCATTACTGAAAAAGAAGAACAAAGTGGGAGGCCTCACTTTACCTGATTTTAGAACCTATTATACCGCCACAGTAGTCAAAACAGCTGGTACTGGTACAACAACAGATCACATGGACCAATAGAACAGAATTGAGAATCCAGACATAAATCCATCCACATATGAGCAGTTGATATTTGACAAAGGCCCCAAAACAGTTAAATGGGGAAAAGACAGTCTTTTTAACAAATGGTGCTGGCAGAACTGGATATCCATCTGCAAAAAAATGAAACAAGACCCATACCTCACTCCATGTACAAAAACTAACTCAAAATGGATCAAAGGCCTAAACATAAAATCTAAAACGATAAAGATCATGGAAGAAAAAATATGGACAACATTAGGAGCCCTAATACATGGCATAAACAGCATACAAAACATTATCAAGAATGTAGAAGGAAAACTAGATAACTGGGAGCTCCTAAAAATCAAACACCTATGCTCATCCAAAGACTTCACCAAAAGAGTAAAAAGACTACCTACAGACTGGGAAAAAGTTTTTAGCTATGACATTTCTGATCAGCACCTGATCTCTAAAATCTACATGATACTGCAAAAACTCAACTGCAGAAAGACAAATAACCCAATTAAAAAATGGGCAAAAGATATGAACAGACACTTCACTAAAGAAGACATTCAGGTAGCTAACAGATATATGAGGAAATGTTCACAATCATTAGCCATTAGAGAAATGCAGATCAAAACTACAATGAGATTTCATCTCACTCCAACGAGGCTGGCATTAATCCAAAAAACACAAACTAATAAATGTCGGAGAGGCTGTGGAGAGATTGGAACACTTATACACTGTTGGTGGGAATGTCAAATGGTACAGCCACTTTGGAAATCAATTTGGCTCTTCCTTAAAAAGCTAGAAATAGAGCTACCATACGATCTAGGAATCCCACTCCTTGGAATATATCCTAGAGAAATAAGGGCCTTTACACAAACAGATATATGCACACCCATGTTTATTGCAGCACCGTTTACAATAGCAAAAAGATGGAAGCAACCAAGGTGCCCATCAAAGGATGAATGGATAAATAAATTATGGTATATTCACACAATGGAATACTATGCATCGATAAAGAACAGTGAGGAATCTGTGAAACATTTCATAACATGGAGGAACCTGGAAGGCATTATGCTGAGTGAAATTAGTCAGTTGGAAAAGGACAAATATTGTATAAGACCACTATTATAAAAACTTGAGAAATAGTTTAAACTGAGAAGAAAACATTCTTTCGTGCTTACGAGAGGGGGAAGGGAGGGAGGGTGGGAGGGGGCATTCATTAATTAGATAGTAGATAAGAACTACTTTAGGTGAAGGGAAAGACAACACACAATACAGGGGAGGTCAGCACAACTGGACTAAACCAAAAGCAAAGCAGTTTCCTGAATAAACTGAATGCTTCGAAGGCCAGAGTAGCAGGGGCAGGGGTCTGGGGACCAGGGTTTCAGGGGACATCTAAGTCAATTGGCATAATAAAATCTATTAAGAAAACATTCTGCATCCCACTTTGAAAAGTGGCATCTGGGGTTTTAAACGCTAGCAAGCAGCCATCTAAGATGCATCAATTGGTCTGAATCCACCTGGATCAAAGGAGAATGAAGAACACCAAGGACACAAGGCGATTACGAGCCCAAGGGACAGAAAGGGCCACACGAACCAGCAACTACATCATCCTGAGACCAGAAGAACTAGATGGTGCCCGGCTACAACCAATGACTGCCCTGACAGGGAACACAACAGAGAACCCTTGAGGGAGCAGGAGAGTAGTGGGATGCAGACTCCAAATTCTTGTAAAAAGACCAGACTTAATGGTCTGACTGAGACTAGAAGGACCCTCGTAGTCATTCCCTCCAGACCTTCTGTTGGCCCAGGACAGGTACCATTCCTGAAGCCAACTCTTCAGACATGGATTGGACTGGACAATGGGTTGGAGAGGGATGCTGGTGATCAGGTGGACACTTGAGACTATGTTGGCATCTCCTGCCTGGAGAGGAGATGAGAGGGTGGAGGGGGTTAGAAGCTGGCGAAATGGACACGAAAAGAGAGAGTGGAGGGAGAGAGCAGACTGTCTCATTAGGGGGAGAGTAATTGGGAGTGTGTAGCAAGGTGTATATGGGTTTTTGCATGAGAGACTGACTTGATTTGTAAACTTCCACTTAAAGCACAATAAAAATTATTTAAAAAAAATATTTGATTTGACTCTGAATTGAGTATTGCTGTCTCTAATGGTTTCATGTGCTTTAGATTATTCCTCATGAGTTATACTATGAAAGTCTTGATATCAAAGATGACCTTACTCTTCTGAATCACCTGCAGCACCTAGCATAGTGGGTGGCACATAGTAGATACAATAAATCCTCAATAAATGGAAGAATGAATGATTGATTTGCCTTGTGGTGAATCCATTTTCCTTCTTGTGTTATATTGAAGTTATCACAAGCCCATGTTAATGAACTTTCTAGAAGCTCTACATGTGCTTTCATTGTTTTTGACCTTGTCATCATTCAGCTCAACTTGATTCAATGATCATGAATTTGGATGGCCTTCTTAATTCTAGCAAAGTCTCATTCAAGTAGAATAGTCAGATAAGGCCGTTCTGGCAATTTCAAGGTTAAACAAGAGAGCTTTCTGTTGTCATACCTTTTGAGATCTACCCAGATGCCCTCCTCCCTACCCTTGTAACCTGGATGAGAGTGAGCACAGCATGGGGAACAAAACAAAATCTTTCTCTCCTGATAGCCCAGTTTCACTTTATTTTTCATCAGTGTTTATTTTTTTCACTCCCCATTTCCCCTCTCCCTAGGTCCTGGTAACCACTAATCTTTTTTTTTGTCTCAATGGATTTGCCTATTCTAGATATTTATTAAGAGTGAAATCATACAATATTTGACTTTTGTGTCTTAATTATTTTGCTTAGCATAATGTTTTCAAGGTTCATCCATGTGGTGGCATGTATCAGGACTTTCTCTTTGTGGCTGAATGATAGTCCATTGAGTATATGGACCACATTTTATTGATCCATTCATTTGTTGATGGACGCTTGGTTTGTTTCCTTTGCATATTGTGAATAATGCTGCAGTGAACATTGGTGTGCTGTTTGAGTTGCTGCTTTCAAGTCTCTGGGGTATATACTTAGGAGTAGAATTGCTGGGTCATATGGTGATTCTGCATTTAACCTTTTAAGGAAATGTCAAATTGTTTTCCACAGCAGCTGTGCCATTTTACATTCCCACCAGCCATATACCAGTGTTCCAATTTCTCCACATCCTTGCTAACACTTATTATTTTCCTTTTTTTTTTTTAAATAAAACTATCCTAGATGGAGCCCTGGTGGTATAGGTTAAGAGCTCAGCTACTAACCAAAAGGTCAGCAGTTTTAGGAAACCCTGTGGGGCAGTTCTACTCTGTCCTGTAGGGTTGCTATTAGTCGGAATCTACTTGATGGCAAAGGGTTTAGTTTTGGTATCCTAGTAGGTATAAAGTGGTATCTCATTGTGGTTTTGATTTGCAGTTCCCTAATGACTAATGACATTAAGCTTCTTTTCATGTGCTTTTTTGGCCATTTGTGTATCCTTGGAGAGATGTCTATTCAAGTCTTTGGCCCATTTTTTAATTGGGTTGTTAGTGTTTTTGTTGTTGAGTTTTTAAGGGTTCTTTGTATCTGAACTTTAGGCCTTTATCTAATATATAAATCACTGCTAAACTCATCACCATTGAGTCGATTCTGACTCATAGCAACCCTATAGGACAGGGTAGAACTGCCCCATAGGGTTTCTAAGGCTGTAAATCTTTACAGAAGCAGACTCCCATGAAGCAGCTGATGGGTATGAACTGCCGACCTTTCGGTTAGCAGCCAAGTGCTTTAACCACAGCACCACCCGGACTCCTTATCTGGTGTATAGCTTCCAAATATTTTCCCTCATTCTGTGGGTTGTCTCTTCACTTTCTTGATAATGTCCCTTGACGCACAGAAGTTTTTAATTTTGAGGAAGCCCAGTTTATTTTTTCTTTTAGTGTTCATGCTTTGTTTTCATATCTAAGAATTCACTGCATAAAAAAAAAAAAGGTCTTGAAGCATTAGTCTTATGTTTTCTTCTAAGAGTTTTATTGTTTTGACTTTTATATTTAGGTCATCAATTAATTTTGAATTAATTTTTATATATGGTGTGAGGTATGGGTCCAACTTCATTCTTTTGCATGTGGAGATCCAATTATCCCAGCACTGTTTATTGAAGAGAATATTCTTTCCCCCACTGAATGGATTTGGTACCTTTATCAAAAATCAATTGTATGAGCTTATTTCTGAATTCTCCAGCTTCACTTTTGGTACGTCATTTTTCAAGTGAACACTGGGAAAAGCAGCTAATTTTAAGTCCTACTATCTTCATGATTTTAACACATAGAGTTTTACTTTATCTTTGAAAACTTACAAGGATTATTGCCACATTTACAGTTACAAAAACTGCTGCTCAGAGGGGTTAGATAAATTGCCCAAGGTCAGGCCACAGAACCAGGGTGTAGCAGAACCAGGACTTGAATCCAGGTTTCTCTAAATTCCATGCTAAACCAAACAAGTTCGAAGTTCCTGCATTGAAAAAGTTAAAATTCTACTTGGCTCACATTCTAGTTGAGGAGACAGACAAGGGACAAGCTGAAAAATTAAAGTATATACTATGTTGATAGTTATACAAGCTAAGAGGAAAAATCAAGCACAAAAGTGAATGTAAATATCCAGGAGGAGAGGGCTTGAAAATTTAAATAAGGTGACCAATGAAAGGCTTACTGAATAATTTTGAGTAGTGGCCTGAATTAAGTTAGGAGTGAGCCATGTGGCTATGGGGAGCGGGGGGAGGGTGGCATCTCAGACAGAGGGAACAGCAAATCCAGCCGCCCCAAGATGGGAGTTGTCTGGTATGTTGGAGGAAAAGGAAGTAGACCAGTGTGCCTGTAATGGAGTGAAGTTGTGAAATGAAGTCAGAGAGCTAATGGATATAGGTCATGTAGGGTCTGTAAGTTTCATTAAGAAATTTAGCTTTTACTCTAAGTGGGATGGGGTGCCATTGGAGGGTTTGAGCTGAGAAGTGACAAGGTCTAACTTACTTAAAAATTTTTAAAAGGAACAATTCAGTGGCATAATTTGTATTCACAATGCTGTGCAACCATCACCACTATCTATTTCCAAAATTATATAGTTTCCTTAATCTATTTTTAATAGAACTTCTTCGCCTTCTGTGTCAAGAATGCACTGTGCTGGGGGGTGGGGGGTGGTAAGAGTGGATGCAAGGAGACCTCTTAGGAGGCCATTGCAATCATTTAGTCAAGAAACAACAATGGCTGGGACTTGGTGGTGGTAGTGAGGGTATAGAGAAACGGTCAAATGTTGAATATATTTAGGAACAAAGCTGTTAGAATTTGCTGATGAATTGAGCATGGATTATGAGTGTGTCAAGGATGACACCTGGGTACCTGGAAGATGAAGCTATTATTACGTGAGACAGGGAAGACTGTGGGAGGTACAGAATTTGATACAGAAATTCTGGGGTACAGAAATATGAGCTTAATTTTGAATATGTTAAGTATAAGATGAGAACTGGACATGGAAGTAGAGATGTTGACTGGGAAACTGGCTCTGAGAATCTGGGATTCAGAGAAGATGCCCCGTATGGAGCATGTAGATGATATTTAAAGCCAGGATACTAGATGAAATCAACTAAGGAGAAAATATAAAAAAGAGAAAAGATTGGAGGACTGAGCCCTGGAGATGCTGATGTAATTATCTCCAACCAAGCAGAACACTCTAATCTGTCAGAGCTAAGTGCTGCCCAAACCTTCATGATCCTTCAAATGAAAGTCAAGACAGGAAATCTGCTGGAGTTCAAATTACAAATGTTCACCGGGCACCCTTGGTATTAAGAAGAAAATGGAAAAGAAAGAGCATTAGAGATAAAAACAGAGCTCTCCAAAATTTTGTGATATCTATAAATCGTCTCCAGCACATGGAGTGGGTACCACATATAAAAATTTCCCTTTAAGACAAGTGAAAATAACAGGAATATAAAAAGCAAACTTGGTAACCCAAGAAGAACCAATGTCATAAAGTGTGACGGATAGATTGTATTTTCCAAAATGGCAGCAGTAACATCTCCTATCCCACGTGCTCTTCTTACACGTCTCCCATGGAAAGACAGGTCTATGTTCCTTCTCCTGGAATTGGGGTGTGCTTGTGACCACAGTGGCAGTGACACTAAGTGACTTCTGAAGTTAGGTCATAAGAGGCTATGCTGTTTCCTCCTGTTTTCTCTTGGGACGCTTGCTCTCAAAACCCAGCTGCCATGCTCTGAGGAAGCCGAGGCGACACGGAGAGTCCATCCGTAAGTGTTCTGGCCGACATCTCCTGCTGAGGTCTCAGAGGACAGAAGCATCACAGCAACACCAACAGACCTGTGAGTGAGGAAGACTTCACCAGAATTCCAGCTCTAGCCCCAGCCCCACCTGATCGCAACTGTATGAGAGAGCTCCACCTGAGAACTACTTAGTGGAGCCAGTGAAATCCCAGAGCCATGAGGTGACAAGAGCAATAAGGAATGACTGATGTTGTCTTGCACCACTAAGCATGGAATGGTTTGTCTTGCAGTAATAGATAATTGATACACAGGGATTTCCCGTGACTGAAATTTTGCTGCCTGATGCCAGCAATTTGGCATCCTTATAGTGGGAATTAGAGCCCTATAGGCACAGTGGTTAAGTGTTTGGCTGCTAACCAAAAGGCTGGCAGTTCAAATCCACCAGCCGTTTCTTAGAAACCTTATAGGGCAATTCTATTTTGTACTATAAGGTTGCTATGAGTTAGAAATGACTCCATGGCAATAGGGTTTTCTGGTTATTAAAAAAAAAAAAAAAAAAAGCCAAACCTGTTGCCATTGAGATTTCTACTCATAGTAATCGTGTAGGACAGAGTAGAACTGCCCCGTAGGGCTTCCAAGGAGCAGCTGGTGGACTCAAACTGCTGACATTTTGGTTAGCAGCTGTAGCTCTTAACCACTCTGCCACCAGGGTTTCCTTTTTGGTTATAGTGGAACTGGATGAATGCACACAACAGATCTAGACTCCATTCTCAGCTCTCCCGCTAGCTCCCTCCAGGACCTTGGACAAGCTCTGTCATCTTTTTGACCTCAGGTTTCTCATCTGTTAGAGGATGGGGCTGGAGGGTCCCGTCCCACCAAGTTTCTTGTTTTTTCTTATCTACCAATCTTCCATAGCTGATACTCCTCTTCACAACAGGTAACAATGAAAGATCTGTTCATTTCGGCACTTTGTACTGCAGTTAAAACAAAAAAAAAAGGTCTCAGCACAGTGTGATAAATCTTCATTATACATTTTGACCAAGAAAGAGTAAAATTGTCAGCAATTAAGCTCCAGGCTATGGTTGGACCAAATTGGTTTGAAATATTCTAAATTGATCAGAAACTGCCTTTCACTCAGAAAATATTCTCAACCATTTAAAAAAGTGCTGCTTTGGACGATTACCTATCACTGATGATTTTCTGCCTAACTCTCCCAGGCTGAGGATGATTTAAATCAAGCTCTGTAATTTTTTTTAAGGCTAGGTTTTAAAAGTTAAGAAGAAAACTAAGTTCCTTCATTTTAGTTTTCTTTTGCTCCTCCAGCACCTTCTGGGTTGATCCCTTTCGCTGATGCTGCTAGTAGCTGACACCACTCTCATACCTGCTATTGCCCTGGGCCGATTTTAAAGCAAGAAAACTGAGAAATAATGAAAACAGAGAAAGAGGCAGGAAAATTTTTGCTTTATTGTAGGAAAAAAGTGATCTATAGTGGTGGTTAATAATATAGGCTATTTTTTCTCAAAAATGATAAGTATGATATGGCTTTCATTTGACTTTGCTTTTTTTGTGTGTGTCTAACTCAAGCTTATTTATACTGCGTTTCTGTGGTATGAATGATTTCAATAGTTTTTCCACCAAAAAAAAAAAAAAGAAGAGTTTATACTGAGAAACACCCAAAGAAACTCATTGCCCTCGAGTCGATTCCAACTCATAGCTACACTACAGGACAGAGTAGAATCACCCCATTGGGTTTCCAAGGAGCACCTGGTGGATTCAAACTGTTGACCTTTTGGTTAGTAGCTGTAGCTCTTAACCACTATGCCACCAGGGTTACCGAGAGATGAAAATAAAAATTCTTGAACCAGTCTATTACCTTTTTCAGGAGCACTGATATGATGTGTAGGTGTGCCAGAGGGATACAGGAGGGAAGTGTGCATTTGAAAAGTGTTTCTAAGCATGTGAGCATATACACTTATCGCTTCTCCCATACTCAAACACACCCCACATTAATTCCTCCAAAACTATTCAGTCTTACTCACACACATATGGTTACCCAGTCTATGACAAAGGTGGCTTTGCAGTGCAGTAGGGAAAAATAGTCTTTGTCAATAAATGGTCCTTTGTCAAACGGCCATTCGTGTGTGTAAAAAAAGCAATTTGGTCCCTCCACACTTTACAGAAAAAATCAATTCCAAATTGATTGCAGGCTTAAATATGAAAGGTAAAATAATAAATCTTTTAGAAGAAAACACAGGAGAACACCTTCATGACCTTAGGTTGGAAAGATTTTTTTAAAATAATGTAAATAATTGATAAAATTGGATTATATTAAAATTAAGAACTGTTCATGAAAAGGCACCACAAAAACAGTTAAAACACAACCCACAAAAATCAAGACTATTTGTAATACACATATCAACGAGGTGACTTTATCCAGAATAGATACAGAACTCCTACAAATAAACAGACAAAAAGGATAATTTTATAAAAATAGGAAAAACTTGAACCAACCACTCACAAAAGAGAGTATCTAAACAGCCAATATACATTTGAAAAAGTGCTCAACTTAATGAGTCATTAGAGAAATGCCAGTTAAAACCACACACCCACCAGAATGGGTAAAACTAAAAAGACAAAAAATATCAAATGCTGGGTAGGATGTTGAGCAACTGGAAATCTCACCTACTGCCATGGGAGCATAATTCCTTGGCTGTGTCTACAATGCTGAATATAAGCATACATGCTTCACTGGTCCCATTCCTAATTATATACCCAACAGAAATATGTATATATGTTAGCATATATACATATACATGTTGTATATAATGATATATGCAAGTATGTTCTTAGTAGCACTATTGATAGTAGCCAAAAACTGGAAACTATTCAAACATTCAACAGAGGAATGGATAGATAAATTGTAGTCTGTTTAGACAATGCAATACGAAACAATGGCAAGAATAAAACATCTACAACTTCACAAAACATGGGTGAATCTCACAAACGACATGATGAGTGAAAGTAAGCAGACACAAAGAGTTCTCACTGTATGATTGTATTTATATAAAGTATACAAATCAGGCAAGACTAATCTATGTGTTCGAAGTCAGGATAGTGGTTACTCTTGGGGCGGTAATGACTAGAAGGGGACATAAATGATTGCCCTGTTTCTTGACCTGGGAGCTGGTTGCATATATGTGCTCAGCTTGTGAATATTCATCATGCTGGGTATTTATGTGCACTTTTCCTTATGTATGCTATAGTTCAATAAAAAGTAGAACAAAACAAAACAAAAATACTACCCAATCTTTGGATGATTCTAGCTCAGAATGTAATTACAGGGATTTTATCTAATAAATGTGTTCTTAAAAATGATATAGTTAATCAAATTTGGATTATTTATTTTAAATTCTCAAGTGAAAGCAGTTCTTTTAAGTAAGACTGAGACAAATTCTTTGATAAAGTGAATAATTATCACTGATGACATTTCAGAGTTCAGATGGTTTCAAAATGAGCCTTTCCTAAAATTTCCCTTTCATATTTTGACTCTCCAATCAATAGCTGCAAAATTAAATTAAATTCTGTTCACTTGGGAGCCCAGTCATTTTAATAAAACTTTTTGAAGATTCCTCAATCATGACTTCACTTCTCAATGCTTTTTCCACCTGCACTAAGCCAAGGTCCTGAGAAACGGTCTTTTGAACATTATAAATTGTAATAGCTTTAGAGACTAGTTTTTTTTTTTTTTTAGAGACAGAAATTTGAATGCATACTCTATAAATATTTTCATGTCAAAGATATTATCAGAAATTTGAGAGAATGAGCTTAGAACTCAATTTAAAAGGAGAAAAGTTTTTCTAATATTGAATCAGTAAGATTTCTTATATAAATTGTGATTGCTCTCTTTTGATAGCAAAATACTTTAAACTTTTCCAACATGTACAGAGATAGAGGATCTAGAATGGACCCTTGTATACCATCACACAGTTTCAATATTTATTAACATATGGCTGATCTTGTTCCACTATACCCTCCTCCCTTTGCTAAGCCGTATTTTGTACTTTATATAAATGCTATAATACACAGTCTCCATGTCTAGCTTCTCTCACTCATCATGTTTGTGAGAGTTCATCCATGTTGCTTTTTGTAGTTGTACATGTTTCATGGGGGCAGTGATGGTTCAGTGGTAGAATTCTTGCCTTCCATGTTAGGGGCTCAAGTTCGATTCCCAGCCAATGTACCTCAAGCACAGATACCACCCAGCTTGCGTGTTGCTATGATGCTGAAGAGACTTCAGCTGAGCTTCCAGACTAAGAGGAACTAAGAAGAAAGGCCTGGCAATGTACTTCCAAAAATCAAATCAGCCAGTGAAAACACTGTTGATCACAATGGTCAGATCTTGTGCATGGGGTCGCCATGAGTCGGGACACAACTTTACAACAGATGACAACAACAACCTGGGTGTTTTTTGACACTGTCACTATCTGTTTGTCCCTTTAAAGTCTGTCCCCATGTCTACCACACACTGAATGAATGAAATACATGCAATGGGCCTTTTCTTCAGCACTCATGTAATGGGCCTAATAGCCAAAATATGGGGATTGGGAGCGTGTGTGTGTGTGTGTGTGTGGAGAGCACAGAGAGAGACCAACAGGTCACGGTCCCTGCTGTCAAGGAACTTTTGCAGGTGACGCAGCAGGGTCTGAAAAACACTACAGCCAACCAGACTAAATGTGGGTGAAGACATAGGGAAACAGGAGCAGGCACTCACAGCTGGTCAAGGCATAACTTGGTAGACTTTGGCAATATATGCTAAAGATTCCACCAGGGGAATTAATCTACTCCTTTGTGGCCTCCTGACTCTTGTTTCTCAGAGGTTAACACCTTCTGTCTCTTCAGGGAGCCTGAACCCTTGTTCCAGGGTGTGGGGTTTCATTCCATGCTGAAAATGGAGGGGGCAACTAGGTAGTCCTGGAACACCCAGAGAGAGAGAAGCAGTTGAGACAACCCGAGAAGGAGCACAAAGTTTGTTTCTAGTTCAGTAATGCATTTAAAATTCCTATCTTTGAGAAGTTTACTCTAGTAAACATAATTTGTATTGCCTTGAATCAACTCCCAAAAAACACTACGATTTTTTTTCCACTATGAAAGTAATACACACTCACTGTAAACTACAAACAATTTTTAAAACACAGGAAGGTTGAAAAGATAAAGTCACGCAAAGTTCCATTACTCAGAGGAAATCATGATTACTATTTTTAATGTTATTTTTTTCTTTGCAGTTAGAAATAAAACTCTACACAATGACATCACTTGAAATCTACACCTACATTTTTCAATCACTTATATATGTGGAGTGATGTGGGGTTGTCCAGTGTTACACAGGATTTCCAAACTTTACAACCCAAACAGGAGAGTATAATTGAACAAAATGAAAGTTATTTACTCTGTGGCATAGTTGAGGCCACAGACTAGTCTCAATCATTTCATAATTCGAAAATTTTATGATTTCAAAACTTCCATATTTCGATTTAAAATATTGATAGCTGTCCATTTATTCTAAATAGTTTCCTCTTTATAAAGTGTATTTTTCTTGAAGCAAATACTTTGTGAAGTGATTTCAGAGTATCACTTGTTCTTACCCACAGCGTGGGCATACCAAAGCATATACACACTTTTATTCGTATATACTTATAATCATTTTGACATTAAACTATCATAAAAATCACTCAGTTTGATGAGTAGGTCTGATAATCCTAGGGCAACCAAATTTTTTGAAGATTAATAACAATTTGTTCTTCATAGATCAGCCGGTTGACTACCTTTTATTCAGAGTTGCACAATGGCTGTTTGATGTACCTTTAGACAGATTTGTTTTTGTAGCAACTGGAAATATAAAAGAAAGACAAAGGTAGTGGTTCCCACATCACTGAAAATAAAAGCAATATTTATTTTAAAAGCAGTACTCGTCAGACTTTACACTATTCTATTTAGATGGCAAGCTGTTATTAACAGGAAGCAAAATGCTATTTGCAGCACGTTACAGGGTCGTCATTAACTGTGCAAGACTAGCACTTGTATAGCCTTTTAGACATAGAACCCAATGTGGCTAGGCTAGTCCTGCTATTTTCTCAGTTCGCTTGATGTATTTTAAGATGTAAGTAAGGGAACTAACTATAAGGGTCTTTCTTGTTTGGAATTTCCAGATCTATGTTATATCAGTAACGTTTTGCAGAGAATCCATTTGAACACTAAAACTGAATGTTTTGAACTTGAATGATGATGAAGATAAAGCCTCTAAATTAATTTATCTTATATATTACCTATTTTCTATGTAAATTCAAGAATTAGGGGGCATTAATTTATTGACTACATTCCTTGGTTCTATATCCCAAAAGATATGTTTCTTAGGAAGCAGGGAAGGGAATAAATTTGTAAAAATTGGAACATTAAGAAAAGAAGTTCCAACTATTCCTATCACTATTTAAGTTGTACAAGTGGTCTTAGCCAAGACAATGAAGTCAGAAAAGGAAAGAAAGAAATAAAACTGGTATCATTTGCAGATGATATGGCTGTTTACTTCCAAAGTCCAAGAGATTCATCTATTAATGTATTAAAACTAGTAAGGCAGTTCAGTAAGGAATCTGAATAAAAGTTCAGTGTATAAGAAGCAATGCCATTTCTGTACACCAATAATAACTAATTGGAAAATGTGATTAAAGATTCCATTTACAATAATTAAAAAATTTATAAAATATCTAGGGATAAACTCAACAAGAAACACGTAAGGCATATAATGAAACAAGCAAACAAAAACCTATAAAAGTATTAAAGAAATAAATAAAACCCAAAAGAAGTAGCGAGATAGCCTAAATATTAAAAATGTGCCATAATTATAAAGAATACAATCCTAATTAAAACCTCAAAATCATTGTCATGAAATCTGACAGCCAGATTCTAAAATTTATCTGACTTCTCAGAGCCTAGAAGAGTGCCTGGCACATAAAAAAACAAAACAACCAAACCCTTTGCTGTTGGGTCGATTCCGACTCACAGTGACCCTATCAAAAAAAAACAAAAAACAAGAAACCCAGTGCCGTCGACAGTGACCCTATAGGATGGGGTAAAACTGCCCTATGGGGTTTCCATGGAGCAGCTGGTGGAATCAAACCGCCCACCTTTGGTTAGCAGCCAGGCTCTTAACCACTGTGCCGCTAGGACTGGCACATATGAGTGTGAAAAATATGTTGATTGAATGAATCAGTGAATCAGTGAATGAAGAGCTTCACTAACCACCTGTATGCAGATGACTCTCATGTTTACATTTCAAGCCTAAATTAATCTTTTAGTCTCCAGGCCTGTCGTTTCATTTGCTTTCTTAACCTCTTCACATGATAGCAAGAAAGCAACTCACACTCATTATGTTCAAAGCAAAGCAAACCTCAACCACGCATCCAAATGAGTAAACTAAAGCAAGGAGTAATCTTCGACCTCCAACCATCTATCTGTGATGGGCTAACTCATCACAAGTCCTGTTTAGTTTACCTGCTGAATATTTCTTGAATTTAACCATGTCTCTCATCTATACTGCACCACCAGCTGCCATCATTTCTTGCCTATTCTAGGGATTAACTTCTTAACTAGTGTCCCTTCCCCTAACTCAATCCTTCTCATCATGCTGCCCTCGCACCCAAACTTAAAACAATTTAAGGATTTTAATTGCTTTTAGCTTCACTGCTCATGGTGGCTTACCAAGTTTGGTCTGGCCTGGTCCCACCTACACTTTTGGAATCAGCATCCTCACTATCTAAGCTTTGGCCAGAGTGACCTTCTTTCAATTCCTCAAATACGCTATGTTCCCTCCTACCACAGGGCCTTTGTACATGCTGTTCTTTTTGCCTGAGGTGGTCTCATTGCTCCCTTATCCTAATTAACTCTAATCATCCTTAAGATTTCATCTCAATCATCTTTTCCTTAGGTAAGTTCTCCCTGAGTCCCGTTACATTCTGTTATAGCAACTGTATGTCTCTCCTTCATAGCTTGGATGTAAATTTATGTGAGTGATTTTTATACTTTAGTTCAATTAGAAAAGGGACAATGTTTTTCCGTACTTGCTGTGGCGTCCCTAGTTTACGGTGTTAGGTATTGAGTAAATGAATGGAAGAATGGAGCTAGACAGGAGAAATATTTTGCACAAATGACTTAACATCATAGGTGGTCAATAGGTTTTCACTGAATGAATGAAGACAAATTTAAAATCCGCTTCCAAGAAAATAAGAATCATTTTTTGGGAGGGGGAGGGAGTTGGAAAACCAACAGCAAATGCTACATGTTTATTCTTATATTTTGAAGCAGTTTCCATAACAGAGTCCTAATGCTTCCATCAGTGCACTCATGAAAAAGAAAACAAAAACAGAAAGGATTCAAATATGAGAAGAGAGATTCATCCATGCAGGTAATCAGGATTTAACGTGCAAACGGTTAAGCCCTAGGTTGCTAACCAAAAGGTTGGCAGTTCAAACTCACACAGGGGCACCTTGGAAGACGGTTGTGGCAATCTGCTTCCGGAAGATCACAGCCTTGAAAACCTATGGGGCACTTCTACTCTGCACACATGGGGTTGCCATGAGTCAGAATTGACAACAACGACAACAACAGAGAATGACAAAAATATTGTATTGCTCAATAAAGTGCAAATAAGAGCATTTAAGTAAAAACTTGAATTCATTTATGTCTTAAAGGCCTTGGTTTCAGATGCTGTATATATAAAGATAAAATTTCCCATTATAATTCCCCATCAAGCAAGAGTATCCTAATTTAATAGAAGTCCATATTTAGTTAATTCATAAGTAAAATAAATAAGAATCGTTGGCAATTTCTCTTGAGAAATTGAGAGGAATTTCTGTTAGTAAAAAACAATCTTTTAATTTTGACAAAGAACGTAAAATTTTTTTCACGTTGTTTACTCATAAAATAGATTCAAACTTATTTCACATATATTTACTCATTTTTTACAGCCAAAAGACATAAACAAGAGTAGAGAGACACAAAATAGTAGTTTTGATCATATTTTAAGTACCATTGAAAACAGATATTAACTATTTGTTGACAAAAATGCTATCTATTTTTCTTAAATGTAGAGAATATTAAATCCTTTTCAGTGAAGTCACCTATCACCTACTTAATGCTCTTAAATGTATCTGATGCATTGATAAAACATGAAACGGAGCACAGAAACCCATGTTTCTAGTGGACCAAGACAGGACGACATCATAACTAAGCCCATTGTGTGTTGTTCCTGACTTAACCTAAGATAATTCTAAGATTATGCCCACTTTAGTTAGTAAGCCTTCAAAGGACTTCAAAATTAAATGAATGATTGAATATACTTGTAAATTTCTTTTTGGAAATTCCTTAAAAAAAGTGGAGTTGTCAGCCTGGTGAAACCTACTAGAAGATGGTGCCTCTTGTAAAATAATAACTAATCATAAAATAGCTCCCGTTTATTGAGTGCTAATTATGTACCAGCCTTAGTGCTAAGAGATTTTAATTAATTACTGCATTTATACTTCACAGCAACTGCATGAGGTTAAAAAGGTCACAGAAGTTCAATGGCTTACTCAAGTATTTAAATCAAAGTCTGTCTTCAAAACACCAGAATTGTCAAACACCTATGCTATGCCACCTTCCATCTATATAGTGTAGTAAGACACCTCCATCTTAGTCATCTAGTGCTGCTGTAATAGAAATATCACAAGTGGATGGCTGTAACAAACAGAACTTTATTCTCTCACAGTCTAGTAGGTTACAAGCCCAAATACAGGGTGTCAGCTCCAGGGGAAGGCTTTTTCTCTGTCAGCTCTGGAGGAAGGTCCTTGTCATCAATCTTCCTTTGCTCTGGGAACATCTCAGGGCAGGAACCTCAGGTCCAAAGGATGCACTCTGTTCCCAATACTGCTTTCTTAGTGGTATTAAGGTCCCCCCCCGACTCCCGCTCGCTTCCCTCTCCTTGCCTCTCTCATAAGATAAACTGTGGTGCAGGCAACATGCTAGGGAAACTTCCCTTACATTGGATCAAGGATTCGACATGAGCAAGGGCGTTGCATACCACCCTTATCCTCCTTAACAAAACCTACCCTTGCCTCATTAGCCACAGGCAGAGATTAGGATTTACATTAATCACAAAATGGAGGACAATCACACAATACTGGGAATCATGGCCTAACCAAGTTGACACATACTTTTGAGGGGCACAACTCAATCCATGACAGGAGGAAAACACCCTAAAGGACCTTGAAAGTACCTATGATTTATTTTCTCTATTAGCAACAAACACTATTTATGGTCTCCTTTCTACTCTGTCATATAGAGTCAACATGAGTCGGAACTGACTCTACGGCACCTAACAACAACAGCAAATATATAGAAATATGGTATTGAACATTTAGAAATGGAAAATTACTCTATTCAAAATAACAACAAAACAAGGAAATAGTTAAAAACGCATGTGAAAAGATTCAAGACCTATCTGAAGAATTTTAAAATTTTAATAAAGGTCATGAAACAATATCTGAAAAAAAAGAAAGACTATCACATTCTTGTGTGGAAACAATAACCCCCAAATATTAATTTTTCCACAGTTAATAAGAAAATCTAAATTCATTTCCAATTATAATTCATTTTATGATTGCATAAAATGATCTATAAATTCATATGAAAGAATAAAAGCTTAAAAACAGCCAGGGGATGTATCAAAGAGAAAAATAGTGATGTGGGAACTTCCTTTACTAAAAATGTTATAAAACTATTATAATCAATAGGTGTGGTATTGGCTTAGGAACAGGCAAATAAATCAGTGGAAGAGAAGAGCCTAGTAACAGAACTCCATGTAGATGAGAATTTAATACATAAAATATAAAGATGGTATAAGAGTGGTTTCTTTAATAAAAGATGCTGGTACAACTGGTTCTCTACCTAGAACAAAATAAAGTTGGATTGCTACCTCATATTCTACATAAAAATCAATTACAGATGGATTAAAGACTTAAATGTAAGACGTAAAATTCTTAGAAGAATATTAGAAGGTCCAGGGGTTTTTAACCAAGACAAAAAACCTAGAAGCTAGAAAACAGAAATATATTTGACTAGAGAAAAATTAAAGCCTTTTAAATGGTAAAACAGAGAGTAAATTAAATCAATAGAAAACAATTTGAGAAATATATTTGCACTACAGAAGAGAGATGCTATTATATTTGATTGTTGTTGTCAGTTGCCATCAAGTCAGTTTCAACTCATGGAGACCTCATCTGTGCAGAGTAGAACTACTCCATAGGGTTTTCGAGGCCATGACCTTTTGGAAGCAGATTGCCAGGCCTGTTTTCCCAAGGTGCCTCTGGGTGGGTTTGAACCACCAACCTTTCAGTTAGCAAAAGTAGTTGAAGCTTAACTGAGTGGCCCAGGGACTCCCACAGAGGATAGCTAAGGAGCTAATATGTATAATAATACCTATAATATAAAAAGCACTCTTGCAAATGAAAGGAAAAATAAGTAAATGGGTAAAAAAACATATGAACACATAATTCAAAGAAGAGCAAATCCACATGGCTAACAGTGTTTTTTTAGATGCTCAAATGTGCTAGTAATCAGAAATTTCAAAAATAAAACAACCAGAAGCCAACAATTGACAAAAACAAAAAAGAAACATAGTATTACTGCCATGAACCCTGGGTGGAGGAGGGGTTATGGAACGTGGTCCTTTGGTATATGGAGGGGAGGAAACATGAATTGCTTTAGCCTTTTGGAAAACAGACAATGTTTATTAAGATTGGAGTAACATGCTTGTTTGATCTAGAAATTCTATTTATGAGAATCCAACACTTATAAGTAAAATTATAAGCTGTATATGTGAGGTTCGTGGCTGAAGCCTGAGAGGAGACTCAGAAGAAAGGCCTGAGGGTCTACTTTCCAAATATCAGCCACTGAAAACGTTATGGAGGGCAGTTCTACGCCGACACACATGGGGTTGCTATGAATCAGAATCTACCCCATGGCAACAATTTTTTTGTTTAAGTCATTGGGCTCCAGGCTGCTTTCCCCTCCACCCCTGCGCACACCGGGTCATGGAGGACATATCGTCTCCCTGGCAAGGCGGCTTCTATTTGGGCTGAGGGCAGGTCTCTTGAGAAAGGAGCAGCTGTGAGCCATCAGCAGCCTATACTCACAGCACCTGGGGACGGGTGCTTCTGGCCAGCAAAGGGGATGCAGGCGGGACATTAACAGCATCCACTATAATCCATGATGGCATATTACGTGACCATGAAAAGAAGGAATGAGCTATGTTTCAGCTGACTTGGAGGGAGTTTTGAAAAAAGCAGATAAAGTTACAGAAAATGATCTCTTTTATTTTGACAAAATCAAAGTCAATAATTTCTCTATGTACTTTTGTACGTACATTATGTGAGCCTACAGAAAGCATGGAAGAACACCCAGGAGGTATACGTGATAAGCATGAAGATGCTGCAGGTAGAAAGGGAGTAGAGAAGAATGGTAGGTAGGGAGGTAGTTAAGGAAAAAAGGGGGAAAAAAGATCGCAACCTAAAAAGGATGATTATAATCAAAGCACCTCAAAAATGGAGAAATGACCTGGAATGGTCAGTGGAAAAATCTGTCGTTGGTGCCTTCTGTCTAAGCTGGGAATACTTTACTTCCCGTGCCCGCTGTAACCCTGGCAAAGGATTTACATCTTAGCATCTTTTTACCGTCCCATTTCACAGATACTTAACGAGTTAGAAAGTAGTGAAAAATCAGGGGCAGTAGTTTGCCTACTACTTTAAATTCATCATACTATACAGATGTTTTGCTGCTGTTTTTATGTGACAAATAATAGAAATATACGATGTAATCTTTTCATTTATCCTGAGGAAGGAATCAGGGATATGGGAAAAGAATATATAAAAGGATGTTTATTAAAAATTGAAAACAGCCTAAAGGTTTACTAGTAACAAGCTCATTCGCTAAATTAAAATTTACAATTAAAATTTCTCCAAGCATGAAAAATGAGGTCGACGTAGAATGTGTAGCGATTGTACGTGCTCACGATGTTCACGACACATTAAGAAACAGTAAAACAGAACACACTGGGTGATCACATTTTGGCAAAGCATTCACAGAAGACAAGGCTGAAAGGACACATATAAAATGTTAATTGTGGTTAGATCTGGGTAGTAATAGTGGGAGCCTTGGTGGTGCAGTGGTTAAGCTCTCAGCTGGAACTGAAAGGTCGTCGGTTCAAACCCACCAGTTGCACCATGGGAGAAAGACGTGCAAAGTCTGCTTCTGAAAAGACTACAGCCTTGGAAACCCTGTAGAGCAGTTCTACTCTGTCCTATAGGGTCACTAGGAGTTGGAATTAACTCGATGGAAATGGGTGGGGTTCTGGGTAGTAAGATGCCACTTCATTTTCCTTTTTTGTGTGTCTTATTGGTATTTCCCAAATTTTCTATTACAGCATAATGTTTATGATAATATTATTAAATTATTTTAAAAAGGGAAAAGCCTGTCTCGCATGCTAGATTATCAGCTGCTAGAGGTCAGGGACTGTGAACATTTTTTTTTACCTCCTACACCATTGACAGGAAACCATGGCCGTGTAGTGGTTAAGTGCTACAGCTGCTGACCAAGAGGTCAGCAGTTCAAATCCACCTGGTGCTCCTTGGAAACTGTATGGGGCAGTTCTACTCTGTCTTATAGGGTCGCTATAAGTCGAAATCTACTCAATGACAACAGGCGCTGTGTATGATACCATTGACTGGAAACCCTGACAGCATAGTGTTTAAGTGCTATGGCTGCTAACCAAAAGATCTACGGTTCAAATCTACCAGATACTCCTCGGAAACTCTATGGAGCAGTTCTACTCTGTCCTATAGGGTTGCTATAAGTCGGAATCAATTGGTTGGCAATGGATTTTTTGGTTTTTTTACCGTTGACTATCCTGTCTGGCAAAGAACTTAATTAACACTTTCCAAAATGAAATCACTATACTTATGATAAAAGGTACAGGGCTAAAAATATAGGGTGTTTACTATAAATATTTCTTCAATTTTTAATAGAATTCAAGTTATTTTATTTGCCTCTAAATTAACAATTTGTTATATGTAATGGTATTACCCTGCTTAGTAACCCAATTTATTAAGTACCTCCCCAACGAAAGGCTTAATTTACATAATAGAAATGGTTTTGAGGAATTGTATTCTTTTTTGGGTATTACTATATTCTTAATAAAGAAGCATATAAACGACCTATATTCCAAAAATACAGGGTAACATTGGTTTAGATACGCCTAAGGGAGAATTTTGTGAGTGGCAAAAATTTCCAAAAATTCCTGAGGTTCATCCTTTAGTCAAAGATTAGATAGGCCCATAAAACAAAATGAGACTAAATGGGCACACCAGCCCAGATGCAAGGACGAGAAGGCAGGAGGGGACAGGAAAGCTGGTACTGGGGAACCCAAGGTCGAGAAAGGGAGAGTGTTGACATGTCCTGAGGTTGGAAACCAATGTCACACAATAATATGTGCATTGTTTCATGAGGAACTAGTTTGCTCTGTAAACCTTCATCTAAAGTACAATAAAAAAAAAAAAAAAATTCTTTCCAAAGATAATGAGAGGCTATAATCACTAAGGGGAAACAGTTAACTACATGAAAAAATTATAAAGATATCAGATGTTCAAAATAGCCTTTTCCCTCAGATTAAGAGATAGATTTATTTTGACAGCTGAAACAGGGCCCTGTAGGAGATGTTTAGTCTCCTTGGCTAGTCCCCAAAGATTACTAGAAAGGGATAACCAAACTAATTGGATGTTTTGACAGGACCTGCATTGATTATAAGAGTGATTTTGTACATGATACTTTTAAATAATAAGCTGCATAATTTATATGACTGTCAATAATATTGCTTTATTTTAAGGTTATCCAAAGAACAGTTCAACAATATAAGAATACAGAATATGATAGGTCTTATAAAGGTATGTAAAATTTCTCTTCTCTCAGGTGAATGCCTAAATAGCCTGAGTTATGCAAACTAAGTTCAAAGACACCTATGGTAATAAACTATAGTAATAATATATAATTTAAGTATCTTTCGGAAAATACTCCAAAGGCTGATTTAAAATGTCTAACATATAAAGATCTGTTCCACAGTTGGCCCCTGACCTTGTTCTGACTGATGATATTGAGCTTTTCCATCATCTCCTTCCGCAGACATAGTCGATTTGATTCTTGTGTGTTCTACCTGGCGAGGTCCATGTGTATGGTCGCCATTTATACTGGTGAAAAAAGGTATTTGCAATGAAGAAGTCATTGGTCATGCAAAATTCTATTATTCAATCTCTGGCATTGTTTCTATTACCAAGGCCACATTTTCCAACTACTGATCCTTCTTCTTTGTTTCCAACTTTTGCATCATATACATGTGAAAGCTGGTCGATAAATAAGGAAGACAAGAAGAATTGACTCCTTTGAATTGCGGTGTTGGTGAAGAATATTGAATATGCCATGGACTGCCAAAAAAACAAACAAACCTGTCTTGGAAGAAGTACAACCAGAATGCTTCTTAGAAGCAAGATGGCAAGGCTGCGTCTTACATACTTTGGATATGTTGTCAGGAGGGATCAGTCCCTGGAGAAGGACATCATGCTTGACAGAGTACAGGGTCAGCGGAAGAGAGGAAGATCCTCAACGAGGTGGACTGACACAGTGGCTGCAACAATGGGCTGAAGTATAACAGGGATTGTAAGGATGGTGCAGGACCAGGCAGTGTTTCGTTCTGTTGTGCATAGAGTTGCTATGAGTCAGAACTGACTTGACAGCACCTAACAACAACATATAAAGAACCTCTGTTGTTGTTGTGTGCCGTGGACTCATGACGACCCCATGTGTTACAAGGTCGAACTGCCCCATAGGTTTTTCTTAGCTGTAATCTTTACGGGAGCAGATTGCCAGATCTTTCTCCTGCAGAGACCCTGGGTGGGTTTGAATCATCAGTCTTTCAGTTGGCAGCTGAGTGCTTAACTGTTGTGCCACCAGGGATCTTTAAAGATTTTCTAATATAGAATGAAACCTGTGAGAGGGGGACCGCCTTATTTTTTCCGGGTCTCAAAAGTTTTCTGCCTTTGACAGGCACAGTGTTACCACTTTTCTATTTCTCCTTGTAGTGCAAAATATTTGAGTCTTCCTTCTCTAACAGGTTTCCGCCTTACGCAGGATCCTGCTTTAGCAAGTGTTACTGTAGTACAAATGGAAGGATCAAGGAGTGGGATGTATATATACACATATGTATGTGATGAAGTACTTTGACTTAAAAGTCTCTTTGGAGTTGCTTTTGTGCCTCCATGTCTTCTTTGCTGCCCAAACCCTAACCTCTTTTGATTAACAAGATGCTGAAGGGTCGCTATGAGTCAGAATTGACTCCATGGGCAACGGGTTTGGTTTGGTTTTTTGGAATCTGGTTGGATTCTTATGGTTCAATAAACTAATGCTGTGAGTCCCACAAAAGTATGGGGCAGCCGTCACTGACTTCATTCTCTACTGCATTACTCTCTCTTATGCAGTTCTTAAGGTTTCTTGCACTGTCTCTGTACCTCATGTAATATTTAAGTCTCAGTCTTACTTCAAATCACAAAGCCCGAGGCTTACTTAGTTTTGGTTTTTTCTGTCACAATTATTTTCGTCTCGTGTTTTACCATCTGAATTAGAAGGATAATTTTCTTGAACTATTAAGGAAGTGTTTTTTTCTTCTTCCATTTGCAATATTTTTGAATAAGGTTTTTTTTTTTTTTAATGAATTTTAAAATTTTTATTGTGCTTTAGGTGAAAGTTTACAGACCAAATTAATTTTCCGTTCTGTATTTGTACATACAGAGTTCCATGATATTGGTTGCATTCCCCACAGTGTATCAGCAATACCCATTTCCGCCCTAGGTTCCCTGTTTCCTTTCATCCTGATTTTCTACCCCTTCCTGCCTTCTCATCTTTGCTTTTGGGAAAATGTTGTCCTTTTGATCTCGTTTAATTGATTGCTCTAAGGAACACGTTCCTCTCAGGTGTTATTATTTATTTTATGGGCCTGTCTATTGTTTGGCTGAAAAGTGGTCTCCAGGAATGGGTTCACTTCCAGGTCAGAAGAGTATCTTAGGGCCATGGCCCTGGGGGTTCCTCCAGGCTCAGTAAGTCTGGACTTTTTTGTGAATTTGATTTTTTAATTCTACTTTTTTCTCCCACTCTGTCTGGGACCCACTGTTGTGATCCCAGTCAGAGTGGTCAGTAGTGGTAGCCAGGCACCGTCTAGTTCTTCTGGTCTTGGGGTGGTATAAGCTGTGGTTCACATGGTCCATTAGTGTTTTAGACTATTTGCTCCCTTTAGTTTTTGGTTTTCTTCACTCTCCCTTGCTCCCCCAAGTCTGTGTTCCTTCGCCTTTGAGCATAGGAACTTCATCCTGTAAGATGTTTGGTTATGTCTAAGAAGTTTCCATGACTGTGCCTCTTGTGTGCTCTATTGTCTGTATGAATATACATGCAGCACCTACAATTATGTATGTAGAAATATCCACAATCAAACATATATCTGTAGGTGAGCATGCACTCTCCCTTCACCCTCCCACATCTCTTTAGCATACCTATCTGCCTATGTATCCATTCGTAAAATTATTGTGAATACTATTGTTGCAGAATTGTCTATGTTACAGTAATTACAGTAGTTGCCCTTTATTCTTGTGTTTCTCTCGGTGTCTGCCTTGGCCATCTGCTGACTTCCCCCATATTGTGTATTGCCTTTCCCTTCACCAATATTAACACATCTTCTATCTAGTTAGTAATTTTCTAGTAAGGATTGTAAACAACTTCAGGAAACACAAGTGAATTTATAAAAATATTTCAACAAATTTATGATATATTCAAAGTGAGAGCACTGATGCTTCACCAAGGAATGTAACTGGATTTTACGGCAAAGCTAAAAATGGTAGAGCTAAAAATGACTATCCTGAGAAGTTGAGATGCCTAACCTGTAAGGTCAATTGGAGAGGTTCCCTACACCATCTCTTCTTGGAGAAACTTGGATGTACAGTATTGGGCCAAAGAGACGGGGCAATTCCCGTATTCCTATGTGATACTCTCTTAAGTGACTATGAAACACTCCTTCATAAACGTCACATGTGATTTAGAACACTGCTTTTATGTTTGGAGTGATATTGAAAATGCAAATGTATTGCATCAAGAATGCTTTCTTCCACTTGTATGATCAAGCTTTCAGTAAGTAATTATATATAAGCTTTTCCATTTGCCTTTATTAGCAATCTATGGCTGTGTAATACATTAAACTTAAAACTTTTCACAGCTAAATTTGTTATCTCACAGATTCTGTGGGTCAGAAATCTGGGAGCAGCTTAGCTAGGCCCTCTGCTTTAGGATCTCAAGAGGCTGCAAAGGCTCTGCTACCGTCATCTCAAAGCTCCACTGGGGAGAATCTGCTTTGTGTTCTCTCTTGTGGTTGCTGGCTGGATTCGGTTCCTTGGGGGCTGTTGGCTGGAATCCTCCCAGTCTCTTCCTACGTGGGCCTCTCTCTTGTGCAGTTCACAATATGGCAGCCATCCTCCAACAGAGTGACTGAGTGACGGACAGAGAAGCACATTTATAACCTAATATCGTAAGTGAAATCCTATCACTCTGCCATATTTTCTTCATTAGCAGTGAGTTGCTAGGGTCCACCTCACCCACACACAAAGGGGTAGAATACCAGTAGGAGGGATCACTGGGAGCTATGTTAGAGGCTTCCTGCTGTTGTTGCATGCCCTCGAGTCTATTCTGACTCACAGCAACCCCACGTGACAGAGTAGAACTGCCCCATAGAGTTTTCTTGGCTGTAATCTTTACAGGAGCATATCGCCGGATCTTTCTCTTGCAGAGCAGCTGGGTGGGTTTAAACTGCCAACCTTTAGGTTAGCAGCCCAGGGCTTAACTGTTGTGCCACCAGGGCTCCTTAGAGGCTGCCTACCATGTGCAAAATATATTCACACTCTGCCCAGATCCCCCAAAGTCTCATTCCATTTCCACATCAGCTCAAAGTCCAGAATGTCATTGTTGAAATCAGGTCTGGCTGTGGGTAAGGCTCCCGGGTACAGTTCTTTTAAGTACAGCTCCTGGAGCAGTTATTTGCCTTCCACCCCAACCCCAACATACAATGATGAACATCGAATAATGGCTACAGACATTCCTGCTCACAAAAGGGGTAAACGGGAGGCACAGAGGATTCCCTAGGTCCACCTAACACTTGGGAGGGGATTACCCAAGGGCGCGAAAACCACGAGGTGGGACTCACTGAGGCCATCTTAGAGGCTGCCTTTCTATTTAACTGTAATAATAAAGAAGTAAAACCTTAGACAAATGCATGAAATGTAGCTGATTTTTCAATGTACATGGCACTGCCGTGAATTTGTATTGCAAGTCTTTCTTTGCCTCAAAGTAAAAATTCTTTTCCATTACAAGACTATTTGAGGGAACTGCTTAAAAACTCTCCCCCTTATCATGGCTATAGATCTGAGGTTTAATTTTCCAAAAATTTCAAAATGTTTTCCTAAAGTGTAATATAGCTTCTGGTACAGCCCCGTTCTGTATTTCTTCTTCCATTTAAAAAAAAAAAAGTGCTTTAGGTGACAGTTGACAGAGCAAATTAGTTTCTCGTTGAACAATCAATATATATAATGTTTCATGACATTGGTTGCCAACCCCGTGACATGCCAACACTCTCTCCTTTTCCACCTCAGGTTCCCCATTTCCATTCCTCCAGCTTTCTTGTCCCCTCCTGCCCTCTCGTCCTTGTCCCTGGGCTGGTGTGCCCACTTAGTCTCATATACATGGTTGAACTGCGCTTATTATTGTCTTTGGGCCTGTCTAATCTTTGGCTGAAGGGTGAACCTCAGGAGTGACTTTGGTACCAAGCTAAAAGGGTGTCCAGGGACCATACTCTTAGGGTTTCTCTAGTCTATTTCTTCTTCCATTTATCAATACGCCTTGCACTTGCCATAAAATTTAAACTATATTTCTTGGTGAAACATCAGTGCTTCTGCTTCCAATACGGGAGTTGCCGTATCTCTTTTTGCCTAGTGACTGAATTAAGAAGTAACTCTTCTACTTCTTTTCTCTATGCTGCCTTCTGAAGTCCTTATTTTGCCTCCTGCTCCTTCAGTCTGAAACAGTGGTTCTCAACCAGAGGCAATACTTCCCCCCAGGGGACATTTGGCAATGTCTGGAGACATTTGTGGTTGTCGCACCTGTGCGGTGCTACTGGTATCTAGTGGGTAGAGGTCAGGGATGCTGCTAAACATCCTACGATGCACAGGATGACCCCCCACAACAAAGAAATATTTACTACAAAATATCAGTAGTGCTAAGTCGCTATGAGTCGGAGTCGACTCGACGGCACTGGGTTTGGGTTTCTTTTTGGTTTAAGGTCAAGAAGTCCTGGTCTAAGACAAACTCATCCTTCCTCCCACTTTAAATGTGAAGACATAAAAAATTTTTTTTCAGTCTTAGCTACTGTATGTCTATTTTTTTTTTTCTAATTGCGTGTTTCCTTAAAAACAACAAAAATGAAGAACTGTGATGATACAAATTAGCAATGCTGGCAAATCAGCTCTGTATCAATTACCTAACAACTGAATAATATAGTCTCAGGTAAAAGACAGTGAGAAAACTGAAATTTTACTGAATGTTAAGTTTGAATACATTTTTCGATTCGGCAATATGTCCTGGATGCTTTGTGATATATTAGAATATAATTTTATACTTTAAACATAGGCAGTTATTACTAAACACAAAATATCCATAAGTATATACAAACCAGAGCATGGATTGGGAATTTTTTTTTTTTTAATTTCTACATACAGTTAGAATGCTGTCAAAATAACAAAAACAAAACATTTCAAACAACATGTGGTAGTATTTGTGCAATCCTTAAGATGACTGCAATATCCTTAATAAAAATGTTTTTTTTTTTTTTTTACTTTATGACATTTCTATTCAGGAATTGTTAACTTTTTCCATAAATAAGTGTATCTATAACTTTATGAATCATCTGTCCAAATATGCTGAACAGGCCTCTGGGAGAGAACAAATACATTCACTGTTTGTCTTGACACCTGACTAGATTTTTGTTTGTTTGTTTTAAAAATGTGTTCTTGTATCAGTTTGTATCTTCTATGACATAGGCAAGGTCCAAAATTAAATTGGCTGTCTCCACAGCCACCTGCAGGCCACTAAGCTTGGCAGTAAAACAGTCCACAGTCAGGTCGCTGGCTGAGTTAGCAGCTTCACAGGGAAGGCAGTTTTGTGGCACAAAAGGATGATGAGTGCTTCTTAAGAAAGACCAGCTGAGTTCTTCCTGGCTGCTGTGTAATCCGCAACCACATCTTGAAAGCAAATCTGGCCAGTTAACTACAGCCGGAGAATCTGATTGAACTGACCAAAAGTGTCCGTACTTCCTGTCAGTGAGGATTTCACCTCCGTCATGTTCTAAAGAGCCTGCGAGAGACTCTAGAGCACTGCAAAATGCTTCGGCAATTAGCTGAAGTTCCGTTTGAGTACATCCATCATGTTTGAGAATGCTTCCTGGCTCATTAAGAGTCTAAAGAGCAATAGGAAACCACAGAAAACACAGAGAGCAATTAATACCATGAAATTACTTATTTTATATAAAAACATTCAGAAAATGTTCTGACATTTGTAAAAATGTTTCTGAAAAACAGGCTATCTGATCACGACCTTATTCATGAAGTTACTTCTCACTTTCATTTACTTAGGGATCTGGGGTATGATGCTGGCAGGTACGTCTGGGTCAGCAGGCCAGGCCCTTAACCCCGATGGCGAGAGTAAAAATGTACGCTACCAGCCTTGTCATCAGAGTAAATGAAGCAGGATAAATCCCATCGCCAGCTTAGTCTCAATGGCTGTCCAGTAGTGCCTCTTAGTTTCTGAAGAACAAGGCGTGATGCACGTACTATAGGTTTTTACATGCACAGGGATAAGTTCTTGAAAACTAATGCTCCAAAGAAAATATTTACCTTAGGCAAAATGAGATCTGTTTAAGATGAGAGCCCACGTATTATTATTAAGACAAAAAATATTTAGGGATATGTGCAATTTTCACATCAATGTTTTAAAGATGAATATTCTTCTTTTTAAGTTAATGAAAGGGTAATACAATTTTAAACTATGTTTTGGTTCTACCATTCTAAAAAGTTTATCCTAGAAGCTTCACGATGGAAAAAAAAATTAACGTACCAGCAAACTGAATGATAGTTAGAAAGTCCGTATCCTAACTACTTAAAAATAGTGACCACCGTTTTTTTTTGGCCAGGATGTTTGAGCGAGATGAGATTTATCTCTATTGCAGAATTTTTCCCACACCTTCAACACTTTATTTTTCTCCAAAATTCCCCTCCACATCTCCCTCCTCCAAAAAACTTTCTCAACTTTACTCAATTCCATTTGCAGATTACATTACTGTCTCCTCAGCATCAATAAATTTAATTTTGTTTTTTATTATGTATATTCTAACAAATGGACGTGAGCATACCAACAACCGTGAAGATGGTGCAGGACCGGGCAATGTTTCATTCCATCGAAAATGGGGTCACCATGAGTCAAAGCTGACTCAATGGCAACTAACAACAACAATATTCTAATAATTTCATAGGAGTAGGGCTTTGTTTCCAAAAACATTTTAAATAATTTGGGGAAGCAGAGTGGGGCATGTCTATAAAAAAAGTTTACATTCTCCCTAACCCCTGTCACCCACAGGTGAGCTCCGCAAAGTCACTGAAAACACTCCTGGCTAATCAAAGAACCAACTGCAAATGTTTAGAAAACACATCTTTTGAAATCTATTTTCAAATAAAATAGGTAAGTATTTATAAAATAATTAATTAGAACTATAATGCACTAAACTTAGCACACAATTGTCAGGAAATGAAGTTTCCTAGATTAATCCAAAATATTCTATTTAATAGAATATATATCATAAATGGATACCAATTAAGAACTTATAATGGGATCTAAAACTTGGAATGCTTTAATAAATGAAATCAATTAAATCTTTTCTTGATTCAGAAGGTACTGATGTATTCTGCAGGACCCCAAGCGCTTCCACTGTGAACACCAATTATCATTGTACCACAGCATTGCGATCTCTAATAAATTAGAGACTTCCCATTAACACAACGCTAGTTTCAACGTGTAATACATGTAGACAATACTCAAAGAAGGTGAACATTCGAAAAAAGATCATTTTAATAATCACTGCAATAATAACATTACCTTATATTTGCAAGTGATGTATTTCTCAAGTGTTTTTAAACATCTGACTTAGACCACTCAGAGATTAAGTGTTGGAGGTTTCAGGGTATTATAATTTGGCTTATTATCTCAGACAATGAAAACTGCTGAGAATTCAGACAATCTGCAAAGAAGGGCTTTCTCTCCTACCTTGTGCCTGACATATGCAGCCAAATGAGTTTCAGTACAGCCACCTCCCAAAAAAACGAATGGTTCCTTGATGGTTAACTGCAAGACGTGCAGTGCTGTTTGACACGTGAGCTAAAAAGGAAGCAAACCATCAGAATCAGACATTCCCATCAGGTATGTGAAGAAATATAATCATGCTTTCAAAGCAACATAGAGGACTCAGAACCTGATTTTAATTTCAAAAGAACAAAAAACAAGTGCTGCCAAGGTTCTAAATATGACTAATATATTTTGGAATAATAGAGACTGGAGATTAAAGATACTTTAGCCAGATGTTTGTCTTTATGGAGCCTGATTATCATTTTCTTTCATACACGGTTAGCTCTTCAAACTCAGATTCACAAAATGGATGGCCTCAAAATATCTGGGTCAGCAATGTTTGCTAGTGCTTCTATTTAAAAGATTACTTCAGGCTAAATAAAGTAGTTGTATGAATACCATAGAATTTGTTTCAAATTGCTTTTGGAAATGCTACAGCTACAACCTAGCAATAATAAACAGAAAACACAGAGACCTTTAATAGTCACCAAGGACCTATCCTTGAACATACAAAGATCTAGCAGGTGGTGACTAGCCCCATAGGTTATCACTTCCTTATTAAACTGCATGTGTTATTACTGGTAAAGAACAAACTACCAAGAGGAAGATGATACGCACCAACTGGGGAACTAATTTTCTAAATGAATTATTCATACACGTCAGTATCAAAGAGTACACAATTCAGATTCATTTCTTAGAAAAATTTCCTACAAGCCAATGACCTTTGGATTGCTTGTGGATACTAGAATAAACGGTAGCACGCACCGTTCTACTGTAATGCTGTAGGCAGTTCTGTGAGTTGACGTGTGCCTCTGCTCCTCCCACCATACCATGTAGTGACGTTACAGAGTGGGAGGGGGGAGGGGGGAAGGAAGGCATGGCTCACTGGAGTAAAAAAAAAAAAAAATCAGTGTCTGTCTTTGTGACTATTTAATCCTTGCCTCAGCACCTAGATGTAGAATTGACTTTATTACCTACCTTCAGCTCATCCCAGGCAGTGTCATTTCTGTTGCAGAGGAGCAAGCTGGAGACAGTGACTTCATTAGGAATCAGATGAAAAAAACGTTTGGAGCCAAATTCTGCAGATCGCAAATCTTTTACACTTCCGTAACTCCTAGGAGAGACTGAGCCTAGGGAACCAATAGGCTGTGCTCCTATTTTTTAAAGTTTAGAAAACACAAAATATATAAGCAGAGGTAGAACATACAACTTTTTAAAATTATAATTATTCCTAGCCAATATAAGTCTCACCAAGCATATCATTTAAAATATGAAATATAGGATAAATAACAAGATTCCTCTCTTAAAATTTATGGAAAAAGTAGCATTCTGCTATTAAGATGATAAATAATGCAAAGCAGAGATCCTTAACTTCTTTTGATTTACAGACTCTGAGAATCTTTTGCAAGCTATTTTGTACTCTCTTCCCAGAAAAATGAAAGCAAGAATTTGTATGCAATTTTGGGGAGTTCAGGGGATCAGAGATCCCAAAAGAACTCCAGTAACCTGGAATAGGGGAGAAGTGAGGAGACAGTCTATTTTATTATTTTACTATAAAATGAACATATTAAGCTATCCAAATAAGTACGTAGCTGAATTCCTTTGGGGCTGTGTTTAGTGAATACCCAAGGATTTCTTCTTTTTTTTCGGTCTAGCAATTATTTGTATGCAAGTAGTTACATAAATTATGTCAAAATAAAGTATGTGAAATTCCTATTTCCCCATTATTCTTTGATATTTTGGCCTACCCCCTGCATCATGCACAGCTCAAATAAAATCACAAATTAATGTAATATGAATAAATGAGATGACATGAAAATTTCCAAAATTTCTTAATGTAGAAGAAATTATGTAAACGAACAAAACTATTCCAATAAAATAAATGACAATGTGCATTTAAATCTAGAGATTAAAACTGTAACTCTGTGCGGTTCACCCCTTTGGGCCAATTTCCTCATCTTTTAAACTATGAGGGTTAAACAATGACGTCTAAAAACACAGCTCTGAAAAATTTTAAGAACCCAGAAAATAATCACTGGACAATTTTCCTTTTTTGAATATCCTTTCTTTTTTTACTTTTGAAGACTCCAAGGGTGATCTGAAATATAAGAGAGAAAAAACAAAGCAAACAAAAATCCCCCTAAATGTCACGTAATTTTCATGTGATGGAAACAGGACCTGGAGTGAGAACTCAGCTTTACCACTTATCAGCCACTGGATGTTCAGCAAGTCACTTATGTCGTTTAACTTTTCTGGGTAGGCTTTCCCACAATAGAGTAAAATGGGGATGATAATACCTACTTAAATGAACCCTGGTGGCACACTGGTTGAAGCGCTCGGCTGCCAACCAAAAGGTTGGCGGTTCAAAACCACCAGCTGCTCCTCGAGAGAAAGATCTCGGAAATCCTATAGTGGCAGTTCTACTCTGTCCTGTAGGGTTGCTATGAATCGGAATCAACTAGATGGCAGATTTTTTTTTTTTTTTAAATGCCTATTTCACAGATAAATTGTTAAAAATGTTCTGTAAACCATGACGTGCTCCATAAAAGCTGGACATCCATGCTTGATAACACCCACTATTTAACCTAGATCAACTTAACTTCAGAAATAGGAATTCTGTTTGAAGAAAAGGGAGAGAAAAAAAAGGTAATGTTGACCTCAATACACAAGGAAAGATTGATTAGGCCAAAAACATACTTTACCTATTCCAAAAATTTACCTAAATCATATGCATGAAGTTATTATTATTCCCCGCCCCCCCCCCGCCCCGCCTTTCCCTTTTGTCCCAAAGGTTCTCTGTTCACCAGATCTGGGACTGATACTGCAGCTATTAACGCCACATTGTTCCTATGGGAAAATGTTTCATATTTTAAAGACTGACTTAATAAACTGGAAAACAGTACTCAGAAAATGGAAACTGCCTGCAAAAAGCCACTAAATATTTACGAATATAAGTCTGACCTGGAAACCCTGGTGTCATAGTGGTTAAGTGCTACAGCTGCTAACCAAGAGGTCGGCAGTTCGAATCCACCAGGCACTCTTTGGAAACTCTATGGTGCAGTTCTACTCTGTCCTACGGGGTCGCTATGAGTCAGAATCAACTCGACGTCAGTGGGTTTGGTTTTTAAGTCTGACCTTCAATATCAGAATGACTTCCAATAAATTATTTCCATTTCTTAATGTTTTCCACTTTAAGGGCCATTCGACAGGTGTACCAAGGTAGGGCAACAGCCCAGAGAGAATACATATTCAACACAACACTTAACGTAAGTACTTTTTGATTTATAAGATTGAAAATAGTGAAGTTTAACAATGGTTTAATATTGAAGTCTAATGATTTAAAAACTACAATCAAGGCAGAACCTAAATGATCATCTTTGTGATAGACTGTAAGTCAGAGATACAAAATGACTCAATTACGGACACTTCAGGTGGTCAGTCTCCTCCGCCTCTGAGAGGTGAATAAGATCAGCCTCTCATTTGACTTTAATGTGATTTCGTGAAATATAATTTCCTGCCCAATGTAGTCCATGTTAGGGGCCCTTGTGGCACAGTGGTTGTTTGGTTGCTAACCAAAAGGTCAGCAGTTCAAATCCACCACCCACTCCTTGAAAACTCCATGGGGCAGTTCTAATCTATCCTATAGGGTTGCTATGAGTTGGAATCGACTTGATAGTAATTTTTTTTTTTAATAGTCTATGTTACTAAGTATATTAGTCAATTCAACAAACGTCACAGAACATCTCCTGTCAGCCAGTACTGTTCCAAGTGCTGAAAATCAAAAGATGGCCCTCGCCCTCAAAGAGCTCAGCTGTAAATATTAGAGAATTTAAAGACAGAGTAAGCGCATCCACCCCATCCCCCAAACCTCATTAGGAACCGCTAAGTGTTCAGCTGCTAACCAAGAGGCTGGAAGTCTGAATCCACCAGCTGCTCCTTGGAAACCCTCAGGGGCACTTCTACTTGGTCCTAAGGATTGTTAGGAGTCAGAATTGACTCGACTGCAATGGGTATGAGTATTTATGCAGTAGAAGTAGTTTATTCGATTTATGATGGAAGTGAAAGGAAAAGTATTCTACCAGCAAAATAACTTTCTGCCAGAACATGTGATTTAGAAGCTCTGTAAAATTCCACAAGTATTTTGTGTAATGTAGGAAATATCTTATGATGTGGAGATGTTAGACCTTTCTCAATAATCTGTAAAACAGTTGGAGCTTAATAGTTTTAAGTTATGACTCTGTAGTTCCTTTTGGGGCTGGAAAATATGTAGAACATGACCATAATCACACAATAATTTTTTAGTAAGTGAATGATACAGAAACAACCTTTGCTGCCAGAAATAGTACTTGCACATGTGGTGGGGTTGGTGGCTTCTAAAATTTTTCAAGATGTTAATACAGTGACACACACCAAGAATATCTCTGCTCAAAAAACCGAGACATACTAACTCAAGGGATGAAAGCCGAGGGTGCTCTTTACCTGTCATCTTACTCAGCGGTTCCATCAGAGTTACTCCAATTCTGTCTATGGCAATAACTTGATGTGAACTGAGGAACTGTTTCAAAGATGGGTGTATAACTTTTTGGCACATGACAAGATCTATGTGGTCCCTCACCAGCTGCCCTCCTAGGTTAACCAACTGGTCCAGCACTGCATTTTCAAGGGACACTCCGTAACTGACTGCCAAAGTCCCTTCTCCAGTATCAGAAAAGTCTCCGGATAAAGACACACAAAAGAGTGCCACCTTGAGGGCACCTGATTTTTTGATAGGTAACATCCTTATCAACTGAACTTCTGATGTTTCAATGAGCATTCCAGGTAATACAGTAGAATCTATAACTCTCTGCCCTTTTAAAGGTACAATTATACTCTTTCCTAAAATTATGTGGTCTCCAGCCTTTTCCGGAATTGTAAGCAAAAAGGCTCTCAGAACCAAAGCGCTGATATGATCTACTTCCTTTCTGGTGAGCATGCAGGCAGGTTTACTGGTTAATATGCTCCGCACCAAACAGAGGAGGATCTGGGTGCTACTAAAGTCAACTGGGATCCGACAAGCACAGGCCTCAGACTTGAGATAATTGGTACAGAGGCTCAAAAGCAGCTTATTTAATTCAATGATGGTGGTGGGTGCCAAGTCTATTCCCTGAACATTTTCAATCAGGTTGCAGCAAAGAATGGCCATGAACAAGCCACAGTCACTGAAGCACGACACATGATTCTGCATGGAAGCTGTCAGGATCTTTAATACAGGGTGGGTGACCGAAAGGCTATGGAGCAGGGCTGATGACTGTGAAGTTGTGCACACGTGACCTCCAGCACCATTGTGCAGCTGCTTCAGCCGACCCGAAGGGCCGTAGCACGACGTGACGATTCCTTTTAAGACAGAAAGGGTGGCCCTGACTCTCTCGCTTGTTAGTGGTTTACTTTCACACACTGATGGCTTTTTCGCTTCTAAACGAGACATCCTACTTCAGGTGGTAACCTGTGAAGACAGCGTCTATTTTTGTTAATTGTATTTTTCTTTTTATTGCCCTGTTATGGGTTTTAACATCAAAGAAAAATTATTCTTCAAGAACCAAAGTCTGAACATGTAGCACTGTGGTTATAAAATTAAATTGTTCCATGTTTACAAAGCTAGTCAGCATGTAATGATTTCATAACATACTAGTAATTCTAAATATTTATTTCACTTCATTCTTCAGTACTGTTTTGTCTGCCTCCAGATTGAGATTTTACAGACTGTTTTGCAGCCCTCTGTATAAAATATGTCCCAAGATGGACACCTATGAAAGACACCCCAGCTACAAGCAGCCAGTTCTTTCTAATCCAACTAACGTTTTTCATCTCTTCTTTCAATATCGAGCTCAGGTTGAAAGCTGTGTCTTTCTGTAACAAAAAAGAAAGAAAAGAGAACATTTTAGAGAAATAATTCCAAAATATTTTTAGGTTGCCATTTAATTATTTATTTTAACGCTCGGCTCCTTCTTTAGAAAAAGGGACAGCCGGCTGGCACGAGAAAGCTACTCAGCCATCGGAAAATGAGAAATATCTATCAACTTAGACTTAACATTCCTTCATTCTTAAATGAATCCCTACAAGAAAAAAAAACTGCTTATATCTCAAAAATTTTGGAAGGCACAACAGTTAAAAAGCTTAAAGTACAGCTATTAAAATATGACATGCTTCTAAAAGAGGTATGCTACATTTATCTCCACATTACAATACTCACAGAATTTGGTCTCTGGGTTTTAAAAAAGGTCCCAAATGTTTTTATTCTCTTACATTGAGATTTAATGCTCTGTTTTTATCTGTAGCCTTGATTTTCTTGGAAACCTTAGGTCTGAAGAGATATGCATTTGTATCAAATCCCACTTATAAGTCATTAGGAAAACAAGATGGCTGTTAACATTCCTAATGTAGAAACTCACTGTTGTACAGTCTATATCTATCTGTATAAACCCATATAATACATTCTACCAAAAAACAAGCCCTACTTTAAACATGTGGCTAGTCAGGGTTCATTTTCTGCACTTTTACTCTATTAATCAATGATGTTCAGTTCTGAAGTGCTAACCAACTAATCTTGCTTAAAACTTTGACTGATGACAATAAATACAAAAACCAAGGAATGTTTTGGATGATAAAAGAGAAAAATAGGATCTGATTTGCCCTTCAGTTACAAAGAGTCTAAATGACATAAAATTTTTTATATACCAAATGGAAAAGCAGAAATGCAGTACAAGTTTCCTTAAAAAGGTAGTAAATAGTGCAACTTGAGTCATAAAGGAGCCCTGGTGGTGCAGTGGTTAAGTGTTTGGCTGCTAACCAAAAGATAGGCAGTTCGAATCCACCAGCCGCTCCTTGGAAACTCTATGGGGCAGTTCTACTCTGTCCTATACAGTCGCTATGAGTCGGAATCAACTCAAGGGCAACAGGTTTTTTTTTTTTTTTTTGAGTCATAAAATCCTAACACTTTAATTAACATGTAATTATAAAAATTTCAGGTCATGAACCTTGTCTGTTGATGCTTGGTCCTTTGAAGGTGAAGGTTCAGCTGATTATTATTTTCAGGACTATGCTACTTTTGCTAGCCAATTGAACAGTATGTCACATAAATAGTAATAATAAATAATCTAATGACTCTTAGCCTAAAGTGCTATCTAAAGTAAGACTAAGGGGTAGAGTATGGTAGTACAGACCAAAAGGTAATCTGAAGATGTGCAAAGTGAGAAGAAGGAGGAAATGTTAAGTATTATTTTGGCTATTGCTCCCCATATAGTTAATGCGCTGTAACCATGGTAACTGGGCCCAAATAAAGGGAATACAGTTTTCTCCTTGCAGTGATAAAGCTATAATCTTTCATGATGGAACAGGAGGAAAAAAACTTGGTTCATCTCATGCCAGGAACAGCCAAGGTACTTAAATTTTGTTTTAATGGTGATTTTAGATTCTGCGAAATACATTTAAGCAAAATAACTTCTATAAGGTCATTTTAAAACGTACACAAAGTAAAAATCACAACAGAAGCTGAGATTAATAAAATGATTTTTCAATTAGATTTTTTTTTGTAATAGTGAGTGACAGGCAACTTTTCACAAACAGAATGCCAAATTGCCACCTCTCTTGTCTATCAGTCTTGTGATGGTGAAATCAGTGACCACAGCTTTTGGCTTGTGCTTCTATTAAATGAGGAAGGAGGAAATCACTGCATGTGTTGGTGATTCCCACATCATACTTAGGATGTCAAAACTTGCTGACTTGTGGTCTTGTGTCTAAACCTGGACAAAACAAGGCACAATTAAGAGAAAAGAAACACTGGGGTTTACTTAGAGAACAAGTTTGGAAGTGTCAGCTAGCTCTATTAAGACTCTTTCTTTTTAAACAACGCGACCCACAACTCAAAAAGTCACCATCAGATGAGTGGTACTCACTACAATTCCTAGATACACAGGCCTGGCAGATGGGCTTTCTGTAGTGATGGGTAATTTAATTAAAATCACAGTAAAACACAGCATATGACTCTACATTAAAATACACTATAAAATATGATTTAAATAAACAGAAGATAGTAAAATTTTCTCAAAAAAAAAAATTTTTTTTTTTTCTTAGAAATGGCTGATTTTAGATCTGATGCAAAAAATATACAAGATGAGCCAGGGACCCTTCCTGTCAAAAGGCAAGGATGTTATTAAAGATTACTTAGGTTGTATCAGAAAAAAAAAAAAAAAGACATAGGCGTCATCTCGATAGGGATTCAAGATGGGACAATTTGAGCATTGAAAAGAATAATGACTCTAACAGACTGAAATATTTCAAATATATGCAGACCCACGAGTTCATAATGGCACCAAAATCAAGTAACCCTCATCATTTCTGTAGTGCTAGCTCCTTATTATCAAACCAACAAAGGGAAATAAAGCATTTATCCTACCTTTCCCATATGACTACATTTTAGAGTAACGGAATAGTGGATGAAGGAAAGCTGTTCCAGGTAGGAAATGGAGAGGGACCAATAGGATTTGAACAACATCATTTTGCAACTCCAAATGAAACTGCCATTTAGGCCCTCATGGTAGTTGGTATATAGTCCATGGACCACATCCAGCCTACTGCCTATTGTTGTAAAGAGTTTCGTAAACAAAACTTATCTGTTTATGTATCGTGCGTGAAATGTCTGCACGCAACAACGGCAGAAATCAGTAGTTGGAACACCGACTGTACGATCTACAAAGCCCAAAATATCTACTATCTGGTCCTTTACAGATAAGTTTGCAATACCTAGATTAGAGCCATGATCATCAGTAGATGTTAGTGCTTCATTACGGAAAAGATCAGTGGGGAACTTCAGACTAGAGGGATCAGGCTGTTAACCCACTTATTAATCTTAGCAACACTGAAAGCAGAACCACACATTATGTGTAAGGCAGCGTGATTCACTAGGAGGTGCACATACCACCATCCATGAAGTATTGAAAAAAAACCCCAACCAAACCCAGTGCTGTTGAGTCGGTTCCGACTCATAGAGACCCTATAGGACAGAGTAGAGCTCCCCCATAGAGTTTCCAAGGAGCGCCTGGTGGATTTGAACTGCTGACCCTTTGGTTAGCAGCCGTAGCACTTAACCACTATGCCACCAGGGTTTCCCCATGAAGTATTAATGCTTAAAAAGGAAACAGATTTGAAGCAAGCCTCTGTTCTAAATTCCAGGTTATAGGAAACAACATAATGAGGATGCAATCAGCCAAATTCAGAATGTGGAAAATTAAAAATGGCCAATGGGGAGGGGAAATGTCGTAGATGAAAAGACACGCATCTACCAAATGCAATGTGTAAACCTAGTTTGGATTGTGATTCCAACAAACCACCTCTAAGACAAGCTGTTTAATGACAATTCAGAAATACGAACACGGCCCTGGGTATGAGATGGTATCAGAGGGTCAATGTTAATTTTTTCAGTGTGACAGTGCAATTGTGGCTATGTGTGAGTGTGTTTTTCCTCGCTTAAAGATACATATGGAAGGGATATATACTCTAGCTTGGAATATGCTTTAAAACATTCCAGCCCAAACCAAACCAAAAAAACCAAAGGAAGGATACAAGAAGACTGGGAAAATATGGATAAGTGTTAAAGGTGAGTAATGGATACTTGAGAGTTCAATTAGTTTCTCTATTTTTGGATAAGTTTGAAATTTTCCATAATAAAAATAACAATAAAAAATAGTAAGGGGCAACTACAGCACAGTCTTCAGGTGTACTAAACCGTTAGGAATCCGTGTCTAACCGAGTCTAAATCCGGCTTTTCCTTTTGCTTCCCAAGCCTGTGTAAGGATTTGCTTCCGCTTGCTTGCCTGGCAGCGCTGGCCTCTAAATCTTCTAACTATTGCAGTGCTGACATCGAAAACCTCTAACATTTCCGAAGAGACAATTTCTTTTTTCAGTTTTACTTTTCCTCTAAGTATGCCTTAATTAATGATATGTTTTGTATTTCTTTTTGTACAAGGAGAAACTACTTTTTTTACCTTTTTTCTAAAGTGTGGCTGTACCAGGCCCCCAAATGCTTATGACTTAAAGGACAAATATGATGTCATAAGCGTGATATACATACAGACAGTCCCTGACTGCTGGCAGGGCTCTGTTTCAACGACTCCATCTTAAAGTAGGTTCTGACCTAAGTCGAATACCTCTTTTTTTTTCCCTCTAGTTTTCATTATTATTGCCTTTTATTACAGTATCTTTACAAATCTGATCTTTGAACATCTGAGAATGATTAGCATCAGCAAATTAAGCACTAAAACATTGTATGTAGTATATATTATCAATACAAAAAAACCCAGATGGTGGTAAGCGCAGTTCATGGTAACTCCAATACATAGTAAGTCAGGGCCTACATGTACTCTGTAATGATCTCATTAGTCTGGAAGAGGTTATACATAAAAATCAAGCATTTCATAAGCTCTTTAACTCCCTGTTCATGTCCACTAAAATCTCACTATAAATACACATTTTATACTCAATGTCTAAGGTTTCTCTTATAAGTTGTTAAATTTCTGACATTTTAGCACCTGTCTTTTAATATTTATGGTCTGATATTTTAATCCCTGCTTCCCCCTTCTCCTTAAGAACATTTAAGGAGAAAATAAAAGCTTGATTTAAAATAATACTGTATAAGATAAAAATTTTAAAAAATACTATAGCCCATAATTATATAATAGTTTTATCACAAGTCATAAGCACACACTTAACAGAAAAATCTTAACAAGATCCTTCTAAAAGGAGCAGAACCTTATGACCCACCTTATGCCAAAATTTAAACCATATTATTATTCAACTGAAGGTCAAAAGGTTCAAAAACGGTATATTAGAATAGAAAATGTTTTCTAAATATAGAGTCCCAGTTTTCTACCTGAAACCCTCGGGGCCATGATTCAAAATTCTTAAGAGTTTTAGAAATACAGTATAGTGTTTATTACGAAACTCATAATCAAACACAACAACTCATCTGTAGTGAAAATAAACATTCACATTAAGTGGGCTAAAATTACAAATTATTACGTTAATTAAGATCAAGTTTTGCTGCCAAAGGAATTACGGCAAAAAACTCTAGGTTTTAGAGCTTTTTGGACTTTGGAATTGTAGATAAAGAGCTACACATATGAACTGTGTGACTGCATCCTCTCATCTCAGACTCTCAAAAGTAACAAATTATTTTGATCAGATGCTAAGGAATTAACACAATAGTGTTGTACCGGAAAAGAGCTTTTTCCAAGTTACAGACTTTTAAGCTCTGTAATGGAGTCTGTGGGCGGTGCAAACAGTTAAGTGCATGACTACCAGATGAAAGGTTCAAGTTCACCCAGAGGTGACTTGGAAGGCAGGCCTGGAGATCTGCTTCTGAGAGGTCGCAGACTTGAAACCCTACGGAGCAGCTCTACTCTGCACACGTGGGGTCCCCATGAGTTGGAATCAACTGGAAGGCAACTGACAACAAGGCAATGGGTTTATGGCCCGGAGTCAGCTGCTTCTCTGTACACATTCACGATCCTGGTGACACTGAAAGGGACAGGAAGAGTACTGGATCCATAGTCCTGTACCTTTTCATGCAAATGACTCTTCCAAACAAGTGTCAAAGGTCTCTGTGCAACACACACTTCTAAAAGCAACTGCAGAACAGTGGGTCATAATAAAAACAACAGGGCTAACACGCCACCTTAGCTTTCTCTTGCTAGAGCTCTATTATGAGATCAAGTTCCCCATGAGTGGAAGGTACCATGTGGTTGATCACATTAAATCCAACTTACCTGAAGGCTGCAAGTCTGCTATTTCCCTTGGGTTTTGATCTTCTGAGGACTTGTAAGAGCCAGATTATCTGGCTCAGGAATGTTGTCCTTATTAGGTATTTGGAAAATGGGGCTGCTTTTGATTTTGTACCACCCCAGATGTATGAGCCCAACTACTGGTATCATAACAACCAGAACTTTGTAGTCTCTCCAGAAGGTCTGAAAGCTCATAGTACTTCAGCATCAGGGCACCTAAGAAAAGGTTAACAGTTAACAGAAAAAAAAAAAAAAAAACATATTACACTTGTAAACCACAAGTAGCATAAAAAAAAAAAAAGTAGCATATCACACTCTAATAAAGGCTGACTGCTGAACATTTTTATAGTATACTACAATGTTAATTAACAAAAAGAGATACACTGTAGGCACAGAAGGACAGCAGGAAGTCACATCTGAGAAACTTATAAAGCAATACTGAATTTTTAGTCAGGAATTGTAAAGAAGCAACATTACCTACTGAGAAAGCCATATGAACCTTTGGAAACACTCATCACGGATATCATTTTAAAAGTATAATCTCTGAACCACAATGAAGTTAGATCTTTTTTTTTTTTTTTAATTACATTTAGTCACAACCGTAACGGAAGAATCAAGTGGTAATCCTGAACTATGCAGTACAAATTTAGGCTCTAATTGTCAAATGTTGTATTATATATATTTTTACAACAACAACAAACAATTCAGATTCTGAATTCTGACAGCATGTAAGTGATAGTGCTCCAACTGAGGCTGTCAAACACGGATTCCAATCGCAGCAAGAGTTCTGACTTGGACTTCTGGCTTGGACTTCATGAAATTTGGATGAATTACTGTCATCTGAACACTTATGTGCCAAACCCCTTGCGTTTTATAGTGTTTAGCCTGTATTACTAATAACCCTACCCAACAGGGATTATTGTCAACCCACTTTACATGAAGAAATTGAGGCTAATAACTTCCTGGAGTTACAAAAAAAAATTTTTTTTTCAGTCTTTAATTTGGCAAGCATGAGGTTGGACCCAGGAAATCTGTGTTCTGATGATCTGCTGGGTTTGTGAACTCAAGTCCGTGTAACCTCCAAAGACTCCTCCTACTTTTATTTAAGCAATGCTCATTAGGCTTCAGTGTTGGCTATACAGACTTGTGATATCAATGACCCCATTTTCCAAGTTCCTTTTTGAGCATAGAAGGATAACACAGGGCTGCTCAGTCTATGGGACAGGCTAAGGATTTGGTTCAATTGCACCTATATCAGTTTTAGTATCAGGAAATCTCCTAAATTACTGTAATTCTGTAAAAATGCTGTTAGAAAAAATTTTCTACTTACTCTTCACCTTCTAAGTCAAGATTAAAACTTAGACCAATGACTAAAATAGCCTGAACTATCTCTGCATTCCATGTATATATTAAAAATGAACAGAAGGCTTTAAGTTTTAGTCTACATACATACATTACTCCCAGCATTAGAATCTGTCACCAACGTCCTAATTCACATTGCATAAAGACTCTGTTGCTAAACTTAAACCACTGGGTGGAGAAGACATGACCGACTTTGTAACTCAAAGTATTTTATGGTCTTTCCCTTTCATAAAGTGCTCTGGGATCTCAAATGCTTTCTGCGACCATCAAAGACCATACCTTTTATTGACAAGTTTATGTTCTATTTTGGGGGAAAATCAATCACAAATTACTGCATCGTGATTAAATTTCATTGTGGTGCAAAAGTCTTTGGAACATTTGAGATAATATAAAATTTTAAAATGTGAGTTTGGACACAATTGGGGAGGTACTGGGTCATCTGAGGTAACAAAGGAAGAGCTTTCTTAAGATTTACTTCCTAGAGGGGTGGATAAAGGTGGAGAGGCTGTGCCAAAGACAATCAGCTTGTCTTGACTGACATTTGGCATTTCTGCCCACTAAACACCTTGAACTGAAGGTCTAGGAGGTATCGTCTTTCATGTCCATAAAACTTGTTGCCCTCGAGTTGATTCTGACTCATAGCAACCCTACAGGACAGAGTAGAACTACCCCATAGGGTTCCCAAGGAGCGGCTGGTGGATTTGGATGGCTGACTTTTGGTTAGCAGCCGAGCTCTTAACCCCTGCATCACCAGGGCTCCCTTTCACGTCCAGTCTCAATACTTAAGGTGACTTTAGCACCTCTAATTGTCATCCTCAGCATGAGGTTATCAAGCCACACTATTTTTAATAGATGGTATCCTTGCTATTTACCATATACTTCTCCATGATCACTAATATAACACTGCATTTGTCAGCTTTTTCCTGAATCATAAACATTTGGGAAAACTAATCTTAAAAAAAAAAAAAAAATCTTAGAAGAGAGAAAATTCTCATCGTCTAAAATTAGTGTTTTGTAGCTACTAGTCACAGTTTGGTGATCTTGGACCAAACTCAAAATCAGAACCACACAGGTACACTGTTGAATCTGAGTCATGAAGTGGCATTCCAGGCCCCTGGGCAGCTGGTGGCAGCCACAGCATGGACTCTGCTTCCTCTTCCTCGCAGGAGAAGGTAGTCTTGTTGACACTGAGGTTGGTTTCTGGACATGAGCCTGATGCTCTCAGTAGAAATCTGTCCAAAATGGTAGCTTTCCACTAGGATCCCCTCTTGCATAGGTGAACAAGGGTGACTAGCAGCTTTAGGCTCCTCTGAGAACTTGCAGCATTTGCTCCTGTCCCAGGCGGTCACCTTGCTTCTCATAGGGTTTCACACACTTTATGAACCAGATTCAAGCTTACCCTCTCCATCTTCTCTCTGTACAATCCTAACAATCTAGAACTCACTTGAAATCCCTGGTTACAGAAAAGAGAACAGTTTGGATAAAAAGATATAATAGTAATAAAGTTGGGATGAATACCTCAATAACTAAAATTTGGAAAAAATTAAACTACGACCTGTAACAGCAATCAATATTCAGGTTTTGGACTGTTCTCCCCTTCAAGACCACAGTATCTAACGTGAGGTACTGTGAACCTTCCTTTCTATTGACGTTCAGTTGATTCCAACTCATGCCGACCCCATGTGTTACAGGGTAGAACTGCTCCAACGGGTTTTGTTGGCCGTAATCTTTATGGAAGCAGTTTGGCAGGCCTTTCTTCCACAGAGCCATTGGATGGGTTTGAATCACCAACCCTTAGGTTAGCAGCCAACTGCGAACAGCTTGTATCACCCATCCTTGAACCTTCCTTAAGAAGAGTAAAAATAGGGTCTCAGATTAAGTTAGCTCCCTACCTTTAGTGAATCTTTGGGTCATTCCTAGGTTAAAGACAAAGTAAGTGCTCTACTTTGTTTATAGATTATTTAATAGTCTACTGTTCTTTTCAATCAGATTAATTTAAAGGTCTATATATCTTTCCCTAGATTTAGATTTAGTTAAATCTAGGTATTACTATCTATTTTCATTGAAAACTCTTTATTTGCCAAACATCACTGAGGCCTTCTACAGTACTTCCTGCTTTGTAAACGATGTAGACCAATTTAGTGATTAATTGCTTTAACGTTTACTCAATACCAACATGTCCCATCTCCTCAAATTCGCTGTATCTCATACATTGATTCGGCTAATGGGGGTGAGAGAGCAATAACTTTTCCGGCAGATTATCCTGTTACCCTTTGAGAGGCTTGGAAAATGATTATGGTCAGGATGATAGGGCTTTTTATGTACAAAGTACTATTAGGAGTCTTCCCGTTTAATCCACATAAAAACACTGAGAACTATCACTCAGTACATGTAAGAATCCATCTCTACCCAGCAAGATGGAACTAGCATTCTTTTAAAATGACATATTAACATCATGTCTGGCAAGTTCTTATTTTCACGTGAGGTATATTAAGAGACTGACAGCGGTATCCTAACATTTTCTCCAAAATCAGAGAAAAAGAGTCTATATCCTCCAAAAAATATATCCATGATGATTATAGATTTGATTGTGTCCCCCCTCCCCTACAAAATATGTGTTGGAATTCTGACCCCTATACCTTTGGATGTATACAATTTGGAAACAGGGTTCTTTGTTACGTGAACAAACCTATCAGTGTAGGGAGTATCCTAAACCTAAGCGCTCAGAGTGACAAAGGAGCAACACAGAGCAAAGAAGCACAAACAGGGGAAGGACAGATGTCATGTGGAGGTCACCAAGGAACCAAGGAACCCTGGGGCTAGAGAAGTTGAGACAAGGGTTTCCCCCAGAGCAGAGAGAGCCTTCCCCTAGAGTTGGTGCCCTGAATTCAGACTTCTAGCCTTCTCAACTGTGAGAAAATAAGTATCTGTCTATTAAAGCCACCCACTTGTGATACTTCTGTTACAGCAGTACTAAGAAACTAAGACAGTGACTTACTAACAATTGTGATTAACTGGGCTAATTTTTGGAACCCCTGGTGGCACAGCGGTTAAGAGCTACAGCTGCTAACCAAAAAATTGGCAGTTCAAATTCACCAGGTGCTCCTTGGAACCCTATGGGGCAGTTCTACTCTGTCCTTTAGGGTTGCTATGAGTCAGAATCGACCTGATGGCAATGGGTTTGGTCTGGGCTAATTTTGGTTCAGTTTTATTTGGCTTAGTTCTTAGTATCAAATGAACAGCAAAAGATTAATGAACAGAAGAAGCTTGTTATAACCAAAAAACCCACTGCTGTTGAGTATTACAGATGTCATATTCATTCTTAGCACACATAAAAGCCAAGAAATGAAAACACTGAGATATATACGTCAGACCACAAAAACTCTTTAAGGCATTACTCTGTATAGGACAGCTTCAACACCACCCCACGCCATCTTGCCACCCCCAGCAATTTGCATTTCAGAGATAACTACCTCTTCAATTTCTAACATTAAGGCTTCTGACAGGCTTACTACAATGTATTACCCTTCAAGCTAAATGGAGACCTCGTGGCACAGTGGTTAACAGTTCAGCTGCTAACAAAAAAGGCTGGTGATTCGAATCCACCAGCCACTCCATGGGGAAAAGATGTGGCAGTCTGCTTTCATAAAGATTACAGCCTTGGAAACCCTATGGGGCAGTTCTACTCTCCTACAGAGTCCCTATGAATCGGAATTGATTCCACAGTGGCGGGTGGGGTTTGGGGCTTGCTTGGCGCCATCTGCTGTTCTTTTGGACACAGTGCAAGGTACATTATTCCTCCCATGTCTTCACTGCTGCTCCGCTCAAGAGTATTTGAAAAGAAAAAAAAAAAAAAAGTAATTTTTAAAGAACTTCCACTAAATAAAATTTAATCATGAAAAGAACATTACACAAAATGTTAAACAATTAACTCAGTTCTTGTGACTGTGATACCTGCTGCAGCTTACTGAAACTGTCTAAGGCCTTTTCTCTTATGATAATACTGACAACTCTGTCTTGGAAGAAGTACAGCCAGAATGATCCTTAGAAGTGAGAATGGCAAGCCTTTGTCTCACTTACTTTGGACATGTTATCAGGGGTGGCCAGACTCTTGAGATGGACATCATGCTTAGTAGAGGGTCAGCGAAAAAGACGACGACCCTCAACGAGATGGACTGACACAGTAGCTCCAACAATGCGCTCAAACACAGTCATTGTCAGGATGGGGCAGGACCAGGCAGCGTCTCCTTGCTGTAGACGGGGTTGCTATGAGTTGGAACCAACTCGCTGGCACCTAACAACAAAAATCTGCTTTTGCTCCATTCTCCATGGAAACTGCCCTGGCTCAATATAAAGACCACTGATCCCACCTCTTACTTGATCTCTCTGAGGCCTTTTAATGCTTTCATGAAACTCTTTTAAGACCTTGACTTCTAGGACTCTTCTCTGGTCCTCTGTCGTCTCCTTTAATGGCCCCTCAGTTTTTACTCACCTATTCTTCCTCACCACAGAAGTGTTCCTGGTCCTCTTCTGTGTGCTCTTCCCAGGATAGACTCCACATCTGCAAGCTTTTGTTAAAGTGCAATCACTAATGACTCCTGCATCTTCCTCTCTGCTTTAGACCCACATATCAGAGTGACACTGTCACTTTACCTGCTTGTCCCCACAGTCTAAACTCATTACATAAAAAAATGGGTCCTCTCTTCCCCCACTGCTGTTCCTCCTGTAATTCCTGTTTGGTTAATACGGGCACTATCTATACCAAGCCACTCAACTCAGACATCTGGATAGAGTGGACTCTGCCCTTTTCCTCACACTCCTCATCACGTCAGTCACCAAATCTTACCGTTAGGCTTCAACATTTATTTACATAACCCCTCCTCATGGCCACCCTATTGCCACCGAGTTGATTCTAACTCATAGTTGGATCCCATAGAACAGAGCAGAACTGCCCAACAGGGTTTCCAAGGCTGAAATCTTTACGGAAGCAGGCTGCTGGGGGTTCAAACCGCCAATCTTTCGGTTAGCAGCCTTCCAGTTTTTAAAAAGTAAAGCACGGTAAATCATTTTAGTAAGAATGTACTGCCGTGTAGTGAATTTGGGGATGGGCTGAGGACGAGACTGCCTGCGGTTTAAGCTTCCACCTACCACTTTACAACTGGCTGGATGACCCTGGATGACTCACTTAACCTTTGCTGTTGTTAGGTGCCGTTGGTTCTGACTCACAGAGACCCTATGCACAACAGAACGAAACACTGCCTGGTCCTGCATCATCCTCACAATCGCTGCTATGCTTGAGCCCACCATTGGAGCCACTGTGTCACTCCATGTTGTTGAGGGTCTTCCTCTCTTTCGCTGATCCTCTACTTTACTAAGCATGATATCCTTCTCCAGGGACTGGTCCCTCCTGATAACACGTCCAAAGTACATGAGACGTAGTCTCGTCATCCTTGTTTCTAAGGAGCATTCTGGCTCTATTTCTTCCAATACAGATTTGTTTGTTCTTCTGGCAGTCCACGGTATACTCAATGTTCTTCGCCAACACCACAATTCGAATATGCCAATTCTTCTTCTTTCTTATTCACTTAACCTTGCTGTGCCTCAATCCCATCATCTGTAAAGTGAGAGTAATGACTTCCACGTGACAAGGTAACTTGTGCAGTTACCACAATATCTAACACTTAGTCTGGGTTCAGTGATTGTTTTTATTATTATTATTTCAAAATAAAAAATTACTAGAGTCTACCTGGATTGTAACAATAACAGGAGAGGATTGGAAAGATGCCCCAGACTCAGGGAAGTGGTCTCTATAAAGGACGCCTATTCCTTTGGGCAGTTTTAGTATAGATTAAAAAAAAATTGGATTCTTATGAAAGGGGTCCTGAGGTCTTTGGTGCTCACATTTTGATTAGGTAGGGTATTTCTGAGGAGCCCTGGTGGTGGAGTGGTTAAAGAGCTTGGCTCCTAACCAGAAGGTTTGCAGTTTAAATCCACCAGTTGTTCTATGGGAGAAAGAGTGGCAGCCTGCTTCCTTAAAGATTTACAGCCTTGGAAATGCTATGAGGCAGTTCTACTCTGGTTTGGTAGGGTGGATCTATAATGAGACCCCAGGATGTTACAGCATAGATAACATCAAGTTCCTAAACTCAGTTTCGGGAAAGCTAATCATGAAGTAAATAGGAGGGCTCAAGGACACAGCAAACCAGCAAACAGAGTGAGAATAAATTTCATGCTTGCTTCTGGTATCTGTTAATAAAGTTAGAGTTGCCAAATGATTAAATATGACAGTCCTAGTATGAGTGAAACTTGAACCGTATTTTCAGAAATGTTGTTGGTTGCTTAAGAGCAGAGGCTTTGAGAAACTAATGGCACCAGGAGGCCGCCATTGTCCTCAGGGACATGCTGCGCCCTCTCCTGTGCATAGATGTTCTTGCCAATCCACGAGACCCCCAAAATGAGTGCTCCAAGGTCGCAGGTCCCCTAGTCATTGGGACCTCAACAAATATGTGTGACCTGACCCTTAATGCATAGTTATGATCTATCCGGTTAATGAATATGCATTATGTTAGGCTTCCTTCTATTCCCTAGCTCTCTAGGTATGAGGCCTGTGTAGTCCCTACTTGCCTGGCTCATTTGGAAAACAAAGACATCCTGATTGCTCAGGTTATTTTCTGAAACCAGTCAAAGGGCCAAAGCAAGGCATTTGTCCCACAAATATATATAAAACATACGCTGTACTGTGCCACTGAGTGGATTCTGACTCAGAACAATCTTAGAGGGCCCAGCAGAGCTGCCCCATAGGGCTTCCTAGGTTGTAATCTGGAGCAGATTACCAGGTCTTTTTTACTGTGGAGCCACTGGTGGGTTTGAATCACTGACCGTTCGGTTGGGAGCTGTGCGTTTAACCGCTCCTTACAGTGTGTATACACACATATATACAGTGGTGGGGGGGGGGAAGAAGGTGGAGAAAAATAGAAAGTGTGTGTGTAAACAGATAAATCGCTTAGTACCTGGTAGTGTGACTAATGTTAGTTTATAACTTACAGGACCGGAAACTACTGGAAAGCCAGATCGAAATACAATAATGTATACAGTGTTTATATCATTTAAACCAAAACCCAGGTGTTGTTAATTCTGACTCATGGAGACCCTGTGTATGCAGAATAGAACTGTACTTGGTAGGGTTTTCAAGCAGACGACAAGGCCTTTCTTCTGAGGAACCTCTGGGTGGGTTCAAACCAACCTTTCGATTAGTTGTTGAACCACTTAACCTTCTGCGACACCCAGGGACTCCTTTACATCATTTAGGGTTTATCGATTTTCACTTCAAATATGTGTGAGATTCATGTTATTCAAATGCTTACTGAGTGTCTGTTACGTGCTAGCTGGATATTAGGCTCTAGAGGGAGAACTACCAAGGCTGATAAGGCCAGGTTCCCGTCCTCAAGGAGAATACACTCTTGAGAAAAAAGCACAATCCTAATGTAATGTGACTAAATATGGTATAAGAGCAAAAGAAAAACGCTGTGTAGATTAAAAGCCTTTATCAAGTTGACTCATTTTCAAAACCGTACCTCTCATTTTCTCCTTTACCTTTCTCTGAACTAGCCTGAAATAATTTTTATTTACTCCGGTTTCTTCAGCTACAGCAGTGAGTTAGTATCTATAAAAACTAATAACTGCCACCCACTATGACAAAGGTAGGAGCCATGTGATTTGTCTCACTGCTATATCCCTAGGACCTAACAGAAAGTGGTAGGCTCCCTTCCTCCTGTACAGGGTGGCTATTTTTATCCTTCAGCTCTTGGCTGTGATGTCATCTACTCAGACAGCCTTTCTCTGGGCACCCAACCTAAAGTTTCTCCGCCCTATCATTCTCTAGCACATCTATTTATTTCCTTCAAAGCCTCATCTACCTTTATAGTGAATGCTGTGATGTGCCACCCTGATCCACCTTAAAAACAAAGGACTTATTTCCCCAGCTGCTAAGAGTGTTGAGACAGCCCACAGCTGTCAGCTCCCTCTAGGACAGTCTTGGTTGAAGAGAGGCGAAAAGTGAAATACACTTCTTCTGGGGCAATGGGTATAAGGCCTGGCTCACTCCAAGTTGGGACACCTCTGAAGGGCCATCCCAGCTCCACGGGTTGGCAGAGGCCTTCCTGAGTCTGCAATGCAGCGCAACTTTTCTGTGTGCCCAATCCTGCTTCCTTCTTCCTTCCACAGGTGATCCCAAAAAAAACCCGTGGCCGTAGAGTTGATTCAGACTTATAGGGACCCAATAGGACAGAGCAGAACTGCCCCATAGAGTTTCTAAGGAGCATCTGGTGAATTCGAACTGCCAACCTTTTGGTTAGCAGCTGTAGCACTTAACCACTACACCACCAGGGTTTCCAATCCAAAAAAGTCCTCCCTAGGAAATGTCCTAAGGAACCTCGGTGGTGCAGTGGTTTAGGCGCTTGGCTGCTAACCCACCAGCCGTCCCATGGGAGAAAGATGTGGCAATTTGGTTCTGAAAAGATTTACAGCTTTGGGAACTCGATGGGGCAGTTCTACTCTGCCTATAGGGTCACTATGAGTCGGAATCCATTCTGTGGCAGTGGGAAATAAACGTCCTGCACACAAATCTCCTCAGTCTGCTTCCCAGAAACCAAACCTGGGACAATCTGGAAACATTTCATTCATTTATCTATTTATTGTTTCTTCTCCCATCACTAAGATATAAGCTCCACAAGGTCAGGGACCATGGCTATCTTGTTCACTGATGTATCTACTAACTCAACACAGAAAATTAGAAAGATTAATTGATGAAGTTAATGAATAAAAAAAAATAGATGGATGAAAATTGCAGGTATTGAGGTATTGAGGGCAGATGTGAGATGAAACATCGCCCCCCGTAGCAACAGAAGCTGGGATGGCTCCATGTGGGGGGAGGATGAACACGACCTCAAAAGGTCTCCTTAATCTCAAAAGAATTACGATCCCCCAAAAAGTCAAAAGCCCTGTGAGTCCCGTTTCTGCTTTCACAAGTTGGCATGATCAACGTTCTGGCGACCAGCTCCACGTCCGGGGTGGCCCCCGCTCCTAGCCTGCCTCGGGTATACACACAGGGCGCCCTCCCAGAGAGAAACAGGTATACGGCCTGCCCTCCCAGTAGAGGAGGTGACTGGAGCGCCGACGAGTCACAGTGTCCAGCCACAACTTGGCAGCGCAGGTGCCATCGGTGCCTTGACTAAATCTACTTCACCCAGTGCGGGTGCAGACAGAACACCTTCTCGCCATCCACATCCGTTTCATCAGCTAGGATTTACTGCACAGAGCGACTTTAAAGCACGTCTTTCGCCTCCTAACGAGCCAGCCTCCACGTCCCCGCCTCCAAATATCCTTCAGTGAGGACACCGGCGACCTTCCTGAGCCGGGCGTTGGAGGCACCTACGAGCCCCGCCTTTCCCCCCTGCGGCCGAGAAGAAAGCTAGCTTTGCCACCTGAGGTTTCAGAGCTCTCACCTGCCCACCAACCGCCTTGCCTCTCCAGGGCGCCACCGCCAGCAGGTCGCAGCCGAGCCCTACGTTGTGGCCGCCGCCGATCCCGGCAAATCGCGCCCGGCGCTGGGAGGCGGAGCATGCGCAGCTTTGCCGCGGGCGCCGAACCCGCTCCGATTCCGCTCCTCCAGGCTTTCGGCGAAGCTCTGAGGGAACGAAGGCGGGGTATTAGGGGCCGGGCCGTGACCCGAACTAAGGGGAGGATCTGGAAGGGCAGAGTTTGCCGAGGTCCAAGTCAGCAAATTGTTGAAACTGAAAACTTAAACTAATATAGCAAATCGGCTCTTCAGGACACAACGCCTACCTTATGGTGCGCTCCCAAGAGGTATTTGTTGACTGAATGAAACGATAGCCGACCATTGCTAGGCGCGCTTTTCGTCCTCTGGTACTCGACCAATCACAAAGCCACTGACTTGTCGCTGAGCCCCGCCTTCCTCTGAGGCTGCCTCCAAACCCAGGAAGAAAAAAAAAAAATTAACCGTTTTAACGTCCCTGGATCGGGCTGGAGCTCGGACATGCGCAGTGAGAGCCGGTCGCGCTGAATGCTACTGCCTTCAGGTCGTCCTGTGGGGGGCTTACGGAGACGTCGGAAGTTCTCTAACTCGGTGCCTTTCACAAATTAGACAATTTCCGCGGCGCTCTCTCTTCTGCTTTATGGTTCGAGGAAACGTTTTTATTCTCTACCATTAAAAAAAAAAAAGGAGGAAGTTATGTTTCCACGGCAACTTTTTTTTTTAATTTATCCGGCATTATGAAAGCCAACTATACTTCCCTTCCTGCGTTTTCAGAGATCCTCCGCATTGAGAATTATTGTCCATCCTTATGGGTTTTTTTAATGGTTTTTATGGTAGTATTTTTCCGGTGTCCGAAAGCACTTTGAACCACGGAAATGTTGCGTTTTATTTATTTATTGTTTTCCTTTCTATTATTTCAGCGGTTCAGTACTGTGGGTAACCGAGATTCGTCACCTGTCAATCACATTCATAGCGTTAACAAGCTCTTAAAAATTGGCCTTTGTCGCCATTTTTGTTTTGGGCCCAGTTTGAAAGCCGTGAGGTTATGAACGGAGGCCATGTTTCTTTTGGGCAAGTTCCTGGCGCTATCCAGGTCCCACTTGTCTGTTTCGTCGCCATCTTAAATCTTGGTTGTGGCTTCAAGCGAAAAGGGAAGCTGCCGAGATCATTTTTTGTCTGGGCAGCGGCAACGTTCCCAAACGCGCGGGGCCGCCCTGAGAAAGGGAAATGAGCTGGAAGCCAGAGTACCTAAAGCTGCTGAAGGTTGGCTTGAGAGCCTACCCTGCAGGTACTACTACTCTTCAGTCACCGTGGATAGTAACAAAACAAATAAAAGCCCGAACCCAAACCCTGCCACCATCATAGGTAAGAACATGGGGCTTCAAACAACCTGAAGAGTTCCTTCACTTGACCTGTTTCCCCATCTCCTCCCCGACCCTCTGAGGTGTTTTTTTTTTTTTTGCTTTAATTTTTGAGTCTTTCCCAAATTCTTCTCCCTGCTTCCGTCTCTCTTCACTGTTTTCAAATAGCTAAAACGTTGTTAAATATAAGGATCTAGGAAGCCTGAGCTTTAAAGTGGAGGTAGTAGTCCGGAAAATTCTTTTTTTTTTAAGGACCAAGTGAAATATAATGAACGGGCCAGGTATTTATATCAAGCTATGTCTGCTTGCATCCATATGATAAATATAGATGTCCTCCTAGACATTTTTGGCATGTGACATAAATACAGTTTGTGTGCGTATATACTTTCTATTCATTCGTTTATTTATTCACCACTTTTATTGAATACCTAATGCATGCATGGAAACTCTGGTGGGGTAGTGGTTAGGAGCTACGGTTGCTAACCAGAAGGTTGGGAGTTCAAATCCACCAAGCACTCCTTGGAAACTCTATGGGGCAGTTCTACTCTGTCCTATAGGGTCGCTATGAGTCTGGCAACGGGTTTCGGCGATGGGGCTTAATGCATGCTGGAAGTCCCTGGGTGGTGCAGTTAAGGTGCTTGCCTGCTAATGGAAATACTAGAGGTTTGAATCCACCCGACGGCGCCTTGTAAGAAAGTCCTGGCCATCTGCTTTCGAAAAATCAACCATTGAAAACCCAGTGAAGTGCTACCCCCAAAACAAACCTATTGCCGTGGAGTGGATTGTGACTCATATCGAGTCCATAGGGTTTCCAAGGCTGTAAATCTCTACTGAGAGAGACTCCCACATCTTTCTCCCACGGAGCTGCTGGTGGTTTCCAGCCACTGACCTTTCAGTTAGCAGTGGATGGCTTTAACCACTGCGCCACCAGGGCTCCTTCTGTGAAGCACCAAAAAAAAAAAAAACCCAGAACTAAACCCACTGCCATCGAGTCGATTCCAACTCATAGCAACGTTGTAGGACAGAATAGAACTGCCCCACAGGGTTTCCAAAGAGCACCTGGTGGATTTGAACTGTGATGTTTTGGTTAGCAGCTGTAGCTCTTAACCACTACGCCACCAGGGCTTCCTCTGTGAAGCATAGTTCTACATAATTAACATTTATGTGGCTGTAACTGTGCCAGGCATAATTCTACTGTGATACACATGACGTCACCGTGAGTCTGAAGTGACTCAGTGGAAGCTGGTTTAATGTATGCCAAGTCATAGGGAGGAAGCAGTAAACTTAAAAAATAACAACAAAAACGCCTTTCATCTTAACTGTGACCTCAACAGCTAGGTTGGGGCAAGTAACAGTGTTCTATCATTCTTAGCATTCCCTATACAAACAAGCACTCTGCTTTCTTCTTTCCCTATCCTCCCTCCTCCCTTTTTTCCCCTGCTGTAGGAATAAATTGTATTGACACGTCTTTTTTGGGTCCTAGATAGAGTTGGAAGGAGCCCAGGTGGTATAATGGTTAAGTGCTCAGCTGCTCATGAAAGGATAGCGTTTGAACTCACCCAGGCAGCTCTGCGTGAGAAAGATGTGGTGGTTCCCTTATGTAAAGATTACAACCAAGAAAATCCTATGGGTCAGTTTTACCCTGTCACATGGGGTCACTGTGAGTCGGATTCAACTTTATGGCACCCAGCAACAACAGGTACAGTTGTAGGTTTATTGGCCAGTTTTACACGTTGTTTAGGGCCTTGTTGCTCAAAGTTGATCTCCAGACTGGAAGCATCAGCATCACCTGTGAGCTTGTTAGAAACGCAGTCTCAGTCCCCATCCCAGACCTGCTGAGTCAGAATCTCCCCCAGGTGACTCCTTTGCCCCTTGAAGTTTGGGAAACACTGACTTAGGGCATGGACTGAGAGAAAGCCTGCCTCTTCCCAACCTGTGCTTCTTAACTGGATTCACAATGTATGATCAGTTTATTACGTATATTAAATACAGTGGACATTTTTAGCCTACCACCGTGAGGTCCAGGTACCCTTTTCGCATTCTAAAAAATTGAGAATTTGCCAATCCAGCATATTTTTATGTAGTTTCTGTTACCGAAAACATTGAAAATGGAGTTGATTTTTTTTGTAAAGTTTACATTGTAAAAAAAGTTTACTTTTCCTCCCTTCTTTTTACTATCTTCTGTGCATATTCTATTAATTTATTAAAGCGTGGACTCAAAAGCCTGCATTTAGATAGCAATTCGGTATCATCTTAGAAAACCTTGGTCCATGGTTTACCACAGCTTTTCATGTCTCCTTGCTTTTTCTCATTGAGAAATCTAAATCTGGAGTTCTCAACCTTGGCTGCACAGGAAAATTGCCTGGAGAGTTTTAAAAAAGACTGAGGGCTGAGTAGGATCAGCAGGCGTGGAGACACTGGATGGAATTAAGGAGCCAGAAAGGTATTTGAAAGAACAGCAAATGACTTACATTTTTTACTTGTCGTCATGTGGATTTTCCTCCCTGTCATGGATTGAATTATGTCCCCCCCAAAATGGGTGTATCAATTTGGCCATATGTGGTTGTCCTCCATTTTGTGATTGTAATTTGATGTTGAGAAGATTAGAGTGGGATTATAACACCACCCTTACTCAGGTCAGCTCCCTGATCCAAGGTAAAGGGAGTTTCCCTGGGGTGTGGCCTGCACCACCTTTTATCTCTCAAGAGATAAAAGGAAAGGGAAGCAAGCAGAGAGTTGGGGACCTCATACTGCCAAGAAAGCAGCACCAGGAGCAAAGTGCGTGCTTTGGACACGGGGTCCCTGCGCCTGAGAAGCTCCTTGACCAGGGGAAGATGGAGGACAAGGAACCTTCCTCCAGAGCCGACAGAGAGAGAGAGCCCTCCCCTGGAGCCATTGCCCTGAATTTGGACTTGTAGCCTACTAGACCGTGAGAAAATAAATTTCCCTTTGTTAAAGCCATCCTCTTGTGGTATTTCTGTCATGGCAGCACGAGATGACTGAGACATTCCCCCTCATGGTTTTACTTTAAATGACTAGGAATTTGAAGGCAACAAAGAGAATTGGACTGGGAATGTGATGAACCAGCTTCCCAGTAACTTGCCATTTATTTGTTCTGTGTCCTAAGCAAGTTGTCTATCATGTCTGTCTGTCCTTCCTCTGACTGGAACAAAAAGACTGTTGGACACTTTTGTTTATTTAGTCTTGTGTGAGTATTGGTAATTCTATCACTAAAATACTTTATATTCTGTGAATGTAAGGAAGTATTTTATAAGCATAATATTCATTGTTCTGATTTTCACATACTGTATCTTACACGGGGAACCTTGGTGGCATAGTGGTTAAGTGCTATGGCTGCTAACCAAAGGGTCGGCAGTTCAAATTCACCAGGCACTCCTTGGAAACCCTATGGGGCAGTTCTGCTCAGTCCTGTAGGGTCTCTGTGAGTCGGAATCAACTCGACGGCCCTGCGTTTGGTTTTTTTGGTTTGGTATCTTACATGCAGCAGGAGAGGATGGTAGGCAAGAGCCAGAGTCCCTGCGTTCAAACCCTATTTTCTCCATTGACCAGCTGTGTCACTCTGGGCAAATTACTTAACCATTCTGTGCTTCAGTTTCGTCATTTGTAAAACAGGATTGATTTGATGGTAGGATAAGTTAATCGTGCCAGAAAAGTGCTTAGAACTGTGCCTAGCACATAGTCGCAGCTGCGTGAATGTTAACTAACACTATTTATTATAATTAAATCTTTGGATTATTAAGGATTGTTCATGCATGCAAATCACTATCAGGAAAGGTATGCAGTTCTGTAACTTTTCAGTACATCTCTCATTTGGGAGAGAGGATAGTCTAAACAATATACCAGGTCAGGAAGATGGTTTTTTTTTTTTTTTTTTAATATGGTCTCTTTTTTTTTTCTAAACAGCCTTATTGAGATACAGCTGTCATACAGTAAACTGCACATATTTAAAGTATATGATTTGACATGGTTTAACACGTATGCACCGGTGAAACCATCACTACAATCAAGATAATGAACGTATCCATTAATCCCAAAAGTTTTCTCTTTCCCCGTTTTAATCTCTTTCTTGGGCCGCTGTATTCCAGGCAACCACAGGTCTGCTTTCTGTCACTAGATAAGTCTGCATTTCCTAGATTTTCATCTAAATGGAGTATTACAGTATGTGCTTTCTTTTTTTTGAGTCTGGCTTCTTGGCGCAGTGGTTAATTGTTTGGCTGCTAGCCAGAAGGTTGGCAGTTCAAATCCACCAGCCCATCTTTGGTTACAGGGCAGTTCTACTCTGTCCTGTAGGGTCGCTCTGAGTCGGAATCAACTTGATGGCAGTGAGTTTGGTTTTTGTTTTTTCTTTCACTCCTCTTAATTGTTTTGAGAGCTACGGATGTTGTTAGGAGCCCTGGTGGTGCAGCGGTTAAGTGCTTGGCTGCTGATCAAGAGCTTGGCTGGTGGTTTGAACCCACCTAACCTAGAAAACCCTGTGGAAGGGTTCTGCTCTGTCACATGGGGTCCCTGTGAGTCGAAATTGACTCGAGGGCACCTAACAACAACAAATCCTTGTTATTGCAAATATTGATAGTTCCTTTCTCTTTAATTGCTGGTTAGTATTCCATTGTGTGGATATACCATAGTTTGTACATTTCACCAGCTGATGGGCATTTGGGCTGTTTTTGTTTTAACAGTGCTCATTTTCACATTCTTTTATTCTTACCCAGCTTATCTAAATAGGAAAAAAAAAAAAAAGTAATTATTTGGTGGCCAAACCTCCTGTATACGGTGAAACCAGGAGGTGACAGTGGTAAAACCTGTGTGTATTGAGGCTTCACGTTTGCCTTTGGTGTGATTTACAGATTAATGTTTTCTAAGTAAAATATCCTATGACTTATTTTAAGTGCGGAATGCATGCATTGCCTTTTTAGTGGATTTTATGTCTTAGTGTGTAAATGCCTAATCGTTTTAAGCTGCCTTAAATCTTTAAAGTCTACTATTTATACATTGCTTTTTAGGGATTGAGAACAATAATTCACGTGCATGAAGAAACCTGCTTATTAGGCAGCAAAGTGGAATCTGTAAAGCCAAGCCTGAAATGTCCTAAAACTCCCTTTTGTCAGTAGACAGAGAGTGCCACTTACATTTTGTGTTGTTTTATGTACATTTCCACAGTCTTTTTGCTTCTGTTACAGAAAAATGGGCAACTCTGCTGGTGTAGTGGTTAAGGGCTACGCTAGTTAAAAGCAGTTCAGATCTACCAGGCGCTCCTTGGAAACCCCATGGGGTAGTTCTACCCTGTCCTATAGGATCGCCATGAGTCGGAATCGACTAGACGGCAAAGGGTTTGGTTTTGGTTTATAGGAAATCAGTGCCTAGTAGTTATTACGGTATGGCATTTTGTGCCTGAATAAATAGGCACTGGTAACGAAAATTGAATTTGACTTGTGTTACTTATAAGATAGTATATAGACTACCACTGTTGCAATATTTTGGACACTTAAAAAGTTCACTTGTGCCACTATTTTGATTTTGTCTCTAGCTTGAAAAGATTGGATTTTGGAGGGGGGATTTTTAAAAATTTGTTTTTAAATATATGTAGAGTAAAATTCAGTCTTGTTGGCCTCATTAATTTTGATGAGTGCATCAAGTCCCATAAAAAAAAAAAAACCGCTGTTAAATGAGAATACAGGACAGCTCCCTCACCCTCCCCAAATTCCCTCCTGCTGCCCCTTTGTCATGACCCACGCCCACCCCTCTGTCCTTAGCAACCAGCAATCTGTCTCCATCCTATAGTTTTTGTACTGGAAAGATTAGGTTTTAAGACATTGCGGTAATGATTATCAGAAGTCCTCCCCCCCACCCCCCCCCCGCCCCCGTGAAGGTGAACTGGAAACCAGTAGTTATTGATGAAGCATTTTAAGCAGGGTCTGAGGCAGTTTTCTGTGGGTGGGGCAGGAAGAGGGGGTCTAGATTAAGAATCAGCTGACTAGGTTAAAGAAACCCTGGTGGCATAGTGGTTAAGAGCTGCAGCTGCTAACCAAAAGGTCAGCAGTTCGAATCCACCAGGCACTCCTTGGCAATGCCATGAAGCAGTTCTGCTGTGTCCTATAGGGTCGCTATGAGTCAAAATCAACTCGACAGCAGTGGTTTGTTTTTTGGCTTTTTCGGACTGGGTTAAGGGTGTAGAGTGCGTAAAAGGTGGGCTCTTCCATGGATTTAATTTTGACCAAGAATTTCAATATCTGACCCACATGTAAAGGCAAAGAAGAAAAAAAGTCCTAATTTTTCTGTCACTTGCATTATCTTCCTTCTATTGTTATAAGTATAATAATTTTCTAGATAAAATTTGAAATCCGGAGGTTAGAAGCCCAACAATTATTTCTGGTCTTTTTAATCTGAAGTAGTTGCTTTGGGTTATGACACAGGCCAGGAACACTAAAGGGAAGACAAATGTGGATTTCAGAGTGCCTTGGATTTTCCCACAGAATAATCTAGAAGGTCATTGGCTTTCTTTATTAGAGTTTATCTCTGCTTTGTATTTAAATGACAGGACAGTCATGTGATGATCATTTAATCTACTTCCATTCCCTCCTCAAATTAATTTTTCTTCCCCTCCCCACTAAAGACACGCATGCACACATGATTTTGGTGGGATCATACATATGCCATCAGAGGCTCCTCTTTGTGAAAGTGTGTCTGTTTTCAGTCCAGAAAAGTGGGTTCAAGAATGTCGAATAGAGGTTGAGACATTATTTGCAAGATTTATAATATACTTTTAACTTTTCAGCATGCTTATGTAAATTATGCTTTCAGATATTTGGGAAATCGGTCTTTCTGGAGATTGTCCTGAACTTCTTAAAAATAGGCAACAAAATAATTCCACTGAATTTAGACTGAACTGACAGCTCTGGGAACAAGGCTTTTTAACGTTTATGCTTTAAACCCCAGGCCCTGAGCTTGCTGGTGTCCCCTAAAAGCAACTCTGAGGGCCTAGGAAAGTAATGGTCTAAGATGCACATTTGCTTCTTTAATGGTCAGTAAAACAAGTTTAGAAAAGCCTTGTGATGTTCCCAGATTCAAAACTCAATACCGAGGCTAAGAATATCTTTTCCATTAAAGCGAATGCTACAATCAGTATTTTAAATTAAAAGAATTACATACTGAAAAACTCCCATTTAAGGCCTAAACTTCAACCTACCTCTGATCTGTTGCCCATTATTTTCAATACAAAAGACTTTTAGATCTTTCTGTGTGTATATATGAATTACAACTCTTTCAACTTTGGCAGCATGGTACATGAAAACTTAAGTGCTATCTATATATGGAAATAGGTCCAGAGTACTTTGGACTTTTAAAAGGCTTAATGTGAAATTTGGGATTTGGGGACAGTACGGATGCATTCCATCAGCCGTCTGTCAGTTTGTTGTACTGTGGTGGCTTGCATGCTGTTGTGATGTTTGAAGCTATGCCACCGTTTTTTCAAATACCAGTAGGGTCACCCATGGTGGACAGGCTTCAGTGGAGCTTCCAGACTAAGACAAACTGGGAAGAAAGGCTTGGTGATCTACTTCCAAAATTTTTCACTGAAGACCTCGTGGATCGCACCAGAGCATTGTCCAACTCCCTTGCTTTGTACACGTCATCAGGAGGGGTCAGTCAGTCACAGTAGGAGGACATCATGTTGGTGAAGTAGAGGGCCAGTGAGGGTGTGGTGGCCCTCTGTGAGATGAATTGGCACAATAGCCACAATGATGGACTAGAACATGCTGGCAATTGTGAGGAAGACGCAGGACCAGGCAAAGTTTCATTCTGTTGTACGTGAGGCCACTATGAGTTAGAATTGACTCAGTGGCGTCCATCTGTGTACCTAAATCTGTCTGTCTAATCTGTCTGTCTAAACATGCATTAGATAAAGGAGTATCAATCTTAAGAAATGGAAATTAACCCAGTCAGTAACCTCTAATTTAGTAATGTCAGTACTCTAAAGTCAGCAAACTTTTGATGCCTACCTGTGCCGTGCCTCAGGGATCAAAGAAACAGGAATGGACCCTCTCCCACCTTTCCTTCCCCAGCCCACCCTATTGCCAGACCTGCTGAGACTTGGCTTGGAGACAGAGGCACCTTGCTTGAGGCACCACCTTTGCCAATTTTTCTATTTATTTTATTTTGAATACTTGTCCTTTGCTGGTTATGTATCTTTCAAATAGCTTCTCCCCATTTGTGACTGTCCTGCATCCCCCATTTCTTTATAGAACAAAGTTTTAATTTTTTTGACAAAAATAAAAGATTAATTTTTTATTTTGAATCGTAGACTCACGGGAATTTGCAAAAACTGTACAGGAAGGTCTCGTGTACCCTTCACTCAGTTTCCCTCAATGGCAACATCTTCCATAACTATAGTGCAAATATCGAAACCAGGAAGTAGATATTAGGACAATTCACAGAGCTTATCAGATTTCACCAGTTTTACATGCATTTATTTATCTGTGTGTGTTCCTGGGCAGTTTTATAACGTGTGTAGATTCGTGTAATGACTACCATAATCAAGATAAAGAACTTTCTCATTGCCACAGTCTTCCTCCTGCCACCCCTTTATAGCCATACACCCTTGTCCCTGACTTTAACCCCTGGCAACTATTAATCTGCCCTTCACATGTATAATTGTGTTATTTCGAGAATGTTATATGAATGGAATCTTACATTATGTGCCCTTTTGTGACTGACTTTTGCACTCAATATAATTTCCTTGATATCCATCTAAGTTGTTTGTATAGCTCATTCCTTTTTATCGCTGAGTGATACTCCATGGTATGTGTGTGTCAGTTTGTTTAATCAGTCACCACCCACTGGTGGACATCTGAGTTTCTAGTTTTTGGCTATTATGAATAAAGTTGCTGTGAACAGTCATGTACAGATTTTATGGGAACATAAATTTCCATTTCTCTTGCTGTTAGGCCTAGTTTTTAATAATGGATTATCTAATAAAAGCACACATAGCAAATGACAAAATCAATGAGACCTCATAAAAATTAAAAACCTTTGTTCATGAAAAGACTACCAATCAAGTAAAGATAAGCTACCAACTGGGAGAATATCTTCGGAAATCATATATCTGATAAGAATCTAATAATCAAAATATTCATAAAACTTTGGCAACTTAACAAAAAGATAAATAACCCAATCATAAGATGGGCAAAGGACTTGAACAGACATTTCACCAAAAGAACATTCAGATGGCCACCGAACACGTGAAAAAATGCTCAATGTCATTAGCCATCAGAGAGATGCATATCAAAACCACCATGAGATACTACTTCATTCTCACTAGGATAGCTAAAATTAAAAAAAAAAATAGAAAATAGCAAATGTTGGTGAGGATGTGGGGAAATTGGAAACCTTATGCATTGTAGGTAGGAGTGCAAAATGGCAGTTCGTCAAAAAACTAAAAGAACTACCATATGACCCAGCAATTCCACACTTAGGTGTATACCCGAAAGACTTGAAAGCAGAGACTCAGAGACTTGTACACCAGTGTTCATTGCAGCACTATTCCCAATAGCCAAAAGGTGGAAACAGCCTGCATAGCCATCAACAGATGAATGAATAAAGAAAATGTGGTACAACATACAGTGGAATGCTCCTCAGCCACTAGGAGAAATTCAGCCATGCTACGATTTGGTTGAAGCTTGAAGACATTATACTGAGTGAAATAAGTCAGCCACAAAAGGACAAATACTGTATAATCTCACTTCAATGAAAGAACAAGAAAAGGCAAATATGTAGAGACCAAAGTTTGTTAGTGTTTACCAGGTGCATGAGGGCGAGGGAAAGGGGGGTTATTGTTTATGAGTACTGCGTTTCAGTTTATGGTAATGAAAAATGACATTGATTAAGGAGTAAGGTTGCACAGCTGGTTATTTTAAGTGCTGTCAATACATTGTATACCTGTAAAAAGTTGGATTGGCAAAAGTTGTGTGATAAACATATTTACAACAATGACAAAAAAAAAAGTAATTGCTGAGACTGCTTATATACAACCAAACATCTCATGGAATTTAGTTCCTTGATGTGGAGGTTTAGTGTCATGGTTTCATGGGACATCTTAGTTAACTGGCCTAATATGTTCAGTGCTTCTATTTTACTTCCTAGTTTGTTGCCTGGTACCTAGGGTCTTAAAAGCTTGCAAGCGGCTGTCCAAGGCACAACAGCTGGTCTCTGCCTGGAGCAGCAGAGGAAGATGGAGAGGAGGAAATAGGAGGAGGAAATGGAACTTGTGGCGAATTGCTTCTATGAACAACTGCCTCCTTTACTAGCAGAGCAGAAGAAGTAGATGTGCCCAGCTGCCATTACTGAATGTTTTGATCAAAGATTCTATAGAAGACTCCTGATCAAAAGAGGAAAAATGCAGTACAGAATCCCAAATTTCTGAAAAAGTTTCTGGAGCCGTGGAGGCTGGGTGAACCCCTGAAATTGCTGCCCTGAGATAATCTTTAAACCTTAAATAAAAAATATCTCCTGAATTCTTCTTAAATGAAAACAGTAGTGTAGTGTACCTAGGAAAAAATGCCTTGAGCACTATGCTTTTTTAAGAACTATCTATATGGGATCAAATTGACAACTGCAACTCAAAAGGTTAGATAGGATTCCCAACCCATCTGGAGCAAAGGAGAATGAAGAACACCAAAGACACAAGGAAAATATTAGCCTAAGAGACAGAAAGAAACACATAAACCAGAGACTTCGTCAGCCTGAGACCAGCAGAACTAGATGATGCCTGGCTACCACCAGTGAACGCTCTGACGGGGAATGGAGCAGAGAGTCCCTGAAGAAGCAGGAGATAACTAGGGTGCAGAACTCAAATTCTAGTAAAAAGACCAGACGTAATGGTCTGACTGAGACTGGAGGGACCCCAGAGGCATGGCCCCTGGACTCTCTCTTAGCCGAGAACTGAAACCATTCCTAAGGCAAACTCTTCAGACAAAGATTAGTTTTTAGACTGGACTACAAGAATAAAATGGTACTGGTGAAGAGAGTGCTGCTTAGCTCAAGTAGATAAAAAATGAGACTAAATGGGCAGCTCCTGTCCAGAGGCGAAATGAGAAGGCAAGAAGGGAAAGGAGCTGGTTGAATGGACATGGGAAATCCAGGGTGGAAAAGAGGAGTGTGCTGTCACATTATAGGGAGAACAGTTAGGGTTACATAACAATGTGTGTATAAATTTTTGTATGAGGAACTAACTTGAATTGCAAACTTTCACTTAACGCACAATTTAAAAAAGGCAAGAAAGAAAAAAAAAAGATAGGAAACTTGGGGCAGTGAGTTTATGTTAATGGAGGAGAGACAGCTCAGAAAAGGAGGATGAGAATATACAACTCAAAGAATGTAATCAATGTCACTGATTGTACGTGTGGAAACTGAATTGTATGTTTTGCCGTATATATTCTCAACAACAAAACAACAAATAAAATTAAAACACAAAACAAAACATCTGTATTAAGTACTCTAAAGCAAAGACGAGGGGATAAGGGGACAGGGAAACTAGAGCACTGGAAACAGAATCAGAAAGCAATTAAAGGGAATGTCGCACGTGGTGAGAAATCTAACGTCACTGAACAGTTTGTATGGAGATTGTCAAATGGGAACCTAATTTGCTGTGTAAACTCTCACCGAAAACAGTAAAATCTTAGGATTGTTCATTGCTGGTACACAGAAGTACAGTTGACTTTTTATATTGATCTTGCATTCTGCAGCCTTGTCGAACTCATTTATTAATTTTAATAGTTTTTTTTTTTTTGTGGATTCTTTAGGATTTTGTATATACAAGAACATGCCATTTGTGAATAGAGATAGTTTCACCTCTCCCTTCCCAATCTAGATGCCCTTTATTTCTTTTTCTTCCCTACTTGCCCTGGCTAGAGCCCGCATACAATATTGAATAAAAGTAGCGAGACCAGACATCCTTGTCTTTTCCTGAGCTTAGGGTGGAAAGTATTCAGTCTTTCACCATCAAGTATGATGTTAGCTGTGGTTTTTCTTAGATGCTCTGTATGAGATTGAGGACATTCCTTTCTATTTTTAGCGGGTGAATGTTTTTTAATCATAAAAGGAATTCAGTTTTGTTAAATGATTTTTTTTTTTTTTTTGCTTATATTGGCATGATCATGTTTTGTTTTTTCTTTTATTCTGTGAATATGGCATATTGGTTGATTTTTAGATATTAAACCAACCTTGCATTCCAGGGATAAATCTAATTTGGTCATGGTGTATAATCCTTTTTATATTGCTGGATTTGGTTTGCTAGCATTTTGTTAAGGATTTTGTGTCTGTATTAGTAAGGGATGTTAGTATGTCATTTTCTTTTCATGTCCTTGTCTGGTTTTCGTATCAGAATAATACTAGCGTCATAAAGATTTGAGAAGTCTTTCTTTCTTTTCTTTTTGAAGAGTTTGTGAAGGTTTGGTATTGATATTTCTTTAATCATTTGGTAGAGTTCACTAGTGAAGGTATCAGGACCTGGACTTTTTTTGTGGGCAGCTTTATGATTACTACTTCATTATAGCAATTTTGTTGAGGATAATTATACATAACATTGGTCTTGCAAATGCCTATTGATATTTAATTATTCAGCCAACCTTTCTTCTATATAATGACCAAATAGAAACAAATTTTGATGTATTTCCATATAACTTTCTTTTTTCTTCTGTTAAAGGTTTGTAATTACGCTGGAATCAGTAAGCCATGGCGACTAAGAAATTTGCTGTTAAAGTAAGTAAATACTTAATAGCTTTCTTTAAAATGGTTCATCATTTTCTAATATAAGTGAGTTCTTTGTTAATTAAAAAATGAGGCTTTGAACTTCTTTCTATTCTTTAAGTTTGGTATTCTATTGAAAACCGTAAACTTGTGTTTTAAGAATGAAATGGATGAGAAAATTACTAGTTCATATGGTTATAGGAGTTCCTTGCTTAAAATCTTTTATAAGATACCTTTTGGTCATAACTTGGTCCTTAATGTTAAAAATTCTCATGCACTTTGCATGCCCATGATATGACTTGTGATTATGCAAAGCAGATAAAAAGTCAAAGTAAAATAGTAGCTAACAAATGCTGTACGTAGGTGGATGCCCAGAGAGAATTCTCTTGGCTGGCTTACCTTTCTAGTTTCCCTCTTTTAAGTGTCTTTTCTCTATCCTGGTTGGCTGGGTTTCAGACCCTCCCAGCTATAGGGGGTGGGTGAATTATATGTGAGGAGTGATGGTGCAGGAGATGAGAAGAATTGATCAATAGTAAGGAAAAGGTCTTGGAGATGCTTTTGTATATATTGGTTATTCTTTGGGATATTTTCTGTATGTTAGTGTTAAGTACAAATTCAAAATGGTTAAATTACAGCAGTTTTAACCAAGTCAGTAGCTACTTAGATTTACCAACATAGTAAACTTCTGTGTGTGTATATATATTTCATTGCTTACAATCGTTTCTTGCGTTTATATGTTCTTTAGTATTTTTTTCTGTAAGGGTTTCTAAAAATGTGTTTTGGTCTTACTCTAGATAGATATTTAGTATTTCTTAGCTTTTAGAATTCTAGGTATTTTTTCTGTTGTTTTCTGGAATCTGTTACTGCTAATGAAGAATGCTTTAGTTATCTATTGCTGCTTGGAGCCCCATTGGTGCAGTGGTTAAGAGCGTGGCTGCTAACCAAAAGGTCGGTAGTTCAAATCCACCAACCGCTCCTTAGAAACCCTATTGGGTAGTTCTACTGTGTGTCAGAATTAACTCGATGGCAGTGGGTTCAATGGGTTATTAATGCTTAAAAACCACTTTAAAATTTAGTAGCTTAAAACACCACCCATTTTATTATCTCTCATAATTCTGTTAGTTGCCTGGGATCAGTTAGGTGATTCTCTTCTCTATTTGATCTTTTAAAAAAACATTTTCTTGTGTTTTTGGTGAAAGTTTACATAGCAGATGAGGTTCCCGTTAAGGATGTTTATACATTTTGTTTAAAGACATTGGTTACGTTTTTCGTAATATGTCAACATTCTCATTATTCTGGTTGTTCCATTTCCATTAATCTAGGTTCACTGCCCCTGCCCCGCGCCCCCCCCCCCCGCCCCATTCAGCTTTGCTTTAGGGTAAATATTTATTGTTTGGTCTTATATAGATGATTTTTTAAAAGACCACAGTACTCACGGCTGATATTGTTTATTTTATGAATCAGTTTGTTATTTACTGAAGGGTGGCTTCCGGGAATGGTTTCAGTTCTAAGTTTAAAGGATGTCTCAGGGCGACAGTCTCGGGGTTCCTCTGGTCTCTACCAGTCCAGTAAGCCTGTTGTTTTTTAAGAACTTAATTTGATTCTACATTTTTCTCCCATTCTCTCCTGGGCCATCTACTGTGTCCCTGGTGAGAATGGTTGGTCGTGGTAGCTGGGCATCATATATTTCTTGTGGTCTCAGGATAGATGAGCCTGTGGTTCCTATGGAGTGTTAGTCCTGTAGACTAGTTTCTTCTTTGTGTCTTTGGTTTCCTTCTTTCTCTTTTGCTGTGGACAAATAGAGACCAATGATCGTATGTTAGATAGCTGCTTACAAGTTTTTAAGACCCAAGAAGCTACTCACTAAATTAGGATGTAGAACGTAAACTTTGTCAACTATGTTATGACAGTTGACTGAGTTGTCCCACAAGACTATGGTCCTAAACCTTCAAACCCAGTAAACCAATCCCGAGAGGTGTTTGATTATGTCTAGGAAATATCTGTAACTGTGCTCTGTATGTGCTTGATTATATATATGAATATATGTGCAACACATACAAATATGTATACACATATACCTACCGATATGCCTATACATACACATGCGTATGCTCACATATGCCTTCCTAGGCACATGTATGTATACGTATTTACCTATACCTATACATATACATGTAACCACGCACATATTTTTTGGTTGTTACTGTTGTTGCAAAATTGTGTATGGTATAAAAAAAAAAAAATTGTATGGTATAGCATTTACCAAAAAGATCCCTTAGTCTTTTGTACTTCCTAGTGTCAACATTTACCTTGGTCACTTTGTGCAAGACTTTACCCACATTTGCTGTTGCCTTTCCAATCACCAAAAATAGCAAGTGTCTACTACCTAGAAAAGTGATTCCCCTGCCCATCCCTGGCAACCACCAAAGAATGTTGCTTTCTGTATGTGTACCTGTTCTTGCCTTTTTATAAAAGGGACATCATATAATATTTGTCCTTTTGTGATTGACTCATTTTACTCAACATAATGTCCTCTAGATTCATCCATGTTATGTCTTGAGAACTCATTATTACTCTCTATAGATGCATGGTATTCCATTGTGTGTATGTACCACAATTTTTTTATCCATTCATCTGTTGATGGGCACTTAGGTTGTTTCCATCTTTTTGCTATTGTGAATAATGCTGCAGTGGACATAGGTGTGTGTATGTCTATTTGTATCATTGCTGTTACATCCCTAGGATATATACCTAGGAGTGGGATTGCAGATTGTAAGGTGTTTCTGTTTCTAGCTTTTTGAGGAAGCGGCATACCATTTGTCATAGTGGTTGTACCATTTTATAATCCCACCAGCAGTGCATTGGGGTTCCAATCTCCCCACAACCTTGCCAGCATTTGTTTTTTGTTTGTTTGTTTGTTTAGTGCCATTTTTGCGGGAGTGAGATGGTATCTCATTGTACTTTTGCTTTGGAGCTCTCTAAGTGGTACAGTGGTTAAGAGCTCGGCTGCTAACCGAAAGGTCAGCTGTTTGAATCCACCATCCACTCCTTGGAAACCCTATGGGGCAGTTCTACTCTGTCGTATAGGGTTGCTATGAGTTGGGATTTTTTTTTTCTGCTTTTTTTAAAAAAAATTTTAATTGTGTTTTAAGTGAAAGTTTACAAATGAAGTCAGTCTTTCATACAAAAATTTATATATACCTTTCTATATACTCCTAATTGTGCTCCCCCTAATGAGACAGCACACTCCATCCCTCCACTCTTTATTTTTGTGTCCATTCGGCCAGCTTCTGACCCCCTCTGGTCTCTAATCTCCCCTCCAGACGTGCCCACATATTCTTGTGTGTCTACTGGATCCCAGAAGCTCATTCTTCACTCTGAGTTGGTTTTTAATGCTTAATGATCACAGGCATCTTTTCATGTGTTGTTGGCTGCTGGAATGTCCTCTTTGGAGAAGTGTCTGTTCATGTCCTTTGCCCATTTTTTAATCGGATTGTGTGTCTTTTTGTTGTTGAGTTGTTGAAGTTTTCTATATATTTGAGAGATGAGACCCTTATCAGATATGTGTATAGGATCTCTTTTTACTCTTTTGGTAGTCTTTTGATGAGCATAAGTTTTTAATTTTTAGGAGGTCCAAGTTATCTAATTTATCTTCTGTTGTTCATGCATTTGTAGTTGTATTTGATAATCTATTTCTAAAGAAAATTAGGTCCCATAGTTTTGCCTCTACATTATTTTCCAGGAACTTTATAGTTTTAGCTTTAACATTTAGGTTTTTGATCCATTTTAAGGTAGGTTTTGTGAGGTATGGATCCTGTTTCGTTTTTCTGCAAATAGATACCCAGTTTTGCCAGCAGCATTTGTTAAAGAGACTATTTCTTCTCCATTGAATGGACTTTGCTCCCTTGTCAAAAATTAGTTGACCACAGATTTGTTGTTGTTGCTTTTGTTAGGTGCAGTCAAGTCAGTTCCAACTCATAGCGACACTGTGTACAACAGAACAAAATGCTGCCTGGTCCTGTGCCGCCCTCATGATCGTTGTTACGCTTGAGCCCACTGTTGCAGCCACTGTGTCCTTCCACCTCACTGAGAGTCTTCCTCTTTTGCTGACCCTTTATTTTACCAAGCGTGATGTCTTCCTCCGGGGACTGATTCTTCCTGATAACATGTCCAAAGTCTGTGATGTGAAATCTTGCCATCCTTGCTTCTGAGGAGCATTCTGGCTATACTTCCTCCAAGACATATTTGGTTTTGACCATAGATGTTTAGATTTATTTCTGGCTTCTCTGTTCTACTCCATTGGTCTATGTGTCTGTCATTGAACCAGTACTAGGCTGTTTTGATTACTGTGGCTGTATAGCATGTTTTGAGATCAGGAAATGTGAGGCCTCTTACTTGTTCTTCTTCAACATTGCTTTGGCTATTTGGGGACTCTTTCCTTTCTGTATGAAGTTGGTGATTAGTTTTTCCATATCAGAAAAGAATGATTTGGAATTTGGTTCCGATTATATTGTATCTATAGATCACTTTGGGTAGTATTGACATTTTCACAGTCCGTGATCATAGAATGTTCTTCTATTTATGTAGGTCTTTTTTAGTTTCTTACAGTAGTGTTGTGTAGTTTTCATTGTATAGGTCTTTTACATCCCTGGTTAGGTTTATTACTAGGTATTTTATTCTTTTGGGGGATATTGTAAATGGTATTGTTTTCTTGATTTCCTTTTCAGAGTTCTCCTTGTTAGTGTAAAGGAACCCAGCTGATTTTTGGGTGTTGATCTTATATTTGCCACTTTGCTGAATCTATTACAGCCAGTAGCTTTCTTATGGAATCTCTGGGATTTTCTGTGTATAGGGTCATGTCACCTGTGAATAGAGATAGTTTTATTTCTCCTTTGCAATTTGGATACACTTCATTTCCCTTTTTTCCTTATTGCTCTGGCTAGGACTTCCAGTACAACATTGAATAAGAGTGGTGACAGTGGACGTACTTTTACTCATTCCTGTTCTCAAGGGGAAGGCTCTCAGTTGTTCTTCATTGAGAATAATGTTGGCTGTGGGTTTAGCATACATGCCCTTAACTATGTTAAGGAATTTCCCTTCTATTCCTATTTTGCTAAGAGTTTTTATGAAGAAAGTGTATTGGATTTTATCAGATGTCTTTCCTGTATCAATTGAGATGATCATGTGATTCTTTTTCTTTGTTTTATTTATGTGGTAGGTCATATTCATTGATTTTCTAACATTGAACCACTCTTACATTCCTGGTATGAATCCCACATGATCATGATGTATGATTTTTTGATATTCTGTTTGGAAATCCTGGTGGCGTAGTGGTTAAGTGCTACGGCTGCTAACTAAAGGCTTGGCAGTTCAAATCTGCCAGGTGCTCCTTGGAAACTCTATGGGGCAGTTCTACTCTGTCCTTTAGGGTCGCTATGAATCGGAATCGACTCGACACTGGGTTTTTTGGTTGGTTGAATTTTTTGGGCTAGAATTTTGTTAACAATTTTTTTGTGTTTACATTTGTGAGTAGCATTGGTCTGTAATTTTCCCTTTTTTGTGATGTCTTTACCTGGCTTTGGTATCAGGGTGATGCTAGCTTCATAGAATGAGTTAGGGAGTATTCTTTCCTTTTCTGTGTTTTAGAAGAGTTTGAATAGAGCTCCTGTCAACGCTTCTCTGAATGTTGGGTAAAATTCCTCAGTGAATCCTCCATTTGATATGGACTGAGCCTGCAGATGTCTGGAGACTCAATTCATCTGAAACATCAAAGATGGTGTCTTAGTTATCTAATGCTGCTATAACAAAAATACCTCAAGTGAGTGGTTTTAAAGAACAGAAATTTATTTTCTCACAGTTTAGGAGACTGGAAGTCTGAATTCAGGGCACCAGCTTTAGGTGAACGCTCTCTCTGTCTGCTCTGGGGAAGATCCTTGTCTCTTTTCAGCATCTGTTCCTCAGTTCCTTGGGAGTCTTCATATGGAGTCTGTCTTGCCCTCATTTGTAGTAGCTTGCTTCTTTGCCTAATCTCCTCTTTTATATCTAAAACGTGATTGGTTTAAGACATACACTATACTAATATGGCCTCATTAACATAACAATGAAAACCCTCTTCTCAAATTGGATTGCATCTGCAGGTATAGGGATTAGGATTTACAACAAATTTTTGAGAGACACAATTCAATCTGTAACAGATGGCATACTCATGTGGCTGGCAGTTGATGCTGTCTGTGGTTGGAATCTCACCTGGGCCTGTTAATCTTCCTCCTTTAGTTCTCATCTATGTGGTGGTTCTGTGTGGCTTTGGTGTCTCATAGCATGGTGGCTGAGTTTTGAGGGGTAGCATTCCAAAGTAAGAGTTCCAAGAAGAAAGAAGTGTAAGTTGCCAGTCCTCTTAAGGCCAGGGCTCAGAAGTCCCCGCCGCGGCTTTCACTGCATTCTATTGGTCAAAGTAGTCACAAGGCCATCACAGATGCAAGGTAAGCTGCAACTGTTAAACTGAGGAGCAGCATGTGCCTAGAGGAAAGTGGGGGGATTGCTGGGGTGCATTTTTGGGGACTAGTGACCACAGAAGTCTGTTGTCAGTCTGATGGCAATTCCTTTCATGGTTATCTGTCCTTTCTCTGTGGTTGCTCCTAAGATTGTGTTGCTGTCTTTGATATTCTACGGGGTTTCACTGTGACATCCTTAGGAATGAATAGTCTTGTTTTTATTTTTCTGGCTTGGGATGCAATGCACATCTTCAGTTTGAAGACTCAAGTCTTTCATGAATTTTGGCAAATTCTTGACCTTTTTCTCTTTAGGTAGTGCTTCTCATTCGTTCTGTTCTCTTCTTTTGGAACTCCTATACCGAGTTTTTAATTTTTATTTTTAATTATCTCATCTGCTTGTTTCTTATCTGCTAGAAGGTGAGGATTAACTTGTCCAAGACCAGTCTCCCAGCAGGCTGTCTGCTTACTGACCCAAGGAAACAACATGGAAGCTTGCCATCCACCTTGGGGGAGGGTGGTTGTGGTGTAAGATAACAGTTAGGAAGGGTGGGGTGGGGTTTTGTCTGCAAAATCCTAAAAACACCAAGCTTGTGCCAGAGTCTTTTGTGGGTTCTAAATAGTTTTGGTGCCTGAAAGGTGGTGGAATCCTAAACCATGAAGTTAATAAAATCTGGCCCAAAACCACTAATATGCTGATAGCTTCAGTAGAAGTGAACTTGAAGCTGTTTAACTCTTCTGCTGGGCTCATAGGTCTTTCGTCTGTGTGTGTGCGTGTGTGTGTGTGTGTGTGTAGGATGCAGCTGAGAATCAGTACATAATTAAAAATTACAAACACGTAAAGAAACAATCCAGCAATTTCACTGATCACTTTACTCCCCAATTAGTAAGTAATACTGGAAATAATGGAATAATCTAGAAGAAATATAAAGTAAATTACCTTAGGATTATTAAAGAGATAAAAGAAGGGAATGGAGCCATTATGAAAAGAAATGGGACAAGTAATATAAAAAAATAACTGGTAGAGTTTGAATTTTATAAAAAGAACCACACAGAAATTCTCAAAACTGTAGTCACTAAAAGTAAGCAGGTTAAAGAGCAGGTTAAACATAGCTGAAGAAAGATTTTCTTGAACTGGGAAAAGCCTGATAAAAACCACTCTGGATAGGGGATAGAAAATGAGACTGGTGAAGAACAAGCTTCTTGGATCAAGTCGACACATGAGACTAGGTTGGCATCTCCTGTCTGGAGGGGAGATGAGAGGGCAGAGGTGGCCAGAAGCTACCCGAATGTACCTGAGGAGAGAGAGTGGAGGGAAGTACTGTGCTATCTCATCAGAGGGAGAGCAGTTAGGAGTGTATAGCAAGGTGTATGTAAATTTCTGTATGAGAGACTGACCTGATTTGTAAACTTTCACTTAAAGCACAATAAAAATTTAAAAAAACAACACTCTGTATAGGAAAGGCCAAATGGCCAAGGAGCGCTCATAACAAGCCTCCTGGAGCCGTGTAACTGGGAAAGGCTCATGGTAACAGTATTAGTACTAATCAATAATCACCCATTTGGAAGACTCAACCCTGGCTGTCAGAATACTTGGGAGCCCAGACAGATGTGTCAGGAAGGCTGAGAGGTAATGTTCTAATCCCCAAAAGGGGTATTAGCATAAGGGGAGTTGGCAGTGAGCCCACTTCAGTTAAGCATGGTGTTGCGAAGAACTTGTAGCCTGACAGATGAGTGCACAATTTGTAGATATTCCCATCTAATTCTCTCTGGTTCATATGAGTAAGTTTGTCCATAACCAAAATAAAAACTTTCTTGGGACAAGAGCTATTCAGTAGAGCTTTCCTCATCATTCTTGGAGGAATTATGGTCTTCTTGAAAGACAGTTTTAGAGATGCAAAGTCTAGGAAAAATTTTTTTTTCTAAGTACCCTATTTCAGAAAGGATGCGATCTTGCAAAACAAGAGTGTAAAGAGAGAAGTGTGAGTTATGGGATCCAGGAAGTAGGGAACCTTACAGGGGAGAGCCCAAGGCAAATCCTGTGATGATCATCATGCCTAGAAGGTAACCAGTCCAGGTGGAGTAGGACAAAGAGTTCAAAGAGTGAAATGAATTAAATACCTCATGTGTTAATTCGTTTAATTCTGCCGGAGAGTGTGGAAATGATCTAGTGGTAGGAAAATGGGTAACTAAACAAAAGAAAAATGTGTATAATCAGTATGCAACTCTAAGAAAACAAAAAACGGTACAAGATAGGAAAGTAAGCATAGTTCACAACATGGCTCAGCTTTGAACAGAGCTTCCATTTCACGGTATTGTGAACTCCATTATTGAAAGGGTGGACAAGGCAGTGTGTTTGGGTGGGTGGGGCGTAAGCATTAAGTTTCATTTTCTGTAGGTAGTATGTAAAACTGAAATCATGAGAAATTCTAGTATGAGCTTAGTATTTAGAAGTATGATGGTAAATACTAGATGAAATAGCTGAAAATGTGTAGTGTTGTTGCCCCCGATGAGTGAGAGTCAGGGTGGTGGAGGCAGAATGTGGCAGAAGTGTCTTGTTTTTGGTAAGTCATTTTAATCAACGTGTGTGTATTACTAGGGGGTCCCTAGGTGGCACAAGTGGTTAAGTACTGGGGTACTAACTGAAAGGCTGGTGCTTCATACTCACCCAGGGGATCCTCGGAAGTAAGGCCTGGCGATCTGCTTCCAAAAGATCACTGCCTTGAAAACCTGTGAAGCAGCTCTACTCCGCACACATGGTGCCGCCACTAGTCGGAATCAACTCCATGGCAGCTACATGTATTCCTATGATAAAAAAATAAATAAACAAATAAAAAGTGAAATAAATCTAAAACTTTTGCAAGTTTTCATATGGATACATCTACTTTCAAAAAATATTCAGATAGAGCTAGGTTTCCAAGTAATGAAAAACCGATGAACACCAAATGGTTTGCCACTTGCATCTTGATTGTTTATTTTAAGACTTCCCCTGAAATGATATTAATTATCCATTACTTTGGACGTGTCATCAGGAAAGACCAGTCACTACAAAAGGATGTCATGTATGGTAGAGGGTCAGCGAAAACTAGGAAAACCCTCAGTTAGATGAATTGACACAGTAGCCTCAACAATGGGCTCAAGCATCTCGAGGATCATGGAGATGGTACAGGACTGGGCCGTCTGTTACACAGAAGGTCTTCATTAGTTGTAGCTTGGCAAGTAACAACATCTATGCAAAGAACTTATCCTCCTTCAGATGAAGAAAGGTCTTTGGACCTTGCTGCGTTAAGATGACTTTTCTCTCTCTCTCTCTTTTTTTTTTTTAAACTGCATTGACCCTGGCATGACACTTCTCTTTAAAGCAGCCCTCGAGGCCAGAGTACCCTGAACTGGCAGCAGTGGATGAGAGAGTCCTTCAAATTACAGCTTTCAGAGTCTATTGACTTTTGGGCCACGCAGCTCATGGCGGGGAGCTATGCCTTGTGGTTCGAGTACTCCTTTCTGAATTGAAATAATATACGCCTACTTCTCTCACTTATCGACTATCTCGTTATCTGACATTTTGCATTTATGACAATAGTGAAAAAACCACTATCCGACTCTTTTGTACATTAGTGGCATATATCTGGCAGTAACGAATGCTGAAGTGTGAGGCGAGAATAACACTGGCTGTGATGGTTAAGGTTATGTGTCAGCTTGGCTGGGCCATGATTTTCAGTTTGACGGTTATGTAATGATGTAATTTGGCAGTTACGTAATAATGTAGGCATTCTCCGTTTTTTTGTGACCTTGTGGTTATCCTCCATTTTTGCATAATGACGATTTTCGCATAATGACCTGGCCTTTGGAACTTAACTATGTCGATAAGTGAGGAGTGGGTATATTTATTTAACATATTTAAAATACTATCATTTTATCATAATTGATATAAATTATTAATGAGATATTTTAATTTCTCTTTATTCATACGAAGTCTTGGAAATCTGTATGTATTTTACAGGTATAACACATTTTGGTTCCTACTAGCCACATTTCAGATACTCAATAGCCACATGTGGCTAATGTCTGCTACATAGGGCAGCACAAATGTAAATCATTGCATCTTTCTATATTCCCACCTTCTTGCACCTTGTCAGAGTAAGTATTCATTGAAGTTACCTTGGATTAAATTGAATGCAAGGGCAAGGTAAATTAGCAAGGCCAAGGCAAGGCTCCTTGCTTTTCAACTGGAAGTTTGAGGAACAGACAGGGAAAGAATGTATTAATCATGGATGTTCTTCCACGGAAATAAAGCTTTGGTAAAAAGAAAAGAAATTTGAACGGTAAATTATTGTTAAAATTTTCAGATTAATGTATGATGTAACTCCAAAAAGTTTATGGGTCCATACCTTGCTTTAGAGATGTTTGTGAAAATATTTAGTATTGTCAGGCCTCACTCCCAGTAATACCTACATCTTAAATGGTGTTAAATATTTATCTTGGGCTCCAGTGAAAGCGGCACTGTGAAAGCTTCCTACCCTGGTGTCTGTCTCTGTTGGTAGATCATTTCCTCGGCTCCCAGCATCTGTTTTCTTGGATTAGTAAGGTATTACACCGAAGTCTACAATTCTTTTGGCCTACAAAGCTTGCTCTGCCGCTTCCCCTCCCGCCATCCCACTTTATTGTGGGTGGGAAAATTTTTGCTGGGAGGGCTTGATTAATTAGAAGGGATTCCTGGCTTCCCTAGCCTGGCAGCCTGGGAAGATTGCAGAGAGTTTGGCTTAGTGACAGGCCAATCTGTATTTAAGGAAAAACGCAGACGAGCCAGATTTCCCTGGAATGTGGACCTGGCTTGTCTTCTTCCACAGGGAATGTGTAATGATCCCCTCCTCCCTCTTCCCACCCCCTCCAGGAGACAAAGCTTTGACTTTTTGCCTTGATAGTTGTCTACTTTTTATTGAGGGAGGGGCTGTTGGAATTTTGGGGTAGAAGGACTGAGTCATTTTTTAAATCTAAAATAACTGCTTTAAAATTTTATTAGTGTCAAGCAGGAGAGATTTTCCTTTACTTTTTGAAATCTCCTTGCATCTTTACTATCTATGTTTTTCTTTCCACTTTGTTGCAGCAGTTATAGTTTTAGGCTCTGCTCTGGATTTCAACTAACCTTAGTCTTTTTTTTTTTTTTTTAAGTCTTTGCATTCCTGAGAACAACCACAAAAAGAGAAATATGCCTAAGCAGTGACAGTACTTTCCCCTTTATTGTAAAACTGAAAATGAAGAACAATGATTTAAACTTCCAGAGAATGAAAGTTGCGTAAAAACTTGCATAGTAATCCCCAGGCTTTTGTCTTGCTACCTTGCCTCAAGGAAGCACTTAGGTTCTGTATCCTAGGAGTTTTTAGTCTTCTTAAGGGAGAAACCCTGGTGGTAGAGTGGTTAGGAGCTACAGCTGCTAATCAAAAGGTCAGCAGTTCAGATCCACCAGGCGTTCCTTGGAAACCCTATTGGGCCGTTCTCCTCTGTCCTTAGAGTCACTATGAGTTGGAAACTCTTGATAGCAGCGGGTTTGGTTTTTTTTTTTTTTTTTTTTAAGGGAGAATGTGGTACTGACTTGGTCATCAGGGCTCCAGTGAAATGTAATGCATTGATTTTTGTGTATCGCACCGAAAAAAAAAAAATTATGCGTATGTTTTCGTATCAGTTCACACCTAGGTACTGATTTCCTGCTGATTTTCAAGGAAGAATAAAACTGAAGTGTCCTCACAGAAGAAATCACAGAAGTTTTCAATGGTTACATTCTTTGCTGGAAAGAAATTTGAAGGAGAAATGTACAACCTTTATGCCTGAGAATGTTTTCAGAAAGGCATTTGTCTGTGTTAAACTTTTCAAGGTGAAAGAAGTACCCCTCTTTTTCTTCTGATATTTAAACTCCTTCATCTCCCAGTTCTTAATTTTTGCCACTTCTTGTGAGAGCTTTATGTTTTAAAGCATGTAGGATCAATGAGAGTTTGCCTGGTGTTTGATGACATGATAAAACTAAAGTAGGCCGCTGCTCCCGCTCTTCTGTCCACAGACACACATGTTGTATGCTGTCTGCTTTATTAAATTGCCTGTGCTGGAAACTGTATTCAACTAAATGTGTGCTGATGACTTGATCCAAAAAACCAAACCCGTTGCTGTCAAGGCAGTTTCAACTCACAGTGATCCGATAGGACAGGGTAAAACTGCCCCAGAGGGTTTCCAAGGAGCGACTGGTGGATTCAAACAGCTGACCTTTTGGCTAGCAACGGAGCGCTCAACCACTGTGTCACCAGGATTACTTGACAGAATTGAAATAAGATTCATAAAAGTTCACTAACAATCACCCAATTATTTCTACCTTAAGTTTAAAGCCTTTAGATACCTACTCACTCAATAGGGCATTTGCTCTGAAGTGTTGGTGACTGAAACAAAGTTCTCACTGGACTTGAAATGAAGCTCCCATTTCCAGAGTGTTCTTTCTGGCCAGAAAAAAAAGCCCAAGCCACTTGTTTCAGAGTAGAACTGTGCATAGGGTTTTCAATGGCTGTGACCTTTTGGTAGTAGATCACCAGGCCCTTCTTCCAGAGTGCCTCTGGGTAGATTTGAACTGCCAACCTTCCAGTTAGTAGCTGTCATGGATTGAATTGTGTCCCCCCAAAATGTCTGTCAATTTGGTTAGGTCATGATGCCCAGTATCATATGATTGTCTACCGTTTTGTCATCTGAGGTGATTTCCATATATGTTGTAAATTCTATTACTATGATGTAATGGTATTGATCAGTGGAAGTTATATTGATGAGATCTACAAGATTAGGTAGTGTCTTAAGCCAATCTGTTTTGAGATATAAAAGAGAGAAGCAAGCAGAGAGGCACGGGGACCTCATACCACCAAGAAAGCAGCGCTGGGAGCAGAGTGTGTCCTTTGGACCCAATATTCCTGTGCAGAGACGCTCCTGGACCAGGGGAGGATTGATGACAAGAACCTTCTTCCAGGGCGGACAGAGAGAGAAAGCCTTCCCCTGGAGCTGATGCCCTGAATTTGGACTTGTAGCTTACCCAACTGTGAGAGAATAAATTTCTCTTTGTTAAAGCCATCCACTTGTGATATTTCTTTTATAGCAGCACTAAATGACTAAGACCGTAGCCAAGCACTTAACCATTTATATCACCTTGGACTTTTCTGGTCAAACATACAGTTTTCTGGGCTTTATTTTTTCCTCCCTCCTTGTGATGTGTTTAAAAAGCCCATCTATTCTTTTTCCACCTACCTCCAAGAAATTTGTTCCCCAGATTGCCTCCTAAAATCTCAAATTAAGAATTGAATTTACCAGTTTTCCTCTAAACTGGCGTTTGCTTTGAAAGTCCCTGGTGCTACCCTCACACTCTGGCCTTGCCAAATTATGATGCTTCATTGTCCTCCATTTGTAAAATGCATCCATCGTCTGCAGAGCGTCTTGGATTGATGCCTTCTCTCTCCATTTCAAGGCTTTATCATTGTTTTGTTTGTATTTCCATGTTCATTTCTGGCTGATCTTGGAGCCTTTCTTGTCCTGCTATTCCAGCTCATCTAGACAAGTGCCAGGATGTTTTGTTAACACCATTTTCATCATGTTACTTCCTTGCTTAAGCATTCAGAGTAATTCCTTTTGTTTAATCAGATCTAATCTAAACTCTCCAGCTAGATTTAAGGCACTCTGCTAACTCCTTCCTCCCCACTTCCTCTTTAACTTTGACACATTTTTTTTTGGTCTTGGAACTTGGTAATGTGGCCCACCTGTTCCTGTGAAAGTGATTCATTTTCATTTCCTGCAGTGACCTGGCCTATGGTTTTCTTTCTTCTTATCTCTCACTTTTTCTTCCTTAGTCCATGCCCATCAGCTTTTTCCAGGCTTGACCCATGACTCCCTTTTCCTTTGACACACGGTCTCAACTTAGCCCACTTTGGTTGATTACACTCTTACTAGCCCACTTTGGTTGATTACACTCTTACTTTGTACTCTTTCCACCTTTGTGAGTAGTCCATGTTGTCAAGGTTTACATGCATTCTCTAATTGTATACACTCCTATACACACCATTCCCACCCACGTTCCCTGAGAAGAGGGACCTGTGCTCTGGCCTTTTGTATCCACGAAGCCCTAATCCATGTCATTTCTGAGGTGTCAGGCACCTCTCACTTTCCCTGTTACAAACATGAGAAGTTTCATGGCTTGTGGAGAACAGGGAAGTAACTCCAGCTTAGAGTTACTTCTTCCTGGTCTCTTTTTTCAGTTCCAGTCAGGGAATGTTGTAATCTTCAATTTGCGGTATATTTTTTTTTTTTCCTTAAAAAAAAAAAAATTTTTCATCTCAACTTATTTCTCCTTTTAGGAATCCGCAGTTCCACTTTGAAAATACCTTTAATAATTCTTGTGAAAACAGCCTGAGTTAATAACCTAAATGACAACACATAGAATCTGCTTCTGTATTTCCTTCACAAAAGTCAGTTATTTCAGTATAATGGTTTTAATTTGGGGGGAGATTACTTTATGTTAATTCACACCGTAGTGTTAGATCTTGATACTTTATTTTTTTCTAACATACATACAATCAAAGTAGATACAGACTCTGACTAAATGTAAGGACTCTGTAAGCTCCTTGGATTCCCTCTGAGGTCTGTAGAGGGCACTGTCGTTCTATGTTTTGTGAAGTAACAGTGTGCAGACATTGTGATCCAAGGAAGCACAGCAGCTAAAGTTGCCTCATTCCTGAATTATCATGAAATCCTAAATGCTTGTGTTTGTTTGCTTAGTAGTTGTATGCATGCTTGCATCCATAGCCTGTTAGGCCTGTGTATATTTGTATTGCTTCTGCCTTATAGTTCTCCTCACTGGGAAATAGCCTCTAACCACTGTTTTGGAAAACAGTAACCAAAGCCAAAACTATCCAGCTGGCCTCAGGGAGTACATTCTCTGAGTGACACAGAATGTCTCTGGTGTGCTTCCTTTCCAGACTCAGGAACCTAAAAGTATTAGTGTGAGTGAGGCTTCCTTTGTCTTTGAAAAGCTTTCGTACCCCAGTCTGGCCCTGGTCCTTAGCAATAAAGGCTGGAGGGTTAGATTAAGACCAGGAAGAAGTTCTTGAAGTCATAGAGTTACTACCTTTACTCCTGTTCCGCCTCCCCTTTCCTTATTGTTATCATTACTGTTAGTTTTGGGATTCCTGGCTGAGGAAGTGAGGGATGGGGCACAGAGTGTCCTTGTGTTTTACAGCCTCTGGGAATTTCAGGGAAATGACGTTCCACTGAAGTGGCCTAAATGTGCAGCAGTCTAGTCATTAGCCAGATAACCTGTAAAGATGCACGGTGTTTACTTACTATCCTTTTAGATGCTTCTCTCGTAGGAGCCTTTTGGAATAAACCCTGTTCACAGAGACCCTATAGGGTAGGGTAGAACTGCCCCAGGGGTTTCCAAGGAGCAGCTGGTAAATTTGAACTGCTGATCTTTTGGTTAGCAGCAGAGCTCTTAACCGCTGTCCCACCAGGGCCCCGCCTTTGGGAATACCCGTGATTAGGTAATAGAGTAGACAAGGCCTCTCTGTCCATCACTTTGTCATATGTAGATAGCATGTGGCAATAACATTCTAATTTTACAGAATATTCTAGATATGTCAAGTAATGAATTATCAATAGTGACTGAACACAAACATGCAGACACACATTACGTTTTGCAGATGTGATCTTAAGTGAAAAAAAAGGTTGTTCTGCTGTTTGATCCACGAGTGTACAGCCTGCCTAATTAGTAGCATCATATTAGCTGGTGAGGCGTGTGCCAGGGCTAACATCCCAGTTCTCATTACCTGAAAAATTCAATGTATTATGGATTAGTATTGAGTTTGTGCCTAATTCTAATTCTTTTCGTTCTCTGTATTCTATTTATGCTATACGAGATTCTTCTATAGTTCTTCTCAAAATTTAGATTATCAGCTTTTTGAGGAAAGGACTCTAGAAGATGAAATTAGCACCATCTTTAACCAGGATTTCTTAATTCATATTGTGGCTTCACTCATGAAAATTGGGTGACTTTGGGTGAATTGTTTTACCTTTCTGAATGTCCATTTCTTCAGGTATGAGGTGAGAATAACATCACCATCTGTTTCTCAAGGTTCCTTTTGAGTATCAAATTAATAAAAAAGATAATGCTGTGAAAGTGTTTGAAAAAATAAAACTATGCCTGTCATGGGCCCTCAGTAATTATTTTACAGTGATGTTCTGTGTCGTGCTAGAGGAACTTGGCCTCAGCCTCATGTTTATCCCTGGTTCCATAATTCTGTGGAGTATGGACTAGTTTAATTATTTTCGTATGTGAGGTGTTAGTTAGCAAATCCTCATTTATCACTATATGTAGGGCCCTGGATTAGGCACTGGAGACATAGACAAGGCTGATGATTGCCTGTTCCTGTCCTCACGGAGTTTGCAGTGCAGTTGAGACAATGAGAGCTTAATGTGTCAAACTGTAAATAGGCAGTAGATCAGTGAAACACAGAGATGCTGAAGCACCCTGTTTAGCTGAGTTGTGGCCAAACCAATACAGTAGTTTCCTTCAGATCTGTTTCTGAATGGAATGTTGTGACAAAGCCATGGATCGGTTGATCTGTTGGGGGCCGTTTTTCTCAGTTTATACTGTGGCTACAGTGACAGGTGCCCAGGGCTGGAAGTCAGGGGGCTTAGTTTTAGTCCTTGCTATTGATTCCTGATTATGGGCAGGCCACTTAACCTCTTTTATTTCAGTTATCTCTAGCTGTGTAACCAACCATCCCAAAACTTACTTCTCACAATTCCACGGATCAGAAAATCCAGCTGAGCAGTGTTTCTATTCCCATGGCATTGCCTCGGGTCACTCAACTGGATGCATTCAGTTTCAGTTACCATGAGGATAGAAATCTCAGGAAAATTTCAGTCACATGTTTGGTGCCTTTTCATGATGCCACTGTCTTTTTACAGGGTGTCTCATCATTCACTAGTACAGCTTGAGCTACCTTACAGCATGGCGGCTGGCTTCTGCAGAGAACATGGAAGCAGAAGCTGCTGGGCTGCCTAAGGGATAGGTCTGGAACTGGCACACTGTCCCTTCTACCGCATTGTATTGGTCAGAGCAAATCACAGGGTCAGGAGGAGAGGAAATAGACTCTATCTCTTGATGGGAGGAGCAGCATATGCACACAAAAGAGAAGGGAGGAATTGCTCAGTGCCATCTTTGGAGACCGTTTGCCATAGTTTATGTATCTATTAAATGTGCTGTTAAATTTGGAAGTCTCTAGTTATCTAGTGCTGCTATGACAGAAATAACACCAGTGGATGGCTTTAACAAAGAGCAGTTTATTTTCTGACAGTCTAGCAGGCTAGAAGTCCAAATTCAGGGCACTGGCTGTCTCTGTTGGCTCTGGAGGAAGGTCCTTGTGATAGATCAGTCTTCCTTTGGTCTGGGAGCATCTCAGTGCAGGAACCCTAGGTGCAAAGACACACTCTGCTTGTGGCCCGGCTTTCTTGGTGGTATGAGGTCCCCAACTCTCTGTTTACCTCCCTTTCCTTTTATGCCTTGAGAGGCTACACCCCAGAGAAACTCCCTTTATATTGGATTAGGGATGTGACCTGGTAAGGCTGTTACCAAATCAAAAACCAAACCCAGTGCTGTCGAGTTGATTCTGATTCATAGTGACCCTATAGGACAGAGTAGAACTGCCCCATAGAGTTTCCAAGGAGCACCTGGCAGATTCGAACTGTTAACCCTTTGGTTAGCAGCTTTAGCACTTAACCACTACGTCACCAGGGTTTCCAAGGCTGTTACAATCCCGCCTTAATCCTTTTAACATAAAATTACAATCACAACATGGAGGACAGCAACAGAATACTGGGATTCGTGGCCTAACCAAGTTAATACATACATTTTTAGGGGGGACATAATTCAATCTATGACAGGGTCTGTCTTGGTAAAGTAGTGGGTCAGTGAAAAAGAGGAAGATCCTTAACAGGATGGGTTGACACAGTGGCTGCAACAATGGGCTCAAGTGTAAGGACAGTTGTGGGGATGGTGCAGGACCAGACAATGTTTCGTTCTGCTGTACAGAGGTCGCTGTGAGTCGGAACCAACTCAACGGCAGCTGACAACAACAACAGCAGCAAGGGTCTGTCTAGCCCTGTGTTCCTATAATCCTATGAATTTTTGTTTGAGGGCGTTTTTGTGAGTGATACAGTGAGGGCGTTTTTGTGAGTGATACAGTGGAAACAACTCGGTCACTGGAGGCAGAAAGGCCTGGGTTTGAGTATTTCTCGCTCCGGTTGCTGTTGAGTCGACCCTACTCCTGGTGACCCCACACGTGTCAGGGCAGAACTGTGCCGAATCGAGTTTTCAGTGGCTGCCTTTTTGGAAATACGTTGCCAAGTCTTTCTTCCAAAGTGCCTCTGCCTTGGAAAGTGACTTGAGTTTTTCTGAACTTTTGATCCCTTAGTTATCCAGTGCTGTTACAGCAGAAATACCACAAGTAGGTGGCTTTAAGAAACAGAAATTTACCTTCTCACAGTTAAGCAGGCTAGAAGTCTGAATTTAGGGTGCCAACTCTAAGAGAAGGCTTTCTGTCTCTGTCAGCTCTGAAGGAAGGTCCTTGAGCTTCTGCTCTTGGGTAATCTTGGTAGCTTGGCATGTGTCTTCCCCCATCTCTCCTCTGCTGATTTGTTTAATCTCTTTCATGTATTGAGAGAAGTTGACTCAAGATATACCTTACACTAACCCTGCCTCATTAACATAACAAAGCCCATTCCCAAGTGAGATTATAACCACAAGCATAGAGGTTAGGATTTACAACACACAATTTGCGGGGACATAATCTATAACATAGTATTCTTTGGCACCCCCCTCCAAATTCATGGCCTTGCCACATGCAAAACACACTCACCCCATCACATCATCCCAACAGTCTTACGTCAACTCCAAGTCCAAAATCTCATCTTCTGAATCATCTCAATCAGATACGGGTAAGACTTATAGGCGTATTCCATCTTCTTCGTCATCTGTGAACCTGGGAAATCTAGACGACAATTTATCTGTTTCTAAAGTACTGTGGTGGAACAGGCACAAGGTAGACATTTCCATTAAAAATGGGAGAAATTGGAGGGAAAGAAGGGATAACAGGCAACAAGCAAATCCAAAACCTAGCAGAACAATTTACATTAGCTCTCAACGACTGAAAATAATCTCTTCTCTGAGACCATCTCGGCAATGGCCCTGTCCTCCAGACTCTGGGTGTTGGCCATGCCCTCTGGATTCTGAGTGGAGGCCCCTTGGTCCTAGGCTTCAGCTCCACCTTCCAGGCCCCCTGGGGTGGCAACTCTGCTCCTTTGGCATTAGGTGGCCCCATTCTTCTAGTCCACCTGAGTGGCAACCCCACACCCCCAGCCCCAGCAGGCCCTGTTCTTCTGCCCCTTAAGCATGGCATCCTCACCCCCTCAACTTGGGCAGTGGCCCCATTCCCCTGGCACACCTTAATGGCAGCCTGACACTCTGGAACTGAGTTGGTGAGGATACGACTCTTTGAAACCTAGGAGGCTGTGGCCCTACCCTTTGAAACCAAGAAGTCCTGCCCTGCTTACTGTGCTCCTTCCAACACTTCTGCTGATCTCTAAGCTGCTCCAGGGATGGTTCTTTTCTTTTCTTGGAGGATAACAGATGTAGCTCCTTTGGCCTATTTCCTGCCTGTAGAATTAATTACAAGAGGCAGAGAGTTTTCTTTTCCTTTTGTCCTGTCTCTGACCCCTTCAGTCTCAGTTGATGGATTTTCTGCTGTGGTAGTTGGTTAGATCCATCAGTCACAGGCTTAATCTCTTTAAGTTTGAGTAGCCATGTTCTTGGTGAAAATTCTAAGACACATGTCCTTAGTTTGTACAACAGAATTTTTCAAATCTTTAAGCTCTGTTTTCCTTTTGCACAGTTCCTTTTTAAGTCCGTCTCTTTCCTCTCCATTTTTCCTATAAGCAGCAAGGAGAAAACACAACGGCCCCTTTAAGATCTTGCTTAGAAATCTCATCAGCCAGATATCCAAGTTCACCACTTACAAGTTCTACCTTCTGCCAAACACTTGAACATAATTCAGACAAGTTCTTTGCCACTGCATAAAAAACATCGTCCTTCCTCCATTGTCCAATTGCATGTCCATCATTGTCTGTTAGAGCCTCACCAGAAGCACATTTAACGTCCACATTTCTGGCAACGTTCTTTTGCTGGCACCATATGTATTCTCTAAGGTGATAGAGACTTTTTCCATAGCTCTCCTCATTTCCTTCTGAGCTGTCACCATAACTGCCATTGAAGTCTGTAATTCTACTAACAGTCTCTTCAGGGCAATCTAGGCTTTTACTGTTAGGCACCTTAAAACTCTTTTAGCTGCTACCCTTTAGCCAATCCTGAAACCTCTTCCACCTTTTAGATATCTGTTAGAGCAGCACCCCATTCTTCCAGTACCAGATTCTTTCTTAGTTACCCAGTGCTGCTGTAATAGAAATACCACAGATGAGCGGCTTTAACAGAAATTTGTTTTCTCACAGTTTAGGATGCTAGAAGTCCGAATTCAGGGTGCCAGCTCTAGGGAAGGCTTTTTATTTCTGTTGGCTCTGGAGGAAGGTCCTAATTTTCCCTGAGCTTCTGCTCTTGGGTGATCTTCATGTCGCTTGGCACGTATCTTCTCCCATTTCTCTTACGCTGGTTTGTTAATCCCTTTTGTATCTCAAGAGAGATTAACTCAAGATACATCCTTCACTAATTCTGCCTCGTTAACATAACGAAGACAACCCATTTCCAAATGGGATTATAACCACAGACATAGAGGTAAGGATTTACAACACATACTTTTGGGTGACATAATTCAGTCCATGACAATCCCCATCTGCTAAATAGAGTTAATATTGACTCACATCTAGGATAATTGTCTTCCTTAGCACATAGCCATGGCTCAAAAAGTATTAGTGTTCTCTTCCCTCCCCTTCTTTGTTACCTGATACCAGCCTTTTTAAACTCTGATATAAAAATATTCAGGTATTTAATGTTATTTGCGGGTGCTAGGGTGTTTTTCTGAGACTGAGTTCAAACAAGACTGTTCAGTTTATCTGTTTTGGTATTATAAATTATACCTAGAGCGTTGTTGCCATTCAGAAAACAGGCTTAAAAATCACTAGTTTGAAAATGCTTTTTGTTCCCTGAACAGTTGATTTATTTGGCATTTCTAGTAACTTTTGCCTAGAAGATAAAAAAAGCCATGTAGGATGGCCAGAGTTTCAGTCTGTGTGTTTTAGACTGTGGTAGTGCTTAGCCTGTGGACCAGTACCGGTTGGTGAAACCAGAGTACATGCTTCTACCGTGTTATTGTTGTTAGAAGATGCTATCAAGTTGGTCCTGACTCATCAAGGCCTCACATACAGCAGAAAGAGGTATTGCCTGGTCCTGTGCCATGTTCATGGTCACTGGCATTTTTTAGTCCATTGTTGCAGCCATTGTGTAGTTACTTCCAACCTAGAGGATTCATCTTTCATCACTACATTGGACAGTTTTAGTTGTGATTCACAGGGTTTTCATTGGCTAATCCTGGATGTAAGTAGCCAGGCTTTTCGCCTAGGTCTGTTTTACTCTGGAAGCTCCACTGAAACCTGTCTACCACGGGTGTCACTGCTGGTGTTTGAAGTGCTGGTGGCATAGCTTCAAGTATCATAGCAATACGTAAGTTACCAAAGTATGACAAACTGACAGGCAGGTGGCACACTGGACCAGCAGCATTTGCATCTCCTGGGCAAATAATGGTATTTTTATCATAGTGCTATAAACCAAGTTCTGCTGAGTTGATTCCGACCCATAGCAACCCTATAAGAGAGAGTAGAGCTGCTCCCATAGGGTTTCCAAGGCTGTAAATCTTCACAGAAGTAGAGTGCCACATCTTTCTCCCATAGAGGAGCTGGTGGGTTTGAACTGCCGACCTTTCGGTTAGCAGCCGAGCACTTGATTAAGTAAAATAATGCACATGAAGTCCTTAACACAGTATTAGGTAACCATTTTAATAAATGTTAGGCATTATCAATCATCATAATAAATATTAATCATCTCCTGGTTAAGATTTTTCTGCCAGAGTATTTAGGGAAGCAGCTTATTTTGCAATCCTTTTTAAAGCCATCTGAGTTCTCATGAGTCCTTTCTGAAAATCTGGTGGATGGTCTTTTGGTCTAACAATATTTCAGGTTGTCAAGTAAATGAAGACTAGTTTAAACAAGTGTCTGACTGGAAGTGCTTCTTACAAAAGCCCATAATCCAATGAAGATATTCTTTAGTCTGAAGGAATGGTGAGGGATCATATGGTTATGCAAATATATTCAAAGCTCTATTTTTTATGGGAGTGTTTAATACTTTTTGACTAGTCCCCAAGAAATGTCTTGACCCTGGAGATTGCGCTTAAAAACTATTCTCATTTTAGGGCCCCTTCTTAAGAGCTCAGAAACCCTGACCGCATAGTGGTTAAGAAGTATGGCTGCTAACCAAACGGTCGACATTTCAAATCCATCACGTGCTCCCTGGAAACCCTACGGAAGCAGTTTTACTGTGGCCCATGGGGTCGCTGTGAGTCGAAATTGACTCAACCACAATGGGCTTCTTTTTTATAGACATCAGTATCCTCTGTTTAAGTCCCTATGTTTCGGGGTTTTTTTTTTTTTTTTTTTTTCCATTTGTGGTCAAATAAGGACCATGGTTAGCCCCAAAAGTAAGGCCAGCTGGGCTGTGAGGACCTGGGGCGGGCCGGGAGCCTCTTGCGGGCTCAGCGCCTCTGCTGGCTGTCCCGCCTGCTTCCTCTTTTCTCTCTCTCACCACAGTGTGTAAGCCAAACTCCCATAAGCGAAAACCAGCTTATTTCTTCTTTGGGGCCTACTGATTCACAGGCGGGGTGATCTCCAGGATGACAGTTTCTGACGCTGATCTGTGGCTCGTGACCTGCCTGGGCCTTCCTCTTGTGCCCCTGTCTAGGCTTGGGAGCATTTGCTTTCCAGAGGGAGGCAGGGGTTCAGACCGTGCCAGTGAGAGCCAGCTCACCTTCGCTGAGCTTCCTGTTTGTGAGCTTGAGTATTGCCCTCATCCTCTTTCTCTCCTTCTTTGGGCAGATGTGTTGAGTGGGTCATATAAAGCGGCTTTTGCTCAAAGAATTGTCTTCCCAGGCAGAGCCAGGGGCCCTGGGGAAGGGCCAACTCAGGTGTTTCTGGACGGTGTTTCCCAGAAGCAGTGTGTTGTATGAAGAGGCCACAGCATAGGTATGGGCTGGAGGGGCCTGAGCCAGACCTCTGTCCTGGAGTGGCCCAGCTGGCATTGATGTGGTGTATTGAGATCCTTCATAGAATTTAACTGGGGGAAAAAAATAAAACATAAAAAATATTGAAAAGTGTCGGTGGTCCGGATGAGGATCTTGAATCCCTGTGGAACAGAAGGTGAGGATCTCAAAATTTCCCAGGAGAATTGAGTGTGGTTTTTTTTAACTAATATTTTATTGTGTTTTCAGTGAAGGTTTACATAGCAGTTTAGGTCCCCATTCAACAATTTCTGTGTAAATTGTACAGTGGCGCTGATTACATTCTTCACAGTACATGAACATTCTCACTGTTTCTCTTCTGGTTGTCCTGTTTCCATTAATCTAGTTTCCCTGCCCCATTATATTCTCATCTTTGTTTCAAAGTAATTGTTGGTCATTTGGCCTCATATAGTTGGTTTTTAAAAAGAGCACAGTACTTACTGCTATTCAGTATTTTGAGAGCCAATCTGTTATTTAGTTACAAGGTGACCTCAGGGGTTAGTTTTGGTTGAAGGTTTGAAGAGTATCTCTGGGCGGTAGTCTTGGGGAGTCCTCCAGTTGCAATCAGTCTGGTAAGTCTGTTTTTTTTTTTTTCAGGAATTTAAGGTTCTCTTTCACATTTTTCTCCTTTTCTGTCGGAGTCCACCTATTGTGGCCCTGATTAGGATGGTAGAGAACTTAGTGTTTTATTTAGAGCCATAAAACTGCATTGGGTTGGTGTAACTGCTAGTCAAGGCTCTTTGGAAAGAAATGACAAACCTGTGCAAACTACCATAACTGAAAAAAAGGTACAGTAAAACCTGTGAGAGCTGAAACCTGTGTAAGGCGGAAATCTGTCAAAGAAGGAAAACTCAAATATTTTCCACTAAAATGAGCGATACAAAGGTGGTAAGACTGCAGCAAAAGTGGAAGGCTTGTGAGACCTGGAAAAACAAGGCAATCCTGTTGAGTTCCTGCTCTCACGGGTTTCACTGTACTTTATGCTGAGGGAGCAGGAGTATCTCAGATTACCTCATGTCCTGGGTGCCGTTGAGCTTCATAAGGGCTGGAGACAGACGGCTTCGGGTTGCCCATGACACTGCTCCCAGGCGGCTCCACTTCAGGCCTCTCTCTGAGAAGAGGGCCTTTGACTCTACACCTTCTCCATTTTTCCCTCTCCTCTGGCCTGTCTCTGCTCCTCTTCTTACTAGGTAGAGCATGGTGGCTCCTTACTTCCCAGGTTTCAAATTTCTGGAGGTGAGTTTGGCCAGGTGTCCACCTTTGCGCCAGTGACTGCAGCCACAAGGGCAGTGTTATTACTACATGTGTGGCTACCTGTGCCCATGCCCTTCCTTGGGGATAGCAGTTGTCAGAAAAGGGGGACGGATCCTTCCAAAAGTTATACCATAGTACTTGATGGTTTACAGACTTTACTACAGGCTTCTCTTTGGCAATCGTATAGACAGGCCTTCTTACAGAACATAATAATTAGTACTTAAAAGTTTGTGGCGAGGCCTCAGGGGCATCCAAGAGGTACCTGGAATAATCTGACCCTTGAGAAGGTTCTCTTGGTTACTGGGGATGAGGACGATCATAATTACTGCTTTACTTACACTTTGCATCTTGCTTTATTATTGGTGTGCATGTTGAGGCATTTTAAGGTTATTAACATCCCTCACTGTGTATATGTTGTGGTAATTAAACCAAAATATTACAAAAACCAAGAGAAGTATAAAAGAGGATTTCATTCTACTAAAATTTCTGAATGTTAAGTCTATATAAGACACCGTGAATCAAAGGAGGGCCCAGCCTTCAGGAGCAGGGATCTGGCGTTAAATCTTAAATTCTGAAACAGCGGATGCGTTCTTAGTCAGCTATGAGTCTGCATATTTGCTTTTGACTCAGCATTCCGTTTGTACTTCCTCCAGGGGGTGAAACAACAACAACAACAAAAATGCCTCGTAGCCTCAGAACTTTTAATTGCCTTCAATTGGTGCTGCTGGCCACTGTGCAGAGTCTTCTGACAGCTGACGAAATGCTTCCTTTTCTAAAGATGGCCTGAAGGAATCCGATGTCGCTGTATCGGTTCTGATGCTGCTTGAGCCTGTTTCACTTCCCACAATGACTGATCTTCCATCTGCCCTGACACTGCATTCCTGGGCCGCTGCCTCTCACTGGGTGGGTGACTGGACTGTTCATTTTCAGGAACAGTTAAAATTATCCAGAGAAGAGTGTCTCCCGTAAAATTTACATGAATCAGCCTCTCACTACAGGGAGCATGGGAGGTGTGTGTGTGTGAAGATTTTTCAGAAACTTTTTATAGAAAATTTAAAAGCTATTAAAGGGAAAGAATATAATGCTCCCAGGATACTCATCACCCATTTTCAACATTGTGAATAATTTAAAATTAATTCATATTTATTCTGAGTGCTAGTAACAAACACGATTGGTACTATGTGACGCTAACACTTGTGTGTTCAAGCTGGGTTTTCCAAATTTTGGCACTGTTAGTAATTCTCCTTTTCAAAACCCAGTGAGCCTTAGCTGTCTCCTTCAGTCTTCAGTTTAGATTTTAGGAGAGAATATCAGAAGTATAAGAAGAAATATTATTGGGGCACTAATGTGGGTCTCCCAGTGTCAAGAGCAGCCACTGAAACCCCTGATTCTGGTTACTTTAGGTTCTGAAAAAGATACCAGTACTCTTTAGATTTTCTGATTTTACCTTGAAGGGGATTCTTGTTGGGATATTGCACAGTAGTCAGATGGATCCCACAGTTTTTCCTACCTGTGGGATCTTGGTTCCTTCGTTTCAGCATGGGGATAGCAAGTATCAGCCTTAGTAGCCTACATGCAAGGTGTTTAACTCAAGGCCTAGCAATTAGTAAGCGTTTACTAAATAAATCTCAGCTATTAGTATTCGGGAGCCCTGGTGGCACAGTGGTTAAGATCTCCGTTGCTAACCAAAAGGTTTGCAGATCAAATCTACCAGCCACTCCTTGGAAACCCTATGGGACAGTTCTGCCCTGTCCTGTCAGGTTGCTATGAGTTGAAACTGACTTGACTGCAGTGGATTTTTTTGGTATTAGTGTTCAAATTGAAGATAACAACTAGGAAACAGACTGAGTTTAAGATTATCCAGCTTCTTCTCCTTGCGCATTTCATTTTAATACTTTAGAAACTGAAGAAAAAGTTCAAGCCTTGAGTTGCAATATTGGAGAATTCTCTGGGGGAAAATACTTAAATGACGCAGGAAGCATCAAAAGAAGGTGGAAGGAGTACATGGAGTCACTGTACCAAAAAGAATTGGTTGACTTTCAAACATTTCAGGAGATAGCATATGATCACGAACCGATGGTACTAAAGGAAGAAGTCCAAGCTGTATGAAGGCATTGGTGAAAAACAAGGCTCCAGGAATTGATGGAATACTAACTGAAATGTTTCAACAAACGGATGCAGTGCTTGAAGTGCTTGCTCATCTATGCCAGGAAGTTTGGAAGACAGCTACCTGGCTAACCTTCTGGAAGAGATTCATGTTTATGCCTATTCTGAAGAAAGGTGATCCAACCCAATGCAGATATTATTGAACAATATCATTAATATCACATGCAAGTAAAATTTTGCTGAACATCATTTGAAAGCAGTTGCAGCAGTACACCGACAGGCAACTGCCAGAAATTCAAGCCAGATTCAGAAGAAGACGTGGAACGAAGGATATCATTGCTGACGTCAGATGGATCCTGGCTGAAAGCAGATAATACCAGAAAGATGTTTACCTGTGTTTTACTGACTCTGCAAAGGAATTCCACTGTGTGGATTATAACAAATTATGGATAACATTGCAAAGAATAAGAGTTCCAGAACACTTAATTGTGGTCAGGTGGAACCTTTACATAGATCAAGAGACAGTTATGTGAACAGTACAAGGGAACACTGCAAGGTTTAAAGTCAGGAAAGGTGGGTGTCAGGGTTCTATCCTTTCACCATACTTACTCAGTTAGTATGATGAGCAAATAAGCAGAGAAGGTGTACTGTATGAAGAAGAATGGGCCATCAGGATTAGAGGAAACCTCATTAACAACCCGTGATAACCAGATGACACAGCCTTGCTTGCTGAAAGTGAAGAGAACTTGAAACACTTATGGGTGAAGATCCAAGACTACAGCCTTAATATGGATTACATCTCAAAATAAAGAAAACAGAAACCCTCAAAACTGGACCAATAAGCAACATCATGATAAATGTAGGAAATACTGAAATTGTCAAGGACTTCATCTTACTTGGATCCACAATCAACACCCATGGAAGCTGCAGTCAAGAAATTAGATGATGCACTGCATTGGGCAAATCTGCTGCAAAAGACCTCTTTAAAGTGTTAAAAAGCAAAGATGTCACTCACTTTAAGGACTGAGGTGCTCCTGACCTAAGCCATGGTGTTTCTGGTCACCTCATCATATGCATGTGAGAGCTGGACATTGAATAAGAAAGACCAGAGAATTGATACCTTCGAATTATGATGCTGTGAAGAATATTGAGTATACCACGGACCGCCAGAAAAATGAACAAATCTGTCTTGGAAGAAGTACAGCCAGAATGCTCCTTAGAAGTGAGGGTGATGAGTCACGTACTTTGGACATGTTATCAGGAAGGGTCAGTCCCTAGAGAAGAACATCATGCTTGGTAAAGTAGAGGGTCAGCAATCAATGAGATGGATTGACACAGTGGCTGCAACATTGGGCTCAGATATAGCAACCATTGTGAGGATGGCGCAGGACCAGGCAGGGGTTTGTTCTGTTGTACATAGGGTCACTATGAGTCGTAATCGACTGGACGGCACCTGACAGCAACAGCAACATGCCTCTTCTCACCCTTTTCAGGCATTTCATTTCAGCTGCTTAAAATATGAAGCTCAAGTCTGTTACATTGTTTCTTATTATACACTCTCTTTTAAAATGTTCTGTGATAGCAAAATAAGGGAACTCATACTTAAGACTACCTGCTGAACTAGATATTTTTCACACAAATTCTCGTTTAATTCTCACAACACTGTCAACTACAACTTACTGTTGGCAGGTTACAGATGCCAGGGTCGATGAGATTGTTTAATTTGTTCATATCAGAAGAAATCAGTTGCTATCCAGTCGACCCCAACTCTTGGAGACCCCTTGCGTGTCAGAGTAGAAATGTGCTCCATAAGGTCTTCAGTGGCTAATTTTTCAGAAGTAGATTGCTAGCCCTTTCTTTTGAGGTGCCTGTTAGTGAACTCCCACCTCCAGTTGTTCGGTTACCAGAGAGCTCGTTAACCATTCGTACCACTCAGGGACTCCAGATTGGAGTGAACTCCCACCTCCAGTCGTTGGGTTACCAGAGAGCTCATTAACCACTCGTACCACTCAGGGACTCCAGGTTGGAGCTAGGAAGTAGCAAATGCGGATTTCATACCTGGAATCACTGCCTCAAAGTCATTTGCTTTGATGAAGAAGGGTGAAACTGCCAGTTACAGTCTTGGTTGTAAGGTGATTGGCTTAGAATCACTTACTTGGGAATAATACAATTACTTACAGTGTTTTACAATTTGAGAAGTTTTACTAACTGCATGACTAATTTTACTAACCATATTAAAACACATTATCCTGGGAAGTAGGCAGAGCTGGTATAATTGTTAAAGAGGGGACTTTGGAACCCTGGATTCCAGTTCTTAATTACCCCCACCCCTTAAAGGGGTGACCCTTTAGAAAAATAGATGCATTGGAGACTGGCTGATCAAAGGTCAATTTTGAGTTTCAAACTCATTTGTAGAACTCTCATGAAGCAGGTCAGATCTCAGAGTTGGTCTGGCCCACCTCTGCCAACCCTTTCTGGATGTGGGTACCTCTCTCAAGACTTCGCATTGTTTTGGCCTGCGGGGAAGGGTAGGGGAAGAATGCATGAAAAGAGATAAAGTGAGAGTGGTGGTAGGTGGGGGGAGGTAGGTCCTAGAGAAAAAGGCACACTACTTCTACATTCAGACGGAAGCTAGAGAAGACCTCCCCAAGAGCTAGAACTCTAGGCCACCACCCGCCCCCTACTAAGGCCTCTGTCTGCCTGTATCCTGGCCTGGTCTTGGGAAAGAAGTTAGGGAGACCTTGAGAAGTAGGCAGGAACCTTGAGTCCTACCTAGAGACCAGCAATGACTCTGGTCACTTCACAGATGATGAACCTGCCTTCCAGAAAAGTTGAGGACCATCTGGGTAGTCAGCCAGTTACTTCTGGATGCAAAATGAGAATCAATGTCATACGACTTCAGACTCATTTTCTACCTGTTTTTCTCCTTTGAGAAATTAAAAAAAAAAAAAACTGAAAAGCATGAAGAAAACAAATAGTCCATATTCCCCCAACTCAATTTCCATATTCTCACCACTTTTAGGTATTAGTATTAGTTTCTAGGCTCTTATTTAAAAAAGAAACAAAATATACTTTTTTTAGACCCATTTTTATTACAAAAAATTCAAAGATTAAAAAAAAATCATTCTGAATCTTACTGGAAGTAACTCTTGCTAATGTTAGGTGAACATCACTCCAGAAGGACATATCCTATGTATAGATAGAATTATTACAGAGAAAATAGAAATGCTTTTGTTAAACATGGTATAGTATATGTTACCTTAATTAAAAACATTTAATTTTCCTTTAATAGTAGAAAAAGAAGCTGAATTTAAATGTAAGGAGTTGTTGAACCTCAAATTTCTTTTATTTCCTGAAAGATTCCTCCAAGATTAAAATAGCTAATAAAATAAAAGGTTGAAATAATTTTTTAAAGTTCAGTTGTAGACAATCTTAACTCTTTGCTATAAAAAAGGGACCAGCATCTCACCCTTCATTCTATTTCCTGCCTTCTCACCTCCAGTTTTTGTTATTTTTATGTGTCCCAGCTTTGTAATATTCACATTCTTGAGCTGTGCTGTCTAATGTGGTAGTCGTTAGTCACATATGGACATTTATTTTTAAATTTACATTTAAGTGAAGTTAAAAATTAAGTTCTGCAGTCTGACTAGCTACATTTGAAGTATTCAGTAGCCACGTGTGACTAGTGAGTGCAGGTACAGCCCATTTCCATCATTGCTGAAAGTTCTGTTGAACAGCATCTTCCTGTCTGTAATTAATCTCCATGGTTATCTAAGTGATATTTCTATATTTAAATAGATTCAATGCTCTTTATAGTATAATTGCTATCTTGAATTAGTTATTGTGATTCACCCACTAATTGGCTGGATTTCATTTTCTAGGAGTGTTTTCAAGAAGAGGTTATAGGTGTCGCATTTCCTGAATTCTTTCATGTAAGTTAATGCCTCCTCTTTGGCTTCATGCTTGAATGATACCTTGGTTAGGTATAATAGTCTTGGCCCATACTTTCTTTTCCTGAGGACTTTGTAACAAAATTTTCACCGCTGTCTTCTGATGTTGAGTATAGTGAGCCCTCCATATCTGTGGGTTCCACATCTGCGGATTCAAACAACTGCAGATGGAAAATACACGGAAAAAAAAAAAAAAAGTTCCAAAAAGCAAAACTTGAGTTTGCTACTGTCTGAGTATTATAGTGAATCTACGTGAGCGAAGGGATGTGTAGGCATACCCTGATATAAAACCAAAACCACACCTGTTGCTTTCAAGTCGATTCTGACTCATAACAACCCTATACTCTGCTATAGCCTCCTGCTGTTTCAGAGATCCTAGGCTTTTCTCCAGCACTCACTGTTTGGGCATGGTTTGCCCTGAGTCTTGTCATCATTCCCTCAACAGTACAGTGTAACAACTATTTACATAGCATTTACATTGTGTTAAGTATTATAAGTTACCTAGAGATGATTTGGAAACCCTCGTGGTACAATGGTTAAGAGCTACACCTGCTAACCGAAAGGTCTGCAGTTCAAATCAACCAGGCGCTCCGTGGAAACTTGATGGAGCAGTAGGGTCACTATGAGTCGGAATCGACTCAGTGGCAACGGGTTTGTTTTTTGTGGTTTTAAAGATGATTTACAGTATACGGGAGGATGTGCTTAGATTATATGCAAATATTATTCCATTTTACGGAAGGGACTGAAGCATCCACCAGGTATCTGCGGGGATCCTGATATGAGTACCCTGTGGATACTGGGTGCTGACAGTGTTTACCTGGCAAAGGGTAAAACCCACTGACATTTCTCTCATTAAATAGATTATTTGTTTTTTCTTCTTGGCTATCTAAATGATTTTGTATTTATTCTTAAAGTACTAAAAATTAAGTAGGCTGTCTCTTAGTGTGGAATATCCTGTTTTTGTTTGTGTTATTCCAAATCATGTGCTTTTTTGATCTGCAGATTCTGTTCGTTCTTCATTCCAGACAGATTCTTACAAGTCCTATCTTGGAACTCATCACCTGTTTCATGTCTTAAGTTGTCTACTTTAGGAATACACCTCGTATTAAATTATTTTTATCTGCCTTCCATGTTTATTAGCTTTTTTCTAATCACTTTAATCTCCTTTTCCAATCTGAATTTACTGTGATTATCCAAGCCTTTCCACTGTCAGTAAGTCAGTTTTCAGAGTTTTTATTTCTTGTCTGTCTTGTTTTCACTTGTTTATTTATGAGTTCCATAATTACATTGATCTTGATTCTCAATTTGTTTCCTTATTTTCCCCACAGTGGTTATCTATTGCTGTGCAACCAATTACCTCCAAACTTACTGGCCTAAAACAACAGATGTTTATCATGTCACAGGATCTGTGGATCAGAGATATAAGCATAACTTAGCTGGGTTGCCTTGGCTCAGAACTTCTCACAAGGCATCACTCAAAGTGCCAGCTGGGACAACAGTCTTCTCAAGGCAGATTGAGGGAGGATCTGCTTCCAGGCTCACTTACGTGGGTGTTGACAGGAGTTGTCAGGTGCTTGGCTGGCTGTCGATGGAGATATCAGTTTCTCAACACATGGGCCTTTCCGTAGGACAACTCACAGCAGGGCAGCTAGGTTTCCTCAGAGACAGCAAGAGACCACGCCACATCTTCCACAAGACGGAAAACCAAAAAAAAAACACCAAACCTGTTGCTGCTGCATTGATTCCAACTCATAGCTACCCTATAGGACAGAGTAGGACTGCCCCACAGAGTCTCCAAGGAGCGTGTGGTAGATTTGAACTGTCAGCCTTTTAGTTAGCAGCCAAACACTTAACCACTGTGCCACCAGGGCCCCACAAGATGGAAACCCCAGTCTTACTGTAACTTAATCTTTGAAATGACAAACCACCATCACCTCTGCCACATTCTGTTTGCTGGAAGCAAATTATTAAATCCAGCCACCATTCAGGGTGTGAAAACTAGGAGGAGAGGACCATCTAGAGGCCGCCTAATATACCTTCTTTTTCATTTATTCTGTTTTATCATCTGTCTTTGGGCTCATTTTGATTTCCACACCACCCCCATCCTAACCACTGTGGTGGTGCAGTGGTTAACACTCTCAGCTGCTAACCAAAATGTCGGCAGTTCAAACCCACCAGCCACTCTGCGGGAGGAAGATGTGGCAGTCAGCTTCTGTAAAGATTTACAGCCTTGGAAACCCTACAGGGCAGTTCAACTCCGTCCTACAGGGTGGCTGTAAGTTGGAATTGACTGGACGGCAGTGGGTTTGTTTTTTGGTTTTGTTTTAATTTGCTCTGTTACCTGAAGCAATCAGGTACTCCTGTTCCTCACATCACACTTCCTTTTAGGTTGGGCTTTTTATCTGCTCTTTGAGTGGTGTGTTCCTTTTTTATATTATGATTTTGATAGAAACACAATGAAAGCCACATCATTTATTTTAATCTTGGTCTTGTCTGGGTGTGTTCACACAGTCTGTTTGCTTTGATATTTTGTGGGTGACTTTTAAATATTCTTCTCTCCCTATCTGAGGCCAGTATGATTTCTTTTCAGGTTATAGTTTGAGGATGGCCAGTCCACTTTTCTTTAGCTGAAAAGGGTAGTTTTTGGAGGAATAAAGCTCAGTTGAGTTGAGGTGGCTATATATCAGAATATCTGATCCTAATCTCTTATGGGAGCCTTGGTGACACTGTGGTTAAGAGCTCCGCTGCTAAACAAGACATCAGCATTTCAAATCCACCAGCTGTTCCTTGAAAACCCTATGGGACAGCTCTACTCTGTCCTGTAGAGTCGATATGAGTTGGAATTGACTCAACGGCAAGGTTTTGTTGTTGTTAATCTCTTATGAGATTGTGTTAGAGGTCCTATATCAGATTTCACTCCTGGTTGGGGAGAGATGGGGCAGGGCTGAAATCTGTTCCATGGGGGATAATAAATATTTGTTTAATGCTTATTAATTCATTCAGTGGACTGGTAATTCCATGGGTAAATAACAACTGAAAGATAATTTTATAATTACCATAGAACGAGCTGGTTCACTTTAGCTTTACTGGGAAACAACACGATTATCAAGAAGATTGTATAGTATTGATTGGACAATATGTAAATGAAAAAGCCTTACTGGAATGTTGCAAACTACAAATTAAACTTTAATCACTTCATGACTGTAAGAGAAATCAGCAGCAAAGGAAAAAATTTTAAAAGTACTGCCTTCCAAACAAAATTCTGCAGTGAGATAGCCATTTATTTTGTTGTTGTTGAGAATACACCCAGCAAAACATACAGCAATGGAGCAGTTTCTACACGTACAGTCAGTGTCATTGATTACATTCTTCCAGTTGTGCAACCATTCTCACCCTCCTTTTGTGAGTTGTTCTTCCCTCATTAACATAAACTCATTGAGTTCCCATCTAATCTTACAAGTTGACGTTGTCAGTTTGATCCCTTATAGTTCTTAAAAGAGCATAATGCTCAAGGCAGGCATTTTTTATTAGTTAAGCTAAGCTATTGTTCAGTTTTAAGATGACTTCAGGAGTTTTTTTTGGCTTAAGGCTTAAAAATTATCTGAGAGCAATAGTTTCAGGAGTTCTTTCACCCTCTATGGCTCTAGAAAGTCTAGACTCCATGAGAATGTGAAATTCTGTTCTGCATTTTCCCCCTTTTGATCAGGATTCTGCTATAGAATCTTTGATCAAAATGTTCAGTAATGGTAGCCAGGCACCATCCAGCTCTTCTGGTCTCATGGCAAAGGGAGCACTCCTGTTCATGGAGGCAATTAGCCACACATTCTACATCTTCCTCCTGTTCCTGACTCTCCTTTTTCTCTGTTGCTCCAGGTGAATAGAGAGCAATTGTTGAGCCTTGGATGGCTACTTGCAAGCTTTTAAGATCCCAGGCACTACGCAACGGAGTAGGAGGTAGAATAGAAGCGCTAAACACATTATTAGAGGAGATAGCCTCTATTTGTTTCATTCTGATACTAAAATAAAGAGTCTTGTATAGTCATATTTAATGGTATTCGATTGTAAAGATAGGTACAGCATGGCTGAAGGAATTCAGAAATAACTCCCACTTGTCTTAGCTATAGGGTCGCTATGAATCGGAAAAGACTTAATGGCAGCAGATTTTCTCCTTTTAGCTAGAAGTTTCATTCAGTTATCCGAGTTATTCAAGAAGTATCTCATTACTCTGGTGATCAATTTCGCAGTTATTGATTGTTGTCAAGTTAGCTCTGACTCATAGTGACGCCACGTACAACAGAACAAAACGTTGCCTGGTCCTGCACCATCTTCACAATCGTTGGTATGCTTGAGTGGTCCACTGTTGTGGCCACTGAGTGTTTTGTGTGCCTTCCAAGCTCAGTGGCTCATCTTCTAGCACTATATTGGACTATATCAGTGATGGATTAGGGGGGATACAAAAAGAAATATGGCAAGCTTCCCATTGGTCAGCCTTGCTATAAACAGATGAATAAATATATCTGTGTGTTTGACACTGCGAGGCACTGTGGGAGATACCAAAATTGTGAATTTCTTGAGGGAAGGCTTGTGTCTCATGAATTCCTTTTTACATCTCTAATACTTTATATATTACATGCACTCCGTGAATATTCGATGCATAAATGAATGGAAGAATAAAGCAAGTTGTAGTCCTTATTCTCAAGAAAAAGCAAAAAAACCTGCCGCTGTCTAGCCCACTCAGAGTGACCCTGTAGGGCAGAGTAGAACTGCATCATAGAGTTTCTAGGGAGCACCTGGTGGATCCAAACTGCCCACCTTTTGGTTAGCAGCTGTAGTGCTTAACCACTATGCCACCAGGGTTTCCATCCTCAAGTTTATTCTATTTAGAAGACTAAGATACACTTAGGAAAAAGATAGCTAATAACTCGAAAACTCATTGACTTATTGCTGTTGAATTGATTCCTACTCATAGCGATCCTAAAGGGCAGAGTAGAATTGCCCCATAGGGTTTCCAGAGAGTAGCTGGTAGATTTGAACTCCCAGCCTTTTGGTTAGCAACGGATTGCTTAGCCACTCTGCCACTAGGGCTCCGGTAACACAAGGCCTCATATAAATCCCAAGTATTCGAATTGCCTACATAGTATCTGAGGAAGAAGATAAAGGTGGCTTAGACTGCTCAGAAAAACCTATGGAGCTGACAGCCTCCAAGTGGGCCCTGACAAATAGGGTATACCTGAATCCCTGATTGAGAACAGAGAGTATACGCAGAGATGCTACATACCCAGATCCTATGACAGAAATGAAGATGGCTCACATGAGGTGTCTTGAAGAAACAAGACTGGCTGACCCAGAGGGAGAAATGGAGAATAGAACTGGCATCTTAGTCATCTAGTGCTGCTAGAAATACCACAAGTGGATGGCTTTAACAAAGAGAAGTTTATTCTCTCACAGTCCGGTAAGCAAGAAGTCTGAATTTAGGGCACCGGTTCCAGGGGAAAGCTTTTGCTCTTCTGTCAGCTCTGAAGGTAGGTCCTTGTGATACATCAGTCTTCCCTTGGTCTGGGAGCGTCTCAGAGCAGGAACCTTAGGTCCAAAGGACATTCTTTGCTCCTGGTGCTGCTTTCTTGGTGGTATGAGGTCCCCATGTCTCTCTGCTCACTTCTCTCTTCTTCTATATCTCAAAAGAGATTGGCTGAAGACACTATCTAATCTTGTAGATCTCATCAGTGTGACTGCCACTAATCCATCTCATTACATCATAGTGATAGGATTTACAACACACAGGGAAATCACATCAGATAACAAAATCGTAGACAGTCATACAATACTGGGAATCATGACCTAGCCAAGTTGAAGATATTTTGAGGGGACACAATTCAGTCCATGACCAAAACCAAACCCATTGCTGTCGAGTCAATTCTGACTCATAGCGACCCTATAGGACAGAGTAGAACTGCCACATAGAGTTTCTAAGGACCGTTGGGTAGAGGGAGTGGTATAGATTGTCAAGGGGGCCTTAAAGCCCAAAAGAAGAGATTGGGCTTGTTTTGTTGGGCATTAGGGAATCAAGGGGTTCTTGAGCTAAGAAATGATTAGATTAAAACTCACTGTTTGTAAGTTACCAGTCGACTGTGGGGTCACTGAGTTAGCAGTTAACTGATGCAAATAGTTAATGCTTAGCTGCTAACCAAATGGTTGGCAGTTTGAGTCCACCCAGAGGCACCACAGAAGAAAGGCCTGGCAATCTACGTCCAAAAAATCAGCCATTGAAAACCCACAATTCTACTCTGAGATATGTGGGGTTGCCACGAGTCAGAGTTGACTCCGTGGCAACAGTTTTTGTTTTTTCCTTGACTACATAGATAATTTATTTGGTTATTACGTAACTTAGGTACAAGATGCTTCAGTGTTTAAGAGGGTTTGCATATTTTGCTGTTGCATTTTCCTTTTTTCTGACACCTTAAGCAGAGTGATGATCACTTCCTCACTTCTGTTTTTTTATTTTACTGGGTAGGGATTCTAACACAGTTTTGCAAATAAAAACAAAAGGGTTTGATGTGAAGCACTCAGGCAGAAATTCATTGTGGGTCTGTTGCAGGCAGGAGCTCAGGAGCTGTGGAGGTCAGACATGAAGAGATAGGGTACCACCCACAGACCAGCTGGACTGTTAGAAAACAGCAATGAGGTGCTGCTGGAATTGGGAGGAAAACAAGGGACTGGGGAGTCGGGAGCTGAAAGAGGTGGGCTATCTGTGCGCCAGCCATTTTCCTGTATGTTTTCTTTTAATCCTTACAATGTCCAGCTAAGATTTTATCCCTGTATTCAGAGGAGAAATGAGACTTAGGGGCTCACGTGTATGGAGATGAGCATTTAAATTGTGGGTTTGGGTGAATACGCTAATAGGGTGTAAACAGAAAGGGCAACTGGTTCTTAGAACTCAGTATTGTTTGCATCATCCCTAGGGTCCTAGGATAAATGATCAAGCAGAGGGTGTAACCAGGGCACTTTAATGTCCCTATTTTCAAAATGTCAAACTCTAATATGATTAATAGTCCCTTAAATATTACTTGAAATCAAATTAGTTGCCCTAAACATTCCATCCTAGCATTTTTGGGAATGTTTAAAATTGCCCTTTTGAAAACATTCGAATCTGAAAAGAATTTTTCCTGTTGGAATAAAATAATGCCTCCACTTTCAAACTTAGTTTCTTCTGAATAATCAAATGAAGGGTACAAATAAGTGTTCACTGTTACTTCAGTTGATGGCTTGATTTTGATCCACTTCAGTTCTTTGTACCATAGAATCCTACTCAGTAAACAGGTTTGGATTAGAGCTGCCTCCAGGCCCGTCCATCTCTGAACTGAACTTCTCTGTCCCATATTGGAGAAGAATCCTCCTCAAGGCAGTAGCTCTTTGAGGGTTAAAGACAAAAACATGAACAACAAAGCCAGCATCCAGTCTAATCCTGCTCAGTGCTTATTTACTTAGACGTTTTTTTTGAACAGTAATAACTCCTTAGATCTCATGGAGTAAAACGTAATTCCCAATTTTCCAAGGGCAGCTGTAGATCAGGATTCTAAAGGCCTTAATGGAGAAGAGTGGGTACGAGTTTGTCAAGAGACCACTTAGAGAAATCAGCTCCATGTAATTTTTAATACAGTTCTTTGGATAGACTTTTTATGACTCAGTATTACAGATGTCATTAATTTATAATGGAAAATAGTAAGACAATATGAAAGTTCTCTTCAGACTCAAGAAACTTAGGCAGCAGGGTGAGTGATGATTGAATAATTCGAACAGAGGCTGCTGCAGAATGCCATTGCCAAGGTGAAGCCCTAAGCCGAAGGGTAAGCTGAGGGCCTTACTGCCTCTGACCCTGCTTGCTTAGCCAGCCACTTGCTGTGTAACTTGGGCAGCAGAAAGAAACTCAGGCTTGTGGGAAGTCCAAGGACCTCAGGGTTTCTTTCACAAAGGAAATGCCACACATGTGTTTTCCTTCCCTTGGCAGGCTAAGGTGCACGAGACCGCTAAGGGCCGTCTTGGGCAAAACGGGAAATAGATTTCATTTGTCCTTCTTCCATTGTCAGGTTTCAGCACACTCTCTGCCCCTGAACAGTAGACATTTTAGAGATGAGGGTAAGTCTATCGCAGAAATATCCTAGGCATTTTTGTGAGAACCGCCCCTCAAAAAAAAAAAAAGCAAACCCACTGCCTTTGAGTCAATTCTGACTCATAAAAAAATAGCAACCCTATATATAGGACAGAGTAGAACTGCTCAGTAGAGTTTCGAAGGAGCGCCTGGTGGATTCGAACTGCTGACCTTTTGGTTAGCAGCCGTAGCTCTTAACCACTACACCACCAGAGTTTCTATTTTTGTGAGGCAGGAAGTTAAAATACGTTGGTAAACATTAGTGACCAAATGGAATGATATTTTACCTTTGCCAGTTTTCAAATGCTTCATTGTCCACCCAAACATATCATGGCGGGAAGTAACATCTGACTTTGGAAGTAGGGCCTGTCACCTGTGGACCCCACAACATGTGTCTGCCACAGAGAGAACCTTAGGAATAAGAAAAGCCATTGGCAGGGAACTGGGAGACCTGCATTCTGCTCAGGTCCTAAGCAGAGTTGTGCTCAGAGTTCTGATCCCCAAAAGGCCATAAAACTTGGACAAAGCCTCTCAGTCTCCTAGACTTCTGCTTCCTTATTTGTGAAATAAGGGTATTGGAGTCAATGATGTCAGGACCTTCCTGCTCTGACATTTGGTGACTAATACTTCAAAAAGTGCATTCAATTTCCACCAAAGTAATGGTTGTTATATTTCTTAATACAGCTAAAATAAGTAAAGAATACTTTTTCTCAGTTCCCAATTTTGTTCTTTTTGTTCAGGAGTCATTGGTGATACTTCCCTTAAGTAAAACATTGGGCAAGGCTGTCCGTTCCAAGTTGACACATTAAACAAATGACAACATGTCTAGTCTGGTATGAGTACGATATATAACCAAAGAACATACCACGTAAAAACATCCTGGTAGTTTGGGTTAGCTTATTTTGAGTGTCTTTTTCAGGAACTTTTCTTTCCTAGGTTTCTAGAATGATTTCTTTTAAACATCCACAGGCTTATTGTAGTTTTCCAGAAGGAACTTGCCACGTGGATACAGGCCACTGAGGTATTTACTAGGTGTCTCGCCTGGGTAAACAGTAGTGCAAGCAACACCCTGCACACTGCTTGGTGTCCTGACTCTCACAGAAGTCCAGGAGTTCTGCGTGGTGGTGATGTTCTCACTTGACTTATCAGTAGATTACAGTTGGGTCCACTGCTCAACACAGAGTCAACACATTTTATTTGGCGCTATCCGGTTTTTTGGTTTGAACCCAGAAAAATGCAGTGAGGGAACAACCATCTATCTATTCACCAGTATCTTTCTGTACAAAATCAGCAGCTAAAACCTATAAGCGTGTTTGAAATAATGCTAGCTTTGAACCATCTCTCTTGATTTTTTTTCCTCAGTTCCTAAATTACAGAAGGTTTTTTAAAGTGCCTTAAAGTCTTTAAGGAAAGATGAGTAACATAAAATTATCTTTGTTTTCTAAAAATATATGGTTACATATTCGATTCAAAGTATAGAAAGGAAATCTTTAAAACAGGGTCAGTGAAATGTTTGCTATCACTTGTCCTCCTATCTGAGCCTCTCTCAGCTTCTCCTGTTTTCCTCAGGACCCTTTTATACCTTCTTTCTCTACTAGAATGTTTCGATTTTTCAGTCTGCCAGAACAAAAAGACCAAGGGGCCAGATGAGGCCTAGGGAGAGAATTTAAAAGGGAAATGGGATTACACATGCTGCAGTATGGCTAATTGGTCCTTTAGGGTACTTTGTATTTTCTAAAATTTTTTTTAGTTTGTTGTTGTTGAGAATATACACAGCAAAACATACACCAAGTCAACAGTTTCTACGTGTACAATTTAATGACGGTGGTTACATTCTTCAAGTTGTGCAACCATTATTACCCTCCTTTTCTAAGTTGTTCTTCCATTAACATAAACTCATTGCCCACTAAGTTCCTATCTAATCTTTCAAGTTGCTGTTGTCAATTTGATCCCGTATAGATAGTTCTTAAAAGAGCATAATGCTTAAGGCGACCTTTTTTGCTCGTTAAGCTAAGCTATTGTTAAGTTTTAAGATAATGTCAGGGGATATTTTTGGTTTAAAGTTTAAAGATTGTCTCACAGCAATAGTTCTGGGCGTTCATCTACCCTTCATGGCTCCAGAAAGTCTAGAGTCCATGAGAACATGAAATTCTGTTTTGCATTTTCCCCCTTTTCATGAGGATTCGTCTAAGGAATCTTTGATAAAAATGTTCAGTAATGGTAGTTGGGTACCATCCAGCTCTTCTGGTCTCATGGCAAGGGAGGCACTTGTTCACACATTCCATACCCTCTCCCTATTTCTGACTCTCCTTCTTCTTCCGTTGCTCCAGGTGAATAGAAACCAATTGTTGAGCCTTGAATGGCTGCTTATAAGCTTTTCAGATCCTAGCTACTATGCAACGAATTAGGAGGTAGAACAGAAGCACTGAACATGTTATTAGGCCAGTTGACTGGGGTGTTTCATGAAACCAGGACCCTAAACTTCCAAACCAAGGAACCAAATCTCATGAGGTATTTGGTTGTACATAAGCAGTCTGAGCAGCTACTCCTTTTATATTTATTTTTTTGTTGTTGTTGTAAATATATCTATCACAACTTTTGCCAATTCAACTTGTTTTATAGGTGTGCAACTTATTGATAGTAGTTAAAAGAATCAGCTGTGCAACTGTGCCCTTAATGAGCTTTTTCCATCACCGTTAGCCCCCCTTTTCCCCACCCCTCCCACCCCGGTAACCACTAATAAACTTTCATCTCTATACATATGCCTTTTTTTGTCTTTTTATGAGGTCGTATAATATCTGTTCTTTTGTGATTGCCTTATTTCACTCATATAATGTTTTCAGGCTCTGTTCATAGTGTAGCATGTATCAAGACTTCGTTTCTCCTACTGGCTGAGTGAAAGCTGGGCAATGAATAAGGAAGACCAAAGAAGAATTGATGCCTTTGAATTGTGGTGTTGGGGAAGAATATTGAATATACCACGGACTGCAAAAAGAACAAACAAATCTGTCTTAAAAGAAGTGCAACCAGAGTGCTCCTCAGAAGCAAGCATGGCAAGACTACATCTCACATACTTTGGACATATTGTCAGGAAGGATCAGTCCCTGGAGAAGGACATCATGCTTGGTAAAGTAGAAGGTCAGCAAAAAAGAGGAAGACCCTCAGTGAGATGGATTGACACAGTGGCTGCAACAATGGGCTCAAGCATAGCAACGATTGCGAGGATAGTGCAGGACCAGGCAGCGTTTTGTTCTCTTGTATGTGGGGTCACTATGACTTGGAACCGACTTGACGGCACCTGACAACAACTGACTGAGTAGTGTTCCATTGCATGTATGTACCACATAGATGGTCATTTAGGTCGTTTCTACTTTTTGGCTGTTGTGAGTAGTGCTGCAGTGAAATTGCCGTACAAGTCTCTTTGAGTCTGCTTTCCAGCCTTATGGGTGTGTACCTAGGAGTGGAATTGCTGGGTCTTATGGTAGTTATATTTTTCAGTTTTTGAGAAATTGCCACACAGTTTTCCACAGCAGCTGTACCATTTTGCATTCCCACCAGCAGTAGATAAGGGTTCCAATTTTCCCACATCCTTGCCAGTATTTATTTTCTGTGTTTGTTTGTTTGATCTTGGTCATCCTAAACAAACAAACAAAAAACCAGTTGCCATCAAGTTGACTCCGACTCACAGTGACCTCATGTGTGTTGAGTAGGCCTGTGTTCTGTAGGGTTTTCAGTGGGTGAGTTTTGGGAAGTAGATTGCCAGACCTTTCTTCCTAGCCATCCTAGTGGGAGCGAAATGGTGTATCATTGTGGTTTTGATGGCTAATGACACTGAGCATCTTTTCATGTGTTCGGTGGCCATTTGAATGTCCTGTTTCGTGAAGTATCTGTTCAAGTCCTTTGCCCACTTAATGATTGGATTATTTGTTTTTTTGTTGTTGTTGTCAAAGTTTTATATATATATTTTGGATATTAGATTCTTGTTGGATATATGATTTCCACAGAGATTCTTCCAGTAGATAGTTTGTCTTTTCACTTTTTTGTAAAGTCTTTTGATGAACAGAAGTTGTTAATTTTTATCAGGTCCCATTTATTAGTTTTGTCTTTTGCTTTTGTGCTTTTGTTATTATATTAGATAATCCAGTATTAAGAGCTTGGCCTGACAGCATTGCCTCAGCTTGTTCTTCTAAGAATTTTATGGTTTCAGTTTGTACCTTTAGGTCCTTAATCCATTTTGAATTTGTTTTTACGTTGGTGTGAGGCATGAATCCTGTTTCATTTTTCCTTCTATTTTCTATGTAGTCCTTAGTGAGGGGGATAGAGAAGGAGTTAACATGAGGACAGTTTCACCCCATTGAGCCAAGTTAAAAATTAATGATTTTATTGGACTGTTTAATGAAGCTTATTTTGCTCTTCAAGAATTAGTGTGCTGTCTTTTGAAGGTGTTTTAACACATTCAGTTTTCATGCATACTTCCCTCTTACAAATCCTGTCTCTGGTGTAAATTTTGTTCTTCACTTAATGCTAATCCCTCCCTGTATCTTTCCTAGGTTAAAATACAGGAAAGGGCCTATAAATTTCTCTAGTGTTAATATCTAATTGTAAAGAGGCTCCAGTGAGTCATCTCTGTGGATTATGGAGAATGATACACACACCTTGGAAACACACTTTCATCAAGAGAGGCTCAAAGAAAGATCTCCATCATGTGAACTTAAAAGCGTTTTGTGTTTTGAAAGGAGACATTTTTAGTAAAGTAGTGGGAATCTTCTTTTTTTTTTTTTTTGAAGACTGAAACATTCATTGCGTAAATCTGTGCGTAAAACTGTTTATGTCTCTTTATAATTTTATTTTGTTCTTGAATAAAATAGAATAATTAAAATATTTCATGTCTGGATCTGTGCCTGGACCTGTGTTAAGCAGAGCAGTGGTAACAAAGATGTTGTCCAGCTCATTTGGCCCATGTACTTTTCCATAAAGTTTTTTTTTTCTTATGGTGCCAAAACCAAACCCATTGCCGTCGAATCGATTCTGACCCATAGTGACCCCATAGGACAGAGCAGAACTGCTCCATGGAGTTTCCAAGGAGCGTCTGGTAGATTCGACTGCCGACCTTTTGGTTACCAGCAGTAGCACTTAACCACTGCGCCACAAGGGTTTCCTATGGTGTCAAGTGTGATTAAAAGTAAATGACCCCCTTTAGATAAAGATTCACATCCCCACAGGTTCACCTGATTGTCACATTGTCAGAACTCTTCACTTCGTTTGTAAATTTTCCCTATTCCTGAATGCTGGGGCCTTTTTTTTTTTTCTGGCGACTTAATTTTTTAATGTTTTAGCATTTTATTTCTTCCTTTGTGCCATTTCCGGAAAGAAAATGAGAGGACTTAAAAACCACTCCATTAGTGTTGCTGTTAGTTAATAGAAGCTGAAAAGGTTTGGTGGGTCTGCAGTTTGGAATTATTGGACAAGTGGTGACTGAGATTTTCTTTCTGTTGTGTTTGGTTGTTTAATTTAAAATATCTCTGTCAGTTTTCCTTCTTCCTGTGGACATAGTTTCTTGTGGTAAGGGTCCAGTTTGCATTCATTATGTGATTTGAATGCTCTGATTCAGTGGCTCTCACGTTGTTTTCTGCTACAACACGGATGGCTTCCACATGCCTCACGCACTGTCAGGGGCATCTCCAGGATTTGCAGAATCCCAAGCAAGCTGTTTGTAATTCCACCCCTTTCTTTCCCGTCCAGGATAGTACAGTGGAAAGAGAATGGTTTTGTCACATGGCCATCAGTCAACTCCACTTTTTAAGACAGCGAGGCATTACGAACTTTGATATTCGATTATTGTCTTGGTTTAGTCATTTGTAGATTTGATTGAGTCTTAAAAATCATTTATTTGTATTATAAATAGTTAATAAAATGAATAGACACTGACATGGGAACACCTTTGTACTCATTCTCCAGTGTAAACATTTCATAACATTTTGCCAAACAGACAGTATCTACAGGCCGAAATGAATGCATTTACACTTTTTTCTCATCTTTCCCCTGACCTCCCTATTTTTTCCTCATTTTATTGTGTTATGCAGCCAAATTGTTAATATTTATCCCGTTTTTTAATCATATTTATGTCATTGTTTTGTCTTGGTTCTTTCTGTAAACGAGTTTCATCTCCAGTGCTAGTCCCTTCACCTGTACCACACCTCTGCTTATCTCTCAGCAAGCTGGATTTATTCATCCAGAAGAATCTTCAAGAAGGATTCCTGGGTACTATCTTCACTGAGGGATTTTGTTTTTCCTATCTTGACACATGTCTGTGTCTTGGTTATCCAGTGCTCCTATAACAGAAATACTGCAAGTGGGTGGCTTTAGCAAACAGAAATTTATTTTCTCACAGTTTAGAAAGCTAGAAGTCTGAATTCAGCGTGCTGGCTCTAGGGAAGTCTTTTTCTCTCTGATGGCTCTGGATGAGAGTCCTTGTCTCTTTTCGGCTTCTGTTGCTTGGTTCCTTGGAGATGTGATGTGGCATGGCACCCATCTTCCCCATTTGTGCTTGCTTTCTTGGTTGCTTTCTCAGTCTGCTCTTTTATCTCTCAAAGAGATTGATTTAAGACACACCGTATGCTAATACTGCCTCATTAACATAACAAAGAAAAGCTGTTCCCAAATGGGATTATAATTGCTGGTATAAACCCAACCAAACCCATTGCCTTCCAGTCGATTCCAACTCATAGTGACCCTACAGGACAGAGTAGAACTACCCCATCGGGTTTTCAAGGCTGTAAATCTTTAAGGAAGCCATCTGTCAAATCTTTCTCCTGTGTATCTGCTGTTGGGTTCTAATTGCTGACCTTTCAGTTAGCAGTTTATTTAACCACTGCACCACCAGGGCTCCTTACCATGGCTATAAAACCAAAAAACAAATGAATCCACAAATAACATTTAGTATTCTTTTGCATGTTTTCAAACTCGATAGAAATGGTTTGTAGTGTGTACCTGTTAACCTGTTGCCGTAGAGTCTATTCCGACTCGGATCGACCCTATCGGACAGAGCAGAACTGGCCCAGGGTTTCCGAGGCTGTGGTCTTCCCAGAAGCAGACTGCCGCACCTTCCTCCCGTGGAGGGGCTGGTAGGTTGGAACCACCGACCTTCTGGTTAGCAGCCAAGTTCGATAACCACTGCGCCTCAAGGGCTCCCTACGTAGCGCGTAGTATTCTGCAGTTTTTCTTTTTCGCTCACTGTCATGCTGGTGTTATTGCCACACTGATGCAGGTAGCTCTAGAGATGCATCCACTGTGTAGTTTCCTCTTTTGTAACAATATGCTATTTATTTATACGTTTCCTTGATGATCATTTAAATTTTTTCTAATTTTGTGCTATTCCCAACAGTTTAGGATGTACCTCCTTCGGGTGGAGGTTGTGTACATGTGCTGCTTGCTCGAGGGAGCGTGCCCAGGGGTGGAATTGCTGGATCACAGAGGGCTGCTCAGCCTCGCTGGCAGATTGGTGTCTGCAGGAGGTGTGCCAGTTTCCCCGCCACCGGCTGTTTTAGTAACCTGCTGCTGCTGAAACACAAACACCACCTGTGGGCGACTTTAAAGAACAGAAATTTATTTGTTCACAGTTCTGTTGGCTAAAAGTCCAAAGCAGGGTCTCAGCCGTGTCAATTCCCTGCTTGTTGGTAGCCATGGGCATGTTCCTTGGTTCCTTGGTATTTCTTGGTTTGTAGAGAATCCTCATCTGGTGTCTGTCTTCCTCCATGTGTGTGCCTCTGTGTCTATTCTGGTCTTTTTATAGCTCAGAAGTGATTAGGTTTGGGATCCATCCTACATTGGTATGACATCATTAACATGACAGAAGAAAACCCTATTTCCAACAAGATCCCATCCACAGGTACAAGGGCCAGGAATTCACACACATTCTTGGAGGACACAATTCAGACCATAACACCAGCAGTGTATGAGAATTTCCATTCCTTCACATCCTTGGGAATTCTCGGTATTGCTAAAAGTTTTACTTTTACTGATCTTGTGGATAAGAAATTATATCTTACTGTTTGTTTTTCTTTGCTTGTTTATTTCTTTTATAGATAGCTGGTTCATATCCTTTATACGTTTTTTTTTTCTCTAAGGTTGTTTTATCTTTTGCCGTAACCTTTATCCTAAATTATGTGTCAATCTCTTTGTCATTTATAAGTTACAAATACTAATCTATGACCTATTTTTTTACTTTGTTTTTGGTATTTTATATTGAACAAAAGTTTTTAATTGTAATATAGGCAAATTTTTCAGTCTTTTTTTCTTTTTATGGTTTGTGTTTTTTAGGTCTGGTGTAAAGGTATATCTCTTCAAACAAAAGGTGTCCTATATATTCTTCAAAAATTGAGTGTTTTTTTTTTTTTCATGTTTAGGTCTTTAACTCAGCTGGTATTTAGTTTTGTGTATGGTGTTATGCAGGTGTCTACTTTCATTTAATTCTAAGTGGATAAACAGTTACCTAGATCAGCTTATCCTTTCCCCACTGATCTGTAATGCCAAGTCTGTCATATATCATGATTATAGATATTTGTATATGTGTGTGTGTGTGTGTATAAACCAAAAACCAAACCAAACCTGTTGCTGTCGAGTTGATTCCGATTCATAGTGACCCTGTATATATATGTAAATATATATACACACACATACATTTTGATCTACATATGGTTATCTTTATTTTTTCTCTGTCTTTGACAGTATCAAATATTTTGATTAGTGTACCATCATCTTTAAGTTTTGTCATCTAGCAGTGTAAGCCTCCCCACTCTTCTCTTTCAAAATTGTCTTGGCTATTTTGGAGCCTTTGATCTTCCTTAAAAATCAGGGATTTTGGTTCAGGTAGCATTGATTTTTTTTAGATTAATTGGGGAGCATTGCCATCTTTGTGATTCTCAGTCTTGCCATCTTTAAACAAGGCCTTAAACATCTTTTTGCTGTTATTATAAATGGGATCTTTTATTCTATTATATATTTTACTTATTGTGGTAAAATACATATAACATAAAATTTGCCATTTTGACCATTTTAAAATGTACAATTCAGTGGCATTAATTATATTCACAGTGTTCTGCAACCATCACCACTCCCTATTTCTAAAATTGTTTTCATCACCCCAAACAGAAACTCTGTACCCATTAAGCAATAACTACTCATTTCCCTCTCCCCCAACCTCTGGTAACCTCTAACCTACTTTCTGTCTCTGTGAATTTGCCTCTTCTAGATATTTCATTTAAGTGGAATCAAAAACAATATTTGCCCTTTCGTGTCTGGCATATTTCACTTAGCATAATGTTTTCAAGGTTCTCCCTCTTGTATGCGTCAGCACTTCGTTTCTTCTATTATGTTTTATAATAGGTTATTATAGAGTTTAGGAATCATTTTTATAAGTTGATGCTGAAATCACCAGCCTTATTTAGCTCTCTTATTGTAATAGTTTCTCTGAGATTTTCTTGAATTTTCTAAGTAGATAATCATCTGCAAGGAAGGTCAGTTTTTTTTCTTTCTTTCCAATTCTCATATATCTTTTTTTTTGTTTCTCATATCATTGTATTTGCTAGGGCCTCTAAAAAAAAAAAAAAAAAAATTCCTCTAGACAGTGATAAATATAAGGTGTAGCAGTCATGCTTGTTTCGTGCCTGACTTTAATGGACATAATTTTTAGTCTTACTACTAAGAACAATGTTTGCTCTAGGTTTTATTAGATACCACATTTCAGGTCAGAAAAGTTTCCTACTGGTCTGGCTCGCAAAGACATGTTCCCATGAATGAGTGCTGAATTTTACTGAAGATTTTTATATAGCATTGAGATGATTATTTTTTTTCCTTTAATCTTTTAGCCAATCTTGTAATTCCTGGAATAAACTCTACTTTGATTTGGTAATATTATAATTTAAGATTATTGAACATCTTTTTATAAATGGACTAGATTTTTAATTTTTTTTTTTTTTTTCTGTCTTTGTAATTAATGAGTTGGATAGAGGTCCTCTTTGAAATATCCTATTATGGTTTGTATAAGATTAGGATTATTTATTTCTTGAAGATTTGATAAAGCTCTCTTGTAAAACTGTCTAGGCCTGAGTTTTGGGGAGTGGAGGACCGGGATTATAAACTTTTGACTATTGATTCAGTTTCTTTAATGTTTATTGATTTATACACATATTAATATTTCTTCTGTAATCTAGTTTAAACTAGTTTAGTGATTAATATTTTTCTAGGAAGAGAGCCATTTTATCCATGTTTTCACGAATATTGAAAGAGTTGAGTTAATCATAGTTTTCTCTTTTGATTTAAAAAAAATCCTACAGTGTCTAAGATTATATCTTTTTATCTGTTTATTTATGGACGTTTTGTTTTCTTATGATATCATCTTGCTGAAGGTTTGCTTGCTTAATTAATTTTTCCAGGGAACCAGAATTTGATTTTGTTAATGTTTGCAGTTTTTTCATTTTCTGTTCAATGTTTACTTTCTTCCTCTCCCTTCTTTTTTCCTCTCTCCCCCTTCATCTTTCCCTCTCTCTTTGTAGTTTAGTCTCTCATAAATTGAATTTATTTTGGTTCCTTCTTATGTTTTAGAAAATGCATATAAGGCTATTAAATTTCATCCCAAGTATCAGTTGAACTTGAAGTAACAGTTTAACTACATGTTACATGGTTTGATATATAGTCCTTTCATTATCATTAATTTCTAAATATTTTGTGATTTACATTGTTGTTTTTTTCTTTAATGTCTGGTTTATATTTTCTACTGTCGATTTCTAATTTAAATGTCCAAATTATCTTTATGATAATAACTTTTGGAAATGTGCTGAGACTTCCTTTCTGACCTGGAACTTGTCAGTTTTTATAAATGTTCTATGTGTAATTGAAAGAATGGACATTCTGTATTTATTAAATGCAAGGTTCTGTATAAATACCAGATCAAGGTTGTTAATTCTATCACTCAAAGATATTTTGCCTGATATCTCAGTTTCTGATAGTATCTCTCACTGTGATTATGGGTTTGCCCTTTTTCCTGATAATTTTGTCAGACATTGTTTTAAAGCTGTGTTGTTAAATGCAAACAAGTTTATGATTGCTCTGTTCTCCTTATGAATGTTTACATTTTCATTATCAGATGTCCATCTTTTGTGGTGTTAAGGGTTTTTCTCTAAGATTCTATTTTGTCTTGGTATTAATATTTTTTCACTAGTTTTTCTTTAGCTTAAATGTGTAAGGTATTAGTTTTTCCAACCTGTTCTTTGCATCCTCTGACTTTTAAGCATAACATATAGCTTAAATATATATATTTTTTCCCTCAATCTTCTAATCTGTACTTATTCGTGGGTACATCATTTAATGCTGATATTGATATGTTTATACATATAACATAGTATGTTTTTGTTTACCATTTATCTTATTAGTGCTTTCATTTTCCATTCCCTGACTTCTACTTAAATTATAAAAATGTTTTGCTCCCCTCTCTTTGAAGATATATGTATAAATGCTTTGGAAAATATATACAGTAAATCTGTTCTTTTGAGAGATTACTCTTAATTCTTTTAACTATACAATTAGGATTATGTTAAGAAAATCTCGTACTCTGATAGGAGTAAGAACAAAGAATTTTATTGAGGAGTAACAACTCAAGTTGGGTAGCACATAGTGAAAGTACAGCATGCTCCACTGTTCTGAAAAAGGGCAGGTATTTTATATTTTATATACGGGGTTCAACATGACCAATACCACAGACATTTTAAAAACAAACAAACAGTTCTTTCCTCATTTGGTTAATCTATTTTCTGACAAACATTTCTTGATAGCAGTTTGGATAAGCAGTTTTTGAGAACATTTTTGTTACATGCTTCCTGGAATGTTCTTTGTGCATATTTTCCCAGAACAACCATTTCTCATTCATCCGCTCCCTCGTGTTAGCCTAAGGGTGGTTTGTGTTAACCCTTTATTTAGAGCCTACTCTGAATGCTTCTGTTTGCATTTTTGCTAGCACATTCCCCCTTTTGATCAAGCCTCCATTAGGGGGCGCGGGTCACCCACACTCAAATATCCTTTCTTCTGCAAGGACTTTGTCTACTTTCTTGAAGAGCTTTGGTCAGTAAAAATTATTTTCTTCAGCTTGCCGAGCTAATAGGTCTCATCTTCAGGTTGAGTAGATCTTTAATGGGGTTATGGCAGCAGACAAGGCCAAATGGGAGGGACAAATTCAGAACGAGCTCAAGCAACAAAAAGTCAACACAAAACACCTGGTGAAACAAGGTGTGTCCTATTCAATAGCCTAGACACTGGAAAGCGTTTTAAGAATAAAACTCAAAGTAAAATGAGGTGCACAGGTAACATATGGTAAAAAATCAAACAGGCATGTGTGGTCAGTTTTCTTCTAAGGATTCAGCTTCCTTGAAATACATTACTCTTTGCATAGCTAGTGGAGTTTCATTTTGGTTGATAAGCATTACATACAACATTTGATTAATCCTACAATGATCAGTAAATAAATTAAAAGAATTAAGCCAGTTTGTAAAACGAAATGCTGCCAGGAACCAATACCATTTGGTAACCAACTAAAGATATTTCGAAAAGGACAGTCAGGCATAGGAGGTATTGAATGCAGCCAAGTAGCTTGTTGGCAAAATTTTTCCTGGTGTTTTATTGTATTTCTCTGATGGTGTTTATTCAAGCGTAGCAGGAGGTATTAGCAATAGCACAAACTCCTCCTTGCTGGGCTAGAAGGAAGTCAAGAGCTATTCTATAGTCTAGTACCACTTTAACAAGAGATTCTAAAGATCTTTGTTGAGCAGCCATTCTGTCTTCAGTGTCATCTGCAGTCTCAGCCAGGGTGGCAGATAAGTTGCAAATAAATTTCTCAAGTTGGGGAATACCATGATTCAGTAAACATGCTAGAAGGAACACCCATCCCAATCGAGGTTTATCAGCTGTTGAGTTATGATCTAATGCAGAATCTATCTTATTTTGAAAAACGATTTTTAAATCAGTAGTCCAGTGTACGCTTTCATTATAAGATTGGATATTTACGGGAACTCCTAAGACACCTAACGTGCATTGCTCTTTCATCCCCCAACCTTCCAAGTAGGGCAGCACCCAAGCATAGGGGCTATCACTTGAGTCTGAATCTTCTACTGTGCTATAGTTTGATCCTCCACATAAAAATACATCTCCAGGAAGAGCACAAATCATAACGTTTCCAGTATAGTTGTCCGTGAAAGGAATAGTTTCATTAGCCTGCTTAAGTCAACTTTTGGTAAGAGAATTGTTACAAAGGGACAGTCACTCTAATCTCACTGGGCTCCAGACCTTGTACAAAGAGGGGACAAGTTATTTAATCAGTCTCTTTTCATTGTAAGCAGTTGGGTAGTTTGGTTGCACTTTGGGACAAACTCATGAACTACCTAGGGGAATCAGGAGGGTGGAGTGGGAATGTGGTATCATTTAGGCAGTATTTCTGCAGTCTGTTCCAACTGGGAAATTATTTTATCTTAGAATAATTCAGTTTTATTTCATGATATGAGTTAGGTTTAAGCATGGACCTGAGGTTGGGCTATCAATCCAGGGGGATGACACAGCCTAACACGTATGGTTTGCTTAAAGGTAATGTTGAAATTAATAGTAGAATTGGGTACAAGGCCATAATTTGATATAGGAGATGCTAATAGATCTGAATTTTCACACCCAGATCTCAGATGGCGATGACTGATCCAACATTCGCTCAAATTGCCGATGCTAGCCCCTGACAGGGCTAATTAAATAAACACATTCTCTTCCCATGTGACGGAAGATGCTACTGAAAAGATAAAGATAAAAATTAAATGGACCATTGTGTTGGATAAAATTACCAAGGAAAAAGACCACAAGTATGAAGTAAAGCTAATAATGTAAGAATAGCTACAATTATGAAGCATAGTCCACAAAATTCAGCAAGATTCATGGAGTCTTTTTCTGTGATTTTGGGATCAGCTGTCTACCTCAGATGTCTGATTGTGGCCACAGGGGCATTTTAACGTGACTTTTAATTCTCCAGAGGGTTGACAAGTCCACACAGGTGTCTTGGCCTTCTTTAGTTGTAACAAATAGATCTAGGTTTTAACTCCCTGTAATTTGGCAGCATATGGATTAGCAAGGAGTACTAGATGTGGCCCTATCCATTGAGGTTCTAGTGAGTCTTTTAATTGATATCTTTTCCAATATATATAGTCTCTTGGGACAGTGTTAGGCAGATTTTCAGATTCTAACTTTTAGTCATCAGAGTCTTCTTCAACCTGTGGAAAATATTATTTGGCGTATTGGATTAAACTTGGCAGTATTTTAATAATTCAGGTTGAACAGTGTTGGTGTCGGTCTGGCAACATGGCGAGCCAAAGACCTTCCAATAATTATCTCATGTGGAGTAAGTTTATGGCATCTGGAACAGTTAACTCTTAAGTTCAAAAGGACTAAGGAGGATAAATTTAGTCCTTAATCCAGGATAAATTTAGGGCTACACAGAGCTTGGCTAATTGAATTTTTATTATACCATCAGTTATTTCCACTAGGCTAGAAGATTGGAAGTGATAGGGGCAATGTAATCTCTAAAAAATGTGGGCAGTTCAACATATTTCTTGAATGACTTGACCACTGAAATGAGTCCCCCTGTCATTAAAGAGTCTTCAGTGCTCCCTAGGTAGGGATAATGTTCTCAAGAAGTTTCTTAGCTACAAATCATCACCAATACATATTTATAACCAGTGGAGGGTGGGAGCTGAATGAAATTTAGCTGCCGTTCAAGCATAGACCCAGAGGACAAGGAGTATTGTCCTGGTAGGACTTTAAGATGCTTCTGGGATTGTGGTGAGGGAAAATGGGCCAGTAGGAGGCAATGTGTTCAGCAGCTTCAAAAAATTTTCCCCACCAATATTTCTTTAAGAGTCTCAATCGTTTTATCTGGTCCCATGTGAGACCCTTCATGTACGGTCTGCATTATAGAAGTGTGCAAAAATTTGGGTAGGACACGTTTCTGATTAGGTCTCATCCATAATTTAGTGGCAGGTTCTTGACAACAACCTGCCTTTCTCCATATTTCAGCCTCATCTGCTTGGGCTAATTGATGGTGCTTTACAATTTTTTTGAAGTTAATTTATAAAGGTTGGGGCCAAAGCAAGTTCAAGGGGTCTTTTTCTTTATTAATCATGAGACAAATAGTAATTTCAGAAGCAGCTTGTTTGACTGCTCTGTCAGCAAGAGCGTTACCTCCAATCTCTTCACTTTAGGGTACTCCTTTTGGCTGATGAGCTTGTATTTTCATTACAGCATTTTCCGAGGGAGTAGCAGAGCATCTAAAAGATCTGTCACTAACGTTACATTTTTTATGGTAGTCCCAGAAGATGTTAAAAAGCCTCTTTGTTTCCATAACAAGCCAAATTCATGTACAACCCTAAAAACATGACCTAAAGTCAGTGTAAATATTAACTGAAGCAATGCTTATAGGCTCTAGTAAGGGCTAGGGTCGCTGTCAGAATCAATTTGATGGCAACGGGTTTGATTTTTGGCTCAAGGGCAGTTAATTCAGCTTACTGGGCAGATGTAGCTTCAGGAGGAGTTTGACTCTCAAGGACTTTATTAGAAGTTGTGATGGCATATCCATCCTGGTAATGAGAGTTAGCAGAATTTGATTTTAAGAAGCTGTCCCCAAACAACATTAAATCAGGATTAGTTAAAGGGATTGCTCTTAAATCTTTTCAAGGAGTCAGAAGTTGTTCAGTTAAATCCTGGCAGTTATGCATTGGGTAATTATTGTTGTCAGATTTGCGGAGAAGAGTGGCTGGTTTTAAACAAGTGACAGAATGTAGTCTAACATTAAATGCAGACAGAAGGAGAACCTCATAAGAAGTGAGCTGACTGGCAAAAAGGTGTAGAGTTAAAGTATGAATTAAGTATGGCAGATACAACATGGGACACATAAACATCTTTAAAAAATTCCCAGCACTATATCTGCAGTGGCTTCCACTAATTTGGCTGTAGCAGCTACAGCCCAGAGACAGGGAGGGTATACTTTATCTACAGGATCAAGCTGCAGGTCTTTGATATCCTCCGTGGTTCTGGGTCAATACACCTAAAGTGTTTCCAGACACTTCACGTACAAATAAAGAAAATCTAGGTGATAGTTGGAGAAACCTAGAGCAGATGTTTCTGTTAAATGCCCTTTTAATTTATCTGTAGCCTCCTCATCTTCTGGTGAAATTTGGGATGAATCTGGTTCAGAGACATTTAAATATTTATATTAGGGTAGGGCTAGCAAAGAAAAAATAGGAATCCAAGTCCTACAATAGCCACAAAACTGAAAAAATCCTTGTAGCTCTTTTTTTCTTCTAGGGGTAGATAAAGCAACAATGGCCTTCTTTTGTTTAGGATCAGTAGAAATCCCTTGTGCAAAGATTGTTGTTTTTGTTGTTGTTAAGTGCCATTGAGTCGCTTCTGACTCATAGCAACTCTATAGGACAGAGTAGAACTGCCCCATAGGGTTTCCAAGGAGTGGCCGGTGGATTCGAACTGCCAACCTTACGGTTAGCAGCCAAGCTCTTAACCATTGAGCCATCAGGGCTCCTCTGCAGAGATTATGTGGCCCAAATATTTGACAGAAGGTTGGAACGATTGTAACTTCTCTTTGGAAACTTTATGTCCACCAGTAGCCAAATGCCTTAACAAGCTACACTATCATCAGTGCGAGCCAGCTGGGAGGTTGAGCTTACTAATAGGTCATCAGCATATTTAAGCAATTTGAATTTGTTCAGAAACTGCAAAGGCTGCAAGTCTGCATGGAGAATTTGGGAAAAATAAGTGGGAGATTCAGTAAATCCTTGGGGTACTACAGTCCAGGTAAACTGTCGATTTTCCCAGGTGATAGGAAAGAAATATTGGCTTTCAGAATGTACAAAAAAAGAATACTAAAACAAACAAACAAAAAAACCAGCTGCAAAAATCAAGAACTGTAAAATGGGTGGCATTTGGAACACAGTAAATGAGGATTTGGGGTTACTAGAAACCTAGGAATAACAATGCGGTTAATGGCACACAAATCCCAAACAAATCTCCAGTCCCTATTGTTTGGTTTCTTTACAGGAAGAACAGGGGTATTGCAAGGGCTGGTGCAGGGGACAATCAAGTCTTTAGAAAGGAAATCTTGTATAATGAGAGCTAGTCCCTCCTTGGCTTCTCGTTTAAGGGGATATTGAAGAATCTTTGGCAAGGGTTTAGATGTATATATTTGAGACTTGATTGGTTCTGCTGACAAAACTAAGCCCACATCAGTAGACATGGTAGCCTATAAAGTTTCAGGAATTAATGAAAAATTATCAGGGGAAACAGAGCTAGATTGAGTTGAATTATCATTACGCATGACTAGTATTTGCAAGCAGCAAGCAACCCCTTCCTTTTGAATCTAATTCAAAACCCATGGTAGTAAATTTTGGGACATCAGGCAAACATAATATTTTCTCCTTTTCGGTAAATTACAAGTGACACTTCCATTTAGACAAAAGATCTCAGCCTGACAAATTGACAAGATTATCAGGACTAAGCAAAAAAGTATTTAAGTCTTCAGTAGAATCAAGAGACATTGGAATGGATTGAGAATGAATCAGTGCTCTTGGTTGGTAACTCCCACTACCGTTGAGGTTTTTGTACTCTGGAGCATGGGTTTTTGCAAAAAGATGGAGTTACTAGCAGATAAGGTGGCTGCAGTGTCAGTCAAAAATTGGCATAGTTCTCCATTGATGTTTACAATAGCTTCCCCTTGCAGGTTAAGTACCACAATAGGAAAAGTACCTGTTGTGTCTCCAGAGCGCCTTCATTCCATCAGGTTGAAGGACATCTTGTTGGGTTGGGGAGTTTTCATTTTGTTTAATTTATAGCATTCAATTTTCCAATGACCAGGTTTCTTACACTAGTAGCAGATGCTGGCCTTGGGGCCACTGAAACATTTGGCATTCTACTTTTGATTTGGGGAATGTAATTGTTGCAGCTGTAGGACCATCAGTTTGTTAGCCTTTTTGTCCTTTTTAGCCTCAAGAGTCTGGGAAAGTTTATAAGCCTAATTAGCCATTTCCACAATGGAGGCTGTTTTCCAGTCCAATCAATGCTGAGATTTTAGGTTTTAACCCAGATAAGAAAACAGCATTAAAAGCTCCAGTTGCACCAGGAGCAGATAAGATAAGACCATAACGTTTGGAAACCTTTTGAAGTAGTTTGGTTAGATAATCATAAACATTCTCATCTTTATTCTGTTTACAAGAATTAATTTTTTGTCCAGTAAATTACTGAGGGAAAGGCCTTGGGAATAGCCTCAAGTATTCTATTACCCATTGGTCCAACATCCTCAGGCAGCTCAGTGGCTGTCTTATCTATATTTAAAGCTAAAGTATTTTTGGAATCTTGCCATTCAGTGTGTTCTAACCATAGCTGAGCTTCTTCAGACCCAGTTATCATATGAACTAGTTGAAACAAATCTGGGAGCCCAGGTGGTAAGCTTCAGTAAGAATTCTCAATTCCTCAGCAAAGATGTTAAGGGTCTCACGTTATTTTGGAAAGTCTTTCACAATGCTGAGTGAGTCCAGGAAATAAAAGTAACGTGGAGATTCCTCAGTGTCTGTAGGACAGATCTTAAAGAGCATTTCGGGTAAAGGTTTCTTGGCTGGTTTCTCAGGGGAAAAAAGAAGCGCAGAGTGTTATTGGAGGAATAGAAGGGTAAGAAGGGGTATAAAGGAGAGATACCTGGCAGAGGGGCAGATGGAGCAGGAACAGAGTTCTGATGTTGTAGCTCCTCACTTCGTTTGGTTAATCTGGAAACATCCTGCAGGAAAGTAATTTTTCTGTCTTGATATTTTTTGGAGGCCTCTAAATACCAAGCAAAATAGGTACCTGTTGAGGTCGTTTAATCCAGGAACCCTTATTTTCCAATTTACTGCACAGAAAAACCTAGATAAGTCAAAAGAACCCCAAAGTGGCCACTGATTTTCCAGACTATCTTTAGTGAGGTCATGCCAACCAGATAAGTATGCATGCGTTAAAGGACCAAAGTCCTTGTTCATATAGTAGGCAGGAGTTCATATAGTGACTTGCCCTTAAAGCTGGCATTTCTCCTTCCTTTTTTTTTTCCTGGAAGATAGTAACTTACTTGTAAGAACAAAAACAAATTCTCTAATAAAACTCGAAAGGCAACAATGCAAAAGAGCACAGCTCATATTCGAGAGATTATTTACCTTGAGACACGACTCCTTAGAGTCTGGAGAGGTGGAGAGCTCAATGGCTTGATTGGTATCTGACCCCGAGTCCTCAATACCTTGGGGGTCATTGAAGGCAGTGCACCTTTGAAATTCTTCTGACACCAAATGTGTCAAAGAAGAAAAGTTTGTACTCTAATAGGAGTGAAAACAAAGAGTTTTATTGAGGAATAGCAACTCAGGTTGGGCACAGAGTGAAAGTACAAAGTGCTCTGCCGTTCTGAAAAAGGGCGGATATTTTATACACGGGGTTCAGCGTGACCAATACAACAGACATTTCAAACAAACAATTCTTTCTTCTTTTGGTTAGTCTATTTTCTGACAAACATTTCTTGATAACGGTTTGGATAAGCAATTTTTGAGAACATTTTTGTTACATGCTTCCTAGAATGCTCTTTGTTCATATGTTCCCAGAACAAGTACTTCTGCTTCATCCCCTCCCTTGTTTGCCCAAGAGTGGTTCATGTTAACTCTTTATTGAGAGCTGACTGCCTCTATATTTGAATTTTTTGCTAGCACATATTCGTTACAAGTAACAGAAAACCCAATTAGAGAGGGAAAAATACGGATTTTTTTTTTTTATTTTTGTACAACACAAAATCTAGAGGTAGATCTGCCACCAAAGACCCAGACTTCTTTTATCTTTCTGTTTCGTCATTCGTAACTTGTGTTCTTCTCATTCTTGTTGCTTCCTGGCTGTAAGATGGCGGCTGCTCTTGCAGGTATCACTTGCATGTACCAGACAAAAAAATCAAGAAAACACAAAGGGGCAAAGAAAGATGTCCATTGAGAGTCTGCTTTTTTGTCAAAAAAGCAAAGACTTTCTTGGGGGCGCTACTCAAGAGACTTCCATCTCATTGGCCAGAGCTGTGCCACATAGCCTCCCGTAACTGGAAGGAGACTGGAGAGAAATTGAGAATGGGGCTTAAGGTTAGATAATCTTACAGTATCTCCCACATGTATCTCATTTCTGCAATTTTCTAACAGACACTAAAGTTATTTAGTATTTCTGTCCTTCTCATGCCTATGACCCAGACTTAGCACATTTTATATAAGCATTGGACAACCTTCACAATCTTTTATTAATGCAAAATGAATTAGTTATTGTTATTTCGGTCAGAGGTTAAGTGTGTGTACCTATATATGTTGTGTGCGTTGCTTTTAAAAAATCATTACCTGGGCTCACTACTATTTCTTGTATCCCATACCTTCTCTCCAGTTGATAGATATCCTTTTACAGTTCTTTTTAGTGAGAATTTGGGAGTCGATGAATGATTCATTTAGTTTTTTTTTTTTTTAATGTTAGATGTGTCTTTAGTTTTTTTTTAAATAATTTTTATTGTGCTTTAAGTGAAAATTTACAAATCAAGTCAGTCTCTCACACAAAAACCCGTATACACCTTGCTACACACTCCCAATTACTCTGCCCCTAATGAGACGAGACAGCCCGCTCTCTCTCTCTCTCCACTCTCTCTTTTCTTGTCCATTTCACCAGCTTCTAACCCTCTCCACCTCTCATCACCCCTCCAGGCAGGAGATGCCAACATAGTCTCAAGTGTCCACCTGATCCAAGAAGCTCATTCCTCACCAGCATCCCTCTCCAACCCACTGTCCAGTCCAATCCATGTCTGAAGAGTTGGCTTCAGGAATGGTTCCTGTCCTGGGGCAACAGAAGGTCTGGGGGCCATGACCACCGAGGTCCCTCTAGTCTCTGTCAGACCATTAAGTCTGGTCTTATGAGTCTTTAGTTTTCATTGACTCTTGAATGATAGTTTTCACAAATATAACATTTTAGGGTAACAGTTATTTTCTCTCAGCATTTTGAAGGTTCTATTCCATTGAGTAGAAGCCTTTGTGGTAAAGTGGTTAAGAGCTCGGCTGCTAATTGAAAGGTCAGTGGTTTGAATCTACCAGCCATTCTGCGGGAGAAAGATGTGGCAGTCTGCTCCTCTGAAGATTATAGCCTTGGAAACCCTATGGGGCAGCTCTGCTCTGTTCTGTAGGTTTGCTGTGAGTCAGAATCAGTTCCTCAACAATGGGCTTTTTGGGGTTTTATTCAGCTGATTGCAGGTAAGGAGTTTGCTGTAAGACTTTGTGATAACTTTTAGTGTTTTTTCTTTTTTTAAATCTGTGATATTTTGTGGTTTTACTATAGTGTGTCTAGGTGTGGATTTATCTTTTGTTTGGTACTCAAAGGTGTTTTCATCTGAGGACTCATTTCTTTCCTCATTTTTGGAACTCTTCACTATACTATCTTCAAATACTGTTTTTTTTTTTTTTTTTTTTATCAGCATTTCCTCCATTTCACTTTCCCTGGAACCTTTATTGGACATTTGTTGCACCCTTTCCATTTATCTTCCATGATTTTTTTTTTTTTTTTTTTAATGTACATGTTTTCCTCTAATTTTCTTTCTGGGAAAGTTTACTAGTATTAGCCACCAAGTCAGTAATTTTTTTCTAAAGTCACCTCAGTGTAGGTTTTATGTTGTGTAAATATTTTTCAAGATTTCTTATTTGTTCTTTTTAAAAATATCAGTTTTGTCTCTTTCTGTGTTATAATTTTTTATTCATTTTCATGAGAATTGTGCTTTCATTTGTCTCTTTGAACTCCACAAATATGTGGTGCAATTGGTTAAGCATTCAGCTGCTAACTGAAAGGTTGGCAGTCTGAATCACCAGGTGCTCCCTGGAAGCTCTGTGGGCCAGTTCTGCTCTGTCCTATACTCTACCCAGTGGGGTCTCTATGAGTCAGAATCTACTGGACAGAAAGGGGTTTGGTTGTTTTTTTTTTTTTTTTGGTGGACTGTTCCAGAAAATTAATTATTAATTATTTTCTGGTTATCAATTTTGTTGCTCACCTTTCTTAACATTAGGATTCTTCACATATTTTGGAATTTTGGTTTGTAGGCTCATTTTGAGTAGGTTTTTTTTGTTGTTGTTGTTTATTTTTTTCTCTATTGCCCTCTATATGCAATTCCTCCCCCCTCCCCCCACTCCCAATCTTGAGTTTTTAAAAAAAATTGCTCCTTCTCACAGAGCACCAGTTTCCTCTTCTCCCTGGTCCTCCAGCACAGGGAGGAGGACCAAGTCCTATAGTGTATTTTGTCAATTCCAACATTCACATTTTTTCCATGTTTCAAAATCTTTCAGTTTGCATTTATCTGTAATTCATGGTATATCATGGTTTATTTGGCAATATTTTTTTCTTAGAGGTACCAATGATAATATTATTTCTTACAATTGATGGTATTTTAGATTTGTTGAAATAGGTAATATCATCTCAGATCGTCTCTCCTGCAGTGACATAGACGATGTTAACCTGTTTGTTGAACCAGTGGTTGCTAATTCATGGTATAAAACCAAAAACCAAACCTGTTGCCATCAAGTCGATTCTGACTCATAGCGACCCTATAGGACAGAATAGAACTGCCCCATAGAGTTTCCGAGGAGCGCCTGGTGGATTCGAACTGCTGACCTCCTGGTTAGCAGCCGTAGCACTTAACTACCATGCCACCAGGGTTTCCAAGGTATATCATGGTTTAATTGGCAATATTTTTTCTTAGAGGTATAGATGATAATATTATTTCTTACAATTGATGGTGTCTTAGATTTGGTTCAATAGGTAATATCATTTCAGATCATCTGTCCTGCAGTGACATAGACAGTGTTAACCTATTTGCTGAACCAGTGGGTGCTCATGAGACTGCGTTTGTGTTCTGCCTCCCTGTGATTGCAGCTTTGATCATGCTAGTGCCCTAGGTCATATACCCAGAGAAGTTTTTATCCCCATCCCACCCAACCCAGCCTCTGGGCTTCTCTCTGCCATTACCCTACAGAAGTGAAACTTCTCACTGCTCTTGCAGCAGTATAAACGAATACCTCTCGGGTTTTTGTCTTGTTCTATCAGCTGATGGAAATAAGACGGATGCCAATTGCAAGGGAAACAAAGTGGCAAATTTCTTGTCGGCACAGACAAGGAGCAACGTGGGGCCTGGTGACCGAAAGACCACGCGCTCCCCATCCGAGGGGATTGGAGACCTTTTATGTCCTCAGGTCCCTGGGGGGTAGGAATTGGTACCTGACACCCTACACCCCAAGCCCTTCCATGCCCAAATTTGGAGATCTGGATGTTGAGATATGCTGAGTCACTCTTCATAGGAAGGTTGCATTGTGGGACTTCTCGCTTACCTGTATACTGGAGACTGTCTCACCTTCTGGTGGTGCTCCGGTCCAGAGTCAGGTAAGGACACGATTCTCTTGATCTGTGTATGTGCCAAGGTCTTGGCATGAACAAATACGTGGTGTGTGGGACAAATCGTGGTTAGAAGCCATGGTTTACAAGGTCAGCAGACTCAGAGCAAACCGTGGTTAGAAGCTGCTGTTTGCAAGGACAACAGATGAAGGGGAGGAGAGCCACAGTGGAGTGGGGGAAGCCCCAGTGAAGCAGGGTTTTAGCAGATCCATGGCTCCTACCCTACCCCACCTATTCATATTCATTTCTGTCTTATGAGATGACTGAGTTTTGGACCTGGCTTTATGTATCGTCGTGATGGCTTATGGATGGTTGCCACAGGAATGCTTCAAAATGTGAACTTACTGTACCGTCTTGATGGGAGGTTCTTTGGAGTCCATTGTCACTTATTCTCAGGTTCAGTTTCTTCAACGTCCATATAATAATTCTTTTTTTTAAAAAATCCAACATCATTTCCTGCTTTAGACAAATCTCTTTTACAGTCATATCATTCTACCTTATATGAATTATAACAATGGCCATTCTCAACCTCTTTTCTTCTAAGTAGGAAAAAAACAAAACAATTGGACAGTAAATTCTCTTTGAGAATGACTATAGCTAAAAAGGAAATATATATTTTAGATGTTATGACATCTATATTCCTTAATTTATATCTTTATAATAATCATTATTATCTTAACTATTTAAAAAAAAAGAAAACTTTGCCGTCAAGTCGATTCTGACTCATAGCAACCGTACAGGACAGAGTAGACCTGCCCCACAGGGTTTCCAAGGAGCAGCTGGAGATTCAGACTGCTGACCTTTTGGTTAGCAGCCATAGCTCTTAACCACAGTGCCACCAAGGCTTCATCTTAACTATACACGTGAGCAGATTTTTATTTTATTTTACGTATGTTTAATGATCTTTGTAATGGCAAACAATGTGAGACTGTTACGTAGTAGCATCAGCTTTTACCTACATTCACAAGGAAGGATGGGAATCGAGATCAGCACAAAGCTGATTCCTGTGAGGTGGAGGTCAGGCATACCTCCACTCTCCAACTTTTTTACCGTTTCTGACACCAGCTGTCCCCCCCATGACACTATCTACTTCCCTGCTGGGTTTGCTAATTCAGTTTAGTGGCTACACAGAACTCACAGAGCATACTAATGATAATGCGGTTTATCAGGGAAGTAGCAGGTTACAACTTGGGATCAGGATAAACTGGGAAGTAACTGGATACAACTCAGGAGACAATATGCAGGTCGTCAACCAGGACAGCTCTTTGTTCCTTCTCAGCCGAGCCCACTGCCGGGCCTTCTCTTGGCTGCTGGGCTCTGCGATGGTTGCTGCCATTTCTTACCAACTCACGCCATCTCCAGTGTTATAGTTCCCTCTTCTGGGTCTAGTAGGTTCTCAGCGTAGGGGCCCAGGTCCGTAGGACATGCTGTACTCGACTTTTCTTGATAGTGAGGTCCCCCTCAACCTCTGTGTAACTGGCACTTATGTCAGCCTACTTCTTGTCAATTTCAAGTTGTGGCCCTCCCACCAGCTCATGAACTGACCAGTCCCCTTGGTAGACCACAGTCACGTAATTTGCATAGTACTAGATCAGTTTCTGAAAGGTCACTTAATCCTGTAGGGTGGCCTTTTACACCATATTTGCTTATTAGACAGACCAGTCCCTGCGAGGTGTGTAAAATATACCAATCACAGGACAGGCTGCAGCCCAATCAATTATTTTTTGTAAAATTATAAACCCAAGGCCAGAAAAGCCATATATAAAGAAAAACCCATTGCACTGTGGGCTATACACATTTTCTGCCTCTATTCTTCATAATCATGTATTGCCTTATGCACGCACCTTAAGATTTTCTTTCTTAAATGTTTTATTTGAGGGACAGTTGTCCATCTTAAAAGATTTGTTTACTCTATCTACAGTGGGAAATACATTTTACATGGTTTCAAATACCCAAACACGTACATACACAACCTGCCTGATTGTCCATACAACATGTGTGTACGCGCAGCATTTGTGTGTACATACAATCATATGTGAATTTGGAAAAAAGGGTCACAAAACAATATAAAACCCACTGCTGTCGAGTCGAATCCGACTCATAGCGATCCCATAGGACAGAGTAGAACTGCCCCATAGAGTTTCCAAGGAGCGCCTGGCACATTTGAAGTGCTGACCTCTTGGTTAGCAGCCGTAGCACTTAACCACTATGCCACTAGGGCTTCCTGTAATATACTGTGTTTTATTCAGATTCTAGACTACTCATTATATTCATTTAAAAAAAAAAAAGATTGTTGTAAACCAGTAATTTGATTTCGGGATCTGCTAATGAGTTTCTATTTGAAAAACATTGTCTATTGTATACTTGATAATTTCTGTGAAAGCCAATTTACTGTGCTTTCTCTTCCTCCTTGTATTTACTGGCAGAGGAGATATGCAAACATATTGTGAATTAGCCAGAGTATTAAAAATATTGCCTAGAGACAGGAAAAATTTTCTGGTGTCTCTGAAAATGCTAGAAGGTGTGATTATACATGGCGTAGAGAACAAAGTCATTATTTACTTATTTTCACAGAGGAAGGCATAGAATCTGTTTGATCTGAGATAAAAGATACACAAAAACGTAGCTCTTTAAAAGCCAAAGTGATACAAGTCAATTAAATGTTCTGTTTCCATTATAAACTTATAACCTGGGTTTAACTGGATCTAAAAGAGTAAATATAGCTGTGGTGATGACTGCTGTCAAAGATAGTAATAAACTCAATAACTGAATTCAAGGAAATGACACATGTTAAAGATGGAAAAAGAAAAACTGTGTTTAAAATACGGTTATTGTACAATTCCTAGATGATTTATTTAAGAAACACTTGTGTGTCAGGAGACTAGAAGATTATACGAAAACTCTGGACATTGTTACCTGAGCTCTGGAGATGTAGCAGGAGAGGGCTTTGCGTTTGTAGTGTCAGGATTCTACTCGTGAGTGGTGTGGCTTTTGACATGTAGAAAAAGATGGCCTTTTCTAAGGGTCTACCATTACGTTCTTTTGCCCTTCTCCATCCTCCAGTTGTTTATCTGAGGATTCTATTTTGCAGCCAGCTTTACATTTTATGGGGTAAAATTCTTGGCACAAAAGTTTCCAAACCCAGGCCTGGGGTATATATGATGTAATCATAGACTGAGGTTGTGTCTTCAGGGGCTAGTGCGTCAGAGCTCCATCTGAACCAGTCTCTTTTTACTCATTCCCCTGGCCTGGTGTCTGATGGAATCTGTTGTTGGCTTTGTTTACACAAATTATACCTAAAAATAAATAATGAAATTTCTTTAATAAACTACTAGTTTACTTATATGTACTTGCATTGATGATAGTTAAAATAAGTGAAAATTTATCAAGCCCTTTCATATGCACCAGGCACTGCACTGTGCTAGTAAGTATTTCACACGGAGTGGCTCATGTAAAAGCCACATCCATAGCCATCCTGGGAGCTTTCACCGTTTTTTTTCCCAGCTGAGGAACCTGAGACAGCTTCCATGCCATCCCAAGCTGTCTGACTTTAGAACCTATCCACTTTATTCCAAAGAGGAACTAATGCTTCAATTTAAATTCAAGTTTTATTTATTCCCCACCTGCCCTGTGGTCTGTCTTCTCAAAAAGGTGCTAATAAGTAGTAAAGGAAACAGAGCCTTTTTTTTTTTTTTTTCTAAAGGAGCCATCCTAATCTATAAATGGAATCTGCCTTTACTGAAGAGTTGGAAGTTGACTGTTTAGAGTTGCCAGCGAGCTGGTAGGCCCTCTCCGGAACGAGAGATAAAGTGTTCCTCTCCCACTTGTAGAGCTCCTTCATGAAGCCTCGTTGTTGCCCTCTTCTTGGCTGTTGCCAATCCACTCGTTCTAGAGGCTTGTGGATAGGGCCGCCAAAGACCTCCCTGCAGACAAAGAGCTCCAGACTTCTTGTCTGGACACACAGAAATGGCGGATTTACATGCTTGTATTCAGACAGGCAGTCTTAAAAAGTCCTAGTGGGGAAATAAGAATTATCACCATCAAGAAAAATGTATGCCTTAATACATTTATTTCTTCTCATTTTCTTCTGAGACAAAAAAAAAAAAAAAAACGGAGACAACTTGTTAAGAATCTAATGACAGTTTGTTATAAGACCTTTGTACTTCTGCTTTTAATAGCTATTGAATGCCTGTATAAAAATCTAGTAGACACAGTGCATATGGAACTCTGAGGAATACAGTAGACTGTTTTTCCTTAAGTAAATGTAGGTGTGATCTTTGATTTGCATGGAGCTTCACTAAGCAAAGAATGTGTAGATTTTTCATTGGGTGGAGCTGAAAGCCCTGCCCCTCAAATGGCAGTGTATTACTTTTTCTTAAGGATAAGTATCTGTACCACACTGACAAAGATTTGTTATTGTCCTCATTGCTAGCTAAGGTGTGGCGGTTACTGCAGCCACCTTCTACCTGGTCTCCCTGCCCGTGCCCTCATCCCGTCTCGGTGTGCCCTGCATATAGCAGCCAGAGTGGTCCTGTTAGACACCAGTCAGATGGCCTCACTCCTCTGCTCAAATGCTTACAGGTATTTCTGCAAGCTGTCTCGTGCAGAGTCAAAGCCCATGTCCTTAGGGCCCTCTGTGATCTGGCCGTTCTGTATGTGTGCATGCCCGTACACCCTACCTCAACTGCCCAGGCCTTCTCGGTGTTCTTCGAAGACTCCAGCCTCCATCTCACAGCCTTTGCTTTGCTACTTCCTCTGCCGAGAATACTCTTCCCCTAGTCATTCAGATAGAGTGCTCCCTCACCTCAGATACCGCCTTCTGTTTGAGCCCTTTCTTGACCACTCACTGCGTGTGCCTTGTCTTTCATTCTTGGCCGTTGAATCTGGTAACTGTCCCATCCCTATCTGCTTTTCTGCTTTATCCTTTTCCACTACTCGAATTGTCATCAAACACACTGTATATTTTTGTTTGTTTGTTTGTCTAGCTCCATTATGATACAAACTTAATGAAGTCAGAATTTTTACTTGGTTATTCACTGCTGTATCCTTAATGTGTAAAATAATGACTGGTACATAGTAGATGCTCAGCAAATATTTGGTGACTTTGCCAGTATGTACCAAACCAAAAAAAACCCAAAAACCCATTGCTGTCGAATTGATTCTGACTCATAGCAACCCTATAGGATAGTAGAACTGCCCCATACGGTTTCCAAGGAACACCTGGTAGATTTGAACTGCTGACTTTTTGGTTAGCAGCCATAGTACTTAACCACTGTGCCACCAGGGTTCCTGGTATGTACCAGTAGCCCTTAAAAAATGTGCCTCTAGCCCTTTAGATTTGATGGTTTTTACTATCTTTGTTATTTGACCTTGACATTGGTGACCATGAGTTTGGTTCTCCATCCAGTGGCACAGTGCCTTGGGCTACCTTGGATAAACACCGCTCCAGCATTGATACAACTGTGGGCTACCTTTTTAGGGCCTACCCTGCTGCCTGTCTCCCAGCATCCTCTTACATCAGCAGGGCTTTCTCCGGGTATGAATGAGACTGTTCTGTAGGCCAAGGTTTAGGTGAGACCCAAGGCTGTCTATGATGCAGTCCTCTTGTGAGCTCCTGGGTCCTCAGGTCTGCTGGTCTCTAGATCTCCACAGGGTTAATGTATCTACTGAGTCTTCTTCTTAACTGCAGGTAGGTGACCTACTGGGTGGATTTAAGTACAGGTGACCTAAAGGCAGGGCTCAATTGGAAGGACCATTGAAACAACCTAGAAAATACGGAGCCAAACGTTGCCAGCTGTTGAGCCGTTCCCTGGGAAGTAGACACACAGCTGTTTTTAGGCCAGCCTGCTGCCTTTAAAGAGAAGGATTTGGTATGTGTGCTCAGTAGTTTCTCAGACACCCCACTTGCATCCGAATGGCAACTCCATCCACAAATCTCATGACTTCTTTTTGCGGCTCAAGACAGCAGGTGCTTGTTGTGGGGAGGCAGCAGCAGCAGCAGCCGGGCAGGAAGCCTCCGCACTTTGCCTGGGTGGCCAGCGGAGCGGGCGGGCTCGAGCTTCCTCAGATGCTGCTGTCTGTATTGACTGGCTTGTCATGGACTGGGGTCTCTGGTCTTGTAAACCCCGGAATGTGGTCCAGTAGGGGGAGTCAGGTCTACCTTTTTCATTTCTCGGAGGCCCAGGAGGCCTGAAGAGTGGACGCTGACTGTGAATGAAGAATCCCCTGAACATGCAGGAAGACAGCCCTTTTGCTTGCGAAGCTCTGGTCTCCTGTGGGAGCTGCCAGGCCTCGCTGAGGTCGGTCTGGGTGGCGGCACGAGGACATGGAAGGGGGGGACAGGGTGTTAGAGCCACCGGTCCATAAAGCCCCCTTCTCAAAGGCTCTCCCAGGCCCTCTGCCCTGCCTCTTCAAGGGTGTCATTGGGGCTCTTTATTTTAATCACTGCTCTGTCACATGGTTATGTAGGAAGCAGACCAAAGATGCCTAGGGCAGTGGGGTGGAGTACCTCCACCAGGCCACTGTAATCACACTTCTGCACCTGGAGAGATGTAACATTGGCTTACATTCGCCCCCCTGCAGCACAGGAGACCATTACTAGGCCTGTGTGCGGGAGTCCCTGCAGTTAGAGCAGGTCCTTAGAGGGGCTTGTGGGACGTTCCCAGCCAGAAAGATGGCTGCAACGGACCAAAACCAAAAAAAAAACCAAACCTGTTGACATCGAATCAATTCGGACTCATAGCGACCCTATAGGACAGAGTAGAACTGCCCCATAGAGTTTCCAAGGAGCGCCTGGTGGATTCAAACTGCAGACCTTTTGGTTAGCAGCCATAACACTTAACCACTACGCCACCAGGGTTTCCCCGCAATGGAAGGAGGCCACATTAAATGGCTGTGATCTACCGCCTGCAGGAGAGAGTGTGCGACAGGCATCCAGCAGAGCTAAGGTAGTTGGAAATGTGGCAACCGTATACCCCCAAAGTGAATTTTAAGGTTGACTTGTTTACACTGTTGTCATGGCCACAGGAAAACTATTCTGACCTATAGCCGTGGAAGATTCTAAAAGAGAGTGTGGGGGCGGGGGGGGACAACAATGCCAGAGGAAAAAAATTTACCATTCTATCACTTATTCATTCAACTGAGAATAATACTTTGTGCATTTGGCAGTCAAGTGGGAAATGACATTTCATGTTACGACATGAACCCGCTTACATCAGTGACTTATTTGTTTTGTATTCAGACAGAGTGTACTGAGAACTTTGTTCAAGGGAAGAGCTATTAAACATGTGAGAACCAGCAGTCCTCACTAACCTGAAGCATTTGGGGACTTAGAGGAATGATAAATGCAAACAGCCCAGAATCAGAAACTGTCTTGAGCATTTAAACTCTAGACTCTGGGAATGTGTGCACATTTTCAGTTAGTCATATGTAGATAATTTTTCTTTCTGTGAGGTCTTTTTCACTTATATCTTGTCTGGACAGGGTGGGGCCCCTGCTTATGGTCTGTTTCTAGCTTGAAGATTAAATTATTGTAGACCAAAGCCAGTGCTGCCTGGAAAATGGGAACGATGTAGAAGACCAGCGTGTCCGTTCCTTTGGCCAGGGAATGAACTTGGGGCCCTCCTTTGGCGGGTGCTCCCAAGAGGGTTGCATAAGGCCTGCATGAATCTACTGGTCCAAGGCCAAGTGTTGCCACTCACGCATCTGTGCTGACGATCCCGCATTTGATAACCATCTCGTAGATCCCTTCTACCACTTGATGCTGGCCTTGTAGTTAATGCTGCGCTCAGCTTATTCGTATGTGATCTGAACTAGAAATCTATAGGTCACAGACCTTATTAGGTGTTTCTCTTCTCTCCGGTTCTCTCTATATAATGTGTATATGTATATGTTTTCCATATTATGTAGACATATAACCCAGTTTTATAAAATTACTGTTCTTTTTAACAAATATATTAAAATTAGTCTTTTAAAAGACCCCCCACCCCCCTCCCTTTTAACCAGCCCATTTATGAGCTGATTCCCAGTTTGGCTGTGGAACTGCTGCATTACCCAGTGTGTTGCACGCTGCTCTGCTCTGTATTCGTGGTTATGATATTGAAACTTGAGGACCACACACAGATAGCAAAATCTCTGGCCACTTAAGCACGTAAACAGTCTGGCTTTTTATAAAGTGGAAAAATATTTCTTGTGCACTATTTTAACATGATCAGCATGTTGAAACTTGGTGTGCAACTGTGTCAACATTTCTTTGGCTCCAAAGAGCAAACCTGGAGAGCCTCATGGTAACATATAAAATGCGGAGCTGGTTTGTTTATTTCTGAGATTTAAGCAGCAATTACAGTCTGAAATTGACTTCCAAACTTGGAATATGTAATAAGTGAAATAATTATTTTTACATAATGATTATGCCAGTTAAAATAATGATAATAATGGTTCTTTTTCAGAAGGCTAAGATTCTCTTAGGGAATCAGAGGAAAATGGGTAACTGGATTACCATGAAATCCCTTTACAGAAAAGCCCACATGGAATTAATTCAGCCTGGCAGTGTCTCCTTTTGTTTCAAGTATGTACTGGGAACCTCAAATGTGTCAAATTCTTTTCTACATGCTGGGCATAGGGATTCAACAAGAGGGACCTGCCGCCGCCTCTTGTTTCTCATGCTTTGGTTCTTGTGGGGGAAACCATAAATAAGAACTCAGGTAAACAGACAAGAACGTATTTGTGATTGCCAAGAAATGTGTTTCTTCAACATGAGACGTTCACTGAGGGCACTGTCCTGGACCCTAAGATATATTGGTGAACAAAACAAAAACTTCTCTTATGGGCCTTACATTCCATTATAGGAGACAAGACAATAAGCAATAAAATTAAAAAAAAAATATTTGCTGTTGAGTTGATTCTGACTCATGGTGCAGAGCAGAACTGTACTCCATAGGCTTTTCAAGGTTATATTCTTTTGGAAGCACATTGCCAGGCCTTTCTTTCAAGGTGCCTCTGGGTGGGTTCGAACTGCTAACCTTTCAGTTAGTAGTTGAACGCTTAACTGTTGTACCACGCAGGAACTCCCACAATAAGGAATAACCAAGATAAATACATAAATAATATAGTGTGTTAGCAGATAATAAGTACTATCAAAAAAGAAGAAGTAAAAGGTATCTGGGGTGTAGTCAGGTGAAGCCTCACTTGAAGCTTGGAAGGAGGTGAGGGGGTTAGCTCTGTGGGAAGAGTGTTGCGGGATGGCGGAGACTAGTGCGTTTGAGAAGTAACAAGGAGGCAAGTGGCTGGAATGGGGTAAGCCAGGGGTAGGAGAGAGAGAGAATCAACCTGTGTGAAGGTGGCCTGATATGATGGGGTTGCCACTTTAGACATGGGATGTCCGGGAAGGCCTTGGTACGGGGTTATGGTGTTTGAATTGAAACCTGAAGGATTTGAAGAGCCTGCCATAAGAAGAGTTAGGCAGGAGTGTTCCAGGCAGAGGAACAGGACAGAGGGCCTAAGACAGGAGAGGAAAGAGGCTGCTGTGGCTGCCCCATGAAAAGGAGGGGACATGGTGAGATGGAGTGAAAGAGGAATGGACGAGATAGCTCCGGTAAGGTCCTGAGGTCCAGGCCAATGTGTTTGGATTTTATACCATGTAAAATGAGATGCTGAATGCAGTGGTACGTTCTCTTTTACATGCCCTTCTCCTAGGAGATCAGAAAATGAAAGAAGAGCATGGCATAAACCAGCTTAAGAACTGAAGGCTTTCCAAGGGCTGGGATCAGATCCATTTTGTTTAACCCTGCATCCCACAGCTGAGCCTGGCCTGCGGATATGGACAGTCAATCAGAAAGTGTTTGAACGTATGGACACACGGACCAACAATTTAGTGGCATACTTCCGAGGAGACAAAAACCTATTATTTTTATTTTATGAGTTACAAAAAGCTTCAAGAAGAATATAACAGCATTTTTAGACTAACCACCCAGAATTTACAGCAGTCAACATTTGGCATATATGCTTCCAGCCTTTTTTATTATCATTTCTTTATGTAGACTTTAAAAGCATGCAAGAAATAGAGGCCTACGGTCTCCTTTAAAAAAAAAAAAAAAAGATATAAAACATTAAAGTTCCTTTCACTTACCATCCTCAGTTGCTTCCCCTACTGTAGAGGCAGCTGTGTTGTGAGTCTGCCTGGTAATTTCGTAGAAGGTCCTTTGTTTCCAGCTTGCATTTGGGGGAAGGCGAACAGAGAGAAGAGAGCCAGTGTTGAGTAAGAGCTGTGTGGCAGGCATCGTGGCCCAGCACGCCCCTGGCTGGAGTCAGCAGGCGTGTCTGTGTGTATAGTCCACCCAGACTGCAGACCATCAGCCCTACTCAGCGAGCACCTAGTGAGGGCTTAACACAGTGCTTGGCACGGTGCTGATACATGTGGGGCCTAAAATGCCCCAGCCTGAAAAACTCTGTCTTTTCGTTGGCATCCGTTTCACATGATTTGGCCTGGGTTGGTTTACACTCGTTCCTGTCATATGGGCTCCTGTGATGTGGGTGACTCTTCCAGATAAAGCTTGTTACCTCTTTTGTGTTTGAAATGCTTTTGATGGAATGCCGTGGTGGCACAGTGGTTAAGAGCTCAGCTGCTAACCAAAAGGTTGGCAGTTCAACTCCACAGGCGCTCCTTCCTTGGAAACCCTATGAGGCAGTTCTACTCTGTCCTGCAGGGTCACTATGAGTCAGAATTGACTCAATGGCTATGGGTTTTTTGGTTTTATCCTAAAATGTGTTGCAGATTTAAATCTAGCTTCGTGAATCAGGTGCATCAACTAGGATTTCACCTTTGCTATGAATTAATCAGCTTTGTCCTTATGGACACCAGTAGCCATATTCAAGAGTCCCTGGGTCGTGCAAATAGTTAACATACTTGGCTACTAACTGAAATGCTGGAGGTTCAAGTCTACCTTGAGGTGCCTCAGAAGAAAGGTGTGGCAATCTACTTCCAAAAAATCGGCCACTAAAAACCCTATGGAGCACAGTCCTACTCTGACACACATGAGTCACCGTGAGTTGGGATCAACATGAACAACTAGTTTGGTTTTCTGATTGTTAGCTATATCCATTTATGCTCCCAGGGGCCACGGACAGCATGCTCCTACAGTAAATAACCCCAGACTACTTTCTTTTTTAAACTCTCCTGCTTTTGCAGCCTTCTGTCACCATCAGGCCAGCAGCTCTCCCTTCTTGCTGTTGTCAGTGAGCCTGTCTCAGATTCCACGTCCATGTCATTTCTCACTCCTGTTTTATGAGTTCCGACTGTTTTGGCCTAGAAAAGCAGATCATCAGATTAAGTAAACTCTGGGTAAGGCTAAAGAGACTCCAGGTGAGCAGTTCTCCACTGAGGGTTCTCCGTTTGCCTTGGTGCCTAACTTGGGGTCTTTGGTAGATCCCCAGACTGATATCTTGGTTCTGTTGGCAAGCGTGTTTGCATGCATGGTCTCTTCCATATAACTGACACAGGAGCAGCAGTGCCCTGTGAGGCTCCAAAAGCTTTCTTCACTCGCTCTCCTTGATGGGCCCATTTTCCTTCTTTCCACAATGAGTCAGGGTTTCATGTCCCTTTTCCTTTGACTCTTCCCACAGTGTCAGACCTATAAGTGGGGCGGACGGACTGTGGATAACTAACCAGGACTGGTTGGCGTCAGGTTGTAATTCAGGTATAAAGGTGGTGTGGAATGTTGTAATAATCTCATTCCAGCTGCTAGTTTTATAACTGAGAACCCCAAGTGAAAAGTGACCAAGATCACCGAGTTGATAGTTGCTGATTGAGCAGTGTTCCCACTGTGGAACAGTCTAGCCACCATGTTCAAAATCACTTCTGACTTTTGGCTGTGATATATCTGAGCGTTGTTGTTGTTAGGTGCTGTTGAGTCGATTCTGACTCGTAGTGACCCTGTGCACAACAGAACGAAACACTGCCAGGTCCTGAGCCATCCTTGCAGTCGTTGCTATGCTTGAGCTCATTATTGCAGCCACTGTGTCAGTCCCCCTCGTTGAGGATCTTCCTCTCTTCTCCTGACCCTGTACTCTGCCAAGCATGATGTCCTTCTCCAGGGACTGATCCCTCCTGACAATGTGTCCAAAGTATGTAGGACGCAGTTTCGCCATTCCTGCCTCTAAGGAGCATTCTGGCTGTACTTCTTCTAAGACAGATTTATTCGTTCTTTTGGCAGTCCATGGTATATTGGATATTCTTCACCAACACCACAATTCAAAGGCGTCAGTTCTTCTTCAGTCTTCCTTATTCATTGTCCAGCTTTCACACGCATATGATGTGATTGAAAATACCATGGCTTGGGTCAGGCGCATCTTAGTCTTCAAGGTGACATCTTTGCTCTTCAACACTTTAAAGAGATCCTTTGCAGCAGATTTACCCAATGCAGTGTGTTTTTGATTTCTTCATTGCTGTTTCCATGGCTCTCGATTGTGGGTCCAAGTAAAACAAAATCCTTGACAACTTCAGTCTTTTTTCTGTTTATGATGATGTTGCTCAACATCATCAGTCTGAACAAGGCCAGGGGCCGACTGTGGAACAGACCATCAATTGCTCATAAGCAAGTTCAAACTGAAACTGAAGAAAACCAGAGCAAGTCCATGAGAGCCAAAATATGACCTTGAGTACATCCCACCTGAATTTAGAGACCATCTGAAGAACAGATTTGATGCATTCAACACTAGTGACTGAAGACCAGACGAGTTGTGAAATGATGTCAAGGACATCACACATGAAGAAAGCAAGAAGTCGTTGAAAAGACAGGAAAGAAAGAAAAGACCAAGATGGATTTCAGAGGAGATTCTGAAACTTGCTCTAGAATGTTGAGCAGCTAAAGCAAAAGGAAGAATTGATGAAGTAAAAAAACTGAACAGAAGATTTCAGAGGGTGTCTTGAGAAGACAAAGTATTATAATGACATGTGCAAAGAGCTGGAGATGGAAAACCAAAAGGGAAGAACACACTCAGCGTTTCTCAAACTGAAAGAACTGAAGAAAAAATTCAAGCCCCGAGTTGCAATAGTGAAGGATTCTATGGGGAAAATATTAAATGATGCAGGAAGCATCAAAAGAAGATGGAAGGTACACACAGAGTCATTATACCAAAAAGAATTAGGCGATGTTCAACCGTTTCAAGAGGTGGCATATGATCAGGAACCGATGGTACTGAAGGAAGAAGCCTAAGCTGCTCTGAAGGCATTGGCGAAAAACAAGGCTCCAGGAACTGATGGAATATCAATTGAGATGTTTCAACAAACAGATGCAGCACTGGAGGTGCTCACTCGTCTATGCCAAGAAACATGGAAGACAGCATCCTGGCCAACTGACTGGAAGAGATCCATATTTATGTCTATTCCCAAGAAAGGTGGTCCAACCGAATGTGGAAATTATAGAACAATATCATTAATATCATGTGCAAGCAAAATTTTGCTGAAGATCATTCAGTATATCGACAGGGAACTGCCAGAAATTCAGGCCAGTTTCAGAAGAGGATGTGAAACCAGGGATATCATTGCTGATGTCAGATGGATCCTGGCTGAAAGCAGAGAATACCAGAAGGATGTTTACCTGTGTTTTATTGACTATGCAAAGGCATTCGACTGTGTGGATCATAACAAACTGTGGATAACATTGGAAAGAGTGGGAATTCTAGAACACTTAATTGTGCTCATGAGGAACCTTTACAAAGATCAAGAGGCAGTTGTTCGGATAGAACAAGGGGATACTGATTGGCTTAAAGTGAGGAAAGGTGTGCCTCAGGGTTGTATCTTTACACCATACCTATTCAATCTGTATGCTGAGCAGATAACATGAGAAGCTGGACTATATGAAGAAGACCGGGGCATCAGGATTGGGGGAAGACTCATTAACAACCTGTGTTATGCAGATGACACAACCTTGCTTGCTGTAAGTGAAGAGGACTTGCTAATGAAGACCAAAGACCACAGCCTTCAGTATGGATTGCACCTCAACATAAAGAAAACAAAAATCCTCACAACTGGACCAATGAGCAACATATCTGAGTGTAGTGGCTGCTAAGTAGAGCAGCCATGGCCACAGCGTAGAGTAGGTGACCTCTCTATGCATCCTTTCCTAAGGTTGGTGGGATATTGCCTCAATGCAGACCAGATTTTTTGCTGATTAAAAAATATGGCTTTGGAATCTATTCAGTGTCTGAACACCTTTATCCAGAAAGATGTTCATTGCAACATTATTTACAATAGTGAAAAATTGAAGACAGCCAGTCCAGCGCTGGGATGATGAATAAATTTTGACACACCTGTGTAATGGAATATTATGCTATTAAAAGATTATATGTAGAGAGCACTTAATAAGGGACAACTCTAACATTATAATAGGAAAGCACGCAGGCAGAATTAAAAAGTAAGAAAAAACAGTATATAAAATTGTACATACTACGTGACCTTAGTGAAGTAAAGAATTTAAAGAGGAAAAAATGGATGGAGAAATATTCTGAAATGAGACTGCCTTTTTTGTGGTGGGCTTTCTTTTTATTACTTCCTTACTATACCTTACATAATTTCTGGAATTTCCATATGTTATTTTTATAAATAAAAAAAATCATTTTAGGTTATTAAAAGTAAAAATTAATTTTAAAGAAATTGAAAAAATGTCTTTTTCAAAAGAAAAAAATGACCAAAGCAGTTACTGGTCACTCTTCCAGTCAGATCGAGGGAAAGAGACTGTGTCATCTGTATGCTGGATATTACTGTCTGTAATGTCTTTGATGTTGCTATCTGATTTATATCATTACATTAATCTTTTGAGGTAAGTATAATGGATTTGCTACTGGAGAAATTTAAGGTCAAATGTTGTTGTTGTGAGTTGCCATGGAGTCAGTTGTGACTCATGGCATCCCATGTGTTGTAGAGTAGAACTACTCCATAGGATTTTCTGGCCTGTAATCTTAATGGAAGCAGATTGCCAGGCCTTTTCTTTTGCAGTACTGCTGGGTAGGTTTGAAATGTCAACCTTTAGTTTAGGAGTCAAGTGTGAAATAAGTGGTGGAGTCATGTTTTGAACCCATTCTGACTCCAGAGCCATTACTACCTTATGGTGAAGATGGGGAAAGGGAAAGGAGAGTTGGAGAGAATAATAGTAAAGGTGGTGATGATTAGGGGCGGGGGGTATTCAAGGGCAGAAGCAACTCTGGTTAGGGAAACTAGGTGAGAAACCATATGGTAACTTCCACATATAGAATAGAATAGCGGGAAGCCACATGGCACACCTCACCACCATGCAGATAGGTATATAGGATGGATTTTGCTTAAAACATGTGCCTTAAATGCAAGCCAGCTTTATCTTCTGATACTTAATCAAATAAATAAAAACTGTGATCTGTTCCAATGTTGGATAAAAAAGCTGGCGACATTGAATCGATTTATCTATAGACATTCCTAAACTGTGTTTTTTAGTCATTTAAGATATTTTCAGGAGTAAGTTTTCATACAGTCGTTTCTTGCTGAATTTAGAATCCAGTCATTATTTACGCTCTGATTCCACTTTATGTGCCTAATAAGTGGAAGCTGTTATTGTTGGCGAGCCTATGTAAGCCCGTGTGGCCTGGCACTTAATCTTTGCCCTCGTATGTTGCATTCTTCAGGTATCCAGCTGAAGACTCAGAGAATGAGAGCAGGAATGAAAGGATGGGGAAGCAGAGAAAGGAGCAAGACTCAGAGAATGAGAGCAGGAATGAAAGGATGGGGAAGCAGAGAAAGGAGCGGACTGTTGTGTCATGTTCTCCAAGTCATGCTAGGTCAGCTCACTTCCCCAATATTGGGTGAAAAGGGAGAAAATATGGGGAACTAATGCTGGTTGACTGGCTACTGTGTGCCAGACAGAAAGTGCCAGGTTCTAACAGGTTCGATCTCATTTAAGCCTTACTGCAACCTTTTGAGATAAGGGTCACTATCCCCATTTTTCAGTGAGGGCAACTGATACTCACCTAGCACTTGGTAGAATTAGGATTCATACCCAGGCCCACGTAGGTCAAAGCCTAGGTAATTCCTCTGCCTCCTATGGGACCTTCATGCCACTCACACTCCAGAGAAATCAGGGGGCGAGCACCTGGCTGGATATTGCAGCACAGTGGCCGTTTGTTGCCAGTGTGCATGGCACATCTTGGGGAGGCAGGAGCCCCATCCTGCTGGCTGCACTGTCCGTATGGCCTGGCTGGGAAGGCAGACTTAGAACTGAGCTCAGAAAATCTTCAACAGAGACTCTAAACCTGGTCTCCACACTGGCCAGCTTCCTAGAAACTGCTGAGAAGCATGAGGGAGAGTCACCACCCCATCAGGACAGCTCTCCCAAGTGGCAGAGAGAGCAAGGGTGGGTAGGTAGTGTGGTTAGGCAGAGGGCAGGTACTGCTCCAGGAGCATTTAAATTGTTTTTGCTTCATTAGGGTTCCACATCTTCCTCTTTCCATCGAATCGAAGAGTGAACTACTGATGGGTATTATTTATTTCTTGTGTCTACTTTCAGATTGAATTTCTAGGTCTCTGTCTCTACCCATGGAGTCCTTGAGTGGCGCAAACACTTAAGTGCTCGGGTACTAACCAAAAAGTTTGTGGTTCAAAACTAACCCAGAGGCACCTTGTCCACAAGTTGTGGTGATCTGCTTCCAAAAGGACACAACCATGAAAGCCTTACAGAACACAGTTCTGTTCTATACACATGGGATTTCTGTGAGTCAGAATCGACTCCACGGCAACGGGTTTGGGTTTTTTTTTGGTCTCCACCCACTGCAGTGGATAAGCATATGTCTGAGGTCATCTGCTAAGAGATAACGGTGCCAGGTCCTCCAGACCATCTCAGCCCTTCTTTCTCCTCCCATTCCACTCTTGCCCCTTTTCCTTCTGCCCTAAGTCTCCTTGGCTCCCTGGTCAGTTCACACCATGTGCTCCTGTCTGGGCTCTGGCACCCTCTTCCCTGAAGCTGGTGGGCTTCCCAGGTTGGCACAGGGCTGCCTCCAGTGCTTCCCTGCCTCCATGCCTTCAGGTCTGCTTGCCGTGCAGAGGTGCGTACAGCTTGGAGTTAGTGCTGTTAGCCAATCCTGGTGTGATCTTGGATTTGACCCCATGGGGACTCACTTTGCTCCCCAGTAGAGGTGGTATGAGAATGGCATGAAATAATGTCTGTGAAAGGGCCTAGCACTCATTACAGGTTTCCTTCCATCCTCCCTCTCTCCCCTTCATCCTCCCACCACCCTGTGTGAGGATTCCAGCACCCAGAGCTGTCTAATAATGTGATTAAAAAGGCATTGGATTGGCAAACTATGGTCTCCTTCCTCACTGTGGGGCATTGTCAAAGTCACTGGTTTTTTGTTTTTTTTTTTTTTGACCCTCAGTTTCCTCATCTGCAAGAATGAGAGTAGAACGACCCACCATGCCGGTCTTTGTGTGTGGTTGTGGTTTATAAACTGTGAAGCACTGTACAAGGGAGTAGCATTTGTTATGCCTTCCAGTGCCCCTCACACATGGGCAGGGATGGCTGGAAATGGGCGTGGAAGAGTAAGTAACCTACTAAAAGACAGCTTATACTAGTAGTTCAGGAAGAAAAATTGCATGTGTTCTAGTAGTACAGCCACATTTAGCTAGCGTCCACATATCCACCCCCAGCCTCAGTGGCCATATTCTCAGTGTTTCAGCTATGATTTTCTATACTACAGCAAGCCCTGCTTTCTCTACCTTCCCCTCCACATTGTTGTTTTAACTCATGATTTGTGTTCACACCTTGAACTAATGACCCTGGAGTCCTCAGGACGCTGAGGAGCCTGAGTCGATACTCTTTCATCCTGGGTAACAGGCAGCTGGGGCTATCAGCCACCCGCCTTGATCAGCCCAGAGCCGTCCTGTCGGAACCTGCCCAGCTCCACCAAAGATAAGGCAGGCTGCAGCAGCTTCAGGGAGCTGGGGCCTGGCCCGAGGCACCTGGCAAATTATTAATGGGCCGACGGTGATTGGACCCCGCATGAATTGGGCACAAAGTGCCTCTGCAGGATCCTGCTAACCAAAACCACTGGGTGCGTGGTTTGGGGCTGAGCCACTTCCTGGGTTAATTCATCAGAACACCGCGGCTTTGGCACCATGTTCGTGCCTCTCCGTTCACCTTTCTGGGCGGAATGGAACCAGCTTGTTTTCTTATTCTGTTTTCAGTTGCTGGTGGTTTTTTAACACTCAGAAAGTTTGCAATACATTGTCCTAATAATCTACTGACATTTATTTAATCTCTGTGATACATGCAAGACTTTGTCCTCTCTTTCTCTGTCAGTAAGATGGGGCTGATGGTCTGCACTCATCTCCCAGGCACACACAAAACATTCTTAATCACAGTCTCAGAGGAGGAAACCATGGAAGTCATCTAGTACAAATTCTCACCCTTCTGCTGTCCCTTCTGCATCCTCCCTGCCATGGAGTCATACTGCCTCTGGGACAATGCCAGGGATTTTGAACTCTCTCCTTTATGAGAATACCTGTTCATCTGAACATCAGGGAAGCAGTAAAATTATAAGGCTCTTCTTTTTTTTTTTTAAATACTTTTTATTGTGCTTTAAGTGAAAGTTTACAAATCAAGTCAGTCTCTCACATATAAACTTATATTATACCTTACTACATACTCCCACTTACTCTCCCCCTAATGAGTCAGCCCACTCCCTCCTTCCAGTCTTTCCTTTCGTGACTGTTTTGCCAGGTTATAACTCCCTCTACCCTCCCATCTCCCCTCGAGACAGGAGATGCCAGCATAGCCTCAAGTGTCCACCTGATGCAAGTAGCTCACTCCTCATCAGCATCTCTCTGCGACCCATTGTCCAGTCCAATCCATGTCTGAAGAGTTGGCTTCGGGAATGGTTCCTGTCCTGGGCCAACAGAAGGTCTGGGGGCCATGACCGCCGAGATTCTTCTAGTCTTAGTCAGACCATTAAGTCTGGTCTTTTTATGAGAATTTGGGGTCTGCATCCCACTGCTCTCCTGCTCCCTCAGGGGTTCTCTGTTGTGTTCCCTGTCAGGGCAGTCATCAGTTGTAGCCGGGCACCATCTAGTTCTTCTGGTCTCAGGATGATATGGTCTGGTTCCTGTGGCCCTTTCTGTCTCTTGAGCTCGTAATTACCTTGTGTCCTTGGTGTTCTTCATTCTCCTTTGCTCCAGGTGGATTGAGACCAATTGATGCATCTTAGATGGCCGCTTGCTAGCGTTTAAGACCCCAGACGCCACACTTCAAAGTGGGATGCAGAATGTTTTCTTAATAGAATTTATTTGCCAAATGACCTAGATGTCACCTAAAGCATAAGGCTCTTCTTACGTTGAGCTTAAATCTGCCTCCCAGAAACCTACTCTCGGTTGTTTTAATTTTGTCAACGGAATATGCCTAGCAGCTATTCGACAATAAGAGCAGCAGTAGCAAGGACTCATTTAATAAAGGCAGCAAGAGCAGCTGGGCATTTCCCATTGCGTTAGATGCTCCCGCCTCCCTGGAAGGAGAGTACTCTTACTACCGCGATTTCCCAGGTGAGGCTTGGAGAAGGTAAGGCCCATAGTTAGGCTGTGAGGCTCCCGAGCAGAGCGCCCAAGTGTGCTGACTCACACTGGCATGCGGCAGTCCTTCCTGCATGCAGGACAAGACCACAGTCCTGACCCTCCCGACCACACATCTTTTCTCCCCTTCCATACTAAATAGATTAGTCCCTATTATAATAAAGCTTATAATAGTGAATTTATTATCATAATAAGTTCCACATATAATAAAGTTTCCAGGTGTCCACCCAGCTGTTCTTACTCCTTTGGAACCCTTTTAGTTTGCCAGAATTCTGTGAAATTTTTTGCCCATGAGGAAGTTATACTTTGATCAATGTCAGTTTCATTTTAAATATGAAGTGCAGACAAAGTATCAATCTGTGCTTATCATTGGAGAAGAGAAGTAATTTGCTACTTTATTCTTGTCAGAGAATAGCACACAGACTTTGGGGGTTGGAAGGCAATGTCTCTGGATAAGTTAAATCTAGAGCAGGGGTTGGCAAACTTTTTCTGTAAAGGGCCAGGTAATAAATATTTTAGGCTTGCAGGGCATACAGTCTCTGTTGCAGCTTCTCAGCTCTGCACAAAAGCAGACACTGGCATTATGTAAACAAATAAGCATGGCTGTGTTTTAGTAAAACCTTGTTTATAAAAACCAACACAGCTGGGTTTTGACCCTGGATCATAGTTTGCACTTAATGAGATTTTTCTTGATAATGAGAAAGTGTTTACACGTGGGTGTACAGTAGGACAGTCCTGGTTGTCTTGGCATAACTATTAATAGCATCCCCTTTCAGTTTCAAATGTATCTTGGTCAATAGATTAATATGTTATCACCCTAGCATCATGTCACTTTAAGATTATTGATGAGACTAAGGTGAAATAGGAACTCTCGTGTCTGTCCTTACTTTAGTCCGTTATTTTGTGTCACAGAAACCAGAACTTCTCTGAATCAGGTGACCTATCCCTAGATACTATCCTGCTGGAGCTTAGGAAGAGGCCTGGCTGTGGAGGAAGGCAAATGGAGAGATGGGGGGAATCTGGAGACCTTCTGGGGGAGCACTCATCACTCACATCTGTGGAGTACTACCTGTGCGCTGGGCACTGTACTAAAAGGCTCTGTGTGGGGTATCTCATGAAATACACATTAATGTCATGAGTTAACTATGATTGTTGTTGTTGTCCTTGTGTGCTGTTATGTCGATTCCAACTTATAGGGACCCTATATGACAGCAGAACTGCCCCATAGGGCTTCTAAGGCTATAATCTTTACAGGACCAGATTGCCAGGTAGTTTTATTGCACGGAATGGCTGGTGGGTTCAAACTGCCAGCCTCTCAGCATCTGAGCTCTTAACCGTTGTGCCACCAGGGCTCCTTTAAGTATGATTATTATCCCCATTTTATTGATGAGGAAAGGGGGGTATAAAAGGTTAGAAAGTTTGCCTAGGGCCACAGAGCTAGTGTTTGATTTTGAATGCAGGCCTCGACTATCTGACCCCAAAACCCAAGCTCTGAGGCTGACCCAGGGTGAAATAATGAAACCTAATAGATCAGTCACATGCAAGCAGGACAAGACTAGAATGAGGTGGACCTATGCTCTTTTCCGAGGTTAGGAGGTGGCAGCTGTTACCTCGCACCTTATCCATCTAAGGTATTAGCATCAGGAGGTTGAGGAGCGTTGGGAAGGACCTTTCTTTGGGATTATAGGAATTAAAGAATTCATGGGCCTTCAGGTTGAAAGGGGCCTCAGGGGACCAGAGGTACTTTCAGCCAAAATGCTAGGTGGGCCGAGTACATCCTTGGACTTCAAGGAATTTGGGGCTCGTGGAGGGGTTGGCGTAGTGGTTAAGTGCTATGGCTGCTAACCAAAGGGTCGGCAGTTCCAATCCACCAGGTGCTCCTTGGAAACTCTATGGGGCAGTTCTACTCTGTCCTATAGGGTTGCTGTGAGTTGGAAACGACTCAATGGCACTGGGTTTGGTTTTTGGTTTTTGGAGGGGTTGGGGGGTACTTTTTGCATAAGAGCAACCCCTGGCGTGCTCAGAGCTTTGGCAAGGAGGGAGGAAAGGGGAGGCCTGGCTTTGCTTCTCGCTGCCAGTGCCCCTCTACAGGAGAGTAAAGAAGTCACTATGCCGCAAAGCATCTACCTGGGAATTAAGATGCAGCTTCTGTGGACACCTAGGGAGGATACCCTGGTGGCGTAGTGGTTGAGAGCTACGGCTGCTAACTAAAAGGTCGGCAGCTTGAATCCACCAGCTGCTCCTTGGAAACCCTGTGGGGCAGTTCTGCCCTGTCCTGTAGGGTCGCTATGGGTCAGAATAAACTCGTTGGCAGTGGGTTTTTTTTTTTTTTGGTAGGGAGGATAAGGATAACCCACACTTGTCTCTTGGCTCTTGTAGAGTAGACGCCCATCGCTCTAGTTCACGATTTAAAGAAAACACCAACTTGTATATAATTGTGAAAGGGAGTTGCCTTCTTTAGATAAACCTGTGCCAAAAGGAAATCTTTAAAAATAATTCCCACCAGCTCTTATTATTTCTGGGTGGTATTTTTTTTTTTTTGTTGTTGTACATTTTCCAAAGCAGTGACCCTAACCACAATGAGGACAGTCATGTGGGGCTTTTGTAAACCATTTACTCAGAGAAAAGTGCAAAGAAGGCTGCCTGTAGGATTGCTTACAGAACCCCTCCTGGGGACGGTGGGGCGGGGGGAGTGGACATGCCTCCTGACCCCAGTCTTTAACGTTATCCTTCGAGGTGTATCACGTGTGGTGTGTTTTCCCAGACTTGCAGTGTAGCCCCAGGACAATTGTCTAAGTTCATTTTGGCATCAGGACAAATGAAAGGATGTTTCCTGTTTGCCTGCCTCTTGCCCCAGCTTCTTTCTCTGCCATGTTAAGCTCCTGGCTTAGTTCTTTCCTCTTGTAGTCCACATTTTAACTGACATTAGGGCACCAAGTGCAAAAATCTGCGAACAGTTAGCTTTCATGTTGGAGTATTCTGGTCAGAGCCTGCAGAAGTTAGAGTTCTCGTAGCACGCAAACATCATCCTCTGTATGATGCATTAAACATTTAACAACGCTACTAATAATCCCCAACACTTTCAATGGGCCACATGGGAGCCTTAATGTGGTTAAAAAATGTATTTCTTCACTGTCAAGTTAACTTGCTTCAAATGGAGAGAAATTCTTTGAAGCAGCTTTGAGGGGTAGGACATTTATAAGCCTAGAAACAAGTAACATGTCCTGAAAGTTATTTTTATGTAGAAAGAGACCCTAGAACTAGGGTAAGTATTAACCCGGTGCTTTGTGCATTCCTTTACAGTCTAATTCTTTTTAGCTTTAGGAGAAGTGCCCCCCACCACAGAGGATCTGCTTTGTGTCAGGTTAAGCAAAACCAGCCTCAGAACACAGGTCCCTCTGGCCCCAAGACCTTATTCTTTGATTGGGAATGTGGACTGTTTGAGTTTGGCCCTTGTTGAAGTATTTTTTAAAAATACAACACCTTTGGAGAAAACAAATCAAAGATGGATGTATATTGTATTAAAATCAAATTCATGTTTATTTCTAAGTTGAAGCATTTTTTAAGAAAATGTTCTGCCAATAAAACACGTGTGCATTTGAAATGATGCAGTTGGCTTTCAGAAGCTCAGAAAGAAATGATTAAAATAAGAGCGAAGTCCAATAATGTAATTACTAGTTTTACTTTAGTTTGGCTTCTTTATAGTAGTCTTGGCTCCTTATTCCAAATGAATTCCAGTCAAAACACTTGCAGTTATAACGTGCATAAATTAAGGACTTAGAAAATTGATATTTCCCAAGTATTTGGAAGAAAATGATGTCTTGCAACTAAAATTCATAATTTAAGCATAGCTCATCATTTCTCTAACTTGAATACTATGCCTGAATGATTATTCTTCTACTTAGTTGTTGGTTAGTTGAAAATGTAAGATGTTTTCCTGTGTAATTATCGTTTTAGGTTTATTTGTATGGTTGATATCAGAGTATTGATTAGTTTTTTTTCTTTAAATTCAGCATTTTAAGGGCCAATAAAGTCTTTAAAGCCCTAGCTTTGCTGTGTAGTCACCTATAAAAAAATAAATAAATAAAACCAAACCTGCTGCTGTCGAGTCGATTCCAACTCATAGCAACCCTAGAGGACAGAGTAGAACTGCCCTACAGGGTTTCCAAGGAACAGCTGGTGGATTTGAACTGCCGACCTTCTGTTTAACACCCAACCACTAAACCACTGCGCCACCAGGGCTCCTGTAGTTGCCTGAAAACACCTGTCTTGTCTGTTAAGACTGTTTTTATCTGCACCACGGTATCTGGCCTAGAGCTTTCTTTTGCCTGGTTAGGTACACACACAAAAAATGTAAATGTGACCGGTTTTTAATCTTTTGAGGGGAGATTTCAGTTTTTAACTGCAGAGAAAATAACAAGCTATTGATTATGGTAGATAACTAAGGTGGTCAATGTTATGGGGCAAAGCTGAGGTATGACTGAAAAAATGAGGTTTGCTTTCCTGCCAGGCTTATAAACTGCCTCTGAAGACCTTTCCAGAAGAAAAATTCCTGCCACTCTTGGGAACCAGCAGTGCGCTGTCTGATGTGTGTTTGTTCACATGTGTCAGTTCCGAGATGTTTTATAACAAATCGGATTCATTGCTTTATGGCCCCTCTCCATTAGGATGGGTCCAACAACGTGCAGCTCGAAAGCTCACCCCATCGAAGACAGCCAGTGATGCAAACATCAAGAATACATCTGGTGCCATTAGCAAACAAAATCCCAGAGTGGCATAGGTCACCACTGGCTTTTATTTGTCTGTCCCTTTAACAGAATGAAAAATGTCTGGGCAGTTACAGCTTTGTTCTAAAGTGGCCCATAATTTTGTCTGTGTTTTACATCCCAGTGGATTCCTAAGACCAAATATGGTATTGCTCCTCAGAGAGGTCTCTTTTTCTTTCGCTTCACGCTATACAATATTCAGTAGATTTATTTTGTGGTGAAGATTATCTTGTAGGTCAGCCTGTAACTTAAAACCTGATAGACGAATGTGTTGAGTAAAATAAGAGCTGACAGTAAGTATGGGACAAAGTCTCTAAGTCCATTCTGATCGTTTTAAATTTTCAAGCCTTTATATTTGAGGAAAAAACCAGACTAGTTGCCAGAGAGTAAATTCTGACTCATAGCAACCTCACAGGAGTAGAACTGCCCCATAGGGTTCCCAAGGAGCAACTCGTGGATTCGAACTGCTGACTGAGCTGTTAACCGTTGTGCCACCAGAGCTCCATTTGAGAAAGTAGCCTTAAAAGTTGATGAAATTGTTTTAAACCAGGCTTTTCTCTCAACCCCATGACATCATCTCTTAGTGATTCTCTGTTTCTCAATATATTATCACACACAAAAAACTGTGTTTCTGTAATACCTGCCCTTGGGTGGCTGGCGCCATGATTCTGTTTTACAGCATTGTCAAAGGCCAGCGGTACTGCTCTGCCCCTCATTCTGGCTTGACAAGGAGAAATTCAAGACAAAAGACAGAAATGGACCAGAACTATATGCAAGATAGGGATGAACAGGGTTTTCTAACAGAAATGATGTGTCAGTAATTATCTTCCCACGTACCAGAAATGTAAAATACCAACATTTTGAAATGAAGTGTAAAGTGTTTGCTTTTAGGGAAGTGGGTATGTCTTATTGCTTAGAAGTTCAGGTTCCTGTGTTGGACTCTGGGTCTGTTCTTACTTGCTCCTTGACAGTAGGCTGCCTAATAACCTCTCAGCGCCTATGTTTCTCATCAGTAAATTGGAGGTGGTGACAATAGTCCCAGCTTCAGAGCACCAGTATGTGGAATTTCATGTGCTTAGTGCAGTACCTGGCATTTAGGAAGCACACATGCTGACAGTGGTGTTGCTGACACGGGTCCTGGGTCATCGACAAGGCTTTTCATTGCTGCCTTGTCAGCTTACCATCGGTATGATTGTGAACGAGCCTTTTAACTTCTTTAGACCTCAAGTTCCGCACGTGTAAAATAAGGGATTTGATATTCAGGGTCTTTCCAGAATGAACAGTTTATGTTTTTAAGGTGAAATTGTGTTTCCTCAAAACCAAAGTGAGAATAATTAGTATTTGAATATTAGGAGTTCCATTGAAGACATATAAATGTTTTGCTTCAGGTACTCTCATTAACTAACGTCAGGAAAATGTTGATTCAACATTTAAAAAATCACATTATTGTTTCCTTGCTGGAAGCTGAGAGTCTTACTACTTTAACAGATAGCCATTCTCTGACCAGCATAGAGAGAGGCCTTTCTGGCGAAGGCAGAGTGTATCTGCCTGATACAGATGATTGATGGTAGCCGAGGGAAGGTAGTAATTAAAACTGGTATTCTGAAAATGACATTTGTATAAATTCACTGTGTAATAAAATCGCTGCATTAGAGACTTAAAAAACAAAAACTTCTTTATTGAGATATAATTGACATACAAAAATAAAGTGTACTCATTTAGGGGTGCCGTTGGATGAGTTTTGACGAATGTTTCTATTTGTGTGACAAGCATCATCTTAATAACTTTTAAAAACACCTTTATTAAGATGTAATTCACATACTATAAAATTCCTCTGTGTAACATAATTCAGTGGTTTTTAATATATTCAGAGTTGTGCATCCATCCCCCCCAACCTAATTTCCATCTCCCCAAAAATGAAACCCTGTACTCCGCTAGCTGTCAACATTTCACGTGCTCAGCACAGTCACTGGCATTTAGGAATCCCTCAAACCTACTGGCAATAGTGCAGCTACCCCCTCACTCCCAACTCCCAATCTTTGGCAACCACTAATCTACTTTTGGTCTCTATATATTTGCCTGTTCTGGACATTTGATATAAATGGAACCATGCAATATGTGGTCCTTTGTGACTGGCTTCTTTTGCTTAGCATAATGTTTTCAAGGTTCATCCATGATGCAGCATGTATTAGTGCTGTTATTCCTTTTTATGATCAAATAATATTCCACTATATATGTATTACCACACTTTGTTTATCATTTATCAGTTGATGGTCATTTGGGTTTGTTTTCACATCTTGGCTATTATGAATAATGCAGCTATGAACATTTGTGTACAAGTTTTGTATAGACTTGTACGTTTTTATCTCTTATGTTTTTACCTGGGAGTGGAACTGCTGGGTCATATGTTAACTCTATGTTTATTAACTTTTTGAGGAACTGCCAAACTGTTTGCCAAAGTGACTGCACCATTTTACATTTCCACCTCACCAATGCTTGTTATTGTCTGTCTTATTATTATTATGGCCATTCTAGTAGGTGTGAGGGAGTGCCTGGGTGGCACAAATGGCTAAGCACTCAACTACTAACCAAAAGGTTGGCAGTTCAGACCCACCTAGAGATGCCTTGGAAGAAAGCCCTAGACATTTGCTTCCAAAAGGTCACAGCCTTTGGAAACCCTGTGGAACTCAGTTCTACTCTGCAATATATGGGGTCACCATGAGTCAGAATTGACTTGATGGCAACTGGATTACTGGTAGTAGGTGTGAAGCGGTATCTCATTGTGGTTCTGATTTGGAGCTCTTGATGGCTACTGATATTGAATATCTTTTTTTTTTGTTGTTGTTAATTGTGCTTTAGGTGAAAGTTTATAGCTCCAGTTAATTTCTCATGCAAAAATATACACACATAGTGTTATGTGACACTAGCTGCAATTCCTGTAATGTGACAGCACACCTCGCCTTTCCACCCTGGGTTTCCCGTGTCCATCCAACCAGCTCCTGTCCTTTTCTGCCTTCTCATCCTGCCTCCAGACAGGAGCTGCCCATTTAGTCTCGTGTATCTGCTTGAACTAAGAAGCACACTCTTCACGAGTATTATTTTGTTTCATGGTCCAGTGTAATCTTTGTCTGAAGAGTTGACTTTGGAAACGGTTTTAGTTCTGGGTTAACAGAGCATCCAGGGGCCATGTCTTTGAGCATTGCTCCAGTCTGATTTCCTGCCTGCTTTTCATGTGCGTATTGGATTTGGAATACAGTATATCCTTTGGATGAGAATGACACAGGGCCGGGCAGTGTTGCATTCTGTTGTACATAGGGTCACCATGAGTCAGAACTGATGGCACCTAACAACAACAACATATCCTTTGAAGAAATGTCTATTCAGAACCTTTGGTTATTTTTTAATTGGGTTATTCATCTTTTTATTGTTGACTTGTAAAAGTTCTTTATATATTCTGATGAGATATATGATTTGCATATGTTTTCTCCCATTCTGTGGGTTGTCATTTCATCATGTTCACTGAGGCACATTTTTAATTTTGATGAAGTTCAATTTATCTCTTTTTTCTTTTACTCTTGTGTTTTTAGTTCACATCTAAGATATTATTGCCTAGCCAAAGTCAAAGGTTTAATCCCCTATTTTCTTTAAAGAACATTATAGTTTCAGTTCCTATATTTAGGTCTGTGACCCGTTTTGAGTTAATTTTTGTGTATGGTGTAAGGAAGGGACCAACTTCATTTTTACGCATATGGATATCCAGTTTTCCGAGCGTCATTGGTGTGGACATGTATTTTCTTTCCCTGTTTAATTCTTTCCCCCATTTAATTGTCTTGACACTGTATTAGAGACTTTTAAAGAAAAACACCAATTTCCTGTTTCATCCTGCTCCAGCCTCTGTTCCCACTCCCAATACGTGATCATTCTTGACTCTTTTACTGTTTCTTCTGGTGTTCACCTCACATTTCTAAATAACATGCTTATATGTGGTGGGTGGTGGGATGGCATATTATTAAATATATTAAATTTTCACACATTTTAATACAAACTTACATTCAGCATTTTCATTATTTTGACAGTGTTATTGTTTTTTTGCTGAGTCAATAGTATACTCTGATTACATTCCCTTTTTCTATATAACTTTTATTTTCCTTTGAGTTAACTAACTGTCCCCCTCCCTTTTTATTTTCATTTGTTTGCTCTCTGCAGCAGTTCATCTGATCCATACATCCCTCACCCTCCACCAGCTCTTTAACGTGCTTGCCAATCCTATTTTCCACATGATTAGACCTGACAGATATCTTTCCTTTCCATTTTTTTTTTTTTTTTGTCTTTTGTCTTTTTTGTTCTGACAGCCATCCCTCCTGGACTCTTCTCTCTGGCTCCATTTATTCTAGGCTGGTTGTTCTTCAATATTCCTGTTTTCCAGAGACTTCTGTTGCTTTGTTCTTCTCCTAAAGGTTCCCTTCACCTCTCCTGTTTTGGATCCCCTACTTCCTAGCTTAGCATGCATTTTTCTGTCAGTGATCCTTTGAAGTCTCTTATTTCATATCCTTGAGCTAAGTCGTGTTTTATTTTCCTGCTGGAAGCTACTGAAAATGAATTAAAGTGAGCCAAAATACTGAGTCAAGAACAGCTTACTCAGAATGTTAATCTTGGTCATCAGGACTATACTCTGGGAACCAAGAAGTTACCAGTCAAAGACCGGAAGTGGTGCTACATCCCCAAATATGGCCACTAAAGCTCATGCGCTTTCCTCGCCAAGGTCCTCCCTCGTTCAGAGCCTGCTTCTCTCACGAACCCTTCTAAACCAGTGCCCATTCTAAAGTGCTTGATTATTTGGCTTCTAGGGCACATAGATAATCAGCTGAATTGTTTTAAAAAATTAGGATCGGAGGAAGTGCTAGAGACAGGCACACTGAGAGCAATAAGAAGTGCCAGCTAGATAAGGAACCAGATGGGGAAATTATTTTAAAAATCAGTGCATAATTAGCAAAGACCTGAAATATACACCATTTAATGTCATTATAGAAAATCCTGTATGAGTCAGGATCACAGAGAGGTATCACTCTATTATGGCACTCCTTAGTGACCAGCCACTTGCCTGCCTTCTTCCTTCCCTCTCTTCCTCCCTCCCTTCATCCTTCCCTCTAGCTTCCTTCAGACCTTCAATAAATATTTATTAAACAGCTGCTTTATGCTAAGCTTTGTGCCTGGTGCTCTTTATAATCATAAAGTGCTTATAGGAATATTATCTGGAAAACAGTTTTATGTAGAATAATCTATTTGTCACAATGACAAATAAAAGAATCATTACCCTATATCCATATGAGAATATAATACTTGCTGAGACCTAGACTTAATAGCTCAGCTGCCCTCATCTGCTTTTAAAAGCAATTATAATGATTGTCCTTATAAATGGCATTTCCTGTTCTAAAACTATTTATGTCTAATAAGGAAAAAGAAATCATGTATATTTAAATGAATATATACCCACTCCTCATCTATCAACATGGTTAGGTTCCAAAGACCAGGTTGTTAACACGAAAATGGAGGATGATCACATCAGATCACAAGTGCATAACTGCCAAATTATGTCATTATATAACTATCAAATTACATCATTACACAACTGTCAAACCACTGAGAATCATGGCTCAGCCAAGCTGACAACTTAAACCATCACAGCCAGCATTAATCTCTCTGTGCACCTTGGCATTTGTTAACTGCCAGACATACATTGTTAATGTGCAAAGTAGTTAGTAGATTTTTCACTATTGTCATAAGTGGAAAGTGTTGGATAACAAGATAGTTGATAAGAGAGAAGTAGGTGTGTGTTTGTATGTATTTACATATATCACTATATCAGTGATACCTTTTAAAACCTTCTAATCTCTGTCTCTTTCCTATGTCTTGTTATTGTAACACTGCCTTAGTTCCCCAGGAAATCTATTATTAGAGCATGTCAAGATTCTAAAAAAAGGGAGTTTCGTGTAACATGTTGGAATAAAAATATACTGATTATGTATGTTAGGGTGTTCTCTTTAAGGCTGACCACTTACTTCCTTAGAACAGAAAATTTGGAAGAGTTCTGAGCCATGATTGGGACTGGCCCCTTCATATTTTGCAGAGGAGGAGACTGAGGTTAAGATTTTTGAGTGAAAACAGGACTGAAGTGAGACCAGAATCCACCCTGCTGTTTCACCTGTCTCTGACATCAAGGGACAACTTCATTCTTTGGGCCTATCAACCCCTTGTGTAGTGTTGTTGCCTTTATTGTTAAGTGTTGTCAAGTCATTTTTGACTCATAGTGACCCCACGTGACAAAGTAGAACTGCCCCATAGGGTTTCCTAGGCTATAATCTTTACGGGAGCAGATCACCAGGCCTTTCTTCCGTGGAGCTGCTGTGTATTAAATGGAACGAATTAGAGCTCCAGTTATAGAACACGAAGAAGCAGCGATGGCAAGTGTGAGAAGTGGCCCAGATAGGCTGAGAGGCAGCTGGAGACTGGGGAGTGGTGGGCTGAACCATACAGGGACACTGCATCAGAGTTTGATTAAATGTGTGGTGACACAGAAGCATTTGAGATAATTATTAGTAAGATGAAACTGGAAAATGTCTGTTTTGATCTGCTGTCAATAGAAAATGTAGGTTGTGTTTCAGTTAAGATGATGGAATTACTAGTTCTCCCTCTTGCTTAGGGCCTCAGATCTCCCTGTAAAGCCCTTCTGATATCTCAGTGGCCTAAATCAGTGTATTTCCAACCTCTGCCTGTACACCCCTTTTTTAAAGCAATAGAACCTTTTTTTTTTTTTTTTTTTTAAGTGGAGTGATTTGTGGAAAGTGTACAAACCCATAGAGTGGAGGTGCTGGGTTGCAGTAGGGGTAGCAGCCTGTGCCACCCTCCCTGCCCCGGCCGCTCGACAGGGAGCAACAGGAAGTAAGAAGGAGGGTGGATGCTGCATGGCTACTGGCCTCTGGGGCCTGTGGAACCAGCTACCACCATGAAACGAAAACCTGGATTTTGCCGACCCGTGGGTCCTGTCCTCACCCACAGTTCTATAGACCTCAGCACCCATTAAATGCCCTTCTCCCACCCAGGTCTGGGGGTCTCACCTGTGCTCACATACCAGCCCAGGCATGCTCCTAGTCTCCCTCCCCACAGAGACTCTTTGTTCTTCTTCCCAGCTGACGGAGCTCTTAATCCACCCCCTTCCCATTGGTGTGACCCATTGGTGGGATGGGGGTCCTACCACAGGGTAACTTGAGCCTTTGTGAGAGTTTGGTAGAACAGTAAGTCACAGCCAGCACACTGGGTGTACAGTCCCTTCCATACTGCCGTGTGCTTTCACTGAGCCCAGCTCACCAAGTCCCATTGTCCTTCCCTGCTTTAGCAAGACATTCTTCTGTGTGTGTGTGTGTGTGTGTGTGTGTGTGTGTGTACGTGGGCACGCGACTGCATGGGAACCCCAAGTGCAAGCAGCGTCAGATCTTTCCCCGCATCAGACATCTTGGCACTAGATGAAGGGTAGAGAGGGTGACTGTGGCTGCCTCCCTGGTCAGACGGGTCTCAAGCTCCACTCCTCCTGGAAGGGACGCTGCCATAAGATATTATCAGCATAGTCATTGATCGATCAAAATGGTTGAGAGCATTCTCTTCATGGTAGAAGTCTATACTAAATTCATTTCTAATGATGAATTTGTACTTAAGCCAACGTAGGGGGGTGGTGAGTGGGGAGAGAAAGCTGAATTAATTTACATCACATTTAACTGGTTTTCATGGTAATCATTATATTGGCTAAATTTGTCTCCCCTCCCCCCACCCTTTTTCATCTGATGTCTGTATGTAGACATAGTCAATTTCTCCATATCTATAAAGGTATTATATGGAAAGAAAAAAAAAAAAGAACCCGTTGCTGTCGAGTTATTTCCAACGCATAGCGACCCTATAGGACAGAGTAGAACTGCCCCAGAGGATTTCCAAGGTGCGGCTGGTGAATTTGAACTGCTGACCTTCTGGTTAGCAGCCCTGTCTTTACCACTGCATCACCAGGGCTTCCTTCTATGCAGAGATTAATTAATTACAGGGTAAATAAAAATTAGCCTTTTGACTTTTTAAAAGTCACATTAGAATCTAATTCTGAAATGGGACCCTAAGTGCTGTAGAAGACAGGGGCCATGGCTACTTGCTCACTTCCTCCTCCCCAGCGCCAGGCAGGGCCTGGCTCCCAGGCAATCAATTGTATTTATCAAATGAATGAATAATTTATCACAAGAGGTGATACGTAGGAGCTGCCTGCTGAAGGATGTATTGAGTAGCTCAAGTAACGTTTTAAAACCATGAGCAGATTAAGAAATCTTTGTATTGCCTCTTTAGTATATAACCCAAAATTCACATTATCATTTAGCTACAACAGAATTCTTATTTGAATCAATTAAAAACATCTTTTAAAATAACGTGAGTGGTAGATGAGTATTTTTTTTTTTAATCATTTGATGGGAGGAAAAGGTGGTTTGTTTTGTTCCTGCCTGACATGGCCAGGGAGGGCCGGGCTGGCTGGAGGGCAGCGGGGACTCTGGCTTGGGAGATGTAGAGAAAGCAGAAAGGCCTGGTCAGACTGTGCTGGGCCCAGGGCTGTGTGAGGGAAGAGGGTTGCAGGCACACGGGGCTGGGAAAGTGGGCCGCTGTGTTTATTTGGAATTTATTACACAGTTCCAGGGATGGCTTACAGAACTCCAGGCCGGGAAGACCCTCTGCAGTGTTTCCAGTGTCTGCTTCTCTTTGGCAATCAGCTTGACTCTTCTCAGGCCTCTGGCAGCCCCACAGTTCCCACGTTTCCATGTTACAGGCATAGCCATGTGGGGAGACACTCTTGACCACCCTCCCTGCCTTAGTTCCCTGTTGCTGAGAGACATGGATTGGTTTTTCTGTCAGCGATGGCCAGGCCTAGGAATGGGGTCAGAAACACACAGGGCTCCCAGGGCCCTACTCAATGGTGATGAGAATAGTGGGAATAGATTTAATTGGAAATTCAGTTTACTATATCTATAAAAATGACTTTGATGCTTAAAATAATCAATGATTTTGTGAGTTGCTTCAAGTTTTTGTTTGACCTGTATGGGCACACTGTAGTTGGTTGAGCTACAAGAGCATTAGCTGAGATATGTAAATATAGAAGACAAGACAGTGTCAAGAAGGAGAACCAGGTTCTGCCAGTTGCTCACCATGTGATCATATTTTTTCAGACCCTCAGTTTACAGATCTAAAAAATGGGCATAATGATAGGAGTTTGTTCACATTTTAGGGTTGCCTGAAACCCTCAACTGCTGCCATTCTGTGTACTGTCCCTGGGTATCTTACTTCCCTATCTTCTGTCATTATCTGTGCCCTGATACCCCAAATCCATTCATCTAGCCTAAATTCTCAGGTGTCACTGCCCCATCAAACAGCTGAAGCTCACTATGTCCAGAAATCCAGTCAGTGTCTCCTGCCGTGCCAGCTCGGCTTCCCTTCCCCATGAATTGTCTGTCATCAAGGGAGTTGCCGGCAACTCAGACTTTCAAGCTAGAACCTCGAAGCTGCCTCCTATTCTCCCTTTCTTTTACCATCCACATTTAGAACTGCTTCTTGAACTGGCCTCCCTCTTCATTTCTGCTGCCGTTGTCTTGGTTCAAGCTGTCATCTGCTGATGCCAAGATGCTGTAATAGCCACAAAGCTAATTTCATTGCCTCCAGGGTCTCTGCTTTGCATGTATCCTCCCCCTGGGGGTGATCTTTATTGTGGGTGTATGTCCCATAAGATAAGGAGCAACGACTGTAGCACATCATTTAAATAAAAAAAATAGAAAGAAAACAAAACAGAACCTTTATAATCTGGCCCGGCCTACCTTTTTTCTTTTTGCTTTTAAGTGTGGTTTCTTTATAATAGATACTTTTATCATTTAATATATGTATATAGCTTAAAATATCCAAGAGCAGTACTGCAGGAATTTTTATGAAAAACAGCAGTCCCTTGCCCTGACTTTCCCTGTCTTGAAGTCCTGTTCCCCAGAACATAGCTCTTTGAGCTGTTTATATTTCACTTCCTTGATTTGTCAGATCTATCCTTTATCTATTGACTTCCGTATTGGGAACTTACCACTCTTAGACCTGTTGCTTCCCACCTACTAGCACAGAAACTTTTCCCTTTTTCTCTCCCCCATAGTTGCATCACAATGTTTGGTTAAATCTGTATTTAACATTTATATCATAATTCTAGTCCCTGAATTGTGCAGTCAGTTAAGCTGTCAACTACTAATTTATAGGTTGGCTGTTCAAACTTACCCAGAGACACCTTGGAAGAAAGGCCTGGCTGTCTGCTTCGAAGGTCACAGCCTTGAAAATCCTATGGAGTGTAGTTCTACTGTGCACACGTGCGGCCATCATGAGTTGGAATCAGCTGGGAAAAACAATCGTAACAACTATATAAGCGTTTTCATTGCTGAGCCAGCTTACTAGGATTACATTTTCTTAGTATTACAATGTTTTGTTTTTCCTGGAATTTAGAGTTGCCTTTTTTTTTTTTGCAAAGTTTTCTTTGTTCCTATTATATTTTTCTCCAAAATTATCCAGATGAACTATAAACTATTTCCAAAGAGGGTTTTCTTATGATCAAGCCCACCAGGTAAATCAAGACATTTCGTTTTCTGTTCTTGGAGATATCATTCTATTGCTTTCTGGACGGGCCGTGTTTGAGGCTCAGTGCACAGGCGTCATCCTCTACTTACTTTTACTTCTCTCCTCTGTTAGATCATCTGTTTCCTACATTACACCTTCCACTTTCCTATTTAGTCTTTTCTTGCTGGACACAGTTCTAGTAACTTCCTGAGAAAGGAATTGAGCATAGAGGGTAAAGGTTTGGGGGTCTTGTAAATATCTGGCTGCCATCATTCCTGGAGTCAAGCATCAGAAGGGTCTCCCTGTTCACTGAAGCCCCTCTCCCCTACTCCTTGCTGGGCCTGCTGACCACTCTTGTTCGCTCTAGCCGACGTTCTCAGCCTCGTCTTCCCTACCACTCCCTCCTGCGTGCTTCAGTATCGCTGTGTGCTTTTACACCTCTGAATTCGTTCGTGCTGTTTGCCCAGACTGGACAGCTCTTCCCCAATTTCCCTGCCTGGTAAAAGTCTAGTCATCAAACTATATGTCCATTCAGCTGATAAAACTGTAGTCGAGAAAGAGCATGGTTGCCACTTCAGCAGAAAGCTTCAAAGACAGTATTCCAGCAAGTGTGTGGGGATCGTTGGGCTTGGGTTTGTCAACTGCCGTGATCCTTTTTTGGAATGAGCTAAGATGTAATTCATTAACAAATAAAATTTATGGTGTTTTTTTAACGACAGTTTTTTGTATAGCAGGTAACTTCGGAAAACTAAGCAAACTAATAAACTCTGTTTGAAGTATATCTTCAAGATTGGAGTTCAGATATTGTTTCTATCAAATTGTGTTTGAGCTACTGAAATGTTTTCAGTAGGCCTCTGTATTAGTTTTGGAGTCAGAGTCGGCTGTATGGCAATGAGTTGGTTGGTTGGAATGCTGCAACAAATTACCACACACCGGGCAGCTTAAAACAACAGGAATTTATTCTGTCACATTCTGGAGGCCAGAAGTTTGACACTGAAGTGTCAGCAAGGCCGGGCGCCTTCTGGAGGCTCCAGGAGAGAACCTGTCCTTTGCCTTTTCCAGCTTGTGATGGTTGCCAGCTTTCCCCGGCTTGTAGCCACATCTCTCTGCTGTGTCATCACATCATCTTCTCCTTTGTTTGTCTCTTTTAAGGACGCTTGTCATTGGATTTAGGGCCCACCTGCATAATCCAGGATAATCTCCTTATCTCAAGAAGGGAAGACCCTTTTTTTTTTTTTGAGATGGTATCTCATTGCGGTTTTTTTTTTTTATTAACTTTTATTGAGCTTCAAGTGAACGTTTACAAAATCAAGTCAGACTGTCACATATAAGTTTATATACATCTTACTCCATACTCCCACTTGCTCTCCCCCTAATGAGTCAGCCCTTCCAGTCTCTCCTTTCGTGACAATTTTGCCAGCTTCCAACTCTCTCTATCCTCCCATCCCCCCTCCAGACAGGAGATGCCAACACAGTCTCAAGTGACCACTTGATACAATTAGCTTGCTCTTCATCAGCATCTCTCACCAACCCACTGTCCAGTCCCTTTCATGTCTGATGAGTTGTCTTCGGGAATGGTTCCCGTCCTGGGCCAACAGGAGGTTTGGGGACCATGACAGCCGGGATTCCTGTAGTCTCAGTCAGACCATTAAGTCTGGTCTTTTTATGAGAATTTGGGGTCTGCATCCCACTGATCTCCTGCTCCCTCAGGGGTTCTCTGTTGTGCTCCCTGTCAGGGCAGTCATCGATTGTGGCCGGGCACCAACTAGTTCTTCTGGTCTCAGGATGATGTAGGTCTCTGGTTCATGTGGCCCTTTCTGTCTCTTGGGCTCTTAGTTGTCGTATGACCTTGGTGTTCTTCATTTTCCTTTGCTCCAGGTGGGTTGAGACCAATTGATGCATCTTAGATGGCCGCTTGTTAGCATTTAAGACCCCAGACGCCACATTTCAAAGTGGGATGCAGAATGTTTTCATAATAGAATTATTTTGCCAATTGACTTAGAAGTCCCCTTAAACCATGGTCCCCAAACCCCACCCTTGCTCCGCTGACCTTTGAAGCATTCATTTTATCCCGGAAACTTCTTTGCTTTTGGTCCAGTCCAATTGAGCCGACCTTCCATGTATTGAGTGTTGTCCTTCCCTTCACCTAAAGCAGTTCTTATCTACTAACTAATCACTAAAAAACCCTCTCCCACCCTCCCTCCCTCCCCCCCTCGTAACCACAAAAGTATGTGCTCTTCTTAGTTTATACTATTTCTCAAGATCTTATAATAGTGATATTATACAATATTTGTCGTTTTGCCTCTGACTAATTTCGCTCAGCATAATGCCTTCCAGATTCCTCCATGTTATGAAATGTTTCACAGATTCGTCACTGTTCTCTATCGATGCGTAGTATTCCATTGTGTGAATATACCACAATTTATTTACCCATTCATCCGTTGATGGACACCTTGGTTGCTTCCAGCTTTTTGCTATTGTAAACAGAGCTGCAATAAACATGGGTGTGCATGTATCTGTTTGTGTGAAGGCTCTTATTTCTCTAGGGTATATTCCGAGGAGTGGGATTTCTGGGTTGTATGGTAGTTCTATTTCTAACTGTTTAAGATAACGCCAGATAGGTTTCCAAAGTGGTTGTACCATTTTACATTCCCACCAGCAGTGTAAAAGAGTTCCAATTTCTCCGCAGCCTCTCCAACATTTATTATTTTGTGTTTTTTGGATTAATGCCAGCCTTGTTGGAGTGAGATGGAATCTCATCGTGGTTTTAATTTGCATTTCTCTAATGGCTAAGGATCGAGAGCATTTTCTCACGTATCTGTTAGCTGCCTGAATATCTTCTTTAGTGAAGTGCGTGTTCATATCCTTTGCCCACTTCTTGATTGGGTTGTTTGTCTTTTTGTGGTTGAGTTTTGACAGAATCATATAGATTTTAGAGATCAGGCGCTGGTCGGAGATGTCATAGCTGAAAATTCTTTCCCAGTCTGTAGGTGGTCTTTTTACTCTTTTGGTGAAGTGGAAGACCCTTTTTTAAAATAAAGTAACATTCCCAGGTTCCAAGAATTAGGACACGGTCACATCTTTTTGGGGGTCACCACTCAACCTGCTGCAGTCTCCCAAGGAAGGAGCACAGTCAGATACAGTCTCTGCTCATGTCCGGTCATGGTGATCACACATCAATCGGTATTTTGCTCGTTTATTCATTCACTTAACAGATAAACATATCATGAAGCAGGCCCTGTGTTAGGTGCTGGCCTTACAAAAGCCAATAAAGACAAAATCCTGCTCCTGGGTGCTGCCAGAAAGGCCAGTTTTCCCATGAGGATCAAACCTGTTGTTAAAATGTTACAGTGTAATATTGCTTTTGTGTGTCCTTTCTCACCATAGTCTTATAATTCCCGCCCAGGTGATTGGGTGGGACTGTGTGATAGGGTAATTGTGGCCCACCAAAAGGATTGGTCAGTTTTGCCATCTTGCCACCCCAGAGACAGGAGGAGAGAGAATTCCCAGCACCACCAAGGAGGAACATTCAGAAGCCAGCGTGTCCTGTGGACCTGGGATCCCTGCACTGAGAGGCTCCTGGACCTCGGAGACAGAGCGAGCTGTAACCTTGAAGACGGCGAGACCTGGCAGCAGGAGATGGCACAGTGGGCTTCCTGGCCCATGGACAGAGAAAGCTGAATGCCTTTGGGCAGAGGCCTAGGGCCAGGGAGAGGCCTGCCTGCTAGCAAGGCTGGAAAGAGGCTCTCCTTATGGAAGAACTGTATCCTGAGTGTTCCTGAGCCTGAGTTCTAACTGTTATTTCCCTAATAATCCCCATAATTGTCAGTATTGACTGTGAGTTCTGTGGGGCCATTGCGATGATTTATCAAACCCAGTAGAGAGTGTTGGGGGAGGGATGGTTGGTGTCAGAGTTGGTAAAAATGGTAGAGAGAGAAGGCATGTCTGACCTTCCACTTCGTAAGAATCAACCTTGGGCTATTGATCTTGGTTCTCCTTCCCCCTTGTGGGGTGGGATGAGGTTAGGCACTGCCCCCACGCTGTTTTTACAAGTGTATTCTTGAGTGGCCATAAAAATATAGAGTTAGTAAGTACAAAGGAACTCTGGTAAGAGTATTAATTAGACATGTGTAAAAGATGCACAGGGGACTAGTCGGGGAAGTAATCTCATGACTTACCAGAGTGTTTTGAGCAAAATTTTAGCATGCGAGTGGCTTTATGATACAGCACAAATCCTTTGGTAAAGTCAGGCATTAAGCTTTCCACGGAATCTCTCAGTTTATTCAACATGAGCCCCTTTACTTCTTGCTCCCTGAATTTATCCTGTAGTTCAAACCCACCTAGAGGTGCTTTGGAAGAAAGACTCTGGCGATCTGCTTCTGAAAAATCACAGCCTTGAAAACCCTATGAAGTGCAATTCTACTCTGCACACGTGGGGTCACCATGAGTTGGAATCAACTCGAGGGCAAGTGGTTATCCCAAAGGAAGATGTTTTTTATAAGGTGCAAGACAAACGAAAGGTATTTTTTAGCCTTTGAAAACACTTTATAGCTTTAATTTGTTTTAGGGTACTTGGTTGCACTCAGAATTATTTCTTTAGGGTATTCTTGTGAGCCTCTCGGGCTCAAGTAATAAGGAAGAATAACTTACAAATTCCAGATTATCCTCTCTATTAAAGATTCTCATCCAGGGTTGCTTTACATTGTGGTATGTTTCAGATAAGTTGTCACTAATGAAGTACCACAGTTTGTGAGTGATTACTGTAAAAAAAAAAAAAAAAAAGACTCATATACATGTAAGGCTCTCAGCTAATGTAATTACCCTTCTCCATATGTGTTCTGTCCTGCTTTTTCATTTGGGAACGAGAGGGGCAGAGGAACAGCTGGTGCCCCTGTGATTGCACGTCACCCCCAGCCTGCCTTCTCTCTGCATTCCTAGGAGCAGGTCACAAATGCCATCCTGTCTTGTGTCTTCCAGCTTAAAAAAAAAAAAGTGGTTCTGCCTTTCCCGAGTAGATGATCATTATGGGTATTGTGCAAACATTTCTCAGATGAGAGTGGAATTGATCTTATTTTTAACTTCAAAGGTAATTAGAAAATAATTTTAAGTTCTTAGAAGATAACTCAAAATGTCTTGTTAAAAAATTTCCCATATTTATACTAGTCTTACAACCTTCTGAACCTTGGAATTATATAAAAAAAAAAAAAATTAGAAGCACATAAATGAATAAATAAAGGCTTTGTGGAGCTTGCTTTCACTTTACTCATGGACACATGACGTTAGCTTGATAAATATCACGTTTGAAATGTAGTTCATTTTCACGGTGAGGTTGAATCATTCAAGTGGGATTTGCACCTTCTTAGCCACTCATCATCCTGCTCCTGGATTTTTCTTTTCCTCATCTGGTATTCATGAGCAGTAACAATAACAACAACCAACATTAACTGAGTAGAAAATAATTTTATTTAGTGTCTTTAGGCTGAGAGAGAGCGAAAGGGCCTGTGGAAGTTGAGCTTCATTGGCGTTGCTATATTTATAGATTTTACTTTTTTCTCCTCTTGCTCTCCTATTTGCCCTCTCCACCTCCCTCCCTCCCCCCTAACTTCCTCCTTCTCTCTTTCTCTCTCTCTCTCCCTCTCTCCCTTCCTCCTTGTCGTTCTGTCTCTCTCTCACTCCTGAGAGCCTGTTGTTATTGTACCAGACTAGCTCTTTGGAGGAAGCTCTGGACTTGTCCCCTTAACTACCACCACAGAGGAGGAGGACCTAGACTCTTCAGCCCCAGTCTGAAGCAGTAGCATCGGTACGGGTGTGTGGGTGGTGTGGCTCGCACAGGGGGACTCTGTCAGTAGAAATGCCCCATAGGGTTTCCAAGGAGCGGCTGGTGGATTTGAACTGCCAGCCTTTTGGTTAGCAGCTGAGCACTTAACCAAGGAGGAATGCCAGAATCACTAAAAATTCAAGAACCCTCTCCCCATAATTGCTATAACATAAAATGTTCTTTCAATTTTTGTCTGTCTGGATTTAAACCAATTTAAGCTAAAATTAACCATATTCTTGATGCCAGGAGAATTTTATGATTTCAGGAGTCTTTTGAGTCTCTGCCCTCAATTGGCAATTGTTTAATTTATCTGCCAATGGAGAAGTTTAAATCCATGTACAGAGGTCCTACCTATGAAGCAGGCGTCAGGAGTAGAACAACAAAGTTGGCAGAGTGAAGATTCTATTTCTCCCTGTTACAGTTTCGGCTACAAGGTAAACCAGTTTCAGAAGTACAGCTTTGGAGATTTGAAGCATAGTAGTACATTGGTTCTGGAGTCCCCATTCTTTGCAATGTTATCCATAATTTGTTATGATCCACACGGTTGAATTCCAGAACACTTAATTGTGGTCATGACGAACCTGTATATAGATCAAGAGACAGTCATTCGAACAGAACAAGGGGATACTGCATGGTTTAAAGTTAGGAAAGGTGTGTGTCAGGGTTGTGTCCTTTCACCATATCTACTGAGTCTGTGTGCTGAGCAAATAGTCCAAGAAGGTGGACTATACGAAGAAGAATGGGGCATCAGGATTGGAGGAGGTCTCTTTAACAACCTGCATTATGCAGATAACACAACCTTACTTGCTGAAAGTGAAGAGGACTTGAAGTACTTACTGATGAAGATCAAAGACCATAGCCTTCAGTATGGATTGCACCTCAACATAAAGAAAATAGAAGTCCTCACAACTGGACCAATAAGCAACATCATGATAAACAGAGAAAAGATTGAAGTTGTCAAGGATTTCGTTTTACTTGAATCCACGATCAACAGCCATGGAAGCAGCAGTCAAGAAATCAAAAGGTGCATTGCATTGGGCAAATCGGCTGCAAAAGACCTCTTTTTTTTTTTTTTTTTTTTTTAATTTTTATTGTGCTTTAAGTGAAAGTTTACAAATCAAGTCAGTCTCTTACACAGAAGCTTATATACACCTTGCTACATACTCCCAATTACTCTCACCCGCTCCTTCCCTCCACTCTCTCTTTCCACGTCCATTTCACCAGCTTCTAACCCCCTCCACACTCTCCTCCCCACTCCAGGGAGGAGATGCCAACATAGTCTTAAGTGTCCACCTGATCCAAAAAGCTCACTCCTCACCAGCATCCCTCTCCAACCCATTGAAAACACCTCTTTAAAGTGTTGAAAAACGAAGACATTACCTTGAAGACTAAGGGGTACCCCTGATCCAAGCCATGGTGTTTTTAGACACCTCATATGCATTTGAAAGCTGACAATAAATAAGGAAGGGGACGGAAGAAGAATTGATACCTTTGAATTGTGGTGTTGGTGAAGAATATTGAGTTATACTATAGACTGCCAAAAGAATGAACAAATCTGTCTTGGAAGAAGTACAACTTGAATGTTCCTTAGAAGCAAGGATGGTGAGACCTACATCTCACATACTTTGGACATGTACTCAGGAGGGATCAGTCCCTGGAGAAGGACATCATGCTTGGTGGAGGGTCAGCATAAAAAGAGAAGACCCTCAATGAGATGAATTGGCACAATGGCTGCAACAATGGGCTTAAGCATAACAACGATTGTGAGGTTGGCGCAGGTCTAGACAGTGTTTCGTTGTACTGTACTTATGGTCACTATGAGTTGAAACTCAATGGCACCTAACAACAATGACAGTACACTGGTTAAAGAGCCCTGGTGGCATGGTAGTTAAGCGCTTGGCTGCTAACCAAACTCACCAAGTGCCCTAGGGAGCAAGATGTAGCAGTCTGCTTCTATAAGGATTTACAGCCTTGGAAACCCTATGAAGCAGTCTTATTCTGTCCTGTAAGGTTACTATGAGTCAAAATTGACTCGGTGGCAATGGGTTTGGGTTTTTGTTTTTTTTTTTCTTTTTGGTAATACACTGGTTGGTACTTTTATTTATTGGTTAGTCTTTATGTTTGTGGTATAAGTTTATGTGTTCAGATAATTCAGTGAATCTTTGAGCTTGTTTCTTTGTGAGGTCTGTTTATACATTTGAAAATATCAGTGAACATAATACCGTTGGTGTTCTGTGGCTTTTAGCTTTTGATTTTCCTCTGAAGCTGTCGCCATGACATTTTATTCTTTGATGAAGTTAAGGGCATCAGAGGGTAGAAGAAAATAATCACCAGCGGTTAATAATGTCCCGATGTTGTAGGAGTTTGGGAACAGCGCCCATTTCCATGAAGGAGTCTGAAGGCTCGCATCGTGAGACGTTCCATGGACCACATGTAAATTGAGAAATAGATTTCAAAATCAGTTTTGATTAAAATGGGAATATGAGCCTGCTGCTGAGAAAGAACCATCTTGCTATAAATTATTTATGGCATGAGCATAAGGATTTGTTATAGAGGCCATAAGCCTTTTTCCATCTTGCTTCAAATACTGGTTTGATTATAAAGAGAAAAAAATCAATTTTGGTATTGAAACAAATTGAACAAAAGGGGGATTAAGTTCCTAAAGTGATTCTAAGGTGGAAAATAAAGACAATTAATACTTTCAAAATAACCAGTGTTACAGTTGGGTTCTCTGTGGAGGTATGACTTACAGAGCCCTGATTAACACAGTTTATCATACTAGACCCGTGATGAGACGTTTCTTACAGTGAGTAAATTAGTGGCTTAAGGGGCATATAGTTCTGGAGTCCTCAGCTTCAAACACGTTTAGGTTTATTCCTGTACTAACTAGGTTATATCATATCTCCCAGATTAGACTGTACAAGGAAAGTTGACTGAGCAACGTGACATGAGGGTGGAGGGGCTCCATAAACATGTACTTGGTGGCCGCCCATCTTGCAGTGTTGATACCTTTTCCAGAATCAGACTCGCGCCTCTGGCAGCTGTATTTTGCTGTGGGATCAAATCCTCAGGCCCATCTCTTGCCTACCCTGCCTTGTCTGGGGAAGTTCAGATTCTCTCTTGGAAAACTGGCAGTTTAGACAGAAAGATAGGGAAACTATTTTGTGCATGCTTGAAAAGGTGGTATATTCTCTGCGTTCATTGTATAGAGCTTGATATATATCTTGTAGGTTGACATTATGTGTCATATGCCACCAATAAACCCATTGCCGTTGAGTTGATTCTAACTTTCAGCAACCCTGTAGGACAGATGGAACTGCCCCGTGGGATTTTCTAGGCTGTAATCTTTACAGGAGCAGATCAGCAAGTCTTTTCTCCTGTGGAGCTCTCATGGGTTTGAACTGGCCACCTTTAGGTTAGCAGTGAGCCCCTAACCACTGTGCCACCATATATGCCCCCTGTTGTCTTATTTCTTTATTTTTGCCTCCTTGATCTGACATGGAGTCTAACTCACCAGTGGCTCCATGGAAGAAAGGCCTGACAAATTGCTTTCGTAAAGGTTACAGCCAAGAAAACCCTGTGGAACAATTTTACTCTGTGACACATGCATCGCCCTGAGTCAGATCGACTCAGCAGCAACGAGTTTGATTTGTTTGGATCTGACATGGGCTGATAGAAGTGGGTGCACGTCTTCTACCACTCTGTTAATTTCTCTTGTTATTTAAAAAAAATTTTTACTCAATAAGCATTTATTGCTTTTTTTACTTGTGCCAGGAATGGTTCCAAGCTGTGGGGATACATCTTTGAATAAGACAATAAGGTCCCTGCCCTCATGGAGCTGACGTTTTAGTTAGGGCAGGCAGACAGTGCGTGAGGGAAAAGACAAAGAAGACAATTTCAAATACGAAGTGTGGTGAAGAAAATAAACGATGATAGTTTGATGACTGTTATCTAGAAGTGGCCCCAATTTTGGTAAGATGGTCAGAGAAAGCCTCTTGGAGGGAGTAGCGTTCATCTCCAGGGATCTGGAGGAAGAGGCGAGTTCTAGAAAAGATAGACCCAGCGCAGAGACTTTGAGATGGAAAACAAATGTGGCACTTTGAAGGAGCAGGCTTTGTGGTTTTTTTATGTTCTGCATTTGTACGTTCTTTGTTACAGCTGACTCTCCGTATAGTTTTATTTTCTTTATAGCTTTTATGCTCTATCATTATAGATGCCTGCTTTTCCTGATTGAATTCTCATTGCTGTGGATGTAACCATTTCTGGCGTTGCATCCCTTACAGTATTGTGTTTGCAAGCTGCGGAGTGTAAAAAAATTAGAACTTTTATTTATATTTAGTTTATTTTTTAAAAAATTAACCAAAACATCGATGGGTCGTCTGGGAAAGTGATGCTACAGAGAAGAATGGGCCTCCCCTATGGAGGGTTTGACTGGTGTCTTCACTCGTTGCCTCACCCTCACGATACTGGGACAGAGTGCAGCTAGCAGGCCACGAGGTATCGCCATTGAGTGTGGTTAATTTCATAAAAACGCAACTGGTCTCTAGTCCCCATCTTATCCCCCTCCACCAGTGGCATATTGTGGTACAAACAACCAAAGCCTTGAATAAGGGCTTACACCCTTTCATGCCCCCTAAGCTGGGTGTGTATGCCCAAACCTAAATTCAGACTGAGGTTTTAATTCTTCCTGAGAAAAAGCTGAAGAAAAACATGGACTTCTATGAACCACAGGCAGTATTTTTCCACCAAGAGGGAGAAACTTCAATATTTCAAATCCTCTTTGGGAAAGTTCCTCAAATGAGCCTTGCATTTGTTCAGAGATCTGCTTTGAAATGGAGAGAAGTTTGAGACTAAATCACTTTGGCGGAGAGAAGGGTGTTCGGTTCGTGAAGCTCTGGGTAGTTTGTTCCCTTTTTATCAATATGAAACAACCCTCGGTCTCTTTTAATGATTGTGTCCTTTAATTCTACTTTCTCTGATTGTCACAGTGCCCTCCGTTTTCCTTTGGTTACTGTTTGCCTGGTAGATGTTCCACTAGCCCTTGGCCGAGAGTGAGAATCTTCTAGCAGAGCTCAGAGCTGTGTCTCTGAGAGTCTCCGTTAAGGGGGGGGGGGTGAGTCTATGGAGGGAACGGGTGGCTTCTGTTCTCTGGCAAACTCCTTGGACTGGTCTGAGTGCCTTGAGAGGTGGAGGTGAGCAGGGGCAGAAGCTGAGATCACAGGAGGATTTGTAAGACTCTGGGCACTGTCAGGGCTGTGCTGGGACCCAGAAAGGAAATTGGCTCAGAGATGGGAAGCGGACGTTCACTCCCACCTCCCTTCCTCCCATAACACGCGTATTGAACATCTTCTATTGGCCTCTGTACTAGGCATCAGAGGTTCAGTAACTAGCAAAAATAGGCACAGACCTCGTCATTTCTTAGAAGGAACTGGCAGTCGGATCGATGGATTACACAGAAGCAGGAAAAATTGCAGTCTTGATCCCCAGTATCCAGAAGAGGTACATAATGCTACCGGCAAGATAAAGGGTAGGCCGGCCTGGTCTGAAACCGTCAGAAGGTTTCCATGAGGAAAAGGCATTGAGCCAAGACTGAAGGCAGCCCCAGTGTGAGCCACGGTGAAGGTGGGGGTGGAGGCAGGGGTGGGGAGTGCCTTCTAGCAGAGCCAAGTTCCTGTCTGTTTTGTTCACTGCTCTGTGTCAGCTCCTGGCATAGGGCTAGTGTCTGGTGTACATGCAATAAATAAAACTTGAGTGAACGAATGGAAGGCCAGCAGGGCTGAGAGAACACAGGGCAGAGTGGGTTGACAGGGGACTACAAAAGCTACAGGAGCCAGACCTCACAGAGGCTTGTAGGTGGAGGGACCAGGTCGCTTATATTGTGAACATCAGGACAGTTTTGAGACCAAAGGGGTCTGCTCTTCATAAATATAACTGGGCAGTAAAATGGGACTAATCCAGGCAAACTGGGGTGTATGGTCAGCTTCTTACAGGCCAACACAAGGATTTCAGTCTTTATTCTGAGAGCAATGGAAGGCCTCTAAAAAGTTTTCAACTTGGGTGGGGTAGGTGTATGGATTGATGACTGTGGTGAGAGTTTGGTAACAGATCGAAGGTGAACTGGCATGGGAGACCAGTGGGCAACTCTCAGTGGGGCAGGCAAGAGAAGATGGTGCCTTGGACTGGAGGGGTGTTGGGTTGTGGGTGGTGGCGGTAGGGAGCAGCAGTGGAGAAGAACATGTGGGAATGACTTGGAGACAGATGTATGCTGTAAAAACGCCAGGACGTGGGGATGGTTGCATGGGCTGCTAAAGAAAGGGAGGTATCAAGGTCTCAGAATTGGTGGTGGTGCTGCTGGCTGGGAGGGAGCAGGTCTAGGGAGAATGTGTAGTTTTGGACAGGTTGAGAAGTCAGAGAATGAATTTAGGGGTTTCATCCTTAGGCTTATGAATTCCAAAACTAGGAGACAATAATGTAACTCTACCCATGTTGCATGCATCACGGGGTTAAAACTACCACCAGCCCCTTCATCCACCCATTCACCACTCATACCTGAGATTCCGTTAACTGAAAGCAAACTGTTTCCTTCCTTAGAGATAAACGTGTTTAATAAGCAAATATTGAGTATACCTGCACACTGGAGGCATTGCTTTCTCAGGAGGAGTGGGGTTTGGAGAATGCTTTATTTAGAAAGGCCCTAGGTTGGAACCAAGCCGACTGGGAGGATAAACTTAGAAACACAAGGAGGGAGAAAAGGAAGCTGAATTGGGACCTGGAGCCTCCACCAAAGCCATCTAAAAAGCCAGGGCCTTGCGGGTGAATTTCAGTCTGAATTTAGAATGGCTTTTTATACTCTCACAGTCTGGTAGGCTACAAGGCCAAATTCAGGGCATCGCTTCAGGGAAAGGCTTCCTTTGTCAGCTCTGGAGGAGGGTCCGTGTCATCAATCTTCCCTTAGCCTAGGGGTTTCTCCGCGCAGGAACCTCAAGTCCAAAGAACACACTCTGCTCCTGGCCCTGCTTTCTTGCTAGTATGAGGTCTCCATGTCTCCCTGCTCACTTCTCTCTTTTATATGTCAAAAGAGATTAGCTTAAGACACTATTGGATCTTGTAGATCTCATCAATACACTTGCCACTAATCCATCTCATTATATCATAGTGATAGAATTTACAACAGATGGGGAAATCACATCACATGACAAAATGGTAGACAGTAGTACAAGACTAGGAATCATGACCAGGCCAAGTTGACAGATATTTGGGGGGACACAGTTGAATCCATGACAAGTATCTTTAAAGCATCCCTCTTGTTTTAGAGTGTGAAGAGTTTTATGGCTAGAATGACCAGGGAGTGTGGTAACTTTAAAATGTGTTGGGCGAGTTGGAATGAGCAATGCTTCTGTGCCCCCACTTGGAAATGTAGGAATAGTTTGGTCTTTCAGCAGCCTGTTAATTTCATCCAAGAGAAAGGGAAGGCGAAGAGCCTGTGTCTTTGCATGCGTGGTACGTAGCAGCCAGCAGTTCTGCAGGCTGTTTGATGAGAGCTGACTCCCTTGGCAGGTGTTACTGCAGGTAACTGTTGATTTGCGAGTAATACCAGCCGGGCCACCGTTGCCCTCTTCTGGTAAGGGGCTAATGCTACAAATGTGCTGAGTTTTACAAGGAAGGAAAATTCAAGCTCGTTTTTCATTTTTGGTCAAATTTACTGTGCCAGCTGGCATAAATCCCTACAGTGAAATGACAGTTTGGTTTCAGATGTTGAGTACTATATGGGTTGTAATGTATACTCAAACCATGAACCATGCAAAGGTCTCACTTATTTACAGCTTTGGCGTGCGGGGGCTACCTTGGATATCCATATCATTTTCCACAGTTGGGCCACTTTCCTTCTGGCAAAAAAGATTTCTTTCAGCCTTTTTTCTGCCTAAGAAACCCTGTCTGGCTGCTTCATTAACTAACACATGTGTGAATTTGCATCATCAGTAATGGCAGCAAACCCAAGGAATATGGTTTTAATGAAATTTTAGTATCTAATATCTCTTTAACATTAGGGCACAGAACATTATAGGCTTGGGATAAATAATTCATATTCAGTGGGGGCATGTTAGCATTTCTTGGTGACATATTTACACAATTTATAATTTAGAGGTAAGTTTATATTACATGGTGAAACTTAAGAATATGTTAAAATAACTAACTCCATTAGGAAGGAGGCAAGCAGAATTTGGGGTAACCATGGTGGTTCATGTGATAACTACCCAAAGGACAGTTCCTGTTGGCCTGCCTAGCCTGCTCCTTTTCTGATCAATCTGTGGCTGGCCACCTATCCTTGCCTCCCAACCCTAGAAGAAGGTAAGCACTCAGGTAAAATAAGTAGGTATTGCTGTGCATTTAGACACTCCACAGAACCCTGTTATGGATTGAATTTTGCCCCAAAATATGTGTGTCAACTTGGCTGGGCCATAATTTCCAGAACTGTGTGATTGTCTACCATTTTCTGATCTGATGTGATTTTCCTGTGTGTTGTAAATCCTAACATCTATGATGTTAATGAGGCAGGATTAGAGGCAGTTATGTTAATGAGGCAGAACTCAATCTACAAGATGAGGTGGTGTCTTGAGTTAATCTCTTCTGAGATATAATACCACTTGTGGTATTTCTGTTATAGCAACACTAGATAACTAAGACAGTATTTGGTACCAAAAGATGGGGATTCTGCTCTAACAGATACCTAAAATGTGGAAGCGGTTTTGAAACTGTGAATGGGTAGAGGCTGAAAGAGTCTCAAAATGCCTAATAGTAAAAGCCTGCAGCCCGGGTGGTACAGTGGTTAAGCATTTGGCTGCTAACCAAAAGATTGGCAGTTTAATCCTACCAGTTGCTCCTTGGAAACCCAGTGGAGCAGTTCTACTCTGTCCTATAGGGTCGCTATGAGTTGGCATTGATTTGATGCCAACGAGTTGATAGTAAAAGCCTAGATTGCCTTGAAGAGAATGTTGGAGAAATTATGGACATCAAAGACAAATCTGGTGGGAACTCAGAAGGAAGTGAGGAGAGCTATTACGCTGGAGACGGTGCAGACAGCAAGAAGCAGCAACAAAAAAACAGCAGCAGCAGAACCGGGAGACCAGCAGGAGACAGCGCTGGAGTCGACCCACGGCCCACAGAGTGAGAGAGCTGAGTGCCATTGCGCAGGAGGCTTCCTTGCAGAGAAGGGACCTCTAGGCACTTATTGGTGGAGCAGTAGAGCTAGGCTTGCTGACACAAGAGAGCTGAGTGCCTTCCAGACAAAGTTTACTGGTGGATTGGGTGCCTCCAGGCACTTATTGGTGAAGCTAAAGAGCTTTGGAACACTTGTCCCAGCAGGGCAGGCATGGGCAATGAGGCCCAGGGGGCTGAGAGGCCAAGGAGCCAGGAGGTTAACAGCTGAAGAGACAATCTTGAGTCAATCTTTTTTGAGATATAATACCACTTGTGGTCTTTCTGTTATAGCAGCACTAGATAACTAAGACAAACCCTTTTTAAAATTTATATTTTAAACAACTTATTAAGAAGCTATTTGGCATCTAAAACCTGAAGAGACTCATAAACAGAAGCTGATTACCATACTTGTTTTCATTATTAAGGATATAAAGACACAATGCTGATGTTTTTAAACTGGATCAATTTGTTATTTACAGTTCAGTTGATGATGTAATTTTTCTAGGAATTTAATGGTCACAGGAAATACTGTAAGTATTATAGTCTCATTTTGATATTGATGATGCCTGAGAATTAAATATCTCCTATCTTCCCCTATGCAAGAACCCCTCTGCAAATTACTGAAATTAAAAAATGGTTAGATAACTAAGAGGCCCTCAAGAGAAGGGGCAGAACTATCGTTTATATTTTACACAAAAGTTATAATATAGTCTATGATGGTTACAGTTGTATATCAACTTGGCTGGCCATGACTCTCAGTGGTTTAGCAGTTATATAATGATGAAATTTGGCAGTTACATGATAATGTAGTCATCCTCCATGATGTGATCAACTCCCTTATGTTTGGGCAGCCCCAGTCTCCTACTCCATCTGAGTGGTGGCTCTACCCCCTCAGCCTTGGCAAGTCCTGTTCTTCTGCCCCTTGGGCATGGCAGCCCCACCCTGTCAGCTTTGGGCAGTGCATCTGGCCGCATACCACTGGCATTCATGAAAGGCACTGTTACACAGCAGAACTGAGCTGGTGAATATCTGACTCTCAAATCTAGGGGCTGTGGCCCCACCCTTTGAGACCCTAGAGGTCATGACCCTACCCTTTACAGCTGAGGTAGCTCTTCTTCCTGTGTTCCTTGTCTCTTCAGTTTCTGGTTCCTTGATTCATATGTTGTGGCCAGTGGTTTGGTTGGATAGTCAGGAACTTTGAAGGAATGTGACTGGAAAATTGGTGACAAGGAGGTATGGGGAAGAGGTATGTGGATAGATCTCTCTGAATGGGTGAAGGAAGTGAAGGTATTTGTGTCTTATGTGAATGCTCACCAAAGGGTGACCTTGGCAGAAGGATTTTAACAATCAAGTGAATAGGATGATGTGTTCTGTGGAAACCAGTCATCCCCTTTCCTCAGCCACTCCTGTCATTGCCCAATGGGCACATGAACAAAGTGGTCACGGTGGCAGGCATGGAGGTTATGCATGGACTCAGCAACATGGACTTCCACACACCGAGGTCGATTTGGCTGCAGCCACTGCTTTGTGCCCAGTCTGCCGGCAGCAGAAACCGACACTGAGTGCCCTGGTATGGCACCATTCCTTGAGGTGATCAGCCAGCAGCCTGGTGGCAGGTTGATTACAGTGGACCACTTCTCTCATGGAAAGGGCAGTGTTTTGTTCTCACTGGGATAGACACTGACCCTGAATACAGATGTGCCTTCCCTGCACACAGTGCCTCTGCCAAAACTGACATCTGTGGACTTAACAGAATGCCTTTGCGCTGTCATGGTGTCTCACACAGCATCACCTTGGATCAAGGGACTCACTTCACAGCAAATGAGCTACAGCAGTGGGCCCATGGTCATGGAATTTACTGGTCGTGCCATGATGTTCCCCATCATCCTGAAGCAGCTGGCTTGATAAAACAGTGGAATGACCTTCTAAAGATACAAGTTACAGCACCAGCTAGGTGGCAACAACTCGCAGGATAGGGAAGATGTTCTCTAGGAGGCTGTATATGGTCCAGACCAGTGTCTAATATATGGTGCTGTTTCTCCCATAGCCAGGATTCACTGTTCCAGGAATTAAGGGGTAGAGACGGGAGTAGTACCTCACACTGTTACCCCTAGCAACCCACTCACAAATTTTTTTCTTCCTGTCCCTGAGATCCTATGCTCTGCGGGTCTAGCAGTCTCAGTTCCAAAGAGAGGAATGATTTCATCTGGAGACACAATGGGCATTCCATTGAACTGGAAGTTAAGAATGCCACGCAACCACTTTGGAGTCCTCATGCCTATGGATCAGCAGGCAAAGAAGGGAGCTACTATATTGGTTGGTACGACTGACCCTGATTACCAAGGGGAATTGGATTGATGTTGCATAATGGAGACGAAAAAGAGTATGTCTGAAATACAAGAGATTCGTTAAGGCATCTCTTTGTACTACCATGCCCTGTGATTAAAGTCAGTGGAATACTATAGCAACCCAGGTCCTACATAACTAGTGATGGCCTCGACTCTTCAGCAATGAAGGTTTGGGTCACCCCACCAGGCAAAGAACCATGACCAGCTCAGGTACTTGCTGAGAGTAAAAGGGATACAGAATGGGTGGTAGAAGAAGGTAATTCTGTTGTTGTTAGGTGCTGTTGAGTCAATTCTGACTCATAGCGACCCCGCGTACAACAGAACAAAACATTGCCTGATCCTGCACCATTCTCGCAATCATTGTTGTGCTTGAGCCCATTGTTGTAGCCACTGCGTCAATCCATCTCGTCCAGGGTCTTCCTCTTTTTTGCTGACCTTCTACTTTACTGGAAGCCTTGGTGGCGTAGTGGTTAAGTACTATGGCTGCTAACCTAGAGATTGGCAGTTTGAATCTGCCAGGTGCTCCTTGGAAACTCTATGGGGCAGTTCTACTGTGTCCTGTAGGGTCGCTACATGTTGGAATCAACTCGACGGCAGTGGGCTTGGGTTGGTTTGTCTACTTTACCAAGCACAATGCCTTTCTCCAAGGATTGGCCCATTCTGATAACTTGTCCAAAGTATGTGAGACGAAGTCTCTCCATCCTTGCTTCTAAGGAGCATTCTGGCTGTACTTCTTCTGAGATGGATTTGTTTGTTCTTCTGGAAGTCCCCAAGTCCATGGTATATTCAGTATTCTTTGCCAACACCATAATTCAGAGGCATCAATTCTTCAGTCTTCCTTATTCATCTTCCAGGTTTCACACACATATGAGGCCGTTGAAAACATCATGGCTTGGGTCAGGTGCACTTTAGTCCTTAAAGTGACATTTTTGCTTTTTAACACTTTAAAGAGGTCTTTTGCAGCAGATTTGCCTAATGCAATGTGTTGTTTGTTTTTTTGACTGCTGCTTCTTTGGGCGTTGATTGTGGATCCAAGTAAAATGAAATCCTTGACAACTTCAGTATTTTCTCGTTTATCATGATGTTGCTTATTGGTACAGTTGTGAGTATTTTTGTTTTCTTAATGTGGAGGTACAATCCATAATGAAGGGTGTAGTCTTTGATCTTCATCAGTAAGTGCTTCAAGTCCTCTTCACTTTCAACAAGCAAGGTTGTGTCATCTGATTATCACAGGTTGTTAATGAGTCTTCCTCCAATCCTGATGCCCCATTCTTCTTCATATAGTGTACTTTCTCAGATTATTTACTAACCATACAGATTGAATAAGTACGCTGAAAGAATAAAACCCTGACGCACAGCTTTCCTGATATTAAACCACACAGTATCCACGTGTTCTGTTCCAATGACTGCCTCTTGGTCTATGTACAGGTTCCTCATGAGCACAATTAAAGTGTTCTGGAACTTACATTCTTCACAATATTATCCATAATTTGTTATGATCCACACAGTCCAATGACTTTGCATAACCAATAAAACACAGGTAAACACCTTTCTGGTATTTTCTGCTTTCAGCCGTGATCCATCTGACATCAGCAGTGATAATCCCTCCTTCCACATCTTCTCCTGATTCCAGGTTGAATTTCTGGCAGTTCTCTGTCGATGTACCGCTGCAATCGCTTTTGGATGATCTTCAGCAAAATTTTACTTGCTTGTGGTATTAATGATATTATTAGATAATTTCCATGTTCTACTGGATCACCTTTCTTTGGAATGGGCACAAATATGGATCTCTTCTAGGTAGCTGTCCTCCAAATTTCTTCGCATAGATTTAGTGAGCCCTTCCAGGGTTGCATCCGTTTTTTGAAACACCTCAATTGGTATTCCATCAATTCCTGGAGTCTTGTTTTTTGCCAATGCAGCTTGCACTTCTTCCTTCTGTGCCATCGGTTCTTCATTGTATGCTACCTCCTGAAATGGTTGAATGTTTACCGGTTCTTTTTGGTACAGTGACTCTGTATTCCTTCCAACTTCTTTTGATGATTCCTGCATCTTTTCATATTTTCCCCATAGAATCCTTCAATATTTCAACTTGAGGCTTGATTTTTTTTTTATTGTACTTTAGATGAAGGTTTATGGAACAAAATAGCTTCTCATTAAACAGTTAGTACATATATTGTTTTCTGACATTGGTTAACAACCCCACGACATGTCAACACTCTCCCTTCTCAACCTTGGGTTCCCTATTACCAGCTCTCCTGTCCCCTCCTGCCTTCTACTCCTTGCCCCTGAGCTGGTGTGCCCCTTTAGTGTCATTTTTTTGTTTGTTTGTTTAACTATATTTTATGGGCCTGTCTAATCTTTCACTGAAGGGTGAACCTCAGGAGTGACTTCATTACGGAGCTAAAAGGGTGTCCGGGGGCCATACCCACAGGGTTTCTCCAGTCTCTGTCAGGCCAGTAATTCTGGTCTTTTGTGTGTGTGTGGGTTATAATTTTGTTCAACATTTTTCTTCAGCTCTCTCCGGGACCCTCTATTGTGATCCCTGTCAGAGCAGTCAGTGGTGGTAACCGGGCAGCATCTAGTTATACTGGACTCAGACTGGTGGAGGCCATGGGAGTTGTGGTCTCTTGGTCATTTGGACTAATCTTTCCCTGTGTCTTTAGTTTTCTTCATTCTCCTTTGCTCCTGAAGAGATGAGATCAATGGAGAATCTTAGATGGCCACTCACAAGCTTTTGAGACACCAGATGCTATTCACCAAAGTAGAATGTGGAACATTTTTTTTTTTATATACGTAAACTATGTTATGCCAATTGAGCTAGATGTTCCCTGAGACCATGGTCCCCACAGCCCCCAGCCCAGTGTTCGGACCCTCAGGGAGTGTGGATGTGTCTACGAAGCTTCCATGATCTTGCTTTGTACAAGTTGTGCTAGCTTTCCCAGTATTGTGTACTGTCTTACCCTTTACCAAAGTTACCACTTATCTGTTGTCTAGTGTTTTTCCATCCCCAATCCTCCCCTCCTTCGTAACCATGAAAGATTGTTTCTTTTTGTGTGTAAATCTTTTCATGAGTTTTTATAGTAGCGGTCTCATATAATATTTGGCCTTTTGTGATTGACTTATTTCACTCAGTATCATGCCCTCCAGGTTCATCCACATTGTGAGATGCTTCATAGATTCAGTATTGTTCTTTATCGTTGCGTACTACTCCATTGTGCGTATGTACCATAGTTTGTTTACCCTTTCATCTGTTGATGGGCATCTAAGTTGTTTCCATCTTTTTGCTATTGTGAACAGTGCTACAGTGAACATGGTCATGCATATGTCTATTCGTATGACGGCTCTTACTTTTCAAGAATATATTCCTAGGAGTGGGATTGCTGGATCACGTGGTATTTCTATTTCTAGCTTTTTAAGGAAGGGTCATATCTTTTTCCAAAGTGGTTGCACCATTTTGCATTCCCACCAGCAGTGCATAAGAGTTCCAGTCTCCCAGCAGCCTCTCCCACATTTGTTATTTTCAGTTTTTTTTAATTTGTGCCAGTAAACCACAGTATCTCATTGTGGTTTTAATTTGCATTTCTCTAATGGCTAGTGAGCCCAAGCATTTCCTCATGTGTCTGTTAGCCACCTGAATGTCCTCTTTGGTGAAGTATCTGTTCATTTCCTTTGCTTATTTTTCACTTGGATTTTTTTTTTTTGTCTTTTTGTTGTAGAGGTGTTGGATTTTCCTGTAGATTTTAGAGATTAGACCTTTGTCAGATTTGTAATAGCCAAATTCTTTTTCCCAGCCTGTAGGTTCTCTTTTTACTCTTTTGATGAAGTCTCTTGATGAGCATAAGTGTTTAATTTTTAGAAGATCCCAGTTATCTAGCTTATCTTCTAGAGTTTGTATATTGTTAGCTATGGTTTGTATCCTGTTAATGCCATGTATTAGGGCCTCTAGCATTGATCCTGTTTTTACTGCTACAGTCTTTATAGTTTTGGGTTTTATATTTAGGTCTTCGATCCATTTTGAATTAGATTTTGTGTATGGTTCGAGGCTTGAATTTTTTCTTCAGTTCTCTCAGTTTGAGAAATGCCAAGGATGTTCTTCCCTTTCGGTTTTCTGACTTCAGGTCTTTGCACATTTCATTAGAATACTTTTTCTTGAGCCACTCATTGAAATCTTCTTTTGAACTCTTTTATTTCATCGTTTCTTTCTTTTGCTTTGGTTCCGAATACAGGCTATGACCATGTGACCATGTGTAGAAACCAGGACTGTAATTGTTATGAGTATTTCTTCCTTATATGCATGTATCAGATATTTTTGTATTCTTCACTTATCAAGTATAAGGTATAAATGCGGCTAGTGCGTTATTTGTTGTACTCGTGTTAGTTGTATCGTTTGGTGCATGTATGACTTTGTAATCTTTATTTAGAGACTGTATATGGTTTAAGGAGATGTGTACAGATGCCAAGTTGATAAGGGCTGAACTATGATGTTAAGGTTGAGTGTGAACTTGGCTGAGCCATGATTCTCAGTGGTTTGGCAGTTATGTAATGATGTAATTTGGCAGTTATGTAATGATGTAGTCATCCTCCGGTGTGTGATCTGATGTGATCCGCCAATCAGTTGTAAGGAGTGTTTCCTTGAGGGTGTGGCCTGCATCCAATATATATGTGGAAGTTGTGGCAAAGTTCCCTTTCTTGCTCTGGATCCAATATCCAGCTCTTCATCATTGACCTCCACTTCTTGAGACTTAAGCCAGTGGCCTGCCATATTGCTCACCGATCATGGGATTTGTTAGCCTCTGCAGCCTGTGAGCCAGTGGTCTGCCACCTTACCTGCTGATCTTGGGATTCATCAGCTTCCACAGCCTGTGAGCCAGTGTCCCTACTGTCTGACCTGCTGTTCTTGGGTTCATTAGCCCCTGTAGCTGCATGAGTCAGGAGAATCCTCCAGCCTGACACCTGACCCACAGACTTGCTAGCCTCTACAACCACGTGAACCATTGCCCTGAGATAAATTTCTCTCTCTCTTTCTGTAAATATATACATATATATATATATACGCCTAACGAGACATCGCATTGGGCAAATCTGCTGCAAAAGACCTCTTTAAAGTGTTAAAAAGCAAAGGTGTCACTTTTTAAGGACTAAGGTATGCCTGACTCAAGCCATGGTGTTTTCAGTAGCCTCATATGCATGCAAAAGCGGGACAATGAATAAGAAAGAGCAAGTAAGAATTGATGCCTTTGAGTTATGGTATTGGTGAAAAATACTGACTATACCATGGACCGCCAGAAGGACGAACAAATCCATCTTGGAAGAAGTACAGCCAGAATGCTCCTTGGAAGCAAGGATGGCAAGACTTCATCTCACTTACTTTGGACATGTTATCAGGAAGGACCGGTCGCTGGAGAAGGACATTATGATGGGTAAAGTAGAAGGTCAGTGTAAAGGAGGAAGACCCTCAGACACGGTGGCTGCAGTAATGTCTCAAGCATAACAATTGTGAGGATGGCACAGGACCAGGCAGTGTTCCGTTCTGTTGTACATAAGGGTCACTTTGAATTGGGACTGACTGGGTAGCACTTAACAACAACAACTGGTGTTCCTTCTCTGGAGAACCCATCCTAAGACATAGTCTAATTTAAATGTTCCTAAAATATTATCTGTTTGGAATTCTTATATTAGTTGTTTGAATTTATATATTCATTCATTCATTCTTGCCTTGTTAATAGTTAACAGTAATATGAGAATGCTTTATAGAGTAGGGGAAGTTGGTTCAGGTGATTAATCATATGATGGAATTGTTTCTATTACCAAAGTGAGCCCATAACCGCATGAGAAAGCCCTCATTGACAACTTCTGGTAAGGTAAAAGCTAGGTTGTTTTGGGCAGTTGGGAGAATTACAGTAGCGGTTTGCTGTTCTTCTTTGATTCTGGACTGTTTACCCCTCTTTCTCTTCCTTTTCCTTGCCTTAGATCCCTGGGAATTTTCCAGTGCCTGGGGAGTATTCTGACTCATGTAAGAACTTCAAGAGCAGGGTTTCTCCACCTTGGTACCCTTGACATTCTGAACCAGATGAAGGATGTTTAGCAGCATTCTGGCCTCTACCCACTAGATGCCAGTAGCACCCACTCCCAAATCATGACAAAAATGTCTCCAGAAATTGCTGCAAAGGAAGGGTGGGAGCAAAATCGCCCTCTGTTATAGATAGGTTCTGAATGATTTTTTTCTTCTTTTTTAGCCTGATAAATTAGAGGTAAACTGCATTGTCACACATCACCAGTAGATGCTGGTTTATAGTACATAGTGTATTTTAGCCTGAAGATGCCTTTACTTGAGGAATTAAGGGTGAGGCACAGGTATCCTGTTGAAGATAAATGCCCAAAACAGAGTTAATCAAGAGGCACATACCAAAGTTAATTCAGCTTTGTTTTCCTCACGAAAGAAAAAATAGTCCCTTGTTTTTTAAATAAAAGATAGGCATTTTAGAACTTTATATTTCATAAGAATAACTAACTATAAACTTTATTCTTGTCGTATGAAGGCATGGAGGTTGCACGGAGACTGAGGGAGGGATAGAAGCAGGAGAATGATAGAGGAGTAGAGATGAGGGAAAGTAGAATCTGATCTGGAAATTAGGAAAGGAACGTCAGGGGAACAGATAAGAGACTGAAGGAGATTTTAGAAGATTTGCAGTGTTTTAGAAATTACCTGCTACTCAATTAGCTGTAGGGCTCTCATTTCAAAATTTGTTACTTAAGACCCTGTTTTAAAGGGATTAGCAGATTTATCACTGTTCACAGATTTTAAATTGCTCCAGTTTGTAAATTTTTAGAGAATCCCACCCAAATAGTGTCGGAGTAGGGCCGGGGGCGGGGGGGGGGGGGTGCTGCTTTGGAGCATTATATTTTATTTATTTTTTAATGGCCGGTGAAGTATCACAACCAAGAGTAGATGCAATCAAGCAGATGCCAGGATCTGCTTCCCTATCTCTCATTTGTAAGGGAAAAATAAGATAATGTCCTGCTTTTCTTTTTCATTTCCCAAGTTTAAAAGACGTGGTCTTGCTTAGAAAGAGGAATAATTATTGAATTGTTTAGAGTGTGTGTACTGTCCAGGTTTAAATACTTTGAAGATGATCTCCTTGGCCAGTGGTTCTCAACTGTGCCAGCACATGAGAATGAGGAAGCTTTTAAAATACACTGATGCCCAGGCCCTGCTCCTGGAGAGTCCAGTTTAGTTGATCTGCGGTAGAATTTGGACGTAGAGCCCCTGGGTGGTGCAAATGGTTAATGTGCTAGGTTGCTAACCAAAAGGTTGGAGGTTCAAGTCCACCCAGAGGTACCACAGAAGAACTGCCTGCTGGAAAAATCAGCCACTGAAAGCCCTAGGGAGCCCAGCTCCACCCTGATACACAAAGGGTCGCCTTGAGTGGGAATCAGCTCCAAGGCAACTGGTGATTTTTTTCAAAAGCTCCCCAAGTGATTCTAATGTGCTGCCCTGGTTACAAACCACTCTTCCAGGCCGGGGATTCTCCAAGTGTAGTCTCTGGCCCCACAGCAATCAACGTCCTCAGGGAACTTATTAGAAATGCAAATTATCACCCCACCCCAGGTCAACAAAATAAGAAACTCTGGGGGTGGGTCCCAACAACCTGCTCTTTTAACAAGCCCTCCTGGTGGATGGGATGTACTTTCCAGTTTGAGAACCACTGCTCTGGGCAATGGATAGTAATGCTTAGAAGACATTGAATCCTGAGAATCAAGCTATAGAAGAGTGGATGTTGGAAATATTACTCTAAGGTCAACGATACGGTCTTCAGAGTTCAGTTGCCTCAGGAGACTTCACTTAGCAGAGCGGAGGAATGCCTGGGAGATGGAACTTTCCACTGAGAGCCTTTATAAGGGTTAATTGCTAATGTGTAGGTAGCAGCTGATACTGTCCTCCCTCCCACTAGTTTCAGCTAAGCTCTCAACCTTGCTCTCAATATTCTTAATTAATGATCTTCAGCTTCTGAAGCCATTTCATCAGTTGCCTCTTGTCTCTGCACGTTTCCCCTTTGAGCATTCCTTGAAGGGGGTGTTATTCCCAGCAGTCAATTAGAAAAGGAAAGTAGAGGTGGCTCTAAACAAGTCCTGTGACCAATTAACTACCTCCCTGTATTCCTCTTTGGAGTTCTGTAAAAATGGGTCAGAGGAAGAAAAACTTGGGCTCTTGTCTTCAGACCTCGCCTGTGTTCGCCTGACATTCTTTTCTGTCCCACATGGTGTTTCAGTTTCCTGCCTTAGGCATCAACTGGTTGAAAATTCCCTTTGAACTCTTGTCATTTTATAGAAACTTTCCCAGTGATGAAACTAGTTACAGGATTGTTTCCTGAGCTCTGTGGAGCCTAGCAGAGAAGGAAGGGAAATTCAGCACCTCACTTTCAGGTTCCTTCTCAGGAAAGCCAAGGCACTCAGGAGTGATTACAATGGCTGCAGTAATTTTACTTGAATTTTGTTTTCTAATTTCATAAAGCAGGGACGGGTGAAAGTGGTGCTAACAGTTTTTATTGCTTCATTTTCTATTTACAAGGAAAACACCTTTAAAAAAGCCAGTTCTTACTGGGTCAGCACCTTCCGTGGTAAAGTTCATAGAAGTTTCCAGGGTTAGTCCCTGTCATTCCCGTCACATGCAGTCCTTAGGTGTCTTCTGGAATTCCCTTCGTGGTGGGGATCCCCTTGCATCACCAGTACTTCCTGTTATGGGGTTCCCATTGTTGTCTGCTCTTGTGGTTCAATCTCTCCCCAAAATAATAGAACCAGGATGTCTGAACCAGGAGTAACTAGGGGATAAGCTATGCTGTCCAGTACGGTAGCCACCAGCCACATGTAACTCTTTTCATTTATTAATTTAAATTAATTAGAATTAAATAAAATTTTTTAAAAAATTGTGCTAGCCACATTTTAAGCACTTAATAGTCACAGGTGGCTCCTGGCCCAGGACTGGACGGCACAGGTATAGAGCATTTCCATCATCATAGAAAGCTTTATTCTACAGTACTGGCCACCTTTGTCGTCCTTGTTTTTACACAAGCAAGAAACCTAAGTCCAGAGCCTGGCTAATTGGGGTCCTGGGGCTGAGAATGACGCCAAAATTTGTTTCCTACTGTTTGTTAACTATTCCCAATTTGCCCTGGTGGCGAAGTGGTTGAGCGTTCGGCTGGTAACCAAAAGGTTGGCGATTCGAAGCCACCAGCCACTCCTTGGAAACCTTCCAGGGCGGTTCTACTCTGTCCTGTAGGGTCGCTGTGAGTCAGAGTTGACTAGATGGCAGCAGGTTGGTTTTGGTTTATTCCTGATCTGTAGTCAACTACTACTGTGCTTTGTATTTTTTCTCCTGGAACCTAATCCTAGCAATGTCACTATGGGCAGGGCAGGCATTTTTGTCCCCGGAGGGGAGGGGATTGAGATCTGGAGAGGCGAAGAAACTTGCCCAGGGTGTGTGAGCAGTAAGTGGTGCGGCCAGTGTTTGGACACGTATCTGCAGACTCCAGAGTCCGTGCTTTGTGTGTTGAGTGTGTCTTAGAAGACAAGTCCTCCCATTCTTGAGGTTCGTAGGTCCACATCCTTGAGTGTACACTAAAAAATACAAAACCAGTAACCCACAATGCACTATGTGGTTGAAGTACGTGTGAGGAGGCAGTCCTTCAGAGCACTCAGAGGCTATGTCTTCCCAGTTCCTCCCCCCTGCTAGACTAATATCGATGGTATTAAGGGGGGCGAGAAGTAATATTCTAAATGTTATATAGAAAGAAACCATATCCAAAAGTCTAGGGTGTCAACTGTGGGAAAAGAACTAAGTTTAAGCAATTAAGGTACCTTTTGTCTTTCTTATATGCAACTAATTTGGGAGTCTCCAGCTTATCTCATTGACAAGTCTCAGAGAGAGGGCATGATGAGGCCTCCCCCACCCCACCCTCTGAGGTCTGTTGCCTACCCAAGTAGCTTACTAAATGGGCTTTGGAGTATAATAATAGTCAGCTGGGGGATCTCATGGCATCCTTAGCTATGTTGCTAAGGGGCAGTGCACATAGTATTAAGCGTTCAACCCACCTAAGAGGACCCACTTGGCCAGGGGAATACGGGCAGTAGGTAGGCTCTCACTGTGTCCCTCAGCCACGATGCCAGGTGGAGGGCTTGCATGGAAGAGTTCTTTATATTCACCAGGACAGTTTCCAGAAACCAGGAGAGACAGCTTCTCCTGTGACTGTCGCAATTAAGTCCCTCACCCACAACACAAAGTGGGGTGTGGATGAACTTCATTGTCTTCGCTTAGACAGGTTTTGAGCCCGGGGGACAGCTTGTCTGTTGTATACTGTAGACCGCTTATTGTAAGTAATAAAAGTTTCTTACCATTTGCTATCGTGTGTTCAGGCTCTGACCAGAAGGATATGAATAAAAATGGGTCAATCCATATTAGTTATTGGTGCCCTTTTTATAATGGCCTCCTGGCTCTGTAGAAATTGGGTACAACCTGTGAGTAATTGTCAGTTTTGGCATGTTGCCACAGTAGGTAGTATATATAATGCGGTAAGTCAGTAGCAGATTTCTTTCCTGTGTGGAATTCATCATTCCGCACTACCAGACCAGTGCCCTGTAATGACAGTCAGATATTTATTCATTTGTCTGTTTTCATGGGCTTTATGTCAGTAGAAGATGTCCCTGGGTGGTGCAAATGGTTAATGCACTTGGCTTCTAACCTGAAGGTTGGAGGTTCGAGTCCACCCAGAGTTGCCTTGGAAGTCAGGCCTGGCAGACTACTTCTGAAAAATCAGCCACTGAAAACCCTTTGAAGCACAGTTCTGCCCTGATACATGCGGGGTCACTATGAGCTAGAATTGACTTAGAGACAACTGGTTTTGTTTCCATGTCAATAAAGTTTAATCTTCTGTGTTGGGTGGTGAACCCTTTCCCTTTTTGGAAAGCCCTGCCAATCAGAAAGTCATCCTTATGTTCAACCAGTACCTGTCTCCTTCTGGTTTCTCTGCCTTCACCTGTTTCTCTATCCCTTAAGGCCCAAAATAACTAAAATAGGTGTTCTTCTACCTTTATTAAGTCCTGTTAATATAATTTTATCCTGGTGGTTTTCTTCTTTCTTAGGTTAATCATTCCACTTTCTTCAGCTGTTCCTCATGACATGATTTTAAGTGTCTCTACTGTCCTGGTCACTCTTATCCTAATATATGCCATTTTATCTCAATTTGTTTATTGATTCTCATTAAGTATTGAATGCATAAGACATAGCCATCATACCACTTATTCTGGCCTAAATTATTTAAAGTGGCCAAAGGTGATGGCGGAAACCCTGGTGGCATAGTGGTTAAGTGCTACGGCTGCTAACCAAAAGGGCAGCAGTTCAAATCCGCCAGATGCTCCTTGGAAACTCTGTGGGGCAGTCCTGCTCTGTCCTGTAGGGTCACTATGAGTCAGAATCGACTCGACAGCAGTGGGTTTGGTTTTTTTTTTTTTTTTTTTTGGATGGCGTTGGCACAGTGGTTAAGTGATATGGCTGCTAACCAAAATGTCAGCAGTTCACATCTACCAGCAGCTCCTTGGAAACTCTATGGGGCAGTTCTCCTCTGTCCTGTAGGGTCACCATGGTTCGGCACTGACACAACAGCAAAAGGTTTGGGTTAAGGTGGAATTAGCGTTCATTGGCGGACCCATAATTATGCTTCCACCCACAGTGCTTAGTCTTTTTTTTTAATAATTTATTTTATTCTTTTGTTTGTTGAGAATATACACAGCAGAGCATACACCATTTCAGCATTTTCTCCATGTATAATTCAGTGACATTGATTACATTCTTTGAGTTGTACAACCATTCTCACCCTCCGTTTTGAGTTATTCCTCCCTCACTGACATAAACTCACTGCCCCTAAATTTTCTATCTAATTTTTCAAGTTACTGTTGTCAGTTTTGATTCCATATAGATAGATCTTAAAAGACCTCTATGCTCAAGGCAGACTTTCTTTCCTAGTTAAACTAAGCTATTGTTTGGTTTAAAGAAGATTTCAGGGGATATTTTTGTTTTAAGGTTTAAAGATTGTCTCAGGGAAATAGTATCTGGGGTTCATCCATCTTCCATGGCTCCAGAAAGCCTGGAGTCCATGAGAATTTGAAATTCTGTTCTGCATTTTCCCGTATTTGATCAGGATTCTTATATAGAATCTTTGATCAAAATGTTGGTAATGATAGCCAGGCACCATCCAGTTCTTCTCATCTCATGGCAAAGCATAGTGCTTACCCCTGTGCTTGGACTGTTAGTTTTTTGGAGCCATATGTTGGCCTTCATATATTTCCTTGTTAAATTCCATCTTGTTAGATTGAATCACCTCTCTTGAGTCATAGATATTGAGATCCAGTTTTTGCTACTCCAGATGTTCACTATCCCTCCTGTCATCCACCTGTTTGGTGAGCATGTCCACTATATCTTCAGCATCTCCTTTCATGATGTCATTTGGCCATCAGTGGCCCCTTTGGCTCTGGTGGTTTAACTTATTATAATCTACTTAATTGACATCTCATATGTCCCTGTTCTTCTGTTCTTGTTTTTTTTATTGATCAGCACTCATTTGTTTATTCATAGATTCATACAGTTAATATTTTTTTGAGCTCTTACTATGTGCCAGTCCCTTTTCTAGACACTGGAGATTTAGTGAGAACAAAGCAGACCAAATCTATGCTCCAATAGAGCTTGCATTCTAGTTGGACCAGTGGCAAAACAGACAAGAAACAAATCAACAAATACACAACGTATATAACCTATCAGGTGGTGACATATGCAAAAAAAAAAAAAAAAAGAATAATAAAGCTGGTTAAGGGTGATAGCGAGGGGGCTTAGTGCCAGTTTAGATGAGGTGGTTAGAGTATATTTCTCTAATAAAGAAAAAAAAGTTGAGCAGAAAGCTGGGAAAAAAAAAAAATGAGGGAGAAGGCCTGTGATACCTGGCAGAAGAATATTCCAGGTAGAGAGAAGAACAGGTGTAACGGCTCTGAGTCAGGATCATTCTTGGCCTATTTGAGGAAGTGCAAGGAGACCAGTGTGGAGAGAGTAATAGGAAATAAGATTGGAAAGGCGGCCAGGGGTCTTATGGGCCACTCTATGTTCTTTGGCGTCCATCCTGAATATGATGGGAAGTGTTCGAAGAATTTGGGCACAAGAATGATATGATGAAGAATAACTCCAGCTGCTATGTGAGGAATAGACCGTTTATGCCTAACAATGAAAGTAGGAAGACGGGAGGCTATTGCAGGTATTGAGATAGCAGATGACCAGTATGGTAGTAGGTAGAAGGGGATGAGAAATGGTTATGTAGATCTTGAATATATTTTGAAGGTAGCATTTTTAGGGTTTGCTGATGGATTGAATATGGAATATGAGAGAAGGAAAGGCATCACAGATGACTCCAAGGTTTCTGGGCTGAACAACTAGAACAATAGGGTTGCCGTTTATTATGTCAGATGAACTGTACCTGGTGGGAGTAGGTTTGGGGGTAAAAATACCAATCATTTGATTTTAACTTGTAAATTGTCAGTGCCTATTAAACGTTCAACTGGAGATACAGAGTAGGCTATTGGATATATGCACCTGGAATTAAGTGGAAAGTCCAGGAGGTAGGAAAAACCTTAGGTGCCATCAGCATGTGGATGGCCCGGTGTCTGGAAGCTTCAGACTGAACAGAGGCTAGATGGAGAGGAGCTTGGGCTCTCCAGTGTTTAGAGGTCAGTTTAATGGGGAGGAATCAGCAAAGGAGATAGAGAAGGAGCAGCAAGTGCGGAGGGAGGAGAACTAGGAAGGATGGGGTGCCAAAAGTCAAGAGCAGCAGGGGTATCAAACAGAGAACCACTTTGTTAGGTGCTGAGAACTGACTGCTGGGCTTGGCCACATGAAGGTCATTGATAACCTTGACAATAGTTGTTTTGGTAGAGTTGTATGGACGAAAGGATGTCGTGGAAAACTTTACTCGATTCCTGGCAGAGGTTCACGTATGTTTTATGAACCACGTTTCACCAATTGTGGCAGCATAGTAACCTTGTAAAAGAAAAAAATGAGGTTAGTTTTTCATCATTTGGGTTTTCTTCAGGATCCCTCTAATAACTGTTAGTGACCAAGTTTACATCCATCTTTATCTCCTTTTGAAAAGTGCAATGGCATTTGTCCCTTGTGGAGCTGTTGATGCAGCTCCTGTGTTGCTCGTCCTTCCTGTGGTTGACCACGCTGCAGCGCCCAGCACCAGCCTCTCTGTGCCTGGGCTGGGTTCCTTAGAGCCCAGTAATCTGACCTCATTTGAAGGACTTCTGTCCCTTCTGTTCTGGGCTTCCAACCTCCTTCTTTCCCATTCTGGTCTTTACTTTCCAGTTCTTCGTAAGGCTCTGCCTTGATGCAACAGGTATATCTCTTTTCTCCTTTGAATTTCCATCACCATCTTCATCATTCTAATCTAGAGATGAGTTTTGAAGGTATGATTGGTTAAGATGCTCAGCAAGGTATTATATGTGGTTCTCAACCTCGGCTGCAAATCATGGTCACCTCTGGAAAGTTTGTTTTCCCTTTTTAAAGAAAATCGTAATTTGAGATACTTATAATTCTAAGGGAATTATTTTCTTGTAATTGTGATGTTCTTGTGAGTTTTAGAATTGTAATATATTCTGGTGAGCTGTCACCTTCCGTTGTGGCAAAACCTAATCAGATACCTTTTCTTCCTTTGTATTGTAACCTCAAAAGAATTTCCTGTATTGTACAGAGAATGTTATGAGTAGTCCTGAAGGATACATAGGGCACCTGGTGGCACAGTGGTTAAGAGCTCAGGCTGCTAACCAAAAAGTCGGCAGTAAGAATCCATCAGCCGCTGCTTGGATGCCCTATGGGGCAGTTCTCTGTTCTGTAGGGTCGCTGTGAGTCGGAGTCTGCTCAGAGGGCACACAACAAGAGAGCGTGCATCAGAATCACCTGAAGGGCTTGTTAAAACACAGGATGCTGGGCCCCTTCCCCGGAGTTCCTGATTGGGAAAGTCTGAGTGGGACCTGAGAATCTGTGTTTCAGAAAGGCTCCAGGAGACCCTGATGCTGCTGGTACTTTGCGAACCAGTGATCTAGACGTTAGGCTATGGGGAGTAATTGTCCGTAAGATTGTGCACACAGAGAGCTTTTCTGGGTGAAGAATGGCCCGCTGCAGAGGTGGAGGCAGCGCACGGCTCAGTTGGGCCTCTCCGAGGCTCTGGACCCTGGGCCCCGCGGAAGCGCGAACTCCTCACGTACACTAGGCCTCAGGGAGCCCTCGTTCTGACGCTGTGTTTCGGTTGCAGCCGTGTACGTGGATTCCATTTGCTGTCCTGTGAACACCGTCTGTGACCCTGTCTCTGATCTGTCAGGTTGGCCTGGAAAGCACCGTCCTGAGGCGGTTTAGAGGAGCAGATGTGGCTCCCTTCGTCAACATTGTTGTTGGCTGCCTTGAAGTCAACGCCAACTCCTGGGGACCCTGTGCACAACAGAAGAAGATGTTACCCAGTCCTGCGTCATCCTCACAGTTGCCAGCGTGTTCTAGTTCATCATTGTGGCTACTGTGACAATATCTCACCTGAGATTTCTCAGAACCCTCACTGGCCCTCTGTTTCAGCAGATATGATGCCCTCCTCTAGCAGTTGATCCCTCCTGATGATGTGTTCAAAGCAAGCAAGCCAGACAGCATTCTCTCGTGATCCGTAAGGTATTCATGGACTAATTTTTGGAAGCCTTTCTTCCTAGTCTGTCTTAGTCTGGAAGCCTCACTGAAACCTCTCCACCATGGATGACCCTGCTGGTATTTGAAATACAGGGCATAGCTTCCAGCATCATAGCAACACACATGCAGAGTGTGACAGACTGACAGATGGGTGTATTAATAACCCCAAAGACATTTAAATGACATTAACTGGATTGAACAGAGCGTGTCTGCTGCAGCTTTACCTGGCAAGTCCTTTGCTATATTTGAAAGTAGGTAAGAGGATTCCAGAGAAAAAAAACATTGCTATGGGGATTCCTTGAATTATTTTACATTTAACCAAATAAACAGAATTCCTCTAAGTCATCCAGAATCACCAAAGTATTCACTGAAGACGTTTTGGTCCAACCCAGAGGAGGTAGGAAAATTCTGCCACCTGTCTTTCATCTCCCTTCCTGTTTTAAGAAATCTCTGAGACTGGGGCACCCATTAGGACAATCCACAAACCTAGGCATTTATCATTAGGGGACTGTTTACAGGGTTTTTTTTTTTAAAACTCACATATAATTTGTCTGATGGTCTGCCTTTTATGTCAATATTCTTCAGGGATATAGAAGAATATTTCCTAACATTTTAAGTTTTAGAGAGTTTAAATTCAAACTCACATTCCAAAGTTGCTTGACAGTACATACTGGGTAAAGTTGTGAATAAAATTGTGCTCGGCTGCTTACTGAAAGGTTGGAGACTCCAGTCCACCCTGAAGTGCCTCGGCAAAAAGCCCTAACAATCTACTTCTGAAAAGTAAGCCATTGTGTGCCTATGGAGCCCACAGTTCTACCTTGAAACAGATGGGGTCACCATGAGTTGAAATCAATTCGACAGCAACTTTTTTTTTTTTTTTTTAGTTACCCTTAACCAGCTATTGTTTTCAGTCTCCCAATAGTTAGCTATAAATGGTCCTGAATACTCTCCTGACAAATCTGAATGTCTTAAGACCTTCCTTGCAGACGAAAAAAAATAAAAACCCTTCCCGTCGAGTCAATTGTGACTCATAGTGACCCTGTAGGACAGAATAGGATTGTTCCATAGAGTTTCCAAGGAGCGCCTGGTGGATTCGAGCTGCTGACCTTGTGGTTATCAGTGGAGCTCTTAGCCACTATGCCACCAGGGCTCCATACTCCTTGCAGATGAGTACATAATAGTTTCTGACAGGTTATCGTTTCATTTCATGTCCTATATTACAGGAGTATGTGAGGAAGAGTGCATATTTTTACCCTGTAACCCAGTGTGATTACAAGCCATGTCATTCTTCTAATTAGTGATGTGTGGCCATAGAAAAGCTGCACAAAAGAATTATGAAGCAATTTGTTTACTCCTAGTAGGAATAGGTAGAAACCTGTGTTATATCTGTTTGTAAATTCTATGGAACTGACAGTTCATAATTCACTTTAAATGCCCTGGAATTTGAAGCAGGGGACATCTTCTACCCTAAAGGGGAAACATCGCCAAGATTCCTTTCTTGACCCTTTTATGTGGCTGGCACTATACTGAAGCCACATGCCTACATTCTCTCATTTAATCCTCAAAACACTCCGTAAGGCGTTTATCATTATGGTCCCCATTTTACATTGGAGGAACTTACCCAAAGTCTCAGCCATTGAGGGTCAGGGCAGGGAGTTTGAGCCCAGATCTATCCTACCCCCACATATGGGTGCTCCTCGTTGCTGCAGTACTGTATACAGAGCATAGCACAGTTGACTAAGGAATATGGCCTGCAGGTAACATTTAAGAGTCATTTCTTGAAAATCATTAGGGAAAGTGTCAACAAAGTAAAAATCACTTCTCACCTTTCAAAGGGACCTACCGAGGACCTATTTCGAATTGCATAATTAATGGAGTGCCAGGTTTTAGAGTCTTTGGTTCAGTCTGGAATACCATCCAAAGGTACCAGTGGCATATGTTAAACTTAAGCAGCCCTTCATGACACCACTTTGATTGGCCATTGCTTTTTTCCCAGCTCCCCTTCCCAGTCTTATCAAGGAAGATTGTGACCTATCCTGTCAGTACTAACTCTTATAGGCAAATAAAAAAAGACAGAGCTCTTTCTCAGTAGGAGACCAGAGGAACATCAGCTTCTTTTTTTTTTTTGGTGGAAGTATATACAGCAAAGATACATCCATTCAACAATTTTACATGTACACTTCAATGCCATCGTTACATACTTCGTATTGTGTCACCATTCTTGCAAATTGTTTTACCACCATTATCTTAAACTTTCTGTCCCTTGAAGTTCACGCCTGTGCTTTAAAGTTATCGTTACCAATTTGATCTCATACAGGTAGTCCCTGACTTACAACGTATTTGAATTACGACGAACCGTGCTTAGGACTGTCCATTTTGTCACACGTTTTACTGTTAGTAATATGTACTACATACAGCGTTGCAGAGCATTGCAGATATAACATTTTCCTGTAAATCCCCAAAGACAAGTAAAGATCGAATTTATAAAGGTATTGATAATAAAAGGCAATAATAATGAAAAAAAAAGAAAAAGATGAGGTATTCAATTTGTCAGAACCAACTTACAATGGAGCCGTTGGAATGGAACCCCATCGTAAGTCGGATGGGGAGGACCTGTATATATAATTCTTTCGAGAAGCACAATACTCAAGGCAAACATTCTTTATTAATTGAGCTAATCTGTTGTTTAATTTTAAGATGACTTCGGGGGATAGTTTAGGTTCAAGGCTTAAAGATTATTTCTGGGCAGTAGATTCGGGAAGTCTCACAGTCTCAATGGATCCAGGAAGTCTGGTTTCCATATGAATTTGGTGTTCTGTTCCACATCTTTCCTTCTTTTGATCAGGATCCATCTGCTGGGTCCTTGATCAGAAATTTCAGAAATGGTAGCTAGGCATCAACCATTTTTTCTGGTTTCATGGCAAAGAGGCAGTTAGACTGTATTCCATTTCCTTCTCTGATTCCTGGGTCTCCTGCTACTGTTCCAGGTGAGTAGAGACCAAATGTTGGATGTTGGATGGCTGCTTGCAAGCTTTTAAGACCCCAGGCACTACTCAGCAAACCAGGAAGTAGAACAGAAACTCTAAATGCAACATTAAGCCAATTGACTGGATAGACCCACGAAACCATGACCCTAAACCTTTGAACCAAGAAAACTAATCTCACGAGATATTTATTTGTACTTAAGTAGTCTGAACAACAGCAGCCTTTTTTTTTTTTTTTTGGTTGCTGCTGTATTTGTAAAATTATAACACTATATTTGCCATTTCACCCTTTTATTGTGGTATGTAACTTAGTGATAACAACTACGTTAGTCAAGTTGTGTACCTGTTACCCTTAGTCAATGCCAGTTTTCCGTCACCCTGTCCCTCCCGCCTCGCTCCCCTGTAACCACTAGTAACCAATGGTCTCCACGTAACTACCTCTCCTTTTTATTTCATGCGAGTGAGACCATACAGTATATGTCCTTTTGGGATTGACTTACTTTACTCATCATGAAGTTTATCCATGTTGTAACATATATCACGACTTCGTTTTTCTTTAAGGCTGAGTACTGTTCCGTTGTATATATGTAGCATGTTTTGTTTATCCATTCCTCTATTGCTGGGCTCTTGGGTTGTTTCCACCTGTTTACTATTGTGTATAGTACTGCAGTGAACATAAGTGTGCAAATGTCCGTTTGTGACACCTCTATTAGGTTTCTAGGGTATATACCTAGGAGTGGAATTGCTGGATCATATGGTAGCTCTGGATTGTAAAGATGGTGCAGGACCAGGCAGTGTTTTGTGCTGTTATACATAGGATCGCTATGAGTCAGAACAGACTCAATGGAACCTAACAGCAACAACATGGTAGTTCTGTTTTTAGTTTTTTGAGGAACCACCAGACTATATTCCACAACACTGTACTGTTTACATTCCCACCAGCAATGGATAAGGGTTCTAATTTCCCCATGTTCTCACCAACATTTTTTTTTTTTAAATCTTAGCCATCCTATTGGGAGGGAAATAGTGGTATCGATGTTTGTTTCTCTGAAGACTAACAAGGCAGCCATTTACATAATTTTTATCATTTGATTTGTTTTTGTTTTGTTTTCATTTAATGAATACATCTCACTATTACCTTTGTACCTGACCCAGTAGTAGGCATTGACAATGCAAAGGTAACAGAAGGCAGCCCCTACCCAGAGGCCGTCCAGTGGTGGATGGATGTTCGCAGTCACGTGTTTCCAGCCCATGAATGAAGTGCTGTGGCAGCACGGAAGAGCTCAATCTTCCCTGAAGGTATTGGGGATGCTTTGGGGAGGAGCTCCTTGATTGCTAAGATTTTTGCCTCAGCTGATCCCGCGGAGCACCTCCGTTTCCGACAGCTCGTGCCATGATTTCTAGCAATGTGACTGGCAATTTCTATCATTGGTTGCCAATGCTAAAACATGCCCACAGAGGTCCATGAAGCAGGACATGTGTTCTCTTGCTTGCCATTTTTAAAACAGCAGTTGATTTTATTACCATGCTTAGGTGGCCCAGACTGGATTGGTGGAGGGCAGTACAAGGTGCCAGAATCAACGTGGCTATTTTGTAATCGGTACAGGAGGGCAACTGTTATTTGTACAAATAGGATCCAAGTAAATGGTTTCAAACCAAACACAACCAGGAGATGGAATCTTAAAATGGGAGGCGTTCTAGTTGGGTCCACTCATTTTACATAGAGGGAAACTAACACTCTAGGAAGGGAGGAGGTACAACCTCTCCTAACTGGGACATAATCAGAAGAGCTTCACAGTCTTTGGGCATCTGTACTAGCCATTCTGCCATTTGTCATCAAAGGTCTTTCTCCATGCATTCTCTGTGTGTTGTGATCTCAAATTTAGGCTCTGTCTAATTCTGTTAGCTACGATTATGGGGTGTTTCTTGTATCTGACCTGACAAGTATCTCCGGGTTGGCAAACAAAACCCAGCCATGATCACCAGGGATCTTCTAAAAGGGAAAGAAAGCTTTCTAGTTTGCCAGTGTTTCTAGAACACTGAGTGGTAAGTTTCTGCCTCCTTATGTTGTTCTGAGGGTTTCAACTCATAGCGACCCTATGTGCAACAGAAGGAAACACTGTCCAGTCCTGCACCATCCTCACAATTCTTATTATGCTTGAGCCCATTGTTGCAGCCACTGGGACAATCCATCTCGTTGAGGGTCTTCCCCTTTTCTGCTGACCCTCTACGTTACCAAGCATAATGCCCTTCTCCAGGGACTGATTCCTCCTGATAACATGTCCAAAGTATGTGAGATGCAGTCTTCCCATCCTTGCTTTTAAGGACCATTCTGGTTGTACTTCTTCCAAGACAGATGTGTTTTTCTTTTGGCAGAATATTCAATATTCTTTGCCAACACCACAATTCAAAGGTATCAATTCTTCAGTCTTCCTTTCATTGTCCAGCTTTCATGTGCATATGAGGCAATTGAAAACACAATGGCTTAGGTCAGGTGCACCTTAGTCTTCAAGGTGACATATTTGCTTTTAAACACTTTAAAGAGGTTTTCTGCAGCAGATTTTCCCAATGCAATCCATCTTTTGATTTCTTGACTGCTGCTTCCATGGGTATTGACTGTGGATCCAAGTAAAATGAAACCCTTGACAACTTCAGTCTTTTCTCCATTTATCGTGATGGGACTTATTGGTCCAGTTGTGAGGATTTTTATTTTCTTTATGTTGAGGTACAGTCCATAGTGAAGGCTGTGTTCTTTGATCATCAGTAAGTACTTTAAGTCCTCTTCACTTTCAGCAAGCAAGGTTCTGTCATCTGCATAACACAGGTTGTTAATGAGCCCTCCTCCAATCCTGATGCCCCATTCTACTTCATACAGCCCACCTTCTTGGATTATTTGCTCAGCATACAGATTGAATAAGTATTCTGAAAGGGTACAACCCTGACACACACCTTTCCTGACTTTAAGCCGCCCAGTATCCCCTCGTTCTATTTGAACAGCTGCCTCTTAATCTACGTACAGATTCCTTATGAGCACAATTAAGTGTTCTGGAATTCCCATTCTTTGCAATGTTTTCCATAAGTTATTATGATCCACGCAGTCAAATGCCTTTGCATAGTCAGTAAAACACAGGTAAACATCTCTCTGGTATTCGCTGCTTTTAGCCAGGATCCATCTGACATCAGCAATGATAGTCCTGGTTCCATATCCTCTTCTGAATCCGGCTTGAATTTCTGGCAGTTCTCTTTTGATGTACCGCTGCAACAGCTTTTGAATGATCTTCAGCAAAATTTTACTTGCCTGTGGTATTAATGATATTGTTCAATAATTTCTGCATTTGGTTGGATCACCTTTCTTGGGAATAGGCATAAATATGCATCTTTTCCAGTCAGCTGGCCAGGTAGCTCTCTTCCAAATTTCTTGGCACAGACTAGTGAGCACATCCAGCTCTGCATCTGCTTGTTGAAATATCTCAGTTGGTGTCCCGTCAATTCCTGGAGACTTGTTCTTCGCCAGTGTCTTCAGTGTAGCTTGGACTTCTTCCTTCACTACTGTCAGTTCTTGATCGTATGCTACCTCCCAAAATGGTTGAAGCTCCACCAGTTCTTTTTGGTACTCTCTGAATGGGGGTTGTTAATGGGCTGCTGAGTGAGCTGAGTCAAGACTCTGGATTGTTGGTGCTCATCCTCGTAACTACCTAGAGAGGATGGGGGCAGTGGGTTCCAGGCTAGACAGCCTTAAATGTGTCCCTGTGCAGGGTCTGGAAGTGAAGTCCAGAGTGGTCTTCCACAGGGGGGAGGAGTCTTTTTTTTTTTTAATTAACTTTTATTGAGCTTCAAGTGAACATTTACAAATCAAGTCAAACTGTCACATATAAGTTTATATACACCTTACTCTGTACTCCCGCTTGCTCTCCCCATAATGAGTCAGCCCTTCCAGTCTCTCGTGAAAATTTTGCCAGCTTCCAACTCTCTCTATCCTCCCATCCCCCCTCCAGACAGGAGATGCCAACACAGTCTCAAGTGTCCCCCTGATACAAAGAGCTCACTCTTCATCAGCATCCCTCTCCTACCCACTGTCCAGTCCCTTTCATGTTTGATGAGTTGTCTTCGGGAATGGTTCCTATCCTGGGCCAACAGAAGGTTTGGGGACCATGACCACCAGGATTCCTCTAGTCTCAGTCAGACCATTAAGTATGGCCTTTTTGTGAGAATTTGGGGTCTGCATCCCACTGATCTCCTGCTCCCTCAGGGGTTCTCTGTTGTGCTCCCTGTCAGGGCAGTCATTGGTTGTGGCCGGGCACCAACTAGTTCTTCTGGTCTCAGGATGATATAGGTCTCTGGTTCATGTGGCCCTTTCTGTCTCTTGGGCTCTTAGTTATCGTGTGACCTTGGTTTTCTTCATTCTCCTTTGCTCCAGGTGGGTTGAGACCAATTGATGCATCTTAGATGGTCGTTTGCTAGCATTTAAGACCCCAGATGCCACATTTCAAAGTGGGATGCAGAATGTTTTCATACTAGGATTATTTTGCCAATTGACTTAGAAGTTCCCTTAAACCATGGTCCCCAAACCCCCGCCCTTGCTCCGCTGACCTTTAAAGCATTCAGTTTATCCCGGAAACTTCTTTGCTTTTGGTCCAGTCCAGTTGAGCTGACCTTCCCTGTATTGAGTATTGTCCTTCCCTTCACCTAAAGTAGTTCTCATCTACTAAAAAAAACCCAGTAAATAACCCTCTCCCACCCTCCCTCCCTCCCTCCTTTCGTAACCACAAAAGTATGTGTTCTTCTCAGTTTATACTGTTTCTCAAGAACTTATAATAGTGGTTTTATACAGTATTTGTCCTTTTGCATCCTACTAATTTCACTCAGCATGATGCCTTCCAGGTTCCTCCATGTTATGAAATGTTTCACAGATTCGTCACTGTTCTCTATCGATGCGTAGTATTCCATTGTGTGAATATACCATAATTTATTTAACCATTCATCCATTGATGGACACCTTGGTTCCTTCCAGCTTTTTGCTGTTGTAAACAGAGCTGCAATAAGCATGAGTGTACATATATCTGTTCGTGTAAAGGCTCTTATTTCTCTAGGGTATATTCCAAGGAGGGGAATTTCTGGGTTGTATGGTAGTTCTATTTCTAACTGTTTAAGAAAACGCCAGATAGATTTCCAAAGTGGTTGTACCATTTTACATTCCCACCAGCAATGTATAAGAGTTCCAGTCTCTCCGCAGCCTCTCCAACATTTATTATTTTGTGTTTTTTGGATTAATGCCAGCCTTGTTGGAGTAAGATGGAATCTCATCGTGGTTTTAATTTGCATTTCTCTAATGGCTAATGACCGAGAGCATTTTCTCACATATCTGTTAGCTGCCTGAATATCTTCTTTAGTGAAGTGCGTGTTCATATCCTTTGCCCACTTCTTGATTGGGTTGTTTGTCTTTTTGTGGTTGAGTTTTGACAGAATCATATAGATTTTAGAGATCAGGCGCTGGTCGGAGATGTCATAGCTGAAAATTCTTTCCCAGTCTGTAGGTGGTCTTTTTACTCTTTTGGTGAAGTCTTTAGATGAGCATAGGTGTTTGATTTTTAGGAGCTCCCAGTTATCTGGTTTCTCTTCGTCATTTTTGGTAATGTTTTGTATTCTGTTTATGCCTTGTATTAGGGCTCCTAAGGTTGTCCCTATTGGGAAGAGTCTTTAAAGTAATGTATGATAATGTGCTTTGGCATCCAACAGATTTGGATTTGATTTTCGGGATCTGTTACTTAGCCCCTGTGTAATCTTGGACTAGTCATTTTCTTCTTCAACTGGGCTTATCAGTAAAAATGTAAATAGTAAGTTATGCTGTCTCACAAACTAGTGGTAAGGATTACATCGATTTCTGTGGGTAGAGCATAGTGTAGTGCCTGGACTGTAGAAAGCTCCATAAATGTACTAAGTTTTTTAAACTGTGATTTTTCTCTAAAAATCCCACAGCTGTTTAATTTCATGCTATAATTAATGTATGCAATTTATTTTAACATGAAAATATTAAATATTTTTCTTAAGACCTTTTGGTAAAATTGATACTCCAGGAAGATAATTGCCATGTCTTTTATGAAGATCTTCAGAAAAAATGTCTTTGTGGATTTAGCATCAGGAATAGTTGGGTTTCTTCAGCAGTAATTCATCCTCATCTTATAGACTCTGTGATCACCCTTTTGTTTTTTACATTGCTGACTAAGAAATTCAGAGCCAAGTTGCAAAGACTTGGCACTTGATGGTGTGAATTTTGTACAGATTCATCATTGGCTTCATTTCATGTGTTTACCCTTGTTTTTCTTACCCCCTTCCCATTTTCAGTCTTTGCCTTGTTAACGGAAGCTGCTTTAAATCTTTAAATGCCAAGTGGTTGTAAAACACAGATGACTGTTTGTGTTGCTCCTCAGCCACAGACCCATGTGTACACAGCAGCCTGTGGATGTCCCCACAGGCATGATAGAAACTGCTTGTGGGCCTTGGCGCATCTTTGCTCTTCCTGTCCTCACACCCAACCTTGTCCTCTTGATTCTGTTTCCTGAGTGTCTCTTGAATCTGCTCCTTCTTCTTCACCTCAGAATCACCTGCCATTGTCTCTTGCCTGGGTTCTTGTGGTGGTTTTAAGCCTGTCTGCTTGGCTGTGGTGCTATCCCCCCACCAACCCATGTTCCACATTCTTATCTGAGAGAGCTGTCTAGCCCACAGGTCCCATCAGGTTCCCTCCACCTCCCTCTACAGTCTCAGGTCTGAACTGGCTGCCCCAGCAGCTTCATCTGCTGACGTTGCTCTGCATTTCTGAACTACCAGACTCTTCATACCTGTGGTAGTTAGGTGTTTCTCTCTGGCCAGGAGCATTTTGCATTTTCTGCCACTTGCCCTGTTCCTCAGGACTTCACTGGTACATTGCCTCCTCATCCGTGACCTTCCTTCGACAGACTTGTCTCTTGGCTTCCTTGGCCAGAGCTTCGTTGGGCAAGCCACTGTTGTCACTCTTAACTGCAGCGTCCTGTCCTTACCCCTCCCTCTCTCAGTGCCTGGCCAGTAGCCCTGCTAACCTTAGCGGGTGTTAATGAATGAATAAATGAGTGAGTGAGAAGACAGAAAACTTCCACATATCTCAGAGTGCTGGATATAGCGGGTGGTAATGAATGAATAAACGAGAGAGTGAGACGGAAAACTTCCACGTATCTCAGGGTGCTGGATGTGCTCCCGAGATGTCTGCATGTGTGAGAAGCATTAGCATTTTCACCTTTATGTTGCACTTAATGTAACATTCAAAGACAAAGTCTCCCATCTCCCTTGAACTTAAAAATGCTTCAAGTTAAGTTGTAGCTTTTGGATTCTTAATGATGAGATAGGAAAAAAAAAAAACAGCATGCTTGGTTGGCTGTGATTAATCAACTTATCAGTTTGTAGTGAAGTAATCCTAAAACCAAACCAGTTGCCATCTAGTCAATTCCAACTCATGAAGGCTTTGTGTGTGTCAGAGTAGAACTGTGTGCCACAGGGTTTTCAGTGGTTGATTTTTTAGAAGTAGATAGCCAGGCCTTTTTTCTGAGGTACCTCTGGCAGGACTTGAACTTGCAACCTATCAGGAGCCACGTGTGTTAACTATTTGTACCACCCAGGGACTCTGAGATAATCCTACGATCTTTTAAATTTTCAAAATATGAAAAATGATTGGTTGTCATTGCTGATGACAGAGCACTTGCCACTCCAGAATAAGGAGTGAGGAAGTTGCCCTGTGATGCATCAAGGTCCTGGGCTGCTAGGAATGGCCTTGTTCCCAGAATGGGCCCAGAGCCCTCAGTTTACAGATAATGTAACTGACCAAAAACTCAGAGCCAGTTTGTACTGCTATGTTTCTTCCCTTTCTTTCTTTCTTAGGTTCTTTCTTTCATTCATTCAGTGTTAAGTACTTACTGTGAGCCCGTACTCTGTGAATCACTGAGAATATAAAATCAATCTGGGTGTGGACCCTGTCTCCACCAAGGAGCTAACAGTCTAGTGTGGGAGGCCCTTACATGGAGCAGTCATTTAATGCAGAAATACATACAGCACCTGAAGAATGTACCCGATCCAGAGGAAAGAGAGACAGACTGTTAGGAAACATTTCTTCATGGAGGCAACCATGCTCCTCCTAGGCTGCGAGGATGCACAGAAGTTCACCAAGCATGAGAGCAGTGAGGGTGAAGACAGCACACACAGAAGAGCAGGAGAAGACTGTGGGAGAGGCTGGGATTCATAAGAAAGAGATAGGAAAAGTAACCAGCATGGCTGGTGGGCAGTGAGTCATCAGCTCAGCAGCTGACAGTGCGCCATGCTAGCAGCTGCAGCTTCCTCCCTGGCAGCTCACGGCAGCAGAGTGATCAGATTCGCGTGTTAGAGACTGTGGTGGTGTGGAGGTGGTAGTCCAAGTGGGAAATGAGGGGAGCAGTGGGGCGGCGAGGAGGGGTGTGTCTGAGAACTCTAAGAAATAAAATCTACAAGATGTGGTGACTAATGGCTTGTGGAGGATTGGAGAAAGGGAGGAGGTAGGGGTGACTCCCAGGTTTTTGGCCAGAACCTCTGGGTGGAGAGTGGTAGAAGCTGGACCAGAACCCGTGATACTGACTCATACCCAGTGCATTGTAGGTGAAGCCTTTTCTAGCTTTTGGACTGATAAAGAGATAACGCGGCCTGTAGAACACCTGCTCTGGCCTGAGAAAGAAGTGACAGTTCCGAGCTGCTCCTCTCAGAAGGGAGCCGGCAAGTGTGTCTTCTGAGGGCAGTGGCAGCAGAAACCCCCTGCTAATTAAGGAAGAGGGGCAGTGCAGGTGGCCTGCTAGCCAATGTCCCCCTCCTCGTGTCTGTCTACTCATGGGAGAAAAGACGTTTAGAAAGGCAAAGTACCTGATTCCGGTGGGAGTTTGAGAGAACTCTTGCTAGAGTACTCAGAACTGCTGGCTGGGGGGGAGAACCCCACTGTGGGGCGGCGCGGGGGGCGGGGGCAGGACAGCAAGCGGGCCAAGCCCTGGAGTCCGGCAGAAACCCAGGAAGGTTCGCTCACCAGAGTAAGATATAATGATTTATTTTTTAAATAGACAATCTGATCAATCTGTTCTGGTGAAAATTAAACTAGGGTATTGGTGTTCAAAGTTCCAAAATGGTGAGAAAATAGCAAATCAGATCTTACAGTGTTTTTAATTCTTCGGAAAGTTGCTATTACATAGTGTTAGTCCAAGTTGTTGACGCATCAGTACTTTTTTTATTTTAAAAATTACTTTTGCTGGTAAAAAATGGGGAGCAGAGAACTTGGTTCAGACAGAAGAGCCCAGGATAGAGTACCAAAAACAAACCCCAGTAAACTGTGTGAGAAGCACATCTCACTGCTTTGGAGGAGTTCTTATTCTGGGTTCCCTGAACCCCCAGTCAGGTTCATTTCAGAGGGTCCATGAAATGAGCAGAGATGGGAGAAAAGTTACATCTTCATTTTGACGAAGTTCTCACAGACTTAGTTTTCCTTTTATTATGAATGTAGGATTCAAAACACAATAGTATTAGCAATATTTCTCACCTTTGGAAATCACAGATGATTTTATATTGTAGTTGTTGCAGATTATATTATAGTTGTTGCAGATATCCGAAAATATCATATATGCTCATCTCTACTCTGGTTTTATAGTAATTATTGGATCTACTGCTATATGACAAGCTCCAATGCCTTAATAAATAAGTGCATATATTACTATATCAGTTTTTTTTTTTGAGAACCATACTTCAGTACAATCAGTTTTCTTTTTCACCCTGTGTGTTATATTTTATGTATTTAAAACACATTATTCTGAGTAGGTTTCATCAGCTTCACAGGTGGCCAGAGGGGTCAGTGGCGCACGAAAGGTTAATAACCCTTGTTTTTAAGATCATGTAGTTGTGGCATGTGACCTCCACCTGGTGGCAGCATACTCCCAGAAGGTTAAACGTATAACACTTGTAAAGAAACTTAAAAAAAAAAAAAAAGTACTTGAGTATGGTTTTCATACATTTTTAAAACCACAACCCACAGTAAGAAATACATTTTACATCTTGACTCAGAACATTCATAGATAAGTTTCATAAGACAATAGTTGCCCTTGCTATGTGACACACCGATATTTCCTATTCCATTTCATTCCAGTATTCTTTTTAATTTCTTTCATTAAAATAAAATGCTGGTTGTACACACTAAATTGCAGTTTAGTGGGTCACAGCGCACTCTTTGACAACATTGTAGGTGACCATGTTTGGCCATGCTTCATAGTTTGCTGCTCAGTGAACTTCATTTTGGTCTCCCCCAAAACACCCACACACTTTGAGAGACTTCATTCTTGCATGTTAAACAACCGTCAACAAATATCTCTTTATGTAATGTTTAAAATATTGTTTATTATTAATGTATAATTTATATAAAGTCAAATGCACTGAGCTTAGATGTATGCCCCATCAAGATTTAGTACACTCCTAAAACCCCAGAAAGTTCTTTGTGCCACTTCTCCGTCAGGACCCCCCTAGGCAATTACCATTCTGATTTCTTTCACCGTAGTTTTGTCCGTTCTAGAACTGTATACAAATGCAGTCATGCAGGATGTGTCTTTTGGTCTGGCTTCCTTTGCTCAGTGTATTGTTTCTGAGCCTAATCTGTGTTGAGAGTATTAGAAGTTTGGTGAGTAGCATTCCCTTGTATGAATATACCACAATTGTTTATTCATTCTGTTGGTAAGACTTTTGGCTTGTTTTCGTTTGGGGCTATTCGCTAGGAGCTGGGATCCGCTCCCCGACAACAACGGGTTTGGTTTTGGTTTATGAATAAAGCTGCTAGGTACATTTGAATGCAAGTTTCTGTACTACATGTATGTTTTCATTTCTCTTGGGTAATGCCTGGGGGTGGAATTGCTGGGTCAATGAGTAAATATATGTTTAGCTTTACAGGAAACTGTCAAACTGCCAAGGGGTTTGAACCATGTTACGTTTCCGTTAGCGGTGTGTGAAGGTTCAGGTTGCTCTTTTATCATTGCCAACTTTTGGTGTTCTCAGTCTTTTAATTTTAATCATTCTGGTGAGTCTGTAGTTGTCTCTGTTGGTGTCTTTAATTTGCATTTTCCTAATGACCAGTGATGTTTAACACGTTTTCATGTGTCATTAATGTATCCTTTTTTTCAAGAAGTGTCTATTCAGGCTTCTGTTATTTGTATTTTTAATATCGATTTATAGGTGGTTTTTACATATTTGGAAACCCTGGTGGCATAGTGGTTAAGTGCTATGGGTGCTAACCAAAGGGTTGGCAGTTTGAATCCACCAGGCGCTCCTTGGAAACTCTATGGGGCAGTTCTACTCTGTCCAGTAGGGTCGCTATGACTTGGAATCGACTCGACGGCACTGGGTTTGGTTTGGGTTTGGTTTACATATTTTGGATACCAGTCCTTTATGTCATATATATGTATTGTGAATATTTTCTCTCAATCTATGGCATATCCATTCATTAAATTAGCAGTGACTTTTGGTGAGCAGCTTTTAATTTCAACAAAATCCAATTTAACATTTTTTTCTTCTATAGTTAGTTTTTTCTGTGTCCTAGCTAAGAAATTTTTTCCTACCCCAAGGTGAAGATAGTTTTGGCTTTTATATTTAGATCTGTGATCCCTCTCTGAAAAAAAGAAAAGAAATCATTTTTTGTTTACGGTGTGAGGTAGGCTTCAGATTTCTCTCTCTCCACCCCCCACCCCCATAGGTATCTAGTGTTCCAAGATCATTTGTTGAAAATAATTTCCTTTATCCATCAATTAAATAATAATAATAACCCTGTTTAGCCAAAGAGGTGCATACATGACTTTTCCTTTTCGGCCATAAACTGACCCTCTGGGTCTATTAGACATCCGCAACCTGCAGCCTTGGTCTTTTATTCCTTTCTAAACCAATCCGCGCACAGTTATCTTGACTTTCTCAGAAATTACTTATAGGGTTTGAGGATTTATAAGGCTGCTCTTTACAGGCTCTCTAGCTGTGCTATCTAGTAGAGAAGCCACCAGCCACATGTTATTTAAATTCAATTTAAATCAATTAAATTGAAATAAATTCAGCTTCTCAGTTGCAACAGTGACATTTTAAGTGCTAATAGCCACATGGGCTAGTGGCTACTCTACTGAACAGCACAGAGATAGAACACTTCCATTTTTTCAAAAGTGCTGGACAATGCCGGTCTGTAGAATAAGAACAGCAGTAGGCTTCACACAGTTTTATAGCGTATCCTAAGAAAACTCTCTTGAGTTTTGATAACCCATCATCTAGCATCTGCCTTTCTCTCCTTGTTTTTTTCTCATTCTTCCTTGCTTCCATTTCCATTCCAAGTTGTCCTGTCTGTCTAAAAATACAGTAGCTCGTATCTGCCCTTCCCTACCTAGAGGAAAGAATTCCCCTGGCTGTCCAAGGAATAATTGTTTTCTGGAGGCTGCCTTGAACTGACCTATTTTTTTCTCAATGATTGATAGTCTTCCAACTGCCACAGGGTACCTGGGCTTCCCCCTTTAAGGTGTGGGCCAGAGGTATTCTGTCTTTTTCATCCTGATTAAAATTGTGTTTTTCCTTAGCATTTGCACTCTAAATTTAAATTTGTGAAAAGAAATCATAGGTTATGACCCATAGCCCTGTCCCCTATTGAGATTTCTGGGGCAGAAAAAAATGAATTGGCATCTCATTGTGAATGACCACATAGGAAATTTGTGAGATCTTCTGTCATGGTTTGCTGGGCGTGACCCTCACAGACACTGACTCTACCATTGTCTTTCAGTGTGGAAACTTTGCTGTCCTGGTGGATCTTCATGTATCACCTCAAGGTTCAAACAAAGATACCAGCTGGTTTTCTGAAGAGAAGAAAGAGGTACAGTAAAAGCTGTTTTCACCATTTCAATGCAAGTAGCTGCTGCTGTGAGAAGAAATATTAGCCCTTTCCAGCTTTCATTTTCATGAAAAGTGGACAAAAATATTATGAGTGGTGTTTCACCCTTGAAGAACAATTGTTGTATTCCCAATGACATACCCCACATATACATCCCCTTGTTTTTCCTTTTTTAAATTTAGAAATGCCCTTGTCCATACATTTCATATGCTGCTCTACTATTTAAACCAAAAATTTCCAACCCTTTTATTTTGGGGAAAGAAGTTTTCTATATTAAAAGAGAGAGAGAGAAAAGACGTTAAAGTGACTAGGTAAGCAGGGATTTTAATATGACTGGTTATGAAGGACGAACCGAGCACCTGGAGCAGGTGTGCAGGTTAACACAAGGCTCATCTTCCGCACCTGCCTGAAACCCTCATCTTCTGCACTTTTATCTTCTACCATCCTTTTATCATCATGAGCCATTGACAACACCGAGGAGACATTGGACTGTGTTCCTTCCCTCACTTCGGCCAGTTAGTAACAGGAGCTTCATGTTTGATCTCCCTGTGCCTCAGCCTCCTCATCTGCAAATGACGGAGTTCAACTAGATGCTGTCTCTACCCATCACCTGTCCGTCAGTTTTTCATACTGCAGTGGCTTGTCGATTGCTATGATGCTGGGAGCTATGCCACTGGTATTTCAGATACCAGCAGGGTCATCCATGTTGGGCAGGTTTCAGCAAAGCTTCCAGATTAAGACAGACTAGTAAGAAAGGCTTGATGATCCACTTCCAAAAATCCACCAGTGAAAATCTTATGGATCACAGTAGAATATTATTTGATATAGTGCTGGAAGATGGTCCCCTAGGTTGGAAGACGCTGAAAACACATAGTGGTCACAGTGATGGACTCAAGTATACCAACGATTGTGAAAATGGCACAGGACCGGGCAGTGTTTTGTTCTCTTGTATATGGGGTCAGGTTGAGTTGGAGCCGACTCGATGGCAGCTAACAGTAACAAGTCACTCCTGGCTGTGTCAGCAATCCCATCCAGGTGCTGCTGTGGTCAAGTGTTTATAAGGTGGATGGAATTCTCACATGTACTTTACTTCCCTCTCCGGATCCCTGCTTACCAGAGTGTAGGGACATAATGCTATAACACTTCTTTTCATCAATAATATCATTTGTCACAGTAGCTTTTTAGAGCCAGATATGAAAATACATTTTATAAAAAGATGATGTGTGGAAAAGAAACTAGCAATAATGGCTATTAAAAAAAAAAAAACTTTCCTGTAATAATTTTTTTCAATCAGTTTTTGGAGATCATTAGAAAAAAAAAAAGTTACAGGGTAATACATTTTCAGTCAGCAGGTAATAATGTTATCAGAACTCTGCTCTCATAATTTGGCAGAGGATACCAGATGGCCCAAAGCTGGGAGAAGAAAGACACAAGATTTGCTATAATGGGACTTAACTGAAGCAAATGACTGTAGACTATCATCTTCAGGATTTAATATTTAGCAGGCTAGCACCCCCTACTGCAGCCTATCTCTCTGAGATTTCAAGCTTTTGCTTAAGAACACCTGTCCCCACAATTTAGAACAGTTAATTCATTTCCCCAAAGTGACTAATACTCTCCCAAGGGAAGCTCACCCGAAAAACCTCTGACTTGACTTATGTTAGCAGCATTCTAGAATCCAGCTTTCCAGACCCATATTTTCCTCCCCTGTCTCCCAGCTTTACCACTTGGCCATGTCATACCTTTCGTCAGGTGATTTGGGAGGCTTTAAAATTAAGCCATGGGTATGTGAATCACCTCTTATCCAAAGTGTGAGGCCAGGTCTCCAGGGTACCATACGTAGCTGCGTGTCTCCACCTGGTCCCTACTTCAGGGTTATGGCGTATGACTTCACAGGGATGAGAGCTACATGACAGGACATGCAGAGCTCCTGCTGCAGCAAGCTGGCAGAGGTGCAGGCCATGCCAGCGCCCTAGCTTTCCTCTCAAAGTCGGTCATTCGCTGTTTCTATTTGAAGTTGTTCCTTTAAAATGTGTTCACTGATAGTTAAGGTTGCTCTGGGATAATTTGTGTGTGTGTGTGTGTGTGTGTCAGAAAGGAGAAAAGCTAGTCAAGCAAAGGATGTGACTTGCCTTCGTTCAGTATCTCAACACTTTCATCTCTCTTATCATTAGATCATCTCACGATTGGGATTTCACGAGCCACCAATTTGATTGCACTTTAACAGTTACTTTATACAGGGAAAGTCTGAGACTATCCAGTTCCTTCGCAGAAAAAGAAACTGATTACATGTGTTAAATATATGTTTATTTAGAGTCTAGCACGAGTGGTGCTTGTACCCAAACAGTTGAACGCAAACCGTTCCATTGTAAACTTGAAGAAGCAAGCATAAACCCCTGGTAACTTGGAGGTGCCAAATGCATCTCTCTTGCTCGCTTGATGATTTTAACTTGTTCTTCTCAACTGTCCTTCACGTTTAGCAGAGAAGTTTTCTTTTCTTACATTTCCCAGGTTCTGAAGGGACTGCTTCACTAAGTAGTATAGTAATTGGGGTATCTTGACCACATTGTGCGTGGTCTACCTGTCATTTGTCAAACGTGAGTTATTGTAGGAAAGCCCCATAAGTGTAGGGAGAGAGTTTATGTGTATGGGGCTTTGCTCTATTTTTGTCATGCTATTTATAGTTCTAGCCTTATAGGGCATTTATGGCCAAATTTTAGCAATCCTTGTTTCCATGTATGTCTTTCACATATTTTCTAGCTCAGTCATAGCTGAACCCTGCATGTGAAGAAAAAATTCTTTAATTAAAACAACAGTATGAGGCATAGTTGCTTTTCTGTGTGTGAACAATGCCAAAACACGTAACTGTAAATGCATCTCTGTATTCGCCTGGACACTGCATCTTTGGGCTGCAAAAGAAGAGGAGAGAGGACACCAGAGTTTGTGTTTTATCTAGAAATTCACATTTGTGAATTAAATCAAGGCATTTCTGTACTGTTTGAGGGGTACAGCCTTTACAATAAAAGTTTGACTATAATTGCCCTTAGAAGCAGCTTAGAACTTTGTTCTCATTGTAGTTTATGAAGATTCTAAGAGATCGACTTGCGATGGCATTGCAAGAAACCAGTGAAACAGGTTTGAGGTGACCTTGGCAACTCAGAGTCTTCTGCAGAGTCTTTGGGAATTGAACCAGAATGATCAGCTCTTAATCTGAACTAAGAAGCATAGATTTTTGTTGCAGCTAACAACAACAACATGATATGTTGAAATAGAATCAAAACCGTGTGTTTTTGTCACCTAATAAATATTAATCTGCTTTAAAGAAATATGAGAAGCTAAATTATTTTCAGGACTAATAGGTAAATATAGTGCAGTTTTTACAAAAGCTGCAGGCATCTACAGTATCATCAACAGGAGCTTGTGTCATGGATTGAATTGTGTCCCCCAGAAATACTTGTCAGCTTGGTTAAGCCATGATTCCCAGCATTGTGTTGTTGTCCTCCATTTTGTGATTTTCTATGTGTTATAAATCATAATCTCTGCCTGTGGTTAAAGAGGATTAGGGTGGGAAGTAACACCCACGCTCTCAGGTCACATCCCTGATCCAGTGTAAAGGGAGTTACCCTCGGGTGTGGCCTGCAACACCTTTTATCTTAAAAGAAATAAAAGGAAAGGGAAGCAAGCAGAGAGTTGGGGGACCTTATACCACTAAGAAAGCAGCGCTGGGAGCAGAGCGCATCCTTTCGACCCAGAGTTCCTGCGCAGAGACGCTCCTAGACCGGGGGAAGATTGATGAGAAGGACCTTCCTCTAGAGCTGACAGAGAGAAAAAGCTTTCCCCTGGAGCTGACGCCCTGAATTTGGACTTCTAGCCTACTAGACTGTGAGAAAATAAGTTCCTCTTTGTTAGAGCCATCCACTTGTGGTATTCCTGTTACAGCAGCACTAGATGACTAAGACAGCATGGAAGAAAATCAGATTACTGATTTCCAGTTTTCTCTGAAACTCATTGCTCAATGCTATTCCTTCTTCCATAGATTAGTAAACCTGAGGTCAGAATGACAATGTTTAGCTTTTTTAAAAATTTGATTCAGGTCAATTAAATGGGGGGAAGTTAATAAAAATCACTGTTTTTGGCTACTCTTGAAAAATTGGAAGATCTGGCAACGCTATTTCTGTATCTCCACATGACAACGGTTCACTGGGACCACAGGGAGAGCTGCCTCTTAGGGACTGGGCTGGCAACTGCGCCCACAGTGTGTGAATATGCTTGTATACCTGGCTTCTCCCCTCAACCCCAGCCCCTGCCTGGCCACAGGAGGCATTTCAGTGAGGCCCTTGCTGCCAGCCAGTCTGGGCTCTATTTGACTTCTTTTAGTCATCACAATACAACAGCTGCTTGGTATTTATATGAAGATATTCTTTACCACATTGATTTTATCAGCTCATCATACTGATTCTTACATTGAAGTCAGTGTGATTTGTTTTTATCCTCCTTTTAGAAATGTGAAACGGAGGCAGAGAGAAGTGAAATGAATTTCTCAGATCACAAAGTGAGCCAACATCATGGTTTCGAAAAAACCCTGCTAGGGTGGTGTTACCCATGAGCTTATATGACATTCCTTCCAACATTCATAGCTACATTAAAAAATAAAACAAAATGTTCATGAAGGGAAATTTAGCATTAAGTGAAATGGTTGTACAATATGATTAACGTAGTTGATGTCACCGAGCTATACACCTGAAAAAGGTTAAACTGACAAATGTTATATATATTTCTACCTCTCCCCACACCCTTCCCCCCCCCCCCAAAAAAAAAAGAAAGGCAGCTGCTGCTACTGTCTGTGCACAACCAACTACCTCATGGGATTTGTTTTCTTGATTCAGAGGTTTAGGATCATGGTTTCTTGGGACATTACAATCAGTTGGCCTAATATTGATTTTAGTGCTTCTGTTTGAGTTTTACCTTCTAGTTCGTTGTATAATGTTTGGGGTCTTAAAAGCTTGCAGGTGACCACCCAAGGTACACTTGGCCTCTATTCTTCTGGAACAGTAGAGGAAGAAGGAGGGTCAGGAATTGGAGGAGGAACTGTAATGCATGTCTAATTGTCTCCATGAACAACTGCCTCCTTTGCAATGAGACCAGAAGAACTGGATGGTGCCTGGCTACCATTACTGAATGTTTTGATCAAAGATCTATAAAAGAATCCTGATCAAAAGGGGGGAAATGTAGAACTGATTTTCAGATTCTCATAGAATCCAGCCTTTCTAGAGCTATTGAGCCTAGATGACCTTCCTAAACTATTGCTCTGAGGGACTTTTTAAACCTTAAACTGAAACTATCCCGTAAAGTAATCTTCAAAAAAAAAAGCTTAATTAGAAAAGAATGTCTGCCTTGAAAATTGTGTTCTTTTAAAGAATTGTTGGTATGTGATCAAATTGACAACAACAACTCGAGGTTAGATGAGTAGCTTAGGAGCAGTGAGTTTATGTTAATGATGGTAAAATAATTCAGAAAAAGGATACCAAGAAAGGTGGCTCAAGAATGTACCCAATGCCATTGAATTGTACCTGTAGAAATTATTGAATTGGTGTTTGTTTTGTTGTGTATATCTTTACCCCCCAAAAAAAGTTTAATGTTGACTTTTTAACATATAGTATGTTGTTTTTTTTTTTTTTTGTACTACATTAAATTAGGAGGTTACATCCATTTTTTTAATTTACTTTAGGAAGTCTGTTTACTGCTGAAAGAAACCATTGATGCAAGAGTTAAGGAGCACTTAGAAGTTCGTAAACAGCACAGGACGTCAAACGCAGAATTCACAAGATCCAGTCCCTTGTCCTTAAAAGGTAGGCACAGAGCACTTCGATTTTGGACAAAGAAAATAAAGTTTCTGCTTTGTAGCGATGGCAATTATGTTTGACTCCGACTGTCATGTTAGTAGAGTGATATATTTAGAAAATATGTTCTAATGAAGGGACTTTATTTTGGTAAAGAAAAATAATTGAAAAGCCCTGAAGGGCTTTTAATGGTAGGTAAAATATATGAAAACATAAAATGAAACATTCCTAAGAAACCGTAAGTTTTTTAAAGGCTGTTTTGTTTTGTTTTTGGCAAATAGTCTTACTAGTGAATTTACATTAATACTGACTTAAATCGATTTGAGGCTTTATACCAAATGCTTTCACGTATATCACTGTATTTCAGTAGTTCTCCACTGGGACCAGTCCTCCCTACCCCCCTCCCCAGGGGATATTTGTCAATGTCTGGAAATGGTTTTAGTTGTTATAACTGGCAGGGGAGATTCTTCTGGCTTTAGTAGGTGGAGGCCAGGTATGCTGCCAAACATCCTGCAATGCGTAAGACAGCCCTCACAACAAAGAATTATCCAGAGCAAAATGCTTAGAGAACCAAGATTGAGAAATCCTGCCCTATTCCTAATTACACTTTGAGAATGACAGTTCCTTTGATTTATAGGTGGAGAAGCTAAAGGTCTGCAAAATTAAGTGGCTTGCCCAAATAAAAGATCATCTTCTTGAGGACAGAGACTATCTTATTTGGTAACCTTTTCCTCTCATGCCCCCCACCCTCTCTCACAGCTAGGGAACACAGTTCTGTCCCATAGGTAGAAATGAAAGCTTTTCTTGAGTTCCTGAGGAAGTTTGTTTTTAAACAGAAAATTTTATAACCTATTTTTTCTACTTAATACATTATAAAAGTCCTCCCACATACACATAGTATTATTTTTAATGACTGCATAGTGTTCCATTAAATGTTTCTGCTAATTTATTGGTGCAGCATGTAGATTGTATCTAGAATTGATTCCTGAAGGATTTGAGCTGTTGATGATCCAGCCTTTATGGGGTTGCCGTAGTCTTTCATTATCTTTTAGCGCTGGATATCCTCCCTGTCTTAGTTTGGTAGCGCTGCTGTAACAAAAAATACCACAAAGTGGGTGGTTTTAAACAAAAATCTATTTTCTCACAGTTCTGGAGGCTACAAGCCCAAATTAGGAAATTGGCTCTAGGGGAAAGTCCCTCCTTGTTGGTAGCCCCAGGTGTCCCTTAGCATTGCTGGGCTTGTAGGTGTTCCTCACATGGTCTCTTCCCCCTGGCTTTGTGTCTCCTCCTGTCAGTTTTCCCTTTTTATAAGAAGGGATAAAGTTTGGGACCCACCCTACTGTGGCATATTTCATTAACATAACAAAAGAAGACCCTTCTGTCTTAGTCATTTAGCACTGCTATAACAAAAATACCACAAGTGAATGGCTTTAACAAAGAGAAATTTATTCTCTCACAGTGTAGTAGGCTAGAAGTCCAAATTCAGGGTGTCAGCTCCAGAGGAAAGCTTTCTCTCCCTGTCGACTCTGGAGCAAGGCCCTTCCCATCAATCTTCCCCTGGTCCAGGAGCTTCTCCACATAGGAACCCCGGGTCCAAAGGATGCACTCTGCTCCTGGCACTGCTTTCTTAGTGGTATAAGGTCCCCAACTCTCTGCTCGCTTCCCTTTTCTTTTATTTCTTGTAAGATAAAAGGTGGTGCAGGCCACACCCTAGGGAAACTCCCTTTACATTGGATCAGGGATGTAACCTTAGTAAGGGTGTTACAATCCCACCAGAATCCTCTTTAACATAAAATTACAATCACAAAATGGAGGACAACCGCACAATACTGGGAGTCATGGCCTACCCAAGTTAACACGTATTTTTAGGGGACACAATTCAATCCATGACACCCTGTTTCCAAACAGGATTACTAATATAGGAGTTAGGACTTCAACGTAACATCTAAGGCAACACAGTTCAATCTATAACACTCCCCTAGGCAGAATCCATATTCCTCTGTGTCCCTATTGTGTCATCATGAACACTTGCTCCAGATAACATTTCAGCTCCCCTTTGGACCTCTTTGTCTTAGTGGCAGAAAGAGCCTGAAATAACTACGTGGCACTTTGAACTCTCAGCCCAATTCTTTATTGATGGTTATACTCTGCTGTACTCTTACTTTGGGCACTAAAGAAGCAGAGTCGTGGGGATAGAAAGCAAACATTTGGCGAAGTGGTCACTTAAACCACTTCCACTCCTTGATTCTGCAGCCATGTGTTCCAGCCAAGGGAACACATATTGTTCTGCTGATCAGAGCATACGTTGCATCCATTAGGACCTTACCCCAGGTCCACAAGGTCCTGTCTGGCACTTTGCATCGTAACTGAGTTTTCAGTAGACCACCCTGCTGGGCAGAACCATCAATAAACCAAGCACACATTTTTATCTGCTTTAGTCAGGTAGACATTTAAGCTATCACCTTTACGAGTCAGAATCGACAGCAGTTAACAACATACAGGCCAAATAAACACCCAAGCATACTGACCGAAGTTTGTGTTTATTTCTTAGTAGTAAGGTGTACAAGATACAAAAACCTCCCTCCTTTTGATATGCCCCAGACCACTGGACATGGAGAATCTGCGTTTTCATAGGTTTTCTGTTACTGTCTGGTATACCTGTGTCTTATAATGCCATCTGGAATTCTTGCCACCACCTCCTTCATAAGTCCTTTCATAATGCCTTCAGAGTAGTAGACCAGAATAATATCCTTCAGGATAGTGAGATAGTTAGGGTCACTGTGGACTGAGTAGTGTCACTGAAGCAGAATGCTACGGAGCAACGAGGTAAAACAGCGAAGCTGTACAGCTTTCCCTGCCAGGGGACAGAAACCTGCTTCTCCCTTCTCTGTTCACAAGGATAGGAAAAAACAGGTGTTGCCAGCTCCATAGTGCTGACATATTCCTCTCTGTTCATTTGAGAGACAACTCTGGAAGAAATCCGTACCTCATTAAACTTACATTAATCCACTGTCATTCCCCAAGATCCATCTGTCTCCTTCTTAGGCCAAATGATGTGCGTTAAATAAGAAAGCTATATGAAAAAATACGCTTGGCTATTTCAAGTTTTTAAGGATGGTATAATCCCTTTGATTCTGTAGGAATCAATATTGCTTTTGGTTTATAATATTGGTGGGAAAAGGAGACTCCAGAGACTTCCATCTGACCCTTAATTACCCATGGTAGCACTCACTCCCTAAGACGTGGATCCCAAGTTTTGATTCTATTGATGACAGAGTAAATCTATCCCGATAAGACACTCAGCAACTGAGAAGACAAATACAGGAGATTTTTACAGACCTGCTTAGACCTTTGTGTGATGAATTTAAGCTGACTTTTTATTTATCACCCTATGGTGGATCATATTGGCTATCAGGAACCCCAAGAATTAGCATGGTCTCAGAGCCAGTGTCTAATAATACTCAAAACTTCTGTTTGCTTGTTGTTTAGGTACCCTAGTAAACAGCTGTAAGTAGGTCCCAAGTGGAAGATTTGCAAAATGTAATGTTATAGAAAGGTCCTTACTCAAGGGATGCCTGGGAGACGTGAGCCTGTGAACTAACTCAGATCTGGGGACCTGCTGAGAGACTATGGCTCTCCTTTAAGGTAGCTCCACCCGGGCCCCTGTTCACCAGATCTAGATTTTTTTTCTCTTTAGGACCTAAGTATGCACTCCATCTAATGTGGAAGTATGGACGTAATTAATCGTTGCCATAGATCTCTGTGTGTCGAACCGCTCTGACAGGGTTCCTATTGAGGTCACCATTTGGTCATGACCCTCTGGTGGACCGAGTGACTTGCCAGCCATGGGTTTTGGTTGATTGCAGGCTTTGGGTCACCCAGTCACCAGGTGACCCGCACACTCTTGGGCTTTGGTGGACTGCAGACACCATGTCCATCCTAGACATTAGTCCTCTCAGCAACTAGTTCTCACTCCCTGAGGGGTGTCTCTCACCCCCAGTGTGGCTGGCTGCCCACTCAGGAACAGCCTTGGTAGTAGTGTCCTCCCCACATTGGGCTCCACACTGTATGCAGAGGGTTCTAGAAATTGCTTGGCACAGAGCTGGTGGTCTCACACACTGCAAGTCAGCACATCAACAGACCCAACGTTCTCTTGACATTCTGTAGCAAGGAGTGCTTAGCTGGGGTATGACTGTATATACTATGTAGCCACATTCCAGCAGAGGAACCATAGTTCCCCCACTGGTTACTCTTTTTATTGGGCAAGCAAGAGCATGGTCTTGTGGGGACAGGCACCAAACAGTCTGGCAATGCTAGACAGGCCTACTGCCTACTTGGCAGCCCTTCAGCTGGACTTGTGGGAAGCTGAGTTCAAGAGGAGCCCTTCTCTCCCAAGGGGAGGGGGTCACTGGTCCCACATGGCTTTGACCAGGCAACCCCAGGAGAGCGCCTGTGGTTATTTATCATCTTGTCACTCCACCCTAACCGACTCAGTCCCAAGAATGCCATGCACTCTCAGCCCTGGTCCTTAGTTCTTGCTGTTTCCTCTCCTTGAAGCTCTCTTCTCCCACCCCTCCACTGGGCCAGCTCCTCGTCTTCCTCCAGGCCTGTGCTCAAGGGCTATTCCTCTAAGGAAACTTCTCTGACTCTCTATCTTCTCTCTAAGGGAGCTGCCCCTCCCTTTCCTGGGTGCCTGTTTCACCTTCTACAGCAGTCATTCCTGTTGCTTCCCTGCTTCCAATATAGACTTCATTCTCAGGGACGGCAGGAATCTTGTCCTGTTTGACGTTTCTGTTGTCCAGCCCCTAGTAGAGAGCCTGTCATTCAGGAGCGGCACAGCAAATATTGGAAGAAATAAAGGACTGAATTGTAGTCGCTACTTCCCATTAGTGGTTTTGCATGAGCGCTTTCATATAGACATTCAGAAACTATATTTTCATAGGTTTTATCTGTCACCACCTGGCATGTCTATGTCTTAGCATGACCTCTATTTGCCACCTCCTGCGTGATAAGTGTGCCAAGGCTTTGCAGCAGGGTTTCATTGCAACATCCCCTTCTCCTTCAGCAAAAGACAGAGGTGGGAGTGATCTGGGAGTTACAGATTATTAAACAGCTTTTCTCATTTGTTTTTCAGAAAGTCAAAACCACATCCTACCCCAGTGTATGATTAGACTGCAGTATTTTCTGACTCTTTCAGCAGCCAGAGACTGAAAATACCTTTCCTCCAGCCTTGTCCCATCCCAGGTGTCCTTGATACCTCAAAGGCATTGCTACGTCTACACCTGCTACTGAGCTTCAGTGTGTTAAGGTGCCAGCAGTGTCCAAGGTCTTCCATAAAAACCAAACCAGTTGCCATTGAATTGATTCCAGCTTACCGAATTGAAAGACCTGACAATCTACTCATGGCAACCCCGTGGGTGCCACATTACTCCGTAGGGTTTCAGTGGCTGACGGCACTGGGTTTGGGGTGGGCGATCTTTTGGAAGTAGATCACCAGGCCTTTTTTCCAAGGTGCCTCTGGGTGGATTCAAACTGCCAACCTTTTGGTTAGTAGCCAAGTGTTAACCGTTTGTGCCACTCAGAAACTGCCACTCCTCCACCTTAAAAAACAAAACTATTGCCTTTGAGTCAGATTCCAACGCATTGCGACCCATGTGTTTCAGAGTAGAACTGCACATGAGGTTTGCAGTGGCTGTAACTTTACAGAAGTAGATTGCTAGGCCTTTCTTGCAGTGCGCCTCGGACTGGTTCAAACTGCCAACCTTTGCGTTAGTAGTCGAATGCAAACCGTTAGCGCTATCCAGGGACCTGGTCTTCCACCTACCTGTGGCAAATTCTTGGGATGACCGTTCCTAGCCAGCATTCTTAACCTGTTATCTAAAGATGAGAACAGATTCAGGGTCCAAGTAACTTGCCCAAGGTCAGTTAACGAGTGAGTAACCTGAAAGCACAGGCGTCTGGACGTCTGCTTGTTGTCACTGCCTCAGTACCCCTATTAAGGTAGATGCTGTGCGTGCATTTCTTTGAATGAAAGCTCCCTCTAATCGTGTAAACAGAGCTTTCTGTCGACTAACCATGTGGAAGCCAGGCACAATGTACTGCTTGAACTACTATGTGGGTGTCTTTGTCTTAGACTTTATATCCCCTAACTGGAATCACAGCAGTTAACCAAGAGGTCAAATGCTAACCAAGAGGTTGGCAGTTCGAATCCATCAGCTGCTCCCTGAAAACCTTCTGGGGCAGTTGTACTCTGTCCTGTGGGGTTGCTATGAGTTGGAAGTGTCACCGTGGCAATGGGTTTGTTTGTTTGGCTTGGTTCAGTTGGAATTGACAGGTTTGGCTTTGGTTTTTAGTCTCTGATCATGAGATGGAAAGGGAGAAAATAGACTTCAAAACAAAGCTCTTCATCCAGCCCCCAGCACTTAACTTCAATGCATTGTCTAAATAGGGCTCACTACATTTTTGTGTTTGTGAAGCAGTAATAGTAATTTTTTTAACTACGTCTTCTATTCTTCATAACCTTTCCATGCAGTGAACATCTAAGAAACCCAGTCCTTTGGAAAATACAGTAAAATAAATTAAATTTTCCTGGGTACTGTGCTTTCTGCCTACAGTGGCTTTCTTTCTGGCTTTTCTTCTAAGCTGAACACTCCTCTAAAGCCTGAGCTTGAATCTCCAGGCAAAGTCTGTCGCATCCGGCGTTCCTTTGCAGCATCTGAGGTATCTTGTGTGTATTCTAAAGGCAGAATTACCAGGCTTCCTCCCTTTTCCTTGACACCCACGCAGCATTTTCTGGTGGGGCACATTACCACCATGTGAGGAAACCAGTGGGTGTTCACACAACAAGAAGAGAAAAAGAAAAAGAGACCCGCCAAAACAAGCAAGTTCTTCCCATTCGTCCCTCTGTCTGAGAAATGTTCCCGTCCTTTCCCCAACACCCGTTGCCCGGGACCTGCCAAAGAAAGCTTTCTCTTTGCCCTTCGGACACAGCTTGATTGTGAGCCTTCCTCCACCCCCCTCCCCCCGGCGTCTCTGCGAGTGGAAATTTGTGTATGTGGGGTTTGTTTTGGTTTGTATTTATTTTCCCAGCCCACTGAAAACAGAGCCTTTCCTATTTAAAATAAATTTTGGAAATGAAACACTTTTCCCTTGGAGCCCAGCCCTTCCTCCTTGTAAACGGCCAGGCATTTTGAGGGAGGTCAGTGAAAACGTGCTCCAAAATATCATTCTATACTTCCTTCCCATCAGCATTTTCTTACGTATTACTTCCCCCCTCCCCCCCCCCCCAAAAAAATACTGTATATCCAGCATTGGTCACCTCTGAAAAAACACAGGTCCTTGACACAGAATCTTAACTTAAATGGCCAGTGTTTCATGAATCAGCTATTACAACAGAGTGTGAGTGTTCCATTCCCAGTATGCACACCAGTAGTTAGGAGGGAGATAGAGAGTTCTCTGATGTTCACAGTCAGACTAACAGGGAGGAAACAGTCACTCTTGTGGGTTTATACACAGTAAAACATCACAACACGCTTTCAGTTATCGGCTGTTCTGCTAAATATTCTTAATATTTAGGCATTGTTTTTTTTTTCCATTCCCAGCCCTTTACAAATAGAATTGGATTTCCCTAGCTCTGTCATAGAGCACTGTGGAAACGTGCGTTTTCTTTTTACTCATGTGTTTAAATGGCTTTCGTTATTATTTGCATTTCTTCCCATAATGTACTCAATCAAAACATTTTCTAGGCTTCCATCCACACGTGAGAAGCTTGGAAGGGCAATAATAAAAGCAAGTGCCCATAAACCCTCTGGTGAAGGTGTCATATTTTCACCAAAGATTATTTCTCCAAGGAGTGGACAATTTGTAAAGTAATAAAATTTTATATTTTTTACCCAAGCTGTGCGAAAGCAGCAGTGACAACCAGGAGCAGATTATCCAATAAGCAAGGTAAGCATGGGCTCACCTGTGCTTACTTACTAATTTGTAGTGAACAATTTTATATTTTTTCACCACAGCAAAGAGTCTGCTTCTAGGTATCACTGGCATCTGTCTGTCTCCCAGCTCCATAGCACCTTCCTACAGAATCAAAGCCTCTTTTCAAATTTACAGCCCCTGACAGAGGTGAATGACTCAGTAGGCAAGGCAGGCACGGACTTGTGCTGATTTACTAATCTGTAGTGCACAATCTCGCATGGGTTTCACCACACCACATCAAAGTGAAACTCATGTGAAATTGTGCACTACAGATTAGTAAGTAAGCACAAGTGAGCTCATGCTTACTTTGCTTATTGAATAATCTGCCATTGATGACAACATACAATGCTGCTTTTCAAAACCTGGAGAGAGTTCTCTGATCATTTATTACAGTAAATAGGAAGAAAACAAAATCCCTAAGCTCCTAAGGATAATGTTTTCACTTGTTATAGTGACCTGTCAATCCACATTGCCAGAGTTGAGATGACTGATATTTTGTCCACTTTTTAATTTTACAAGAAATTAAAATACAACAACAACAAAAAACTGATGTCTAACCCCTCAGAAAGGGTTAGGATTCTTCTCACCACACTAACTTCCATTTGAACCACCCAGAAGATGTTAGCAAAAAACCTTATTAGGAGGACCCTTTCGGGCCGAGTATACTGCTTCTTTCTCTCCCCTCTTCCGCCTTTACCTCCCATCCCATGCATCAGAAATAGAGTGATTTTTCTCTCATAAAACAAAGTCTGTATTGCTGTTGCTTAATTTCAGGTTACAGTGTTGATCGTGTTGGCACTTTTATGGTGATGCAATGTCAATACCATCACCTTTGAGTCTGCTTGGGCTTGCTCACATTTATATGTGGACATTCTGCTCCCAAATTTCTGTGTATCCTAGAACTGGAACGTTCAAAACAACTCTACAGAATCCCTGGGGACTCTTGAATTCCAGAAAGATCTTTATCATCAAATGCTGATTTGCAAGATTTTTTTTTTTTAGGAGATGCCCCAATTGACTGAGATCCCTGCCCTTTTACCGGCTACATGAAGACCGACTACTTATTCTTGTCGTTGTTAGGTGCCATCAAGTTGGCTTACTCATAACGACCCCACGTACAACGGAGTAAAATGTTGCCCAGTCCTGCGCCATCCTCACGAGCATTGCTATGTTTGAGCCCGTTGTTGCAGCCATTGTGGCAGTCCGTCTTGTTGAGGGTTTTCCTCTTTCTCTAATTCTATATTTTACCAAGCGTGCTGTTCTTCTCCAGGGATTGATCCCTCCTGATAATGTGTTCTAAGGAGCATTCTGGCTGTACTTCCTTCAAGACAGATTTGTTTTTCTGACAGTCCACAGTACATTCAGTATTCTTCGCCAGCACCGTAATTCAAATGGATCACTTCTTCTTTAGTCTTCCTTTTTCATTTTCCGGCTTTCAAATGCATATGTGGCAATGGAAAAGATCATAGCTTGTGTAAGGCACACCTTAGTCATCAAAAGTTTTATTGCAAAGAAAAATCCCATTTAGAGGTCGGGTGGAACTGATTCGCATCCTGCCCTGCTCTGAATGGGAGAAGTAAAAGGAAGAGAAAGTCGCTTGCCCTTGAACTGATATAGGGCTGAGATAGAAATCTTTATTTTTGGTGATCTTTTGTTTTGTCACAATATTTCTAACGGTGACAGCCAGTTGGGGGGAGGCCTGTAGTTCTTCCGCTTCATCCAGCAGAGAAGGACAGTCCTCACAGTTGGTGCATGTGGTCATCTGCGGTGCTGGCTTTACACTGAATGTGTGCGTGTATGCCGTGGAGGGGGAGGAGGAGAGGCAGGGAGAGAGAGTGTGACTCCTCCAGGGTTATGAGTTCTTAGCAGAACCCTGGTGAAAGCCTGGAAGGTGGCGGCTCTCCTGTGGTTCAGGGAGACCAGCTGGTGAGGAAAGCTGTCATGGCTGTTCGTGTCACTCACAAGCAGAGGCTTTTCTCCCAGGTGTGTGGAATGACAAAGGGTAGTGGGGACTGTTTACCTTGGCAGGAACTGTATGTTTTTTGACCATGACGCTATCACATAGCCTCAAGACGAGGAGGAGGTGGCACAGCATTTACCAGTTGGTCTGTTTCCTTTTCATTTATTTTCCTTTGGCCAGGATCTCTGATTATAATGGCAAGATTTTAAAATTTCTAGTAATCGAGTTCCACATTGCTAGTATTAAAGCCATCGGAACCTTGGGAGAGAAAATGGGTAGTAGTCATCTGAAAGATTAAATACAAGTGAGAACCTTTCGATTTTATAGGGTAAAAGGACAAGTGAAAAGGCCTCATGCAGGATAATATACGTGGCTTAAAGCTTGGGGACTGAGATTTGCTAACTAATTGGGGAACTTTGGGGACTACCACTCAGATGATGGTTAAAACCAGAGAGCTTTCGTTTTCAAATTTCCCTGACATCCAGACCCGAACCCATGTCTGTCAAGTCGATTCCGACTCATAGCGACCCTACAGGACAGAGTAGAGCTGCCCCATAGGGTTTCCAAGGAGTGGCTGGTGGATTCGAACTGCTGACCATTTGCTTAGCAGCCATAGCTCTTAACCACTGTGCTATCAGGGTTCCTTCCCTAACATAGTACCTTAATTATTCTAATTACTTGGATTAAAAGTGGAAAATCTAAAATTGTCTTTTTTTTTTTTTTTTTTGTAGCTAGTAAATGTTTTCAGTTTGCCACTTCAATTATTTGTAATTGAAACAATTTTATAGTCACTGTGATAACGTCGATAAACTTGGGAAGGGAACATCTGCTCTCTCTGGTACATGATACATTTATAGTGGCTCCGAGTGAGCTGTCACAGAGTCCTGAGTGAGGTGGCTATTCGGAAGTATTGGGAAGCCCTGGGCCGTTCCCAGGGAGCTGAGGAGAGGCATATTTAATAACCGTTCAGGTGCACATCATTGTGGGCTTGTTTATGTTTGCCGTTCTGCCACAGAGCTGTCATTACTTGGAGCCTAAACTCTAAGCAGATGAAAATTTATTTTAACCGTTTGATCATGAACTATGTAACCTAATGGAAAACTTGGCTTAACCTTTTTTGTGAAATGTCTTGAGAAAATTATCCGTGCTAAAAGTAACAATTGTAAGGATGGTGCAGGTATTTTGTTCTGTTGTAGACAGGGTCGCTGTGAGTCAGAACGGACTCGACAGCACCTAACAACAACAGCAGTAAGCAAAAACAAAACTAACTCCACATAATTTCAGACATTAAACATGAATGCCTGGAAGAGGTGGACTAGTTTTAAGCCAAGATCAAATGGCAGCTCTGGGGTCGTGGCTAGGTACATACGTCTGTAGAAATGTGTATGTTTGTGTGTTCCTGAGTATATTGAACTAATATATAGATATGTAAAAAAAAAAAAAAAGTAGGTACCCATAAATATAAGTTGCTGCTAAAGAAAATAAAAGGTACAAGACCTGAAAAGGGACACCAAAAATATGATTTCCTTACAGATATTTGCAGGAATTTTTCTTAATTGCAACCAGAAGTCTGACCTGGAAGTATAGTGTTTTGACCCCCTAGCTGTCTGGTTTCCTATTTGCTGTGTTTTGCTCTCCCCCAACTGTGAGAAAATCTATTTTACACGGCTTTAACCCTGTGTATTCTTGGAAACACTGAAGTAGAAATTATTCCCTTGGGGGAAAAGAAACTCTCATTATTTATAAGAATGACTTGTAAAGGTTTCTTTTAAATAGGAAACATTTTTGAAATGCTTTAGCAAATCTTTCTAAGATATATTTCAAGATAAAGTCGCTTCTGGGTTTCCCTTTAAGGTAATGTGAACTTTTAAAAGACCATAAGGTTTTTTTTTACATCGTGTAGACTTATCCTTATTTTAGTAAAATACTAACTTTTTGGTAATGGAAGGGTACAGAGTTTATAAATAGTCATGAGGCTTTTTAATACTTTCCCCTCCCCCATTTCTAGCTTATTAATTTTTTTTTCTCCAGCCTTTTAGAAAAGTAAAAATGAGGCTGAATGAACTTTGTTTGCTTTAGAAGTATGCGGTATTCTAATGGACTCAGAGGTACCACTGAAACTTAATGAGGATAACTATAGGACAAGGAGGCCAACTGTTAGAAAACTGTGCAATTCACACATCAGAGGCTCCTGGAGGCTTTTCCTGAGTCTAGTAAGTGACGGGGAGCATCATTTCTGTATAGCCTTTTGTAGTTAACGAGTGTGATCAGCGAATCATATATCCCATTTTAAAAGTCTCAGACATTTTTAGTTAGAGGAAATCCTCGTTCTTTTTAACTATTCAGTTTAGGATTTAAGAATCAGAAACATGGACAGTTCTCATCCACTTAGCTGAAGAACATTTTCTACCCATTCTTTCTTTGAAATCAGGCCTTGTGGTCTGCTTCCATAAAGATTACAGCAAAGAAAACCCATGGAGCAGCAGTTCTCCTCTGTAACACATGGGGTCTCCATGAGTCGTAACTGACTGGACAGCAACCAGCAACAACAACAAGTTGCCATTAGTGTGATATTTGAGAGGACCAGCTGACATAATTCCCAGAGAAAGATGTGTAGCCCAAACGTGTTTCACAGTGTTGGCCTTATTGCCATCTGTAAATTCTTTTGTGTTCCTGCTATTTCCTTGATATTTCTATTTCTTTTAAGCTCAGCTACACATTTAAACTCTTTTTGGTTTGTTTACCCTGATACTGTATGTTTTTAGTGGAAGAGTTTAGGTTACCTCAGCCTGAGAGATTCCCCAGATTCAGCTTTTAGAGATGTACTCTTTTTACTACAAGGCTCTGTTTTTAGAGGATGGTACTTTTTTGTTGTTTTTTTAGTTTTCAATTTTTATTTTGCTTTTGTCTACAATTATCCTCACTCCTCAAATTTTTTTGTGTGTAATAAAATATATAGGAAAATATTTGCCATTTTGACTATGTTTAAATGTGTAATAGTACAGTGACGTTAATTATATTCACCATGTTGTACTGTCACCAGTATTCATTTCCAGATGTTTCTCATCACCTCAGCATTTTCCTCTCCCCTCAGCCCCATAACCACTAATAAACTTTTGTCTCTATGCACACGAGTATGGCGTACTTTTTACCCAATACAAGTGTAATGTGGCTTGAGTCTGCAAAATGTACCTATCTATATCTATCTATACATGGAGCCTTGATGGCACAGTGGTTAAAAGCTCAGCTGCCAACCAAAAGGTTGGCAGTTCAAACCCACCAGCTGCTCTCTGGAAACCCGTGGGGCAATTCGACTCCGTCGTATAGGGTCGCTACAGGTTGGAATCAACTTGACAGCAACAGGTTTTTTTTTTTACTTTATTTTTTTTAACCTATGTATCTGTAGAGCCCTGGTGGTACAGTGGTTAAGAGCTATGGCCGCTAATCAAAAAGTCGGCAGTTCGAATGCACCAGCTGCACCTCGGAAACCTATGGGGTAGTTCTGCTCTGTTCTGTAGATTCGATGTAAGTCAGAGTCGACTCGACAGCAGTGCATTTTTTCTTGTACGTCTATATCTATTATCAGTTACGTTTTCAGCTTGGGCCACAAGTAGGTAAAACAGGATCACCGTGCAGCGGCTGTTCACATTTACAGTACAGTCGTGTACTCAGGGCTTAAGGAAGATGCAGCCTGTACAGTCACCTATTAGGTCATTTTTGTCTACGTTTCCTTTTAATTGCTGTTATGTACTTACAACATGTTCTGGCCGTTTTGGTTTCAATTCATAGCATAATAAAGAATACTTTTGCATTCTTTATAAAATATTATTTTCAAAGTTAGCAAATAAACTATAAAAGCAAGTTTTAAGCATGATTTATATTCCGAGACTTTGGAAGGAGGACTATATTAACACAAATATTTGGAAGAAAAAAATGCATCATCCTTAAGGTCCTTGGATATTTTCATGAAATGGTGGTGTTTCTTTTTTTAAAAAAAAAATCTTCATCAAAGTAATTTTCACTTTTATTTTTTAACTTATTATCAGAAACCTTTAAATACATACAAAAGTAGAATTGTATAATGAACTCTCCCACATATCCATCACCCAGCCTCGTGTTTTTAACATATGGTCAAGGTTATTTCTTTCATACTCCCACATACCTTTCCCTGTCCCTCACCCGATTATTTAAAAGTAAACCCTTGGCATATGTTATCTTACACATAAGTGATTCAGAATATATAGCTCTAGAAGGCTGAAAGTCTCTTTTTCAAATCATCATAGTGCCATTAAAGGAAAAAAATTCTTAATGTCATCAGTTATCTGGTCAGTCTTCAGTTTTCTCTGAATGTCTCTTTAATTCCTTCATAGTTGAATTGTTCAAATCCGGGTCCAAACACCTTCAATGCATTTGTTTGATTCTTTTTTTTACCCTAGAAGAAAATAGGTTTTAACCTATAGGAATCCCCTCCCAATTTTTTTTTTTTCCTACTACTTATTTATTTATCGAAGAAGCCAGGTCAGGTGTGCTCTGGGATTTCCCTCATTTGCCATTCATCTGGCTGTTTCTGCCTGGTGGCGATAACATGTTCTTCCAGCCCCCTGTATTTCCTGTAAACTGGCAGTGACACCCATAGGCTCGATGAAGTTCAGCTTCCTCATTTTTTTTCCTGGTGCAAGAGTATTTCATGGCATCACATAAGGTGGCCCATGACGTTTAGTTGTATCTCTTAATTTCATGATAACCGTGACCTTACAATGAAAATAGAGTTTCTTCTTTATGATTTTTTCATTAGTCGTGAATTTAGATGTGTGCATTTGGTGTTAATATTGCCAGTAAATACTGCTTAAGCAAAACAAAATAAAAAAAGACCCCTTTACTCATTCTTCTAAACTTTGACTTATTCAGGCAATTAGGAATATCAAGTTGGTGTTTCAGAAATAATAAAACCTGAGTCATAGTATACATGTTTTTTTTTTAATCTGGGTCTGTATGAGATCTGATTTAACGTCTTAATTAAGACCATAAGTCATTGCATACCTATGGCTTAATTTTTACATATTAAAATGATATATATTTTATATGAACTTGTGAAGGATAATCTTATAAGGACTTGCAAAAGATTAAAAAATGAAAGGTATGCAGTGATTTTTTTCTTCTGTAAAAAGAAAGATCAGCAGGTAGAAAGAAAGAAAACAAAGCAGGTATGAGACTTATTCTTTAAAATCCTCCAGAGGTACCATAATAACTGAGCTAATATGCATTGGCTTCTCATAAATTGCCTTGGTAGTTGGAGCCTTGAGTGCCTTAGAAATTAGCTTTCTCCCCATGCCTCTTTACTGTTGCTAAGGCCTATTTGTTTGTGTTTGAGGACCTAGGGTAATTTCTGTCTTATAACCGCTTACGTTCTTGTTGTTACCTTGTTAGGTGCCATCAGGTCGATTCCAACTCAAAACAACCTTATGTACAACAGGACGAAACACTGCCCAGTCCTCTTGTTCCATCCTTACAATCATTGCTACATTTGAGCCCATTGTTGCAGCCACTGTGGCAATCTGTCTAATTAAAGGTCTTCCTCCTTTTCACTGACCCTCTACGTTACCACACATGATGTCCTTCTCTGGGGAGTGGTCCCTTCTGATAGCATGTCCAAAGTACACGAGACAAAGTCTCTCCGTGCTCACGTCTAAGGAGCATTCTGGCTATACTTCTTTGAAGACAGATTTGTTCGTTCTTCTGGCAGTCCGTGGCATATCCAGTATTCTTCCAGCACTGAAAGCAGCAGAACATACTCACTTATACAGCTTACGTTTTCTTTTTCTTTCAAAAACTCTGTAAAGCACCACCAATATTCTAGCAAGGCTTTTGCTACTAATTTCATTATAACATGCTGATAGGTCAACAGAATAAGACTTAGAGCAGTGACTTCCAAACCTCGGTGTGCATCAGAATCCTCTGGAGCTCTTTAAAAAGAGCACAGTTCCCTGGCACCCACCGCAGGTCTATATCAGATTCTCTGGGCTGAAGAACCAGGAATCTGTATGGTTGGAAAAGGCCCCAGCCCTGGAGATTCAAATTCCCCAAGTGATTTAGATATGGGCAGTAGACTCATGGTTGGGAATTAGAGAGACTAGTAGATGGCTACTTAAACTCCACAGTGGTTTGCTTAATAACTGGAAGAGGCAGTAGAAGAGATAATAAACTTTGGGAGTATTTGGTGTTTACATCCATGCATGACTTGAGTGAAAGAATCAAAAATGGGAGAAAGACTACCGTCTTGTGAAATGGGTTACAAATTCCAAATGACTGACAAAACGAGTAATGATTGTTATAGACAAGCGGAATAGAAAATATAGAACAGAAGACAAACTACATAAACATCAGAGAAGAAAGCAGTGACTGCATGATGTTAAGGGCAGAGCCATCATAAGGTAGTCAACACAGAGCTGTGCCATAATGCCTGTTAAAGAATGCAGCCATGGTACTGGGAAATGCAAGCAGAGTAGGCGTAGAAGAAGCACATGGTCATCTTCCTTTAATCTCCTGTTTCCCCTGAAGCTCCCATGTGGTCTTCTGGTTCTCAACTTTGCAGAGTTCCAGAAAGTGATGCCTACATTTTGTGTCTTTCTTACCTCATTCATTCCTCCACCCTGAAGCTCAAAAATACTACCAGTCACCTCTTAGTTACCACATCTTAGTATTTTGTTTTACTTCCACTGTTACTAACTGCTCTCTGGCATTTAATCTTTAAACTCTCTTTTCTCTTAATTTCCAAGACTTCACTCTTGGTCATTCCTTCTGTCCAACTGCTCTCTGCTGGCTCCTCTACTCTGCTGATCTTGGGTGTTGGTTCTGCTCTACTTCTCTTCTTTCTCACTAACACATTCCTGCCAGGAACCTCTTCCCTTTTGGCCAGAGTTGCCTGAATACCTATCCCCAGCCTTAACTTCTCCCGTGAATGCTATACTTTATTTCCATTTGTTTGCAAGACATCTTTACCCAGTTATCTTATAGGTCCTGTGTCCAAAGCTTGATTCATTATTTTACCAACTCTTCCCACCTTCTCTGTTACCTGGCAGACCTCTATCCACCTAGCCAACAAAGCTAGAAAAACTGTCATTGTAGTTCATCCCTTTCTTTACACGTTCAGCTCGTCATCACACCTGTGTCTGAGTCTGTCTCTGAAATGTCTAGTCCTCACCTCCCTCACTTGTCTTGCAGTAGCTCCTCCCAGTTTCAGCTACTCAGTGCCATGTGCAAATGCAGGTCCATGTGCTACATATTCTTATTTTTCAGGAGAAACTGAATATATTTTGACATGAATTTTCCCAGTCATTGAAATGTTGGCAACTAATTTAGAAAATTTTATAACTCTGTGTACCTTCGTACACCAAGAGTTTGTGATCGTTGATTTAAACATAAAATGTCCGTGGTAATGGAAGTGATGTTTTTTTCCTGGGATGAGGAAAGGCTTTATACCAGAAACTCAAAAAAAAAAAAAAAGTATAAGGCTAAATAAAATTGAAAAATACCCTATGGCAAAAAAAAAAAAAAAAAATACTATGAGCAGAGTTAAGATATAAATGATAATCTGGTAGAAAATGTTTTAAATAAAAGATTAATCCCATTATTATAAAATGCTTACAAAACAATGAAAAAAAGATTGGTTAAAAAAAGCTACACACTCTAATAGAAAATAAACAAAGGACATGTAAAACTACAAATGAATTATAAACATCTGAAATAAATTTCTTTCTCGTAATAAAAGAAATGGAAATAAAAAGCAATGAGCTATGTTAAAAGATAGGTAAAGATTAATATTGCCCAGTGTTGGTGAGAATATGCAAAAACGGACATGGCGTTATAGTATTGGTGAGAGTGTTAAAAGTAGAATTTTTTTTTTTCTTTTTTCCTGGATTGGAGTAAGGGTTTCAGCAAGATCCTGGCAAATTAGGATAAGAGAAAACAGATTCAGCATAAGAAAAATCAAAGTTCCAAACGGGGAGAACAGAGAAAAAGCATAGAGGCGGGAATTAAAGTGAAAAAGCCTGACAACTTTCCAAAATCAGTGAAGGGCATAGTCTCTGACTCAAGAAAGCCCAGCAGATCCCAGCAGGATAATTTTGTTCAAAAAAGGTCCTAGACACATTGTAGTAAACTTCAAAACACCCAAAACTTAAAGGAGATCTTAAAAGCAGCCCAAAGAAAAGACAGGTCGTCTTTAAAAACCCAGTTCATTAATTACTTCACAGCAAAAATGGAAGCCCAAGACAGTGGAATGGTATTTTTCAAAGTACTGAGAAAAAAATCATTGTCAGCCTAAAATTTTATATCCTGTGTTGCAAGATTGAGGGTAAAATAAAGTCATTTCAGACAGACAAACAGCTGGAAAAGTTTGCTACCCGTAGAACTTCCTTCAGGGACTTCCAGATGAAGCAGGATATGATCCCAGGAAAAAAGTCTGAGAGGCAAGCTGTTCTTGTGAGCAAACAAAATGGTGATCTTTTGAGAGAAACCAAACAACAAACATGAATAATTTGTAGGGGTTTTAAAAACCAAGATAAAACTAAAATCCTGGAAGATACTAGCAGATATGTAGTAGTGGGAGTGGGGAATGAAAGTGTATGATTAAAGTGAAAGTATTCTTAGATCTTGACTTTTTCGAGGGTGGTAAAGATGTAGGTTAACTCTTGACTCTTTAGGTTAAGTATGCATGTTAAAACATACAGAGGAAGCACTGTAAGAATAGGAAGAGAAGATACAAATTTCATAGTAAAAGAGGGAAAATGGAATGAAGTGAAGAAAAACTGAAACCACACAAGATAAATGCTAGAAATTTATCCAAATTTATTGGTAGTAACAATCAATGTAAATGGACTAACCCCTCCACTTAAAAGATAAATATTATAATACTAGTTTTGTTTTTTTATATTTATATACTATTTATAAGCCATATTCCTAAAACATAAGACCTCAGAAAAATCGAAAGTAAAAAGATGGAAACAAATATACTAGGCAAATACTACCTAAAAGCAAGCTGCAACAAGTATATTGATATCAAATAAAATAGCCTTTAAAGCAAAGAACATTACTAAAGATAATAAAGATCACTGAATATTGATTAAAGATTCAATTCAGTGAATATATAATAATTACAATGAATATAGGCATAAAGCCTATATGCATGTAATACAATTTCCAAGAATAATATGCAAAAATGAACACAAAGAGAATTGGTAAAACCACCATCGTAGAGGGAGATTTTACCCACTATTCTCATTATTTAATTGAGCAGAAAAAAGGACTAGAAAATTTCAACAAAATAATTAACAAGCTTGAACCAGTGGACGTATTTTGAACATTGTACTAAATAACCAGAGAATGGCCATTTTTATATAACATACAGAGAACGTTCATGAAACTGGACCACATTAGACTGTTAAGCAAAATCTCAACAAATTTCAAAGAATATGATCATACAGAGAGAGAAACAATCTTCTCTGACTACAATAAAGTTAGAAATTAATAACGAGGTACTTTTGGAAATTGAAAAGCATACATGCACATAATCTATAGGTCAAAAAAAGAAATCTTAATTGAAGTAGAGAAGTACTTAAAAGTAAATGATAATTAAAAGACTACTCAGAACTTGTAGGGTACCTTTACAGGGGGCAATTGGTAGCCTTAAAATGCTGATGTTAGAAAAGAAGGGCTGAAAATGGATGTGTTAAGCATCCAAATTAAGAAATTAGACAAAGAACAAAATAATATACAAAGAAAATGAAAGAATATGGAGAAAAGACTTAATTATATTAAAAATATATAGAAGGAAGGATTTAAAAAAAGACAAATTCAGTTATTTGAAATAAAAGTGTTGAGAAGAAAAACATGATCAAAAATAATCAAGGATGGAAAAGATGAAATTTTAGCAATAATTAGTAATGCAAAAGTAGAGACAGTTAGATGTCAGTAGAAATTAAAACAATAACAAGAGACTCTTAATGAAAACTTAGGTGAAATGGAAAAAATTCATAGGAAAATGTAAATGGCAAAACTGAGTTAAGAAGGAATAGAAAACATGAATGCACTCTACTAACATTCAACTAATGAGAAAAAGCACCAGGTCCAGATATTTTAGTGTGTGAATTCTACCCAAAATTTAACAACCAGGTACTTCCAGTTTTATATACTTGAATATGAGTAACACTCCCCAGCTGGTCTTATGAGGCTAGTACAGCTTGATACTAAAACCAGAAAAGGACAATAAAAAAAGAGAGAACAATTACAAGTCAGTCTCCCTCAAACATAAAAGCAGAAATCCTAAAACTAAATGTTAGCAAACCAAATTTGGCAATGTAGAAAAGAGAATCGTTGATGTCATGCAAAGCTGGTTCAGCCTTAGAAAGCCTATAAGTAGTATTTATGACATTAATAAAGAAGAAAAATACATAAAATAATTTCGCTAGATGCAGAGAAAGCAGCCACTATTCATGATAAAAATTCTTAGGAAAGTAGAATTATGTCTGCAAAAAACCTGTAGCAAATATTGTTCTCAGTGGTGAATATTAAAAATATTTCTATTATAATTGGAAGCAGCACAAAGTTGCATACTTGGAACAGTATTCAGTGCTCTACTGAAGGTCCTAGCCCAAACAATAAGATAGGAAAATGAAAAAAAAAAAAAACAATAAGAAAACAAACTGTCAGTCTTGTTGTAAATGATAGAGGGCCTATAGGCCAGAGTAGAACTGCTCAATAGCGTTTCCAAAGAGCAGCTGGTAGATTTGAACTGCTGACCTTTTTGCTAGCAGCCGAGCTTTTAACCACTGTGCCACTGTAGAAGAAACTTGCTGCTATTGAGTCAATTTCAACTCATAGCAACCCTATAGGACAGAGTAGAACTGCCCCATGTGGTTTCCAAGGAGCGCCTGGTGGATTCGACCTTCCAACTTTTGGGTTAGCAGCTGTAACTCTTAACCACTACACTACCAGGGTTTCGATACTGTGCCACCAGGGTTCCTTATATATAGAAAAAGTCTAATGGAAATACACAAACTAATTACTAAAATGAATAAGAGGGTTTAATAGGTTTTTTTCAACTGAAGGTCAACATATTGCAGCAGCGGTTTGGAAATATAAATTTTAGGAGATAACATTTACAATGGTAATGATAACAATAAAAAATAAGGTAATAAACTTAATAAAGTACACAAGAACTTTATGTGGAAACATTTTAAACTTTATTGAAAGACAGTAAAAGTTCTTAAAGATAATTGGGAGATTTACCATGTTAAATGCATAGGAAGTCTCACTATAGCATAAAGATGTTAGTTTCTCCCGATCTATAGCTTCATGGCATTTCTAATCAAAATCTCAACAAAGTTTTTTCATGCAACTTGACAGACTAATATTACAGCTATGTGAACTATAAAGACCAAGAATAGCTCCAAATAGTCCTGATGAAGAAGAAAAATAGTATTAGGAGTTGGGGGCAAAACTTAACCCTACTGGATATTAGATTTATTATAAATAAAGCTCAAGTAATGAACACAGTGTATATTGAGAGATAAATTAGTGGGATGAAATAATCCAGAAGAGGGGCCTATGGATGATAGAACCAGCACTACAGATCTGTGGGGAAAAAATGCCTTGGCACCTTTTATGGAATTGACTATTCATTTGGAAAAGAATAGAAGTGGATTCCCGGCTCATACAGTAAACAAAGCCAGTGTCCATACATGGAGGTTTTTTAAAAAATAAGGTTATAAAGCAACATTCATCGCATAATTCCATTTTTTGAGAAAGAAATAAGAATATATGTGTGATTATGTATGTTGAGAAATGGTGTGGAGGATATTAAAAGTCAGGGTGACACAAGTGAGTAGTCGGATTATTGATTTAACTTTCTCTTTATACCTTTATGTTTTTGTCAAGGTTTTTTTGTTTTGTTTTGTTTTTTAATACATTAAGCATACCTTACTTTTAATTGGAAACCCTGGTGGTGTAGTGGTTAAGCACTGGGCTGCTAACCAAAAGTTCTCTAGTTCAAATCCACCAGGTGCTCCTTAGAAATCCTACGGGGCAGTTCTACTCTGCCTTTTCGGGTCTCTATGAGTCAGAATCAACTCAACGACAGGGGGTTTACTTTTAATTAGAAAAGAAAATTGTCATTTTGAAATTTTTTCTTAACTCTTCTTATTTGTTTATCCTTCCAGATCAGCTTTAGAATTATCTTGACAACTTCCAAACCACCTCCTCCCCTCACACACACAAAAATAACAATTTTATTGTGATTTTGATTGGAATTGTCTGGTACATACTAGGCACTCGGTACATATTCGTTAAATAAATAAATGTGGGAACGATTCATATTTTTATAATAGCCCTTCCAACTGTGGGCATGGTATATTTCTCAATCTTTTAAAATACTTTTTTTACTAGTAGAACTTTTGTCGTTTTTTAATACAGATCCTACAAACTCATACAATTAATAATTTCTAAAGGTTTATAATCTTTCCATTGTCCCACGCATTGAGTCGAACCATCTGCCGAGCATCTTTAACACCAGCACTTGCAAGAGTTAGAAAGATGATTTAAATGTAGGAAGACATGACCTGGGTAGTGAGGTTAAGGACCTGGGTTTATTTACTTAGAATAAGTGACTGAATTGAAACCAATACCCATCTTTGAGCGTTTGGTCGTGGCCAGCTTTCCTTCAGCTCTGCTGAAGACAGTGCAAGAAAAGGAACTTCAACTGAAGTGTGAGGAATTTAGAGATTTCACACTGGAAGCCTGAAGCTTCATCAGCCCTCAGAAGCATTTTATTTGGACTACACGATACATTTTAAAAGTTGGATTTCATTGCTCACTGAAAATTTGGGAGATTCCACCTTAAAATCCGGAATTCTAGCTTTTCTGGAAAGGCCTAAAATCTGGAAGCCTTGTGCCCTATTTCCAAGAAACCCTAGTGGTGTAGCGGTTAAGAGCTATGGCTGGTGCTCCTTGGAAACTCTATGGGTAGTTCGACTCTGTCCTTTAGAGTTACTATGAGTTGGAATGGACTGGAGGGCAGTGGGTTTGGTTTTTGTTGGTAGAGCTGACTGGAGTTCAGTGGCTGCTGTCCCTTTAAACCAGGTGTGTGCTCTCTCCAGATTTCTACACTCAGAGAATCCTGCCCTGTCCTTGTTACCCACCTTGCCCTTTAGGCATTTAAGCTTGCAGCTTTGATTCAAATGGTAAAGGGAGAATTGGGTTGCACATGGGTAGGTGTGGCATCTTCTTATTGGGAGTGCAGGCAGTCAGGGTTAGGAGTAATACCAGTTCCTAAGTCTGTCTTTAAGGTGAATTTGTAGATAAGTCAGAACAGGTATATAAGGTTCTTATTTAGCGGGAGTTAGCCAAATGTTTGGAAACCCTGGTGGTGTAGTGGTTAAGTGCTACAGCTACTAACCAAAAGGTCGGCAGTTCAGATCCACCAGGCGCTCCTTGGAAGCCCTATGCGGCAGTTCTACTCCGTCCTATGGAGTCGCCATGAGTCAGAATCAGCTGGATGGCACTGGTTTCTTATGGGAAGTCAAATGTTTATCTTAGTATATAGTATATAGTTTACCTTTCTATTCATATGAAACACTTAAGAAACACCTCCAAACTGTGCAGTATTTTCGTGAGCATCATGGAGTTGTACATGCATTTGTTATTACAAATTATTGTATGTATTTAACTCAAATTTTTAATATAATAGAATTTATGGCAATCCGTCCTTAAATATGAGTTGTCCATAAGTCAGACGTTCATAACCCGGGAGCTGCCTGTATTGGTTTTGTTCTTAAGATGTGGTTTAAATAAGGTCCTGGCTGACAGGAGGGGAGTACACTAGATGGCCGTTCAAGGTCATTTCTTGTCCTGTGATTCTGTGATCCTGTTAGAATATTTCACGAGTTCATGAACTCTCTCTCTCACTGCACGTGATCGTAGAATCTCAGAATTGGGAGGGTCCCCCTGCAGGACAGGGTGGCCACGAGGGAGAGCTTCCTCTGGCGTTCCTCATCTGAGGCACAGGAAATTTGAAAGCTATTGCTGAGGGGCCTGCCCAAACAGCTAACCGTTCAAACAACCAACTACACATTTATGAGGTTTATTAAAAATCTATGTTTCTTTTATGTGTAGTTATTTAAAGATGAGTGAAGGGGTTTGTAGAGAACTTTGGGTTTTATAAATGCATAGTGTTATATCATTCCCATCATCATGCGTAGTCTGGCAGAGTTACAATCGTGGAACCACAGTTCTGAATATCACTGCATTGATGCTTGCATATTATCTAAACATGGTTTTCATATTTAATGTTAAAGACATATTTTTTATAAACACAAATGTGGATAAGGCTCTGGGAAAGAAATCTGAAGTGATAATTTCTCAATTTGTTTTATTTTAATTTTTTCTGCCCTGGAAAGCTTTCTCATTTAGTATTACAATCTCTGATAGTTCCCATAGAAAATAAAATTAATAGCACATGTAGCCTGTGGCTTTACATACACATTCAATAAGGTGACAAGTAGAAAATTTGGTTTTTCTAAATAAGTATGGTCGCAAACAATTATTTTATCCACATTTTTTTTTTTTTTTTCATGGAACTAAGTAGTTGGCCCCATTTGTTTTGGCATCAGATAGACATAACTTTGTTGTGACTCAGAGTCCAGTACTGTCCTTATTTAAGGACATGAAATGTTATCTCAAGGGAACTTTTTGGAGTCTCTAAATGTCTTGGGTAATAAGTGAAATTTTTAGCCTAGGACCAAATATTCTACTTACCCACTCAGATTGTTTCCCAGTTGTGGTCTTAGACTAGGGTCCTGTGTGTGTCCTAAACGCATGACAGGACTCATGTCTTTTGGTTCCCACAGAGCAAGCACTTTCTTCAACTCCACCCATCACCAGCAGTGGTAAAGGTCACTCTCAGGCCTATAACGTATTTCAAAAGGCTCCATCAAGGCTTTTCCAAAGATCCTATCTTATACTTGCCCTTTCTTTTATGTTGTAAGTGTTGGTGTCCAACTCAAGATTTCTGTACTCTCTCTGCTAGGCCTCCTAATAAGGACAGGTATAACTTTCCGAATAGACACAGCTTCAGAAGTAATGAGTTATCATTTCATTTTTTTCCTGAATGAAATAGATTTAAGACACAAGTATCCTCCATCTTTTAAATACATTAAATCTTTCTGATCTATTCTAGCACCCAAGACATGGTCGATACTCAGTAAATATCAGCCCCTTCCTACCCTCTTATTAAATTGCACCTAAGTCTTCAGATGAAGAATGTAAACTGACTCATGACCCCAGACTGGAAACAGTCATGTCTCTGAACTGGTATGCAGGTCACAGCTCCTCCTGGGTTAGTGCATACTGGCCTAAATGCCACCAGGTCCCCTTTCTCAAACCCAGTGTGAGACCACACTACCCAACCTGGTTAGGTAAGCTGACCTTTGCTGAAGTTTTAAGCATCTATAAACTTAAGATTTGATTTCTTTGAAATTATGTTTAGAATTAAATCTTCAAGTAATCTGTGTTCCAGAGTTGTAATTATACCTCTAGTTTTGAACCTGCAATTTCCCCTAGCAGTTAAAGGAGAAGTCAACATTAATAAATGTTGAGCATTCTAAAAGAGCATACAGGTTGAAAATTTGTAGACAGCTGAGATTTAATTAAAAAAAAAAAAAGGCAGAAGTTCAGATCTGGAATGGAGGTTGTTCTGTAAGACAACTGCCCTGGTCTCTTCAAAAGGCAGGCTAGAGTTATGAAAAAAGATAGAGGGAAATTATTCTAAATTAAAGGATACTTAAGAGACATAACCAAATGCAATGTATGGTCTTTAGTTGGATCCTAGTTCGGGGTGGGGCAGGGGGAGAAGTTTGAATATGGACTGGTTGTTTGAGCAGTAATGTCAGGTTCATTAGTTATGATAATACCTTATTATTTGGGAGTGTACGCTGACATATTTAGGAACAAAGTGTCATGATGTCTAATTTATTTTGAAATGGTTTAGAAAATGTGTTTATGAAATATGGTAAAATATTAACCATTGTTGAATCTGGATAGTGGAATTTTGGATGTTTGTGGTATAATTTTTCTATCTTCTGAATTTTGACTTTTTTTTTCATAATTGTATGATACTAATGAAGAAGTCTTCTCAGAGAGAAAGGTACTTAGGGGCCCAGTAGGTCTCCCTGAGCCTGCCTTGTGGTTTGGGAGAAGGCTTTGCTGGAGGGAAGCCACGCAGGTGGTGGGTGGAGCCCTCTAGTAAGAGGGGCTCACCTGCCAGGACTCTCCCAACGGCTCAGCAGGCCACACAGGCGTTTTCCCAGGGTCCCCTGTGAATGGTCTCATTATAGCCGTGGGAGAGGGCTTCCCACTGTTATGCACCATACCACAGACTCCCCTTGGCAGCTTTGGGGAAGCTCAAGGCCCTTTGGCTCTGAGTCCACTGGAAAACAAGTGAGGCTGGATAGTTTTACAGTAAAAACTCCATGTCAGATATTTGCTCTCGGTGTCCTGGGACTATGAAATATAACAATCCAAGTGAATGACCACTCCCTTAAATCACATTACTCATTGGAGTACAGTCCTACTTAAAACGAATCTACTGCCTTGCTAAGCCAGGATGGACTTTTGTTCAACTTATATTTGATTTTTTTTGTTGTTACTTTTGCCTCTCTATTCACGAAGTCCCCAAATTTCTAATAAAGCTGTTTTTGAACAGTTTATTCCAGACAGAATATAAAATAAAATAGTAGCAGAACTCTGGTTTGTTCTTACAACATGGACCACCCTTTCTTCCTGTCCCTTAAATGTTACTGACTCTCCCCCTCTTTTTTTCTTGGAGACTTGATGTTCTTTGGTGAACCAGAAGAAAGTGAATGCTGTCATTTTGGGCTTCACTGTGGGTTGGGAGGTGTAAGTTAAAGGGTGGCCAGAAGCACAGCAGCTCTTCACAAAGCACAGCACACGAGAGGCAGCTTGGTCTCTCTTCAGAGGCCGGGGGAGGAGGAACTCCTGCTGGTGTTGGACGGTCACTTGATGGTAAGCAATTCAGAAATATATTATTTCTAGAAATACACATACCTGAAAACTCCTAGTGGAAAGATGCTTCTATTACAGAACCATCCACACATTCACCCCAGTCTCTTCCTGTGTCTAATGACAGTCTTCTCATGTTGAGGAGGACCACAATAGCTAGCAAGAAGACAGGTGAACTGAAATGTGATTTACAGGTGATTCGTAATCTTGCAATAACTTTATCAAGTTTTACAAATGAAAAGGTTATCATCCCATGATTTTTATTTTGGTCTCCCCCCCCCCCCCCCGCCGCGCCAGTTTCTTACTGACTCAGGTTCTTTGCACTTAGAGCACCAGTGTAGCAAGCTGGGATCTGGTGCCCAGAGTAGGGAGAGCAAAGGGGCCTCCTGAATTCTTTGCCAAACTGCTGTTTAGCCTTAAAGAATAGTGGAGAATTGCCTTTGTCCTGACCAGGTACAAAATCTCAGTGGCCTACTGAACTCTGAAGTTGATTTCATTAAGAACAAAGATAAGAATGTAGCCTTTATCTCTGCTTGTTATCTGTGGATAAATGCAATAACATCTCCCTGAGCATTTCAGGTCAGTATGTTTCAGCAAGCAGTAATTTTCTCTGTTTATATATCAAATTAGTTTGCTGTAAGAAATGACACAAGTACCTTTTGTGTTTAATCCCTCTTCAAGTTTCTCTTTAAACAATAACATTTCGTATGACTAGTGGAATTCGGGCTAAGCAGGTGCAAGTTTTTTTTAACACATTAGGCTTGCCATTTCTCATGTAGGTGCTATGAGGCAAGATTTCCCCCTTGAAACCACCAATACCAAGACTCCAGCTTAGGAATGGTTCCTTTTAACATAACCTTTATTCCAGGGTTTGGAGGTGGAGTAGGAACAAATAAACTCAGTTCCCTAGTAATTTTAGTAATAAACCACTTAGTCAGAATTTGCCTTATATATACTGCTTCATTTTTTTCAGTAGAGGAAGGTGTCATATTGAGGCTTTATTGTTTAGCAGACCAAGTAGGATTTAGATGTCACTCAAGGGGTATCCCCAGATACCAGGCTTCCTGAACTCAGATCTGTAGTTTTGCTAATAGATGTCAGACGCAGACCCTTTCTGATAATAAAGTTTTATTGCTAGAGATTTTGTACAGGGAGAAGATTTTTTAAAAATTTGAACATGCCATCTTAATCATCTAGAGCTATAAATGTAAGTATGATACACCACAAAGGCAGAATGACTTAGTTAGACATTACGTATTTTTTTATTCAGTTGTTTGAAAGACTCATAAATCATTACTTTAAAAATCTGTTTTTAACTTCGGTATCTGTTTGTTAAGTACCAAGCTGTTAAGGACTCCACTCTTACAAGCCCTCCTCTCCCAGCAATGGGACAGACGAACAGATGGGGAAGTCCCTTCCTCTCTCACAGTGACCTAAGAAGTGAGGGGTTTGTTTTAAAGCAGTCAGAGGAATGCCAGTGCTGTGCACATTTTGTTTGACATTTTAAGCAGAAGAAAGCCAAGTGACCAAAATGCAATTCATTTTCAAGTGTATTAAGAAAAAATAACAGATCCTTTGTCTTTGTTTCCAACTTTTACATTCCATTCACCAGTAATTATCAATGCATCTTGATTGCGTGTTTGATCAATTTCAGACTGCAGAAGTCAGTAAAGAGCTTCAATTTCTTCTTCTTTGGCCTGAGGGGTTGGTGTATAAATTTGGACGATACTTCTATTAACTGGTCTTCCTTTTAGGTGTATGGATATTACCGTATCACTGACAGCATTGTACTTTCAGGATAGATCTTGAAATATTCTTTGTGACGATGAATGCAATGCCATTCCTCTCCAAGCTGTCATTATCGGCATAGTAGACCATATGATTTCCCATTCAAAATGGCCAACACCAGTCCATTTCAGCTCACTAATGCCTAGGATATCGATCTTTATGCATGCCATGTCATTTTTTAACAACTTCCAATTTTCCTAGATTCATACTTTGTACATTCCTTGTTCCGATTATTAATGGATGTTTGCAGCTGTATCTTCTCACTTTGAGTCGTACCAGATGAGCAAATGAAGGTTCCGAAAGCTTGACTCCAACCATGTCATTAAGGTCGAGTCTACTTTGAGGTGGCAGCTCTTCACCAGAAGTATTTTAAGTACCTTCCAACCCAAGGGGCTCATTTTCCAACATCATATCAGACAGTGTTCCACTGCTATTCATAAGATTTTCACTGGCCAGTTTTTTCAGAAGTAGACCACCAAGTCCTTCTTCCTAATCTGTCTTAGTCTGGAAGCTCTATTGAAACCTGTTCACCATGGTTGACCCTGCTGGTATTTGAAATACCAATGGCAAAACTTCGAGTATCATGACATTCAAGCCACCACAGAATGACTAACTGACAGAAATGACCCTGGAAATTGCATGATAGAATTTTGCAAGGCCAACAACTTCTTCATTGCAAATAATTTTTTTCAACAACATAAATGGTAGCTATACACATGGCCCTTGCCAGATGGAATACACAGGAATCAAATCGACTACATCTTTGTAAAGAAACAATAGAGAAGTTCAATATTATCAGTCAGAACAAGGCCAGGGGCTGACTGCGGAACACAGCATCAATTGCTCTTATGTAAATTCAAGTAGAAGCTGAAGAAAATTAGAGCAAGTCCATGAGACCCAAAATATGACCTTGAGTCTATCCCACTTGAATTTAGAGACCATCTCAGGAATAGATTTGACACGTTGAACACTAATGATTGTAGACCAGATGAGATGTTGAATGACATCAAGGACATCATAAATGGAGAAAGCAAGAGGTCATTAAAAGGACAGGAAAGAAAGAAAAGACCAAAATGGATGTCAGAAGAGTCTCTGAAACTTACTCTTGAATGTAGAGTAGCTAAAGTGAAAGGAAGAAATGATAAAGTAAAAGAGCTGAAAACAAGATTTTAAAGGGTGGCTTGAGAAGACAAAGTAAAATATTATAATGAAATGTGCAAAGACCGGGAGTTAGAAAACCAAAAGGGCGGAACACGCTCTACATTTCTCGAGCTGAAAGAACTGAAGAAAAAAATGAAGACTTGAGTTGCAATATTAAAGGATTCTACGGGGAAAATATTGAATGACACAGGAAGAATCAAAAGAAGATGAAAAGAATACATAGTTATTGTACCAGAAAGAATTGGTCAATATTCAGTCATTTCAGGAGGTAGCATATGATCAAGAACCAATGGTACTGGAGGAAGAAGCCCAAGCTGCACTGAAGTCATTGGCAAAAAACAAGGTTCCAGTACTTGAGGGGATACTAATTGAGGTGTTTGAATGAAAGGATGTAGCACTGGAGGCACTCACTCATCTATGCCAAGAAATTTGGAGGACAACTGTCTGGCTAAGCAACTGGAAGAGATCCATATTTGTGCCCATTCCAAAGAAAGGTGATCTAACAGAATGCGGCAATTATTGAACAATATCATTAATATCACAGGCAAATAAAATTATGCAGAAAATCATTCAAAAGCGAATGAAGCAGTAGTACATCGAAGGGAACTGCCAGAAATTCAGGCCGGATTAAGAAAAGGATGTGGAACGAGGGATATCATTGCTGATGTCAGTTGGATTCTGGCTGAAAGCAAAGAACACTAGAAAGATGTTTACATGTGTTTTATTCACTATGCAAAGGCATTTGACTGTGTGGGTCGTAACAAATTATGGATAACATTGTGAAGAGTGGGAATCCCAAAACACTTAATTGTGCTCATGCAAAACCTGTAGATAGACCAAGAGGCAGTTGTTCCAACAGAACAAGGAGATAGTGCATGGTTTAAAGTCAAGAAAGGATGTGTCAGGGTTGTACCCTCTCACCAACCTGTATGATGAGCAAATAATCCAAGAAGCTAGACTACCTGAAGAACGCCGCATCAGTATTGGAGGAAGACTCGTTAACAACCTGTGATATGCAGATGACACAACTTTGCTTGCTGAAAATAAAGAAGACTTTAAGTACTTACTGATAAAGGTCAACGACTACAGCCTTCAGTATGGATTGAACTTCAACATAAAAAGAAAAACAAAAAATCCTCACAACTGGACCAATAAACAACATCATGATAAACGGAGAAAAGATTGAAGCTGTCAAGGATTTCATTTTACTGGAATCCACCATCAGTGCCCATGGAAGCAGCAATCAAGAAATCAAAAGACACATTGCATTGGGCAAATCTGCTGCCAAAGACCTCTTTAAAGTGTTAAAAAGCAACAATGTCACTTTTAGGGCTAAGGTGCACCTGACCCAAGCCATGGTATTTTCAGTTGCCTCATATGCATGTGAAAGCTGGACGATGAATAAGGAAGACCGAAGAAGAATTGACATCTTTGGATTATGGTATTGGGGAAGACTATTGAATATGTACTGCCAGAAGAACAAACAGATCTTCCTGGAAGAAGTACAGCTGGAAGGCTCCTTGGAAGCGAGGATGGCAGGACTTTGGACATGTTATCGGTAGGGACCAGTCCCTGGAGAAGGACATCATGCTCAGCGAAGTAGAAGATCAGTGAAAAAGAGGTAGACCCTCAATAAAATGGATTAACACAGTGGCCGCAACAGTGGGCTCAAGCATAACAATGATTATGAGGATGGCACAGAACTGGGCAGTGTTTTGTCCTGTTGACATGGGGTCGCTGTGAGTCAGAACTGATTCAATGGCACCTAACAGCAACAACAAGAAAAAGTATAGCTCATCTCAGTGTATCTGGAAGTTACCTTTTCATAGATGTCCCTGTTATTTCACAGTTCCGACAGTTATAGCAATTGTGCTGTCAGCTTGTTGAGACAGAGCATAGCATCAAGTCTGTGGTCACCGATGTCCTGGATCTTTCTACAGGTGTGTGGGAAGGATACTGAATGTAAAAAGTGGCAACTAGTCTTTGTGTTGTTTATATACAAGTTGTTTTAGGACAATCATAGTCATGAACTTTGGAGAGCCTGATGGTCCTGAGGACCACTTCTTACAACTCTCTGCCCCTCTGAGTTCATAGATAACAGATTGTCTTATAGAGCTAGCTATCTTCTGAGGTTGTCTCAGAACCGGGAAACCCTCACCCCTCTCTGGTGGACTTTTCATTTAGGATTCATCCACCAAGTACTTGACTGTGTTAACGAGGATCATTTTTACTTGATCTCAGGAAGATAATCTACAGAGTCGCTTATGCCTGAGATGGGAGGGTTGGGGGAGCAAGGAAGGAACTATGCTGGAACTTTTCATGAATCATTTGAAATTCTGCCACCACCTATAAGATGAATCATAATGATAATATCTCCGTTTTCATAGATGGGATGTACTCCTTTGAGCCAGGCTTCTTTTGTTTGACCTTACGTTTTTGAGATTTTTTTGTTGTTGTCTATAGTTGTAGATCATTTATTTTTAAGGGCCTATGTGATTTCACTGTGTGACTGTATCACACAATTTTTAAAAAATTCCATTTATGGATATTTGTGTTGGTTCCAGTTTGGGACTGTTATGAAGAATGGTGTTATGAACACTGTATGTTCATGCGTATGTTCAGCTTTAGTGGGTGCTCAAGCATTTTTCCAAACTGGCTGTGTGCATTTCCACTCCCATCTGCAGTATACGAGAATTCCAGTTGTTCCGTGTTCTTGCAAACACTTGGTACTCTGTCTTTTTCACTTAGGTCATTCTAGTGAGTTGGAGAATTTTTTTGTCTTACATCGTATTTCTTTTCATCTCATTCGATATAAAGGCTTTGTATTTCTTGAATTAGAATAACCCATTTACCGGCAAAATACAGCCATCTTTAAGCAGGTTTTAAATGATTTTTTTCTATGATCTAGTAAATATACAGGTGGCTAAGATCTGCGCACTGGCTCAGACTGAACTAGTCGTTCCATCTGAAAGGCCTGGTTTTCAGGCCTGTTAGTCAGACCTCCTCATTTATTCCATTTTACAGTTGAAGTAACTGAGCCACTTTAGGGACCAGGGACCATCCCAGGTGTTATGGCCAGGTCTCCTGGAAAAACCAGTGTTGTAATGCTCACCCCTTTTCTCTCAAGTGAGGCCCTCTATTGATTCTTTTATTCTTTCACTTGCTAAATAATTATCCAATGCATACTGTGTGGCAGGCACAGGGCTGGGCCCCTGGGATTCAGTGACAGACAAGCTTATAATCTAATGATGTCCTCTTCCATTTTACAGGTTGTGGCCTTCAAATCACAGCCTACTTCCTGAAGAGAGGAATACGCCTTCGCTGCATCAGGGGCTCCCCGAGAGCTGGTAAGAAACGGATTTTTTGGGTCATCAGGCATTTTGTGCAATTAGCTTACCCTAGAGATGAGCATTAAAGAAGGAAGATCCCTGCTTGCTTCATTGCCTCCATGCAGTTGAAGTAGTAATTAAGAGTATTTCCAAACATTTCTGATTCTCTTTTTTTCAAATATCAGTGTATTCACTGCCTGTTCGAGGACAGTGAGCTGAGCCACGCTGCGATTTACTTCCTGATGCGTCTCAGCGCTCTCCCTGAGTCTCCAGAGTGACTCAGCACAGGGCTGAACTGTGGGTCACTTCATCAGCGTCTGCGCACACCTTGGCACCGGGCTGTAGAGCAAGTGCGTGCACAAGAACATGCTTTCCCAGCCTGAGCCATCAGAGCTTTCCGTAGGTGTGACGGGGCCAGCTTTCTCTCATTTCCCCAAGTCAAGGTGTTCACTGAGGAAATGATGTCAAACACATGCAGCCAACAGCAATAACTGAGACGCTGATGACCATTCTCTGAGTTGATCCGAACACTGGGAGGAAAATTCATATCAACTTCCTTGAACTATTTCAACATATGAGATATGGAACAGGGACTTTAAAAAATAATTGTACAGAGATTTGCTCTTGGAATCTTTACGATTATCTATGTTTTCTTAATTTTAAGTGTTGCTTGAATATATTGCTCTGTTATTGGAGCCTTGCATTTTGTTTAACTCTTTTAGTAAAATTAGTAAGTTAACCATGTATCTGTTAAATTGCTACCCTTCACTATGTTGTAGTTGTCAGCTGCCATCAAGTCAGCCCTCAACTCACGACGACCCCATGCACAAAGGGATTAGACCGTTGTGTTCCATAAGATTGTCATTGGCTGATTTTCAGAAGTAGATTGCCAGGCCTTTCTTCCTAGTCAGTCTTAGTCTGAAAGCTCCTCCAAAACCTGTTCCGCATCATTGCAGTACACAAGCTTCCACCGACAGATGAGTGGTGGCTACGTCTGAGGTTCATTGGCCAGGAATCGAACCGTGGTCCCCTGCATGGAAGGCGAGAATTCTACCAGTGAACCACCACTGCCCTCACCCTTCTGTATTTATTTAAATATTATAATAATCCAACTCTCATTATGACCTAAACAAAGTAAAGGGGTCTAGGGGCTGATTTCTGTTTATACAACACCCGGCACCAAATATTTAAAAATCTGCCATTCTAGCATCCGTATTTTTTAGAGGAGGAACTGGGAGCACAAACAGAAGGAATTATTTGGCATAACTGATAATTTTGAATTCTAATTCTGATCCATTGCTGAACTGTACAATTTCATTTTATAGGTTTTTTTTTTTTTTTTTTTTTTTTGCAAATAATGAACTCCATAGCTCAGTTTCCTGGCCATAAATGTATATAAAAGGCTTATTTATGATTCATAATATCTGTCTTTAAAAACTTGACCACATGTAAGAGGGAAGTTTCACGTTTTAGAAAAGTAACTTTTTTTTCTATTATAAATATGACACGTGTGCATTATAAAAATATTCAGGCAAAACAACCAAGTGTAGAGAAGAGGGGAGAAGATCCTCTCCACCCACCCGGAGTGTACACTATTAGCTTCAGCTAAATGTCATTCCAGGGATGAATGGAAGCTGAGTGAATGAATGGGCAAGTGAGAGAAGGAGAGCTACAGGTGGCATTTACCATTTTATGGTCTTTTTATTGGATGTCGGGGAGTCCAAATCTGTGATTCATTCAGCCTTCTCCACCTGGAAGTCAGTGGTTTTGCGTTAAGGATTTGTAATAATAGATCACTGTTATTATGGTTTAGTATCATCTTTACTTTTGCATATTTAACCACTTCCTTACTAGTTTAATCCTTAATTCCTAACAGAAACTTCTGTTTTCATAGCCTGATTCACACTGGGAGTTTGCCCTCCAGTTTAGGTAACCTCGCTAAGACTAGGTGACCGAAGAAATGATAAGTAAACCAACTAGTGGGAAGGTTGACAAGCCGCATTTTCAAATATATCTGATATTCTCCTTCTCCCAACATAAATCTTCATTCTCGTTAGAAAATGTTGATCCCATTTCCCAAATGTGAGTTCTGAAGAGAAAACAGCAAACTGACACAGAGGGAAGGCTGCAAAGGCCCTGCCTGGGGGTTTCTTGTGATATATTGGGCCAGGGGCTCAGGTGGACCAATTTGCAGGCTCTTCTGCACTCCCTAGAGCTTTCACTGGCCCTGCCCTATTGATGGCAAGCATTGAAAAGAGGGACAGGAAGTAGAGACACATGTCTAATACATACATACTGCTGTAACTTAAACAGGCAGAAAAACCTGGGGCCAAGCATTTCTGTATAAAGGTTCATAGGTTTTTGATGTCTTTAGTAATTTGATTTTCTTCGTTTTGTACAGAACTCTCTGTGTTCCCTGACAGATTTGTGGTCTGTGTAAGTCAGCTTACATTTTAATTGTGACCTTTTGGCAAGTCAGAATGAAGAATTGGTATGTATAAAAAAATTCTATAAACAAATCTGCTTAAATGCTGAGTTGTTATAAAAAATAGAAAAAAGAATTGTCTTCTGTTGTCATTTACCCACTGAACACTTAACCCAGATGGCACTTAGCACGTTTTAAGGGACCAGAATTATCCTACTTATTTTGCATGGAAATATTGATTGATGGGTTTTCTTTTCCCCCCGAAGACCCATTAATATTTAGGTTTTAGCAGAATCTTTCCAGTGTCAATTTTAAGTGAGAAAGCAATGCATCACAAGAAACTGTGATGGTGCCTGTCATAGCATTTAAATGAAAGAAAACAAAGTCTTGAAATGAAGCAAAATCTACATGTTTCCACTGGGAGCTGTCATTGGGGTCAGTGGCTTTTGAATTTTATTCTATGGTGAATCACTGACATTTTCATGAGAACCAGTACTTCTCCCCAGTGTATTATCTCCTAGCTGATAGGGCTTGCTCTCTCTCTCTCTCTCCCCGTACTAAACCTTAAGCTCCATCAGGACCTGCTTCTGAGTTTCACTGGAGTTGTCCCTTCAGACAAATTGTATATACAGAAAACTTGCTTCTAATGTTTCAGCTTACAGATTTGTCTTGTAAGGTTAACAGATAACTAGGGAGAGTTTTCACGGGTACATGCATTCTCACACACACACGCACACACACACACAGTCCTTTGGCAAACACGTAAAGGAGCTCACTGAAGGCACACTCTAGCCCACCTGTACTTAACCTGTGCGCAAACTTTTTTCATCATATTTTTTTTGGTCTGTGACTTGAAACTTTTAATAAAGAGAAGAAAAAAAAAAATTTAGGAGGCATTAGCCTGGCCGTGAAGTATGACATGATTATTATTCTTCAAAAATGATTTATGGGAATATTAGATTGGCCCCACTATTTATTATTTTTTTAGTTCATATGAAATTTAATATTTGGCCCACATAGTCTAAAACCAGCTTCTTATCTCGTCTTAAATAAATACACAGGAAGAGTGTTTCAGAACTACAGGGGTGAATAGAGACCCAGGAAAAGTAAAGAACAGAGAACTCCTAATTTAAATCTAGACTCCTTCATTTAGAGCAGAGGGCCCTTCAGAAAAGCCAGTGTGACCCCTATGTTTCCTTTTCTTTACCCATCGATAAAACCCTGAAGTGTACTGATTACATGAGATGAATGAAAAGAACTTGGTGAAAAGTATTAGACATTTAATTATTCTTTGAAACACTTCCAGGATGTCAAGTTATCTTAGTAAGTTCATAAATACTAAAGTAGTAATGCTCTTGGCATACAACTATAATATAATGCAGCTTAACTGATTCTCAGAGCAAGGAAGAAATTGATCTATGGTTTAAAAAAATAGTAATTAACCATACCAGAAAGAAGTATTGCTTTCCAATGGCATACAGGAGAAATTAGATCTTATATCTGGTATGAAATATTAATACTTAATATCTTAAATTATTAAGAGAGAATTAAAACATTATCTCAATACAAATGAAACATTAGCCCCCTTGGGGACACTGGTATTTAGACAGATGTAAGTTTTCTAGAGCTGCCGTTGTATAAATCTTCTAATCTGGAGGACTGCCCAAATGTTAATAACTTGGACTCTGAAAAAGGTGACCATGAGTGAGTTTGGTTTCCTTATCTTTAAAACATTCTGATGTCTAGTGCTAACCTCTATTGGAGTTAACCAAGTTAACTTATAAGAAAAAAATGCAACTTACATCCTGAGGGTCTTTCATTGTTTTGAACAAGGCTCTTCAGTTGCTCTTTTCCCCTCTGATCCTTGATTGACATATATGTTTTCCCAGCCACATGCGAGTCAGCCAAAGCCCAACAGTTCTCAACAGCTTCATCCCTGAGATACAAGCTCTGTCCACTTAGCTAGCTCACCTATGCACCTCCCCTCCTCATGTCCTCCAGCCTAGCCCTTCCTTCATCTTGTTGTCCCTGTTGTTGTTGTGTGCCCTTGAGTCGATTGCAACTCACAGTGAGTCCCTAGAAGCAATAAAACATCTAAGTCAATCAGGGGCCCTCTCCTGCAGATTGCCCATCAAGCCTAAGCCTCGCTCCGTCCACCAGAATACTCCAAAGCTTTATCTTCATTGATATTTGACCTCAGGAGAGTCCGCCTGTCTCAGTCATTTAAAGATCAATAAACAGTCCTTCCCTCTGAGAGTTGCCTTCTGCCTGAGAGAAGGCATTCTTACTCCTCGTTATGTACGTCCCATGCCCAGAGCCAGGAATGCCAGGCTCCCGTGAGTGTTTCTTAAACCTAAAGCTTTCGATTCTTTTATCAGTTTGAATTGACGTTCATCAGAGGCCAGGATCCATCTCATTTTCTCATGGAGTGATTCTCAAGGAACATCTGACTGGACCAGGCCTGGGAAATTGGTTCCCTGAGTAACCATACTGGAGATAGCTCTTTGGCCACAAACTCGAGTTATATCCTTACAGCTGTTCACAGCGATGTGGCCAGGGAGTGAGCAAGCACCCAAGCAACAGCCTGATGCCTCACTAGTGCTGTTGCCTGAGCAGCACAGGTTCCTTTTCCTTCGCCCTTTTGTTTTCTTTTTGGATCCTCAGTGTCGAAGTGACAATTTGTTAGGAAATCTGGGCACGCCTATTCAGGACTACTTTGCCGGGGGATGCTTTCAGCCTGTAGACAAGGAAGCCAGCTGCACTTAGCTCCTGGCTCCTAAAGGCAGTGCCCAGAAGGACCGCTGTTCCAGATCAGGCATATAAAGGGAATGCAAGCCCCTTCCATGGGGACGGCTGTGCCGTCCCCTGATCCCGCTGTTGACATGTCTGTCATCTGCTCAGGGACATTGGTGTGGGAGGTGCTCCAGGTCGCAGTAGCTCTGCGCTGAGTGCAGGGTGCAGGGGGTGGGGAGTGATGTGAGCGTGTGGGAGAAAAGGCATCTCTATGACGTGAGCCACTGTAGTTCCTTACTAGAGCTCCTCATGGGAAATCACAGAGCCCCTGAAGCCTCCGTTTTTGACCTTCTGCTAGCAATGGAACAGGGGAGTCTTTGAGACTTTCTTACCTTTCATTTTCCTCTCACCTCTTTTCTCCCCCTAGAAGTGTAAAGAGCACAAGGTAAATTTGTATTGCACTTGGTTATATTCCAACAGTATTTTCTTTCATGTTTATAAACCCAAGTCCTGGTGTAGAGACTGTTTTCTTGCTCAGATGTGAAACCCTGGAGCCTTAGGGAAATTTACACTTATTTATTATTTTCTTTGTTAAAGTTCTATAAATAACCATTGAACCCTGTCTAGATCTGGAACATTTCAGGTTCAGCATAAAGCTCCTGTCTTGTAGTGAATTGGTTACAGCTGCTCCTTCTAGTTTCTAGAGACCCTCTTTGTAGGTTCTTATCACATTGTGACACAACTTGATGAGTGCTGGCCTCGGGAAAAACAAAAATAGGAAAGTGCTCCCTTGCCCTCAAGGAGCTTACAGTTCCTGTGGCTCAAGGGTCCTGAGGGTAAACCTGATGACCTAAAGAATGTAATTCAAATAGAGCCTCCTTTTTTCCTAAAGAGTTACCTGTTCTGTACCTGGGTCCGTAAAGATCCAGTTGGGCCCTTTTAACATTCGAAAGGAATGTCCCAAAATTTTGGGCTTACTTTTTTAGTTTTAAACCTAAGCTGATAAAAGTTTGTGATCCTTTTGGAAAGTGAAAAATGACATTTAGTTCTAGTACTGCCTAAAAATGGACACATATATTGAGATATTGGGACTCTTTGCGTTATACTTCAGTTGAGTTGTGCCTGAGCTGTGAAAACAGCTGTCAGGGTTCTGCACACATGCCCCAGCCACACAAAGCCAGGTCCTGCTGTAGCATCCTGTTAGTAGAAAAATGACAGGGACCTCCTGACAGGAGACAATACTTGAGCACTAAATTGAACACCTCCCTTAACACAGACTGCTGTTTGACGTGAGAGAACTCTCCTTCTCATTAATGAATATGAAATTGAAATGAAAAAGAGTCTAAAGAAGCAATAAACTGCCCCAGCGTAGGTTTTTAGTTTGGCTGTTGGATTCCTCAGCTGCACGTCATTGAACTTCCATGGGCCTTAGCCCTAGTCTCAGTCAAGGGAGAGGGTATCAAATTATCTCAGATCCTTTCTCACACTGAATTTCTATCAGAGGAAGCAGATGAAATATAGCTGAATAAAAACCATAAAATGATCCAGCACAAAAGAGAACTTGTAAATTTAAAAAGTGTGATGCAAAAGAAAATAACATTGGGGGTAGAGTTATATCTTAGGAAAGATAAATTGAAGTTATAAGGAAACATTTTAAATCTTATATTTCTAGAACAGAAAAAATAAACTACTTAACATTTTGACTGTACATTAACTTCTATACCCTGATGACAAAATTATTTAACTTTCATAAGAAAAGAATTTCTGCTTTTTTTGTTTGTTTGTTTTTGCCTTTGCTTTTTTTATTTGCATTAAAAAAGATTAAATAAGTAGATGACTTTTCCAGGCTTTTCATGATGTCTCATAGACTTCAAAAGTCCTTTCTTCTTCTATTTCATATTGTATTTTTTAAACAATGCCAGGGGTAAATTTCATGAAAGGTATTAACAGGATACTCTTTTAGCACTTGGGAAAGTTTCTTGAGTGGGGAGAGGCTGTTTTCATATTTCATATTTCCCACAGAGTTTTTTATTCTTATTACCACAATTGTACATGTTCATTAGAGAAAAAAATTTAGAATAGTAAAACCTGCGAATGCCGGAACCTGTGTAATGCAGAAACCTGTTGGAGAAGGTGAACTCAAATATTTCCCACTAATAGAAAGTGATGGAAAAGTGATAAGACTGCACTCTGTCAATGGCGGAAAACTTACAAGAGCCAGAGAAACAAGGCAGTTCCGTCACGTTTCAGCTTTCACAGGGTTCACTGTATATGGAAAGAAAGTAAAAATTACAACTCCCAACCCAAAGAAAACCTCTGCTAACAATGTAGTCTGTCTGCCTCCGTATTTCATACTTGATAACTGAGGTCTGTGTGTATTTATTTTAAATAAGCCTCCATTTGTGAATTAGGTACTTGTGTCCTTTTTTCTATTGATGTTTTTGTGTTTCACAAACTCCTTACTATATTAAAAAAAAAGAGTTGCCGTTGAGTCACTTCTGAGTCATAGTGACCTCTAGTGTGTCAATCAGAGTAGAATTATGCTCCATAGGGTTTTCAGTGGTTGATTTTTCAAAAGTAGATTGCCAGGGCTTTCTTTTGAGGCGTGCCTTGGGTGGCCTTTTGGTTAGCAGCCAAGCACATTAGCCATTTGCACCATGCAGGGACTACCCTTACTATATAAGAACTCCTTGCGTTGTGGTTGTTATTTGCCTTTGAGTCACTTTTTGACTCAGCAACCTCATGTGACCAAGTAGAACTGCTGCCCCATAGGGTTTTCTTGACTGTCATCTTTATGGAAGCAGATTGTCAGGTCTTCCCGTGGAATCGCTGGGTGGGTTCGAACCATCAACGTTTCAGTTTTGATTAGCGGCAGAGCACTTAACCATTGTGCCACCAGGGCTCCTTCAGAACTCTTTATACTGTGGGGAAGTTAGCCCTTTGTGAGTTTCTTTAACCTTTCAACCGTATATCATTGCAATAAAGTGGCTATGTCCTCAAATTTATTTTTTCCATAATGACTTCTGCCTTTTATGATCTTGGTATTATGTTCTTCAAAATTATCTTCAGAATTAAATAAATATTCACTTCCATTTTATTCTGCTATTTTTATGGAATTTAGTTTACGATGTGAAACCTTTTTTTGTCATATATTTGAATTGGAGTTATGCTTATTGTGGCCTTTAGGCTCAAAGGAGAGACAAGCTCAGCCTGTCTCTGCCAAAGGAACCTCTCTGTCAGCACAGATGTAACAATGAGGCTCCTCTCAGGACCAGGCCCTCTTTCTGCCCCTTCCCAGCAGGACTTCCTTGATGCCCCACTGTCATATCTGTTGCCACTCTCTCCTTTTCTAGTCATCTGTGGCCAGGGCCTCAGGGCCAGAACGCTATCAACAGAGAGTTAAGAAACAGACTTGGGCCATTCCCTCCTTGGAAAGGGAGAGGGATATAGCAGCCATGATCACCCACCTGCCCTTTGCAGGGCTGCCAGGTGGGCGATGCTAATGAAGATGCGAGTGGTGGGATGAAGATGCGAGTGGTGGGATAAAGATGTTCTTTGATGGTTTGATCTGTCTAGAATAATTTTTCTAGACTATGCCAGAGAAGGTAAGAAAAAAATTTCTCAGATAATTTTTTTTTTTTAATATTAACTGTCCTTTGCTTATATGTTCTACTAACCTGAGGTTTTGTTCTCCTTCTCTAATAATAAAATGCAAATAATAGTGTTTGTGAATGAGATGGTTCATGCCCCAGCACTCCAAGGAAGCATGTTCTTTGCTGATCAAGTTGGAATAGGATGCACCTGGGCCTCCTATTCCTCTGTGTTTTTTCCTATAATGCAACTTTCCATGTGCAGGGACTTGTCATCTCCCTCTGATGACCACTTAGATGATTGATTTAATCAGGAAAATCATGGCAGGCAATAGAATTAGTAGAGAGGGATCAAATTTGAAATTCAAAGACCTAGCTTTGACCACTGCCTCTTGCCTCCCTCACTGGTGACCTTGGACAAGTCATTTGGCTTCACGGAACATCACTCCCCTTACTGTAGGGCACAGGTAAGAGTGATGCCTGCCATATAAGCCTTCCCAAGCTTTCCTCAGGATCAAGTAAGAAGATGAATACAGAAATGTCTTATAAGCTCTAAAGCACTTATGCAATATTAACTATTGCTATCATCATCATTTCCATTCTTCCCAAGAGAAAAGAAGTTCATTTAAATGTCATTAACTCCAGATTAGTAGGTTGCTGTGGACCTTATGCTGCCTGCTTGAAATGAGAAAAATACCTCTGACAGTAATCTGTCAGAGCTCTCATTGTTTGTCTCCACTTGCAGCTATAAAAATTGAATGCCAAAAAGTTAAGTGATAAGCCCCCAGTTAGCCAGCTAGTCAGTGTGGAAAGGGGGTACACTAAGAGTATAAGCTTGTGACCTTCAGGAGGGGCTCTGTAACCACTATCCAAAGGAAGAAGAAGGAAAGAGTGGAGAGCTCTACCACGCCTTTCATTTCCATTAGGTGCCGATAGACTCGAGATGAAATACTGCTTTGGTGGAAGGACCCAGTCACTTCTCTAAGGCTCTTAGGGGTTTGGAGATGTAGACTTCTCAGGCCTGAATTCGTAAAAGCGTGTGGTCATCAGAACTCCCACAAGAAGATCACAGACAGAGCTCAATGTACGAGTAGATGATGGTTGGAAAGTTCATTAGTAAACAAATGATTTAGAATTTGAGACTCATTTTCCCATGGAGACAGTGTCATCACTGGGGATAAAGTTCCCAGACTAGTCTACAAAAGCTGTTCCTATCTGAAAATCTGAGTCTTAGAAGAGAGGGCCTTGCTGCCTGTGTTCAAGGGAGATGGCAAGAACTATCCCTGGGCAGAGGGCCAGCTCAAGCAGAGTTTTTAAATGAGACAGAGCCATCTATAGTGTCTTCTCACTGGCTTTTATGCCTCTTTTCCTAGCAGTGACCAGGGCTGCTACAGGCCGTCTTCCTGCCAGCCCTGCTACCTTCGTGGCTGGACCCATCATTCACCTACCTCTCTTCTCTCGCATCCTACCCAGGCCCACAGGCTCAGCCCTGTGAGATATTAGGAAGAAGGTGTCCTGAGTATACCAGTTCATCGCCCTGGATGAAGGCTGTTAACCCTTCTGCAGATGTTGGCATTTTTCATCCACAGACCTCTGTGGGGGAAAGCGTTTTGGACAAGGGGACCCCTAGAACTGGGCCAACTCTGCCTGGAGTTAATGCCCGTAAGTTTCTATTTTTTGCAGATTTTTCCCTTCCATATTTAAACTAGGGGTCATTAACCAAAGATTCGTGAATTCCCTGAAATTAAAAAAAAAAAAAAGTTACACGTGTTTCTGGTCAAAGTTAAATAGCTTCCGCCTGACTCTTAGAATGGCCAGTGAACCTCTTAGTGTTAAGAAGTATTGACCCAAACCTGCGAATTCTTTAAAGTGTCCAAGCTTTGTCACACTTGGGTGGTACCAGAGACTCAACAGTGGAGGCTAAGGTTGGTCAGGATTTATTTTTAGGTTCTCGAGGGTAGGTGGATGTAAACTGGAAAATCCCTGTGAAGTGTGTACTTCCTGCAAAATAACTTCCTTGATTTTTCTCACTGATTTCATTTTAGGCTAACCTTCTTTGCAGCTGTTAATTAGTACTTCCCTAGATCTACAAAAGACCATTTCATAACTATCACTTCTAAAGAATAAGACAACTTTTAAAAAAATATAATGAAAAAGAAAAACTAGAGTATTCACTCCTAACCCAATGGCAGGCAAGTCTGCACTGCACTTCCCCTCAGGGACCTGTCCTTTCATGGAAAGGCAGAGAGGGGACTGGGACCAGAAACACGTGGAAGGGGGAGACTTGCCCCTCTCTGTGGGAATTGGGCAAATGACTTCGCCTCATTGACCATCAGCTTCCTCAACTGTGAAATGGGGAAGGTCACGTCTGCCTCTTGGGCCTCTTGTGAGGACTCAGGTACCAAGCGCTAGTCCTGTTACCACAGTGGTAGTTCAGTGCTGGAATTCTTGCCTTTCATGTGGCAGACCCAGGTTCAGATTCCAGCCAGTGTTCCTCAAATGCAGCTACCACCTCTCCGTGGAAGTTTCCATGTTTCCACGATGCTGAACAGGCTTCAGCAGAAATTCTAGACTAAGATAGAATAGGAAGAAAGGCCTGGTTACCTACTTCCAAAAAATCACCCAGTGGAGCACAGTGGTCCCGTCCTGCTGTACATGCAGTCACCATGAGTCAGGAGTCCACGACAGCTAACAACTGCAGTCCCTATACCGAGTGCTTTGCCTGCGGTGTCATAGAAACAAATGCTAGCCATCATTACCATCTTCAGGAAAAACGGTTTCAGTCCACAGTGGAATTCCTAAGAGACTACTTTCCTTTTGACTTTGCCTCTTTGCTTGGGTTCCTTTGAGTCGGTACACACAGAGCTTTGTATGTTTCTGTACTTTGTTTTGATTGTCCATTATGAATCTTTGGTTTTGCCCTTTTTACTTCCTTCACTTATTAATTATCAAATTATTTGAGAAAGTATTAGAAGTGAAATTTGGGAAAGAGAGACTTCTCCCTCATTTGAAGACAGGTGGCTTCGCATGCCCAGGTTGTATCTTGGTCTAGGATAGTGGTCACTGTCATATTGCATGCTCTACTTGGGTTGCTTTTCTTTGTTAAGCCAACTTACCGTATCGTGTCACATTTCAGAAAGCTGATGCTTCTGAAAATCATTAGGCACTCCTCTAAAGTGTGAGAGTAACTTTCGCTTTATCACAAAAGTCATAAAGAATTGAAAATCGTTCCAATCTTATGCTTAATATTATTATTTGCTCCCAAAATAAACAGGTAATGTATTTACACTTTTACTCTGCGTTTATTGTTTGCTAAAGGCTTTTATTGTTTGTAAAGGGCTTTCGTATACAATAACTTATTCAGTGCAGAAAACCTGAGAAGAGATTGTATCAGTCTTGAACCTTTTAGTTTTCAAGGGACAGGAAGGCCAACTCAAAATAGCTTACCAAAAAAGGAAGGTTTTTGGCACATGAGCCCGAAAAGCCCAGACTTCAGGTATGGCTTGATCAGAGGCACAAAGGATATCACAAAGGCTCAGTTTCTCACCATCTTTCGGCTCTGCCTGCCTCTGTGTTGGCTTTATTCTTGGCCACAAGCATGTGGTGGTCCCAACAGCTCTGAGGTCATGTCCTTCCAAGGGAAAAGTGGGAAGCGCTGTTCCCAGGACACTTGTGGCTCATGCAGCTCTTTGAGGCTCATGAATTCAGTGCTCCAGTTGGCTTGGCGAGAGTCACTGGCCCATTTCTGGAGCCAGGTGTAGAAACAAGACCTCTCGAAATGCATGGACATTGGATGAGTGAGTGAGGATGCATCTCCCCAGAAGAAAATCTGAACGCTGTTTCCTGGAAAAGAGTGTCCACTATAGAGATATCATACCCTCCTTTTTTTATAATCGATGAAGAAACTGATGTTCAGAGAGGATAAGTAACTTGTCTAAATCTCACAGCCAGATGGTGACCAAGAAGGGGCTGAACTGAAGGATTCCTATACTTTTTCTGGTCCTCCATCTCTGACCATGATGGCAAATGATAGTGTGGCCACCGGACACAACAGACTCAGTTCTGCCCCTAATTAACATGTGGCCTTAGATCCTTAGTCTTTCTGGGTCTCATTTTCCTTATCTGCCAAATAGGAATAATACCTACCCTGCTAAATAACTCGGTGAAACACAAATGAGATGTTGTGATAAAGGCTTTGAGAATCGTATAAATTCTCTACAAATGCAATGCACCCTTGCCTTCTCATGAACCCGTATGGATTGTGTGGGCACCAGGTTTTCTTTCACAATAATGTCAAGAAAACCTGTTCAATGCTTTCCAGTTTCCAAAGTGTGCTTCATACACCTCAGTGCATTTAAAATTTCCAAACCACCCAGAAAGGTGGATGAGAAAGCAGCCATTGGGGGCTAAGAAACCGGCCTTGGAACCAGCACCCAGTGAGTGTGAGACCTTGGACTTCACTCCCTCTCACCCCTGTGCTCCTGCCTCTGATCCCACGAGCGTTAATCTCAGCTGATGAGCTCTGGGTATATCATTCTCAGCAGATGGGACCAGGAGGAGTGGAGAAACAGGAGCATCTCAAATGTGATGCAAGACTGCACATTCCACTATTCTACTGTGAATTACCTACTTTTAAAATCTTCTTTTTGGGCCATTAATTATTTTATTTGAGAGTGAATAAAACAGAATCAGAAGAAACTCACGTATGTAGCTAGGAGAAAATAGATCCAACTCTTAAAAGATAAAGACTCCAAATACCACAGTACCACATTAAATAATACGTTGTTGCTAGTTGCTGGCAAGTCAGCCCTGATTCCAGGTGATCTAATGTATAACAGAACAACACATTGCCTGGCCCTGTGCCTTCTTCATGATCATTGATATCTTTGAGTCCATTGTTGCAGCTGTGTGTGTTGCCTTCTAACCTAGGGGGTTCATCTTTCATCACTATATTGGACAATAATCTGTTGTGATCCATAACGTTTTTGTGGACTAATTTTCAGAAGTAGATCACCAGTAAACCTTTCATGCTAGTCTGCCTTAACCTGGAAGCTGTGCTGAAACCTGTCCACCATGAGTGACAGCATAATGGCAACACACAAGCCACACCATATGACGAACTGACAGACAGGTAGCAAACATTAAGTATTACCTTGAGAAAAACCTTAATAACATTGAAGAATTTTTTTTTTTAGTTTTATTTTCTCCCTTTATCACCTTTATACGAGGTTCTACAATCCTGAACCTCATCCAGCCTTGATTAGGGATGCTAAGAGGACCACAACATTGGGCAGGTGGTGTGGTCGGTGTGAGCCATGACTGGCCAAGGCACCTACGGTGCTCTTGAGATGACTGGCATCATGGTATTGGGCCCTAAGAACCTGCTCCCCTCAACTCCAACCTAGGCTAATAGTGATGTCCCAGGAGCTCCAGCCAGATGCTGAGAACTGGCAGCAAGATCTTACCACAGAGTCTGTTTGTCAGATGGGTAGCAGTATTGCCATCTATGTTGTATTATGCTCCAGATTTCAAAGGCTTAATAGAAAACATGTAAAATATCTTAATGTTATTATATTGATTACATATTGAATAATAATATATATTAGGCTAAATGGTCTGTATTATTCAAATTAATTTCACCAATTTCCTTTTACTTTTTTAAAGGTAGAAGTTAATATATGGCTCACATTAGTTCTCTTCTGGAGAGCTCTGGTCTGACCATGTCTCCACTTCTCTCTTGAACCTGTCCCAGCTAGGCAGGTAGGCTTGGGTCCTCAGCACTCCACTGAAACCAGCTTTTGTCAAGGTCACCCCTGCTACTGGCCACTTCTCACTCAGAACCAGTCAGCAGCATTGGGCATAGCTGTCACTCTCATTGAAGCACTTTTCTTCTCTTGGCTCTGAGGACATCATGTTCTCTTTTTTTTCCATAATATTTCATTGTGTTTTCAGTGAAAGTTTACACAGCAAATTAGGTTCTCATATGACAATTTCCACACAAATAGTTCCGTGACATTAATTACATTTCTCACAGTGTGTCCGCAGCCTGTTTAATTGCATTCTGGTTTTCCATTTCCAGTACTGTAGTTTACCTCCCCCTTCTCATCTTTGCTTCAGAGTAATTGTTGACCTTTTGGTCTCATGTAGATAGTTTTTTAATGGAACCCCATACTAACAGATAATATCCATGATTTTGTGTGCCAGTCTGTTATTTCCCTAAAAGATGACTGCATGGGATAGTTTCAGTTCAAGCTTTGAAAGAGTATCTCAGGGCGGTAGTCTCAGGGACTTCTGTAGTCTCAACTGGTTCATTAAGTCTGGACTTTTTAAGAATTTGAGTTCTGCTCTGCATTTTTGTCGCCTTCTTTCAGGGTCTATCTATTATTGTGGCTCTGATCAGAATGGCCAGTAGCAGTCGCCAGGCACCATCTAGTCCTTATGGTCTCAGGGTAGATGAGACTGTGGCTCGTGTAAGCTTTCAGCTCTGTGGACTAGTTTCTTCTCTGAGACTTTGGTTTCCTTCTTTCTCTTTTGCTCCTGATGCGTAGAGACCAATAGTTATATCTTAGATGGCTGCTCACAAGCTTTTAAGACCCCGGATGCCACTTACCTCACTAAGATGCAGAATATGAACTTTGTGACGCTGATTGACTGAGTTGTCCCATGAGACGAAGGTCCTAAGCCTTCAAATGCAGAAAATCATTCTTGCAAGGTGTTTGGTTATGTCTGAGGATTATCTGTCACTGTGCCCTCTACGAATGTATATGTGTACACACACATATCTGTACATACATGTACATATAGATACTTCTTTCTGTGCACATATACGTACTCACCTCTACCTACCCATACACACATACACAGGTGACCATACACTCATTTTTTGGTTATTGTTTGTGTTGTTGCCAAATTATATATGTTATACTCTTTAGCATAAACGTCCTTTTCCCTTGTGCACTTCTTAGCGGCATCATTTACTGTGGTCAAGCTGTGCTCGTTACACCCAGACATCGTGTTCTCTTGATTTTCCTCTTTCCTCACTAGTGGTTCCCTCATAGTTTCCTTCCCTGAATTTGCCTCATCTTCTTGGCTTCTTTTTTGCATCCAAATTCACTCTTTTGTGGAGCTCAGCCTGACTAATAGCTTTCAGTACCATCTTCATGCTGAGGACTTCCCAGCTTTGTGCCTGAAGCCCAGATCTCTCTCTTCCCAGAGCCTGGATGTCTAACTGCCTGCTCAACAGCTCCATTTAGTTATCCAATAAGGCTCCTAAAGTTTATAGATCTCACACTGATTTCTTGGTCCTACTTCCCCAGACTTTCCCCGTCCCCAGTTTTTTCTGCATCGGTAAATGGCAGCCTCCTTCATCTAGTTACTTAAACCATGCATCTTGGAGTCACCCTTGACATTTCTTTTCATCTCACCTCCTATATCCAATCCATGATCATATTCTGTTGGGTCTTTCTTCAAATTGTATTTCCAATTCAGGCACTTACCACCACCACTGGCCTCCTCCAAGACCCACCATCCCTGAGTGGACCCCATCACTGGTCCTCTTGCTCCCACCCTGACCCCTCTGCAACACCCTCTTAAAATGTTAAGTTACCCTTTTTGGAACCTTCCAGTGGCATGTCATCTTCCTCAGAATAAAATGTGCCATCCTTACAAAAGCCAGACTTGATTTGCCCCCTACCCGCGTATACACACACACACACAGACACCTCTCACCTGCTCCCTGTGCCCTTCCTCTGGTTTACTTTCCTGTCTCACACCCTACCGGCTTGCGCCATCCTCAGGACCTCTGTGTGTGCTCTTCTCCCTGCCTGGAATGCTCTTCCTCCCTCAGATGCTCACGTGACTCCGTCCTCCTCTTAGGTCTCTAGAAAGCTCTCTGCATTACCTATCACGGCCTTCCCTGACCACCATATCTAAAATAGCATCCCTGAGATTCTAAGGTGTTTATTTTTCCTGGTAACATCATCACCACCTAACACATTATGTGTTTATCTACTTGTGTTTTGTCTTCCCTAATGAGGTAGTTGAAAGCCCTGATGGAGCAGTGGTTAAGAGCTTGGCTGCTGACCGAAAGGTCAGCAGTTTGAATCTACCAGCCACTCCTTGGCAACCCTATGGGGCAATTCTGCTCTGTCCTATAGGGTCGCTATGAGTCGGCATCTACTTGACAGCAACAGGTTTTAACAAGGTGGCAGTTCCATGAGAGCAACGACTTTGGGTTTACCTCCTTTTCTCCAAGGGCTTCAAACAATGCCTGATGCAGAGATCATTCAGTGTTGCCTGAATGAATAATTCTACCCGACTCTGCTGAGCGATCAGTTCGTGCCCCCTTAGGGCAGAGGTTTATTAATTCTGCTGTATTTCAGAATCAGTGGGGAGCTTGCCTGCAACTCACATGCCCTGACCCCACCCCTAGAGATCCAGATGCAGTAGAATCCAGAATAATTTGCTCGGTAACCAGAGGGTCATCAAAAAAGAGGAAGACCGTCACCATGATGAATTGACACAGTGACTGCAACAATGAGCTCAAGCACAGCAGTGATCATGAGGGCGGCACAGGACTGGGCAATGTTTTGTTCTGTTGTACATGGGGTTGCTATGAGTTGGAACACATTCCACAGCGCCTAACAACAGCCAGGTGATTTTGCAGTTGTTAATCTGCTTTGCTGCCTTGTCAGGTGTTCTATGTAGTGTATCAACTGTTGTTGGATCACCTGGGAACCTAAATATAGACCTTCTAGCCCTGCCCCAGGCCTTATAAATCAGAACTTCCAGGAATGGGTCCTAGGAATGTATGTTTTTTTGAGGAGCTTCCTTGGTGCCTCTGATGCTCCTTTGGGAGCCCCAGGTGTGCTTTACAGACTCTGGAAGAAGGTGACAAACTCAAGTGCAGGAGTTTTCTGTATATTTTTTGGCCTTCTCTCCCTGCCACCTTCCCTCCATTAGTCCAACAGTGTTCTGTTCAAAACTGGAGTTCAGTAAGCCATTGCGGGGTGAAGTCCTTGATTTATATGCAATTTCAAACTGCCTTTGTGACTTGAACTACCTTTTCAAACCATTGCATACTCTGATTAGAGGCAAGACACGTGTCCTAGTTACCCAGCTTATTCTGATGGAGACCCTCTTGACAATCCTTTCTGTCCAGGAATCTAAAATGAGTTTCCCAGGTCCAACCAGACAGCATTGGAGTGATGTCACTCACCACCATGTACAGACATTCATACTCACCTGCTCTTCTCTCCCCTCGGTCATGGACTGGGGGCACATGTGCTTTGTCCTCAACCTTGAGGTACATCCACGGGTATTGAGAGCATCCCCAGAGGTGGTGATAAAGGCCTCACCCTGGGGACCTGCCTGGGCCCCTCAAGTGGCTGAGGAGAGCGTCTCCCTAGATTACACAGTAACCTTGCCCTGCCTCTGTTTGGTTTTGCCTTGGAACTGTATATTGACATTCTTTACAAATGGAAAATTTTAAAACTAAAATCCTCAAAGGATTACCAAAAATAAGTAAATGGGTGGTGGGAGGAGTGTTGTGTGTGTGAACTGTATCAGGGAATGTCACTTGCAAAGTGTTATTCCTTGGCCTGGGGTGACACAGTGGTTAAGAGCTTGACTGCTAACCAAAAGGTTGGCAGTTCGAATGCACCATCTGCTCCGTGGAAACCCTATGGGGCAGTTCTGCTCTGTCCTGTAGGGTCACTATGAGTCAGAATCAACTGGGCAGCAATGGGTTTGGTTTTTGTTTTCTTTTTTTCTTTTGGGGGAGGTGCTCTGGGTGAACTTCCAAGTTGTGAAGCATCATTAGTGAAGACCCAAAGAGAACCTCCTCGTCTACCTGTTTCTTAAATACCTGAGACTCCCCCCTCAGCCCCCAGTGAGTGCTCACTTTGAATGCCATCTGGTAGCTTCTTCGAATATGTTGAATTTGCCTATATTCTTCACAGAAGATGTCGGGGTCAGGGTGGGGGTCAGTATTCACAGAAGAATCGAAAAAGTGTCGCCCACGTAAGCCTGGAGGCACTTGCAGCCTTCTCACCAGGCACTGTCTGTACCTGGAGTTTTGCCTCTGGTGAGCTTTAGGTTGCGTTTTGATGCCAGATGTGAAAAGCCATTAGTAATCAGGACTACTCCCTTTGGGAGCCCTGTTCCCAGGTGATAGCAGCGTCCTCCAGAATACTTGCCCCCCCCTCCGCCGCCCCCGCCGAGATTTTGTGACAAAGGGGAGTGAATTGACCCTAGAAATGTAGGAAGAAAGGATTACTAATGAGACCTGACAGTTCAAGGGCTAAAGAAGGAGCCTAACCTTTTTTTTCCTGCCCACCCAGTCTTCATACAAATGTAAATACGCCTCCTTCAACAAATTGCCAAATGTGGTTTTAATTTGTAAGCAGGCCTTTTTCTTTCTTCTTCTTCTTTTTTTTCTATTTTGTGAAAAACGAAGTCACAGGTTTTGTACTGTTTGAACTGGACACTTCCTTCTGTCACACTGTCACTTTTCTCTGTTGTCTTTTTTTTTTTTTTAATCCAAGGACATTTTCCTCCATTGTTTTGTTTTCAGAGGAGTTTGGGATGAGAGCCGATTGCCCTGTTTCTTAAAGAAATTTTTGACGTTCCCATAGGAAATACATAGTTCGTCTTACACTGAATTCTAAAATAAATAAATAAGCAAAGGCAGTGATGGAATGCAACGTGAGATTTGAAGAGAGTGTCACTATCGCGGCATCAGACTTTCTGTGGTGTGCGGAGTATCCATTGTTGTTATTTATGACCCTGTCTGCCTTCCATTGTGGACTTCTTCCAGCCTTGGGGAATTTACATCATTCCTAATAGCAAAAGGCTTTCTGGTTCCCACAGAGCTGTTCAAAGCCTGACTCATGCTTTTTATGTTAATTGTTCAGCTCTGAAAATACAGCGCTTACAGGGTGTGGTTGGAAGGGGAAAATCTACTGTACTTATAGGGCATGTTCAGAAGCGTTTCACGCATAAATCTCAGTCTCCCTCTCTTTTAATTTTTGAGCTGTAGCTCTTTTTTGGTCAACTAGTAGCTCCTAGAAAACAAAACAAAACAAAACAAAATGAGGAGCATCAAAATGTAATATAATGCAATAAAACCTGAACTATTCTGTTCACTAATTCCTAAAACTGGCTTGGGGCCTAACTGGATAGGATTTTGAGTGACGTTGGTCTGAGTCTGAAACTCTAAGCACAGTTAGAGAGAGCTATAGGCCTGTGCTCAGTGGCATAGGGCAGTGATTGGGCAAAGCTCCTAACAGCCTCTGGGATAACCAGGCTAACACTGATGGCTGCCCTCTACCCGGCACCTGGGGCAGTCATTGTTCATTCCAATATAATTCTATGTGGAAGACCTACTGATAGTTTACTAAAACTGTTCTTTGTGACAGCAACATTTTATCAGAATTTGATGGGGAAGGGGGCTTAATTAGTGCCCCCCCAAAATGAGGGAAGTTAACACCTTGTCTGGCTATCTGCTCTCTAACAAAAAGTAAAAGATTCCAAAAGTATGAAATGGGCCAATGTTGGCGAAGACTGGAGAGGTCTTTATGTTTTATAATTATTTCCTTATGAAGCATCCATGGGAACATGTAAGGGTAGATAGATAATCTATGAATTATCTAAAACCATGCTAGTGCTGTTAGTTTAAGGACAAATCTTCCAGTTCTGTAGTAGCCAAGAATCAAAAGCTTCAGTTTTCAAAATACCAATATTAAAAGGTTTAATTTCAAATACTAAAACTGTTGACGTAGTTGTAAGTAGTGCAAAGGCCATATTGTATATTTTTGTAAACAGAAAATTTGGGGGATTCTTAGGATAATACGGGTATAGATCATTGTGCTACCAAGACTGTCTGGGGAAAAAAAGCTTACAAACATGCTGCTGTCTGGCGCAGTGCTTCTGGGCTCTTGTCACTGTTTCAGCCACAGAGATACCAGATATTGGCCAAGAGTTTCCAGATGGTTTGGAATCAACAGCCTTTACATTACAGCCCTTGCTTGCTTGTGGTGCGTATTAACGTCTGGGCTGGGAGTCCAAAAGAATCGGCAATTTACCCAAAATTCCTAGCTAGAAAAAAATAAAATAGCCTAACGTGACAGTTTCATCTAGTCTTCCCCAAAATAAATCTGTTCAGTGGGGCATTCAAAG